>NC_089415.1:6090174-7308209 GCF_020647865.1 Trichoderma asperellum | reverse complement strand
ACCTAACCCTAACCCTAACCCTAACCCTAACCTAACCTAACCCTAACCTAACCTAACCCTAAGCTTATGTTAATAAAGCAGTTAGGTATATAGTCTAGGCTAGCTAGGTATATAAAGCAAGGTGCTAATAAATATAGGGTGCTTTATAACAGTCTTGGTCTTTAATATAATATATAGTATATATAGGTAGGTTATGCTGGGGCAGGGATGTAATAGGCATTTTATAATATTAAAGTTATAGGATTAATATTATATATAGGGGCGAGGATAAAGTTATAATATAGCCTTTAATATAAGTAAGTTATATAAAAAATAGGCTAGACTTATAGTATTGCTTAACCTTTACTGCTTATACTTCTAAGGCTGCTGGCAGTTATAATTTTAAAATAAGGGTTATTAAGGTAGGTTGTCTTTAGGGTTATTAAAATTAAACTATAGTTTAAATGCCTGTATAAGACCTCTTTGCTTATAGATTATATTAAACAGCGCCTGCTAGGTATTGCAGACAGGCATAGTCTAGGCATTTGCAATTTATAGTTTAAGGATCTATATAATCTAGATTTTTTCTTTATGTTATAAAAAGCTTGTTTTTTCTTCTACCTTCTTCCTCCTTTAATATTATTTAATCTATAGATTAAAAAGCTTTATTTACCCCCCCCCCCCCCCTTAATTTATAAATTATAACTATTTACAACACCATCCTTTTTCTTTATATTTATAATAATCTTAAGGTTAGTAGGTTAGTATTAGCTTATTATAGGGCTCTGCTAATTTATATAGTAAATAATTAAATATAAATGCAGTATTAAATAAATTTAATAAGTTAGTGGTCTTTACTAGCAGCATAGCCTAGATGTTAAAGAATATAGATCTTATACTATTAAGAAATATTACCATTAAGTTCTACCCAGCCTGGCTTTTTAATCTACAGCATTAAACTCTTAATAATTTTATTAATAATAAAGGCAGCCTAAAAGTATTTATTAATATTCTATTAAACTGCACCTTTAAAGAATATAATATCTAGCTTATGGATATTAAGTAAAGGCTGTTTTTAAGAGTAAGCCTGGAGCTTAAGGTATTTAAAGTAAAGGCTTTGCAGTATATTATACCCTTAGGCTATAAAGACCTTAAGAAGAAAAATCCTAGATCTCTTTTTTCTAGATTAGCCTTTAACTTTATTTAAAAGATAAAGAATTAGCTTTTAAAGATTATATATAAGTATTTATTATAAATTAAAGTTTTAGTAATAAAGTAATTAAGTATAATATACTATCTGCTTCTGGGTAAGAGGGTTTTTTAACTTTTTATTAGGGTTAGTTGCTAACTTAATCTATAGGTTAAATATAGCTAAGTTAGGGAGACTATATCTAGTGTTAGGGTTTTATAGGATAGAATAGCATAGATAAAATACCTTATATTAAATATCTGCACTAATATTTTAATATATTATTAATAAAACTTAAGGTTAAATTAAGTTAGCTTTTTTTTAATAAAATAAAGGGATTTATTTACTTTATTTTTAATAGGGGATATTATTAAATTAATGCATTTTATTATTACTTTTTAGTTTTAGGTTTTTATTAAAAATCCCCCTGTATAAAATTAATAATTATTAAGGCATTAGCTTTAGATAAAGGGTGGCTTGCTTTATGATTATATTATTATAGTAGTTATATAAAAGCACTCTAATAGATGCTTTATTAAATAGGCTAGCTTTATCTATTAATAATATAAATGCATAAATAAGCTAGTATTTTTTTACTATATTATAGATATTTACCTTTTCTTTTTTTTACCTTTATACTTCTTTTTTTTATTTAACCTTAGCTATTATATTATACTCTTTACAGCCTTATGCCTATCTGCCTATAGCCCTTTATTTTTTTTTATATAACTTAATAATATCTATTTTTACTTAATATATTAATATTTTATTCCCTTAAGGCTAGGCTAACCTTTATAGTAAGCTACTGCTAATAAAAGTAATATTTAATAAGTCTAAAGATATTATAGTTTTAATAAATAATATAATACTTTAGCCTAAAGAAGATATAATTATCCTTAAGAATATTATAATTAAATATTACTTAACCTAGTGGTTTAATCTTTAATATAAAGGTTTTAATAATTTATTTAATAATAAAAGTAAGCTAGAAGTACTTTTTAACTTTTTCTTTAACCCTATATTTAAAAGGCATAAGGTTTAGCTTATAGATATTAAATAAAAGTATATTAAAGCTGCTGGTATAGGGGCTAAAATATTTACCTTTAGTTTTATATACTATATAAAGGTCTTTAATTATAAAAACCTTAAGGCAAGGGATTTTAATTCTTTATTTATTAAATTAGCTTTTATATTTATTTAAAAGATTATGCATTAACTCTTTATAAATATTAAGCATTAACTTTATTAAATCAGCATTTTAGTTATAAAGTAATTAAGTAAGGTATAATAATATAGCTGGGTAATACTAGGCTTTAGTATTTACTGTATTTTAAAGGTAAATAAAGTAAAAGATTAAGTTAATTTTTTAGTTATAATAATATATAATAGATCTAATAATAAATTTAATTAATATAGTAAATTAAG
The DNA here is from genome assembly GCF_020647865.1 of Trichoderma asperellum. Classification (NCBI taxonomy): domain Eukaryota; kingdom Fungi; phylum Ascomycota; class Sordariomycetes; order Hypocreales; family Hypocreaceae; genus Trichoderma; species Trichoderma asperellum. Next base: position 7,305,616 of record NC_089415.1, on the reverse strand, counting down.
CAGAAATATTTATAGTATATTTTTTTATCTTAAGCTGGTTTTAAAGTCTATAATTTTTTATATTAGCTATTTATAATATTTAAGCTATATATTTTTAGGGTTATATTCTATATATAGCATTTTTAAACTATAAGTTATGTCTTTAATATAAATATCTTTATTTATAGATTAAAATGTCCTGGCTTGTTTATGTAGTTAATGTTAGTTTACTAGACGCTAGTTGGTTTAATTTATAAATTTAAATGGCTAATATAAAAGCTATATAAAGTAAGGCGCTTAGCCTAAAATAGAAGATAACCGGATATTAGGGTAGCTTAGGGTAAGGCTGCTTGGGCAAGTAGGGTAACTGAGGGTAGGGCTGCTTGGGGTAGGGCTGCTTGGGGTAGGGCTGCTTGGGGTAGGGCTGCTTGGGGTAGGGCTGCTTGGGGTAGGGCTGCTTGGGCAAGTAGGGTAACTGAGGGTAGGGCTGCTTGGGGCAGGGCTGCTTGGGCAAGTAGGGTAACTGAGGGTAGGGCTGCTTGGGGCAGGGCTGCTTGGGCAAGTAGGGTAACTGAGGGTAGGGCTGCTTGGGGTAGGGCTGCTTGGGCAAGTAGGGTAACTGAGGGTAGGGCTGCTTGGGGTAGGGCTGCTTGGGGTAGGGCTGCTTGGGGTAGGGCTGCTTGGGGTAGGGCTGCTTGGGGTAGGGCTGCTTGGGTAAGTAGGGTAGATAAAGCTGCTTGGGGTAGGTAGGGGTAACTTAGGGTAAGGTAGGATTTTAATCTATATTAAGTTAGCTTATATATAAATATAGACTAGTTATATAGGGCTTGGTTAATAATCTAGCTAATAAAAATTAATATTTTATTTAATGTAACCTTACCTTTATATTTTAATATAACCTTACCCCTGTTTTTTTAGTGCTTATGTATTTTTATAGGGAGTTTTAATATAATCTTAAAAATTATATACTTTTGCTAAGTTAAGTAATTTTAAGGTATATAAAATAAAAGGTATATTTTAAAAAAGTATATAATTTAATAAATTATAGTATTTATTTAATATAATAGCTTTTTTATTTAGTAATTTTATAATTATTATTATACTTTTTATTTTTTTTTTTTTTTTTTTCTAAAAGCTTTATATATAAAGTATAAAAAGAAAAAAAAAAGAAAAATAAGTTATTTATTTACTTATATTTATATGCTACTTATTATTATTATTAATACTAGTAATATATATATTATATTAATATATAATAGTAATTAGCTTTATTATCTATAAATCTTACTAACTTACTTATATATATATAATATATATATATATATTTTATTTATCTATTTTATTTATAAAGCTTTATTATTTTATTTTATAAAATAAATAGTATTTTTTTTTTTTTTTTTTTTTTTTTTTTTTTTATTTAATTTCTTTATTTATAGGCTGTTTAACGCCCTTTTTAAACTATAGTTTAAAGTTATTTCTTTTATCTTTAAACTATAGATTAAAAAAGCCCCTTCCCCTTTTATTATTTACTTTTCCTTCTATTTATAGATTAAAAATGCTGCTATTATTTCCTGCTTTTTATACTAGCTTTTTATATTAGCTTTTATATTATATTTATAAATATTAAACTAGCCTTTTCTATATAATAATTTAGCTCCTTTATAATAGGGTTATAAGCATTCTACTACCTTAAATATCTTTAGTTAAAGTTATTAATAAGCTTATATAGTTAAGCATTTATTTTTTATACAGCCTATACTTACTTTTCTTATATAAAAGCAAGACTTTCTTTATTTAATATATTTTTAGCTTTATTACTGCCCTTATTTAAGTTTAAGTTATTATTTAAGTAAGCTATAGTATACTTCTAGTACTTATTATACTTAATTTACTATTAACCTTAAAGATTTTTATATATCTATAGCCCTTTTTTTAAAAACTAAAGGCAGTTATTAAAATTATTACATTCCTTAAATATTATTTTAATATATATCTGCTTTATATTATATTATTTAAAAAGAAAATATTCTTTTTAAAAAGAGTTATTTAGCTTTAGTTTAAGTACTGCAGGGTTAATATAAAAAAACCCAGCTACTATTTACTTATAAAGACTAACTAGCCTAGCATAAAGGTTATACTTAAGCATTTAAATTAATTCTTACTCTAGCTATATTATATATAATATATAACCCTTCTGCTAGAACTTATTTATTAATTTTTAGCTATCTGCAGGGTAGAGTTTAATATTAAATACTAGCAGCAGATACTTAAAGATATTAATACTATAAGACTTACTATAGTATTTAATAAGTTTATTATATATACTAGGCTATTATAAAAACTGCTTTATTTTTTTATTTTTATATATAAACCCCTGGCTATATAAGTAGAGGAGGAGCTAGTAACTTTTAAAGAATAATCTCTTTAGCTTCTATTACTACTTATAGGCGTTATTCTTTCTTTATATAGTTTTAATAGTATAAAAGCTCTATTAGAAGAGTATATAAAATAGCTTATTATTTTAGCCTTAGCATTTAAATTTATTATTCTTAAACTTCTAAAGCTAGGCAAATAATATATAAATATCCTTTATTGCTACTTTATTCCCTACTGTAAGCTAAGGCAGCTGGTGTTCCTTTAGTATAGTATTTTTTATACTATTATAATAAAGAGGGATTTCTTTAGCTAAAGCAGCTTTTATATATTTTAGCCTTAGTATTGCTTTAATATAAAAGAATATATCCTTCTAAAATATATAAAGGCAGAGCTTTTAAAAATAGTCTTTTAGAAGGTTAAAGCATATAGGGATAGCATTAAATTTAAGCATTTATTAATAGGCTTTATTTACTTAAATAAAGTTAATATATATATCTTAAACCTAGTAGTATTATATACAGTAGGCAGTTTATATAAAGGGGTTATTAAATATTATATAGGCTATATATAGCTAGCAGAAGGTAAATATACTTTAGTTAACCTTATTTAAAAACCAGGCATAGCTATAGGTTTTTATAATCTACCTAAACCTAAGGCTTTTTTATTAATATAATCTATTTAACTAGTGTAGATTAAGCTGCAGTTATATATCTTACTAACAGCTATTAGCCTTCTATATTAATCTACCTGCATAAAAAAACTAAAGACAGTATAAAAATATAAATATAACCCTTATATACTCTTAGGTAATAAAGTATAGGTTTTAAAAGCTATATATTATTTTAAACCTTATATAGAATTTATTAATGTTTTACTGTACTTATTAAAGTAAAGTATTAATAGTAAAGCTATAGTAAAAAGAGCTATTTTTTATAAAGATAGTAAAGCACTAATTATAAAGCTTTTTAAAGTAAATATAGCAGCTAATTATATAAAAAAGGTCTTTAAATATATAATATTTTTTTTTAATATTAAAAGACTTTTATATTAACCTTAATAAAATAAAGTAGCAGTAAAGCTTTATATATAGATATACCTTAACTAATATTATTAGCTAATAGCTAAAACTGCCTTTAATAAACTTTTAAGTTTTTTTTAGTTTTTTATTAAGTATAAGGGTTTTAATAACTATATTAGTAAATAAATATATATTCTCTGCTATAAAAACTTCCTTTATATTAAAGTAGAACTAAAAGTAAAGAAAGCCAGTAAAGCAATACCTTAAGCATTTTTTAATTTTAATTATTAAGCTTTTAATATTTTAAAGCATTATAAAAAAATAAAACACCTGCTTTTTAAATTTTTTATTAAAAAGTAAGCTAAAAGCCTAGAAAGTATATAACTTTAGGTAATACTGCTTATATAGTAATATTTTAGCTTTTATTTCTTTTAAGCTACTGTTTTTATTTACTATTAGTTAGTTTAATAGTATAACTCTTAAGGCTTATTAAAGGTAAGTTTTTTTTTTAATATTAATATAAAAGCTATTTACTATATAGCTTTTATTAATTATATTAATTTAGTAATCTTTAAACTTAAAAGTTATTTTTTTTTAAATAATATTTTTAATTATTGTTTTTAGGTTTTTTACTTATAGAAAAATAATAATATTTTAGAACTAATAATAATCTAATGCTTAAGTAATACTAAGAATACTAGCCTAAATTTTTTTTAATAATTTTAATAGCAGGCAGTATATTAACTGCTGCTTATATACTATTAGGTATATATATTAAATTAATAACTTTATACTGCAGGCTATAAAATTATATTAGCTATAGTTATAGCTTAATAAATAATGCTAGACTTAATTATTACTATAGCATTAGTAAATAACTAAAAGTAGTATAGTATTTATTTATAGCTAAAAGTTTTTATTATAAAGCCTGCTACTTTTTTATTTAACTTAATATAGTTTAAAAAAAAGAAAATATAAAGAAATATTTTTAAAGTTAATAATATAGCTAAAGGTATAATAAAAGATTTAATGTACTAGCTAGTAAACTTAATACTATACTTTATTTATATTAAAGTATATTACTAAAATTAATTAAAGATAGAGGTTTAATTAAAGGTTTAATATAATTATTTTTATAGAAGATTAGTAAATGCTTTATTTAATAATAAATAAACTGCTTAAAAACCCTATAATGCTGTTTATATTAAAGATAATGCCTATAATATATAAGACTCTTTTATTTTTATTTAAGTAAATATACAGCGCCTTAAACCTAGGACTAAGGCTATAAAAGATTTTCTTTTTATACTTAACATTAACTTTTTTAGCTAAATTATTTTTTTAATTTATAAATATCTTACTATTAAAAATATTAGTGCTTAATCTAGCAATAGACTTTATATATTAAGTAAAGTTAATTTACTTAACTAAACTTTATATATAATATTTCTTTATAGCTTAATAGCAGTTTTTATAATATTTTTAAAATATAGTAAGTTATTTTATTAACTTCTATATAATATACTTAATTAGACTTAATTTATTATCCTTTAGCTAAAGAAAGGGTTTAAGGGGTATATTAAAGGTAATACCCTTCTTTAAATTAAGACTATTATAGTCTATAGCAGGGTTAAAGTTAGCAGCACCTGCAGAAGTTTTATTATTAAATATTGCCTGCTTTTTTATATCCTCTTCTAGTTAATAATTAATTATAATAAAGAATTATAATATATCTTTTTTATTTAATTATAGTATATTAATAAGATTAATTAATATATAAAAGCTACTGGGTATATTTTTTAATTATAAAGATATAATTAAGTAATAGAAGCTGGTATATACTATATTATACTATATATAAAAAACATTCTGCTTTACTGCCTGCTTATATTTTACATTTACTACAGCTTTAGCCTTAAGTATAAAGTATATTTAAGGCTTACTATATTTATATTTCCTTAGGGCAATCTTAAAGCTAATATTATTTATAAGAATTTATTTTTTTTATATTAAAATAAAAAGGTAAAAAACTATATAAAGAGAGAAAGGGAAGAAGAAGGGCTTTTTTAATTTATAGTTTAAAAAGCAAGGTAGTTTATTTAAACTATAGTTTAAAGCAGAAGATATAATTTTTAACCTATAGATTAAAATAGCAGGAACTATAAAATAAAAGTCTTTTTTTCTTTTATATAATATAAAAGACTTTATTTTATATTAGTAATAGAGGGTATATATATATAACTACTGGAATATAGTCTATAATTAGCTAGGCTATTTTTTTATATAGGTTATAGGTCTGAATTTTAAATTAGGTTTAGTTTTAACTATAAAATTTAAAAAGGGTTTAGTTTTAATTATAAAATTTAATTAGCTGGTTTACCTAATAATAACAGTAATATTAGTAAAGTTATATTATTAATATTATTATAATGCTAAAAGATATATAAAAAAAAAGCATAAAAATAGCTTTTTTAATATTTAAATAATATATATATATATAAAGTTTTTATTTTTTTAAAGTATTTACCTTTAGTTTAAGTAGGTAAAAGGATAGTAGTAGTATTAAATTCAAGCATCCACTAATAGACCTTATTCACCCAGATAAAGTTAATGCATATATCTTAGACCTAGTAATACTGCTGTGACGTTCTGATCCTATACCTAGTATAGGGTAATTAGTTCCCAAGGGATAAACCTTCAACGTCGGGTTTATGTTGGCAGAGAGATGCGAGGGATCTTATGAGCGGTCTTAGTCACGTAGCTGATAACTTTGGATGCGAGTCCAATCTGATTGTTATATGAATGCTATGTTAACGACTGACTATCTAAGCTATATCTAATGAGCGTATTGAACGGTCTTATATAGTAAGTCGTTCCGTGGTTATCACTTGTGTAAGTTGCATCGTACTTGATGAGAATGCTTCCTTAGAGTCGCAGTCTCATCTCATGAGTAGGTACGTATCTTGCTGAGAATACATTTCCTTTATCATGATTGGTTGTCTTGTCCGTGGTTCACCCGGAGGTACGTACCAGAGGGATCTTATGTGGTTGGTTCGTGACACTTGCTAATTATTATTAAAGATTTATCTAAGGGTATAGTAAAATTGCAAAACCTTTAACTGACGCTACTTAACTTAAGGAAGATAAGAAGGGCAAGAAGAAATAAAAAGATAGGAAACTATCTTGGATTAATGAAATAAAATCAGCATTTTAAGAGCTTAAGGATGCTATTATAAGCGAACCAATACTTACTATATATAACCTAAGTAAGCCTGTTGAAATAGAAACAGATGCTTCTAACTTTGCTTTAGGAGGAACCTTAGGATAATAAAATAAAGATAGAAGACTTAAGCCAGTAGCTTTCTTCTTTAGAAAACTATATGGTCTAGAGCTGAGATATTCTATCTATAATAAAGAATTCTTAGTAATTATTAAAGTATTTAAGGAATGGCAATACTATTGCTTAAGAAATAAGCATAAGATTAAGGTCTACACCGACCACTGAAATATATCTTACTTTATAACTATACAATAACTCTCTGCACAATAAACTTATTATTTTAAGTTCTTAATAGACTTTAACTACAAGATTATCCACTGCAAAGGAATAGAAAATAGAAGAGCTAATGCTTTAAGTTAAAAAGAAAAACATTTTAAAGAAATTCCTAAATTTAAAGCATAAATCCTATACAAGAATAACTAAAGGAATTATAAACAAATCAAAATTAATACTTTATTTATTATAGAAGAATATAATCCTATCCTTAATAAAATTAAGGATTAAATCAAGGACTGGCAACTAGAACAGTTCCCTAAGGAAGTAACTATAATTAATAAACTCCCAAAATAAGGCAAATAAATTTAAGTACTAGAGGAATTGCAGATAGAAGTAATTTAAGACATTTATTATAGCATAATTGCAGCAGCACATTAAGGTATATAAACCACCTACAATTATATATTACATTATTACTGTTTTAAAGGACTTAAATAAAAAGTTAAAGAGGTTATTAAGAAATGCAATATATGCAAGAAAATAAAGAATAAATAACATTGGCTATATGAGAAATTATAACCTATTCCAGTTCTTAAATGGAATTAGTATACTGTTACATTTAACTATATTATTGATTTACTAGGGTTAAAAGAACCGTTAACTAATACAGTCTATAATAGTATCTTTATAGTAATAAACAAACTCTTTAAGCAAGCTTACTTTTTACTGCATAAGAAGTCCTATATTGCAAAAGATTTAGTATATCTCTATATATAATATATTTTTATAGAACATAGACTACCAGCAGAAATTATATTAAATAAAGGAAATACCTTTACTTTTAAGTTCTAGCAAGAGCTTATGGCTAAACTTAAAACTTATTATAAGCTAAGCACTGTATACTACCCATAAACAGATAGCCAAATAAAAAGAATAAATTAGGTTATTAAGGCATACTTATAATGCTATATTAACCTTATATAAGATAATTAAGTAGAAAAACTCCCTGCAGCATAAAATTAATACAATAGCTCTATTTTAGAATCTACAGGAGTTATACTGTTTTACGCTAATTATAGATTTACACTAGAAGCCTATAGACTACCTTACAATAGTCTAAATGCAGAAAATGCTTAAATTTTAGCTAAAGATATAATTTAATTATAGAAAGAACTTAAAGAATAACTTAAGTTTATTTAAGATTGCATAAAGCAATAAGCAGACTGTATAAGGATTAAAGGACTAACCCTTCAGGAGGGAGACATAGCCTACCTACTATAGCACTTATGCAACAAGAAGTTGCTAAACATTAAAATAAATCGACTAAGTAATAAACTGGATTTTAGAAAACTTAAACTATTTAAAATTTTAAAGAAAATTGGAGAAGTTAACTATAAGTTAGACCTACCCGATAACATAAAGTTAAAAACAGCTGTTTTCTATGTTTTACTACTAGAAAAAGCACTAGTGGATGAAGAAATAGGTAAACTAATTATAGATGAAATTATTATCTAAGATAAAGAAGAGGAATATAAAATTAATAAAATAACTTACATATAAATAAATAAAGAAACAGGCGAATGAGAATACCTTATAAGATAGAAAGGGTATGATTTATCTAAAGACTTATGGGTTCCTGAAAAAGAACTTAAGAGGAATGCTTAAGCGATCCTGCAGGGATACCATTAGTCTCTAGGGATGGAAATAGCGATGGATTTAAATTAAATGTAGACTAATTAACGACGTCAATGGACTGGGATGGGCTGGCGGAATTAGGCGCTGCTAAGGCAGCTTAATAAGCGACTTCTATAGCTTCCCTCTCCTTGCGCTTAATGCACTTTAATTCCTTTAAATTATTAATACTACAGGAAATAGCTTATGCTGCTTTCTTTTTTTAATCCTTATGCTGCTTATAAAGACAAGCAATCTTAGCTATTAAGCGCATTGCCTCCTCTTCAGCAGCCTTAACTTTATTATCTAACTAATCCTGACGATAGGAAATTTATAATAATTGCTGAGCAGTAAGAAAAGCCTTATAATAAGACCTATAATCTTTTATACATTTGGAATAGTAACTTAAATCTTTTGCTGAGGCAAGGCATTAAATACCTTTTTTTTTATATAAGTAATAAGGCTTTATTTTAGTAGGATAAAAGAGAATAGATATAGCAAGTGCTATACTTTTATTAACTTTCTTTTACTTTTAAGAATTAGGAACTTTTAATTTCTAGATATAGTAAGATATAATGAATACTGGAAGAAGAACATGGAGAAGGAAAATAACTTACCAGGAAGGATGTGGGTATTTATACACTAAATGACCAAGTCTTGGGGATAAGACTAATAGAGGGGGAGTATTGTATTATAACCTAACTCTTATGGTTATAACTATGGGCCTATTGGGTAGGCATCGTTAGATTAACTTAGGCCTGGCGCATTAATTAGCAATAGGTTAACATAAATTATATTCAATCTATCTCGACGTATACTTAGGATTGATGAGAATTAACATTAATCTATTATAATCTAGAGATACTAACTGGATATATAAGTTTACTTCTTATGCTTATTTAGATAACTTAGATAGCCAGTTATTAATACAGTTTTATACCTATAGATTGGAAAGCACTTTTAATCTCTACTGGTGATTATTATTGTAATATTATTGCCCATAGGTTTCCTAACCCATCCGCCAATATAAACCTAAAGAGCTTATTCTAGGTTTGTCCCTTAGGAATCTACCCTATACTAACTATCTAGTGTACGGTTTGTTACATTTACCTTTTCTAGCTTTTTTAAATTATTAATTCTTTATATAATAGCATGCATTATTTTTTCTAGCTATAATTATTTTTATTTTTAGTATTAATAATCTTATACTCCTCCTTAGCTATTTTTAAAGTATCTTTAAGTTAAATATAAAAAAAAGTAATTTTTTATATTTATAAAAAAATAAAAAATAAGTATTATATAAAGATTTATTATTTTTTATATATTTAATATATTAAGTAAAATTTTCTTTAAATATTTAATACTTTAAAAAGTAATATTTTTTTTTATTTAAATAATAAATATAGTCCTTTATTTTAATAAAATAAAATAAAATAATTTTAAAAAAAATATTTTAATACTTTATTTTTAAATAAAACTTTTTATAAATATCTATTATAATTATTAATTAAAAAACCAAGATTATTAAAAAAAAAAACTAATGCAGTAAAAAAAAAAAAGTAAATACTTATATTTAATTAAATAAAGTCTTAAAAATAAAACTAATAAAAAGGAAATATTATATTATAACTTAACTTTTATAATTATAATAATAAGCCTATAACATAAACATAAATAAATTAACTATAATTTAATAAATTAATTAAAAATAAATTAAAATTTTATTTATTAATTTAATTTAAAATTAATAAATATTATATTAATTTTTAAAAAAATTAATATTTATTTTTTTAATTCTATTTAAATTAATTAAATATATAAATTTACTTCTTATGCTTATTTAAATAACTTAAATAACCAGTTATTAATACAGTTTTATATTTATAAATTAAAAAGCACTTCTAATCCCTACTAGTAACTATTATTATAATATTATTGCCCATAGGTTTCTTAACCTATTTACTAATATAAACCTAAAGAACTTATTTTAGGTTTATCCCTTGGGAATCTACCCTATACTAACTATCTAGTGTATAGTTTGTTACAATTTCTAAATTATAATAGATTAATGTTAATTTTTATTAATCTTAAGTATATGTTAAAATATATTAATTATAATTTATATTAACCTATTGCTAATTAGTGCACCAGGCCTAAGTTAATCTAGCAATGCCTACCCAGTAGGCCTATAGTTGCAACTATAAGAGTTGGGTTGTAACAGTTGTTATACTTTTAAAGATTATTTTATAAAATTAATAATTTATTTAGGGTTTATTAGCTTATTAAAACAATCTAATAATTTATTTATAATTAATAGGTCGGTTTTATATTAATCCAGATTTGCCTACCCTGTAGGCCTATTATTGCAACTATAAGAGTCAGGTTGTAATAATAAATAAATAAATAAATATATTATAATAACTATAGCTGCTATATAATTTAACTTAATATATACTTAACTATTTATTCTTTTTCTATAATACCCTGAATCTTCTTCGATTCGTTATATGAAACAACATTAATCTCGCCACCACCCATAATATCCAATTCGGCGCAAATAAACGTATGAGGATACTTTCCATCATATACATCACTATCGAGAGCTGTTGGGTCTGCCCAGAACTCACCCACATCTAGAATAAATCGCCCAAATGTCGAAACATCGCCCTCTAGGACAATCTTGATTTTGGCGTGAGCTGGCAAAATGATCTTGCCTCCCATTTCTACCTCACCATCCTCATTAACAGGCACAATATCAAAAAAGATCTCTCCATCTTCATTATTGATACGGAATTGGCCATTTTGAGTAATTCCCTGGGATGTATAACTGAAACTGGCCTTGGGCACTGGTGGCACAGGCTCCGGGTCTTGATTATCGTCTTCGTCCACGAAGCCCAGCTTATTCTCAATGGTTCGAACAATATTACCGAGATCGCTCAAGACAGAGTGTGAGGGCTTGACTTCAGGAGCCACTGGTCTATCCCTATCAACGCTAGTTCTGACGTTGGTAGGTGGCGGAGCCGCGTTCCCTTGCTCCTCCATCTGCATAGTATCAGCCTTAAGAACCACCCACTCCTCAGTTGAGGGGACTGAGCCACTGCCAGAACTCTGTTCCTTGGTACTACTAGCATCTTGTCCTTTTGCAGCTGGAGGTGTTTCGGGGCTAGATGGAGTGCTTGGATCAGGTGTTATCGGTGTGGTGCCACCCGTCACTTCTTCTTTCGTCTTGCCTGCCTCTGTAACCGCCTTCTCCTTGGCTAATCGTGCAGATTCTTCTGCAGCTTCCTTATCAGCCTTCTCCCTGGCTAATCGTGCAGATTCTTCTGCAGCTTCCTTATCAGCCTTCTCCTTGGCTAATCGTGCAGATTCTTCTGCAGCTTCCTTATCAGCCTTCTCCTTGGCTAATCGTGCAGTTTCCTCTCTCTCCCGCTCAGCCTTCTTCCTAGCACGTTCAGCCTTTCTTGCTTCCCTTCTCTTCTTCCACTCAGCTTCAACAACTTTGGGGTCCTCCCAGAAGTCAGGGTTATCTTCAGGAAACAGACTCTTTACTTCATTGTCAGGGAACTTAGTAGGAAGCATATGGATCTGTAGGCGACGGAAGGCAATGGTCTTGCCAGTGTTGTTGCTACCACGCAAAGTTATCTTTGCCCTACCAGGTACATCCTTTTCAGTTGGTGGTTCGTATGAATCAACTTGACCACCCCAAGACAGAAGACATGCAAAATCATCATCCCTTGCTTCAAGGATGGGGTCTGCTTCAACAGTCTGAGGTTCGGTGGGTGCTGGGACCTCATATTTCATAGTGTTAGCCGGTCGTACACCAATACGACCGGGAGGTAGGCTTTAATGGGAGCATCTGTCAGTTCTATATGCTTCCACAGAGAGCTTGGCAATGCTTTTCAGAGAACTCACTCCTTGTATGTAATAGTAGCAATGAGATCACCCTGTCGAGTAAGCAATGGATCTCCAAATGTGAGCTCCTGGCCACCCGGGTAATAAAAACGGCCAACGTTTGTGAACTTGTTCTGTAAGTTGGCAGTAATATTTTTAACTGCAGCCTTTACGCGATCTTCAACGGCGAGGCCGACCTTGAGGTGAGTCTTATCAAGCACATACGACATATCGTCAGTGTTTAACTTGAAATCAGTCGGCATTCCAGTGGCCTCATCGATACCTTTGACGTGAGGCTCAATTACGCCATTCAGTATTTCTTTGTTTGTCTTCACCTCGCTCGGAACTGCGAGCTCAATTATGAAACTCCATGTTACGATTGTGGTGAATCTGTCAATCACACGTCAGTAAGTCTTGACTTCACTGCAATCAAAGGGACCATTATAGATTTAGGAAACTTACCTTCCCCATAGAGCACCACTCTGGCGACTGAAGTTGGGCGTTGATCGATTATAACCTTCCCAGTGAAAATATTCGGTACGGCCTGCAACCTTCATTTTACTTTGACCCTCTACCCAAGTGACCTTGACGCTCATCTTGCAGTTCATGGACCACCTTCGGAAGAATGCGCCTGGCCTATATCCAACGAAATCATGGTAGTCTCGGTCACTTCCATCAGCCTCGACATAATCAGACCACTCATACCCACCCGTTGGAGACCACTTCCAGTCAAAGAACTTGTCTGCTGGATTTCCACGGTCAGCTTGCGAGTTTGGTAGTTTTCTCTTATCCTCGGGATCTGAAGGATCGCAGCCAAAGGCAAAACGAGGGGCGAAAATATCACCCCCGTTGTCGCTTGTTTTACACGTAGGTCGTAATGGAATAACCTGAATCGCTTTAGAAAGTTCTCTGAGCAATGGCAATAGGTGGCGATCCATGAATAGCTGGTGGCTGATGACAAAACTGCCATTGATCTCGCCCAACTTATTGGGCCCATCGGGCTCCGCAAGGTTACCGGTGAAGGGAAGCCGGCGGACGGATGGTAGTGCCGCACCATCAGTGGCCTCGCAATATACGAAACAGTTGTAAGGGCGATTTTCAAATCCGACGGGAAAGTCTGCAGGGTTCTTGTGTGTCTCGATTTCGTCGTTCGTGAAATATGGGTAATTTTGCAAACGAAGAGACGTGGGAACTAAATGTAGTCAGTCATTTTGATCTACAACTGAATCAACTAGGACCACCTACTGAACGTAGCTGTGTGGCTTTCCTCTTTCTCAGGCAACTCCACCTGAAGACCAAGGGTAAAGAACGCGGAATGAGTGTGGGTAGCTGCCCACTCTCCGAGAAGAGAGGTAACTTTAGTAGCCTGGACACTGTTTTCAGGCTCTTTGATCCATTTTTCCAGAGTCATTCTGGTTCCATTGGGCCCTGGCACTGAAGATTCCTCCAGAAGGGGCGCGCTCCAAGAGCCCTCTGACCCCCATTATTACGTTAGCCAGCATAAAACCAAAAAGCTGTATATATGTAATAATCAACAACAGTAACTTACCACTGATTGCCGCAAAAAGACGATGGATAGAGTATTCGCCAGGCTTCATCTTCCGAGCCACAATATTTTCCTTGACGTTGGGATCACGAGCCTTGTTCTGCTCGTCTATAGTAGCAGGAGAATAAAAGTCATACGATTTTTCAAGCTCCGCCTTGGCTTTAATTGCGGCTTTAATTTGCTTGTCTGTTAAATTCTGATGTTCCGGGCTGGCAATCATATTATTCATGAAAGCAGAAACAGTCACTTCCCAGCCATCGAGCTTGATGGTGTTCTTTTCTCCTTTTCCAACAACTAAAATACCAGACTTAAAGCTATCAAGATAATTAGGGACAGTTCTCAGAAATAAAATGGCATAATATTTGGGGAACGGCCGTTGCGTACCGAACACGGAATAGCAGTTGAGGATTGTCAACATTTTGTAGTTGCAGGGTGACGCGAGGCGGGTCAAGAACAGCCGACAAATTGCCAGCTTTGATGTCACCCGTGAAATATTTGAGTTTTGCAATCTCATCACCGCGTTGGGCAAAGAGTCTCTCGAAATTTTTATTTATGGTGTTTTCCGAAAGAGCACAGATCTGGTGGTAATACTCGTTGGGCTTTGTCTCATCGGTACGGAGCGACACAGTGAATCTAGAGAGCGGAGCCATGCTGCCGGAATATAATAACTGCCTCAAGATGTACGTGAATGCGTATTTAGGGTTAATAGAAATGGGTTAACCTCAGCGAACTGGGTGGAAACCTGACATGCAAAGGGGAAAATCGTGAGATTGTCTGGAGTGTTTATGGGCCTTAAAAGAAATGGGGATGAGGAAATGGTCAGGGATTGCAATATTGTCAGTTTCACTGAGATCTCCAACGTCGGCCTGAGCGCTGTTGAATTCGTCAGCCGCCCAGCCCGAACAATATTGAAAATACTGCACAAGCCACATCATGGCTTGCTACTTGCATAAAGACCGTTCTAGCCTTTCGGCTTTGATCTAGTAACTTCAATAGTTTGCCTCTTTAAGAACAATATATCATCCTAAGGCACTATCACCAGTAGTTCAGCTGCTGTGGCGACTGCCCAGTGGTCTAGTAGGATCCGGTCTCGGAAACTTGGCAATACTCAGCTATGTCTTGCCCTGCTTTAGTACCGGGGTTCGGCACCCCGTCTAGATTGGGACTCTGGTGACGGGCCGCAGGGGCGGGCCGAGACTTCTGCGAAGACTATACCATATTAGTGAGGACAACTAACAGTGGGGCGAAAGAGGCCAGGGTTTCCAATTTGTGGGCGCCCGATGCTGGCACAGTGCGGAAGAGCTTTGACCCGAATCAGGGGGTATGAGGAGTAAAACTGAATACACCCCTCCAGCTGGAGCGAGTCTCGAGGCGGACTAACTAGACCGAACGGAATAAATTCATATGGGTAGCGTTACAGAGAATTATCATAACCAATTCTCCCAGTCTCATGAAATAATACCTTTTTATGGGCAAAAGGTTTCCTCACTGTGTATTGGGGCTTCTGAATATCGGATCAATACACACATACTAAGTGGAATATACACTTCACCAAACATTCTCCCCCTTTGTTGTTCACAACATGGCAACTCTCACAGCCATTAGCTTTTTCTCTCATCCTCAGATTGCCACTTTTCTCGAAAATGGACTAGATGATGGTGCCAAGAAAGTACTGAAAGAAAAGAAAAACGATAATGCTTTTTCCACGCAAACACCGATTGAAGTCCTGGATCATGCTCTACGTGGCGGCAATGCCTCTTCGGAGTCTATTTATCTCTTCCAGTTCCTAAAAAGTCTATGTGCCTACTGCATTGATGCTGCTGATGTTGCTGACCCGGACCTGGGTGGCTTAGGTACCGTGGCTCTGGCTATCTGCGGATGGTTGTTAGAAAGGTTGACAGCAAGCAAGCCTAACAAGCTGAACGACCGGCTGGTTGAGTTGTTATTTCCTCGGTACAATTTAGACACCCTTGTAAACTTGAAAGACAATGCAGCGGCTGCAGCTCCGACTGGGGCACTACTCGAGGAGACACCTAATCTACCACCGAAAGAGCTCACAGCTGCTGTACTAGACCGTTTGCGTGGCGATGTGTTCAATAGAGAGCCTTTGCGAACCATCAATCGTCTTGTAGCACAGGGAAAATTTGAGACATCTATCCCCGTCTCGATTGCTGCTGGAGTTCAGGCTATCCTGTCGACTATGACGGAGGAGGCTGTCAATATCGGCAGTCCAGATCTCCTTGCTCGAGCAGCCACTCGCATCACCACCTTCACCAAGGGCCAGGATGTAAAAAAAGGGTTACCAGAAGCTTCAGAAGTTGTTCAGTCTCTGAAAGGCCTCGCTCGTATGACCGAAGACCCAGAAGATATTCCCATCATATATGGCCGGCGATATCGTACCATTCGGCAAGTCACTGAAGCCGACAAGGAGAACTGGATTATGCAAATGGTAAAGTATAAAATGAAGAAAGAGAATGCTCTGAAAGCATATGATTGTGCGGAGCGTATTGAATGCTGGAACGAAAACCTCTGGCTCAGTCTTATGCACTCACGAAGAGCCAAGTATACGAACATTGCGGCTCGCGAGATCCAGCAGATGGAGCAGGACGAAGAGGACGACGAAATATCTGTGACAGCTCAAAGCAATCTCACAGATATTTTCAAACTTGAAGACTTGGCCTGTGAAACGTGTTGCTCTGTAACTAGCTTGTCCGCGTACTATGCAGATTTGCTCAGTTTGTTGCGCTCCACAGTTCATGGATCTACTGATCTGCTGGAGAGTCTTCGACTACGAAGACCCGACCTAACCAAGTTGCAACTGACCTGTGCAAACGCACAAACCCTGATACCTTATGTCAGTCTCGTCAACGAGGTTTTGGAGTCATTTATAGCGTTCAACACCACCGCTGGCTACCGCTACGACAGTGTTCTGGCTTTCAACACCCCTGACAATGGTGGTCACAACCACTCAGATGCTGCAGTGTACCGTCCAGGGAACACTAATGCCAAGGTGTATGAGGAAATTTCTAAGCAAATGTTTCCCTTCTCCGACTTTCCATATAATCAGGCTCGAGATGCAGTGGCTCAATACTTTACCACATTCCGCGTGACCATGCTGGAGCTCATCACTACGTTCCAAGCGACAGAGCTGGTTTTGCGTGATATTCCAGCCTCAATTCTAACCTCCTCGGGTGAAGAGGCTGAGAAAAGACGCTTACGCATTGAGTCGGGCGTGTGCGAAGTTATGGAGCGGCATCGTGCGGCAGAGAGACTCGGCATGCAACTGGCAGACTTTGTCGCCATCACCGGCGAGACTTTTTACCCTGCTTGGTTCGCCGAATTGGTCATGGGTCTATCTAAGAGCAAGCTGGAGATTGATACGGGTTGCCCTTGGACCGCTGCTGATCTCTGGGGCTATGATGCAGCTGTCTTTATGAGGAAGATGCAGGTTGAAGCGACAAAGGCGAAGGTTGATGGCACTGTGACTCCAGTTAGTATTACTCCTGTCATGGGAGCAGCAGCGGCTCGAAAGGCTCTGCTAGATCCTCAGAAGGGACTTTCGAGAATCAAGAAACAGCTGATGCGACGATCGGGACTCACATTCCAGAATATTTTGGACTTGGTCAAGACGCAGTGTTTTGGCCAGCACCTGGTTATCACCAATGAAACAGGCTCTGATGAGTTCACTAACTCCCTTGAAGAACTCCGTCTCCTGTCCAGCGCTGCTGAGCCGCCTTTCAAACCTCTCACTGAAGAACTTGCCTTCTCCATGCAATCTTTCATGAGAGTCCAGGCCAAGCTTGGGTGGTCGGTCAAGCAAGTCGATGCTGCAGTTGTCTGCCTTCGTAACGTTGAGATGGCGACAAGTCCGCACGCCACACGTACAAGCAACAGCACTAACGTAGGTCCTTCAAGAGAGCTCATATCCATTACACCATTTGTTCTTAAGGGTCTCGCTGCCGTCGTGACACTTAGTGAGCTTAGTGACATCGAACCTGCGGCAATACTGGCCCTTTGGGGACCTATTGACACATACGGCGAGGATTCACTCATGCATCGCAAGTTCCTTACTCCTGCAGCCGCAGAGGTAGACAAGTTGTTTGCTTCTCCCGTAGCTAAGTCAGGAACCCGGAGTAAACTTAGCGACTACTTCAAATTGAGTCAGGGACCTAACAAAAAGCCCATGGCTCTTCCCTTGAGTCTACACAAGGCCGGCATTTGTGTGAGTCTTGACTGGCCCATCGAGTTCTTTGATGATCTGCTAGCGGCTAGCGAGCAGAAAGACAAGGATCTCGATGTCATTACATTCTCAGCATTATATCGACATGTCTTGTTATGCAGGATACTATCTATACCTCCAACACAATCCCGTGCTTTCTTCAGCCTGTTCTTTGTTACCGGAGGGAAAGCAGCCTTGGCTGATCCTGGGTCTATTGTGACTGTGATCCAGCAATGGAAAGCACTGTTTGATGCTGGTTGGACAGTGCCCACTCTTTCAGCCGTGCTTTTGGCATCCAATGCCTCGCCCTCTGCACAAGTAGCGATCACTGGTCTTCCAACAGCGGTATCCATTCTCGAAGGTGCGAAGAACATTCGCAAATCGGTGCCTTTCGTCTCAGCATCAGGACAGACTGCAGTCAATGGCACATCAAACGGCAGTGAGGTAGCCACCGCCCTCAATGTTGCCGATTGTGCAGCTCGAACTTTTGATTCAGCTACGGCTCCAACTGTAACTGAGTTCATTGAAGGCACCAAAGCCCAAGTCAGGCGAGTTTCTATTGGAGTCTTTGATAAGTTCGACAATCTCGCCATCGCCGCTGCGGGACTCTCATACAAAATTACATTTACTCCTGAGATTGACCTCAATGGTAATGTTGTCGTTGAGTTGCAGTTGATTGGTATCTTGTCACAGGGCGAACTCGAGAAGTCTGAGTCGCTCGTCATTAAAGACCTCCCAGTTGATAAGACCACCGACATCAAGAATGCAATCCTTGAGATGGCGACTGAAGCAATCCAAGTGCGATCCAAAATTGAAACACGCTTTGGTAGTGAAAAATACGCAGTTAGCGATCTATCTAAGGATTGGCCCGAAGTCATAGCCAAGAAAGAGGATGAAGGAGCGCTTCTTTCAGAAGTCGCAATGCAAGTTCGTAAACGACGACAGGCATTTGTGGAATTGGCGGGCCCAACAATTATCCAAGATCTACTAGAAGCATTTATACTCAATGTTGTGAAAGAGCTTGTGCCAGATCTGGATGTGTCGCTTGTGGCTGTCATCATCTCACGCATTGCACGTGTTACTTCGCCTTCCGACAAAAATACGACTCAGTCTGTCATGACAGCCATGAAATTGCTAAGCGAATCTACTGATAAGCCGAGTAACGAACCTCTGAATGCCTATTTCACACCCAACTCAACAGATATCTTCACCCTCCACTACACGGGAGCACTGACAAATCAGCTCCCGACGCTATTAGTCAACGGTATATCAATATCTTACAACCCCAATTCCAAGTCTTTCATGAGCACTCGTATGAGAGGTGGTCAAGCATATTTGCTGGTGGCCAACTTCGCAGCGTCACAGCTCCAGTGGTCGACCCCAAAGATTCTACCAACGGACATGAACGAAAAGATGATGATCTCATCAGCCATTACGGAGCGTGCTTCTGAGATCAACGCTGCCATTCTACGCGTTGTAAGCATATGTAGAGCCATGTCACTAACTGCTGAAGAGCTCGGATTCTTCTCCAGTGCCTTGCAAGCTCAAGAAATTCAAAAGGCTCAAGAGAATGGATCATCATTGAGGCAAATGCTAGCCCTTGACTTAAATGCGCCATCACTCAAGGATCTTGTTCAGCTCAATAGGTATTGCAACCTAAGACGGAACACTTCTCCACCTACTACAGAGTCACAAGGCAACCCTCTCCTAAGCATGTTGTCTTGGCTGAGCACTGAGAAGAGTGCAACCTTAGATCAGATTGCATCTCACATCAATGCCGGCACCGGATGGGATAAAACAAGGATTGCTGCATGTCTGAGCGCCAAGGACCCTGACATTAAGGATACTGACATGACTGTGAGGATATCTTCTCTGCGTGATGTTGATTCCATCTACAGACTACAAGCAATTATGGAGGTGGATGACAATTTAGGCAGAGCGTCTGGTGGCTTGGCCTCGCAACCCAGTATGGCAACACTTTTTACTCTTTCTCAGCCTCCAAAGTTGCTATCAGCAAACGTCTCAAGTATAGCACGCAGTCTTCAAACACGACTCATGCCAGACCAGCGCGCGGAGACTGATAATCGGCTCATGGAGAACCAGAGACGTGCATTGGTTGCATATCTTCTTCAGCAACCATATGTTCGAAAGGATCTCAAAATTTGGGATGCCGACGGCTTGTTTGAGCACTTCTTGATCGATGTCCAGATGGGACCTAAATTATCCACTTCTCGTATCAAGCAAGCTATCTCAGTCATTCAGCTGTTTGTCCAGCGATGTCTACTTGGGATGGAAAAGGGTGTACCCAAAACTTGTATTGTACGAGCCAAGTGGGACTGGATGCGTCAGTATAGTCTCTGGGAAGCCAACCGCAAACTCTTCCTATATCCCGAAAACTGGTTAGACCCAGCTTTCAGAGACGACAAGAGTGATCTATTTGAGAATTTCGAAGCCAGCCTGATGCAGAAAAACCTCAGCATCACGACCTTCGTGGAGGGTATTCGTACGTATGTTACTGGCCTCAATGTGATTTCCAACCTCGAGATCGTTGCCTACGCTCACGAGCCGACAACCAAGGTTTCGGATAGCTTCCATATATTTGGACGTACACGTGCCGCGCCGCACCAATTCTATTACCGCAGTCTGATTGTACAATGGTCAGATGGTGGACGATTATGGAAGCCTTGGTCTAAGATCGAGATTGATATCCCCTCTGTCGAGTCAGGTTGGGATGGCTCACGTTTGAACAACTCGGGGGCTTATCTACTGCCTGTCATAGCTGGCGGAGGCCGCTTATATCTATTTTTGCCTCAGGTCGTCCCTCGAACACTGGACAGAAAGCAAGACCCAAATCAAAAGCTTGACAAGTTCGAAGATTTACGTAATACTGAAATCAAGACGATGGCTCCACGACGCATCTGGGAAATCACTATGTCCTGGACTGAGCTGGTCAATGGCTACTGGTCACCAAAGCGCATGTCTCCTGGTAGTGTAACTATCGAATCTCCTATGATGCCAGAGGCGAGCAAGTTCCGTGTTGATACAATCCAGAGCTCGAAAACAGGGCCTGTAACTCTTCTTGTTAGCTATACGAATTCTGACGATGGCCATGCTACCGTGGTCGGCCATTTCATCTTCATATCTGACCAAATCAGTGCTCTTGATCTGACTACAGGTGAATCTTCAAAGGCCGGTCTCGCTCTAGATCGCAGGCTTCCTACTACCTTCCAGCAGATCAGCGTTAAGGTCGATACAACGACAGATAAGGCCACAGACTACAGCAATATGTCCTTGCCAAAGCAGACAACCACCGTCGCCAAGACTCCTGAGAACGAGGGGACGTCGAAGCTGGCGTTGCTTGCTTGGGTCCCTACAGCACTTGATGAACTTAACAGAAGTTCTATAGACAAGAAGAGAAAGGTTCCTGAAGGACAGAAAGACGTCACGGAACTCACTTGGACTCTAGCCATGGATTCCAAGGAACAACGGCTCACTGGCCTAGCGGTGAGCGCAAAGCACTCCAACGGCACAAATAGGACTTACTTCAACGTTCCAAGAGACGAGTTGCGCAACATATGGTGGACAGCCAATAATGTACGCGACAAGATGGATACCGTAGTAGTGGACCACATCTCCGCTACTACTCTGATGGAGGCGGCTGTGAACCCAACTAACCCGTTACAAAGCGTCTATAACGAGCTTGTATCCACGGCTTCATCAGGTGGATTGGAAGCCTTTGGTGCGTATGACAACAGAGTCTGCCACGAACTAGGGCAGCCAAGTGCTCTATACAACTGGGAGCTTGGTTTGCACGTTGTTATGCTCGCTATGGACCGGTTCCACGCCACTCAACAGTTTGATGAAGCTCTCCAGGTAGCTCGACTTGTTTTTGATCCAACCGTCGACGTCGACGTCGAGAGGTTGATCAAGAGTGTGGCTACCAAAGCCGCCGATGGCAAGGTTCAGGTTGGCTTTGAGGTCGTTGTATCGCCTCTAGATGCCAGTGCGCATGCGCTCTCGCCGAAGGAGGGCGAAACTGTAACACTTCAAGTCCTCAAGCATCCTGCCGGTTCGGCATGGCGATTTCCTCCATTCCAGGACATTGCCAGAAGGATTGCGGCAAATGAGAAACAGAGCAAAATACCTCCAAGCTTTGATACCAATAGCGAGCTGCAGACGGCAATTTTAGAACGCCGCTCCCATGGAGCACTTGTCCATGCGACTGCTCGAGGCCGACCCGAAGCATACATGAAATGGATCATCATGAAGTACGTCGATATCCTCGTTGCCAGCGGCGATGTACACTTCCGCGTGGCTACGTTGGAGAGCCTACCTTTAGCAACTCAGCGTTATATCGAGGCCACGCATGTCCTTGGGCCGGAACCTCCAAAGATCAATCGATTCGATGACAACAAGAGCACTGGTCGGAACTCAAGCTTTGAGCAACTTTCTTTTGGTCGTGAGCCGTGGACGTTTGAGAAGCTGTATCGAGAGAACATGAAATTCGACATCAACCTTCCGTTTTCGCCAGAGTTGGCTCTGATCAAGGGTGCCCCTCAAAACGTGAATAAAAACAAAACTAAGGAGAACGTTGTTGGATTTCTGCGTACTCCATACTTCGGAGTGCCACTAAACCCAAAGTTTAGACAGGTGCGCAGCGTTATCGAACAGCGTCTTTTCAATGTCCGGAACAGCCTAGATATCGATGGTCGTCCCATTACCTACGCTGTCATTGAGCCGTCTATCGATCCAGGGGCACTTGTGGCATTGAGTGCACATGGGTTCGATAACGCGAGCGCGGCAGCCATGGTTATGGGGGATAGAGACAGTCCTCTACCTCGTCAACGCTTCGATTTTCTACTCCATCGTGCTCTAGAACTTTGCGGGGAGGTTCGAGCCCTGGGTGAGCGACTAGTCAGTGCCATTGAAAAGAAGGAATCGGAAGCATTTAGTGTGTTGAGAGCGCAACATGCTACCTCCATTCAACGCATGATGCGAGGTATCAAGGAGACGCACTTGACTGAGGCTCAGCAAACCATAGATTCGCTACAGCTCAATCGTGATTCGGCCGTGTCTCAGCTGGCCTACTATCTAGCTTTGATCGGAGAGCCAGAGTCGTTGATTCCCAAGATCAAAGACTCATGGAAGGACCTGAAGCAGGACATTGGCAAGCCAACACAGGATGATCTACGTATGTCAGAGCATGAGGAGTACGAAATGGACATGGCCACCGCGGCCATGGTCTTGAATGTTGTCTCAGCCGGTATTGACGCACTTGTCGCGCCTTTCTGCATGGTGCCATCCGTGTCTATCAATGCTATGCCAATGGGTGTCGGAACTACTGTAGCAGCTGGTGGAGGTAGCAACATCGCCACTTGCATGCAGGCCGGATCGGCGGCCATCAAGATGGCTTCTATGGTGGTAGCGGAGCAGGGGGCTCAAGCTGGACGCAAGGCTCAGCTAACACGTCAACTCCAGGATCGTCGCATGCAGGCTAACATGCGCGGTCGCGAGATCAAGAGCATTGACAAACAAATTGAGATCCAAAGCACGCGTGTCAAGGCGGCACAACAAGAGCTCCAGCTACAGGAATCAGAGGTTGAGGAATCAGCGCAGGTTGAGACTTGGTTACGAAACAAGTACACGAACGAACAGCTGTACGGCTGGGTTGAGAAGAGTCTTCGTAACCTCTACTTTCAAGCATATACTCTGGCCTTGAGCACCGCACGCAGTGCTGAGAGCGCTCTATCTTTTGAGAACGGTTGCAAGCCATCCATTCTTCGGCCTGGCGGCTACTGGGACGCTTCTAGAGATGGTCTGCTGTCTGCTGACCATCTCTATCTAGATCTCAAGAGGCTTGAGGCAGCCCATCGCGATGGACGTCGACACGATTATGAGGTCACCAAGACCATCTCGCTGCGTCAAGTTGACCCCATGGCTCTCATGCGTCTTCGTATTTCCGGCAGCACGACTTTCTCGCTGAATGAAATGCTCTTTGATATGGACTTCCCAGGTCATTACATGCGTCGTATCCGCTCTGTGGCTGTCACCATCCCCGCTGTTGTCGGTCCTCACACCGGCGTCAACGCGACATTGACTCTGCAACAGCACAAGTACCGCGTGCTGCAAACAGCATCTACAGCCGATGAATATGCCTCATCGTGGTCTAGCATCTCTGTCGGCAACGACGAAGCCTTCCGCACTGACCGCGTACCCATTTCCGCCGTGGCCATCAGCTCGGGCGCACATGACACTGGTGTCTTTGAACTCAACTTTGCCGGGGATCGTTACCTGCCATTTGAAGGAGCTGGCGTAGTCTCTTCCTGGAGGATTGACTTACCTACCAAGGTGCGCCGCTTTGACTATGACAGTATCGCGGATGTGCAGTTGCATTTGCAATACACATCTCTTGAGGGTGGCGCTTGTCTCCGAGGCGCCGCTAACGGTGCCGTTGAGAATGCACTCAAAGCTGTTGATAACTCCAGTGCTAACCGTGACAACGGACTATGGTTTATGTGCAGTTTGAAGAATGACTTTGTTAACGAATGGTACGGGTTCAATAGCCAACTGGCAGCGGCCAAAAAGGATAAAGCTGCAGGAGCGGGTGACCGAGTTATAACGATGAAATTGGGCGACCTCTATGAACGACTTCCATTCTGGGCTCGGGATCGTGGTACTGCTGATGCTAAGGGCATCACATTGGTGTCTAAGAGTACGGGACTGGTCAACGCGATGACCGTGTCAGTGGCTAAGGGCAAGTGGGATTCACAATCAATTTCAGGCTGGCAGGTTCGATCACAGAACAAGCTTCAGAAACCTGAATGGAAGGGATGGGAGTTTAGTGTGACGGCCAAGAACCTCAAAGAGAGTGATAAGATTGAAGATGTCTACATGTTGGTCCGCTATGGCAAGATATCGACAAAATAGGTCAAACTGGGCGTAGTGAGGGAGTAGAGTTTGTATAACTATCACAAAGTGGTTAATTAACTTATAAAAAAAAACATAGTTCATCCCAGTGTCAAGAAACTCATGGAAATGGCAGCAACTTCTGTTCTGAATATTAGCAACCTCGCCACTGGTTGTCAATATTTTTATAACTCATTTTAGTGAGCAGTAACATTAACTTTTGTCTCTACTTATCTGAGGCACATTTTTAAATCCACCTATTTATTAATACTTTACTTGTGAATGAGTTGATCAAAAGACACCGACACTAGCACAACATACTTGAGTGTACAATACTGTCATCTTGACTGATGTCTAGGATATTGTTAGACCCACGCCTAGAGACAGTGTAAAAATCTTCCCTCATACTGTACCTGCCTCGTCAATGAGCGCACGGTCCATCATTAGGTCTCCAGGATGTGTTTAGCACTATTGAATTACCATCATCGAAAGATGGGTCACATTGATGCGAGCAAAGTCAGACATAGTATGGTCAACTTACACCATTTGCTCTAGTCACTACAGGGGCATTAGTATTCCTAAATCCTGGTCGTGGGTTTACTCTGGGCCAATATCCGTATAATTACTGTAGTCCTGACCATTCCTAGATTCGGCGCATGTATATGCTAGTGTCGTGTATATAAGTCCGAATGAACCTAACCACTTTCATAGAAATACCCAGTTTAATATTCAATAGTTTAAAGCGTACTCTATGATATGTAAACACCCTGGCGGCTTCACTTGTTTGTGGTCCCATGACCCTCTAGACCCCAAGCTTGAGGCTGAACCTGACTATGCACCTCATTGGCTCGGTCGTAACGGCATATCAGCTGGCCAGCTGTCATGACTAATTCCTTCTTATTCCATTTTCGGTTTATTTGAATGACTCAGGAGAACCACTTCGTGTACGGTTTAATGTAGATCATGAATTAGCTTCGGCGATGGCAGCTCTCAAGGTCGATGTGCCGTGCCGCTTGGATCCCATTCTTTTAGTCGATTAGATAATTCGAGCGTTTAGCTCCATGATTAGCCGAGCCTCATATCGGTATAGCCCGGGTTGTCCCGTCATTACAGTTGCACACCTTCCCTGTCCTTGTAGAGTGCCTCCATCACCACTGGTTAGGTTTATCCACGCCACCCAACAAGGATTCCCTGCATTAATACCATGCATCGTAGCAAGCTGAGTGGCCAAATTTGGCAGATCTATGTTTTCAGCTATCCTGAAATAACCTGACTTGATCTGACGGAGGCATCAGCTGAAACTCCCCTACCTGTTCTGGACCGAAGTAGTCGTAATGCCTCATACCTCTTTAGGAACCTAAATTTTCAGTTGTGGTCGGGCTAGGGGTTTTTGCTTTTGGGCTGGGTCCCTTAGGATTTGGCAACCCGATATCCTACTCCTCAGTTGACTCGTCTAGATGGGGCATCTATACGCCCGCCAGATGTCCCCCTGCTACCAGCAACAGTGGTAGATGAATCATGAATACATCCTACACTCCTCTCATCTCCCAGGCAAAAAGCTAGTGCACTCGCCAGTAATTGTTTCATTTAAAATTTTTAACCTTCCTCAACTTTCTGTAAAGACAAGCTAGCACGATCATGATGGATCCAACAAGTCGCCCAAATACATTTGCAGCGCGACCTACAGCTCCGTCTACCACCACTTCAACCTTCACTACTAGCAAACCGTTTTTGCCAACTACAGAAGTAGTAAAACCTGAGGGCAGCAAGGGTGTTGGAGATGGAATTCCAGGCTTCACGTCGTCCTTCAACACCTCTGGGAAGAGCGGAGGTGCCATCCGCCCCATTGGCGAGAATTTCTCCGTCAATCCAGCCAACGGTACACTCTCGTTTAGTCTGCCCATCAATACCTCACCAAGCCGAGGTGGGTTCGGGCCTAATTTGGCTCTTTCGTACGACTCTGGGAGTGGCAATGGGCCCTTTGGCTTTGGTTGGAGTGTGCATCTGCCTGCCATCCAACGCAAGACCAGCGATGGAGTCCCGACCTATAGGGTTGGCGAAGACGAATTTGTATTTGAAGGCAGTGAACTCGTCCCATGGATTGATGAGAAAGATGTTGTTGTCAAAAAGATCGGACATCATCATGTGATGCGATATCGACCTCGTTTTGAATCTCACACTACACGCATTGAGAAATGGACACGTGACAATGACTCTACAGATGTACACTGGCGTACCATATCAGGAGGCGTCACATCAATATTTGGCCTGGATGATATGTGTCGCATAGTTGACAGCTCACAGTCTTCAAAAGACATCTTTTCCTGGCTGCTCTGCCGCTCCTTCGACACTTTCGGAAATGCAATCGAATACGTCTACAAACCAGAGGATGGTGCTGGGTTGGAAGACATACCCCCGTGGGAGGCAAACCGGTCGACAAATGCTAAGTTACGGCAAAGGTATATTAAGCGTATTAAGTATGGAAATCGAAATCCTAATCGAGACATGGAGACCTGGGAGCCTACTGAATGGCCAAGCAAAGACAATGATTGGATGTTTGAGGTTGTATTTGATTATGGAGAACATCAACTCGCTCACAATGGAAAGGCGGCTAGTTTTGCTGAAAACCAGACATGGGATGTTCGCAAAGATTGCTTCTCAGCATCAAACTCAGGGTTTGAAGTGCGCACGTATCGTCTTTGTCGGCGTGTTCTTATGTTCCACCGCTTTCATGAACTTCGGCCCGGGTCAGGGCAGCCAAGCGAGGTTTTGATTACTTCAACCACATTTTCGTACAGAGAAAATGCATTCGGTTCATTTCTCACTGAGACTTTCGTGAGTGGTCATGAACTTTCCGGCATGACGTACAAGACACAAAGCGTGCCTCCTTGGACATTTTCCTACAGTCAATGTCCTGACCCACAGACACTAAAAAGGTTTTCGGCAAGTGCCATAAATCTAGTAGACCTTCCATCAATTGGCTTGTGGCAGTCTGAGTGGATTGACCTTGACGGCGAGGGTCTACCTGGTCTCTTGCTGCGGCTTCAAGATGGCACACTGTCCTACCAGCGGAATGTCGGTGGATCGCTTTCCTTTGATTCATCTGTTTCCTCAACAAACGGTTCCGAACCGGCGACATCTGAGTGCTCATTTCTGCTTGATCCTCAGGTGCTAAGGCAGCAGCCAACCCCTGGGTTAGTCAAGGGAAGCAACTTTCTAGATTTAGACCGAAATGGACGTCTTAATCTAGTTTTCAAAGACCCTAAAGGTGTTCCCTGCGGCTTCTATGAGCGCATTGCCGAGGAGGATACGTGGAGCAAATACTGCGAGTTCCCAGAGACGCCAAATTGCAATATACAGCAGCACCAGCAGCCTGATTTCGTTGTATCCATTGACCTTACTGGTAATGGGAGCGCTGATCTTCTCTTCTCAATAAATGATAGTCAGGATTTAATGTGGCAGAAATCATTGGGAAAGGTCGGCTTCGCGGCCCTAAAATGCACATCTACGAATCTTGAGACTTCATCCTACTCGCCGAGGTTGACTAACTCGAATGAAACGAAGACGTACGTTGCTGACATGACCGGAGATGGACTTTCCGATCTTGTTGAAATCTCCGCAAATCGGATCGCATATTGGGCAAATCTCGGACATGGTCGTTTTGCTTCCATGGTCGAGATGGGAAATCCCCCTATCCTTGCATCTCAGGAGAGCTTTGAACAGGAAAGAGTTAAACTTATCGATGTAGATGGAACCGGTACAACAGATCTTTTATACATCTTACCTGGCGGCGGAGCTCATCTTTACTACAATTTCTCGGGAAATCAGTGGAGTGACCGCATACTGATTCGAGGCATCCCCCAACTCTCCTCGCCCTTGAATGCATTCGTGTTGGACTTGTTTGGCCAGGGGACAGCGCTGCTATGCTGGGCAGATACAACAATGTCTTCCACTGGGACTGCAGACACGATTCACTATTTGGATCTGATGGGTGGCCAAAAACCGCATTTGTTATCCGGCTATGCAAACAGTCTTGGCAGTACAACATCAGTAGTATATGCACCATCTACAAGCTACTTCTTGAAAGATTGTAGGGAAGGTAAACCTTGGACCACTCGGCTACCCCACCCTGTGCAATGCATTGCCTCAGTTGACCACCACGACCAAATCACGGGTAATTCGTCTACCGTACGGTACATGTACCACAATGGGTACTATGACTACTTCGATAAGCAATTTTCAGGCTTCGAAATGGTCGAAGAGTGGTACAGTGAGCGCATCATAATAGGACCCAAAGAAGTCTACGAGCCACCTGAAGTGCATAAAAAGTCTTGGTTTTGTGTGGGCCAGAGCTTGGCCATCGATACTCAACACTTCTTCCCACATTATGCAGCCCCAAGAGTTGCTTCTTCCATTTCAACAATGGGCACCCACGAGAACGAGTTAGAAGGACTTAGAGCACTTAGGGGGACACTAATGCGCTCCGAGATGTACGGCTTGGATGGGTCTCCAAGGCAAACTGTGCCGTACGCAATTGACGAACAGGCATATGAAGTCTCACAGATCCAGAAAAAGGGTGCTAACAAATATGCTGTGTTTCAAATGTCACCCCGCGAGTCGGTCTCAACACAGCTCGAGCAGAGACTAGATGATCCACGCGTTACACATGAGATTGTTCTTGAGATCAATGACTATGGCAGTGTCGAGAAGTCACTCCGTGTCGTCTATCCTCGTCGGACCAAGGCAGCTTCTCTATCGTCAGATACAAACCCAGTATTTTCTGATGTGGTAGATAATCAATCAAAGGGAAATGTGTCTTTCTCTCGATGCTGGTATACTAATGCAATTGACTGGTTTACAGATCCAACCCACCCCCAAGGATATTATCGTACCCCGTTACCGTGGCGTCAGCAAGATTGTGAAATTGTTCACATGTCACTTCCCCAGCCACACGTTTCTATCCTTGAAATCGATCAAGTCCGTCTTATCAATTTTGAGGAATTCCCTTCAGTTGATACACTTGGGAAGCTATATAAACAGGCTAAAGCCTTACGATCCGAAACGAAGACTTTCTTTAGAAACTCCGATTTATCACAACGATTGTCTGCTGGCAAGATAGAGGCGATGTCACTACTGGACCAGACTTATCAGTTGGCTTTCACTCCTGAAATACTAGAGAAGATCCAAACTGGCCGATCCACGTGTGGTATCGTTCGCTCGCCAAAAGAGCTGGCCACAGCCCTCTCCATCGGTGGATATGCTGATTTAGATGACGATGGCTGTTGGTGGGCAGTCTCTGGCCGAGCACTGTTTCAACAACCGTCACAATCAGATGTTCCTTCGAGGAGTGAGCTGATGCTAGCACGTTCTTCGTTCTACACGCCTACAGTTATGGAGGATGCTTTCAAGAATGTATCATCCATCGCACTAGATACCTACTGGCTCATGGCAGAATCGTCGACCGACGCGATGGGGAACATTATGCATTTCAAAAACGACTACCGTGTACTCCAGCCAATCAAAATCACAGATGCCAACCAAGTTTCTCAGCAACTTGTATACGATGAACTGAGTAACTCTATTACCACAGCCCTAAAGGGACCCACTGGAGACGAATTAGATTGCGACAGCTTAGACGGTTTTGTGACATCAGTTAGCGACAGCGAAATCGCTGCCGTGCTCTCAGACCCGAGTGGCGATGCAACAAGGCGGCTTCTGGGAAATTCGAGCAGCCGAACACTAGTCTGTTTAGACCAGTTCAGCAAGTCTCAGTTGCAGAAGATCAATGACTCTAACGAAGAGACCAAGATTACTCCATCATTCAGTGTCTCCATATCACGGGATCTCCCCTACCGGCGGAGCTCCTCTCCCAAGCTTATGGTCGTTGTATCACACTTGGACGGAGGAGGAAATGTTGTTCAGACCGCGACTTTGGCTCACCCTGATGATCCAAAGAAAAAATGGCTGATTAGTGGTATCTCGGCCCACGACAGCAGCGGAAATGTTATTCGAGCTCTTGAATCAATCTTCTCCACGTCTCCGGCCTATTCCTCTGCGGCTACTCCTAACTCTTCGACGCTGGCTCCTGTCAATACCAATTTCTTCGATGCATGTGGGAGAAGTGTAGGTACCCTGTTTGCCGAGCATACCTGGACGAAAACAGTCATTGGGCCTTGGGCATCGCTCGAGTACAGTACAAATGATACACTTCTTTGCCAATTGCCGCAAGAAGACCCGAATCTGGGTGTATACTTTTTGCGTCTTTCTTCGACGAGCTATCTTCCCATCTGGGCCGATTTGCAGCAACAGAGTGTGCTCAGAGGGTCTTCTTCCTCGGCACTCGCGATTAAAAAGTCATTAGCATACGCTGAAGTATCTGCACCGTCCATCACACACTATGGCGCTTGTGGTCTTCCTGTGAGGCACGTTCAGGTGGCAGGGGACAAGACATACACTCGTTCATATGTCTACGACTATTCCGGTAACCGAATCCGCGATTTTGATAGCAGTAACCGGCTGGTAGAGAAGCGTATTCATGACTTCATGAACAGACCGCTTCAATCCTCAGGTATGGACACTGGCGAGAAATGGGCGATACCTGACGCGTCCGGCGCCAGCTTCTTTTCTTGGAACAGCAAAGGCATATATTTTGAACTCAAATACGACTGTCTCCGGCGAGGCAAAGAGAAGCTAATGACGGACTATCGACAAATGCCAACTAAATCCATGGTAGTTATAAAAACTGTATATGGAGATGATTGTGGTGGTCTGGGACCGGCTTACAGCAAAGGCAAAATATGGAAGGTCCTTGATCAATCAGGTATAAACACTAACATGGAATTTGACATTCGTGGGCGCTGTGTGAGGAGCCACTACGAACCAGCGACCGAGTACAAAGTAATTCTTGACTGGCAAACCGAGCACACCGTTCAGTTAGAAACTGATGCACAATTTGTTCATACATCAACCTTCAACAACCTAGATCAATGCTTGGAAGAGTCTGACTCACAAGGGAACCGCACCAGGCGAGTTCATAACCTTCTTGGCCAAGTAGAGAGAGTCGACTATTCCCATCATTCTTCAGTTCGCGAACCGAACTGGGTACCCTATCTCAAAGAGAGCAGCTTCAGAGCGGATGGTCTACCCGAGAGGAACAGGTATGGCAACAATGTTGAAGTCGTGTTCAAATATGACGCAATGTCGAAACACCTTATTTCCAAGAAAACGACCCGGCCTACAGCATCTGGAAGCATAGAAACATTCCAAGACTTTTCCTATACATACGACTGTCGATCTCGCCAAGTTCATGTCAAAGACTCTTCTCAACAAGCCAAATTTTTCTACAACTGCCGCGTCGACCCTGAGTGGGAATATACCTATGACACTGTTGGTCAACTCATTGAAGCCACTGGGAGGGGGCAATTGACAACTGAGCAAGGCCAGGCCGTTCAGTTGCAACCCTACAGTGCCAATACAGGAAATAAACCACTGAGTAAAATCACAAATGGGGACAGGCTCTACAAATATCTGGAGACATACAAGTATGATATTGATGGAAACATGCGTTCCATAACCCATTCAGCGCCAGATTCAACGAAGGTTACAGGCTGGACACGTAAATTTCTGTACAACGAGAGGAGTCTTCTGAGTCCGAGCGATCAGAAGGTGGCCAACAACCAACTCAGTAAAACATTCGTCGGTGAAAGGCCTGACAGCGGTGAGAGGTACGCATATGACCAGACCGGGTGTATGACACACCTACCGCAGTACTCACATCTTCGATGGGACATGAACGACATGTTAGCCGCATCCTCCACTCAGAAAGTTGATGATACCAAAGGAATTCCAGAGATGACATACTACGTGTACGACTCCTTTGGGAACCGTGTGCGAAAGGTGACAGAGTCTGGTGCATCCATTGGATCAACTCCGCGCAAAACAAAAGAAACATTCTATCTATCCGGATTTGAGCTACAGCGCAAGTACAACAAAATTAAAAAAACTCGGTATATTTGCAAGGTTTCGGGTGGAAGCGATACACTTGCTCTTATCGAGACAACTAGCGACAATGGTGGTAGAGGAGGCACACAGCGGGAAAATGCACCACTCATACGTTTCCAAATCGGCACCGGTAGTGAGTTGGATGACAAAGGGCAACTCATAACATACGAAGAGTACACGCCGTTTGGTAGTCCAATATACACGGCTGTATACAAAGATGTCAAGGCACCGCGCACCTACCGGTTTGCTCGATATGAGCATGATCGTGAGACGGGCCTTTATCACTGCGGAGCAAGGTACTATGCCTCATGGCTAGGTCGCTGGACGTCTCCTGACCCTATGGGGGACGTAGATGGTCCGAATCTCTACCAGTACGTGCTAAATGACCCGGTGAACGGCACCGATCATACAGGCACGTCGACACGCACTCCAAAACAGTTTATTATCAAGTCCAAGTCCAATCTCAACGATAAGCACCTCGGCCAGTGGGGTAGGGGAGATAATGGGGTGAGGCCTTACCAGCAGAATCAATATCATGACACAGATCCAGTCGTGGCCAACTTATTGAACGAGGCAAGGCTGGCTATGGGGTCCACAGAATCTCGTCATCAGTATGGTGATGTGCAAGCAAAACATGATAATATGAGGGCCAACACAGAGTTGCATCAAAGGCACAAAAATTGGGAGCAGATTGTGACTCAAGACGTTGGCAACCGCGGGCACGAAATAATCAATAAGGAGGAATTTCAGAATGGCCGCGCCATGATTCGACAGCTACAGACACAAACTAGAGATGATTTCAAGCATCTCTGCAGCAACGAAACCCTCGATAATCTTCAAAAAGCGCAGAAGGTCAATCAGAAGGCCATTGATGAACGGGACTCTTTGGAGAGCAATGTACATGGGCCGCTGCTGCAATTTGGTGTCAAGATTCTGAATACGCTAAAACAGGTCAAGCTGAATCGAGACGAGAAACAAGTGAATCTGGCCCGAGGTAGTCTCAACAGACTTTACTTGGCCAATCAAGAGGCTAAATCCGACTTTGACCGTTCTGCATACCGCAAAGACTTCATAGAAAGGGCACAGCGGTACATAATCGATCTCGAGAAAGGCACAGAAGAAAGAACCAGGAGTGATTTGAATAACATTGCAGACGCTAAGCATATGCTCGAATTATTCAAGAAACAATCTGAATTCGCCGACAATGAAGCTTCTAAAGTGCAAAAGAATGAAGCACTTGCAATAGAAACGACGACATCGTTCAATGCTAATGTGAACTACAAGAATGAACTGATAGCTGGCAGTAGGACAGGTGCTCCACCAAAACGTCAGGAAGTGTACCTTCACAAAACATATGGTTCATAAAAGAATACATGAGCGGAGCATCACGGAGATGATTTCCCCGGCTATCTATAATGTTTGTTTTGAGCTAAACCGCTAGAATAGTCACCTAATACCATCTTCAAAGTTCCTGGCAACCAGACACACAAGTTCTGCTGTAACGTCCGCAACACCAACTTACACTTCGCCGACTACTACTGATTCAAGGACGGTTCGGCCCTAGCTTCTAAGTTGAATAGTTTCTGCTACAGTAGCTGCCTAGCTAAGCGTGTCCAAGAAGCCATGAGTTGTTTATTCTCATCTTGGACGACGGCAAATTTGCCCTGCCCTGAGTTTTCCGGAATAATGGCTATCAAACAATAAGTTTAAGTGAATATAAGGTTTTCCGTGTATAAATCGAGTGTACAGGGTCGTCAATTGATTCCGGCGTCGGGTCCCGGACCCCTTATAGACGTTCTCTGTCTCACCATATGTTCGCATCGACATGTTCTCGACTTTTCGGGTGAGCCATTGAAAATGGCTAGCTGTTTCTGCAGCTGCATGGCGGGACCAAAGCGGGATTCCGGCCCTGCCTCAGCTGTGACGGGTCGCCGAGATCAACTTTTAATACTCAATATTGAACTAAATCTAGATCCCGCAAACACTATTATTCTATGGGGGCTGGCTGAGCATCTCAGCTCCTGTGGGTCTCTAATCCGGCACGAACTATTAATAATAAATGGGGAAGATTAAGTCAATATAGAGCACATGATTCAGCCTGAGTATTAACTACATAGAACTTTGTTCCGGGTATCGGCAACACAAATATTTGTTTTTCTAACTGTA
Organism: Trichoderma asperellum; assembly: GCF_020647865.1. Taxonomy (NCBI): domain Eukaryota; kingdom Fungi; phylum Ascomycota; class Sordariomycetes; order Hypocreales; family Hypocreaceae; genus Trichoderma; species Trichoderma asperellum. The sequence continues at coordinate 7,270,347 of NC_089415.1, read as the reverse complement.
TGAAGCAGCATATTTGGGAGTATATATTGGCGTAGAGTTTAGCATTTGGAACATTGTCTCCGCAAATCATTCGGATATAGTCCAGCATATTATACTGCCTATAGTTGCATCTACATTGCTTGAAATCTGACTCCATCTCTTGTAACCTTCCTCTACCTCTTGCACCTCAACCTCTTGCAATCTCCTACCCCTCGACAAAATGGGTGACGCTGTGATCAACGGTACCTCCCGAATGGGACTGACTCTTCAAGGTTACGATCAAGCCATTGCTCTTTCGCAAACCAACATCAACCAAACCCTAAAGAGGTATTCCACGATTGATGAGGCCGCTATGGCTAACTTTAAGGCCGTCCTCGGTCCTGAAACCGATCCCGACTACACATCGGAACTATTGAGCCGCCAACTATTGAGCTCATTGATGCTGACAAGGCCGACCAGGCAATCTACACCATCAAGTTCAAAACAAAACTCAAAGTACACTTATTGGGGCGTCGATCCGAGCAACAGGCGAGGCTTACCCAAAAGTTTGAATAGTCAGCCGAAGGTTCGACGCTGGTCTTCTTTGTCAACTTCGGGCTGCAATGGTGCGAGCGTATGCCGGCCGACCTGCAGGCTGCCGTGAGGAAAGCCGGTTCCTACAGCGTCGATCAACCTGTTATCATTTTCAGAACCGCCGATCTGATCGATTTCAACTGGATCCAGTCAAAATTTCCCGGCCTCGACGATCCGACTGCACAGCTCAATACCAAGACAAAGATGCCGGACTTTATCAACCAGTGGCTTATGTAGCTAAAGTCTGCCGCACCCGGCAAGTCGCACAATGTGCTTGGGTACTCCGTCAAGCTCGACCCACATGCGACCAATCCCGCGAGCAACTGCTGGCAAAGATTGGCAACGTGCCGCCTTCGTTTCCCCCCACCAAAGCTCAGTTCCAGACTATTGGCAACAAACCCAGCGCAGATGCGGAAGGCGATCCTCCAGATCCCTACAATGCATTCCTCTTTACCGAAATGTGTGGCGTCCCCGGCATTACCACTCCGTGGGCGCTGCCGCAAAATGATCTCCAATGGAGCGACAATTGGTTCTATGGCGTCATCGTCGGCAGCCTAGCCATGTCGAGCACCATCTTTTTGAGAGAATTCGTCGGCAAGTTCGTAGAGCCCATCCACAAGGACTACTCTGCCTTTGACGATACTCTGGCAAGCGGCAAATCTGGGATGCCGATGTTCGGATAAATCGAGTCAAGAAAGATGTCAAGTTGCTTGGCAACTGCGTGCAGGGCCAGTGGCGTACCGTCGGAAATCAGTGGGTGCTCGAATCAACGTCGACAAGCACACACGCCGAGATCCCCTAGGAAGACGGGGGCAAATCATTTACGGTACGGGCCATTGTGCAAGCAACCATGACGAGCGCTCTGAAGCCTGTTCCAGGTACCGGAAAATTTCACATTGGGCAAAATCTGCAGGTTGTGACCAAGTGGTCCAACTTTTCTATCCAATACGCCTTTCATGTTACATCAATCTTCAACGGAACTTATGTCGTGCAGTTGGCATCTGTCGGCTCTACTGCCGAGCTTACATCCAGCGTGACATTTAAGAACAACTACAAGCCGGTTCTCACATCCACAATCACCGAAAGTGGTATTCTCATTCGGGGAATTGGCAGTAATCAGACGGAAGAGGAGAAGAGGAAATGGGATGAATATCAGGCGGTTCTGATTGGCACCATCGAAATCAGGGTGCCTAACACAGTCGACTTCACCATCAAAATCAACCAGGGCTTAAACGACCAGAGAAAGTTTATCTTCCCAGGAGGCGGCACCTTGGATATGAGCAACCCTATATTCAGCAACACTGGGGATCTTCTGCTCGGCCTGGTTTATCGACAAGGAAAGATTTAGTTTTGGGACCTTTGCAGCAGCGTTTGATTAGGCAACAGCTAGCATTTTCAACATCGTGTCTGAGTTCGTATACTAGGCTCCTTGTTGTTGTGAACCCGTTAATCCTGCAGAGACTAACTGGAGGTATCACTTGGTTTGCTGGGTATGTGCTTTATAACGGATCACCAGATTCTAGCTTATATAACGAGAAGCTTCTGTTAGGTCTGTACTGTATCGGAGTATCCGCTTAGATTGCGCTGTTGGGGCCTAAGATATATATGTCTGCGTGATACACACATGAAGTATGTTATCTTGAGGCTCGTTGCCTACCCTGGGAGTGGATAAATATATATAGATATTCTTTACTATTTTATAAAATTTAATGCCTGGATTTATTTAAAAGATATATTACTGACTGGAATTATATAAATACTAAAATTTTAATATATTAAAACAGGACTTAGAAGGGCTTGGAAAGCCTATTTTCTCTCTCTTTTAAAATTTTAATAACTAATAAAAGGATAACCTAGCTATTAATATTATAGTATAAGTTATAGAATTTAAATTTATTAATTTAATAGCTAATTTAAAATATAGTATTAGTAATATTTATTACTTTAGATATTAATATATTAAATATTTATTGTTATAACCTAAACCCTGTGTCTATATATTAGTAGCCTAGAGGTATATACTTAAGGATTAACTAAAGACCGACAGACCAATTAAAGGAAGATTACAGTTTATAGGCTCCTTTATTAGATTACTTTTATAAGCTATTATAAGCCTATGCATTATAATCTAACTATAATTTAAATAAAATAACTTATTATATAAAATTATTTATTATGCTTATTAAATATAGCTTAAATAGTTAGTTATTAATATAGTATTTATATAATAATTAAATTAAACTTTTATTTAAAGTTATTAGCTATATAACTAAAACTACTTATAAAATCCCTTATATCTTTCTACTAATATAAACCTAATATTAAAGGTTTATCCTTTAAGAACTAGCTACTTTATATTAGGTATAAGATTAAAATGTTATATATTAATAACTTTTATTTAAAAAGATACTTTAGATCTTTTAAGTAATTAAATTATTATATCTTAAGACAGTATTAAAAGTTAATTTACTTTAAAAGAAATTCTTTTTTTTATTTAAGATAATAATAAAAATATTATTATAAAAAAGACCTTTAATTAAAAAAATATAAATAATAATAAAGCTATTAAATTAATAAAAAATATATATAAGTTAAATAAAATTTTTATAAATAAACTTAATAATAAAAAGTTTATTAAAAAAGATATAAAGGCATTTATTAAATAATAACCTTTATTTATATTTAATAATAAAATTAATAAACTTTACTTCTTTTAAACTTAACTTAAGGCCTACTTTAAAGATTTTAAAACTACTTTTAATATAAAATATAAAAAGACTTTCTTTATAGTCTTTTACTTTAAAGAAACTGCTTTTAAATAGTTTTGCTTAATGTAAGACGCCTACCTTAATAACTTAAATAAACCTTTATTAACTTAAGTTTAAGAAGTTTTTAATAATTTTAAATAATTTAAAAAAAAACTTACTAAAGTATTTAAAAATATTAAAGAAATCTATATAGCTAAAAATAAATTTATAAATATCTATTAAAAAGGAAAATATTTTAATTATACTATAAAATTTAAAAATTTAGCTTTTAAAGTTAAATAAAAATAACCTACTTTTATTAAGTAATTTTATAATAAACTTAAAAAAAGCATTAAAGAAAAGGTTTATAATAAAGATTAAATTAAATATAATTTTATTTTCTTTATAAAAGAATATATTAAAGTTAATAACTTACTTTATAAACTTAATATAAGAAACTAAGGCTTTAGTAAAAAATAATTAAATTAAAGTAAAAAATAATAAAAATTAATTACTAAAGATAATAGTAGTATAGCTAGACCTATAGACTTTAATATAATATAAAAAAAAAAAAGAAATTTAAATATTATAATTATAAAAAGCTAAACTATATAGCTAAAAACTGTAAATCTTTAAAAAAAAAATAATTTACTATTTTTAAGCTAAAAATAATATATATTATAAATAAAGGCAATAAAACTATTTATTTATTAAAATAATTAAAATCTTTTAAAAATAATAATAATTATAACTTTTATAAATTTACATTTAAACTCTTAAATATATTTAAAATATTAAATAAAGAAACTAATAATAAAATCCTTAATTAATAACCTATTCTTTAAGTTAATTTTATAAATATAGTAAACTTAATTAAAGACATTGCCTTAGAAAATAATAAAAATAATAAATAATATAATTATAGACATTACTTTAAAGAAACCTAAAATATTATATAATAATATAAAAATTTTACCTTTAAAATTATAAAACTTAATTTATTTTAATATAATATTATAAATAAAGTATATATAAATATAAAATATTCTTTAATAATATTATATACTTACTTAAATAATCTATAAAAGTAAACCTTAAAAACCTAGTATATTATTAAAGCTATTATTATTAATTAAGCACTTACCTAAGGCCTTAATTATAAAAAAGTAGCTAAAGAGTATAATTATATTAACCTAGTATATCTACTGCATTATTGAATTAATTAAATTAATTATATTACTTATAGATATATAGAGTATTTTAAATAAAAGGCTAAAAAAAATATTTTTTTAATATATATTTTTTAGTATATAATCTTAAAACCTTATAATAATTTATACTGCCTTATATAAAAAGCTACTTAATAATATTAATCTTTTAAAATAATTATCTTAAAACCCTTTAAATATCTAGATAAAATAAGCCTTTTTAAGTATATTAATTAATTTTATAAAGTATATAAATTAAAGAAATTATAGGATTAGCATAAGCAAGAAGAGATTAAAAGAGTAAAGCTAGATTATTAATAAAAAGAATTTAAAAATTATAATAAAATAAAATGTTTATAATATATAAATAAAAAAATTAAAAACTAATACTATTTAAAAAACTACTAAAGTCCTTTATAAAAGGGCAGCAGAAGGACTTATAATACTTAAATATTATTAATTTAAAATATAATAATAAAAAAAAAAAAAGCATCTTAATAAAAGAATTATTTTAATAGTATTATTAAATAAAAATCCACTTAGTATTTTAATAAATAATAAATTAAAAAGTAACTATATATCTACTATAATTATAATATGCCTGCAGTTATTAATATATAAAAAAAAAAACTATATTAACTTTTCTATATTAAAAAATAAACCTTTAAATATAATAAAAGATAAATAAAGTAATAGATTAATTCCCTGCTGCTATAAATTAATAACTACACTATAAATATAGTATATAATATAGCTAATATTTTAAAATATAACTTTATTTTAAAAATACTCTAGTTATATAAATATAAACTTAATATAAAATAAAAAAAAGGCTAAATCTATTAATACAATAATAAAAGTACTTTAAATAAAACTAATGCAGAAACATTAAAAGAGGAACTAGGTTACTAGAAGCCTAAGGTTTTCTTTAGCCCTTTAAATATCCCTTTTTAATACTATTAAAAAAAAAAGAAAATAAAATAAATTTATATATAAAAGCATATTACTATCTTATGCTAAAAATTAATAAAATTTAATAAAAAATTATATAAGTTAAAAATAAAAAAACTTATTTTTAAAGAATAATTAATATTAATTTTAAAATAATACTAAAAATATTAAAAACTCTTTAATAACTAATTAAAAAAAGAATTACTACTATATTTAAAATAAAACTATAAAATAGTGCTAAAAGAAGGAGAATTACTAAGGTTTTATAAAATATATAACTTAAGTAAAGAAAAACTAAAAATATTTAAAGAATAAATTAAAATATAACTATAAAAAGAATATATTTATATATTAAAATTACCTATTAAATATTTTATTATTTTTATTCTAAAGAAAAATAGTAAACTTTAATTAATTATTAACTATTATAAATTAAATTAAATTATAGTTAAAGATAAAACCCCCTTGCTATTAATTTTATAAATTAAAAATAAATTATATAAAAAGAAATAGTTTATAACTCTTAACCTTATAGAAGCTTATAAGCTTATATAAATAAAAGAAAGAGATAAATAAAAAATAGCATTTACTATAAAATATAAATTATATAAATATATAGTTATACTATAAAGGCTTATTAATATACCTATATCCTTTTAAAAAAAAATAAATTATATATTAAAACTATACTTAAATAACTTTATAATAGCTTATATTAATAATATTTTTATTTTCTTAAAGACCTTTAAAGAATATAAAAAATATATTTATTTTATACTATAAAAACTTAAAGAAGTAAAACTCTTTATTAATTTTAAAAAATATATTTTTTATTTTTAATAAATAAAATTTCTTAAATATATTATTACTTTAGAAAAAATCTATATAAACTTTAAAAAAATTACTATAATTAAAAAATAGCTAATGCCTATAATGCTTAAAGAAGTATAAGTATTCTTTAGATTTATTAACTATTATTAAAAATTTATTAAAGACTTTATATAAAAAGCTACTTTATTAATAAATATAATAAAAAAAAATATTTCTTTTAAGTAAAGGGAAGAATAGCAGAAAGCCCTTAAAAAACTTAAAATAATAATAATATTAAAACTTATTCTTATTATATTTAACCTAAAAAAACCTATTATAATTAAAATAAATACATTAATATTTATAATAAAAGGAGTATTAAATTAACTTAAAGAAAATAATAAGCTATAACCTATTGTATTTTTTTTATATAAACTCTATAAACTAGTAATATAATATACTATATATAATTAAAAAATATTAGCTATTATTAAAGCACTTAAAGAATAAAGATATTACTGCTATAAAAGCAAGCATAAGGTTATTATTTTTATAGACTATAAAAACCTTACTTACTTTACTACTATATAAAAACTATTAAATTAATAAATTAAATACTTTAAATTCCTTTTATAATTTAACTTTAAATTTATTTATTATAAAAGATTAAAAAATAAATAAGCTAATATATTAAGCAGAAAAGTTAATTATAAATAAAAAATACTTAAATATATAGCGCAAGCACTATAATTTAATAATAATAAAAATATTAAATAAATATAAATTTATATAATATTTAAAGTCTTAAAAAGCAACCTTATGCTTAAAAAAATTAAAGAATTTATTAAAAATTAAAAAAATAAATAATATTTAAAGAATATTATTATAGATTTAAGATATTTTAAATAATATAAAAAAATTTAAGTATTTAAAGAACTATAAAAAAAAGTAGTTAAATATATTTATAAATATCTATTATATAAATATAAAAGCATAATAAAAATATATAATTAAGTTTTAATATATTATAATATTAAAAAGCTTAAAGAATATATAAAGTATATTATATTATATTATAATATATGCTAATAAATAAAAAATAGAAGATATAAATTTTATAAAAAACTATAACTATTATCTATTGTAGAATAACCTTAAAAATTAATTACTTTTAACTATATTATTAATTTACCTTTATTAAAAAAACCATTTATAGGTATATAATATAATAGCATTTTTATAGTAGTCTATTAACTTATAAAGCAAGCTTACTTTTTGCTATATAAAAAGTTATACTTATTAAAAAACCTTGCTTATATCTATATAAAAATAATTGCTGCTAATTATAAACTACTTAAAGAAATTATTTTAAATTAAAAATAAATATTTGCTTTTAAATTTTAATAAAAACTTATAGCTAAATTAAAAATAAACTATAAATTTAATACTATATATTATCCTTAAATAAATAAATAAATTAAATATATAAATTAAGTTATTAAAGCCTATTTATAAGCTTATATTAACTTTATATAAAATAATTAGGTTAAAAAACTATCAATAGCTTAATTATACTATAATAGTATATTATTAAAATTTATAAAACTAATGCCTTTTTTTATAAATTATAGATTTATATTAAAAGTATTTAAACTACTATAAGATAAATTTAATTTAAAGAAAGTATAATTATAGGCTAAATTAATAATTAATTTATATATAGAAATATATATATAACTTAAGTTTATTAGTAAGTATATAAAGAAATATATAAATAAAGATAGAATTATAAAATTAATTTTTTAAAAAGAAAATATAGTTTACTTGCTATAATACTTATAAGGCTATAAACTACTAAATATTAAAATAAATAAATTAAGTAATAAGCTTAATATTAAAAAAATAAAACCCTATAAAATTTTAAAATAAATTAAAGAAGTTAATTATAAGCTAGCTTTATTAAATATAATAAAAATTTAAAATCTAGTCTTTTATATATTATAACTTAAAAAAGCATAAATTAATAAAAAAACTAAAAGACTTATTTTAAATAAAATTATTATAAAAAATTAAAAAAAAGAATATAAAATTAAAAATATTATTACTATATACTAAAACTCTAAAACTTAAAATATTAAATATTTTATTAAATAAAAAAAATACTTAAAACTTAAAAATTTATAAAAATTTATTAAATATTTTAATTCTTAAGCATTAATAAAGAAATTCCTTTAAATACTAGGCCTAAATTAATAAATACTGCATTTTAATTAATTATATTAATGCTGCTATTAAATTAAACATTTAAAACAGCCTTTAACTTAATATACTTAGCTTTATTTAATTTATTTAAACTCTTTAAACTATAATTTATTATTTTAATACTTTATAATACTAAAGATTTCTATTAAAAATAAATATAGGATAAATAAAATAAAGCTTTAGCAGCTTTTTATTAATATTTAATAAGCTGCTCTTTAGCCTTTTTCTTTTATAATTATAATCTTTTAAACTTAAAAGTAATATAATTTACTATAAATAATTAATAAAACTATGCTTATTTTAAAAAAAAAAAAAAAAAAAAAAAAAAATAACTTACAAGCACTTAAAGAAACACCTATTTTATTACAAGAATAACTATAATGCATATACTCCTTATAATATATTATATTATTTATTATTTTATATTAATTGCCTATACTATATTTCTTATAAAAAAAACAAACTATTATAAAGAATTTTAATTTTTTTATAATAGCAGCTAGAGAAAGGCACTTGTATATTTTTTAAGAAACTGGTTTAGAAATATAGTTAGGTATTATAAAAATTATAGGAAGTTTAAAGAAAAGACTTACTTAAGTAACTAATGTAAGAAGGGCCTTTTTTATAGGCCTTAAAGATAAGACTAATAAAGAGGGGGCATTATATTATAACTTAAACCCTATATCTATATATTAATAGCTTAAAGGTATATACTTAAGGATTAACTAAAGACCAATAAATTAATTAAAGGAGGATTATAGTTTATAGGCTCCTTTATTAAATTACTTTTATAAGCTATTATAAGCCTATGCATTATAATCTAACTATAATCTAAATAAAATAACTTACTATATAAGACTATTTATTATATTTATTAAATATAGCTTAAATAATTAATTATTAATATAGCATTTATATAATAATTAAATTAAACTTTTATCTAAAGTTATTAGCTATATAACTAAAACCGCTTATAAAATCCCTTACATCTCTCTGCCAACATAAACCCAACATTAGAGGTTTATCCCTTAGGAACTAGCTACCCTATACCAGGTATAGGATCAGAACGTTACATTTATTTAAAAGGGAGAGGGCTGAAATTTACTTGGCTTAATAATTTTTTACAGCTTCTTTCTTTGTATAAAAAGCAGGCCGCAAAGCTTTATTAAAATCTTTTTACTAATATAACCCTAATATTAAAGTTTGTCCCTTAGAAATAGCTACCCTGTACCAGGTATAGGGATTAGAATATTACAGTTAGTTAATTTTATAGTATAAGTATTAAAAAGATACTAGGTTTAGACTAAGTATATTAATATTATAGAAATATTACTTAGTCTTAAGGCGACCTAGATAGTATCTCTTTATAAATTCACTAGAACTTCTACTGTCGCTAGTGCCCGAATAATACTCTCGCCACCGCTCAACGCCCAAGCCCGACGTTTTCCCGGAGAAACTCAAGCTGTGCCTGAATGTTCCCTTCGAAGTATGAATCTTCATAAATATCAAAATGACCTGCGCCTTCAAGATACACAAGCTGTTTCGGCTCCTTTGCTTTGCCAAACGCAACCAATTGCGAGGAAGTGGATACCAAGATATCATTTCCCGGTATCACCATCAGCAGTGGTGTCGGACTCACCCTGTGAATCATTGACTGTGACTCAAATTCCAGCATATGCAGCTGCGTTTGCGCTGTAACATAGTTTTCCCATTTGCCACCGCAATCATGCATCCCAACGACCTTGTCATACGCATGCAAACCGGGGAACATAACTGCTCGGTCACTTGATGCCGAGTTTCGGTCTGACGCAATCACAGGCACTTTGGTTGGTTCAGACCCTGCTGAAATACGAGCTCGGTCCTCCCAGACAGCTCCAATGCGATCTTTAAAAGCCACCGCCCTAGTTTCACCAGAAACAGCTGGGGCTTGAACGATGGCCGCCTTAATACGTTTGTCGACTGCAGCAGCGTATATGACGTTGCCACCGGAGAAGCTGGTGCCCCAGTAGACAACTCTTGATGCGTCTACATTGGGGAGCGTAATGGCATAGTTGAAAGCGTCATAATAGTCGGTTTGTTGAAGAGATGGATTTGATTCCTGTCTGGGCAGTCCATCGCTATCACCCCAGTTGCGATTATCATATAGCAACACGCTGCATCCCGCTTGATGAAAGCGGGTTGCGAAAGCTGGGAGCCAATAATGTCGTATACCAGCTAACTGCATATAGTTGAAATTAGCATTATTCGATTTCATGTGCATTGCACTGCGTGCATCGTCACTTACGCCATGCGACATTATAATACAAACAGATGACTCTGTTTGCGGGTAGAACCAACCACGAAGCGTGGTTCCATCGCATGTGTTAAACTCTACATTTTCGCGAGGTAATGCCATGGCGATTAATGTGATAGACAAACGAAACTTTTGAAATTGGTATAGCACTCTGGGCGCAGTCGTTGATCTTATTATATAAGCGGAACCACGGCGTACTATGTATCTTGATGAGCGTGGCAGCTGGACTCCACAACTGGAAGACCTGTATAGATAATCACCTCGGCTGGCAAACACAGTCAATCAAGAATGGCGAAGGATACATATAAGATTACTAATAAGTAAATATACCGTTCCAATACAGCATTGGGCCCAATTAAAGAGATCTATTAAAGGTAGGATCTTGTTATCCGAGGTTCTTGGACCCTCCGACTCTGAAGGCGTTGCAAGCCGGATAACGACATACATACTAGAATACTAAACACATTACATTTACAAGACTACAATATGTACAGGTAATCGCGCATATATCGAATTAGACTACAATATTAACTAGGTAAAATGTTAGCTAGGATTAACATTATGGTCACCATCTTTCACACTGTCGGACCCACCTAGTCGGTCAACAAGTCTGTTTAAGGTGGAGTATTAGTCTGTCGCTCTAGAGGGATCTAGTGATAGGCGTGCCATTCCGCCAAATGACGCACTAATTCCAAGTTTGGTGGTGTAATCTGGCTAGCAGAACGCCGAGGACCCACCGCCCCCCTGGCGATTATTCATCTCCCTCACCGAGGTATCGTCCTCTTAGCATCGCCTTGGGGGTGCACATATAAATGGACAGACAATAAGGAATTTGCCATAGACAGAAGGATACAATGCGAGAAGAAGAACCTCTACTTTATCTATTCCAAACCAACCGAAATAATTCGTAACACCCACTGTTGGAATTTCTGCATAATGGAACTTCAATATAAAGTTTTCTTCAGCAAACGCCCAAGCGTGACGAGGTCCGCCCCGGCTGGCCACGAACAGCTAAAGTGGGTTCCAACAACATCTACATTGATCTACGGCATCAAAGATGCAGTTTTAGTCGACACACAGCTCACCGTTGAGGCAAGTAATAGCCTCCTTGAGTGGGTTGTCGCAACGGGCAAGACTGTCACCCATATCTACATCACTCATGCGCATGGGGATCACTTCTTCGGGAACTCTACGATCTTGAAGCAATTTCCAGACGCCAAAGTAGTGACGATTCCTGAAATCGCGGCTAAGATGGCGGTTGAAGTTTCTCCCGAGCGCGTCGAATCCTTTTGGGATAAGCTCTTCCCAGGCCAAATTCCGCATCCATTGACAGCCAAGGCAGAAGTCATAAATGGAGACGAATTTTTCCTCGAAGGAGAGAAGTTGGTGGTTGTGAGAACCGGGCATACCGACACCGATGAGACTACAAGCCTTTGGGTGCCGTCAATCGGTCTCGTGGTAACTGGCGACGCTGTGTACAATAACGTTCATCCCTACTTGGGAGAGGGGGCAACTGAAGAGGCTCGAAATGAGTGGATCAGAGCGCTAGACAAGATTGCCGCGTTGAGGCCTCGAATAGTTGTTGGTGGTCATAGCGATCCAGAGAAAGGATTTGGTGTGGAAGCTATTGACGAGACAAAGGAGTATCTGCAGACCTTTAATAAGCTTAGTTCCGAGACCAATACCCCAGAAGAGCTGTACAGCAAAATGGTGGAACACTACCCGGGGCGTTTGAATCCTGGATCAGCTTGGGCTGGTGCTATAGCCTTAAAGAAATGAAAATGAAGTCATACGCGCCATAATCAAGTTAATTCTGTTGAACAAGGGAAATGCTAGCCCGCCCTGTCTGTGTGAATTACATAGTTGTATATATATTAAAGAGGTCCTGCCCCCGACTTCTTAACTAGAAAAATAAAACCGTTTAGTGGATAAGTACTATACTTTAGTGGATGAGTGCTGTAATTTAGTAAATAAGTGTTATAATTTAATAGATGGGTGCTGTAATTTAGTGGATAGGTGCTATATATTTAGCACTTAAATAGATATATTATAGTAGCTAAAGTTGCAATACTTTCTTGTACAAGTCCCGCTATTTTGGATGCCAAATAACCCTGCGTGGATACCGGATAGACAGTCCCTAAAATAAATATATAACACAGGGCTTTTATTTTATTATAAAGGAAGCATCTTTCACAGATCTATTGGGGCTTAGAGCTATGGTCTTTTATCCTGAAGCCAAATTACCACTACCATGTCCGCTCTTAAAAAGGGTTATAGCATATTATGAAGTTTAGAAATTGTTTAAATCTTTCAGTCTTCTATATCTGATAGTCCGGGAACCTATTGGACTTATAAGCGCTGGAGGTTAAAGTGTTTAACGGTTCGGCCAAACCGACAAAATATAATCCATGTCCTTATCAAAAGGGTCTATTTTAAATAGACAATCCATTCTTAGTTATTAAACAACTGAATAAAGCCAACATCTGCAATATAAAGCAGATATTATAAGTAACCCCTTTTTATCCAGTCCTTTTTTAATTAAGTATTGCCAATGTCTTAAATTCATTTGCTATTAATGCCGGAGGCATATAATTCGGATACACTGTCTGTTATTTTAAGTTTTCTTTTCGAAGCTTGCTTCAGCAGGAGGACCTTAGTTATGGCGGCACACTGATTGGATTAGAGATCCTGTAATGTGTGCGGTGAGGGTTACGTTATCTAAATCAAGAATGTACCTTTGCGATGAATAATAAGCTCTATCACTGATGGCGCGAACTGTCACCCAGAAGTCGGTGAACTAAGGTGGCGAGGGATTACTGATCATTGACCTCGGGAACCCGAGAGTCGCTATCTTGATCCACAGTATATTATGGTTTGTGTGGTCGTCGGAAATTGAAATCTTAGCTTTGAAGTACATTCCATGAACTACGAAGATGTGAAACGACCTGCGCCTCGGCAATATTATAATCAAGAAATCGCAAACAGACCCTTCGGCTCCCGGTAGTGGCGTCAGTGTAACTAACTATAAGATACTTGCGAATATCAAGACATTAATCCAGATCAAACAAGAGAGTCTCGTTCTATTCCGTGTCTCCTTTCGTTGGCTTTTGTTCTCTAATCATGCCTGAGTTGGTAAGCTGTGTTTCTGCTCCTACCTGGGATACGTCCGGACCAGAGACTCCAGCTCAACAATTTTTTAAAAAATATGTTGATACAGTTGATTCCTATGGCTTCAACCACGGATCTGGCTTGCGGTTCTATTCCAAAAACGTCATTTTCCACAACCAGAACAACGCCCAGTACAATGGTGGAGACGAGATGTGGGCGTGGATGAAGCGTCTTTTCGGGCAATTTGAAAGACTGCGACACGACTTCCACGGCATCTGGGAAGTCAAAAATGATGATGGTACAACAACCATCATGGCCCAGTGGACCCGTAATATCTGGCTTCATGGAAACAACACCGAAGAGCCGACTGTCAGCATCCCACTCAGCTGGATTTGTATTATCGGCCCCGCTGACCTCGCCGATGCTGTGGATGGATTGAATTTCAGGGAGGTCTGGCTTTACTGGGATACAGCTCTGCTCGCGAAGCATCTCCCCAAGGAGGCTGTTGTTTTTCAAACGCAGAATGTTCTACGCAAGGCATAAACAACGACTATTGAGAGGATCGGGTGACTAGAGCATCAAAATTGATTAGCTAACGCATTGCGAAGGCACAAAGTACCCTTCTCCAAATGCGAGGCTCGAGTTATGGGATCATCAGCCCTATTTGGCGGGATGAAAGAAGCGGTTCTCTGGTGAAGGACATGTGAGGAGTTAGAGTGAGAAGGCAGCTCAGTGATCTACGTGTACAACAGTAGCTAGGTGTTTTCTCAGAATTTGAATGTATATATTGGAAATACACAGGCAATGGAGATAGCCTGACCTAGGATAGCAATATAGTAAGTTTCAAGTCTGAAATACTCAATTAAGATACTAATTGCCTCTGAAGATAGTAAGTCATTCAAACAGATTTTCTTCTCACCGAAAATGATGAAAGGCCACCTCGGAATAGGGCCTTGCTCGATGGAGTTGCGAAAGCAGTTGAGGTGTTCATGTTTCAACAAAAAATAACCTGCATATTTTTATAGCCGAGTATTTCAAAACACGATTCACGTTCGGAAAAAATCACGATCTCATTGAACTGGTGCGAGGTTCTTTAATTACTGGTTCATTCTGTTCACTTTCGCATAAACTGGGGTTTAATTCTGCCATACAAGTTCAACGTAAATTTGAAAGGGACAGCTTATCCAGTATACAACAGGCTTGTAAATTCGTTACTAAATTAGTTACTAAAAACGAAGGTCTTAGTAACGAAACTAATTTCGTTTTTCGTTTTTCGTTTTTTATATAGCATTCGTTTTTTATTAGTAAATTAGTTACTAAAAACAAAAAAACAAAAACAAAATAAATTAGTAACTAATTTAATTTTTAAAAATAATATAAATAAAATATATTTATTAAATTATATTATAATAATATTATTTATATATTTAAATTTTAGCTTATATAGCTTATAAATTTAATTTATATAAAAAAAATAAATTTTATATATAAAAACAAACTTAATAATAAAATAAAATTCATTTTGTTACTAATTTACTTATATATAAAAAACTAATTTAGTTTTTTAGTTTTATATATAAAAAATAAAATTAATTTTTAATATATAAAAAAAAAACTAAATTAATTTCTTATATTAGTAATAAAACTAATTTATTTTCATTTTTAATAACTAAAAATGAAATTATTCATTAGTAACAAAACTAAAAACTAAAAACTACTAACTAATTTTACAACCCTGGTATACAAGCAGGTTTATATAGTATCCAAAAATAATAGCGTTTGTATGCAGATGTACTATAACCTAGAGTCCTATACTATAGCATTTATATACTATAATACAGCGCTTATTTATAAAATTATAATATATAGTTATTTATTAAATTATAGCACTTATATATTAAATTACAGTATTTAATTACCATAATATAGTATTTATTTTTTATATAATAATGTATATATCACGTAAATCTCTTAGTGCACTGCTGCAAATAACATACTGCCCTGCACTCGGCATACCTTGAGCACCGTCGACCTAGTCTTGCGCGGCAATAGTCTGTCAAGCATGCGTGAAAACTCTAATACCAGCCACGACATCCGCCACGAAATCACCACTTGGAGCAGGACACTCAAAAGCCCAGAACACATGTGGCAAACCTTGGTAATAATCCAGTTTTACAGAAACTCTGCAAGAGGCAAGGTTAGAATGAACAAACATCCATAGGCTGTCACTAAAGCAGGAGGAAAACATACCCAGCTGTCTTCAAGGCGTCGTGGATGATAAGGCCATCGTCTCGCAGTGGATCAATTCCACAGACTGCAAGGTAGGTCGGAGGGAACTGGTGTAAATCCGCCTCTGCATTGAGAACGTAGACGTCTGAGTCGCCGGGCGGCGCCTGGATTGCTTCTGTAACCACCATGGTCAACGAAATGTCGGTTTGTCAATGCATAGGCGTCACCAACTGTAGAAATGGGCCATGGCTTGCTTCGTGTTGATGGGACCGTCCCCGAGCTCATCAAAAGCACGATATTGGGTCATATAACGCGAAGGAACACCATCCGGGTGGACGACGAACGGAGCAATGGCTGCAATCCCTTTGACTTCATGTTTCCGGCCAAGCACAATCAATCGGCGCGCTACTGCCAGAGCGAGGTTACCCCCTGCACTCTGGCCAACAGTGAAATATCTCTCACGGTCACCATTCAAAGCAGTTGCGTTGTTGTATGCCTGGAATGTAAGCAAAACTTACTGTCAGGTTGAGATGGTGAGATAAGTTCTGCAACTCACCCAATTCCAAGCCTCCAAGGCATCATCCAGCTGAGCGGGGGCCTTGTGCTCCGGTGCAAGCCTATAGGCCACCGAGATGACAATACAAGGCAGGCGTTCGGCTAGAAGCCTGCAGAATGTGTCCTCAGAGTCTAAATCACCACAGCAAAACCCGCCCCCGTGGAAGTATAATCCGACAGGGGGTGGGTTGGATCGTGCTTGACCGGCTGTGGGCGTGTAAGTTCTCACAGTGAGGTTGGGATTGATCTTTATATCTTCTACATCTGCAGTCAGTGGGAATGCATCTTATCTAAGCTCGAAAATCGCTCTTACCGACGGCAATATTCGGTGAAATGGTTCGGGTTGCATTTGCCCGATCTGCGAGTGCCTTATACTGCTCCCGCATAGCAAAGACATCGCCGGTCAGCTGAGGCCGTTGGCCCATGGCATTTTCCACCTAAACAGAGTTAGCGAGTAGCACATAGGACGTTGCAATGTTGCGCGGGGCTGGAAAGTCATCACCTTTAACCACGACTCTGCTATCAACGAATCCATCGCGCAAACACGATGAGATGTGCTTAGTTATGCTGGATCGGTGTAGGTAAGTCTTGGAATAAACGGGGCCCAGTTAGGGGTTATTTTACATTTAGATTCTTCATTATTATAGCAAGACGCGTTTAGGCGTTCGTGAGAGCCCTGTGGATCCCTTCTGATGTATGAGCACGAGTACGGAGTAGTAGACCTGGAAATGCATGATGAGTCAACAGCGATACCGAGGGTAGTGGACTCCAAAGCCTCTTTCGGCCCCCAATGGCATTCGTCAGCCAGCATTCGCTTGCAACTTGAATCCGATTAGTCATCGAGGTTTGATGAGCCTCGGCCGTCGTCGTAACTGGCCCCTTCGAAGGTCCGAAATAAATGGTAATTTATGAAAGAGGCCGGTTAGTCCCTACTTCGTGGATAAGATGTAGGAGACGGTCTTGCCTGCGGCAAAATTACAAGTTCAATATCTGGTGGTTAATAATCGCGTCGCATGACCCTGAATTGCTAGGCACCAAGCTGGTTTTGCTGCCCCACGACTTTTAGAAAAGCGTCCTTTGCCACTTTGGTCTTCTCTACAATCAATTTTCCTCTAGTCATAAAGAAGAAGAACAGTAGAGTCCTCTCTCTGTTATGCCTAACCTCGCCTCCCTTGTCACCGGCGCGGAGCTGACCGCCACTAGGCCTCAAACGCCATCCCAAGCCTTCTACAAAAAATATGCCACCGCGGTCACTGCCAAAAATTTGAGCGGCGGAGACATCCCCCAGTTCTATGCCGATAATGCTCTTTCTCACAACCAGAATGGTGTAGATTACAGCGGTGATCAAATCTGACCTTGGATCCAGCAACTTTTTGCTCAGTTCGAGAAGCTCTCAAACGACTTTGTGAAAATTTGGGAGACACAGAACGACGACGGGACAGTTGGCCTAGTGTCTCATGTCTTCCGCTACATCTGGGCTGCCGGCAACGAAAGCGACAAACCCACCGTAAACGTCCCTCTATCGATGGTCTGCAAAATCAGTTCCAACAACGCACGAGGGACGGTGGACGGCCTACAATTTAAAGAGGTCTGGCTCTATTGGAATACCTACAAGCTCCTGCCTTAATTCTCGGAGGACTCGATATTGTTAAGCTCGAAGAACATTTTCGATGATAAATGAATGGTTGTCCCGAGGAAGCCACAAGTGCAGAGGGGTTGATGACCATATTTGAATGTGGTGCGATGCTGTTGAAGATGGAATAACCCCCCGGGGTTGTTAGCCCTGCCCTGCTAGATAGATGTCTTCTTCTACAGCCTACCATGTATGTAGTGTCTAACTATAATATGTTCTTCCTCATATTTCTCCCGCCGTTCAGGGATGAAGCCTCGCATTGATATAACTCAATCCAGGTATGCGAAAACGCCATATTAGCTTCATTATACTCTCGTTATCTATATAGATAGTTCTACGGCCCACACAGGTCTAAGTAAAAGCTTCCTTTATAGGCCGCCTAACGCACCTTTAAAGAGCCTACTTATCCTAGCGGCGGCGAGAGATATCTAAGTCGTGCTACACTAGCTTCCTTCCGGGGAAAATACATTAGCAGATACGCTCTTATGTAACAATCATGAAGATTGCAAGTTTTTAGAAGAGCCACATGAAACAACGGAGAGCACGTACGACTAGACGATTTTGGAATGTCTGGCCTCGGATGGTCAGGGGCTGGAAAAGCTTAGGAATAAGCTTGCCGCTTGTCTGGGGGATGCGGGCAGTTCTTGCTAGTGGACTTTGAGCCGGAGTGAAGTAGGAGATGCCCTCAGCGGCGTTGATGGGGACATTGGGCCAAGTCTTGGTGAATAGCATGCGTGAAAGGCAAAGGAAAGAGATCTTTTCTGTGTAGTCATGAACCAACGCCTCTGTAAAATACTGATCAAATGTGCTTCACTTCTACTATATACTACACTGCAAAAGCGATTTATAAGCCCAGGAAAGCTTTGTTCTGCCGGTACCTGCCCCCGCAACTGCCCCCCGAAACCAGTCAAGCACCAAAATGATGCTCATGTTGAGTAATCAGAACGCCCAACTGAGATCCGAGCTTCCTCACATCTTTCTAGTCTGTTGGAACCTAAAATCCTCCTATTACATATTTTTTTTCTCCCTCTCAATGAATAAACGCCACGACGTTAGGGTCCCATTGGATCTTCTATTGGGAGGAGGGCTATGATTACCTGGGCACTGCAGATAAGAATGAGGATGCAAAAGTGAAAAGTCATACGCCGCAGCATTACCGGAACGGATGTACTAACAGCGGCCATTAGGGCACAGAGTATGCGATTACTAACCATTCCGAAATCGAGATGTACCCTCGGTTTGTAGCCACAAATGCCGAGTTATGAGTGGTATTCTACCACTAAGAACAGGGTTATTCATCGAGTACCCATTTTTTCTTTGAGTTTGTATAATAATTCATGCAGACTATAATCTCATCGCCATAGATAATTTCCGTAGCGGAGAGGTATGTTATCGGGCAGCAGCAGCAGCATTACATACTTCCTGGCCGTCGTAGGTGTGAGATCACCCTATAAATGTGCCCTAGTCCCGTGCGTAAATTACTTTATTGTAGGCGATACAACTGCTCCTTGACTCTATTACCATAAAGAAATCTGTACTACTTTATTGTATTGGTTATCTCTTATCTTTCGCAAAGAATCCACCAATATAACGTCCCTTCAAACTGTTCCAACCAGCTTTGGCCCTGCCAACGGCACCATGGTCGCTCAGGGCCTGATGTAACTGTGATGAACCATACACTAGATAGTTCGTATAATTATAATACTACATTGCCTACAAGGTTTCCTAACCTATCTGCCCATATAAGCCCGAAGAACTTATTCTAGGTTTATCCCTTATGAATCTACCCTATATTAACTATCTAGTGAATGGTTTATTACAGAATTATAATACTGTCGCTGGGATACTTGTTGGAGTTAGTAGCTGCTAGTGCTACCTGGAAATTATATTAGGAGCAGTTGTAGCAAATCTCGTCAGGCGTTTAACTACATGACTCTTTTGTTAGACTGCTGGATACAACATAGTCCTATGCATTAGGTATTTTAGACTTTGGAAATCCACAAAGAAAGATTGGAGAGCTTTAGGATTTTGGCGCAGATGGCCTAAGGCTATGGCTGCAGGACGCTTGATATAGTAAGCTATAGCAATTAATTTTTCAAGAGAAATGCATTTAAATCGGCTGTATTATCTTTATCTTTGTTATTTATTAGGTATATGTTAGGGTATAAATTCCAAGATGCCAACAGAGTGTAATATAAAAAATAGTTGGTTTAAATTTCTAAAGGTTAACTTTTTTTTTTATTAAGTTAGGATCTAGGTTCAGCTGGCAATACTTCTGTTAGATTAAAATAGACAATCTCAATTAGGCTAGTATATATGCGGGTTAACCCTGTTAAGCATAGTCTGGACTCTAGCTCAGATACTTACTAACCTGTTTTTACAGAATCTCGATAGTGGCGGCTCAGCTAGAAGCAATAAAATCTTCCTAAATAGTAACTATTGTATGACTATTGATTTATCTCCATAGTTTTTCCAATAGCCTCAAAACGCATTGTAATTTGCTTGCTCAATAGTAAAATCTGCAAATAAGGCAGCAGTAGCAGCTTATTTCTCCTTAAAGACAACATTATATTCCTATTATTTAGGATGGTTCCAATCGACAATTCTAAGGTAGGCAATACTGTCTTTATTAGACTTTATTAGCTACTGTTGCATTTTAGCCATTATTATGTACATCCTCCGAAAGTTCCTTATTGGAAATGTCGTGTTCCAAGCGGCACTTGCTCTTCCTTGGGACAATTATAACAAGCCTTGCAAGATTACTAAAGTCAAAGAAGGTATGCATACAGTTATATAAGCATAGAGTTTCAAGGCTTTTAACACCTATATACAGTTATAATAACGAAAGATTGGGCTTTGTGGACAAAAACGCGCACAGACTATTGTACAAAAACGGTATACTGCCAGCTATTGTTTTTTTTTATTACTTAATTATTTACAATATTTCATAGGCCATTCCTTTAACTAAGACAGTTACTTCAGATGTAACAAATGTAGCCTATCAAACTGATTTCGCTCCTGTTACAGTTACTGCTACCTCTACTGCGTAAACACCTTACTTTAAACTCCTTGATTTAAACTCTGCTAACTTATAAGTCAAGCACGGCGTCAACTACAGTATTCACTAGTACAGAGACAGATATTATAACCTCAACGGCAGCTTCTACAACCACGACAACAACTACTACTACAATCTCTCCATCCTCTCCAGTGACAACTAGCCCTCTCAAGCGCGACAACCGGGGCTATTATCCCCCTCCCCCTCCTCCTTGCGAGACAATATACAAAACGGAGATAAGAACTATATGGGTACCCACGGTTGTACATAAGACGGTGACAAAGACCAAGACTATAACCCCTGCCGCGGTTACCAAGACTACAATTCAAACTGGAACCAATACTGTAACAACTACACTACCCTCTACGGTAAGTTAGCTATACAGATGCTGCCTGTAAAAGCCAAGTATATATTAATTTTCAGTACAGGTGACCACAACTACAACTGCCACTACTATAAATACAATTTCTGCAGTAACTACAACAGTAACAACAGCGACTATCACATCCACAACGACAGTAAGTGGTCCTAGCCGCCCTTGATTGGGCTGTATTAAAGCCCTGTTTGCTGCGACTTTTACTGAGTATTTCTTCAGACTGTAGCAACCGCTACTGCGACACTGCCTTTCTGCCTGATTGTGGATTACTCCGATGATTTTGTCGACGGGTGGGTCGCCTCCGGAGCGGGTTCAGGAAGCGACATGCCATTCAGAGCAGATTTTGACACCGGCCACCCTACTCTCTGGCCGGTCATGTTTGACCTGGACGCCTTGAAAAATACAGGCCAGCTGGCAACGGAAGATGGCTTTATCCTTGCACTCCAACAGCCGTTCGTTGACAATGTGCGTGTCTTCGAAGTTGACCCTGCCGACCTCGCTGCCAGCCCCTCGGACTACGCTGTACTTACATGCTCGGCAACCGGCGGCACCTATGTATCTGGCACACCCTTAACCTGTACCGCAACTGCAGGAGGAGAAAGCTATCAATATTGGGGAAATGCAATCTTTGAATTTGCGGATTTAACCCTGGGCACAAGTGCGTATACCAGTAGCGGGTACACTATTGGAATGCACTACGGCTCTGAGTGCACGCGGTTTAACCCTCCCTCTACTCAGATTGAATAAGGCGAGATAAAATATTTAGGTTAAAAGCATAATAGAAATACCTGTTTGTTAACCTACTGGTTATTTAACTTGCAAAATACACTAATTACTAGTAAAATACTAGTATATATAAATAATATAAAGTATTATAACCTAACTACTTGTTTATATATTAGTTAATAAAAAGCATATACTTTATAAAATACATATAAACTAACAGACCTATTTAAAAAATTATAGTTTATAAGTAACCCTGTTAATTATTAAATAAACTATTATAAGCTTATATATTTATAATTTAATCCAAGATATCATGTATTGGGAAGAAAGCGGCACGACTTATGAGCCATTGAGCTTAGCAGCACTGCATGTGGCAGCGTACTACAATCTTGATTACGCGATGCAGACTTTGCTCAACAATATCGGAGATCCTAATCCACGAGATAGAGTAGGCAGCACGCCCTTACACTGGGAGTCCATTAGAGGCAATGAAAGCACCTCCTTGAGAACAAAAAGGTTGACCCAGAGGCGGCCAATCACCTTGGGGGAACAACACTCGCCTCTGCTTGCCTTTGTGGAAACCAAGTCGGTACGCATATGCTCCTTAAAATTGGGAAATGCAAGGCAGATGTGAAGGACAACAGGGGTGAAACTCCACTACACATCGCCGCCTCCAAGGGCCATACACCAATTGTACAGATGCTGCTTGACACCGGAGAAGTTGACCTTGAATCGATAAATTCCATGGGCCGAACACCACTTTTTGAAGCTGTGGCTTATCGCAATCAGGATGCTGTCTAATTACTTTTAGTGACTGGCAACGTTGCTCCGGATCGGAAAGACAACTTTGGTGAAACACCCCTTCTGGAGGCTATCTCTACTGCTTGTAAAAGCCATGAGATTGTTGAAAGGCTACCGGCGGCTGACGAAGTCGATCCCAGCATAGTAAACCGTGAAGGTAAAACACCGTTAATCTTGGCATCGTCAGAAGGTGATCTAACCACGGTGAAACTACTCGATAGAGCTGGTCAAGTCAAGGATTCTCAGACAGGGATGCCTGATTATGCAAGACTAATAAATATTGACATGAAAGATGATTACGGTTGGACAGCGTTAAATTACGCCGCGGTCCGCGGACGACGAGACATTGTTGAGTTACTCTTAAAGATTGATGCCGTCAATACCAATTCAAAGGTCCCCGAGGGCAATTATCTGGCAGGTGCAATGGCCTTTTCAATAGCAGTATCGAGCGGTGAGGACTCTGTAGTCGACCTCCTTCTAAGTACCGAAAATGTTGATCTGGACACAGCAGATGAAAATGGGAGAACACCCCTATCACCAGCTGCTCAATTTGGCTTTACTTCGATCCTTGAGACACTTCTCGGAACCGGAAAAGTTGACCAAGACTCGAAGAGTAACCTTGGTCGAACGCCACTATCATATGCTGCCGAAGAAGGCAACCTTGGTAGCGTCAAAGCTCTGATCAAAGCAGGAGCCGATTGTAATTTGGAAGACCAGGATGGTCTGCCACCACACTGTTCTACGCAGTCCGCTCGGGAGCTAACAAAGTTGTGGAGGTTTTTCTCGAGATTAAGGACGTCCAAATCCAGCATGAGGCTCGGGATGGTAGGAATTTACTCTGCTTGGCTGCTGCAGGTAATGAATGCTATGCTACATTTAAGCTACTGCTATCCATGGGGGGGGGGGGGGGGGGGGGGGGGGGGGGGGGGGGGGGGGGATGTCAACACTCTTAACAAGGAGGGCCAAACACCTCTGATGTGTGCAGTGAGAAGCTGTTATAGCGCTGTGGAACTCGTCCAGTATCTTCTTCAGACTGGAGAAGATGCTAATGCGAGGGACAACTACGGACAAACACCTTTATCTTACGCCGTCAGGGGATTTTACCCGGAGATTATTGAGCTCCTACTCGACCAAGATATCGAGGTCGATTTGAGGGATAATGGTGGCCGAACTCCTTTAAGCCACCTATTCGATGTTCACCATAGAGTCGACGCAGGTAACACAATGCTCGACTTGCTATTTGAGCGAGGCGTTTGAATAGATGCGAAGGATAACCTTGGACATACGCCCTTATCATACGCCGTTCTTGTTTGGACTCATCCGTCGAGTGGAAGAACTATTGAATGAAGGTGCTGAGGTTGATTCAAAGGATAGTCGTGGCAGGCTTGTAAATTCGTTACTAAATTAGTTACTAAAAACGAAGGTCTTAGTAACAAAACTAATTTCGTTTTTCGTTTTTCGTTTTTTATATAGCATTTGCTTTTTATTAGTAAATTAGTTACTAAAAACAAAAAAACAAAAACAAAACAAATTAATAACTAATTTAGTTTTTAAAAATAATATAAATAAAATATATTTATTAAATTATATTATAATAATATTATTTATATATTTAAATTTTAGCTTATATAGCTTATAAATTTAATTTACATAAAAAAAACAAATTTTATATATAAAAAATAAATTTAGTAATAAAATAAAATTCATTTTATTACTAATTTACTGACATATAAAAAACTAATTTATTTTTTTAGTTTTATATATAAAAAATAAAATTAGTTTTTAATATATAAAAAAAACTAAATTAGTTTCTTATATTAGTAACGAAACTAATTTATTTTCGTTTTTAGTAACTAAAAACAAAATTATTCATTAGTAACGAAACTAAAAACTAAAAACTACTAACTAATTTTACAACCCTGAGTCGTGGCCGTACGCCTTTATCGTATGCCGTTGAGGTGGGTGGAGTGGAGGAAACGATCCGCATATTGCTGGATCACGGCGCTGACGTCAATTGGAAGGATGGCGAGGGCAAGGCAGTACTGTCTAGGGGCGCTCAATAAGCTGTCGCGCCTTGAGTCAATTGAAAAGATTCTTCGCGACGCAGGAGGTGAAGGGAGTATCGACTATTACGAGGAAGAGGGTCATAGACGTGATGTCTGAAATATTTACATATCTAGATATTCTATCAGCTAGAATCGCGTTGAGAATCGAGAGGGCTGCCCTGCCCTTGTTCGTCGCGAGTCGAAGGGAATGGCTGAAAGATCACCGGCTGCTGTGCCTGTGCCTGCCAGGGTACTGCATCAAGGCCAGCAAAGGGAGTAAGCAGGGCGGAGTCAGCGAGTGAACTGAAGCTGAATGCAGAAGGGGAGGGGGTGTAGAATGTGAAAGATTGCTGAACGGAACAAGATGAGCGAGGTGGACGGGGGGAAGGTCTTTATAGAGGGGCACAAAGCGGCGATGGCGCGAAGTGGGGCAGGTGCTGCTATTCCTGGCAGGGAAGGCCGTGACACTTGAGATAATTAAGTTTATTATAAATTTTATTTTAAAAAATAATTATTAATAAATTAACTTACTGGAATATATATATATTTATAATATGTATTGGTTAACTTTTACAATATATATATATTTTAGCTATTTTATTATTTAAAATTTTAGTTACTTTTTATTATAAAATTTAATTACTTTCTATACTTTAATTATTTATAGTATTTTTTTATTACTAAAAAACTACACTAACTTTCTACATGGATTCTTTTATAAACATTAGTTAGTATAATAGTTTAAAATATAAACCTTTCTCTACACTAGTATTACAAAGTCTTATACCTCCAAACAACAAAACAACAGTAAGGGTTATATCATCCTCCATTCTTTCTTCAGGTTACCGAAACCAATCAGGACGTTAAAGTCCTCTGCTTTTTTCCCTCCAAAGTCAAAGATAGAATAGAAATTGCGCAAATAGAGTTGGCCGAGGAGGAACAGATAGGGGCTGCCGCTGGTGGAAAAGGGTGGATTGCACGCATCTGGTTGGTAGGCGAAGCCTGGAATTCGGAGTTGGTCACCAGTCAGGGTAATGTTAGTGAAATCAGAACCCTTGTCGCTCTCAAACGTGAACGTGACTGACCACGTTGAGTTGAAATCGGTGCAGGATGGGATATAGTCGCCGTGTAAAAGAGCCGTATAGTTCCATCCGATAGAATCATAAATGGTGTCAATGGTGTCATCTGGCACGTAGATGAGTCCAGCTCCAGTGTCAAACACGCCATTCGCCGCGCCGAGCTCATACTGGAGAGATCCGTTGGTTTGGGGATTGCCGTTGTTATCCTTGCGCTGTCCGTAAAATGTCTTCAGGTTTGACCGCCAGAGCTCGTATACTCCGTTGTCTTTCTTTCCGGGAACCCAGGTGATGTCGCCATCCACGTATTTGCTCTCATGAGAGCCCCCGAGAGTAAGTAAACCCTTGCCAGGGTGACCATGAGTATCATTAAACTCCGTACCGTAATAGAGACCGAACCTGGGGTTGTCTACGAGGCCATCCTGCATCAAAGTCTCCATTACTGTTTTTGTGGCTTGCTCAGCAATTGATGAGAAAGCCAACCCCAAGAATCCCTCTCCTGCTATAAAACCCATCGAGGTCTGGTTAGCAGAGATGAAAGTCTGCGTCCAAGTTAAACCATCTTTGGAGAACTTATCGCTGTAAGCCTCTCCGCCCGTTCCACCACCAAGATAATCGATCGAGTCGTAGATACCCAGGTCTTTCGAGGTCACGGAGCTATTTGCATCATATCCCTTCCAGGGATAGCTAATATACGCACAAAAGCTCGGTTAGCTATTAAAAAGACAGCTGATGGGCGATTCTGTAGGACCTACCCGCTAAAGTTGTCACATCCTCCGTTGGCACATGTTTTGTCCGCTATCCAAGAAGTGGCACTACCTGTGTCAAAGACAAGAATGTGATTCTGGGGTGGCGTGCCAACGAGAATATCCACGCAAGCCTACAGTTATAATGTTAAACGCGACCTTGCAGCATAATTAGAGACTGGTAATGCTAGAGTAGACTAACATAGGTATTGCGAAACGTAACTGGAAATTCAAGAATTGATGCAGAGCTGCATCTTGCAAGCAGCACTACAGCAGCGGCAGTTGCACGAATACTGTAAACCATCTTAGACAACAAGTAATAATGCAATTATAAGAAATCTATTATAAAGTGCAAGAAGTCTTTAATAGATAAATGAAACTCAATAGCAAGATTAAGATTATCTTGCAGTTTCTTACATTATTTATTATTGAAAATTAATAGAGTAGATTTTCAGGTCTTGTATACGGCGTCCAGAGACATACTCTCGTATTGGGAAATTAATCGACATTACGGGAGATACGAGGTGCTATTAATAGCATAGTGTTACCTTTATCCCCTTGTTGCCAAAACTGCTGATATTTTAGAGGTAGGTAACTTATAGTAGGACGCAAGCAGCCTTGTAAATTTACTACAGAGTAGCAATGCCGTTTTGCTTCCTTACCACAATAGGCCTAGTAACAGTCCAATTACGAGACATTTTCGTATTAGAGATACGAGTTTGCTTCCTGTCAATTTTGTTACCTGTTACTAAAGATGTATCATTTGTGACCTGGGCGCTTGTATTTTGCCAAACGTAAGGATTATAGTTGTTATATATAAATTGTAATATTTTAATTTTTGCAGCTGCTCTTGTCTCGTCTCGCTACGGTTGATAATTCTTTTTGCAGAAGCGAAACCATTATGCGCTCCACCGCCTTTTAGTTCGGGGCATACAATATCCTATGTTGGGTTCCTTGGACGAATGCTCTCGGAAACCTTGTCGTTCACGAAGAACTCATTAATACTCCCTAAGGCTGGACTAAACAAGGTAGAGCTCAGCCAGGCTTGTCTGCTACTTCGAATTGGCTCGAGACAGCAAAACATTAAGCACGGCGAGGAACTCTTATACGACATCTCAAACCCAACAAGTAGTAACTATAGAAAGCACTTGACACCAGAACAACTGGTCAACATGTTTGCGCCAGCGTGAGCCTTTCACATCCGCCGTTCCTATTGCGCCGAGCCACTTAAATAAGTGACATGATTATGTGTGCGACACTATTTGTCAAGGAAATCTGCTGATAAGACGAAGCGACGAGACGGTGTCATCGGTGATCTCGTGGTTGCTGCAAGCTGGTATTAATAGTAATGACATCTCCTTGGGCAAGGGCAAACATTGGATGACGGGAAATGTCACGGTTTCTAAAGCGAAACAACTCCCGAAGACACAGTATTACGTCTACGATAACGGAAAGGGCCGTAATCACACCGCCTGCGAGCAGTACCATCTTCCTTCGGACCTCAGCGCTAATGCCATAGATTTGATCTTTCCGACTATTCATTTGGATGCCAAGCTATCGCTGACGACTTCAGTTCGAGAAAAAAAGCGTGAAAATAGCAGCTTCTCCAATAAACACAGAGCTATTTACCGCCCAGTGGCACTGGTCTTCACAATTGTGCCAATTTGACCACTCTGGACTGCTTGTACTCCCTCTATGATATTCCGTCTAGTTCCTTGCCGGAAAGCAACAATTCATACAGTATTGTCGAGTATTCGACTGATGGGTATCGACCCGAGGATTTGGATCTGTTTTTCTCTACCTACAAGCTGCAGATACTAATGCTAATATAATAGCACATGAGGCCGCTATAAGGTGAGTGGCTTATTGGCATACTCGTTTTGCTAAGGAAAGCTATATGTTCACTAGAGGCATGATTGTGAGCTGGCAGAGACCAAGTGGCGATATATAATATATTTACCATTAGATCAAGCTAATGCACAAGCTAATATAACAACAGTAAACTATTTGCGTTTAGCTAAAATTTCCTTCTGTATACTACTGTATATTTTTATATAACCAGTGCTAGCATTATTTGCTACCCCATAATGACAGATAAATATGGGCTACTCTTGATCTCATGTATTTCAAAACTTCACAGCCAATACTAGTAACGACCAATAAGGGTAAAATTGTTTGAATACTTCGGCGGTAGGGTAGAATTAAGTTTGTGGTTGAAAAGTATTCATAGACGGCAGCGCTGTCGGCATTATATTACTTCGCTAATGGTTATATCGACATGAAGCAACCCTAAAGCAGCTAGGTATTGTTGTAGTTGATGAAGTGGCTTACTAGAGCTATATTAATGAGTTTTGTGCGCCATACTTTACAGAGGACTTCTGCGATTAATATGATTGCACGGTTTATTCTTTTATTGCGAGCAACCAAGAAGAAGAGAGAAAAAAATAATATTAGAAGAGCTCTTTATTAATATCTGTCCCTACCGATATATGTTAATTTGTTAGTTTAAGAGACTCATAGAACAGATCTATCCTTGTCTTTGGGATATTCTTGGACTGGTTCTCCATGATTGTGTCTAGAGCTTTTACCAGAGTATTTTCTAATGAGGTAAAACCTTTATTCTTTCCCATTCTCTTCAGGATCTCTATGCTGCGACCATTCTCTATTTCTCCAGCATCTGTCGCAGCTTCATCAACCGACTTTAACATGATCTTTTGTGGATACCTTCTATGAAGAATTTCGAGAATCTGGGTCCATGAATATCTCCCAGCAAAAGCAAGCAGCCGTTCGCTTTGCACATCATCGAGCGTTAGTGCGCCTAGGTGTAGTAACGCCGTATCTTCAACGTCGACATACCACTGCGACGGTAAAATGGTTGGCGCAGCGGGGTAGCCTTTCACAACAGCGTCGATGACGGCTGAAGAGCTGCGATATCCCATATTCTCTGGTGATACCGCCGTGCCAAAATTTACATTGGGCACAACTGTATTGAAAGAGAAGGACGGCTTATGCTCACGCACCCATGCGAACGCTTCTTGTTCGCCACGCGCTTTCGAAGCTCCGTAGAGGATGATTCCGTGCCAACGCGGATTTCCCTCGAGATTCCACGGCGTAGCTGTTTTCTCAATAGCCGCATTATTCCAAGTCTTTGAATCGATTCTGTACGGAACGCCTTTTGTGGGGAGGGCGCACGCAGCCAAAGATGACGTTATAACCACACTCTTAACACTAGGCTCCTTTACAGCCGCATCAAGCAGTTGTAGATTGGAATTGATCGTTTCGTCGATTATGGACTGGTTATGTGGGCTCATATCCATATTCATAGCAATGTGGGCGATGCCATCAACATCCTTCAGAGCTCCATCGAACGCACCCGGAGTGTTGATGTTTGGCACCTCGACAAGCTCGAATCTGGAGCCAAAATATGCCTCCATCCAGAAATTATGAGCGATGGAGCGAACAGTGCCACGTACACGGTAACCGCGCTGTAGGAAGACTTTGATGGCGACGCTGGCAACATAGCCGTTGGCGCCTGTGACAAGAATGAGGCCGCCTGGTGGAACTGACGCCATAGCGGGTAAATCGACTTGGTATATGGAGTACACGAGATAGTGATGCTAATGACAATAGACATTGTTAATGGGATAGTTAAGTGGCTTATATAGTCGATACTGCAACTGCATTACGTATACCTCTTATACAAGCCTCCTTTTCTGAATAGCTATTCTGCATTGCCCATATCTAAAATACAATCGAGATTATCTTGCATCGACTTCTCTCGTTTACCTAACTAGGTATTAGTTGACCTGCTTCTCTTAACCTATTTAGGTTAGTTTACCCTAGCTGATATACTTGCAGCAGAGTTCGCATTCCTAGTTGGGAATGCGACGGCTGAGGGGGCTGAGTTTTCAAAGACGTCTACCGGATATTCAGTAAAATCACACTTCTCTCAAAACTGTTTATCTCAATTTTTTCTCTCGCGCACATATATCCGTTTCATTATATGCACAAATGTCCTCTACCCTTTTTGCTAATACTATATTAGCACCATCAGATACGGGTCAAATTTTACAAACCATCGGAATCATTGACCAGCCGCGCAAGAAGCGTCCCCACTGCAAGAGTCGGCGAGGGTGCATTGCATGCAAGCGCCGGAGAGTCAAAGTATGAAGCTATACTGTGGGCTTTGATATAGACGATGCTAATATCTTGTCGGCGTCATAGTGTGATGAGCACATCCCATGCTCAAGTTGCATTAAGCGGAATATTCAATGCCTACAGCCTCTTCGGCAGCATGTCCTCTCACCGACAGTTTCCATACATAGCGCCCGTCCAGAGATGAGCATGAAACCTCATGTCAACCTCCTGCATCTGGAATTATTTCATCACTGGGATAAGGAGACCCGACCAACGCTCATATTTCCCCAAATTTGGCCTATCATCCTACAACGTGCTTTTAATGTGCAGCCGCTTCGCCCATGTCTATACCCCAATAATTTGGCTGATTGAAAATAGGAAGACTTTGTAATGTCTGCTATTTTATGCGTTGCCGCCATGCATCTGTCAACCCTCTGTCCGCAGAATCCTAAATATTCGCATGCAGCGATACAACTAATGGGAAAAACTATTCAACTCTTTCGAAAAAATCTATCGCGTCCCTTAACAAAGGATAACTGTGAGATACTAATGGGAGCGGCGCTCCTTGTCAACTATATATCATGGTTTAATATCGGATTTATGGATCGCACTAGAACTGCTGACTCTACAGCAGACTATTATCTCGCCCAGGACCAGTTATTCCTTCTCAGTCCAGGGATTATCCAGCTGTGGTTTCATGCTATACCTGTCTTTATCGACGAAGGAAGTGTATTTGCTCAGATTGTTTATAAAGACCCGAGATTAAAGATAGAAGAGATGCTGAGAAGGAAAGGCGAAGACCCTGCTCGCTTTGTAGCACCCTTTATGAGAATTTGGGACAACCCGCGCTATCAATCTGAAGGGTGCACCACTGTTGCCGCTTATGGAACTGCCGTGCCGAGGCTTCTCACGATATACAGGAGCATCAGTGCTAAAAGAGCCAGATGAGAGCAACACACTCCTGCTTTTCAAAGAGGCCATTACAAAAGTTACCACCAATTATACCTGCACCGATCAGCTAAATACCTCAGCCGCACCACCCCCGCACTTGATTCGCTCTTCATTCGCGAATATTGTACGCCGTTTGTCACCTCTATTATGCTGCGCATCTTTCAAATTTTTACAAAATACAAAGCCGCCTGGTCCTGCCGAATCGCTTGAGGAGGATATCGAGCAGCTGTTCTACGGATTTCCAATCCTCTGTTGTGGACCATTTGTCGAGCTCATAAACAAAAGGGACTCGCGAGCGCTTGTCTTTCTCTTTCACTTTTATCGTGCTGCACGCATACTGCTCCCGGCAAAAAAGTGTTGGTGGGCGTATCATAGAAGTTGCAGTTTACAAAGACTTCTATGGAAAGAACTATCTATCAGAGGGATTGATCCTAGATTGTAATCCTTGGTTATAAATTACTTGCTATTTGTTTACACAGGGGCTGAGTTCGAACCCGCAATGAGCATGGTGCAATGCTAAGTCAAGATCTTGCTCGGTCGTACGTGCGTTGTTACAACCCAACCACCATTAGAAACATATCTACGGATATACTACAGACTAACCAGCCAATAAAACAAGGATTATAAATTAAACTATAAGCTATCCTAAATAAATTACTATTATAGATATAAGCCCTTAAAAGGGTTTATAATTAAAATTATAAACTACTTAAAATAACTTACTATATAAAATTATTTATTACTTTTATTAAATAGAAGCTTAAGTAATTAATTATTAACATTAACATTAATATAATAATTGAATTAATTACCTTATATTTAAAGTTATTATTAAATAAATATACATGAGACTTATATAATAGTATTTAAGTATAAAGGGAGGCTAATAATATTAGCCTAGCTTAGAACTAAAATGCCTTCTATACTCTATTACTAATCGATCGCAATGCTGCTAATAGTAATGCTTTTTTATATTATCCCTTGATTCTGGAATGCAAATATCAGCCTTGCGCCTATTGGGTGCTGTGTCCGAAGCATCCGGATTAAATTCACTGGGATTCTTAACACACATTGCATTAGGAACTCTAGGTATAATATATACATATGGGTTTAAAGGTATGCTCTATACGCATGGCCTTTTGCTTTCTCTTCTTATGCCTCTAGTCTATTTTTGTGTTTTGTATAAATTCAGAAGAAAATATACTAAACATCTATATACACTCTCGGTGTGTGTTATTGTATGTAGCATACTACGCAAACTTTATAAGACCCTTCTACCGCTGACTTCAATGTGGTAGCCTAAAATGCGCTATTACAAGATTCAGCACGTACCCTAGATTATATGCGAGCTTTAAAAGTCCCCCTATTTAAAAGCTATTTCTATTTAATGAAATAGTCAATGTAAGTAAGTGGAAGTTCATCGCACGGTAGATCTGCATCCTAGTTGACCAGGTACCAGCTGTAGGAATAAAGGTAGAATGAGACATATTTCATGAAGTCCATCACGTAGTTATATATTATTGTAACCAAAGATGTGGAATTCAATGTAATGGGCATTCGCCGCGAATGATTACTCATACTACTAGTTCAAGTGATATCTAGTGTTCCATACATAGCCATGATTGCGACATTCCTCCCACATTTAGGCTGTCGGCGCGCGCTCGAATAGGAATGGACGCGGTTGTGTGGCATCGCCGCTGCTTTGGTCGGATGGCTCTTCCTTGTCTTCGTATTTTCTGTAGTACTCTTCGGCCTGCTCATCATCTACTAGCGCAACCGCAAAGACGCG
Source organism: Trichoderma asperellum (assembly GCF_020647865.1). Classification (NCBI taxonomy): domain Eukaryota; kingdom Fungi; phylum Ascomycota; class Sordariomycetes; order Hypocreales; family Hypocreaceae; genus Trichoderma; species Trichoderma asperellum. The sequence goes on along the minus strand of NC_089415.1, from coordinate 7,236,294 downwards.
CTCTTTCGTATCGGCATCAAACTCCTGAACTAGAACAATACTGCTGACCGGTTTATTGTAGATGGCAAATGTGTTGGCGTCGTCTCCCCCTATCTTAGCCCTTTCCTCACGTAGAGCATCCCTACCGACAAGAACCTCAGGATGCGCGGCGAGGAAGTTCTGGGCATCTTCCTTGTCTGTTGTAGTGTTCTGTGGCATGGCTTAGGCGAGGAGGATGCTATGCGAGATGGTTTAGCTTTGTTTCCTCGTATTTTTTTTTTTCGTGTATTTGCATGTGTAGAGATTAAATCCAGAACATGCCAATGTTATGGGATGGGGATCGAAAGCCGCGGTGCAAGGAAGTCACGGCGTTGACCTACTTAGTACGCTGCAACTCTAAAGTTACTGCTAAAGCTCTTACCTAGATCAAGATATATATGTATGTTTCAGTATCGTGTTAGCGAACTAAATGCCTCGTCATCTGCCCCAGCCTTGCTCGCAGCCAACCGCAACCAGCTACGCCTGTAAATCGAGATTGCTTTTTAGATGGTGGGAGGGCCTTGGCGGGCAAAGGATGAGGGGTTTACGAGCACTTCAAAAGTTTCGAGCTAAGTCTGGCAATAATGTTTCTCCAAATGTAAAGGCTAGAATCATGTTCAGCAAAAAATATTTGTGGCTGAAAGCTTATTAAACGGTTTGCAGTTTCCCCATGCCTGCTCTTAGCTAAAACAAATAGGGTTATTGGTTCAAGCACCGCTTAGCTGTTTTGACGCCGCTTACCACTTTAGGGATTGTATATCCACGCATGTCAAATACACTTAACTCTAACTGTTGCATACCTGCTCTCCACGCGTAGGCGAACTCAACATGTTGATTCTGAATCTTTGTTCGTTTTGTGGCAGTTTCATTCACGAATGAGTAGGCAAGTGGCTTCTCGGCTCTTCGCCATTGACGTTGCATACTAGCCGGGTGCGGATTTGGTGTAGGACGGCATTGACAGGAATGTCCGCTATATGAAAACGAATTGGTCTTCCTTTGCGCACTCACCAAGGGCTCTGATAGATTGGGTATACTGACTTCGTTTTACCTCTGATACTGTTGACCTCAAGCTCTGAAGCCACTACACAAAAGCCAAACGGTATAGGTAGAATACACTTGGTGACTGTGTCATATATATGATATGCTCTTTGCTCGGCTTTATAGTGGCATATTCATTCTTAATTATCACTATATCCAACTAAAAACGACTTGAGGTCTACTCAATTGCATTTGTATATCCCCATGTTTGCCACACATATTATGAACGTGTTACTCATGCTAGCCGTTGGCCTACACTGCTGCTTGGCGGAACAAACAGATGCACAGGAGCACCTACAAGCTGTTCCCACCGGCCGAGCTGCCCTGGACAATGCAAGGGCAAAAATCCACGACAATGACACGTTTACTACTTATCAGAAACCCGCGGATAACGTCGTCTTGATTCAAGAGTTTAATTCAACTACTAATGACCGCTTGTACGGAGTCGCCCTTGTCGACGATAAAGGCGCTGAATACTACTATGATCAATTTGTCCAAAACGACCCGGGTGGAAACAAGAAATGCAGCACAGACTGCCGCAAGGACTATGAGTGCAAGGTTGCGGCCAATGTTGGCGCGGGATCCATACATCCACTCGTGTCGCGCTGCAGCCAATTCTGTGGACGAGGATATGATTGTGTCGACGAACGTTGCCCTAGATGTGTCTACGTTGGTGGTAATTGTTTGTGGCAGCTCCGATGCAGGCCGAGAGATGGTCTTTAGTATTCCGACTTACAACTTAATTTTTATCATGCTTGGGGTTCTCTATGTTTCCATTCTAGCTATCGTACAATGGCGTGGAATTAATCTGCATAGTAGAGAATATCCGGGACTAACCAGATACAATCACAAAGTTCAATTACCGAGATTTATTACTTGGGATAGTAAGAATATTCGCAATTCAAAGTCGCTTTTAACATCTTTAATACTTATATTTTTTTAAGCTTAATATGCTTCGTTAAGCTAATATAGAAGAAATAGGTCTTAACACGAATAATATCATGGATTTACTGATGTAAATAAACAGTAGGCCATTTACGCTTTCAGAACGCTATCGTTATACTCGCTGGAGCAGCCGTGAATTGTCAAGATCGTGCCAAGCTGACGTGGTACAAGCCATTGGCTCAGCTAGGGATTTAAATATATCAGTGAGTCCTTCGTATATTAACCGTTTAGAAGTTGAAAATATTGCATCCCACAATTTGTTGTATTATTCTCATGTAAGCTGAAGCACCAGTGTTCTTGTCTGTGCAAAGCCTATATCCTTTTTTGCATTGTCTCTTTCAGGTATACAGATACTGTATACGCGTTTTACGATACGGCTCACTATGATAGTATATTTACGAGTGAATTAGAGTAAATATCTGTTGGATTATGCGAGGCTTTCCTGTTTTGCTCCAGGAAGCATACTGGATGAAATTATAAATTGCAGAGCTACCATTAATTGTTTCCGGTTTCACATTCGATTCTGGCTCCTTTCCGTGTTTGCTACGCTGTGTTGGATGCGCAATTGTCATTAGAAGCTATTGAGGCAGACAGTTACCAAACTTCCGTTACTTGTGGGTTGAAATTCCACAACTGTTCGCTCTCTCAGTCAGTTGTATCTACATGTATTGCTACATAACATACGAATCTTCCCTATTCGTGAGATAAAGCTGGAGTGTGCAAAGCTAATTGTTGCTGATTCTACGTTGAGGAAAATCGGTTTGTCGAGGTTTGTCACTCTATGTCTTGAGATGTAAATAATGCAATCCCTCTATAAACTTTATATTTTACACTAAGTTTGTAATACAAGCTTTAGCTATTTCGTCATTGCTATATGCCACTATAGATACAGCCTCAATCTTTAGCGTACAGCCGAAAAACTCATCCTGGTCGTTCACGTTATGCTTCTAGATTACTGTATGTGTCAAGCCCAGACTCATCATGACCAATTGCTCTGGAACGTAGACCACAACCACAATCTCAATGTCAATATAGCCCACTCATCCGCTTTCTCCGATTTATAGCAATTGGAATGAGACATGAAAGTCAAAGTTCGAGGTAAGAGCATCGCAGATTCTCGCACATTTAGTTACAAAATACTATACGATAGTATACCTAATTCTCAATTTATGTTTGCGCTAAAGAGTAGTCAGTATAGAGAATAACGTGAAATATACTTGTTACTTGAAATAATGGTAGATATGAAGATTTACATCAGCGAAGAGAACATCAGTGGTTACTGAATAAACTATTACAGCAGTTGCTTTGTTGAACGTTTTGTAGCTAAGTTCCCCACCTATATCTTTTCACCACCTTTTAGTATTCTACAAGCAGATGAGAGTACTTAGCTATGTATTTCTTCGGTCTTGCCTAACACTGTCTACCAAGCCAACCTCATGTCCTAGTCGTGCTAGTTCCATCATTCTACGGCGGAAATTGGAGAACTTGTGCTGCCTCAACTTGGGCTTGAATTCACAAACTCTACTACGGTTCAATCCTGACTTGCTCAACTCTAAACTTACACCGGTGCTAGAGCAACTCTCAGGTAGGCTTCGTATATCGATCCAGCCGCGTCTATGAGTCTGGAGACGTCCCATCCTTGTCGACAGGTATAGTGTATATGATCAAATACGTGTTTGAGAGACCGATGATCGATTAGGCTCTAGAACAACTCCATGTGTTAATAATGGCATAAAGTATATGAGTATAACAAGGGTGTAGCTTAAAGAGTCTTAGACACTCCTGGGCGAATGTATGAGAATGGACACTTTGAGAGCGAATTGAATTGAAGTCTTGTGCCAGCCACAATTGCGGTGCTGCATGTATCTGGATGTATTTTAGGACTTGGGATAATAACACTACTGTGGAATCCTTATGGGCATTAAAGAAGGATATCCCACAGCCAGCACCTACCAAAAATGCATAAATAGCGCCCCAGCTTCCCGCTTAAATGAAAAATAAATGAACAGAGAAAAGATTGTTTCACAGACATTTTTCTTCTTTTCGCAGACTACCCAGACCTTGTCTCATCAAATACTGTTCAACAAATCCCAAAGGGAGACAACTGTGATTTAAAATGGCCACAGCCGAGTACATTGTTAATGTCCTCAATAAGTCTGAGGAGACGCAAAACTATCTCTTCTTTAACCAACAGCCTAGCGAGTCGCAGTCTGTTGGGCAGATATACACCAATGTCTGGATCAAGTCACCTGGTGTTCCGTCTCCGAGAGGCCAAGCGAACTTTGATGTCAAAGTTGCCAATTTTGCCATTTGTGGTACAACTCCGAAACCTGTCGATTATGGTGTTGTCGTTGCCACTAGCGACTATGCCCCAGTCGAGCTGACATCCAATACAAAGCCCGGCACATCTCCCGTCATGGCGATTGTGGACGATGGCCCTCAGTTTGTTGAGCCGTACAAGACTACTAAAAAAGACAATTCTTTCGGCATCACCACCATGCCTTTCGATCCAGACAAATACAGTAAGTTAAACTCTTGCTCCATATAAACATTTAAACTAAAATACTATGGCAGCGACGGTCTACTGCGGATATGGAAAGTATAACAACCAGAATCAAGTTGTTCCAGTCGCTGTTTGGAGAGCTCAGCCAAACAAGATTTACGAACTCACTCCCGTTGTCAAATACTATGTGGCTACGGGAGACTATTCCCCCGGGACCACTGTTGACATTACTACCCTCAGTGCAGTCTCGGAAATTGACTTTACCAAGGCCAAACCAGGCCAAACCATTGCTACTATTACTCACAACAGTAACGGGACTTTTTCCCCTCCTGTTTTTAGTTACCCGGCGAAGCCAAAGCCGCTCGGTAGAATGAAGAATTGGGCAGAGATGGGAAAAGCTGAGCCCCCTGCTATCAAGAGCTATTGAAGGACGCAGTTATAGGTAGCATTTATGTTGTATGTCCTTTTTGTAAGGCGGGTACAACGTCACTCCTTATCTATAATATAGGTGCTTGGTTGTTTGTACCTTGCTTCTTAACCTAACCTTATTCATATATATAAAAAAAAAGGTAATAAAAGTTAAAGTTAATGTTTTTTTAGTTTTGCTAAAATTAATTAAATATATAAGAATTTATTTATATATTTCTTGAAAAGTTTAAATAATTAATTGCTAATAGTATAATAATATTATTAAAATAAATTTTATTATTTTTAACTATTTTTTTTTTTATAATTCAAACACAAGTTAAATATATATTTATATTATACTAGCTTTTGTAACTTTTCTTAAACTTATATATTTATATTTATTAGAAACTATTATTATATTAATTTCTTATCAATATATATTGAATAAATTTATTACTGTCGGAACGCTTGGATTAGTCAAATAGAGCATACCATAGAGGTTATAAAGAGCCTTATATTAGTACAAAGGAAAATACCGCATCGGCCTATATAAATAACTATACTTGCTGACAAATAAATGGACTGCTTTACTGAGCTTTGCAGCTAGGCTTGAATGAGCCTAGCAGCTTTATAACCCGTATTGTAATAGGCAGGAAAAAAGGCTGCATTCCAACAATTACTTAAGTATTACATACCCTTTACAGTAGTATAAATGTAACAATCTGCTATACCGTTAAGCCAAACAGGGCAAAAGATTAGGCCAATAACCACTATTGTAGCAGTTACTGTAACAGAACCAGCTGTTTATAAGGGATCTAGGCTGCTACAGAGGACTAGGTTGTAACAGTAAACTAGAATAGGTATTACAGCAGCTATCGACTAGCTCGGCAAGTTTTTGCCGGTTGATAAAAGATGGACCAACATGCAGAAAATAGTAAATTAAAAGCGCAATACAAGTAATCAACCACGGTCTAGAACACTATAGCATTGGATACTGCCTTTTACAGAAATAGAAAGACACAAGCGGGTAAAGTATGCCGATCCCTAAGGTACATAGGCATGAAATTAGAGTCAAATGCGGGCACCGCTAATGTTGGATTTAGATTAACACTATCTATCGCAAAATTGCGCAATAATTCATTTACAGATATAAATTAACTGAGGGGTATATATATTTCCCACTGGCGCCTCAGTGGTTCAAGTATAAATAAAGTAAATACAATTCACAGTTAAAGAAGCTTCAATTTCAGCAGTTGCTAGGTCATACTTTGTGGTCATTTCATGATGAGCAATATCACCAATTTCTCTTGTTCTCCCCCACAGTTACCGACAGCTTTTGATGCAACACCATTATCAATAATCGACGAAGCTAAGGCTCTCATCGACCACACCCGTACTATCTGGGATGAGGTTGCACAGAGTGTTAAGCCTAACCATGCGACGTTCGAGAATACAATTATACCTATTATTACCGATGAAAACCGGAAATATACAAGATTAAGAATTCTGAAGTTCTACAGCTCTACTTCACCAAGTAAAGAGCTACGCGATGCATCTAATTCTGCTACATCATTGTTCAATGACGCCGATGTGGAATTGTACTCTCGAGAGGATATATATGGCCTAGTTAGTGCAATTTTGAGTGATATACACCAAGAGCGGAAAAACTTAGACGACGAGTCCACTTACTACGTCGAAAAGCTACATCGAAAACTTAGACAAAATGGAAGCGGAATTACTGATGTGGAAAAAAAGCAAGCTTTCGAGCAAACTCAAAAAAAAATCCAAGAGCTAGTGAGAGAATGTACCTCAAATCTTCATGAAGACAGTTCTGGCATCTGGCTTTCCGTTGAAGAGCTTGAAGGCGTACCCGAGAAGATCCTCGCCAATCTGAAACGGGGTGAAGCCAGCCATGAGGGTCAAGTCTGGGTGAAGACGAAAATTCCACACCCGTATAAAATTATTTCACACGCAAAATCAGAAGATACTCGCAGGAAAATTTATTATGCGATGAAAAACAGGCTACCGCAAAACGTACCATTGTTTCGCGAGCTGGTTCTGTGCCGAGACGAAGTTGCCAGATTATTAGAATATCCGAATTACCTAGCTTACAAGACGGCCGATAAGATGATGAGGACACCCAAAAGAGTTATTAGTATTCTTGATGAAATCACGCAGAGAATTCGCCCACATGCTGTCGAGGCCGCCCGTGAGCTGCTGGAGTTAAAAATCAATGATGCCATTGCGCGAGGAGAGATCAAGGAGGATCAGAAACTGTTTCTTTGGGACGAAAGTTTTTACGCCAGAATACAAACACAAAACGAATCAAAAATCCGATCTACACTATCAGAATATTTCGAATTATATCATACATTGGATAACCTTTTAGGGCTCTTCGGACACATATTTGATACTCGGTTTGAGCTCATCACGCCTGAACAACAGTCTGTGCTAGGAAGCGGGAAGCCTCTTGTCTGGCATGAAGATGTTGGGATGTATGCTGTATGGGACACCAGGAAATCAGAAGAATTTCTTGGTTATGCATATTTTGATTTCTTTCCTCGTGAGGGAAAATATGGACATGGTGGATGTTATGCAATCCAATGGGGCTTTACTCAGCCAGATGGCACACGATATTATCCTTCTTGTGCTTTGGTAATGAACTATACAAAGTTGGATTCCAAACCGGTTCTGCTAAGCTTGGTGGACGTCCGAAAACTCTTTCATGAGCTGGGACATCTCCATCATTCTCTGTGCACTAAAGTCAAATATGCAACCTTATCTTATGTTGATAGGGACTTTGTGGAAGCCCCAAGCCTTATGCTTGAGCAATTCCTTTGGAAGGCCCGCCATATCAAAGATCTCTCTTACCACTACTCTTATATTTCTCCAGAGTACAAATCTGTGTGGTTTCAGGAGAATAAAGATAAAGCTGAACAGCCACCTGCGCAGTTGAGTGACAAAGATGTTGCACACCTGGCCTCATGGGATCCAAAAGCATTTATCAGTCGCGAGATTTATAACCTCTTTCTATCATACTTCGACATACTTGTTCACAGTCCTGCTACCCATGAGGAACTCGAACAGACTGATTTAGCCGAGATGTTCAATAAACTACAGGCTGACATCTTAGCAATGCATGGTGGAGAAGCAATTGGTGATGGCTGGGATTGGAGTCATGGAGAGTCTGTGTTCCGTATGATTGTCAGCGGATATGATGCTGGGTATTATACATATGTTCTGTAGGTGTCTTTGAACTTTTTCTTTTCTTTTCTTTTCTTTTCTTTTCTTTTCTTTTCTTTTCTTTTCTTTTCTTTTCTTTTCTTTTCTTTTCTTTTCTTTTCTTTTCTTTTCTTTTCTTTACAGGTAAAAGATTATATAACTAATGAAGCTATTAGTGGTCGAGTATTTGCTTTAAATATGTGGAACTGTGAGTTTAAGACAAACACTCTCGACAAAGAGGCCGGAAAGCGATTCCGGGATACTGTTTTCGAGATGGGAGGTGGGCAGCCTGAAGAGAAAACTCTAGAGAAGTATCTTGGTCAACAACCAAGTACTAGTCCTTATTTTGAATGGCTGGATATTTAACAACTTTTTATTTATACTTAGATATCATTGTAATAGTTGAACTTCGGTTCAGTATGTAATTTATATTACTTAAAGTAAACCAAAATCCTTAATTTTTTAGCGCCCAACATGGAGCTCTATAAAGCTAATATTTTATGCACAAGCAAGGCGAGGAGACATAAACAGTACAATTGTTTAACAAGAGGTGGCAATTTCAGGCATCAACTGATTATAATATAATTTACTCTGTGGGGTAATATACCTAAGGTGTAGTTGCTGCTCTTTAGGTAAAAGTATCGCAGCAATAACCCCAAATGGAAAAGTGTAGGAATAGACGCTTATCTTATATCTATTAGGAGAGGTATTTTAGTAAGAATACCCATATTTGCGCTTTATTGCTGGCTTAATTAAAACGTTCTGGGAATGTTTAACCCTAGAACACCTTGCTATTCTATTTGGGATTGAAAGGAATGTAGCTCCTCCATCCGGAGAAACCGAATAAGAATTAGTTATTAATTTTGGAAGAGATAAATTATTGCATGCATAGAGTTTGTTAATATTTTCCATTATATAACACCTCTAATTCGCGCATTTCACCTTCTTCATTGTTCTTGTTATTTAACACCACTTCAATTTTGCAAGACTATATACTTTATTTCGTTAAGCATGAGCTCTAACCATTTACCTTACTCACTTCAGTACTAGAAACCCCCTATAACTCAGCTTTGTTTATTAACTGTCTGATAGGAATGGGACCGCTCTTCATGGACTAGTCAACAATGCTGGTATAATGGGTCTAGATCTCCGCTTTTGTGCCATACAACTTGGGGTTACTCAGCTCGTACAAAATTTTATTCTAATTGTAAACCTAGTGTGATGAAAATAAGCCGAGATGCTTTCGTTGCAGTAAAGCTAACCATATATGCAAGTATACGGATAAATTTGACTTGATGCTCCGTAATCAAAACCATCGTGCAGAAAAGGCCGTAAATAAGAAATGGGGACAACGAGCAACAAGACCCATGCTTTCTCCTTCACTGCGAAGCATTAACGGCATTAGATTAACAGTATTGCAACAATTAATCCCCAGTAACTTCTCTACAATCCCTCCATCTTATCTCTTTGCGCCTGTCATGCCAACAGCTGGTTCATTCGCGCTTCATCTTTGACTTTTCAACCGCTCAAAATCGGAATACAGCAAGCGGAGGGGCACTAGATAGAATCCCTCAACTAATAGTAGCCTTATCGCCAGATTCCTAGCTATATTCCACAATATCAGCGCTTTCATTTGCAAACTTTGGTAGCAGGCTCAATTCACAGGGGGCCAAGTATATAGGTACTGCGCTTTATAACACTGCGATTTGTCGATTTGCAATGGCGATATCTAGCTGTGGTGATGGAATGATAAGGACTGAAGAGGCTCTCTTTGGTATTTTATCTTAGGTATCTTCGGGGTTTGTCGCGTCCCTTGTTTCGTAATCTGAATATTAAAAATTAAATGCAGAAAGGCTATAAACGAATTCGACGGAATTTATGCCATCCATCAGCGTGGTGCCATTTCCCTCCTAGAATATTTCTGGAATGGTGGAAATGGAATTTAATCAAGCAATTTCTATATATTCAAGACTGAAGTTAGAATAGACTGCTGTATGTATTGCAGATTATTAGCTTCTCCCTGGAAACATTTAGTATTTATATAGTCCTTTAGAAAGGCATCGAGATAGTGCACGATCATTTAAACACTTCCAATCCATGATATTTAACAAGAGCTTAATATTCAATAACCCAATACCCTCCATTATAGCAGGTCTGAAAACAAGGCTAGCATCTTCTCGTAATTTGGTGTACCTAGCCTAGTCCCATCCCGGCCGCGCTTCAAAGCCGCTTGTCCCGCAGCCCGGATTATTACCCTGATGTTTATTTGTTTTATTATTAACATCCATTAAGTAAGCTAGTTATATAAATCCCTGCTGGGTAATAAGACGGTAGAAGCCGCAGGTTTAGAGTCTGCGTTTGCTATATATTATATAAAATAAAGGAAAGTTTTAATGTTAATTTATATTTTAAAGGGCAGGGCCATAGGGGCTTATATCCTTCACTAATATCTAAAAATGTTTATATCCTTTAGGTTTTAATAAGTAAGTAAAGGGGGTAATGCCTATTTAAAGGTCTTTTTTAAAAACTTTCAATAAAAAGGGTTTAACCATCCTGCATTCTATAAAATAGCCTTATATTTTTAACTTACTACACTTGCAGATAGACCTAGTGCTGTATTTAAATCTTTTATAATACTTTATAAAGTCTTTATATCCTGTCTTTTTATATACAGCCTGTAAAGTATAGCCTTTAATAGCTATAGTTCTAGAGGTTTAAAGAGGGCATCTAGTCGCTAATGTCTATAGTAAGGTAGTTAGTTTTAGTCCCAGTCTAGCTCTTAAAGCTATCTTCTTTTACTTCTAGCCTACCTTTTAATATAGGTTATTATAGCAGTTTTAAATAGTAATATTAGAAGCTTTAACCCTTCCTTTATAAATTTATCTACTACTTTATTACTATAAATATCTTTATATTCTAGTACCTAGGCTACTTTAATAAAGGTATTTAATAAAAGGTCTTTGGCTACTTTTCTAAAGCCTATATAGGCTTTTTATATAAAGGCTAGGGTAAGGCCAAAGATACTATTTATAACTGCTAAGTTATTTAAAAAGAGGATAAGCTCTTTAATATCTAGGTTAAATTAAATATATTCTTTAGTAAGTTTAATTGCTTTAAAAGCTTTAACTACTTCTATATTATATACCTCTGCATTAAGGAGGCATTTATTTATTTTAATAGCATAAGCCTAGTAAAAAGTAACTGCTCTTTATTTAATATTACTAAGCTTATTCTATAAACTATTTAAATATATAACAAAGGTAAAGCTAGAGAGGCTGTTTAAGAGTTTAAGGTGTCTTTTAGCAGCTTTATCTTTTATAAACCTTTGAAAATCCAGGCCTAGGAGGACAGCACTATTATTATAAGTAAAAAAGGAGGGCCTAACCATACAGCCTGCCAGTAAGGTCATTTACTAAAGCCTAGTTATTAAAGCCCCTGCAATTTTTCTATCTACTCTTTTACTTATAGGGTGGTTTCTATCTAGATATATAAACCTAGCCTTAATCTAGACTCTTACTTATGCAATAGCCAGTAAGGCCTTTAGAAAGCCTAATTCTCTATATATAATTTCTAAGTTAGTGGTTTTCTATACAGGGACTACTACTTTAGCTGCAGTTTTAAAGGCTTTATTTAGCTTCTTAATTAAATTATCTATGCCAGTACTTATAGTCTTAAAAAAATCTAACTAGCATTATCTAGTATCCCCTGGCCACTATACATCCAGCCTATATAAAGCAACCGAGATAATATATACTTTAGCAGCCATGGCTACTATATTTAATAAAGACCCTTTAATTATTTTATTAAAGGATTTTAAAAAGTTAGCTGCCTTAAGGGCTTTTTCTATAATAACCTTAATATACTTCTTAAATAAAAGTCTAAAGTTTAGGTATATACCTAGCTATTTTATTAAGTCTTAAAGGGAAATAGGTTAGCTTTTAAAGTTAATATTATTAAGGTAGGTTTTCTTTTATATATAGTAGAAGTAGACTAACTTAGCCTTATCTAGGTTAAAGAATACTATATTCCATCAGCCTTAATCCAGGGTATCCTCTAGCTCTTACTACAGTATTCTAATAGTTTCTTTTATATTCTTTCTAATGGCTATAATGCCTATATTATCTATATAGCTAAATCTAGTATTAAGGTTATTAAGTTAAAAAATAAGGCAGAAGTATAGTATAAAGATAATTAAAGAGATAGAGGACTTTTATAAGGCGCTGTATTCTAGGCTTATGCCTTATAGCTTAAAGCTATACCTATAGTAAACTAGCGCTTTATAGTTACTTATAAAAAAGTCTACCTAAAGAATAAAAAGCTTAAGCTAGCTTTATTTTTTAAATTTAAAGACTAGTTTATTATATATAATAATATTAAACGCCCTAGCTATATTAAAGGTAAGCAGTAAGGCAACCAATCCTTTAGCAAGGGCTGCCTTAATGTTATAGATTAAATAGGCCACCAGGTCTAACGCTGCCTGTTTAAAAAGTATATTAAAATATTATTTTAGTAGTTTTTTATATTTTAAGGCTAGTAAAGATATTCTTTAAGTAAAAAGTCTCTTTAGCCCTTTGCTAATATAAAATAGCAGTAAAATTAATTTATACCCTTTATATATAGTATATGCCTTTTTAAGTTTACTAGGCTTAAGGATAATAGTTACTTTAGTACTTTTAAAGAAAAGTAAATAATATCTAATACTAAGGCACCCCTAAAAGAGGTCTATAATAAAGCTACTAACTGCCGGCCAGGCAAGCTATAAAAGTGCTACTAATATTCCATCTGCCCTTAGGGCAGTGTTGCCAGAGCCTATAGTAGCCTTCCTGGCCTCCTTCTCTATAACTTCTATATTTTATTTAATTTTCTTATTAAAAGGGAAGTCCCTGTCCTAAAGATTTAAAATATCTTTTTCTATAGTTTTTCTTTTAAATAGCTTATCTTTAAGGTAGGTTGCCCTTTTAATAAAGTTAAAGATACTTTTATTTTTATTTATTAATAAAGGGGGCTAGAAATAGTTAGTGGCTTTCTGCTACTTAGCTAGAGACTAGATGTTTTTGTCTGTGCTTGCTTCTATAATAATTTTATTTTAATAAGCTCTTTGTGACGTTCTGATCCTATACCTGGTATAGGGTAGCTAGTTCCTAAGGGATAAACCTTTAACATTGGGTTTATATTAATAAAGAGATATAAGGGATTTTATAAGCAGTTTTAGTTATATAGCTAATAACTTTAAATAAAAGTTTAATTTAATTATTATATAAATGCTATATTAATAATTAATTATTTAAGCTATATTTAATAAATATAATAAATAATCTTATATAGTAAGTTATTTTATAAGGCTTATAATTTTAATTATAATCCTTTTATAATAGCTTATTTTTATAATAGTAATTTATTTAAAATAGCTTACTCTTAAAGCTATAATCCTTTTTTTAATTAACTTATTAATCTATAGTATATCTAGAGTATATATTTTATAGTTTTAGGTTATAATATAATGCCCCCTCTTTATTAGTTTTATCCTTAAGGCTATATATATAATAATATATAATTTATAAATATATTATCTTTTTTATATTTATAGTTTTATAAACTTACTTTCTTAAAGATATTATTATAATTAATAAAGTATTTAAGTTTATTTTATAAAACCTATAAATATAATATTTTTATATTATATATTTTATTTAATAAATTTAATTTAAATATATTATATATATATTATTTTTAAAAGAAGGTTTTTTATTATATAATTAAAGATTTTTTTTATTATTATAAATATATAAAATATAGCTGTTTTTATAATAATATATTAATTATATTTTCTTATAAGTAGATATTTTTCTTTTATTATATAATAGTTAATTTTTTTTTTTAATAATAAAAGTATTAAATTAATATAAAAAATTAAAGGCTAAAAAAAAGGCAGTAGGTAAAGCCCTGGAGTTTCTTTAAGCTTAGCTTTTTAAGTTATAGTTAAAGCTATTTAAGGCTATAAATTAATTATTTTATATTTATTATACTAAAAGTTAAATAAAAGAGTATAGTAAAGAGTTAATTTATTATAAAATGCAGGAATTAAATAAAAAGAATAAAATAGTAAATAATCTTTAATAGTTAAGGGTTTTTAATAATATTAACTAGCCTTTTTTAGGTATTAGGCTTAAGTTTATTAATTTAAGTTCTTTAGTTCTATAGTTTAAAAAAACTTCTTTATTAGCTTTTAAAAGCTAAAGTATTTAATAGGTTTTTATAAATTTTTAAATTTTAAGTATTTTTTTTATTTAATAAAGTATTTAATATTTTAAGTTTTAAAGTTTTAATATATAATAATAATATTTTTAATTTTATATTCTTTTTCTTAAGTTTTTATAATAATTTTATTTAAAATAAATCTTTTAGTTTTTTTATTAATTTATGCTTTTTTAAGTTATAATATATAAAAAACTAGGTTTTATATTTTTATTATATTTAATAAAGCTAGCTTATAGTTAATTTCTTTAATTTATTTTAAAATTTTATAAGGTTTTATTTTTTTAATATTAAGTTTATTATTTAGTTTATTTATTTTAATATTTAATAGTTTATAGCTTTATAAGTATTATAGTAAGTAAACTATATTTCCTTTTTAAAAAATTAATTTTATAATTTTATTTTTATTTATATATTTTTTTATATATTTACTAATAAACTTAAGTTATATATATATTTTTTTATATAAATTAATTATTAATTTAGCTTATAATTATATTTTCTTTAAATTAAGTTTATTTTATAGTAGTTTAAATACTTTTAATATAAATTTATAATTTATAAAAAAAAGCATTAGTTTTATAGATTTTAATAATATATTATTATAATATAGTTAAGCTACTGGTAGTTTTTTAATTTAATTATTTTATATAAAGTTAATATAAGCTTATAAATAGGCTTTAATAATTTAATTTATATATTTAGTTTATTTATTTATTTAAAGGTAATATATAGTATTAAGTTTATAATTTATTTTTAATTTAGCTATAAGTTTTTATTAAAATTTAAAAGCAAATGTTTATTTTTAATTTAAGATAATTTCTTTAAGTAATTTATAATTAGCAGTAATTATTCTTATATAAATATAAGTAAGGTTTTTTAATAAATATAACTTTTTATATAATAAAAAATAAGCTTACTTTATAAGTTAATAAATTATTATAAAAATACTATTATATTATATATTTATAAATAGTTTTTTTAATAAAGGTAAATTAATAATATAGTTAAAGGTAATTAATTCTTAAGGTTATTTTATAATAAATAATAGTTATAGTTTTCTATAAGGTTTATATCTTTTATCTTTTATTTATTAATATATATTATAATATAATATAATATACTTTATATATTCTTTAAGCTTTTTAATATTATAGTATATTAGAACTTAATTATATATTTTTATTATACTTTTATATTTATATAATAAATATTTATAAATATATTTAATTACTTTTTTTTATAGTTCTTTAAATATTTAAATTTTCCTATATTATTTAAAATATTTTAAATTTATAGTAATATTTTTTAAATATTATTTATTTTTTTAGTTTTTAATAAATTTTTTAATTTCTTTAAATATAAGGTTGCTTTTTAAAACTTTAAATATTAAATAAATTTATATTTATTTAATATTTTTATTATTATTAAATTATAGTGCTTATACTATATATTTAAGTACTTTTTATTTATAATTAACTCTTCTACTTAATATATTAATTTATTTATTTTTTAATCTTTTATAATAAATAAATTTAAAGTTAAATTATAAAAAAAATTTAAAGTATTTAATTTATTAGCTTAATAATTTTTATATAGTAGTAAAATAAATAAGGTTTTTATAGTCTATAAAAATAGTAACTTTATGCTTGCTTTTATAGCAGTAATGTTTTTATTTTTTAAGTGCTTTAATAATAGCTAATATTTTTTAGTTATATATAGTATATTATATTACTAATTTATAGAGTTTATATAAAAAAAATACAATAAGTTATAATTTATTATTTTCTTTAGGTTAACTTAATACTCTTTCTATTATAAATATTAATATATTTATTTTAATTATAATAGGTTTTTATAGGTTAAATATAGTAAAAATAAGTTTTAATATTATTGCTGTTTTAAATTTTTTAAAGGCTTTTTATTATTCTTCTCTTTATTTAAAAAAAATACCTTTTTTTATTATATTTATTAATAAAGTAGTTTTTTATATAAAGTCTTTAATAAATTTTTAATAATAGTTAATAAATTTAAAAAATGCTTATATTTTTTTAAGTATTATAAATATTAGCTATTTTTTAATTATAGTAACTTTCTTAAGGTTTATATAGATTTCCTTTAGAATAATAATATATTTAAGAAATTTTATTTATTAAAAATAAAAAATATATTTTTTAAAATTAATAAAGAGTTTTACTTTTTTAAGTTTTTATAATATAAAATAAATATATTTTTTATATTCTTTAAAGTTCTTTAAGAAAATAAAAATATTATTAATATAAGTATTACAACCTGAACCCTATGTTTATATATTAATAGCCTAGAGGTATATACTTAAGGATTAACTAAAGACTAATAGATTAATTAAAGGAGAATTATAGTTTATAGGCTCCTTTATTAAATTACTTCCATAAGCCATTATAAGCCTATGCATTATAATTTAACTATAATTTAAATAAAATAACTTACTATATAAAACTATTTATTATATTTATTAAATATAGATTAAATAATTAATTATTAATATAGTATTTATATAATAATTAAATTAAACTTTTATTTAAAGTTATTAGCTATATAATTAAAACTGCTTATAAAATCCTTTATATCTCTCTGCTAATATAAACCTAATATTAAAGGTTTATTTTTTAAAAACTAGCTACCCTATACTAGGTATAGGATTAAAATGTTATATATTAATAACTTTTATTTAAAAAGATACTTTAGATCTTTTAAGTAATTAAACTACTATATTTTAAAACAGCACTAAAAGTTAACTTACTCTAGAAAAGACTTTTTTTTTTATTTAAAATAATAATAGAAATATTACTATAAAAGAGACCTTTAATTAAAAAAATATAAATAGTAATAAAGCTGCTAAATTAATAAAAAATATATATAAGTTAAATAAAATTTTTATAAATAAACTTAATAATAAAAAGTCTATTAAAAAGAATATAAAAGCATTTATTAAATAATAACCTTTACTTATATTTAATAGTAAAACTAGTAAACTTTACTTTTTTTAAACTTAACTTAAGGCTTACTTTAAAGATTTTAAAACTACTTTTAATATAAAATATAAAAAAACTTCTTTTATAGCCTTTTGCTTTAAAGGAATTGCTTTTAAATAGTTTTACTTAATATAAAATACTTACTTTAATAACCTAAATAAACCTTTATTAACTTAAGTTTAAAAAGTTTTTAATAGTTTTAAATAGTTTAAAAAAGAACTTGTTAAAGTATTTAAAGACATTAAAGAAATCTATATAGCTAAAAATAAATTTATAAATATTTATTAAAAAGAAAAATATTTTAATTATATTATAAAATTTAAAAATTTAGCCTTTAAAGTTAAATAAAAATAATTTACTTTTATTAAGTAATTTTATAATAAACTTAAAAAAAGCATTAAAAAAAAAGTTTATAATAAAAATTAAACTAAATATAATTTTATTTTTCTTATAAAAGAATATATTAAAGTTAATAACTTACTTTATAAATTTAATATAAAAAACTAAAGCTTTAATAAAGAATAGTTAAACTAAGGTAAAAAATAATAAAAATTAATTGCTAAAGATAATAATAGTATAGCTAGACTTATAGACTTTAATATAATATAAAAAAAGAAAAAGAAATTTAAATATTATAATTACAGAAAGCTAAACTATATAGCCAAAAACTATAAATCCTTAAAAAAAAAATAATTTACTATTCTTAAGCTAAAAGCAATATATATTATAAATAAAGGTAATAAAACTATTTATTTATTAAAATAATTAAAATCTTTTAAAAATAATAATAATTATAACTTTTATAAATCTATATTTAAACTCTTAAATATATCTAGAATACTAAATAAAGAAATTAATAATAAAATCCTTAATAAATAACCTATTCTTTAAGTTAATTTTATAAATATAGTAAACCTAATTAAAGGCATTACCTTAAAAAATAATAAAAATAATAAATAATATAATTATAGACATTACTTTAAAGAAACCTAAGATATTATATAATAATATAAAAATTTTACCTTTAAAATTATAATACTTAATTTATTTTAATATAATATTATAGATAAAGCATATATAAATATAAAATATTCTTTAATAATATTATATATTTACTTAAATAATTTATAAAAGTAAATTTTAAAAACCTAGTATATTATTAAAGCTATTATTATTAATTAAGCACTTACCTAAGGCCTTAACTATAAAAAAATAATTAAAGAATATAACTATATTAATCTAGTATATCTACTATATTATTAAATTAGCTAAACTAACTGCATTATTTATAAATATATAAAATATTTTAAATAAAAAACTAAAAAGAATATTTTTTTAATATATATTTTTTAATATATAATTTTAAAACCTTATAATAATTTATACTGCCTTATATAAGAAGCTACTTAATAATATTAATCCTTTAAAATAGTTATTTTAAAACCCCTTAAATATTTAGATAAAACAAGCCTTTTTAAATATATTAATTAATCTTATAAAGTATATAAACTAAAGAAATTATAGAATTAGTATAAGCAAGAAGAAACTAAAAGAGTAAAGCTAGATTGCTAATAAAAAGAATTTAAAGATTATAATAAAATAAAATATTTATAATATATAAATAAAAAAATCAAAAACTAGCATTATTTAAAAAACTACTAAAGTCTTTTGCAAAAGGGCAGCAGAAGAATTTATAATACTTAAATATTATTAATTTAAAATATAATAGTAAAAAAGAAAAAAAGCACTTTAATAAAAGAATTATTTTAATAATATTACTAAATAAGAATTTACTTAGTGTTTTAATAAATAGTAAGTTAAAAAGCAACTATATATTTATTATAACTGCAATATACCTGCAGTTATTAATATATAAAAAAAGAAAACTATATTAACTTTTCTATGCTAAAGGATAGACTTTTAAGTATAATAAAGGATAGATAAAGCAATAGACTAATCCCCTGCTACTATAAATTAGCAACTATACTATAAATATAGTATATAATATAGCTAATATTTTAAAATATAACTTTATTTTAAAAATACCTTAGTTATATAAATATAAATTTAATATAAAATAAAGAATAGGCTAAATCTATTAGTGTAATAATAGGAGTACTTTAAATAAAATTAATATAAAAATATTAAAAGAGGAACTAGATTGCTAGAAGCCTAAGGTTTTCCTTAGCCCTTTAAATATCTTTCTTTAGCATTATTAAAAAAAAAAAAGAATAAAATAAATTTATATATAAAGGTATATTACTATCTTATATTAAGAATTAATAAAACTTAATAAAGAATTACATAAGGTAAAAATAAAGGAATTTACTTCTAAGGAATAATTAACATTAATCCTAGAATAATATTAAAAATATTAAAAACTCTTTAATAACTAACTAAAAGAAAGGTTATTACTGCATTTAAAATAAGATTATAAAATAGTATTAAAATAAAAAGAATTACTAAAATTCTATAAAATATATAACTTAAGTAAAGGAAAATTAAAAATACTTAAAGAATAAATTAAAATATAACTATAAAAAGGATATATCTATATATTAAAATTACCTATTAAATATTTTATTATCTTTATTTTAAAAAAAAATAGTAAATTTTAATTAATTATTAACTACTATAAACTAAATTAAATTATAGTTAAAGATAAAACTCCTTTACTATTAATTTTATAAATTAAAAATAAATTATATAAAAAAAATAATTTATAACTCTTAACCTTATAGAAGCTTATAAACTTATATAAATAAAAAAAAGAAATAAATAAAAGACAGTGTTTGTTATAAGATATAGGTTATATAAATATATAATTATACTATAAGGGCTTACTAATATACTTACATTCTTTTAAAAGAAAATAAACTATATATTAAGACTATATTTAAATAACTTTATAATAGCTTATATTAATAATATCTTTATCTTCTTAAAAACCCTTAAAGAATATAAGAAATATATTTATCTTATACTATAAAAACTTAAAGAAGTAAAACTCTTTATTAATTTTAAAAAATATATTTTTTATTTTTAATAAATAAAATTCCTTAAATATATTATTACCCTAAAGGAAATTTATATAAATCTTAAGAAAGTTACTGTAATTAAAGAATAGTTAATGCCTATAATGCTTAAAGAAATATAAATATTCCTTAAACTTATTAACTATTATTAAAAATTTATTAAAGACTTTATATAGAAAGCTACTTTATTAATAAATATAATAAAAAAAAGTATTTTTTTTAAGTAAGGGGAAGAATAATAAAAAGCCTTTAAAGAACTTAAAACAGTAATAATATTAAAACCTATCCTTGCTATATTTAACCTAGAAAAACCTATTATAATTAAAATAAATACATTAATATTTATAATAAAAGAAATATTAAGTTAACCTAAAGAAGACAGCAAGCTATAACCTATTGTATTTTTTTTATATAAACTCTATAGACTAGTAATATAATATACTATATATAATTAAAAAATATTAGCTATTATTAAAGTACTTAAAGAATAAAAATATTATTACTATAAAAGCAAGCATAAGGTTATTATTTTTATAAACTATAAAAACCTTACTTACTTTACTATTATATAGAAATTATTAAGCTAATAAGTTAAATATTTAAATTCCTTTTATAATTTAATTTTAAATTTATTTATTATAAAGAATTAAAAAATAAATAAGCTAATATATTAAGTAAAAGAGTTAATTATAAGTAAGAAGTACTTAAATATATAGTATAAATACTATAATTTAACAATAATAAAAATATTAAATAAATATAAAGCTATATAATATTTAAAGTCTTAGAAAATAACCTTATGCTTAAAGAAATTAAAGAATTTATTAAAAATTAAAAAAATAAATAATATTTAGAAAATATTACTATAGATTTAAGATATTTTAAATAATATAAGAAAATTTAAATACTTAAAGAACTATAAAAGAAAGTAATTAAATATATTTATAAATATCTGCTGTATAAATATAAAGGTATAATAGAAATATATAACTAAGTTTTAATATACTATAATATTAAAAAGCTTAAAGAATATATAAAATATATTATATTATATTATAATATATATTAATAAATAAAAGATAAAAGATATAAGCTTTATAAAAAACTATAACTATTACCTATTATAAAATAACCTTAGGAATTAATTACTTTTAACTATATTATTAATTTACTTTTATTAAAAAAACTATTTATAGATATATAATATAATAGTATTTTTATAGTAATCTGCTGATTTATAAAGCAAGCTTACTTTTTATTATATAAAAAGTTATATTTATTAAAAGACCTTGCTTATATTTATATAAAAATAATTACTGCTAATTATAGATTATTTAAAAAAATTATTTTAAATTAAAGATAAACATTTACTTTTAAATTTTAATAAAAACTTATAGCTAAATTAAAAATAAACTATAAATTTAGCACTATATATTATTCTTAAATAAATAAATAAACTAAATATATAAATTAAGTTATTAAAGCCTATTTATAAGCTTATATTAACTTTATATAAAATAATTAAATTAAAAAACTACTAGTAGCTTAACTATATTATAATAGTATATTATTAAAATCTATAAAACTAATGCCTTTTTTTATAAATTATAAATTTATGCTAGAAGCATTTAAACTACTGCAAAATAAACTTAATTTAAAGAAAGTATAATTATAAGCTAAATTAATAATTAATCTATATAAAGAAATATATATATAATTTAAGTTTATTAGTAAATATATAAAAAAATATATAAATAAAAATAAAATTATAAAATTAATTCTTTAAAAGGAAGATATAATTTACTTACTATAATACTTATAAGGCCATAAACTATTAAATATTAAAATAAATAAGCCAAGTAATAAATTTAATATTAAAAAAATAAAACCCTATAAAATTTTAAAATAAATTAAAGAAGTTAATTATAAGCTAGCTTTATTAAATATAATAAAAATTTAAAATTTAGTCTTTTATATATTATAACTTAAAAAAGCATAAATTAATAAAAAAACTAAAAGATTTATTTTAAATAAAATTATTATAAAAGATTAAGAAGAAAAATATAAAATTAAAAATATTATTGCTATATACTAAAACTCTAAAACCTAAAGCATTAAATATTTTATTAAATAAAAAGAATATTTAAAACTTAAAAATTTATAAAAACTTATTAAATATTTTAATTCTTAAGCATTAATAAAGAAATTCCTTTAAATACTAGGCCTAAATTAATAAATACTGCATTTTAATTAATTATATTAATGCTGCTACTAAATTAAATATCTAAAACAGCCTTTAATTTAATATACTTAACCTTATTTAATTTATTTAAACTCTTTAAACTATAATTTACTATTTTAGTATTTTATAACACTAAAGATTTATATTAAAAATAAATATAGAATAAATAAAATAAAGCTTTAGTAGCTTTTTGCTAATATTTAATAAGCTGCTCCTTAGCCTCCTTCTTTTATAATTATAATCTTTTAAACTTAAAAGTAATATAATTTATTATAAATAATTAGCAAGACTATGCTTATTTTAAAAGAAAAAATAACTTACAAGCACTTAAAGGAATACCTATTCTATTACAAGAATAACTACAATATATATACTCCTTATAATATATTATGCCATCTATTATTTTACATTAATTACCTATATTATATTTTTTATAAAAAGAATAAGCTATTATAAAGAATTTTAATTTTTCTATAGTAGCAGCTAGAGAAAGGCGCTTATATATTTTTTAAAAAACTGGTTTAGAAATATAGTTAAGCGTTATAAAAATTATAGAAAGTTTAAAAAAAGAATTTACTTAAGTAATTAATATAAGAAGGGTCTTTTTTATAAGCCTTAAAGACAAGACTAATAAAAAGAGGGCATTATATTATAACCTAAACCCTATGTTTATATATTAATAGCCTAAAGGTATATACTTAAGAATTAATTAAAGACTAATAGATTAATTAAAGGAGGATTATAATTTATAGGCTCTTTTATTAAATTACTTCTATAAGCTATTATAAGCCTATATATTATAATTTAACTATAATTTAAATAAAATAACTTACTATATAAGACTATTTATTATATTTATTAAATATAAATTAAATAATTAGTTATTAATATAGTATTTATATAATAATTAAATTAAACTCTTATTTAAAATTATTAGCTATATAACTAAGACTGCTTATAAAATCCCTTATATCTCTTTACTAATATAAACCCAATATTAAAGGTTTATCCCTTAGGAACTAGCTACCCTATACCAGGTATAGGATCAGAATGTTATAATAAGCTATTATAAAGTTATTTAAATATAGTTTTAATATATAGTTTATTTCTTTTTAAAAAAATAT
The DNA here is from genome assembly GCF_020647865.1 of Trichoderma asperellum. Taxonomy (NCBI): domain Eukaryota; kingdom Fungi; phylum Ascomycota; class Sordariomycetes; order Hypocreales; family Hypocreaceae; genus Trichoderma; species Trichoderma asperellum. The sequence goes on along the minus strand of NC_089415.1, from coordinate 7,212,490 downwards.
AAATATATTAATAAGCTTTTATAGCATAACTATATATTTATATAACCTATATTTTATAGTAAATACTATTTTTTATTTATTTTTTTTTTATTTATATAAGCTTATAAGCTTTTATAAGGTTAAGAGTTATAAACTATTTCTTTTTATATAATTTATTTTTAATTTATAAAATTAATAATAAAGGGGTTTTATCTTTAATAGTAATTTAATTTAGTTTATAGTAGTTAATAATTAATTAAAGTTTACTATTTTTTTTTAAAATAAAAATAATAAAGTATTTAATTAATAATTTTAATATATAAATATATTCTTTTTATAATTATATTTTAATTTATTTTTTAAGTATTTTTAGTTTTCCTTTATTTAAGTTATATATTTTATAGAATTTTAATAATTTTCTTTTTTTTAATATTATTTTATAATTATTATAACCTAAAACCATAAGATATATACTCTAGATATACTATAGACTGATAGGCTAATTAAGGAAAGGATTATAGCTTTAAGAGTAAGCTATCTTAAATAGATTACTATTGTAAGAGTAAGCCACTACAAAAGGATTATAACTAAGATTATAAGCCTTATAAAATAACTTACTATATAAGACTGTTTATTATACTTATTAGATATAGCTTAAATAGTTAGTTGTTAATATAGCATTTATATAATAACTAAATTGAATTTTTATTTAAAGTTATTAGCTATATAACTAAGACCGCTTATAAAATCCTTTATATCTCTCTGCTAATATAAACCCAATATTAAAGGTTTATCCTTTAAGAACTAAGTTACCCTATACTAGGTATAGGATTAAAATGTCATATATTAACAACTTTTATTTAAAAAAATACTTTAGATCTTTTAAGTAATTAAACCACTATATCTTAAGACAATACTAAAAGCTAACTTGCCCTAAAGGAAACCCTTTTCTTTACTTAAGATAATAACAGAAATATTACTATAGGAGGAACCCTTAATTAAAAGAATATAAACAGCAATAAAGCCGCTAAGTTAATGAAAAATATATATAAATTAAATAAAATTTTTATAGATAAACTTAATAATAAGAAGTCTACTAAAAAAGATATAAAAGCATTTATTAAATAATAACCTTTACCTATATTTAATAGCAAGACTAATAAACTCTATTCCTTTTAAACTTAACTTAAGGCCTACTTTAAAGATTTTAAAACTACTTTTAATATAAAATATAAAAAGACTTCCTTTACAGTCTCTTGCTTTAAAGAAATGGCTTTTAAATAATTTTATTTTATATAAGACGCCTACTTTAATAATCTAAAAGGACCTCTACTAACTTAAGTTTAAGAAGTTTTTAATAGCTTTAAATAATTTAAAAAAGAACTTACTAAAGCATTTAAAGATATTAAAGAAATCTAAATGGCTGAAAATAAACTTGCAAATATCTACTAAAAAGGGAAATGCTTTAATTATATTATAAAATTTAAAAACTTAGCCTTTAAAGTTAAATAAAAATAGCCTGCCTTTATTAAGTAATTTTATAATAGACTTAAGAAAAGCATTAAAAAAAAAGTTTATAATAAAGATTAAATTAAGTATAATTTTATTTCTTTTATAGAAGAATATATTAAAGCTAATAACCTACTCTATAAACTTAATATAAGAAACCAAGGCTTTAATAAGGAATAGTTAAACTAAGGTAAGAAATGACAAGAATTAATTACTAAAGATAATAGTAGCATAGCTAGACCTATAGACCTTAATATAATATAAAAGAAGAAAAAGGAATTTAAATATTATAATTGCAGAAAACTAAACTATATAGCTAAAAACTATAAATCTTTAAAAAAGGAATAATCTATAATTCTTAAACCAAAAGCAATATATATTATAGACAAAGGCAATAAAACTATCCATTTATTAAAATAATTAAAATCTTCTGAAAACAATAATAACTATAACTTTTATAAATTTATATTTAAACTCTTAGATTACTCCAGGATACTAAATGTAGAAGCTAATAATAAAATCCTTAACTAATAACCTGTCCTTTAAGTTAATTTTATAAACTTAGTAAACCTAGTTAAAGGCATTGCTCTGGAAAATAATAAAGATAATAAGCAATATAATTATAGACATTACTTTAAAAAAACCCAAGATATTATATAATATTATAAGGATTTCACTCCTAAAATTATAATACTTAATCTATTTTAATGCAATATTGTAGATAAAGCAAATGCAGATGTAGAATACTTCTTAATAGTGCTATACGCTTACTAAAATAATTTATAAAAGTAAACTTTAGAAATACAGTATATTATTAAAGCTATTACTATTAATTAAGCACTTATTTAAGGTCTTAATTATAGAAAATTAGCTAAAGAATATAACTACATTAACCTAGTACATCCGCTATATTATTAGATTAGCTAGACTGACTGTATTACTTATAGATATATAGAATACTTTAAATAAAAGGTTAAAAAGAATATTTTTCTAGTATATATCCTTTAGTATATAATACTAGAACTATATAATAATTTATACTGCTTTATATAGGAAGCTACCTAATAATACTAATCCTTTAAGACAGTTATTTTAAAACCCTTTAAATGTCTAGATAAAATAAGCCTTTTTAAATACATTAACCAATCCTGTAAAGTGCATAAATTAGGAAAATTATAAAATTAACATAAGCAAAAAGAAATTAAAAGAGTAAAACTAAATTATTAATAAAAAGAATTTAAAGACTATAATAAAATAAAATGTTTATAATATGCAGATAAAAAGATTAAAAACTGGCATTATTTAAAAAATTATTAAAGTCCTCTGCAGAAAGGCAGCAGAAGGACTTATAACACTTGGATATTATTAACTTAAAATATAATAGTAAAGAAAAAGAAAAGTACTTTAATAAAAGAATTATTTTAATAATATTATTAAATAAGAATTTACTTAGTGTTTTAATAAATAGTGGGTTAAGAAGTAACTATATATTTACTATAACTATAATATACCTGCAGTTATTAATATATAAGAAAAGAAAACTATATTAACTTTTTTATACTAAAGGATAGACCTTTAAGTATAATAAAGGATAGATAAAGCAATAGATTAATCTTCTGCTGCTATAAATTAGCAACTATATTATAAATATAGTATATAATATAGCTAATATCCTAAAATATAACCTTATTTTAAAAATACCCTGGTTATATAAATATAAACCTAATATAGAATAAAGAACAGGCTAAATCTATTAGTGTAATAATAAAAGTACTTTAAATAAAACTAATATAAAAATATTAAAAGAGGAACTAGGTTGCTAGAAACCTAAGGTTTTCTTTAGCCCTTTAGACATCTTTCTTTAATACTATTAAAAAAAGGAAAGAATAAAATAAATTTATATATAAAGGCATATTGCTATTTTACGCCAAGAACTAATAAAACTTAATAAAAAACTATATAAGTTAAAAATAAAGGAACTTACTTTAGAAGAATAATTAGTATTAATCTTAGAATAATATTAAAAATATTAATAATTCTTTAATAATTAATTAAAAGAAGGGTTATTACTGTATTTAAAATAGGATTATAAAATAGTGTTAAAAGAAGGAGAATTACTAAGATTTTATAAAATATATAACTTAAGTAAAGAAAAATTAAAAACACTTAAAAAATAAATTAAAATATAACTACAGAAAGGATATATCTGCATATTAAAATTATTAATTAAATACTTTATTATCTTTATTTTAAAAAAGAATAGTAAACTTTAATTAATTATTAACTACTGTAAACTAAATTAAATTACTGTTAAAGATAAAACCCCTTTACTATTAATCTTATAAATTAAAAATAGATTATATAGGAAAAAGTAATTTATAACTCTTAACCTTATAGAAGCCTATAAGCTTATATAAATAAAAGAAAGAAATAAATAAAAGATAGCATTTGCTATAAGATATAGGTTATATAAATATATAGTTATGCTATAAAGGCTTATTAATATACCTGCATCCTTTTAAAAAAGAATAAACTATATATTAAGACTATACCTAGATGACTTTACAATAGCTTATATTAATAATATTTTTATTTTTTTAAAAACCCTTAAAAAACATAAGAAATATATTTATTTTATATTATAAAAACTTAAAGAAGTAAAACTCTTTATTAATTTTAAAAAATGCATTTTTTATTCTTAATAAGTGGAATTCTTTAAATATATTATTACCCTAGAAGAAATTTATATAGACTTTAAGAAAGTTACTATAATTAAAAAATAGCTAATGCCTATAATACTTAAAGAAGTATAAGCATTTCTTAAACTTATTAACTATTATTAAAAATTTATTAAAGACTTTATATAAAAAGCTATTTTATTAATAAATATAATAAAAAAAGGTATTTTTTTTAAGTAGGGGAAAGAATAGCAGAAAGCCCTTAAAGAATTTAAAACAGCAATAATATTAAAACCTATTCTTGCTATATTTAATCTAGAAAAACCTATTATAATTAAAACTAATGTATTAGTATTTATAATAAAAGGAGTATTAAGTTAACCTAGAGAAGACAGTAAGTTATAACCTATTGTATTTTTCTTATATAAACTTTATAAACTAGCGATATAATATACTATATATAATAAAGAAATATTAGCTATTATTAAAGCACTTAAAGAATAAAAACATTACTGCTATAAAAGCAAGCATAAGGTTATAATCTTTATAGACTATAAAAACTTTATTTACTTTACTACTATATAAGAACTATTAAGCTAATAAATTAAATACTTTAAATTCCTTTTATAATTTAACTTTAAATTTATTTATTATAAAGGATTAGAAAATAAATAAGCTAATATATTAAGCAAAAGAGTTAATTATAAGCAAGAAGTACTTAAGTATATAGCATAAGTACTATAATTTAATAATAATAGTAATATTAAATAAGTATAAATTTATGTAATATTTAAAGTTTTAAAAAGTAACCCTATATTTAAAGAAATTAAAGAATTTATTAAAAACTAAAAAAATAAATAGTATTTAAAAAATGTTACTATAGACTTAAGATACCTTAAATAATATAGAAAAATTTAAGTATTTAAAGAACTATAAAGGAAAGTAGTTAAATATATTTATAAATATCTGCTGTATAAATATAAAGATATAATAAAAATATATAACTAAGTTTTAATATACTATAATATTAAAAAACTTAAAGAATATATAAAGTATATTATATTATATTGCAATATATATTAATAAATAAAAAACAGAAGATATAAACCCTATAGAAAACTATAATTATTATTTATTATAGAACGACCTTAAGAATCAGTCACTTTTGACTATATTATTAATCTACCTTTATTAAAAGAACCATTTATAGGTATATAATATAATAGTATTTTTATAGTAGTCTGCTGACTTATAAAGTAAGCTTACTTTTTACTATATAAAAAGTTATATTTATTAAAAAACCTTGCTTATACCTATATAAAAATAATTGCTGCTAACTATAGACTATCTAAAGAAATTATTTTAGATTAAAGATAAACATTTGCTTTTAAATTTTAGCAAGAACTTATAGCTAAACTAGGAATAAACTATAAATTTAATACTATATATTACCCTTAGACAGATAGATAAACTAAATACATAAATTAAGTTATTAAAGCCTACTTATAAGCTTATATTAACTTTATATAAGATAATTAAGTTAAAAAACTACTAATAGCTTAATTATATTATAATAATATACTATTAGAATCTATAAAAATAATACCTTTTTATATAAATTATAGATTTACGCCTAAAGTATTTAAACTACTATAAGATAGACCTAATTTAGAAAAAGCATAACTATAAGCTAAATTAATAATTAATTTACATAAAGAAATATATATATAGCTTAAATTTATTAATAAGTGCATAAAGAAATATATAGATAAAGATAGAATTGCAGGACTAATTCTCTAGAAGGGAGATATAGTTTACCTGCTGTAATACTTATAAGGCTATAAACTACTAAATATTAAAATAAACAGGCTAAGTAATAAACTTAACATTAAAAAAATAAAACTTTATAAAATTTTAGAATAAATTAAAGAAGTTAACTATAAGCTAGCCTTACTAGATATAATAAAAATATAAAATCCAGTCTTTTATATATTATAATTTAAAAAAGTATAGATTAATAAAGAAACTAAAAGGCCTATTTTAGATGAAATTATTGTAGAAACCCAGGAAGAAGAATATAAGATTAAAAATATTATTGCTGTATATTAAAACCCTAAAACTTAAAATATTAAGTACTTTATTAAATAAAAAGGATACTTAGAACTTAAAAACTTATAAAAGCCTGTTAAATACTTTAGCTCCCAGGAGCCAATAAAGAAGTTTCTTTAGACTGTAGGACTAAAGGACTTAAATTAGCAAACTTAAGCCTAATGCTTAAAGAAGACTAATTAACATTATTAAAAACCCTTAATTATTAAAGATTATTTACTACTTCATCCTCTTTATTTAATTCCTGCATTTTATAATAGACTAACTTCTTACTATGCTCTTTTATTTAACTTTTAGTATAATAAATATAAGATAATTAATTTATAGCCTTAGATAACTTTAACTATAACTTAGAAAGCTAAGCTTAAAGAGACTTCAGGGCCTTGCCTGCTGCCTCTTCTTCAGCCTTTAATTTCTTATGCTAATTTAATACTTTTATTACTAAAAAAAAAAGTCAGCCACTATATAATAAAGAAAGAATATCTACCTATAAAAAGATACAATTAGTATACTATTATAAAAACAGCTATGCTTTATATACTTATAATAATAAAAAGAATCCTTAATTATATAATAAAGAACCTTCCTCTGGAAATAATATATATACAGTATATTTAAATTAGATCTATTAAATAAAATATATAATGCAAGAATATTGCGCTTATAGGTTTTATAAGAAACAGACTTAAATACTCTATTAGTTATAATAGCATCTTTAAAAAAGCAAGTTTATAAGATTATAAATATAGAAAAGGTAATATACTTATAAATTATATACTACTGCATATATAGCCTTAAGGACAAGACTAATGAAGAGGGGGCATTATATTATAACCTAAAACTATAAAATATATACTCTAGATATACTATAGATTAATAGGCCAATTAAGGAAAGGATTATAGCTTTAAAAGTAAGCTATCCTAAACAGATTACTATTATAAAAGTAAGCTACTATAAAAGGATTATAACTGAGATTGTAAGCCTTATAGAATAACTTACTATATAAGACTATTTATTATGCTTATTAAATATAGCTTAAATAGTTAGTTATTAATATAGCATTTATATAATAACTAGATTGGACTCTTATTTAAAGTTATTAGCTATATAACTAAAACTGCTTATAAGATCCTTTATATCTCTTTACTAACATAAACCCAATGTTAAAGGTTTATCCCTTAGGAACTAAGTTACCTTATACTAGGTATAGGATTAGAATGTTACAATAATTTTATTTTAAATATAGTAGTAACTCTTTTTTTAATTAATTATTAAAGAGTTTTTAATATTTTTAATATTATTTTAAAATTAATATTAATTATTCTTTAAAAGTAAGTTTTTTTATTTTTAATTTATATAATTTTTTATTAAGTTTTATTAATTTTTAATATAAAATAGTAATATACCTTTATATATAAATTTATTTTATTTTCTTTTTTTTTTAATAATATTAAAAAAAGATATTTAAAGGGCTAAGGAAAACCTTAAGCTTTTAGTAACTTAATTCTTTTTTTAATATTTTAGCATTAGTTTTAATTAAAGTACTTTTATTATTATATTAATAAATTTAGCTTATTTTTTATTTTATATTAAATTTATATTTATATAACTAAGGTATTTTTAAAATAAAGTTATATTTTAAAATATTAGCTATATTATATATTATATTTATAGTGCATTTATTAATTTATAGCAGCAGGGGATTAATTTATTGCTTTATTTATCTTTTATTATACTTAAAGGTTTATTTTTTAATATAAAAAAGTTATTATAATTTTTTTTTTTTATATATTAATAACTGCAGGTATATTATAGTTATAGTAAATATATAGTTGCTTTTTAACCTACTGTTTATTAAAATATTAAGTAAATTTCTATTTAATAATATTATTAAAATAATTCTTTTATTAAAGTATTTTTTTTTTCTTTATTATTATATTTTAAGTTAATAATATTTAAGTATTATAAGTTTTTTTACTACCCTTTTATAAAGAACTTTAATAGTTTTTTAAATAATATTAATTTTTAATTTTTTTATTTATATATTATAAATATTTTATTTTATTATAGTTTTTAAATTCTTTTTATTAATAATTTAACTTTACTTTTTTAATTTTTTTTTACTTATATTAATTTTATAATTTTTTTAATTTATATACTTTATAGGATTAGTTAATGTATTTAAAAAGGCTTATTTTATTTAAATATTTAAGGGGTTTTAAAATAACTGTTTTAAGGGATTAATATTATTAAATAGCTTTTTATATAAAGCAGTATAAATTATTATAGAGTTTTAATATTATATATTAAAGAATATATATTAAAAAAATATTTTTTTTAGCCTTTTATTTAAAATATTTTATATATCTATAAGTAATATAATTAATTTAGCTAATTTAATAATATAGTAAATATATTAAGTTAATATAGTTATATTCTTTAATTATTTTTTTATAATTAAGGCCTTAAGTAAGTGCTTAATTAATAATAATAGCTTTAATAATATACTATATTTTTAAAGTTTATTTTTATAAATTATTTAAGTAAATATATAATATTATTAAAGTATTTTTTATATCTGCATTTACTTTATTTATAATATTATATTAAAATAAATTAAGTATTATAATTTTAAGGGTAAAATTTTTATAATATTATATAATATTTTAGGTTTTTTTAAAGTAATATTTATAATTATATTATTTATTATCTTTATTATTTTTTAAAGTAATACCTTTAATTAAATTTACTAGGTTTATAAAATTAATTTAAAGAATAAATTATTAATTAAGGATTTTATTATTAGTTTTTTTATTTAATATTTTAAATATATTTAAAAGTTTAAATATAGATTTATAAAAGTTATAGTTATTATTATTTTTAAAAGATTTTAATTATTTTAATAAATAAATAATTTTATTGCTTTTATTTATAATATATATTGCTTTTAGCTTAAGAATTATAAATTATTTTTTTTTTAAAGATTTATAGTTTTTAGCTATATAGTTTAGCTTTTTATAATTATAATATTTAAATTTTTTTTTTTCTTTTATATTATATTAAAGTCTATAGGTCCAGCTGTATTACTATTATTTCTAGCAATTGGTTTCTGTTGTTTTTTACTTTAATTTATTTAAAATCTTAAATAATATTTCCTTTTTTATTTAAAAAAATTTATTTTTAATTCTTATAGTAAATTATTTACTTTTATATATTTTTTTATAAAAAATAAAAGATTATATTATTTTTAATTAATTTAATAAATTTTTTTTTTAATTTTAGGTTTAAGTTTATTATAGAATTATTTAATAAATGCTAATTCTCCTTAATTAATATATATTGCTAGATTTTAAAATATTATAGTATAGTTTAAATATTTTCTTTTTTAATAAATAGTAGTAAGTTTATTTTTAGCTATTTTAATTTCTTTAATATTCTTAAAGGCTTTTTTAAGTTTTTTTTTAAATTTATTAAAACTTTTAAAAATAAATTTAATAATATCTTTAGCAGTAAAGTTATATTTTATATAATTATTTTAAATTAATTTAAATTATTTAAAAGTAAGTTTTAAAAGATAAAATACTATAAAGAATACTTTATTTTTTTTTTTTTTAAAAATAGTAAAGAAGTTTTAAAAATAAGCCTTAAGTTATATAATAAATAATTAAAATTTAATAGGCTTGCTATTGTATATTAGTAAAGGTTAAAGCGTAAGGGTAACTTTAATATTTTTTCCTAAGGCTAGTGCTTTTTATTTTTTATATAGTTTTTTAATAAGTTTTTTAAGCTACTTAATAGTAAGCTTATTTTAGTTAGGTTTGCTAATAAAGTTAATGTCTTTATTTATATCTTTAATAAAATTAAAGGTAAGGGTATTAAAGTTGCCTAAGGTTATTATAGTAGTTTAAATTACTTAAAAAATCTAAAGTATTTTTTTAAATAAAAGTTATTAATATATAATATTTTAATTTTATATTTAATATAAGGTAGCTAGTTTTTAAAAAATAAACCTTTAATATTAGGTTTATATTAGCAGAAAGATATAAGGAATTTTATAAGTAATTTTAATTATATAGCTAATAACTTTAAATAAAAGTTTAATTTAATTATTATATAGATATTATATTAATAATTAATTATTTAAGCTATATTTAATAAATATAATAAATAGTTTTATATAGTAAGTTATTTTATAAGGCTTATAATTTTAATTATAATTCTTTTATAATAGCTTACTTTTATAATAGTAATCTATTTAAAATAGTTTACTCTTAAAGCTATAATCCTTTCTTTAATTAGCCTATCGGTCTATAGTATATCTAGAGTATATATTTTATGGTTTTAGGTTATAATACTTTTTTACTTTTTTTAATAGTAAGATTCAGTTGCTTTTTAGCTTTTACTCTTTTAAGAAAGCCCTTGGCATTTATTTCTAGCGCTCTATAGGCCGCCGTGCATTCCTTAGTTCACTAAGGAGCGCTGTATCCATTCTAGTGCTTTATTTTACCTATAGCTTCTAGTATATCTTTAAAGAGGTTCTAAAGAGCCTTAATGCAGCTGTTTAGGTTGTCCTTTAATAGTTCTTTAAAGTTAATTATAAAGAGAGTTTATATAAAGGAGTGCATTAACTAACTAAAAGCTTTATATTATTTAAAAAGAAGGTATTTTTTTCTAGCTCCTGGGGTAAAGTAAATAGGTTTTAGTAAAGTAATAATAACTATATAATAATCTAAGCCTATATTTAAAGAGCGTTTTACCTATAATAAAGTAAAGCAGTTTATAAAAATAAAGTTAATGCACTTCCTTAAATCTTTTATAAAAAAGTTTATTAAAAAGGGAAGGAGGTTATATTTATTAGCCTATTCTACTATTCTATTGCCTACTATATCTAGTCTCCTGCCCAGTTGCCAGGTCCAGTAAGTAGCATTAAAATTGCCTATAATAATAAAGCAAGGAAGGGGGGAGCCTTATTTAATAAAGGTTTTTATTATAGTATCTTCTAAGGCTCTTTAGTAAATATTAATAATTATATAGCCATAAACCTTTATCTAGCAGATATATTTATTTTTTAAACTTAAAGAAAAGAGTTATTTATTAAGGAGGTTAAGTAAAATTTTAATAAATATAAAGACTAAAGGTCTAGCATCCTTTTAGTTATTTAAGGGGTTATATACTTAAAATCCAGGGTAATTTTTAGTCTGCCTTTTATTTAAGGTTCTGTCCTATTTAGCATAAGGTTCCTAGATAAGCATAATGTTATAGCTACCTTCCTATGCTAGTAAAAAAGCAATATCTTAATAAAGGCTATTTTTCCTAATATTAGCTTAAAAGATTTTAAGGCTAGTTTTTCTTCAGCGGCTGTAACAGGGCCTACTGTTTATAAGTCTGTCTTAGGGGGTTTATTTTCCCTATTTAGGGCTTTATCTATGTTTTTATTTTTTTCCTCTTTACTATTATCTATCTCTACTGCATAAATCTTTAATCTAATAAAGAAGCTGTTATAACCTGAAACTATAAGATATATACTCTAGATATACTATAGACCAATAGACTAATTAAAAAAGGATTACAGCTCTAAAAGTAAGCTATTTTAAATAAATTACTATTATAAAAGTAAGCTACTATAAAAGGATTATAATTAAGATTATAAGCCTTATAAAATAACTTACTATATAAAACTATTTATTATATTTATTAAATATAGCTTAAATAATTAGTTATTAATATAGTATTTATATAATAACTAAATTAAACCCTTATTTAAAGTTATTAGCTATATAACTAAAATTACTTATAAAATCCCTTATATCTTTTTGCTAATATAAACTTAATATTAAAGGTTTATCCTTTAAAAATTAACTATTTTATATTAAATATAAAATTAAAATATTATATATTAATAACTTTTATTTAAAAAAATACTTTAGATTTTTTAAGTAATTAAATTACTATATTTTAAAGTAATACTAAAGGTTAATTTATTTTAAAAAAGACTTTCTTTTTTATTTAAAATAATAATAAAAATAAAATTATAAAAGAAACCCTTAATTAAAAAAATATAAATAATAATAAAGCTGCTAAATTAATAAAAAATATATATAAATTAAATAAAATTTTTATAAATAAACTTAATAATAAAAAGTTTATTAAAAAAAATATAAAAGCATTTATTAAATAATAACCTTTATTTATATTTAATAATAAAATTAATAAACTTTATTTTTTTTAAACTTAACTTAAGGCCTACTTTAAAGATTTTAAAACTACTTTTAATATAAAATATAAAAAGACTTTCTTTATAGCCTCTTGCTTTAAAGAAATTGCTTTTAAATAATTTTGCCTAATGTAAGATACCTATTTTAATAACCTAAATAGACCTCTATTAACTTAAGTTTAAGAAGTTTTTAATAGCTTTAAATAATTTAAAAAAGAACTTATTAAAGCATTTAAAAACATTAAAGAAATTTAAATAACTAAAAATAAACTTATAAATATTTATTAAAAAAAGAAGTGCTTTAACTATATTATAAAATTTAAAAACTTAGCCTTTAAAGTTAAATAAAAATAACCTGCTTTTATTAAATAATTTTATAATAAACTTAAGAAAAGTATTAAAAAAAAGGTTTATAATAAAAATTAAATTAAATATAATTTTATTTCTTTTATAAAAGAATATATTAAAGCTAATAATTTACTTTATAAATTTAATATAAAAAACTAAAGCTTTAATAAAAAATAGTTAAACTAAGGTAAAAAATAATAAAAATTAATTACTAAAGATAATAATATAGCTAGATCTATAGACTTTAATATAATATAAAAAAAGAAAAAAGAATTTAAATACTATAATTATAGAAAGCTAAACTATATAGTTAAAAACTATAAGTCTTTAAAAAAAAATAATTTATAATTCTTAAGCTAAAAATAATATATATTATAAATAAAGGTAATAAAATTATTTATTTATTAAAATAATTAAAATCTTTTAAAAATAATAATAACTATAACTTTTATAAATTTATATTTAAACTTTTAAATTACTTTTAAATAATAAATATAAAAGTAAATAATAAAATCCTTAATTAATAATTTATCCCTTAAGTTAATTTTATAAACCTAGCTAACTTAATTAAAGACATTACCTTAAAAATAAATAAAAATAATAAATAATATAATTATAGATATTACTTTAAAAAAACTAAAGATATTATATAATATTATAAAAATTTTACCTTTAAAATTATAGTACTTAATTTATTTTAATATAATATTATAAATAAAGCAAGTATAAATATAAAAAGTACTTTAATAATACTATATACTTACTTAAATAATTTATAAAAGTAAACTTTAAAAATATAGTATATTATTAAAGCTATTATTATTAATTAAGTATTTATTTAAAGCCTTAATTATAAAAAAATAATTAAAGAATATAACTACATTAACCTAATATATTTACTATATTATTAAATTAATTAAATTAATTATATTACTTATAAATATATAAAATATTTTAAATAAAAAGTTAAAAAAAATATTTTTTTAATATATATTCTTTAGTATATAATATTAAAACCCTATAATAATTTATACTGCTTTATATAAAAAGCTACTTAATAATATTAATCCCTTAAGACAGTTATTTTAAAACCTTTTAAATGTTTAAATAAAATAAACCTTTTTAAATATATTAATTAATTTTATAAAATATATAAATTAAAAAAACTATAGAATTAATATAAGTAAAAAAAAAATTAAAAAAATAAAGCTAAATTATTAATAAAAAGAATTTAAAAACTATAATAAAATAAAATATTTATAATATATAAATAAAAAAATTAAAAACTAATATTATTTAAAAAATTATTAAAGTTTTTTATAAAAGGGCAGTAGAAGAACTTATAATACTTAAATATTATTAATTTAAAATATAATAATAAAAAAGAAAAAAAATACTTTAATAAAAGAATTATTTTAATAATATTATTAAATAAAAATTTATTTAATATTTTAATAAATAATAGGTTAAAAAGTAACTATATATTTACTATAACTATAATATATTTATAGTTATTAGTATATAAAAAAAAAAAACTATATTAACTTTTTTATATTAAAGGATAAACCTTTAAGTATAATAAAGAATAAATAAAGTAATAGATTAATCCCCTGCTGCTATAAATTAATAACTATATTATAAATATAGTATATAATATAGCTAATATTTTAAAATATAATTTTATTTTAAAAATACTTTAATTATATAAATATAAACTTAATATAAAATAAAAAATAAATTAAATTTATTAATATAATAATAGAAATACTTTAAATAAAATTAATATAGAAATATTAAAAAAAAAACTAAATTGCTAAAAGCCTAAGGTTTTCCTTAGCCCTTTAAATATCCTTCTTTAGTATTATTAAAAAAAAAAGAAAATAAAATAAATTTATATATAAAAATATATTATTATTTTATACTAAAAACTAATAAAACTTAATAAAAAACTATATAAGTAAAAAATAAAAAAACTTACTTTTAAAAAATAATTAATATTAATTTTAAAATAATATTAAAAATATTAAAAACTTTTTAATAATTAACTAAAAGAAAAATTACTACTATATTTAAAATAAAATTATAAAATAATATTAAAAAAAAGAAAATTATTAAAATTTTATAAAATATATAACTTAAATAAAAAAAAATTAAAAATACTTAAAGAATAAATTAAAATATAATTATAAAAAAAGTATATCTATATATTAAAATTACCTATTAAATATTTTATTATTTTTATTTTAAAAAAAAATAATAAACTTTAATTAATTATTAACTACTATAAATTAAATTAAATTATTATTAAAAATAAAACCCCTTTATTATTAATTTTATAAATTAAAAATAAATTATATAAAAAGAAATAGTTTATAACTTTTAACTTTATAAAAGCTTATAAGCTTATATAAATAAAAAAGGGAAATAAATAAAAAATAGCATTTACTATAAAATATAGATTATATAAATATATAGTTATATTATAAAGGCTTATTAATATACCTATATCCTTTTAAAAAAAAATAAACTATATATTAAAACTATATTTAAATAACTTTATAATAGCTTATATTAATACTATTTTTATTTTTTTAAAAAACCTTAAAGAATATAAAAAATATATTTATTTTATATTATAAAAACTTAAAAAGTAAAACTCTTTATTAATTTTAAAAAATATATTTTTTATTTTTAATAAATAGAATTTCTTAAATATATTATTATTTTAAAAAAAATCTATATAAACCTTAAGAAAGTTATTATAATTAAAAAATAGCTAATATTTATAATACTTAAAAAAATATAAATATTTTTTAAATTTATTAATTATTATTAAAAATTTATTAAAGATTTTATATAAAAAGCTACTTTATTAATAAATATAATAAAAAAAGGTATTTTTTTTAAATAAGAGGAAGAATAATAAAAAGCCCTTAAAGAACCTAAAATAGCAATAATATTAAAACCTATTTTTACTATATTTAATTTAAAAAAACCTATTATAATTAAAATAAATACATTAATATTTATAATAAAAGAAGTATTAAATTAACCTAAAGAAAACAATAAACTATAATCTATTATATTTTTCTTATATAAACTTTATAAATTAATAATATAATATACTATATATAATAAAAAATATTAGCTATTATTAAAGTACTTAAGAAATAAAAATATTATTATTATAAAAATAAATATAAGGTTATTATTTTTATAAACTATAAAAATTTTATTTACTTTACTACTATATAAAAATTATTAAGCTAATAAATTAAATACTTTAAATTTCTTTTATAATTTAACTTTAAATTTATTTATTATAAAAAATTAAAAAATAAATAAGCTAATGCATTAAATAAAAAAATTAATTATAAATAAAAAGTATTTAAATATATAATATAAGTACTATAATTTAATAATAATAAAAACATTAAATAAATATAAATCTATATAATATTTAAAATCTTAAAAAGCAACCCTATACTTAAAGAAATTAAAGAATTTATTAAAAATTAAAAAAATAAATAATATTTAAAAAATATTACTATAAATTTAAAATATTTTAAATAATATAAAAAAATTTAAATACTTAAAAAACTATAAAAGAAAGTAATTAAATATATTTATAAATATCTATTATATAAATATAAAAGTATAATAAAAATATATAATTAAGTTTTAATATACTATAATATTAAAAAACTTAAAGAATATATAAAGTATATTATATTATATTATAATATATTAATAAATAAAAAATAAAAATATAAACCTTATAAAAAACTATAACTGCTACCTATTGTAAAATAACCCTAGAAATTAATTACCTTTAATTATATTATTAATTTACTTTTATTAAAAAAACTATTTATAAATATATAATATAATAGTATTTTTATAATAATTTATTAACTTATAAAGTAAGTTTACTTTTTACTATATAAAAAGTTATATTTATTAAAAAAACTTACTTATATTTATATAAAAATAATTACTATTAATTATAAATTACTTAAAGAAATTATTTTAAATTAAAAATAAATATTTACTTTTAAGTTTTAATAAAAACCTATAGCTAAATTAAAAATAAATTATAAATTTAATACTATATATTACCTTTAAATAAATAAATAAACTAAATATATAAATTAAATTATTAAAGCCTATTTATAAACTTATATTAACTTTATATAAAATAATTAAGTTAAAAAACTATTAATAGCTTAATTATATTATAATAATATACTATTAAAATCTATAAAACTAATGCCTTTTTTTATAAATTATAAATTTATATTAAAAGTATTTAAATTATTATAAAATAAACTTAATTTAAAAAAAGTATAATTATAAGCTAAATTAATAATTAATTTATATAAAAAAATATATATATAACTTAAGTTTATTAATAAATATATAAAGAAATATATAAATAAAAATAAAATTATAAAATTAATTCTTTAAAAGAAAGATATAGTTTACTTACTATAATATTTATAAGGCTATAAATTACTAAACATTAAAATAAATAAGCTAAATAATAAACTTAATATTAAAAAAATAAAACCTTATAAAATTTTAAAATAAATTAAAAAAGTTAACTATAAGCTAGCTTTATTAAATATAATAAAAATATAAAATTCAGTCTTTTATATATTATAACTTAAAAAAGTATAAATTAATAAAAAAACCAAAAGGTTTATTTTAAATAAAATTATTATAAAAACCTAAGAAAAAGAATATAAAATTAAAAATATTATTATTATATATTAAAACTTTAAAACTTAAAATATTAAATACTTTATTAAATAAAAAAAATATTTAAAACTTAAAAACTTATAAAAACCTATTAAATACTTTAGCTTTTAAAAGCTAATAAAAAAGTTTCTTTAAACTATAGAATTAAAAAACTTAAATTAATAAACTTAAGTCTAATGCTTAAAGAAGGCTAGTTAATATTATTAAAAACCTTTAATTATTAAAAATTATTTACTACTTTATTTTTTTTATTTAATTTCTATATTTTATAATAAATTAATTTTTTACTATATTTTTTTATTTAACTTTTAATATAATAAATATAAAATAATTAATTTATAGCCTTAAATAGCTTTAACTATAATTTAAAAAGCTAAGCCTAAAAAGACTTTAAGGCCTTGCCTACTGCTTTTTCTTTAGCCTTTAATTTCTTATATTAATCTAATACTTTTATTATTAAAAGAAAAGTTAGCTATTATATAATAAAAAAAAAATATCTACTTATAAGAAAATATAACTAATATACTATTATAAAAATAGCTATACTTTATATATTTATAATAATAAAAAAAATCTTTAATTATATAATAAAAAACCTTTTTTTAAAAATAATATATATATAATATATTAAAATTAAATTTATTAAATAAAATATATAATATAAAAATATTATATTTATAGGTTTTATAAAAAATAAATTTAAATACTTTATTAATTATAATAGCATTTTTAAAAAAGCAAGTTTATAAAATTATAAATAAAAAAAGACAATATACTTATAAATTATATACTATTATATATATAGCCTTAAAAATAAAATTAATAAAAAAAAGGTATTATATTATAACCTAAAACTATAAAATATATACTTTAAATATACTATAGATTAATAAATTAATTAAAAAAGGATTATAGCTTTAAGAGTAAGCTATTTTAAATAAATTACTATTATAAGAGTAAGCTACTATAAAAGGATTATAATTAAAATCATAAGCCTTATAAAATAACTTATTATATAAAACTATTTATTATATTTATTAAATATAGCTTAAATAGTTAGTTATTAATATAATATTTATATAATAACTAAATTTAACCCCTATTTAAAGTTATTAGCTATATAACTAAGACTGCTTATAAAATCCCTTGCATCTCTCTGCCAACATAAACCCAATATTAAAGGTTTATCCCTTAGGAACTAGCTACCCTATACCAGGTATAGGATTAGAACGTTACAGAAGCGTTTTATTAAAGAGTTCTCTTTATTAAAGTTAACCTTAATTATAACTGCTTAAGCAGAAGTCCTAGCAGGTAGCTAAGGGGCTAAGCTTAATAGCAGGAATTAAACTTGCAGTCTTGTTTAAGGGGCTTTAGTCTTTATATTAGATTTATTTACTAAGGTAAGGCCTAGGGTTTAGACAGGTTTAAGGAGATTAATTTTAATATACTTTTATTATCCTAGTTCTTTAATTACCTTAAGTTAATCTTTAATAACATAAACTTTTTTTTTATTTTTTATAGTTAATCTAGCCAGATACTTAAAGAAGTCTGCCTTATATAGTCTATTATAGTTTATATATTATAGAGGAGTAGAATAGTTTATAGTAGTATTCTTATATTTATTTAAAGGCTTACTGCATTTTAGGCATTTCTTAGTCCTAGTGCAGTTTCAGGGGTTATAGAATCTAAAGTACCTTTAGCATTAAGTAATTTTAGGCTTCTATACCTAAAGCTCTGCTAGATAAAAGTTATTAAATAGTCTAAATCTAGGCTTAATATTTTCTTTAAAAAAAATAAAATAGCAGTATATATCTAGGGATTCTCTAAAAGGAGCTTTATAGCAGGCTATTAATAAACTCCTAGCTTTAGCCTTAATATATACCTCCTCTAGGACTAGTATATTTATAGAGTGGGTTTTACTTATATTTATATATATTTTTAATATACTATATAAAAGAAAAACTTTTTATATATATACTTCTTTAATTTTTAATTTATTACTTTTAGCTATTATTTTAAGTATAATAATTTTTTTTTATTTTTTAATCTTTTACTTAAAAAGCAAAGCTTAATTAAACTTTTTAAAAATAAATAATATCTTTATTTTTAAGCTTTATAAAGCTAATTAATTCTTATTTAGCCTTAATAGCTATTATCTTTCTCTAGTTATAGTCTAGGGGGACCTAAATAAAGATATAGTCATTAGGCTTTTAGTTGCCTATAGCAGTTTTATTATTATTCTTTATTTTAGCAGCAGAGGCCAGCCTTTTGCTATTAAAAGCAGGATTCTTCTAGGTATTAAGGCCTTTTTATAGCTTTTTGTTGTAAGTAGTGTTCCGCAATACAACCTATGCCTATGTAACTTTAGGATCCTTAGGGTCCTTAAGGCCTGCTTTTCCAGTAGACACAGGAGCTTCCGCTGGGGTAGAGTCCTTTAGGCTGCTTAATTTATCCTTTATACTGCAAGATATATTAATTAATGTTATTTTAGTTAATTAAGCATCTTTTTTATTACTGCCCATTTTCTTAAGGTTTTTAAAACTCCCTGCTAGGTTTATATAAGAGGTAATAAAATTCTTAAAAGCAGTATTTAAAATTAAGCATATTTATTCTACTACTGCAGAAGAAAGTTTAATTATATATTATATTAAACAGAAGTTAATAACTATAGCTATATTTAATACTATATTTTATTTAGCCTATTATTATACATTTATTTTTTTAATCTAGCTTAAGATTTTACTTTTAATAAAGAATTTCTTTTCTTTATTAAGTACAGTAGCTTTCTTTAAACCGCTAAATATAAAGGTAGTAAGGCCTTTTATTTTCTATATAGCCATAGCTATACTCAGCCTTGCTTTATTAAAGCTGGGTAAGTATATATTATTTACTTTAAAGTCTTCTTTAAAGTATCTTTTCTTCTTGGGGGTAAAGGGGAGCACAGTAGTCTTTTCTATTCCTAGGATTAAGGGGGCTGCTCCCTTTTAAGGTTATAGTACGGTCGCTGGCCCAGGGGCAACGGTGTTAGTTCTATTCTAGGTATCCAGAGGGTTTGTAGATATTTCTATCTCTCCAGGGTCTCCAGAGGGGGCCGTAAAAGTAAAAAGCAAAGGCATTTTATCTAATAGCTAGTTAAACAGAGTGAGGTTTTTGGTGGTTAGGCACCCAAAAGGTGGGGTACCTGTAGATGTAGGAGGGAAGCTTGATTATTACCCTGAGTAACATCATTGAGAATATCGGGATGCGCATACAGTACAGGATTGATGAAGCCAACTGGTTTCTTCCCTAATTTAAGTCGTTCTCCATTGATAAGCGTAAAGATACTGCCGAATAACGGGGTAGCGGCACTGGTCCCGCTTACAGGTTGAAAACTTCCGTCCACAGCCACGTCGTACCGAGCACCATTGACGCTTACATCAGGTAGACCGCGGGAGTTGCCGCTGGTATTGAACCTGTCTGCTCCGTAGGAAGGGGGGTAGCGGGTCAAGTAATGGGACACGGCTTCAGCCTGGTAGGCAGGCAGTGAAAAAATATTGCTGTAGCCTCCTCCGCTGTAGATGTCAACCTCACAGGCCATCTCAGGCTGCTTTCCTTCGGCCAAAACAGCTACAATATTAGTGCCAGGAATAATTTGAGTGGCACTAACCGTAGTGACAAAGGGACAATCGCCCGGAAAAGGTGGGAGGAACCTTCCGTAGGTACCGTTTGTAAGGGATTCTCCATTTGGCTTAAAGCACCTCTTGCCCAGTCCTGCTACACCTGCAGGTAGGCATCAGGAAATAAGCCATAGGACAGTTATTTTCTCTGAAAGCCTCACCGTAATCAGCTGAAGGGTACAGTGCAGTAACCCCTTGTAATCTTAATTTCATGTACTCATGACATTGACGAATAATATAGTGTGGCGGTAAATCCTTAGCAAAAGACCATGATGAAGAGATGACATATGTGGGTTGCAAAGTCCCGCAAGTTTCAGTCCCGTTATAGCCGCCTAGCTGTAGGTCAGGGTAGTGACGGTCACCTTGAGGATCATCTCCGCCGTCATAGGTACAATAAGACTTTTCGATACCATCGAGAAAGTTGTTATAGGACGCTCCTTCCACCATATCCCCAACTTAGAACAATGTGACCTCCTGTGAATATACCAAAGCCATAGCATATTCGAGATCTAGGCCTGGCTCAATGTTGTTGTATTCGCCCTCCTGTTGTTGTTGAGGATAACTACTGTCAATGGAATTAAGATGTGGCCGTTGGCCTACCAGCTCCGGCTGGGTGTCAAAAGACTGAGTACACACGCTATTTCGTACTAAAACATATACATTTTTAAATACTAAACTGTTTTGAATAAATACAACATAATATAATATAATATAATATAATATAATATAATATAATATAATAAAAATATATGGATTATTAATTCTTATATAAAATTTTATATTTTATAGATTCTATTTCCGGGTAGGTGAAAATCAGCTTGTTCCCAGACTTTTGATATCCGCTGTACTCCTTAAACATGAAGCGGGGATGCCACTAGCAAAGTACGTGCATGTACCCCAATATCACCTGAGGCTATTGTCACCAGCTTCTATATACGAACGGCCTTTTTACGATGTAATAAGAAGCGAGCCCATTCCCCCCCATTCTTTTATATCTACAAATAATTTCTTCTGGACATCAACTTTTGTTACCTTTTTCTCTCTTTCTGTGTAAAGTAAAAAGTTTGTTAGAGGGAAAGCTCTTTAATTCAGTTATGGGCACGCCAAAAGAGCATCTCCCGACCTCTATTTCAGAGGATGACATTAGGGCCCTTATTGCATCCCTCGGTCTGCCATCGCCACAATTGATATCTCCATTATCTACCACAGCGGAATATCATTCAATTTACATCCTTTCTTTTCCTTCAGCAGTAGCGGCTAGCCTTTCCCCGACGTTGATACCCTTGCCCAACGATGATCACGTCCAGCTCATCTTGCGCATTTCTGGCAATCATTTACCCCGCATCAAAACTATCAACGAAGTTGCGGTGATGACTTGGGTGCGACAAAACACTCGCTTCCCTATAGCGGAAGTTGTGTGCTTTGATGCTAGCACCGATAATCCCCTGGGTCATGAATATACTCTCTTGCAGAGACTTCCTGGGGTTGCAGTTAGCGACGTCTATCATCGCCTTTCTCTGGAGATGTTAGATCGTCTCATCGATCAGATGGTCGACATTGTACACCAGACTCATGAAATGTCTTGGCATGGGGTATTTGGTCTTCAGTTTGACAATAATGGATATATCATCCCAGGTCCCGTAGTCGAAGAAACATTTTGGCACTCGCATGATGTGGCCAAATATTGGCCCGATTCAGAATCTGTGGAATCTCTCAATGTTAGCGGGCCATACGAATCCTACACCGATTATATAGCCGCAATGGTACGCGTTTACCAACATGCAATTCGTATACATCCAAGTTTAGAAAGCATGCGAGATCTTTTACCACGCCTTGATGCTTTTGTGAACGCCCTGCCAGAACATCCTGAGCTCAATGATTCTAGGTATATTCTGGCACACAAAGATTTGCACTTCGGAAACGTCATGTATGATGAGTTGAACGGTTGTATCACTGGCATATTAGATTGGGAATTCTCCAGCATCGTGCCAGCGCCCCGATGGAATCCTGCTAGGGCTTTTCTCTGGAATGGCCAATATACTCCAGAGGCCACTGAAGAACGGAATCGTCTTCACGAGCTGTTTAGAGAACGTTGTGTGGCGCGAGGGTTGGTCTCTCTTATAGAAGAGACAAATTTCCGTTCGACTATGCAGCAGGCGATGCAAGATGCAGTTAACTACCTGCGTGCAATTGTGGAGGTTAGCCCACGCCAGCAAAAGGCAGAGGTGGTTCCTAGCTGGCGGGCTTCCCTTGAAGAGAGGCTGGATGCCTTTAAGGTTTGAAATAGTTCAGTATCCATTGTATAAACAGCAATAATTGAGATCTTGAAGTTTATCATCATGGTTAGAATACAGCCTTTTCTTACTACCTCTCCTCCATGCCTGATTATGAAAAATTAATTAAGTTCTATGCATCGTATTTCAGGCCCTTTAACCACGATAGTCTTAATACATTTAACATATAGGTATACATAAATGGAGCACTATTTATTAGCAACCATAAGTTATAGGCTTACATACTCTATTGATATTCATATTGGCGCTATCTTAACGCTTATTCTTCTTTGTTATTGACTTGAAATTCCAATTCGCTGCTTCTACCGCTGAGATTATATTACTACATTGTGCGCATGTAAATACCATTTTTCGACGTCGTATAAAGCTCAATTGCTTCTCACTTTTCGTATGTAATTTAGTTTAGAAAAGCACTGGTAGATCTTCAATTCCAACATCTCGATCAAGTGGTGTGTAATTAATTTTATCAATAGGCAGCGCGAGTCTTAAATTTGGCAGCTCCCGAAAAATGGTGGCTGTGTGTAATTGTTAACATATAGTATCTTGAGGATCAAATGCGTATGTTACTCACAAAAAACCGCTGACAACTCAGCATTTGCCAGGCCTTCAGCGATACAACGGTGGTCGCCGTATCCAAATCCGAGAGGATCTTCAGCAGGCCACTGACGGTTCATGTTAAATGTATCTGCATCCGTGAATATATCTTCATCCCGGTTTGCAGATTGGTTAGAGGCAATGATGCCTTCATTCGCCTTTATAAGCTATTTTCAAGAGTATAAATGTTAATAATAAAAAGTAAAATACAAATAGAAATGAGTGTTTGACAGGATAACATACCTTGCCTCCGATCTCAATATCGACTTTTGCTGTGCGCTTAATGGCAAGCGCCGATGCTGTATGGTATCGACAAAGCTCTTTCACAAATGCAGGAGCAAGCGATGGATCGGCTTTCAGTTGTTGAAGCTGCTCAGGATGTTGAAATAATGTCACAACCCCCTATGTGCGATTAGAAGACACTCCCAGAGCTCACCAAACGACTTGGGGAAGAGAAGGGTGGGTAGTGGATTTCATACCAAAGTAATCATGTTTACCATTGTGGCATTTCCTGCAACAAGTAGTAAGAAAGCTATTTGCACTGCATCAGCTTTTTCGATGACACCAGGCTTGACTTGTTCAATCACAAGTTTGCTGATCAGATCATCTTTGGGGTCCTGCATTCTCTGATCTACTAAGTTGGCAAGATAGTCAAGTAAACCCCTGCACGATGATTAGTATCAGACTTATCCCTACATTGAATGGTTATGAGACACACTGGTTGGCGGCCGACGCTTCGCGCGCTGTAGAACTTCCATTTGTTCTTATCGCATTCTGTTGCGTGAGATACTCAAGGTCGTGGAACGGGACACCTAGTATGGTATATATAATCTTCCATGAGCGTGTTAGCAATAAACCCTTTCTTAGGTAAGCTGCTATTTCATGCGCTTCCACTCACATATGATGGAATTGGTAATGCGAACTCTTTTACTAAGTCCACTGGGCCACTAGAACAGCCTTTGGATTTCATAGCGTTCAAAATATCGTCGACTGTCTTCTGGATATATGGTTGCAGCTCCTTAATATGTTGGGCGGCGAAAAATGGCTCGACCATGCGTCTAAGAATATTTTTAAGTTATTGTGAAATGGTAAGGACGTACAGACTAGTTCACCTTTGATGCATGTGGTCCGGAGGATCCATATCAACAAACGTAGGTTTAGCTTTGGCAGCCTCTTTCCCGCCAGGAGCTAATTCGGGAAATCCTGGGCGAGTTCGAATCTAGATTATTTTTTTTAAAATTTTTTAG
Source organism: Trichoderma asperellum (assembly GCF_020647865.1). Lineage (NCBI taxonomy): Eukaryota > Fungi > Ascomycota > Sordariomycetes > Hypocreales > Hypocreaceae > Trichoderma > Trichoderma asperellum. The sequence goes on along the minus strand of NC_089415.1, from coordinate 7,187,100 downwards.
CAGACTTAACAATGTAAATGGTTATCGGTCTTACTTTGGATAGTTTATTATCTGTTGCAACAGTAACCACATCTTTGTACTTGGTGACTAACCAGGCCAGGCTACCATCAAAGAGTTTAACTCTTGAAACAGGGTTGCTGGCTCTAAGCCGAGAAAACTCGGCCGGCGGTTCCAAGCCGGAAGCACGTCGGAAGGGAAAGTTGGGTGCGTCCGTTGCCATTGAAGCAATCGTCCTGATATATTTCTGGGACGGAGCGCTGTGCACCAAGCGCGGGAAGGGTAATAATTTGGCTTGAATCAATCTCATGCTTATGTCTTAGGCGTAGATGACTCCTTCGATAATTAATTGGGAATGCTTCTCATGTTCTAAAACGCATCCTATGATGGCATTTTATACTTGGCTCAATGTGCTCTCAGCGGCGCACCAATCTCAAGCCACAAGGATTGTATTACCTTGCTGCTATGATGTAATTCCCTATTCTCCGCGGAGGTGAGACTTTCCTCAGGTGCAATTGGTCAAAATAACCATGAGTAGGCTAATCAACGGGAATATAAGGGCATTCATTTGCATTAATGTTCTCCAGGTGGGGTTGAAAATCGTTTTTCCCCGGAGATATATCTACATGTTGCCATCAAATATAAGGTTAACAGATCAGACGATTTTGATTCCGGTTTATCAGCTGTTTGGCTTCGCCGCTCGCTCCACCCAGGCCAAGGTTTCCCGCTGTGGCTCAAAGGCTAAGAGCCAGCCTTACCGTTTATAGTGTTTAGGCCTGGTGAACGATTTGGATTGCTCAGGCCAATCAGGTCCCTTGGCTACTATTGCAAGAGGAACATATCGTCCTAACTTGATTGTTCTGCAAGCGTGTCTTTTCATTATTGTTATTAGCAATATCTCGCTATAAATATCCTTGTGGGGATATGCGATGTTTATATATATAATATATCTATCTATTTAGACTTTTAATATGAATCTAAGAAAAGAATGTTTGGACAATTCAAATGGAGTTGGTATATTTTAGAACATTATGAGATATGTTTTTGTGATGGCGTCGAAGCGGCTGAGACATAGTATGCTGCTAAGAAATTAATGTTTCAAGTATGATAGCTTTGGCGCTTCTTATTCGGCTCCTAACGTTTCAACATTCAAAACTAGTAATTCGTTAATCTGTAGAATTGACCGGGATACTGCATGATAATTCCTAATGCATTGCAAGTCACCCTTATGAGTATTTTATGTGTGGCGAATTACATGTTATTGCATAGGTTTAGGGGATGTACGAGATAAAGTATTAGACTCTGTATCCCTTGGCTGTTTGGAATAAACAGTATTTCTGCACAGACGGGTTGACTGGAAATGTGGCTCAAATATTGTAACGTTGGCGCTTCATCATGATCTTGCGACAGAATGTAAGGCTTCCTGTTGAATGCACTTACTTTTTTCCGCGCACGTGTATATGCCGACCGAGGACCCATTCACATACCCCGGACATTAGGTTACCAAGCCGCACACCACTGATATACGGAGGGAAAGGCGCAATATATGTGTTTAATAATATAATATGGAGACGTTTCTAGAACCGCTTTGTTTTTGTTTTTGTATTGTACTGAATGCAGTTTCTTTATCTCATAGCTTGGCAATCATGGTCATTGGTCGCCAATTTAGCCGTAGAGCAGTGCTAAAGTGTATGATTATAGGGTATCAACTTTACAAGATTGATCCACTATGGTGCGATCGTTCAGAAGTGGAATATAAGTAGAAAGCTGCGTGAAAAGTCCTCCCGCTGCATAATAGCATACTGTCTCTTTCATTGATCAACATACTCAAATAATGATTCACTTCAATTTACAGGTCATATTAGCATTGGCGGTTACAATTTCTGCTGTGACTGGTGATAGTTCGATACAATACGTGGGACCTGAGAATGGCAACTTGGTGATCGTTGGCGGTGGAACGCTGGACGATTCCATTCTCCAGCGAGTCATAGATCTTGCAGGAGGCAACGATAGCTCAATTGTCGTCATTCCCACTGCTCAGGGTGATCCAAGCTATGACGAAAATGCAGCTAATGCAGGAGATTTCCGTCGTCTTGGCGCTAAAAGCGTTACTGTTTTACATACATATGAGCCCGAGGTTGCAAATACGGAAGAATTTGTGCAGCCACTTCTCAATGCTACTGGTGTCTGGCTTGGAGGCGGCCGCCAGTGGCGTTTAGTCAATGCTTATGCTGGAACGCTTGCTCAACAAAAGATTCGAGCAGTGCTAGACGCTGGTGGTGTCATTGGAGGATCTTCTGCCGGGGCATCTATTCAAGGAGACTTCTTAGCGCGGGGCGATACGGAGAGTAACTCTCTCATAATCGGAGATCATCAACAAGGCTTCGCTTATGTCAAAAACGTGGCTATCGACCAACAGGTGCTTGTTCGCAATCGGCAATTTGATATGTTAAACGTACTCAAATATAAACCAGGGATTCTAGGCATATCAATTAGCGAAAACACCGCTATTGATGTTTCGAAGAATAGTGCTCAGATATTCGGGGCGAGCTACGCCATCATTTACGACGGAACATATTGGTCGAGGGACGGCAGCGATCCGAATGAACTTCCGGATTCTTCAGGCCTATTCTATTTCTTAAGAGAAGGAGATGAATATGATCTTGGGTTGCGAAAGGTCATCAAATCAACTTGATCCCGTTGTGTACATAGCTTAGCATATGTCATCGCTGAGAGCAGGCTAATATATGACATGGCCTTGAGGATACAAAAATTTATAGCGTGAGTAGTAAGGGCTGTTTACAATGTTAATGTATTAGAATACATTTGTTTTATATTCTTCATTTGAGTTATTGTCTCTATTTCTGCGTTTTGTCCTCGCTTACCTGTCTAATTCACAGGTAGCTTAGTATTATGTATTTTTTTTTCTCTTTTTGCAGTGGGAGTGGAAAGCTGTTTCAGCTTGGCAGTGAATATCTGACCCGTCTAGTATGACAATCGCCACCGAGGGTCTTTATCTCCTTCCCAATCCACTGCTTCTCCCACATTCTGTATTTCCCGGGAGACTTTTGCCCTCGCTATATTTTGCGCTTTCAGTCGCCATCCGGCATAGCTGACCACAATAACATTTGCACACAAGTAAGCCAGTGCAACTGAGTGACCAACAATAAATCTTGGCCCATCATTTGATCGATACAACTGTGTCCCCATGACCGCCCCTAAATTACCAATGCTAATTTGCATTGCGTTTGCAATAGCTCTTTTTGTTTGACCAGATACGTTGATAGCAGGCCATGAGAGAACAAGTCCAGTGGCTGGGTAAATGCCCGCGGCAGCAAAGAATGTGCCCGCGTATGATAAACCAGGCCGTGTAACAGGGTCGGTGTTTGCAAGTAATATAATATACCCAATTGCAGCCGTAATGGAAGAGCCAGCTATGAATACCGCCCTTCTACCCAACTTTTCGGACGCAACGGCAACTCCAACAGTAGTAATAAATGCCAACGCATACGGAGGAATCGTAAGAAGCTGAGCCTTCGCTGCTGTATATCCAAGATTGCTGATAATAGTTGGCTAATAATCATTCAGCATTGAAGATACTTCAATTAATAAAATGATTTCATCCGAGACTTACCAGAAATAGAGAAAGAGTATACAGTGGCAAGCTCATTGTATGGAAACCCAAACTATAGAGCCAACAACTTGGATCATTAATCGCTTCAAGTACAGCAGCCCAGGTGAATTCTTCCTTGATCATAGCGTCGGAGTCTGCGGCCAATCTAGTTTTGATGAGCTCTCTTTCAGCTTTTGTAAGAAATTTAGCGGTATCCGGGTAGTTTTCGATGAACCAGTACGCTATTATGGCCATGATAACAGTAGCGGTTCCCTCCTAAACCATGATGTCAGTGTAGACCCTCACACCTTTTAAGAAAAGCCTACAAGAATAAATATCCACCTCCATCCATTACTCCAAATTACCCCTTTCATCTTCGCAATTCCCTAAAGGTTTACATTAGCGATGCTCCAATGAAAGGATATATTAATGTCACGAACAAATGCTAAAATGCCGCCAAAAGCCCCCGCAAGCGATGCTGCACTGAAAAATAACGAAATGCGATATTGCCGCTCTTTTCTCTTGTACCACATCGATAGATAGAAAACAACACCAGGAAACAGACCACTTTCCGTTACACCCAGAAAGAAGCGAGCAACAAGAAAACCAGAAAGATTTTGTACCACTCCCAACAGAGTAGCAACAATACCCCACGCTATTGTCAGAGTCGGAAGCCATAAACGAGGGCTTGTCTTTTTGAGGATAATATTACATGGAACCTGTCTCTCGAGTCAGATGAGCCTCCAAGGACGGAAATATCTAGGCCACTGACCTCAAAAAGAACATAGCCAATAAAATAAATGGTCAGCCCAGTAAGATATTGGTTACCGGCTATTAAACGTTAGAAATGTCTAGGCAGCTAAGGATCTGTGTATATCGAACTCATATGAAGGTCATTTACCATGCCCTCAATGCGGGCATTTCCAACTAAGCCTCATGTTAGCTGAGTTAAAACGGGATCTTCCCATGTCATACCATTGCTACGGTCTAAGAATGAGAGAAGGTACAAAATACCAACTCCAGGTAAGAGCCTAGCGTCCAACTTGCGAAGCAGTGATCGCCCTTTATCTTCTTCGCCAATGGCTATAACGTCATTCCCTTCCTCGTTTTGGATATCTGACATATGTTTCATATCCGCCATTTCGTAAAACAAATATAAGGAGCAATCAGTGTTGATAGAACAGAATCTCCAGGTGCGTACAGCTAGTTAAAATGTATTACGGTTCAGATATATAGGCTGGTGATCCCCTGGCCATTTATGGGTATTTTTCTTCGATGTTCTATCATCATTGGATCCAAAAGCCCTAGTATCGCATGGCACAATATTAAAGCCATCGTGCAATGTGCTTTTCATAATACAGCTAATATCGCGTCAAATCCTCAGCTAGCACGCCATGGTGGAGAAAGAATGACCCCGCCAAAAGGTTTCCCGCTTCCTGGATCTAAAGTACTATGATCTTAGAAATGAATGGTGCTATAGTTGTTGGGGCAATACACGATAAAGGCTAGGGAAAGACGTTACAGCAAGTTTATACAAGTAAAAGTCGCGAGGAGCTATGCTATAATATAGCCATGTAGCGAAATGAGCTGCAAAATGTATACTATCCTCTTAGGATAGTTCTAGACCAAGCATATCTTGCAGACGAAGCAGAGACTGAGACCGCTAATGGCAGAAGATACAATTTTATCATCTTAATGTTACATTGCATTTGTGATAGCAGTGAAAACTGAATTAATGCTAAATTTAAAAGAATCGTATTTTTTCAGTTATTGTTTGGATTGAAAAGTAATAGAGGAGCTGAGTGTTTAATAATAATATAGCTGGTTCAAATTTGTAAACGTAAAATTAGCATTTTCAAGAAGCTACATAGCTACAAAAGTATTTTGGAAAAAATACAAAAACTTTATCCTCATTCTACTTACGGTCCGGTGCACAGTTGAATTGGTTGCGGTTAACTTTTATCCACAAGACACTTTTGGCAAGTTATTATAAAGACCTTGCATGACCGATACTGATTGCCTCTCACTTTGTGTTGATGCTATCGGACATTACCTCATCCATAGACGCCTTAGAGAGCCCTGTGATTTATGGTATCGCGGATGTATAGTCGATGCTATGGCAAATATACATTGCATTAGACGGTATAGGCCTAAGCGCACTGCTATTTACATGCCTTAATATATCTTAACATGGCTGATAAGTGAGGCAAAGTTGGAATAATACCTGTAGCGAAATGTCGTGCTATATTATCTACCCGTATGATCGGTACTGGATGTAAACAGCTATATAATTGTGCGCCAATATAGAATCGTATCGGCAGCCATTTTCTATAAATCATTACTGCATGATGCCTACTATAAATTGCCACTAGATGTCTATTAACGTATAACAACTCCAAGAAGCTGGAAAATTACATCAAGAGCAATCAGTGCCTGTTTACTACATAGTATATTGTCTTGTATATTCCCTATTTGTTACTCTGGGACCTGCCATATCAGTGAGCGCAGGAACGTTGTATCCTAAGGTAAGGGAGGAACTTCATTCATATAACCCTTGATCAGAGTGCTGAGAGTACTGAGCAAAGGAGCCGCACCTGTATCCTAATATACTTCTCAAGGGCGTCCTAGGTCCATTGAAATGATGTGCTAGGCGCGCTGGTGACAAGCTGGCAACCAGCTTAAGGCCGTAGCCGTGCCGTAATACTAATAGCACTGAGGCACCTGCCTAAATGGCTTAATTATTTAGAGGCTAATCAATATCAGTAGCGGCGACAGCATCTGAAGCTTCCTATTCAAGCAGTTACAATAACCCTCATCTCTTTGGCAATTTCGCGCAGTCTCTCAAGGGATCAAATAAACTCGAATTACATAGCGCATGTGACCGCTCCATCATGTACAGAACAATGCCACACTGGTACAGTCCCCCAATCTCCCCAGAGAAGTCACCTGCCATTTTTTTCCAATGTCGTGGGATCTATACTGGGTCCACCGGCGACCATCTAGCGTTCATGAGCTGGAATTGGGAAAATGTTTCGTTTCAAGTTACAACACTACAGTCGGAGCACGAGACAAGGGTTATCGGCTATGTAACGTCTCTTTTCACTAGAATGATAGGTAATGTAAGTTATACTGTGCAATCTTCTGTGTTTACGTGTTCCGCGTTCGCAGATACCATGATCTGACGCGGCGGGCTAATGTATTGAAGAATTTAAATAAATATCTCTGGCTTTGCGCGGCTTTCCAACTGTGAGGCTATTTGATCTATATAAAACGGGCCACTACAACCTGTACTTCGAACTTTCCATCAAGTAGCTGTTGAGTTTAATATTCGCTGTATATTTTTTATATTGTGCTTACCAGTTGCCATTCCACCCCGCCAGTATGCATTTAGCAGCTTTCTTTGCAGGTCTAGGACTCGCTGGCCTGGTTGCTGGCGCCCCCCCTTCAGCTCCGCACAAAGTTAAAGCTCGCCAAGCTTCTGGTGCACAAAATGTCGTCTATTGGGGAGGCACTAACAATGAAAGCGACGACCTTTCTACATATTGTACACCCACCGCAGGCATTGATATCCTTGTCCTGTCTTTTTTGGACATTTACGGCGCAACTGGCAACATTCCAGCGGGAAATATTGGTAATTCTTGCTACATCGGCACGAATGGCGCACCTCAACTGTGCGATGATCTAGCTGCTTCAATAGCAAGCTGCCAGGCCGCTGGTATCAAAATCATCTTGTCTCTTGGAGGCGCGGCTGGTTCCTATTCTCTACAATCGCAGTCACAGGCTGTTGCTATTGGCCAGTATCTCTGGGAGGCTTACGGCAACTCTGGCAGTACTTCTGTCCAGCGACCCTTTGGCAGCATCTTCGTCAACGGCTGGGACTTCGACCTTGAGCTGAATGCTGGCAACCAATATTACCAGTATCTAATATCAACCCTCCGTTCTAATTTTGCCAGTGACCCGAAAAACACATATTATATTACTGGAGCGCCCCAGTGTCCTCTACCGTTGAGTCTCCTCTAAATTCGCAGTTAGACAGGTGATTCACGGCTTGCTAATAATACCGATGGAACAAATAGAGAACCAAACATGGGAGAAATTATAAGCACCTCTCAGTTTGACTATCTCTGGATTCAATTCTATAATAACAACGCTTATGCACCAGACCCCTGTTCTCTTGGTCTGCCGGGCGATGCACCCTTCAACTACAACAACTGGACGTCATTCATTGCTACTACTCCTTCAAAAAATGCAGTATGTATATTTGGGCGCCTGGTATTATCCTGTATGCCGAAATTCTAACAGTTCTACCAGAAACTGTTTATAGGGGTTCCTGCGAATACTTTGGCTGCCAATGGCAATTCAGGCGGCGCTGTTTACTATGCTTCGCCATCCCAGTTGGCTTCCATTGTCGCGAATACCAAGTCTAGCCCAGACTTTGGAGGAATTATGATGTGGGATGCCGGGTACTCTGATGCGAATGTCAACAACGGATGCAATTACGCCCAGGAGGCTAAGAACATCCTCCTTACTGGCGCTCCCTGTGGTGGCTCACCACCTCCCGTTAGCAGCAGCACCCCCACATCCACTGCAAGGACAACCAAGCCCGCCACTAGCACTTCATCAGCCTCAGGAACAGGGCCGACAGGAGGCGGCACAGTACCCCAGTGGGGCCAGGTAAGTCAGAGATTTTGGAGCTTATCTATGGCCCGGGAAAGAACGCTAATACGTTTTACAGTGTGGCGGAGAGGGATACACAGGCCCAACCCAGTGCGTTTCTCCTTATAAATGCATCGAGTCAAGTCAATGGTGGTCGTCTTGCCAGTAAAGCTATAATGAACTGGTTGTTAAAAGAACACGTGGAAATGTTCCGCGTGCAGGCAGATTTTCACCTAAAAAAAGCAGAAAATACTATGACTATCAGAAGAATTGAAAATAAAATATATTCGGGAATGCTATTTCTTGCCTAGAAATCACCTACTATGTTGAAATCTATTGCCGGCGAAGCCGGCACGGATTGAAATTCTTGTAAGCATGGAAAAGAAAAATACTACTTTCGCTTTCTTTAGCAAAGCTCATTATAGCCTAGATAACTGTAATTGGATAAAATTAGATCTATACAGATGCCGAGATATAGCTCGTTGTACACCTGTACGGATTATTATAAAGAGGCCGCAAATTTATCACTAGACTTATTGCTCGGTCTAAACGGAGTAGTTCGGATTATATTTCAGTGGTGTGAAGCAGTTAGTACAGTGGGTGGCCAAAAATTTGCTTTTAAAAGTGGATTTAGCATTTGTTCTGTAATACCTATTACTCTCCAGGCTATTGAAGAAGGCCAAATGCGGGGTTTGCCTCTAGAATTTTTATCCCCCTCCCAAATACGGAGTATACATAGATAAATCTGTTGCATAGATTTCAGGCAGAGCTATCTTGAACAACTCAATTTGGATAATCAGACACTTCTCACTCTCTAGCAGCTTGAAGAACCAGGCCAATTGCGTAGTGAGTCTCGCCTAACTTAACCACAACAATTTCAAAATGCAAGCTGACTCTTCCTGTCCGATTAGCACAAATCTGGGGCCCTAATACTACGCCATGTTACCTCCCCAGAACAATTCTACCTTCCATGTCCACAGGGGACAAAGTCACCTCAAATGGTCCAAGGCAATCGCACCAGTGTTAACAGTCGATTCTGGAGACGTTGTGACTTTCGACACTATCGATGGAAGCAATGGACAAGTAACACCCAGCTCGACAGCTGAAGATGTCTTAAAATTCAAGTCAGAACTGGCAAATCCCATTTTCGGCCCTGTATATGTGAGGGGCGCTGAGCCAGGAGATGTTCTTGAAGTTGAAGTATTGAAGCTCAAAACTTCTGATTGGGGTTGGACTGCAATTATACCTGGATTTGGGCTACTTGCAGACCAGTTTAAAGAACCTCATCTTAAGATCTGGAAGCTTGATCCCGATGATTCATCCGCTGTGTTCAAGGACGGCATTCGTATCCCCACTCACCCTTTTCTTGGTGTCATGGGAGTCGCTCCCGGCGACGGCGAATTCTCTACTATTCCTCCGCTTGACACAGGAGGTAACATTGATACTCGACAGATTATTGAAGGCTCTAAACTCTATCTACCCATCAAAGCCCCTGGCGCTTTATTTAGCTGCGGAGATGGTCACGCCGCCCAGGGTGATGGAGAAGTTTGCGGAACAGCAATTGAGACTCCTATGCAAGTTACGTTACGTCTCTCCATCAAGAAGAACATGAAATGGGTCACATCTCCCAATTATTCGGCCTCATCGTCTGCGCTCACTCAGACTGAGGACCGGGGATACTATGCGGTCCTCGGTGTTGATTCAGATTTGCTGAAGGCTACTCAAAAGGCTGTACGCGGTATTATCGAATATATGATTCAAACAAGGAACTTGACTCATATAGAGGCATATATGCTTGCAAGTGTTTCTATCAGCCTTCGGGTGTCAGAAGTTGTAAATATCCCTAACTATACCGTTTCTGCCAGTTTGCCGTTGAATATTTTTATTTAAAGTACTAGTAACAAATGAAAATGCAAAGATTTCACTACCATTTTTTCTTTTTCTTTTCTAGTTCCTTATTTGTAGTGTTCGACTGTAGTGTTCGATTTGGAGGTTTGTCACATATTTGTATAGGTAGAGAAGGTCCATCTGGTATTGCAAGCAATGGATTATCAAAATAGCGGCGCGTAGTAAGTGCTGCAACTTCAAGCACTAAATTACAGCACTTATCCGCTAAACTACAGCGCTTATTCATTAAATAATGGCGCTCATCCACTAAATGATAGCGCTTATAATTGAATTACAGCATGATTTATAACGTTTCAGAGTAGCTTATTGGTCAAATTATAATATTTATAAATACAACTACTATGATTACTTATTGAGTATTAAATTTTATTTAACATAATATAAAATAATATCAAACATGTTTACCTGAGAGTAATTCATGTAATTTTTTTTTATTTTGCGTGCGCTGGCTATACAAAGCTAAAATTCTACTCTCTTAAATACAGAATACTCCTGCTTGGAGACCGGATGGATCCTCCCTTTGTATAGCAATAAGGCACAGGTACAAGCTTGCCATTCTAGTTCCGGTGCATTATTTCCGGAGCGAATTAATATACTAAATAATTTCTTTGATGTATTTAAATTTAGTTTGAGTCAGCGTTAAAAATTAGATTGGCCGTTCGCGCTGCAGCTGAAAGCTGCTCTTCCTTTCCAATTTTGCACCATTTGCTGGTAATTCTCTACCTCCTTATCATACAACACAATGAGGGAGCCAAAGGTGTTGCCGCTTGGTGAAATTGAAGAGTATGTAACAAGTTGTAACCGCTTCTTCTTCGTTCCCGAAGCCGCAAACCTGATTACTACCAATTCAAGCAGTAGAACCGAGTTTCTTCAAGAATGCAGGAGCAGGAAGCTTGACGGCACTGTTGTCATTTGCGATTAGGCACCCTCAAGCTTTGCTAGAATGCGCAAGTATGATGAAAAGCTTACTGACGCGCTGCCACAGACCTCAAGGTTCATATGTCATAATGGTCAGCTATCTTGTAAGTTATTAGGCCATTATGGATAAGACGACCAATTTCAACCTTCATTGCTGCTTTTCTGCTACGTGTTGCCTAATCTCATAAGGTGGTTATGCGGGAAGCCATTGCTGAAAAGTACAGTTTTGTACTCGCAGCCATTTGCCTTTAATCTCTGGGGCCAGGGTACTGGTTAACTAGCGAATGTCAAGGACTGGTATACCAAGAAAGTGCAATTCTGGGGCTTGGTGCCCTGCTACGACTCCAAGGCGATTTTGGAGCCCATAAATGGCCCGTCCTGCATCTTTGAAGAATTCTAAACCCTTAAGACTACCTGGATAACTCTTAGCGTCCAAAATCAACTGCATATCGCTGGCATATCGCTGAGATTATGGCTAACTACTCGATAACTGGCGAAAGCTGCTCTAGTTGCTCCAGCCATTGGCAGAGATCCATACGTGTTTTCATGCCCCATTATTCAGAGTATGAAGAAGCTTTTGGCTGCTACCCAGATCACAAAAGCTGAATGGGTCGATGTTTAAACGACTCGTGATTGAACTGAAGATGATAGAGACGCAGTCTCTCTAACTATGAGATTATTACTTCTACAGCATTTCTATGTTTGAGCGTAATTATCATTATACATACTGACCTATCTTTGGCATTAAGATGGACATTCTAATGCATACTATGGCGGCATCCCTATTAATATCTTCTCCCTATCTAAGGCCATCACCATGACTCGCGTCTGTTGCAATTAAGTAGTTAGAATGTAGCGTATATTATGGCCCACACGGGATTGAAGCTAGCAAGTGGCTCTTGAATTTCATTGAAGAGGTTTCTCGAACGAGGTGTCAAGATTAATGACCAAGCTCCAGAAGCTACTCCGCCATTCTTGATAGTTAGCAGGAAGCCAGTAGTTGACTCCTTGGACATCTTCTCTGTCTTACTATCTTGAATGCCGTGCTCCGTATCATTGATATGACTCGTCTTGCGCTCCGTAATGATACCACACGCATTACAGTACTCAATAAGCTCTCTGCTCAGACGCATGTTTTCTTCGCGCTCATAGAGGCTCATGTCTACTATAATACAGTCAAAGCCACCAAGGTAAGCCGGTCGCCGGATGATATCAGGTTCCTGTGTATGATCTATATGCATGCCGATGGGCATGATTGCCTTATCCGCGTGTAAGAGTAAACCATCCGTATGTTCTATTGACTACGGGAAGAGTTAAATGAACATAGGAGAGTCTTTTGCTTTAACTGCACGTACTGTTGCCACTGTAGCCTTAAAGCTATAGCAATAGACTGCCGGAATAGCCTAACCACCTTCATACGGAACATCCAAGATGGCTTTAGCGCGATTAGATATCAATTTTTGTGCCACGTCATATGATCTGTTGGTTCATTTTGTCTCGCTGAAACACATTGTTTTATAACTCATTGGTGTAATTAGCCGAGGAAAGATGATTGGAGAGGATAGAAGAACATTTTGTCCAGATTCGAGAAGGCTATGGGGTATCATCATACTTCGAAGCCTCTAATAGCGGTAGTCCTAGTCGTGTCGTAATATATTTGCTATATAGAAAGATCAATTCCTCGGGTAGATCGCGCTATTCGTCCATAAGATCTTCGGCATTCTCGCGGTAGCTTTGCCTTCAAACGCTACTCTTTTGGCCACCACGTCCTATTCGTAGCCCTTGACGAAACGATCATCAGATGCTACAACTATTTCTTCAATTATAATTTGATTAGCTAGCCTATTATAAATTCAGCGTGCTGTCCATTACGGTCAGCGAAATATATGAGAGAGAAGGTTACGGAAAGTAAAGTGTATGATAAATGGTTTAATAATGTAGCATGCGACAAAGACGTGATAGTAGTTCGTATAGATTGTAGTAAACCACTGGGGCCTGATGCGGGAAGTAACAAAAGCATCGGATAACCTGTGGGAACGCTTTTTTTTTTTTTTTTTTTTTTTTTTTCTAAAAAAGAGTCAGAGGGATGATTGGCGCACCGTCAATATTAAGTACATAATGAGACATAGTGCTAATCTATCAGGTGATAATAACATAAGGTGATAAAAATAGAATCGTCCTAGAGAAACATGAGTGCATACTCCATCTTTAAGAGGATAAGCAAAGCTCTTACTTGCGCCGGCCAAGTCAGTCAAGCAGCAATTTGATGTCGATAACATTGGAAACAAAGGCGCAAGTTCCTCAAGGGGTAGTTAGTACTAGGATAGCCTGAGGGTTGATATATAAAGACCTATAGAGGGTTACTAAATGTATTCAATGATATCCCAAATACTTTACAACATTACAGACCATTCCAAACCGAACATAGATGATACCATGGAGAAGAAGTTAAACTATTGAGAATATATATCACTTGACACCTGTTTCTCCCTTGTGAGAGAAGGTACGCGCATGAATGACATTCGCGATTGTCACTGTCGTCATGACTTATACACTGACAAGCCAAAACAAACTGAGTGATATATCTAGTGACTTGAACACATACATCAAAACTCAGTGGCGATAGAGCTTGAAGACCCCGCCAAAGGCGGCAAGCTCTCGAAACCCCTCGTATTAGACTTGTTTTCGCCTCGCTCCGAACTCTTCATTCAGCTCAAGAGAATGCAAATCGCTTCAAATTTGCCACCTCTTCGGGAGATTCTTGAATTATTACTTGTAAATTATTTCATGAGGAGATTTGGGCACGAAAGTCTCCAAGCCAATGAAGAATATGATTCCCCAAGGCAAGGGAGAACTCAAGGAAGTCGCCTCCAGATGGCGCCATAGGAACATAACCGCAGCATACCCTACCTTATTAGCAAGCAGTGGTTCCCAGGGAAGCCTACACTGGAAAGACCACCAATATGGTTCTTTGGAAGAGCAATCTCTGAGAGGTAGAAAGGTACGGTACAACTTCGTGCTCTATATCCCATGGCATATAAAGGTTACTATATGGCATCATTGAATAGACGAAGGCCTCGATGCGTACCTAGCGGCGGCTCTAGAAATAACTCAACCTGCAAGAAACATGCCGATACTGCGTGAGACAGTCTGAACGATGGCTCCAATTGTTACAACGATGGCCGAAATTTGCATGAAGCGGATGCCTCCAAACTTATCGGCAGTCAAAATCTATGAGAAGGTACCAACTGCTTATTTTGCAATATCTATAACACCAAACTAAACAAATGTGAACCAAGATTTGTGTTGAGGACGCGTAGCACACAGTACATGCAGCTTCTGTGGGTGTAGCACAAGGGTTGCCCATATACGCAGCGCAGCTTGGGGTGAACGATTGCTACTCAGTTAAGTTGGTTACAGTCCCGCAAACGCGAGGTGTAGAAGGGCAGAGAAAGCCGACTTGTAGTTACTATGCCAGTATCATAGCTTTAGTGTTCCTGGTCTTTAGGAGAAGCTGACATAGGTGTTTGATTTGTGAACCTACGTATAAAAAAATTTAATCGATGTAAAAAGGAGTAATAGCCACTGTGTGTGCCAGCCACTTGGTGGTATGTTGAGCGTCTCTAACGTCGTGAAAATAGAGCATTGTGATATATAAAGATATATTAAGTGAGTTACAACCTTAGCCAAATGCAAAATACACGTTGTAATCTATGTCTCCGGCCCTGGGTTGGAAGAAAGCCACAGGAATGATCATATAGCCAGTCTTGATTTGAACGGTGGTGGCGTGCTGTGTCCCTAAAGATTTCCAATGTAGGAATTCTTAGCCCAGTCTGCTATGCCTGGGCTTTAGTCGACATTTGTGGCGTCCTATGTCGCTAAAATCCGCGAATTAGTGCCTAGGACTTGGGTCACATGGGACTCTAAATATGAGCAAAAAATGGAATATATGACTTCTGTAGCCTAGACGATTTCGATCACAGAAGGATGTTTGCATATCTTACTAGAGCCATATATGTTATATAGTGATTTAAATAAAGTATTCACACTTCAGAGATATAGTGTGCATTAGCATTTTATATTAACGTGTATACCGTATATACCTTAGACTCATAGATACAGAGCAATTTACAGTTGCCAATAATATATGCCTTTTGCCACAATTAGACCCTGGCCACAATTCCTAATCACTGTATATACATATATAAAGGTCATATTTTACGAATGTTATCTTGTTCAATTCTCATAGCACTAGTTATCTGCTTCATTAACAGCAAGTCATAGCCTACCAATTTGCTGCGCCCTTTCCACACTCGGTTTATGTTGTTCTGTGCGATTTGTATATAGTTCCCGGTATCACAGCATTTTCGTGCTGAATTCGGTGCTAACCCTCTGAATCCTGTCTATTAGATCTTGCCCTAGAAAAGCCGGTGTGAGACAACCACCAGAAACGCCACCTTCTAATTTTCTAGTATAAATTAAAGAAGCTGCACCTTGGGCGAGGAAGGCAGCGGTGGCATGATATGGGCCCCCGGGATACATGAAACGAGAATACACCCTCGGCGCTGTGCTGTCATTGTTTGTGTCTGCAATCGCGACAGCTTCCATCTCGAATTGGTAACTTCTTTCCTTTGCTGGGTCAGGGCCTTGGCCTGGAACTGGTAGCACTATCGCCGCAATAGCTCTTAGCGGTGAGAGAGCCAGCATTAATCTAATTGCCATGGTGTTAAGCATCTGAAACATGGCAGCAAGTGTAGAAGATGCCTTTTTGTACTCGCTGTATTGAAAATTGGGTCCATACGCCTTGCCACCATCGAGCAGACCCCAAGTTCTGTGAACTACAGCTCTGTTCTGCACGTCGCTCAGCGAGCTGGCTGACAAGGTCCCCAAAGTCGGGTCATAACGCGCCCCGAAGAGATTCGTTGAGCTCGATTTCAACTGGCCTGTAATTGGAGAAAGATACCAAGGCTGTTGCGATTCATATTGGACTTTGGCATCGACGCCTCCTCTCATCATCATTGACTCGACAGTCCCGCCACTTGGGTCTGATGGCATTTTGAGCACTGACAAAATTAGCTCCTTCGTCTTCAGAGATGAGCTCTTTTCAAGCTCTCGAACCGATGACCAAGTAAGGAGGTCGTGCGGAGCGCTAAATGCACCGCAGGAGATCAGTATCTATTGCAAGGGTTAGCATAAATGGAAAAGCGAAGATGAAAGACACCTTACAACAACACCTGCTAACTCAGCTGCGCGGTGATATTCATCTATCCATTGCCGTATGCGAGGTATAGTTCCAGCACTACATAGGCAACTAGAGTTAGCAGAATTCTAATATATATATATATACGGATTTACTTACGTATCAATATAGTCAGTTCCACCCCCAATACAAGCCTCAATCACCAGTGGCCCGACGTGATGGTATGAGACAACACTGATACACAATCTAGCCTTCTTGATAACAGTGGTCAACTGGATCTTGTCTTCAACATCCACGATCTCGATTACTGCACACTTGTCAGCTATGGTTCTCTGTCATCTTACGGGCTGCATTATACCTGGCTGTAATCTATCAGGTTCTAAATCCTTTAATCTCGCAGCAAGTCCATTAAGCTTCCTGCTTGATCTCCCAGCGATAGACCACCTAAGATTAATTGGGAGGTGCTTAGCGATATGCTCCGCAGTAAGTGCGCCGGTGTAGCCCGTTGCGCCGATTAGCACAATATCATAGTCGCGACCGCTTGAATTTGCAGACATTTGACTGGTAATATAGATGTAGGACAAGAAATACCGACTGTACAATATATTATTCAAAATAGGATTAGGACTGCTAGTACGTTGTTTACTAGACTACATGTAACTCAGAGCCAATATATGCAAAGCTGCGGGATTATTGTCTCCCCGGCAGTCCGACCGGAGTTATTTAATATAAAGTCCGACATATTCTAGATATTTGAGATGTAGAAAATGAAGGGTTTATCCGGTATTCAAGCCAGTATATTCTATACTTGAAAGGCAAAACAAAACTTTTGTGATACCATAATAACGCAAATAACTGTATCAAATATTTTAAAGTATATTAGCCATGGATCCGGCGGAGATAGTGTTGTATATGTGACAAAGAGCGGTGCTGAAGTATTTCTAATTGATGGAACGTTAACGATGGGTGCAAATATTTTCCAATTATATTAATGTATAATATAATATTAACTTAGAATAGGCTATATATTACACTCGAAAAGGCCGTGGATTATAGTCCCACATGCCCAGTGTGATGAAATGACGCTGAGTGGACTAACTCCATTCAATTCGTTACCCTTGCGATTCTCAACATTCCAGCGAATCATCAATTACTGCGCCGGGGCCGAGGCCGAGGATGGAAAGACAGGACACAATCTCCCCTGATTCGCCTGGAAAGTACGATTGGTAGCAGACTGACAGTCTCGATAAGACGAAGCCCTACAGTTTCAGACTCGCAGTCCGTGCTTTGCACCTTGAATAGCATAGGTGCCGGGTTGCTTCTCCATTTCAGTTCCCCAAGAGCTCTGAGTTTTGCCGACCTGACGTTGGCAGCAAATCTATTAGTAAATTCTAGCAAACAATGTACCACAACTAGGGCTGTCCTATCATTTCGTTCTACATCTTACCTTCGCTGTTACTGGATACCACCTCTCATATCTGCGAATTAGAGAAGTTCAGCGACAGCTTTATAAATCTTTGGCCGAATGCCACGTTTCGATTACACTGACTGAATTATCCAAACCGCTGTCAAAATCTGACAGCGGTATTTGCGGACGCCTCTACGTATCTTCCGCCCCTGTGTGCTACTGCATTTTCGCCACTGGCTCAATCGGCCCTGAAGATTTACTCTTCTGTTATTCTACTGATGAAAAATGCATTGGATGTCGCTGATTCATCGAGTGCGGCTAATTAGGACTACCATGTACACTACTTCTCTAGGCTCTCCTCCCAATTGGCGAGCCCCACCTGTATCAAAACCCTACGTTTATGCGAGAGGATTTCTCCCGGATCGCCCGGGAGAAATCATACGTTGCGCAACTATATGCCTACCTGCCACGGGCCAGATATAGACGTCTAAGTACGTTGTTGCGATGATCTGTTGTTAATTCATGGGGCTACGAATGGCAAGGACGCTGGCTTGTATGACATTTCATTGGATAATCAGTTGGTTTTTGCATGGCTGTCCAGCATTAGACGACGGTTTTGCGGATTGCATGCGGAGCAAAAGGTCGTCAGCTTTGCTTCTTCTCGCCTCTCGCTTACAATTTTGTTCTTTTGAAAATCATAGACAAATTATATTTCGTGGCGGGTTGATCAGATCATATTCTTGAAAGTGTTCGATACTTCGTTGGGACAGAGTTTGATGTCTGGTTGAAATAGTCGGATTAAGTTGGTCCAGCCATTATACTTGTTGAAAGTGGATAAACTAAAACCTTCTATTTATAGAGAGCATTTGTTTAATATTAATTTCATATTTAGTAGCTAAACTTGTGTAAAGTTATGTGCTTCTTCCGATATTTTACATTGGGGCATGCCTGAGATGCTTCCCCCCAACATACCCACGTGCTGTATCTATAAACAAGTTTCTACCCTTGACGTATGAAACTAATACTCCCCACAATCTCCAGTTGCCTATCTGTCCCGCCGCGTACTTTTTTCCTAGTGAGAGAAAGACCATCGTTTGTCTTATAGGTTGGTAAGGTGTCACAGGCCCTTTCTCCGTCAAGGCAGCATCCAATGCGCTAGCTAAGTAAATTATCTGGTTATCTGTGACTGTGAGCTGCTTTGGACCAGCAGTACTCACGTCACCAATGGCCCAAACATTCTCTATGCCAACCACGCGCATATTGCAATCGAGCTTCACGCTGCCATGAGAGTCAAGAAAGCTGTCGGTAACGAAGCTGTTGTTCAGTCGAATGCCAAGTAATGGAAGATATAAGTCAGTGACAACCGTTGATCCATTGTCCAAACTCAAAACCTGTGTCTTGCCATCATTTCCTACACTAACGGTTTCTACACGTGTTTTGCGGATGAGCTTGACGCCAAGCTTTTGCAGGTCTTTGTCCAGAGTTGTTCGAATAGAGGGGAGTATATCCCGAGAATTCTCCAAGGGGGCATCTCCATGCATGATAAGCGTGATCCTTTTCAGCTTTCCAAACTTGGCGGCTAATTCACCCGCTACCTCGACACCAGTTGGGCCTGCGCCAGCAACGATGATATCCCTCGCATCGCTGATCTTTGCTTGTAGATCATGCCACGCGGTTAGAGTCTCTTCATGCGTGCCGATAGGCTTGAGAGGTAGTCCGCTGGCTATGCTGGAGCCTGTTGCGATTACTAAATGATGATAATGAAACGTACGGCTTTCGCCGTTGTTGGTAAGGACAGCAACCGAATTCGAGGATGGTTGGATCCCTGTAGCTCTGCCGAGGATAAATTCGAATGTTTCAACTGGATAATGCGCAAATCCATTTGCAATTGGGATAAACATAGATTCATCTGGTATCATTCCAGGAATAAGAGCTCTGGTGGCTGCAACATTCCAGAAGAAATGGCTGTTTGGAGATATTAGGATGACTCTGAGGCTGGTCTTTATGGATGTGTATTTGAGCAGCTTATGGGCAAGAGGTAAACCCGTCCATCCTGCACCAAGAATGATCACAGTTTTTGTACTAGCCATAGTCGTGAAACGGTCAAGACAGCATAAGTATCTAACTGAATAAAGGTATGGTTGATGTCGACGGCGACATGCAAGGCCTTATATACAGCTAGTTGCCACGGTATGGTCCATCTGGCTTCGGCCATCGGTCGTAAGACCCCTCATCATGCGAATCCGATAGCAAAACAATCGACATAGCGTTGACCCAATTACTTCATTAGCATTGCAGGAGTCGGTTCACGGAGGACCCGTTAGGTTTAGACGTCTATGAAGTGGGGACTGGGGTGCGCAGCAAGGGTTTGGACCGAGCTCCGTGCCCGAGATTTGGCTACCTATAGCAGCCAATCTCCTAACCCTTTCAACTTCGCTCAACTTAGTCACACGCCTACTTTTCCAAGAAGCCAGTTTCACCTGGTTTGTATTGGTAAGTCTTTGTCTAATACCCTTGTCAAATATATTGCCCTGGTTGAGCCCACCCGAACCATACTACTCCTTCTTCTGCCACTGTCATGTCCGCCGATCGCTCCACAGCCGGAGGAAACGCCATCACTGAAGATGGTTTGCAAATATGGAGCTGCATTACATGTCGACGCCGCAAGGTCAAATGCGATAGAACAAATCCTTGCTCTAATTGTGCTAAGAACCGAGTCGAATGCCACTTCCCAGTTACTGGCCGTCTTCCACGCCGACGAGATCCCACGGCGTGGAAGTCACCAACTGAAAAGCAAGCTGAGCTGCTGAATCGGCTGAGGCGCCTCGAATCACTTGTTACAGAACTCGCAGCACAAGTGGAAGGCGGTGCTGATAAGATCCAACCCATACTCCCAGGCTCATTACCCAGTGTCGCAGGTGTCTCTCCTCCTACAGAAACGGTCAACGCTGAGATTGGAAAGCGGGAACTACCAAGTCAGGAATCGCCCATGCACTTCGAGAAATTGATTTCTGCCATGAAATCCCATGCTGAGGGAGAGATGAACGAAGATTTTGGACCATTAGTCGTTGGGAAAGACGCTGGTCTACAAATCGGAAAGGGTTTCTGGTCTGTTTTTTGTAGTGAAGTGTGTGTTGACTATTGAGAGAAACGAGCACAGAGGAGGCTAATACTAGTTGACTAGGTCGAGCATATATTTGAAGCTATTCAAGATGTGGCTTCAACAGCATCTGGTTCAAACCTTGAACCTATCTCATATAGCAGTCAAATATCATCGCATAGCATATATCCCCAATTTTATTTCGGGAATGCCTATACCGGTGCATTTACTCAAAGCCTCGATGATCTATACCCTTTACCATCACAAATGCCTTTTATATGGCGGACATACGTGGACAATGTCGACCCATTTATCAAGGTCATTGACGCTGCAGCTCTAGAAGAGGTCATAACTCATTTGAGGGGCAAGTTTGGCTCCCTACAGTATAGCTTACAAGCTCTACTATTTGCTGTATGTTTGGCATCAATCACGTCATTGGACCAGGAAGAGAGTCTGAATTGCTTCGGTATTCCAAGAAATCAATTACTTGCTCGGTTTCGCCTTGGGACAGAGAGAGCGCTCGCCAATTCTGGACTTCTGGTAACAAAGGATATTGAAACAATCCAAGCATTTGTAATATATCTCTCAATTCTACCACACATTGGTTGCCAGGAACTGTTGTCGCCATTGATGGGTCTATTACTGAGGATCGTGACATCCTTACAGCTGCACAGGGATGCCGAGAACTTCAAAACGCCTCTTCTAACCCCGGTTCAGGTCGAAATACGCCGCCGGATTTGGTGGCAGATTGTCTTCATTGACTCCATATCCCGAACAGGACATACTGAGGGATTGTCAGTTTCAGATACAATATTCGACACCAAAGCTCCAAGTTGTATATCGGTTGGCGGTGGAAGCAATTCCAAAATATCTTTTGACCTACAAAACGAGTCTACGGTCTGCATCATGCGATATGAGATATGGTTTCTATGTCGTTTCCTAAACGCAAATCAGCAAAGGCCTTTGGAGCAGAAACTGAACACCTTCAGATTGACAAAGTCAAAATTAGAGGATTCATATATCGACAGATTCTCTTCAAATAATCACCTAGAATCTCTAATTAAGACCATGACCTCGCTTGCCTTCTGCAAAGTCGAGCACACGATATACCTACAACATTTTCGCAAATTGAAAAAGCTCTCGCAAGCTCCATCTCAGGAAATGATGCAACATCATTTAGAATTGACAATAAATATTCTTGAAGAAGCTCACAGATTACGAACAGAGCCTTCTTGGAAAAAGTGGAGATGGCAATTACAAGGAGATTTTCCTTGGGCTTCGATGAGTGCAGTGTTCATCCAGCTTTGCCAGTGTCCATGGTCGACGGCTTCCGAAAGAGGGTGGGCGCTAACCCACCAGATATTAGAAGCGGCGCCAGATAGAGTAAAGTTGAATCCGTCCTGGGACAGATTAAGTAAGATCATTGCTGCCGCCGAGGCCCATCGAGCGAGGAATTCTAGAGAGGCGACGGAGCAACCCAGTCACCACAATGAGGCCTGCGCATATAGCTTCGTCGAAACACACAAGGGTGGCAAAAAGGCTTTAAATCTCACAGAAACTCAATCAGCTAATGCTAGCACTCTTATTGATCGCTCAGAGTTGGACCAGGTGCTGGTATCTAGCATGTTTGACTTTGGAGTGAACCTTGACGAACCCAATGAGTCGGAATCCGCAGTAACATTTAACCTGATGGAATGGCAGGATTGGAATGAGGCGCTATTTGCTGATGATCAACTCTGGGACGCAGACTGTTTATTGTAGGTGGATGTTTTTAAAGAGCCATTCAGCTTGGACGACCAATACATTGGAGTTGGACTCCAGTATGAGATATTTGTGTGGTTTAACGGTGGTTGATCTAGATTTTTTGGTAGGAGAAAAATATTCACCTAGATAGCGAGGTTCTGAGAAATTTGAATCCACTCATAACAGGAAACAAGGATCCTCTTTCCAATCCTTCACACCTTAATAGCATAAGTGGCTTCATGCCAGCGTGATCTGTAAGACAATACCGGCTTTACCGGATTTAACAACCAGAGACCGGACCTTTTTAAATATAGACACCTTACCAACGACACTTTTCTTTAAGGGGTTTCTTCAGTAAGGGGGTTCTTCACACACAAGCTACAGTAAATCTATATTACTCTTCAGAATTATAACTACAATCCCAATGCTTGTATCTTTACTCAAATAGAAGTAAGTTAGCAGACACATCAATTCGATTTCATAACTGTTAATAACTTAACCCTGCTATAGGTCGAGCCTACGTTGCTCATCATCTAATAACAATTTGATTCTAAACTTGCAATATGGCTCCCGGCAATCATGCATCATGGCTACTAGACAAACAACGCCCTGTTAATGCTGTCAAAATTGCACCCTATACAGCAGCTTCCAACAATGAGATCGTCATTAAAGTCAAAGCTATAGCAATAAACCCCTTGGATGATAAAATCCAGCATATGGGAATCTTAATTACAGAATTACTCTGCAATTTTGGGCCGTGATGTTGCGGGAGAAGTTGTCGAAGTTGGCTCTTCGCTAGCCGACGTCTACAACGTTGGTGACCGTGTAATAAGCCTGACGAGTTGCCTGGAGCAAAAGAATAACACATATTGTCATTCCGGCTTTCAGGAATATGTGGTCTTAAAGTCGCATCAGATTGCCAAGATCCCGCATGATATCGGATACAAGGGTGCTGTGATCCTACCTCTTGGAATCTCGACGGCCGCTAGTTGTTTGCTTCAGGGGTCAGATCTTTCATTCAGAGCCCCTACACTCAACGACACAAACTACAGGAACGGCCAAACAGTTCTTGTCTGGGGTGGGAGCGGCAACGTGGGTTCTTGCGGAGTGCAAATGCTCTCGTTAGCTGGCTATGAACTTGTAGCTATTGCTAGTAAGAGAACCCACGATATGATTCAAAGTTTGGGCGCTAGTACGTGCTTTGACCAGGCAGACTCGACAATCATAGATGATATCGTCGCGTACCTCAAGGGTAGAAAGGTAGTCGGCGCCTTTGATGCTATATCCAGTGACTCGACTATAGAAACCATCAGTGAAATTCTCGAGCAAGCCGGAGCAATGTCATCAGTGAGACCTGGGGCTAAACAGCTCAGAAAAAATGATGTCAAAATCGTGGCAAATTTCTTGGTACCACCAGAGCAGTACTTCCAGCTATCTCAGACTATACTTGGAAATGGCTTGAAAAGTCGATGGCAGACAAAACAGTCAAATATATGCCACCGGCTGAAGTTGTGGGACATGCATGCTAATTTTAGATAATAAATGGAATACTCTAAACTAGATACATATATTTACATTTTTTTTTTTTTATATAAGCTATTCCTTCAGTTCGTTTACTTTCGATTTGTCTTTTTGATGCTAATCGGTTCAATGTTTACTGTAGAGTTGAGGAAGATGGTTCGGCGGTTTACAACATTGAAAGTTCCAGGGTTTCTGTTAGAGACGTATAGTGGTGAGCCGCTGCACGGGCGCTCACTACCTGCCAACCGGTGTGAAACCACTCATCAGGGGCCGAGAGTGGGGATAGAGCATAACATGTCAAGGCATGAATTTATCGTCCAAGATCACGTCGAATAGAGAGTTTCTGAGGTTTGGTAATTTTATTGTGCATGCGACCCTGGATAACTTCCATTTTGGGAGTCTTTTCGTCCCATCACGGTTTACCTACCTAAGCATACATATAGTGAGCATCATATAAACAAACAGCTCTATAGGGGTACATGTACCTGGCATATTTCAGCGTCCAATCAGTACCGATAGCAGTTGTGTGATGACCTCCCTCCCCTTCAATTCGTGCTTCTCTCAGCGCACTAAAGCCATAAACCAACACAAGGTCTTTTACAGTATCGCAGACAGCATAATGCCATGGCAAGCTCAGCCGGTCGCAAGCTATTGGGTTGGCATCATTGACTTATATGTGGTCAGTAAGCCCTATCTATCAAATACTTTCCCGCGTTCTTAGCTCATCGCCCTCATTCTTCTTTTCAACTTTTAATATTATCTTAATGTCTCTATCGCCAGTGCATTTGCCCTAAATTCCATGGCCAATCGAGAATCAAATAGCCTTGCTAATTACGACTCAATTAATCCTACCACTACCAGCTATTCGTCTCCTCAATTCAATTTCACTCTCGGGTTAGAACAATCAATTCTCACAATCGCCCCGTATACCCTATTCTTAATTTGCATGCTGCGTCGAACGGCGCAGTTACTGCGGGTTTCAGCAAAAGCTGTCCAGCTTACCTAGGCTCACGCTATTTCCTAACATCAAGACGATCTCGGAATATTAAGCCGCATACCAGATTGCAGGAGGGGAATAACCCCCTGTCTTTCTTAACATGCCACTAACTAGGCCAATATACCCTAATCAGAAGGTTACTATCTGCGGAGATACAGAAAGCAGCAAAGCTTTTCTCTCAATAGCATTCAAGTTAGTAGAGTTAGTAGATAATGCAGGTATTACAAGAGTGGCTGAATCGTTCTAAAATATTGAATAATTACACACCAGACCGTTAATCATTTCCCAAAATCCCACACTACTCCCCAGGACCTTACACTCAAATCTTGTTCTGCTAAACCGCAAGTCAATTCCTCCTTTTAGCGAGGAATGTATAACAGAGTTGGAATCAATCCAGATTTAGGAGGCGGTTCAGAGGTTTAGATCCCTCAATACTAATATTGAAGATTTGCCGCTTTCCATCAACCAGCGGCAGCTTGTTTACCTCAAGGGCAGAGCAACGTTCTTATCCCCAATAAAATTATAAGTGCAGTGGATGGGGGGACTGGGGGGACCGAGAAATTAATGGTAGAGGCGCTGGAAACAGGGTTTGTGAATCGCACTGTATTGTAGGTTATCCATGCACATCTCAATACAGGTTACAGATGTAATACTTTTATTAATTTAGATGCGGGTAGGATTATGGATATTGGATTACCCAAGAATATAATTAACAAAGGCAAGCTAGCAAAGAACTTAGGGTTATATTGTGCATTAATAAGCAGCATGATGTGGTCTACTTATTCCTCTGTACGACTGACATAGTTTTCTACCTTAAAAGAGATTAAAACACTGCCTCAGTAATCTTAATAACATGGGCCGAATTCTGCTCCGGATTTGTGACCAGTTCTACATGTGCCGTGCAATGGGGAGTAAACTCAAGACATCTCAGAGTAAATACAATAAGAATGTGGATGATTACATCACGAGGTACAATTGGTGTGAGAAGCTTGGTCGATTAGCATATCAGAGGCTGCTTGGTGCCGTGGGGGACCTGAAGGTGTCATGTTTTGGCGAAAGGGTTGGGTTTTTTCTAATTGGAAAGAAATCCATTTCACATTGATTAAACCGGACGAAAACAAAAGTTCGTTCAATTTGGCTACTTTACATCGAATGAATGAATGTTATTTGTTTACCTAATTAATGAACGGTGTTTATTTTAATGACATAATGAATGTTGAAACTCAGAATCGTTTTTATTGAAGTATCCATCTTATCTCTTTTCATCAACCACCACTCAGGATTGGCAAAAGTTGTTTAATGGCGGCACCTTCCATGTTTGAAATCGTAGTCCTGTCTTCGGCAGCATCTATGACGTTGGTGATCGTAAAAGTAGCTGCGCGGACAGCAAACCCTTCCATCTGGGTAGTACGTGTAATCGCGCTGACAGCAAAACTTCCCATTCGGGTAGAATATGTATCCAGGCTGTCTGCAGAAGCATCGGTTGAACTGTGAGCTCCAAGATGCAAATTGGCCACAGTCTGGATGTCCATGTCCACTACGAGCAGCGAGATCGTCTTCAAGATCTCGACCAGCGAGATCGTCCTCAACAAAGGCACCACGAGCGGCGAGATCTTCTTCAAATTCTGGACCACGGGCAACGAGATCATCTTCAACCTCAGGACCAGGAACCGCAGTGGCAAGGCCAAGTGCAACAAGTGCAGGCAAGAGAATTGTAGTCTTGAAGAGCATTGTCGGCAAGTGGTGAGGAAATTATGTTTGGAAGAAGTGATTATTTTGCAAGTATGAGTTTTGCTTTGAAGAAATAATGTAGATCCTAGTGGGGGAGTGAAAGGGGTTTATATAGATAAATCGAAAGAACTAAAATTAATAGTACCTGAGCAATTGAAATACTACTCAATTTTAAGTTTTTCGATTAAAATCTTAAATATTTTATGCATTTCAGCCTCTTGTATAATTATTGTATAATAAGACAGTTGGGACCGGACATTCGATCAGCCTCGTATGTTATTCTTATCTCAGCCCCAAACATTCCAATTTAACCGAATCAACCGGAGAGAGGAGCCTAGGCTTGTAGAGAGTAGTAGAATACGCCTAATAGTACCAATGTATACCCTTCTGTAATCCTCGTGCTTTTTTCAATTCTAACTATCTCATGGTATATCCTTCAAGGTAAGTTGAGCGAATCTGTAATGCTATTAGGAATAGAGCGTTAGACTACTAAACATAAGCCACTATTTCTATTTGTTTGATGATGCAACGTTTATCTTTTCTATAGTTTCAAGGCAAAATTAAATAATATACTACTAGCTCTAAAAAAAAAAATACAGCGAATCATGGGCAAGCTAATACTTGCTGTTATTATGATCAGAAGTAAGTCTTGTCAATACCTAATATCGCGGCCCCCCTAATGATGTGCAAGATAATACTATTTCAAGTATATATATTACTAAAGTGGCGCTAGCATTCCAAAACAGTCTTTTATCTAACACTTAAGCGCCTCGTTTATTTTGTCAAACGCCTGATCTATAACGTAAACACATCCTTGTTTAAAACTGCCCTTATACATGTCACACTGTATACACATATGTCAGTCGCATAATAAAAGCTTAAACAAACTTTGACGAATATCTCTTCTCTTAAACCACCGGTCTGTCGGATATCGGTCCATCGGACAAAACAGCGAACACGGCTAGTCAAACTTCAAATAATCTTAGCCGAATTCCAGTGTGAAAACTTTGAGAAAAGCCTTGGCAGCGATCTGCTAGACGAATTCTCCAACGCCACGGCTGCATGTGAGAGAGATTTCCAGATCTCCGCGTGGGTATCCCCGAGTAGATTCTCAATGCTTAAAAGTACATCCTAGCCACCTGGTAAGAGTGCGGGTTTTTTTCTTCTTTTTTTGAAAGATATGCGACTAACAACAAAGTTAAAGAGCGCTCTTCAGATGGCCTTACAACCAATGTATGACATGCCATCATAGCCAGGGCCACTTTGAACGCCAAATGATGAAAGAGCACTCAGTATACCAATTACTACGGTGCAAAAAGCTTCAATTGCAATAGGCGGCCATGCTCTAACTCTAGTAACTTTCTCATTTTCAAGGTCAGATAATACTTGCTACGCAATAAAATTACCGCAAAGAGGTATATACACAATCTTTGAACTCAAGGAATAAGACATCATGGACATTTTAGGCTTTGCTAGAAAGATCTTATTGCACGCGCATTTGGAATATGACTCGCTAGAATCAAGTTGTGTCTGACTCTTGAAGCACGCATATAGTTTTGTTGCTGCTCCTAGTACTCCGTATGGGGTATGAAATATGTAGAAATATGTTTACACATTTGAAACCATGAATGCTTGCTTTCCTATCAATTCTGCTAGATTTGTTTTGAGGTGCGGACTAATGGGGTATGCTGCCACAGTAGTATATTAGATCATCTGGCCGGAGAAAAATATTTCGTAATTCTGATATGACGTTCACTTCAAACAACAAATACGAGGTTAGATGAGCATGGCAGCCATTTCGCGATCGCCTGTGTACCTAAATCTCTATAGTCTCTTTTCTTGGGTATATCTACAACGCTGACGTAGCGTAGGCCACGCCGATATGGAACAGGAATGTCGGTACACAGTATTGGTGATAGTGCTGAGAACTCTTTACTTTGACTTTGCAATTGTTGGGTTGGAACTTCTAAAAAAAAATCACATGTGATGGAGCATTTCGCCGATTAGATACATCTCGGGTGCATCTAGACAAAGCGCCAAGCACAGCCAATAAATGTTGTTCACTACCATAATATTGTCTACTATCATTTTTAATCCAACAGAAGTCAATTCCTACCTGTGCCTCGGTATAATCTTTTGCCCTGATGATATCCTAGCTTCTTTCTTCGTGCTGCTGCTAATACCTATAGTACTGTTAGTACATGTATACTCTGCCCCCCCCCCGCCTAACCTGCCGGCTTTCTTGCCCAGTGTGCCTTTATCTTATGACCACAATGCGCAGGACTTTTGCTTTCTTCGTCCATTTAGTAATTATAAACGCCGATGTAGTTGTTGAAGTGGTAATTATTCCCATTAATTAGCTCCCCAACAGTCTAGTTGATGTCGCCTAGGGTGAGTGTTCAATAATTGGCTAACCTAAATGGTGGCTTGAGTCATCTTACTAGGTGACTAGGCAAGCTGCTGATTTTGCAAACGGTCTGCCCCGACTGCTGGACACACATTGTTCTCTGTCTTTCTCAGCTGTACTCCTCTATTTCTGGACAGTAGTGCAATAACCGTCTTCATTCCCGTTCTTTTATGAAACAAAATATAGCTGGCAATTGTAAAGTCCTAGAATAATATTTTGGAGTACTATAGGAGTGATGTGAGAGAAACAATAACATTTATAAATTAGGCACTAGTTGAGCGTCAATAGACAATAATTTCATAATTTATATGCGAGGAGGATTACTAGCCTCGCGGTTGTTATAAGCGTGCATTGTTATTAACCCTCGCATTTGAAACAAGTACACGTAAGTGAGGCTACTTCCATATAGATGCTATTATCACAGTCCCATTAGTCCCCGATTCTTATTATGTATGTAGTTAATTCCTCGGAATTACCATTATAAGGTGGATAGGCATATAATGCTAGATAACTACAGTAAGCACTCCCACACACATAAAATATACCGTCGGCTATAAGGCATACACCACCGGAGAATCGGTCTGTTGAAAATATGGAAAGGGTTATCGTTTAGCTCTTCTTTTGCAGTACCCTGGCCTAAAGATGCCACTAAATTTGACTGCACAGCCAGCCAGAGGATTTTTCTCCCAGCGTTCAATCCTGGCAAAGTCAGTGTATGTACTATTGATGAAGCGACTATATGACTATTTATTTGGGACAGGTAAAGTTATAAAAGATCGACAATGGCTTGCTTAAATTGCGGTTGGTATGAAGTTTGTGTGTATTTTTTGCTCGTATTGAACCAATCGCTGCGATCGATGCATACGATTCAATAAATCTTGCTACCCACTTCAAAGGGCCTTTATATGGGAATTGGGATAGCGAGTTCTGTTTCACAAGCCTTTACTCTTTACTGCTGATGTTAACACATCTATGTCATCATGTATTGCGACAAACTAAATGTTTCAATTTCTACAAGGTACGATCTAAGATCCAAACAAGAACATAGATTCCGATACCCTCAGTTACTATCAATTCTCCGTTGATAATGTTGGGTAGTGGTTAACATAAAAACTACGTCAGTTTATATTAGCGAACTTATGGATGAGAACGACCCCCACTTTTGCGCAGCCAACTCCCTTCAATTGATGAAACTATTGAGCCTACAAATGCACAATTTAGCAGACGTGCTTTATGCTTGCTTATATAAATTCCAAGTAATGTATACAGTTACGCCAGTGATCGAGATATTCTATTAAAATCGTGAAATATCCTATCCGCTGGATGATGCCAACTTCCCCTATAGTCATAATGATATTTTGTTTAAGATAATGTCCTTCTGGTGCATATATGACTTGGAGCCAGAGAGTGATGAACCCAGGGCATTATATAAATATTTCATTGCGAGCAAGAATTGCACAGGTACTAAATGAACAATTGAAGGGCATCGAAGTGCCTGGTGCTCATCCGATTACGTTTAAATCGTCTATGACCTGTGCATTCGCCGAGACTATTCTACTTATGCAAATTCGAGATACAAATAAGAAGTGGCATCAAACAAAAGATTCCTAGTTCCATCTATGAGGAAGTCAACTGCGATGTGCATGAAGACCAAAACAGGCTTTGAAGCAGTAGTTGTACTACAATCTGTACAGAGACCTCCGAACTCTAAAATCAGAATAATTGTAGAATTTTTTTTTCCCCTCACGCCAAATCTAACAGGGGTAGAGGATCACTGGGAACATTTCCAGGAATGACACTATGGATACAATATTAGAGATCTATTGGCAGGTAGGTGACCGTTAACAAAGAAATCGTCAATATTGCCTTCCTAATGAATTGTTGTTTATAAAACGTGCTGTAAAGAGAATAATACCAGTCGTAGTCCCAGGGCTCTCGAATAACCCATAAAACGGGGCCTAACTTTATCTATGACACGTATACAATAGGGTACATTACATCATTCGGAGGTGTGTGGCCCTTGCATTTCTTACTCAAACAGCGCCCCCGTCAAGCTCAATACAAGCATTATGTTTTCCTAGGCTCATCGGATTATCTTGTTTGCTGACTATATTAGGCTATGCAGGGCTTTCACAAATGTACACCCGCTCCCTAGAGCGGAGGTGCAGGCGCTTACAGGCGTCTCGGAGCAACTCTTTAATTTTCATGAGTTCCTTAAAACTTCCCCTCTACTCAATAGACCCACTACTTAGACGGCAGCACCAAAATGGTTGTGTTAGGTACTTCTAGACAATGTACTTGTCAAGCATTTGCACATAGCAGGCAGAGGACTTTGCAGTTCGAAACTCCATAACAATGCTGCAACGTCACAGCCTCACCAGGAGAACTAGGAAGATGTTGAACATCGCTCCGACTTCACGAGCGTCTTCTCAGATTGTTGAGCTTGAATTAACTTTTCCATTCAGATTCTTGAGTCTCTTGTGATCTATGCTTGAGAAATAGGCTTGTAGCCAAATGCCAAGGATAAAGTAATACATTGGGAAAATATAATCCAGGAGAAAAACTAATCCAGGAGAAAATCTTGAATGGCAAGCTTGTAACACGGTACATTTTTACAAACAAATCACTGGCATCAGTGGAAACGATACAAATAATTGCTCTGACTACTGCCGGAATAATAAAGCTACCTTCTTGGTCCTCTGCCCCCGTGACAGATGAGAGATTTCCAATCAAGTCTATAATACCTGTATGCTGAGCAGCAGGGGAATAAGCTTTGAGTAGAACTCTCAGAGCGGATGCCGCCGCCTATGAAGGCATGTGATTGATCTTGGTGTAGTAATTGCCACCATTCTTAACGCTTTCGACCTCACTCGCACATCTTGGTAGATGCACGTTGATGCTTTTTTAGCGTGCGTACTTCAATTTTCAACTTGGTCTTTCTCTATCCGACGCTATTCGAATTTGGAGGATGCTGACATTAATCGGCCTCCTTCAGATAGTGGACGATAACTTCCAGGAGAAAGTCGCGAATAGCCACGGCGCCGACCACACGCGCGCGACATCGCTATCATCGACGGCATTCTCAATCATTTCCTCAACCGCCGCCGCAATCTTGACAGACTCAAGCTCTAGGGCTTGCGCTGTCTTGATAGTAGAGAGGTACTAGGAAACGGACAGTATTAGCCTCTTCGCGCTGACTTACTTCTTCTCATGTTTGTTTTGTGTGCCGAAAATAGCTTTGACATATAATTGATTACATGTACAGTAGGATGCAAAATGTTCTTGGCCTTGTTAAGTTCTCATATTTAAGTCTAACTGTAGTTAGTACAACCTTTATACCGATATAAAAGCGCTATATTGTAGCGCTAATACCACTATAATATAGTAACTAACTCACTATATTTTACACCATTAATTTACTACAAGATAGCGGCAAAATAAAGCGCTATATTTTAGTAGTATCGGTGGCTTATTATAACGGGAGTATCGCTATATTATAGTGAGATATGCACTAAAGTATAGCGGCCTTATAGTGATATAAACGCAGTGCTTTTTATGCTACCAATTTTAGTTAGACTTGAAAAGTAAAACTTGACAGGGGCCAAGAACTTTTTGCATCCCACCGTATTTAGCCTGTTCACATGTGCATTAGGTCACAATGGTACAAAACAGAGGGGCTAAAGTAGAATGATAATAGGCAGCTATTCATTGAAAATTATTCGCAACAGATTGCAGCCTCCATTTGACCTAAGCGCCATGAATGAACCTGTAGTTATCAATTACAATGAACTAGAAGCAGCGCTTCGAGAAAGGGAACAGTGGCAAGGAGTCTGGCCCGCAGTCCGCGTTATTGACTTTCATGATGGCAAAATAAGTACCATATAATAAATAACTCTCAAGATATGGCCGAACCTGACTATTTCAGCAACTGATCGTGTTTTTGAACTTGACGTCGACCTGGAGAGCTTTTTGGTACGGCATCCCGTGCGTAAAAACCTTACGCTAACGAGAGATGCCAGAAAGAAAAACCACAAGCAAAGTTACGATTCATGTGAGTTTCCTCTCTGCAGTCATGCTACAATGGCTGGTAACGCAAATTCACTTCAGTCTTCTAGAAACTCGTCAAGTCACCCCTAATAATAAAGACACTTGGCAAGGCGAAGTTATTTCCGCTGCTATCAATCCAGCAATGTTAAGATGCCTCCGAAAGCACGCAGGGTTATTCAATACTTTCATTGAGGCTACTTGCGGTATCGGGCACTGGTACTCAGCAAAGCATATGTGTTATAATGATGACTTTAAAGAGACTGTATATGAAAAGAAGTTGGGTATTACACTCTCTGGAATGTAGACAATCTGACGCCTTAGCTTACGCGATTTAGATATTTTCTACGAGTATATCCCTCAAGAAAAGAAGCACTCATGCACTCAACTCTCAATAGCCAACAATTCAACCACATATTTCTTCCTCGACCTACCCGGATCGGTGCTTGCGCGGTTTATGGGAGACGTAGCCAGAGATTCCAAACTCTCGACACGCTTCTTTTACATGGATACTTTGATTGCGGATGAGGCAATGAGAACATGGCAGAAAAATATTGCCTTGAAGCGCACGGAGCTGAAATCCCTTGTAAGAGCATACGCGATGAGATGTTCTTTACAGACAGCCTGCTTATAGTCTCAAGGACAAAACTATTGATGATTCAAAGGTTAACAACCAATCCCTTCGTGAGTTACATGCCCTGGCTCGGGAGTGGCATATACTCGCACGAAATTTGTCCGACTATTCTGCCCTTCTGAAGTTCTTCAAAACTTCCTCATCGAGATACTATGCTTTAACAGATTCACACGCGAGTAAATGGGCGCTGGACATCATGTCATTAAACGGGACTCTCGAATATTTGGATTCGAGCTGCCAATCACTCACTTACTTGATATCCGACTATAGCGGTCGAACCAAAACCCGGATTGACTTGGTAAGGACTTGAAAACAATAACCTTGACTTGACTTTCTGATGGGGAGATTAGCTGTACCACCTTGCCAGCCAATCAGAAAGTCAATCGGCCCGCGAGCTTGCGGAACTGGCACGACAGGACAGTGCTGCAATGCTCACTATTGCGGCAGTTACTTTGTTGTTCCTCCCCGGTACATTTATTGCGGTGAGAATTCTTCAGAGTTCAATGCCCACTGAAGGGCGACAGCTGATTGTCTAAATACAGTCGATATTGAGCACTACTATCTTTAACTTTGCCGATGGAGAGATGCAAGTATATAGAAAGTGGTGGATATTTCCTGTGACTGTGGTACCGTTTACAATTCTTGTGTTTGTTGCTTGGTTTGCTTGGCTTGCTCAAAAACGTGGGAAAAGGGACTACAAATAACTATGCAAATAGGTTATGGATAGCAGATCATGAGTATTGATACAGGTAGTTGTGTACATTGCCTAATTCTCATTAATCTATCTTTCTTAAATCCATTCTCGGTAGCTCAATAAGTAAGAGAGCTTGTGGAAATAAAACCCTCTTCATTTCAAAGTTAGCCGTACCGCACCTTAATAAATTAAAACGCAGGGTAGAACACAATCGGCAGTAATTCCAGAAACAGATATAAAACATAAATTAATTATTACCCTTAATAGTTATTTAGCTTGAAACTTTCGCTTTCTATTAGACTTGAGCAGGGAGCAGCCCTCGGAATGCCAGCCATCAGTGGTCCCAAACGCGGAAATGAGAAATAAATCAGTCACAGCATTGTGAATGGCTGAACTGTTCTCATGGGATTGGAAGTGCTAGAAATAATCTACCGGGGCGACCTTCTTAAATCAAGACTTCTTCCAAAAGCCTCTTAGCTCCTTGGGGACTGCTCTATAGGCTCATATCATATTTGCGCACTCAACTACTGAAAAGGGGGTTGTTTGACAATTTTGTCAAGAATATTTGTTATGGGCCTGATTAAAAATCGGAGATATTAAATTACTCAAAGATTAAGCTCTACGAACAAAGCCATATATGCGCATTCGTACAACGCCAAAGTTGGCCAAGCGGCCCTTTGATAGGAACAATAATCAGGTGTATCTGAGAGTTGGTAGAGGAAACGGCAAAAAAACATTTCGTAGCTATTTGCAACACTATGCAATATAGTATAAAGTCAGCACATCTCAAACCAGCTAAACATCCGTAGCATTGAATTCACTGTATGATTTGCGGCATCCTCCGACATCTTTGTGAATACTGTATCTCTTACATGGCACCATAAAAGCATCCATTACCTTAGATATCAGAATGGCCTTGAGCATTGCTATTGCCGGCGCTACTGGGAAGTTGGGGCTTCCGATTGTGATGGCTCCGCTGGCTGCAGGGTACCATGTCACTGCCTTTACACGACAACGCTGTAATAATGCCTCGAAACTTCTTACAAGGTCCAACCTTTCAGTAATTGAAGTCGACTACTCTTCAATCCAGTCTCTCTCTACTCCCCTCAAAGGCCACGCCGTCATCGTCTCCGCTCCTACCTCTACATCAGTTGACGACCAAATCCCTCTTATTGACGATGCTATCAAATCTAGGGTGACAAAATTTATCCCATCAGAGTTTGATAATATTGCTACAAACTCCAAGGGTGACCAACTGCCAATGTTTGAGGGCAAGGTCAAAACGCATCCATATCTTGAGGCGGTTATAGCCAAGAATCCTGATTTCAGTTGCACGGTGATCTGCAACGGCGCTTTCTTGGATTGCGGCCTCGACAGCTTCCTTATAGACGATCCCAGACACATAGCTACTGTCTATAATAGCGGCGACATTCCATTCACAGCCACTCGACTTGATATTATTGGTAACGCCACCGTCGGGGTCATTAAACACCTCTTCGAGACGGCTAACCGTCCAATTTACATCCAGGACGCTGTTGTTACCAAAAATACTGATAGGGTACGTTAAGGAAAAGGATAGCGTGGAATGGAGATTACTCATGAGTCCACCGAGGCAATGCAATACTTACAAAATCCCTTGTGAAAGTAGCAAAGGGTATTGCGGGTTGGTTAGTAATGCGCCCTTTGTTTTCAACTCCGGTTTTGGGGAGGGATGTGGTCAAATTTTCTCCGACCACTTAGACAACAAGCTCCTGAGATCAAAAGTTTAACAGTCGCCGAGGCTAAGGCTTTCGTAGAGAATTTATTATGATTGATATATAATAATAATTCTTATTATTGACTTAGCTTAACTTTGTAATGTAGCTAAATACAAAAATCACTCAGTATGTTGTAATAAATTATACACGGTAGTCTCTTTCTTGTTAGAAAAGGAGGATAGATTTATAGTAATAGGGAGAGATACACCGCAATAGCTGCTACTTTTGTCAATCGCGGGTCGTATAAGTCAAGGGGGGAAGATCCAATAGGACGGGCGGGGATATTTTCATGAGTAGAGTTATTGAATTGTAAATTCTTGTAAATTTACTTCTTATCCATGATATAAAACCTGCTATTTCAACTCTACTGTATCTACAAACAGCGTTCGGCTCCAACCTGGCGGGTAACGGTCACCAATAATCTCAGCCTTAGTAACTGCGGACCTTATCTCTTGTACCTCGGTGGCGCTAAGCTTAATATCCAGCGCACCCATATTATCCTTGAAGTTGGCTATCTTTGTTGTACCTGGGATTGGTACCACCATATCCCATTGCTTCAGTAACCACGCCAAGACTAGCTGACCCGTTGAGCAGCCCTTACGCTCAGCAAAGGAAGTCAATTCATTTACCAGTTCCAGGTTCTTTAAAAAGTTCTCTGCGGAAAAGCGAGGTACAGTACGGCGCCAGTCGTCCTTGTCAAGATCTTCAGGCCCGCGCAGCTGCCCAGCCAGGAATCCTCGGCCGAGTGGCGAGTATGCGACCACACCAACCCCCAGTTCCTTGCAAGTGGACAGTATTCTTGTCTGTTCCGACTCAATCTCAAGGGTGAACGGGCTATACTCGACCTGCACTGCCGTGATCGGGTGAACGGAGTGGGCGCGACGAAGAGTTGTAGAGGATACTTCCGACAGGCCCAAGTATTTAATCTTTCCTTGTCTATAACAACGCATATGTTAGTTCAGCCGTTCTGTTCATGAGTTACTTCAATGAACGGATGTAAAAGGGTGCTTACACCTTGAGCTGAGCCATGGCAGACACTGTCTCTTCGATTGGTACCTTGGGGTCGGCTCGATGAACATAATAGAGGTCTATATAATCCGTGTTCAGAGCCTTCAAACTCTTTGCGCATGCTTCAGGCACGTAGGCTGCATCAGTCCGAGCCAACCCGTGACCCATGTTCCCGAATTTGGTGGCCAGGATGATGTATTGTCGCTTCTCGGGGTTCGCCTTGAACCACATGCCGAGCAGCTCCTCGCTATCGCCGTATGCGTCGGCTGTGTCCCAAAATCTCTCCTCAGAGGCATAGAGCTGATCGAGGAACTGGAGGCGCTCTTTGAATGAGGTGATCTTTCCATAGAAAGCGCTTAGACCCATCAGACCCATGCCAATTGCTGTTACTTCAGGGCCATTCTTGCCCAGAACTCTCGTTGGGAATGGCATTGGTGAAACAGTAGAATATTATGTTTCGAATCCCGTATGTTAAGACTTTGTCTGAGCTTAAGATAGCATTGAAAATCGAAATATTAAAGTTAGTTCTTTATTTACCTTGGAGTAAGTGCCAATGCTTTGCTTTTTAGGTCACTCAGCCAAGATATTTATAATTCTGTGCAGAATCTTACTACTACCGCCCGGCCTGGATCATAACGCTCTTCATTTCATCTAGTTTGACAACGATCTTGCCTTGCGTATGGCGTAACTCGTAACGTACTGTAATCAGCGTTGGCACAACCAACCACTTAAAGGCTAACGCCGACAGCCCCACACAGTGGCTTAAACGCTAAAGCCGACAGCTAGTACTTTGTAAGTGGTTTTGCGCGGGCGGAGATACGCGTAAGAGTAGAGAGTATTTATTCCGGTGGCCATTGCGACTTTTAATGTAAAGCCGAACTTGAACTAAAGTCGCATGATGATTTTGAATTGCCTCAACATGCGTTGAATTATTTTTTCTAAACATGGCGTATAATAGCAGAAATAATGGACTCCAAGGCCTAAGTAAGCTGGCTTATAAAAATACAATCGTATATTTGACAGCTGGTAGGCTTTAAAGGGAAACTCAATTCGCCTCTTCCAATCCAGCCTCATGTTGATTGTACAGACAGACGCACAGCACAAAAGAAATCTTAAATCTCACACTCAAACAATGTCGGATTTGTCTGGTTCATCACAGGGGCCAGCAGTGGTTTTGGCAAGTACATCGCAACGGAAGCTTTACATTGAGGCCATAAGGTGATTGAAACGGCCCGGAAGGTCTCAACCATTGAGCAGCTTCATATCGCCGGCGCTGCGGTCCTGGAGTTGGACGTGACTTGGGGTGAGCGGATTGTAGTCGCCAAGCTGGAGGAAGCTAATCAGATCTACGGCAAGATAACCAACGTCGTCAATTGCGCTGGATACATTCTTGAGGACGCGGTAGAAGAGGCAAGGTATGCCTTCGACTCTGTTGTTATCAGCAAACACACTGCAAGTTTACAAAAGCTGACCGTTTCTTATTAGTTCCAAGGAGGTCTACGACGAGTTCAACACCAATGTTTTCGGCGCTGCTAATATCACCCGAGCTTCTGTTCCTTATCTTCGTAAGGCTGCTCAAACTGGTTCTTGTCATGCCGCTATTGCCCACTTCGGCAGCCTAGCCTCTTACTGGCCTTTCCCCGCCATGGCGCATTACTGTGCCTCCAAAGCTGCTGTCTCACTTCTTACTGATGGAATCGGTCGCGAAGTGGCGCCATTTGGCATCAAGGCATGCACCATTGAACCCGGCTTCTTCCGCACTGAGTTTCTTAACATGGGAGAAGCTCAACGCCGTGCTCAAACTGCCGTAACCCTACTTACGTACGCTGGCACTCCAGTTGCAGATTCTCGTGAGCTGCTTATCAAGGCGAATAACAACCAAGCTGGTGACCCGGAGAAAGGCGCTAAGGTCATTGTGGATATTTTCACTGGCACGGGTGTTGCAAATGGCAAAGAAATCCCTAATCGTCTGCAACTGGGCTCTGACATTGTGGGAACCCTGAAGGATTCTATCATCCCCGGTATGCTAAAAACAATAGACCAATGGGGTGAAGTTTCGGAGTCAACAGATTTCTAACCTT
Organism: Trichoderma asperellum; assembly: GCF_020647865.1. Classification (NCBI taxonomy): domain Eukaryota; kingdom Fungi; phylum Ascomycota; class Sordariomycetes; order Hypocreales; family Hypocreaceae; genus Trichoderma; species Trichoderma asperellum. The sequence goes on along the minus strand of NC_089415.1, from coordinate 7,147,683 downwards.
GTAACCAGTGTAGAATTTTAAATAGGGCACGAAAAATTTAGAACATTTTAATTTTTCTAATTACTAAACTAGTCTCTATTCTTTCCGATTTCAGGAGCTATTTTATTGCATTTCCAACGATATCCTATTATTTCTCTTAAAGCCAAAGAACTTAATAGCTTATAGCCCATGCTATATAAAAAGTAAGGGGCTTGGCTCAATATCAATATGACAAACTATACTCCTCCCATAATTAAAAGAGAATGGCTATCTTGAGATCTGGTGAGCTAGTGCGGAATGCACAGTGAGACCAATGTTTGCCTGATCAGAATACCATTTGTTCTTTTATAGAGGCGCAGAAGATACAGATAGTATTTTGAAGGGAAATTGGAGTCTATATATTGTAGAGTAGACATATGTACTTTAGTTCTCCAGCAAAATCCTAGACTCTGTCATTAGCCAGCCGCAAATGCTGGAGATCTCGGAGAACGTCTCTTCTGTCCTGCGTAATATTTAGTGGTGAACCTTAACCATTGACCGCGAAATAGCTTTAATCCCCAATGGAAGAGCGATCCTTGTAGCGGCAGTCTAGATTGACGCGCCGACAGAGTGAATACTCGCCTGGTTGCTCGTAGTATTTCTCCTTGCGTGCTGAACACCCCCCACGAGACTCTTTGTGGTAGAATGGAGAGCTGGAATGGATTATAGCCTCGGAATGCATTACAGCAACTAGGTAATGCTGTAGCACCGTTTAAGAATGTATTCCTATGCTTTGCAAAGAGGTTCTTGCTTTGTGTTACGGCCTGGTCCCTCGTAACAGATCAAAAATCCTCAATAAGCAGCTGGCTCCGTTACAACAATTACTACAATTGCGATTACTTGGCTAATCCTTTGCCATGTTTGGCTCAACGATATAACGGGTGGTTACGTTTCGCTTACCTGGATAGCCAGGATATTGCAATACTTTTGGCGCATGTAACATAGTAAACGTCTCAATACAGCCTAAGCTTACTATAATGTCTGCAAACATGTAAGTAGGGTGGTTAAGAATACTTGCTACAAACAATATAATAATAAAAACTAAAATTGAGAGCGCAACAATGCATTTAGAAGGAACCAGCTTTGTGTTTTGCATATGTGAATATTAACACAGAACGTGAAAGAATTAGAATTAATGAATTACCTTGTAGTAAGGAGAATGCAAAGGAACAAAGGAAGCAAATGCCAGAATGTAGCTGCATATATATATATAAGAAAAGTTCATTTTGCTTTTATTAAATGAAACTTCTTTATTAATTTTACAACTATAAGTCCTATTAGTCATATAATTAATGTCAAATTAAGTTTATTTAAATTAATATATAGTTTAATATATACTTACTACAACATAGAATTTTATAAGGTAAGCAACTGGAAAATTGACCCGGTTTCAACGTTGTACAATTAATACTGAGAGTCTAAATAAGATATTTAGCGCTTCTCTGCTAATACAGCGGCTATACTAGTGTTTGCCGCTCCAATAGCATGTTATATTCGTGAAACAGTGCAAATAAACAAAGCACATCCGTGTAGCCTAATATAATTAGCCTAAAAGCTTGCTATCTAATGGGAAATGCCTTGAAAATCATTCCATAAGCTGTTGGAAGGCATCAGTCTTGATGTTAAATAAACCTTAAATATTGTTACTTTACATACTCTGCTGAAGCTGTCTTGTCTGTCTATTTAAGGTCAATTCAGTCTATAGCTTCTTGATTTCTCTTCGAGCCTCTATCAGGCTGAAATATTTGGTTACAATAACAAAAAGTCTCACACTAGCAATTTCCACCGCAATTTTGATCAAGATGAAGACTTTCGAATTAGCATCTCTCTCTATAACCTTCCTACTAGCATTTCTTCACAACAGCGAAGTCAGAGCCGACAATCCTATAATACAGACCATATACACAGCAGATCCAGCACCAATTGTATATAATAATCGTCTATATTGCTTCACCGACCATGATTTGCCAGGCTCGACCTTCTTTAATATGACAGACTGGCGGCTATTTTCGACTGTTGATATGGTAAACTGGCAAGACCATGGTGTAGTGATGAGTCTGAAAACTTTCAGTTGGGCTAGTGCCAATGCTTGGGCCGGCCAAGTCATCAATCGAAACAATAAATTCTACTACTATGCCCCGATGACCCACGGTGCGACGGGAGCTATGGCTATCGGTGTTGGCGTGAGCAACAACATTACTGGCCCATATGTTGACGCGCTTGGTCATCCCCTTGTGGAGAACAACGAGATCGACCCAACTGTCTTTATCGATGATGATGGCCAAGCGTACCTTTACTGGGCTAACCCGGATCTCTGGTATGTGAAGCTAAACGAAGACATGATATCATATAGCGGCAGTCCCGCACAAATCCAGCTCACCGTTGCCGGCTTTGGTGCTCGTCAGGGTAATGAGAATCGAACTACTTCGTTCGAAGAAGGTCCTTGGGTCTACAAGCGAAATGGAATTTACTATAATGTTTTCGCTGCCGACTGCTGCTCCGAAGATATTCGCTATTCAACAAGTCCGGGTCCGCTCGGCCCGTGGACATACCGAGGCGTTGTGATGCCAACTCAAGGCTCAAGCTTTACAAACCATCCAGCCGTTATTGACTTTATGGGAAATTCATACTTCTTCTATCATAACGGTGCTTTACCTGGAGGTGGTGGGTTTGATCGGTCTGTGGCGGTTGAAAAATTTGTGTACAATGCAGATGGCTCCATCCCTCAAATCAACATGACCACCGCCGGCGCTCCACGGATAAATACTCTGAACCCCTACCAACGCCAAGAGGCAGAGTTGATCGCCTGGTCATCTGGTGTTTCAACCGAGATGTGTAGTGAGGGAGGTCTAGACGTTTGTAATATTAATAATGGCGACTACGTCAAAGTCGAAGGCGTTGATTTTTCTGCAAATGGTGCCTCAGTTGGTGCCAAATCTTTCTCGGCTCGTGTCGCTTCTGCAACCAGTGGTGGGAATATCCAGTTGCACTTAGACAGCGTTGGTGGCGCACTGGTCGGCAGCTGTACTGTCCCTAGTACTGGTGGTTGGCAAACTTGGACTACTATTAACTGCTCCGTAAGCGGTGCTACAGGAGTTCGGGATTTGTTCTTTGTGTATACTGGCGGTGGCACCGGTTTTCTATTTAACATCAACTGGTGGCAATTCAGTTAGAAAATGGTAATACACTTTACACTTTTATTAGAGGCCGTTTATCCAGTATCCAAGCAGATTCCAAAAGGGAGGGCTTGTATAAGGAAGTACCACACATTTAACAACTATACCACTATGTTACAGCGCTTAACCGCTATAATACAGCTGCAATAGCTATAACGTAGTGTTTAACAGCTCTATTATCGCACTCATTAGGTATAAAATAGTGTTTATCCACTATAAAATAAATATATTTGCTGTAATTAATTAATTTACTAGCACATATGCTTAAAATACTTAAGGCAATTAAGTTTTATAAATATATATTAGTACCGCTATTGAAACCACAGAGCGAGAACAAGTTACAGAACCACTTGATCTAGTCTGTGCAGCCTCGTTCTTAAGGGCACGCAGCTGCAGCAGTAGCTAAGGGTCATTTTGCGAAGCGAACTTGTGTTATTTTCCCTATCTAGTAAAGAGAACGAGGTTCTTTTTATAATCTATACAACAGGGCGAAGCCTATTTTAATTCTGAACCCTAGTTTATCAGGAAGGCGGGGCACAAGGACTCGTCACCAATAGTGGTTAAACTTAGTGGTTAGTGGCATAAGGATTGACTTTAATATATAGTAAATGTACAGCATATACGGAGTAAGGGTGTTGTTTAATTAAAATGTGGGTGTTGTACAATTAATACCTAATTATAGAGGTAGTTTAATTTAAACACATGAGTGACACATAATGTAAGGCACTCCATTGCCGCTGGTATAAGCACATCCTCCAGAGCCATCAAATAAACCACTAACCGGCTGGCTGCAGGCAGCATCTGCATAAGCAAAACAGCAGATATTACTTCCACTCCAGTTATTAGCAACATTTAAATACCATGCATTAGGTTGACCCCAGGATGCGCAAGGCGTCCAACCACCATTCCAATTGTCAAGGTCGATTTGACCAACATATCCATTGCCACACCCATATTCATAAGCATTAACTTGAAATCCACCCGTAGCAACAACAGAGGTTCCAAAGGAGATAGCAACAGCAACAATAGAAGATGACCGCATTTTCACAAATATGCCAGCAAAGTAGATCTATAAAGATTAGTACCTCATATTTAAAATTCCAGAGTCAATTACTCACAAGTGCCTAATGGATATTTAAGCCAATGAACTTCAACCCAGTCTATTATACTTAAGATAAAAGAAAGACAATTCAGTGTTAGGGAAAAACTATGTTTATATAGTACTTTCAAACATAAACAAACAACCTAGATTCAAGCGAAGCAATGGAGATAGTTTACTATTGATTTTCTATTTTTTATTAGTATCAAAACATATGTTTAGTAAATCCAGCAGCCGGAAATTTTAATACCTCCAATGAAAAAGAGACAGCTTACCATTCTATACAATAAATATTTACCTTCTCAATAAAGAAGGCAATTGAAGAAGAAATAAGCATTAAAATCTGATATCAGAATTTAGAATATTAAAACCGCAATATAATTGCCTGACAACTTAGTCCGCTGGCCTGATTACAAAAGGCACTATTAGCTGATTTTATTTTAGAACAAAAAAAATACTACAAGTACTATATAATAATTGCTTTTGAAAAATCCCTTCTGGCCTAAATTATACCTTCCAGCACCGCCGCCTATGTTTGTAAATTGTTATAATCGGCATTGTCGATAATTTTCAAGCTTACCCTAGCATCTCTGCAAACTTTTTTTTTACAGTTACAGCACGTTTTCATGCACCGCGCATTAGAGAGAAGGGAAATCTTCACACTCCCCCCAACCGCCGCCCCCTTCTTTTTTGAGACACAGTCTCACCTCGCTGTTGGTCCGATCATGTTATTCACATACATGGCACCAACCGATGCATATAATATTTTGTTTAGAAACTCTATAGAAAGGTAGATCTTCCTCTGCCAGTAGACACAATTTTCGGATTCCCGCCTCTATGCTGGTTTACTGTCCAGCAGCCATTTTCGCATAAACGCAACGCTTGGCCCGATAGCGGGCCCTATATTTGTAACTATACACACACTTGATGATTTCATTTCAGGAATCAAAGGCAATACTGGGTACCAGCTGTGCCGCCTGCATAAACTTGATACCGAAGTTTTTGACATCTATCCAGAGGGCGAAGCTTCTCAATGCAAGGTTCCACTAGTTATGGGGGAACGTCTTCTTGCCTGGCAAAGCGGCATATGGTCTAGTCGGTGAGCGCACGTCTCGACAGCTGCACATCATGTTGATGTATATAGTCAGTCCCTAGGATACGTGGTGGATTCCGAGACGCGATAATAGCTCTGGTATGGGCGCGATCCAGACGCTGATTTTCTGTGTCAGTCGACTGGCCTGTCCCAGGACTAGAACAATTAATTGTTACATCGAACACGCCTGTCAAGGATTCACGCAGGTGGAGCAGACTCGCCTATCAGCAGTCAAGAGGCGGACGCCCATCTTTTTGCCCACAACGTCCATTAATAACTCGTGGAAGTGAGACGCAAATATGCCCGGCATAAAGAATACGACGGGCGGCGACTTGTCTTCAATAATCATGGATCGGCGCGGGTTGGCGCCTAGCATCCGTGTACGCACGCTACTTCCAGAGCACCATGATCCGTCGCCGTTGCGAGCAGCGTGAACGTTTTTTAAAACCTGGGCCGCTTTAGGAGGAACCATTAATTAAAAAAGAAATAATTTTGAGACACACATATATAACCCCCGAACTCGAACCAGCGGTGCAGACTGCAGTACGCCCTTTTGAACGATGAGGGCTTGCCTCTCTAGGAGAAGAGATTGTGCACAATAGATCCTGCGCCGGCAGATTCTCCCATCCATGTAACATTTTCAATATTTTCGTATGCCCATTGCAGGGAGAGGCATTGATAATGCGGTCTGGCAATGGCTGTGCCATTAGCTTGCAGTGATGGGCTGGCAAGGAAGCCGAATACGCCGAGACCCAGATGACTCTATCATTTCCATCTTCCTGGGACGCAGGGATAATCTCACTGGGGCTCCCCCATGATCCCTTCGTTCCGCTCACGAATCCACCTCCCCAATACCTGATTAGTCTACTCAAGTTAAAAAAAGCCAAGTTTCCATACTGCCACCGACACATTGGATTGTGTTTATTATTGCTAGTGTGCCATATGGCTTTGCTTTAGTGATGCTTTCCCTCAGCCTAAATGCATACATACCGGTGTCACCGATTGCTATGATCGTTTTAGTGCCAGTGCCCTGGCGGTCATACAATGCTTCGCTGTCTTCTTGAAGCGCCTTGCTCTATGCGCTACAATCATGTATGAAAGGCTTGGTACGCCGTAGGCTACTAATATTTTTAATTTTTTTTCGCTGTGGCTCTGGAATATTACCATTTGTACTTTACAAATTTGGGGCCAAATTACGAGCAGCCAGTAAGTTTCATGTAAGCGTCACCAATCATAACTAGTGCTGGAATTATAAACGCGAAACTACTCTCATTGCTTTTTCCCCTGACTAAAAAATTAAGCCAAGTACAAATCAAGTTACAGCGCTATTTAAGATGATCATAATTCATTATGTGTAATTGATTAAGCTTGATGTGACAGCCTAGCCCATACACTTGCTAATGAAATCATTGTCATAACGTATTGTAGCAGGGGCAAATTGTTTGGCTCCTCACCTACACATTCACTAAGCTTCTTACAATGCAGAATATGATGGCTAAAACCACAAAAGAACAGGACATCAGGTAACCGCATTGGCTTGTTTCAAGGGGAAAAAAACATCTACAAATTATAAAACGTCATTGAAATGCTACTGTTAAAGGCGAAATGGGTGTCTTTGTTTTATTAGTTAATTTTATAAGGTCTGGTGGGGCTTGTGTGGCTAGTGTAAGAGATACTGGTATTTCTTAAGTATTGAATGTACCTTTTAAAATAATAAATTAATAATAAAAGATAGATGTAGATAGTGTATACCCGCCTACTCTTTTATTTATATTATTTTCTTTTATTTCTCTCTTTTTATTTTCTTTATGCTAAGTATATTATTTTATTATAAGTAATTAAATTAGGTTTTTATATAAATGTAATAATAGTACTGTAACTATATCCTAGAACCTATAGCTTAGTATACTTTTTATTGTTATATAGATTTCTGCCTAGAATTATAATAGCCCGAGCTTGCTGTAGTATTTGCGCTATAAGATGCATTTACTATAAGAACTTAATAAAAATAGCCAGGTAAGTAAAGAGTTATATTAGCAGGCATAGCTGTATTTTTAAACCTATAAAAAAGTTTTTTTATAATATATTTATTAGCAAGCCTGATTTATATTAAAATAAAGTAATAGATTTTTTATATAAAGAGTTTAAAGAAAAAGTATTAAAAAGATTAATTGGTTAAACCTTAAATGCTATAAATTAAATATAGAAAAGAATATACTATATTATATAGTAGCAGGACCCTGATCTTTAGATTAAGTATTAATATAATATTGCTAAATATTTTTTTAAATATTTAGTTTTTATTAATAAAATAAAATGTAATTAAAGGATTGGGTATAAGCATTAAGGATAGTTTTTAAGAGGTATAATATTACTTAAAGTTATTAAGTTTAAATAAGGCAAGAGGTAGTATATTCTCTCTGCCTATACTTAAGATAGGATTATTTTTAAATAAATTTATTAAGGGTTAATAAATGTAGATTATTTTAATAATTTTATATTTAAGCTACTATAATACTATAGTAGATACCCTAGACCTAGATCTATGTTTATTATAGATAATATATTTTAGTATTATTTAAAAAAAATCTAATAATTATATAATAATACAAGAGTAAAACTACTATACCTACCTTTATACTTACTAGATTTTAATCCTATTAAGGAGTTTTTTTCTATCTTTAAGTTATTTATTAAAAGATATTAAAGATAAAATAAATATATTATTAAGATAGATTTTAAGAAATATTTAAGGTGGTGTATTAATAAGGTCAGTAGCTATAGCTATATTATAGAGGTTTATTTTTAGTATATAGGATATAGGATTTAGTAAATTAAAAAGTAAAATTTAAAGGGATATAGGATTTAGTAAATTAAAAAGTAAAATTTAAAGGCATTAAAGTTTATAAAAAGTATATATATAGTAATTGCATTAATTTTAATTTAGGTATTTAATATTATTTATAATAGCTGCAGGGCTTTATTTTTATTTATTTTTATGCTTTTATAACTTAATAAACCTTAGGATGTTATTAATAAATTATAATATACTTTTAAAAGGTATACCTTTAGCAATTATTATATTTTTAACTATATTTAAATATTAGTAAATAAAGCTTAAGTTTAAAAGCTCTTTTATTATAAATTAATTTACTGCTTTTATTCCTCCTTTATATTTATTACTTTATATATTTATTAAATTTTATATACAGTAATCTTTTATTTTTTTAATTAAATCCCTGGAAATTAACAGTAGTTTAGTATAGCTGCCTTTAGGAAAAATATTAAACTTACAGCTATAATAGCTAGTATTATTATTTACTTTTTATTTTTTATTAATATATAATATTTTATTATATATATTAGCAAAAATCTTAATATTTTAAATATTTTTTAAATTCTTTTCTTTTTTTATATTTTTTTTTATTTTATTATAAATCTTTTAAATAGTTTTATTATTAATTATATAGTAATTGTTTTTTTTATTTATTAAATAATATAGCAAGTTTTACTAGCAAGATTTCCCTTTATATTTATAGTAAATAAAGACTTAGGTTATAAACATTAACTTAAGGGAATTTAACTAAGCCTGCTGCCTATTAGTAATTAAATTTCTTTATGCTGTCTAGGTTACTGTTATTGCTTTTGTTTTCTAATAGGTAAGTTTAATAGCTATAGTTATTATTATATACTGCTGTTTAAATAAAGAATTAAAAAATATCAGGTGCTTGTTAATTTTTGCCTAGGGAATCTCTTTATCTTTAAATTTAATATTTAAATTTTTATATTTTTTAGCTTTAATAGCTATAGTTCTTTTGCTTATATAGCTGCTTTTAGCTAAAATATTTTTAAAATTAATTAAAAGTATAGTAATATAGTCTTTAAGCTTTTTTTTTAAAGATTGCTGAGTATAAGGATAAGGTTTCTTTTATTAATTATATTAACTACTATTAATTTTTTTTTACTAATACTATATTTAAATATTTTTAACTTTAGATTATAATAAATATAAGTTAGGTTTTTTTTATTATAGGCTTAGTTAAGTTTAATGTTGCTAAATTAAAGCAGCAGTAGGTCTTTTATTATAATAAATTAATTAGTTTTGCTGGGCTTTTATTTAACTTTTAAATTAAATTTCTAGCTATATTCTAGAAATTTATAATTTAAAATATCTAGAGTTATAAAATTAAAAGCATTATTATTAAAAAAAAACTAAATTTATTTATAATAGTATAAATTCTATATAGTAATAAATCCTAGTAGAATATAAATAGCTAAAGTAATATTTATATTTACACTTGCATTTACATCTATATATACTCTAGTGGAGGCAGATGGGTATGCTATATTATATAGCTATAAAAAAACTTTTATTGCTTTTTATTTAGTTTTATAAATAATAGTAAATTAGCTGCTTTATACTATTAATGTTTTTTTTATAAGACTTTTATTAATGCATTTGCTTTAGTAAAGTAAAGTAGTATTTAGTATTATTATTCTATAGGATCTGTTGTATAAAATATATAGGGGATTTATAGGGCTGAGTGTTGTTACTATAGTATTTGTACTTTTGCTTAATTAATTAGCTTAGGTTAATTAATTTATATGCTATAGCTGTTTTATAGATTCTGGCTAAGATTAAGGTTATGCTAATGCTGAAATTTAAGTATTAAATAAAAGATTGTTTTAATAGAATTTATTATAAGAATATATAAGCTGAAAATTAATTTAAAGCTATAGATGTTATAATGCGCTTACTTATACTGGGATTGGGGGTGGATATATAATATTATAATATTATAATATTTAGAAATAGATATTGTTATTTTGTTAGAGTATAATAAAGTATAATAATATTAATATAGTACCTGACGTGGGACTTCTGTGGTATATGTCTATAATTGCATACAGCTATATGTGGGTTTAAAATTGGCGTCTATTATTATTTTTACTTAATAAAAAAGGGATACCTATTTCGCCTTTGACAGTACTTTCTCGACTGTTAAGAATGAAATCTGTCTTGTTTATTAAGCAGAAGTAGCCTTTGCCTTGTTATCTACCAACAATACATGTGACGTCTTAGCGGTTAGTGTTGGCTACGCAGGTACTACTAGCTATTTATATAGGCTTCTAAAAAAGGCGTTAATTTTGTAGCATGGAGTGGTAAATCGCGCTATATCAGCCCAAGGCCACGTGCAGTGTTTATCCCGTCCCCTATTCCAGCAACTAATTGCCCACTTCGGAAAAAGACCTTGTTCTAGACCAGAGCTATGAAGTGAAAGTACACATAGCGGCTGTCCAAAGTAGATAAGACCTAGATGATCGATGTTATAATAAATGAGACGTGTGGCTAAATCTTGCTTATTTCATAAACATATCCATATTTCAAGTGGGAAGAGAAAAACGAGGGGTTAAAAAAAAAAAAAAAAGCCTCTTGCTGCTCCAAGAGACACACACGTCCGAGAGCCGGATACAAAGATGAATGGAAAGGATCCTCGGCACATACCTAGGTACTAGTAACTAGGCCTAGCTGCGATGTAAAATAGCGCGAGGTGGTGGTGGCGAGTGGAGATCACAACAAAGTCTTTGCTATCTTCTGGACCACACCACTTAACCACTAAAGGATAGACCTTCCCCTTCTGCCCGAATCCCCTGGATCGAGGCGTTAAGCTTTTCAAAATCCAGGCTCGGGAAAGAGACAAAATATCCGCGGCTTGATAGTGTGTTTCAGCGGTCATATTTAGTGCACGCACAGACTGGCCACTCAGCTTCAGCTGCGAAGAACGAAGCGCAAGTGTTATTGCAGCTATCCGAAAGCTATCACGAATCAGCTCCACATGGCCGATTCTAGGCCAATATAGCCCAATGCTATTGGCCAATCTGGCTAAAGCTGAATAAACTATCTTGGAAATATGGAGAGATTACACTAATCGAACATGGGCGATCCATGTGCATCGTGGCCACTACGGGGCATCATGATGGCCTGGACACCAAAAGCAATGCGAATTGTTCGATTGAAATTAGGCCATCGAATCTGCTGATTCAGACGGCCCTAGCTTAAATAACTGCGAAGGCATTTTCTTTCCCTGTCCGGTTTCTCGAATCTGGTTGTAATTGTAATGCTACACGCTGCTCATTCTGTGGAGCATGATGCTTTCGTCCCCGTCAGCGGTTGTCGTACCCAAGGAAAATTCAATTCAAGAATTTGACTTTTTTGAAGCCCTCTCTATCACGCCTCAGAAAGATCCTTTCTCAATAGACACCGAAGAATTTCTCTCGTTGCCTAATACTGTTCGTACCCCGATCTCGCCGCAGTCAGTTCCTTTGGCGACGCCACTGCCTAAAGCTTCAAGCGCCACCAACATCAACTCTTCTTCAGTCTTGCACCCGCCAGCCAAACAGTCCGCAAAAATGCCTCGTCAATTATCTAAAGCCCATACAAAATGCTGTGACCTTTGCCACAGCGTTGCGGCTAATGGAGACCGAACCTCTGTTCGCATGCTCGAATATCTCACCACTGTCAAGCAACTTTCGCATAATGTCGATCGGTTAGCACACTTGCTCCTTGACACCTGCGAGATTCTGTTCTCTATTGAAGCTGGCCTTGGAGAATGCGGACGCTCGACCCCAGAGTTACCGTCTGATGTTATCTCAGAATTGGACAAGAAATTACGGGTTGCTCAATCAGACTTCAATATTCTCGATGAAATGCTGGGCAAACTTCTAGAATATGAACGCAAGGGCACGATGGGGAGGATGAGGCGTGGCTGGGGGAAAATATTTGGAGATACAGACGTTGACAAAATGGCGGCGGTCCTCGAACGAACAAAAGAAGGCTTGAGAATGAGTGCGCTGCTCTTCCAGTGGACGCTAGGCACCGAACGGATTGAGCGCGGTATGGGCATTGGATACACAGGGCTCGCAGCGGCATTGAACAGACTGGAAGATAATTCGGGACGTGTGAAAGCAAAGGCTTCTGAGCCAGACATGTCGCGTCATCGCCCCTCTCCTCTTAGCCATGGGCACCTGTCTGCTGAGGGACAGCATCAGCAAATGCTAGCATCTTCAGCCGCGTGGAGCGAAAGATCCTCCTCTCGTAGGCCCGATTCTGATATGGCAAATACGCCATTTTCAAACCCGCGTGGCCCATCAGACGACATTCTTCATCATTACAGCGTTACCACGCCGAGCTCGATTATCTCGAACGACAGAGTAAATTCGGGCATTATTACAACTTTTGATCGAGCTAGCACGATTGGAGACACATCATCCAATACTGGAACAGCAGAGTCAGATGCGCTCCTGGAAGAGTTGGCCGGTATGGACCTTAGACAGTCCAAAGCCATACGTCTGAAAGTAGACCCTTTTACAATGCCACGCTGGACCCCTCGCAGCACAGCAGGCTCGGATGCCGAGAATTTGAGGGGCAGTATCATTTCTGCTGTCAGAGGGAAAAACCATAAATTAATTGAGCAGTTGCTGGATAGAGGAGTGTCTCCGGCAGCGGCGCTGACAGAGGCTGTAAATCTTCTCGATACCGAAAGCATTCGTCTTCTACTTCTTTTCGGGGCCGATCCTAACGAGGCAGACGGCGATGGCATTACACCACTGTTTGCGGCAGTTCAAAAAATGTTCTTTTCGGGAGCGGTAACCCTCCTAAAGTATGGAGCGGATCCTAATGCTTTAGTTGGCCCAGAATTGGAATCTCCTCTAACGTGTGCTATTACCACCCATAAAGTCAGCTTGTCGCATCTCTTATTAATGTATGGAGGTGATCTATCTCACAGCACCTCCAATGGTAACACGCTGTTAATCGCAGCTATCAACAAGAAAACCCCAAAGAGGATGATTGATCTACTTCTCCACTATGGAGTGGATCCAAATGAGAAGAATAGAGAGGGGAAAACAGCACTCTTTGAAGCGATTGGCTCTTCTCGAGTGGACATCACAGGCAGCCTTTTGGATCATGGGGCGGATCCAAACCTCCCAGGACCCAAGCACATGCTGTGGCCGGCAACGTACCAGACACCCTGTCTTCAACTACTTCTTAACCATGGTGCAGACTATAAGAAATGCCCTGGTATTATGGAATTAGCAACCAGTATCAACAATATCGAATCGGTGCGCGTGCTTTTGAAAGCTGGGGTCGACCCCAATGCTAAAAAAGATGGTGTTTATACTCCTCTATGCACGTCTATCCGAGATAACAGAATAGACATATTTCAGCTACTTCTTAGCAATGGTGCAGATCCAAATGTCATGGCTAGCGAATATCCAGCCTTCAAATGCATCACACACAATCGGGTCCACCTCTTGCCTGCGCTTGTCACCGCTGGCGCAGACCTGCACTCCCCCAAGGGAATAGTAGAGACTGCAGTCAGCTCAAACAACATGGAGGCGTTATTATGGCTACTAGATCAAGGCTTAGACCCTAATGAGAGGAACCTTAAGGGATCTTCCCCATTAACAAGCGCCATTCGAGATAACCGGATGGAAATGATAGACGCCTTGATCTCCAGAGGAGCCGATCCTAACAAGCGTGGGCAAGATTGGCCGGTATGCATGGCTGTGCGGAACCCTCTAATACTTAAGCGCATATTATCAGTGCTTGCCGAGCCACGTGCTTATAAAGGCGTCATGGAGATGGCTGTGGCCGCAAACCAGATCGAGTCGGTCAAGTTACTACTGGCAGCGGGAGTTTCAGTGGAAGATAAAAACGGTGGCGTTTTCTCTCCATTAACGACGGCTATTCGCGAAGATTTGAAGGAAATGGTTCATTTCCTCATAAATGACGGTCATGCCGACCTCAACGCCCCCGGTGAGCATCTTCCTATCGTCAAAGCAGTCAGAAGATGCCGTGGCGACGATACAGAAATACTTGAAATGCTTCTTCAGAAGGGCGCCGATCCAAATAAAATCTACAGAGGCTGGAATGCATTTATGCAGGCTGTCGAAAATGGTGATATGAGAATATTGAAACTGCTGAGCAGCAAGTTCAGTGTTGATCTAGAGGCCAAGGATGATCAGGGACGGTCTGTCATTGATATCGCATCTTCTCGGGGTTGGGAAGAAGCAGTCAATATACTTCTTGAGGGTAATTTTAGGCTTTAGATATGTGGCCACCCACTTACACATTTGTAGATATCCAGTTTACAGAGTAGCGCGTTTTTAAACTACCGTATCATCATGTCCCGATTTGAGAATGGGCGGCTTGTTTTATCTTAATACAAATACAATTAGTACAATTATATAAGAGCAAAGTTTCCCCTCTTGATCATCGGGGTCTTTTTAATCCGTAGGTTGCCGCAGAGCAATTATCAAGCAGCGAGTGGGGCAATGTAGCTAAGCAGTGGCTGAGTCTTCAATGGAACACGACGCACACGCGTATTCTGCATAGATACGTGGATTGCTTTCGTGAAGAGTGGTTGGGTTATAATATACTCAGTGAAGATTTCCTCACAATACTACGACGAAAGCCGCCAGCCAATACAAAGCAGCAGACTGGCTCAGACAAAATACAGCCAGGCATTCACAGGATCTTATCCACTTGGGGCTATTGTACCGTCTTTAATACTTCCCGGTCATGCGCAGTTCTCACCGCAAATCACGAAATGGGTGTAGGGAGTGCAAGCAACGCCATAAGAAGTGCGATGAGAGCTCACCTACTTGCCTCAATTGCACCATCACGAATCGATCCTGTTCATACCGCCTTACACGCCCATCATATCGCTTCAGCCGCCCAAAAGCAGTGCCTTGCGTATCAACACCATCACTACGGACGCTCTCGCAGCTGACCTGGTGCAATACCCCGGAATGGCAAACGCAAATGTATGATCTAGGGCATCTTGAGCTGCTTCACCATTTTGAGTCAGGCGCATTTGGAGCGAGTATGCTACCACTACCTATCTCAATACGCATGGTGATCATGCAATGCGCTCTTACCAACCCCTATCTCATGGACCAAATTCTTGCCCTATCGGCAGCCCACATGAGTACCTTTCGCCGAGGACAGCAACAAATGTTCAGCAACAAAGCGATGGAACTTCAGACACGAGCTTTATCATTATTTAATAGAGCCGAAACCGATATTACGAAGCAGAACTCTTGTTCTTGGTTTCTGTATTCGTCATTTCTTGGGCTCCATATTATGTTCGAGACTTTCCAATGCAGAAATTTTGAGTCCTTTTTCGGTAAACTTTCCACTTATTTTCCTGTTCACCGAGGTGTGCACGTTGTGACACGAAAAGCGTGGCCAGCTATAAGGGACCTAATTGAAGAGATCGTCGGGCAGCGGCGGATCGAAGTCACCGCTGGGCCCGGTGGTGAGCGACCTGAGGAATGTGGACATTTAAATTCTCTAATCCACAAGAGTGACCTTCAGGATATAGATAAGGACGCATGCTTTCAAGCAATTATAATTCTTCAGCACATTTTCGATCTATGTCAAGCGGACTCAGGAGCCCACATTCAAATTCCTTTTACAATTTCATGGCCAATTCTGGTATCCGCCAGATTTGGTGATATGGCTAGAAGGCGGATCCCAGAAGCACTCGTCATATTATCTTTCTATGCTGTATTGCTGCATCGTCTCCGTACCTTTTGGGTGTTTGGCAGTTCAGGACGGTTTTTGATCCAGTCAATCTCTGCTTATTTAGGGACACAGTGGGAAGATTGGCTACTGTGGCCAAATCACCAATTGGCAGCAATATAACTTAGAATACTAAAACTTGTGGAATTTCAGGCACCTGTCTCGTATTACAAGCCAGGACCTAGACGATGTGATGGGTAGAGTTAAAGTTAGGCTAACACTCAATGTATATAATGCGCTACTAGCGAGGCTTTGAAAGGATACAAAATAGGACGTGAACTAAGCGTTTGGCTTTCGCCTTCAATATGTTATGCTTATTAGTTCCATATAATTTGACTTTTTAATTGCTGGAAAAGGACAATACGAAGCGGATATCTAGAAAGATTCGGAACGATACTTTACGGATTAAGCTCTACAGAAGCCCCTACCTTGCTTTATTTAAAGAAAACGGGGCTCAAAGTGGTGGCGTCTGTGCAAGACCAATAGATCAGCCAATGACAGGCCCAGGAATACGCGGGTGGAGTAAGGGGCTACAGAGCTTTGGAGCTCTGCACTTGGGAGCATCGTGCAGCACCCGGCGCTTGCGTGCATTGTTTCGTCAGCTTCGTATTAATTGATACATGAATAGCCATGGCATGAACAGCTGTGGCTACTATTTGTAGCGCTTTCTACAAGCCGTTTGGAAGAGCTAAAACGAAGCACAGACATGATATATTGCATCACTTGCTGTGGAGATTACCGAAACTGTTCACCAATCAGGGCCTCGACAATACGCTTGTCTACGCCAAGATGGTGATATTTTGAATACACCGGACAAGAGAAATCCAATGAAGGGGTAGATCTGTCAAGAAAGAGCCGCCTTTCCCCCTGGTCAAGAAAATTATTTATAGGCATTTCATGGTTTTAGGGCCAGCTCAAGGCTATGTTGTGTCCTAGTACTTGAAGAATATTTGCAGAGGATAAATAGCGTTTTTAAATATCTCAGGTCTATCCTCTGACTCTTTTCAATATAGAATATTTTATGAGTTAACTCTCTTGAATTTTTTTTCTTCTTTACTCCTTACGTCTAATTGCATAAATTAATCCGTTGAATCTACGTCTGCACCGCAAAATCCAGGATGAGCACCAACTGCAACCCGGACTGGCAACATGCAGCCTTTTCGTTCTATCGCTACATCCCTTCTATCGCTGCGGCTGTTATCTTATGCGTTGTTTTCCTTTTATCCGCTATACTACATATGTTTCAAATGTGGAAAACAAGATGCTGGTATCTTACACCGTTGGTAGTTGGATGTTTTTGTGCGTTTATACCCAGCCACAGGTATTGCAAGCTGTTTACAATGGCGCTGATTCTGAATTACATCTATAGTTGAGTTTATTGGTTTTACCGGCCGAGCCGCATCGGGGGCACAAAAAGCAGGCTGTTGGACACTGGGACCATACCTTGTTCAAACCATGTTTATTTTGCTTGCTCCCGCCTTGTTCGCAGCGTCCATCTATATGATACTCGGCCGAATCATTATTCTTGTCGATGGGCAAGACCACTCAATTATTCGACCGCAATGGCTCACTAAAATATTCGTCATTGGAGACGTCATTTGCTTCTTACTTCTTGCGGGAGGTAAGGCTCGTTTTCGTGAAAGATGTCACAATCGAAATCAACTGCTTACAAGTACGTCGCATTTCTAGGCAGCGGTATTTTGGCTTCGGGTAAAGACAACCCATCTTCAACGAACCTTGGTAACAATGTTATCATTGGCGGTCTTGTTCTCCAACTCGTCTGGTTCGCTCTTTTTGTCACAGTCGCGGGTGTTTTTCACTATCGAATGACGTCAATTCCAACTGTTCGTTCGCGACAGCCAGATTGTCGCTGGCAGATATACCTCCGAACGTTATACGTTGCCGGCTGCTTAATCATAATTCGAAACCTATTTCGTGTTATCGAATATGCTCAAGGGAATAATGGATATTTACTTACAAAAGAGGCCTTTATTTACATCTTCGATGCCTTACCCATGTTGGCCGTTGTGACTTGGCTTCACTGGATGCATCCGGGAGAAATTGGCTTATTACTTCGTGGTGAAAAGGCAATCCGGAATGGATTTGAACTGATACAAAATCGTAACAAGATCTAGAAGCAATCATTTCGGAAACAGCCATGAGTGCTAGCTAAGTTTAATGCGCTATTACAGTGTGATCGGCACACCAGATTTTAAGTTCATGAAGGCTGGGGATCAATCATTATTCTTATTATAATCCCTTTTCTCTACGAATACAGACCAATATTATCAAATGCTCTGAATAATATTTCTGCTCCTCATGTTGTTGTTGGCGGAAATATCGAGAGTGGTATTATAAAGAGTGCCGGTGTTTTGTCCATAATTTTTACATTGGGCTCAGAATTACGTTGTCCCCCATTCATAAGGATTCTTGAAAATGTGAATTAGCTATTTAATCTGAACGCCCTCATGCAAGATGTAGTGGACTATGTAGCCAGGATCTTTGTGAGCTTCCTCTGACGTTTGCCCTATCTGCCCGCTGTAGAATATTCATTGCTTTAGGCGCAATATTCTTTCTCATAGCTCCACAGTTACAATACCGGCGTAAACTTGAGTTACAAACTCAATACTCGAAATATGAGCGATACAGTTATGTTCTGCCTTGCTTTCTATTATGCCCATGGGAGGCGGGCCTGAGTATGAAAGAAAGTCACAAATCTCCCAATACTAGGATAGGTTATTTCAAAAATTTTACATATTTAAGTCTTCTGGGGGGGCCTGTCTCCATTAGTATGGGTTAAATAAAATGGGAGGAGCAGTATTTAACACACATAAAGTAGAAAATTGATTCATAAATGTAGCATAAGGGGTGAATTTTTTTTTTCGGACAATCCAAATAGAAGCATAATATTCCCATCCAAAAATACACCATGATGCACTTTGCAGAAAGCAATAGGGGCAATGCTTTCATATAGGTACCAGTAAGTGTCCACTTCATTCAGTAACTGATCTCGCTCGCGACTACTGATCAATTGGCCGGTGCTGAAAGGCACTAAAGGCGCTGGCATCCACCTTCTGTTCGCGGCATAGCAAACGAAAAGATAATACTGTAGCTCAAGGTTGAATGACCCATCTTCATTTTGGCTGCTATGCGCTAACATGAAAGGTTGAGAAGGCTATCAATCAAGGAAGAGATGGTGGAATAGCATGTGGACCAGCTTGGAGCTGCGCTCGACACATCTGCTGGGAGAGGGCGTAATTGCCACAACAAAAGGCTGCTTGGAAATGTCCCTGACTCCTTGATATGGGAATGTAGGGATATAAGATGATACTTTTATCAAGAGTGAGTATTGAATTAAGATCTAAGAAGCAAGATGCCCGATACCGAATACCGTTATATGCAGTGGCATTATCGTTGATATTGAACTACCCCCCTAGACCTAAATCTTCAAGTACGTACATAGAAGCATTTTCAGTCTTCCAAGTCCATGTTAGTGGCGAGTTAGATTTAGAGCCATTGCTAATATTTGGCTTGTACGGCAAAAGTGTCGCAGTTCCACCAATAAGATGTCCCAGTAAATCCCAAAGTCAGAAAAGTATGTCTTATTATTGAGTCAAATAGTTGCTTAATCTGTTCACAGTTTAAAAAAAGTCGTGAGTTTCTCGGTGTTTCTCAAGCACACAAAGGGAAGTTAATTTAGGTGCCATATGGTGACCAATTAAGATTTGAGTAGCTATCAATAAAGCCCTTTATATACAATGGCCCTTGCTTGCAAAAGGAAAGAAAAGAGAAATATTTACAATGGCCCCTAGTAGCTCATAGTACCATCCTAGTGAGAAACGTTGATGGCAAAGAAGTGAACATCAGAAGCGCTTGAGCCCTGGTTGTAGTTTCCAACCTTGAAGTAGCTGGAAGGCGCATCAAGCGAGTAGGTGCTAAGAGTTTTGGCTGCGCCGCCATTGATGCTGACACTGAGGACGTTGCTAGAATAGCTAATTGTGTAGGTAAATTGCTGGCCAACTGGAACATTGCCAACCTTAGTCATGACTTCGTTACCGCCAGAGCGAGTTTGTTCCACACCCATAGTCAGATCGCCGCTGGAGTTGTAGTACAGCTCGGCCACTGGCTTGGTGCTAACGTTGTCTGCGATATGAATTTGGCCGACGACCGTCCCATAACCTGAGTTGTCTGGCTGTTCCACAGCTAGCGTCACTGTTAATTTGTTGTTGCTGGCGTTTGGGTCCCAGCTGCTAGGGTTGCTTTCGCGCAACTCAGTGCGGCAGTGCTGGCTGTTGGGTGTCGTGACGCAGCCGGTGTTTGAGGGTGCCCCAGGTACTTTCATGACCAAGGCGCCGTCGCCACTCTCAGTGAAAAAGTAGTGATGGCCGGGATCCTGATATCCCCCACAGCCTGTGAGCTGGGAAGCAGGAATTGTGGTTGGGCTGCCCGTAGAGCCAATGGGAAGCTGTAGGGACCATTTCGAAAGATCAAAGTTGCCACCGGGAGCACAGCTGGGGTTGAGCGCCGCAGAGGCAGCTCCCACAAGGCCAGTAGCAAGAAGAGTTTTGAGGGCAGGCATGGTCGCTGCAGGAGATATCGGTGAATAATTGAGCTATCTCTGGGTAAAAGCTTTTCAGATGAATGCAGAATTGGTAGATAATAAAGAGGATCGTCTTGCCATTTTATATATCGATGCAATCGCGAACAGCACCTGAGACTTGATGATCCTGTTTCTAGAATGAGTAGTTAGTGAGCTGTCGCACTAACACTAAAATGACAGGTACACAAACCCTCCTTGGATATTCCTAAAAGCAGATTGTCCGTCGTGCCGCATACCCGGCAAAATATCTTCCAGCAGGGTTTTGATTGGTGGATATTTTTTTAATCTTAATTGCTAGGTCGTTGAATCCTGAATTTACATCAGAAGCTGAGTCGTTACAGTATTTTAGAATCTATGAATCGGCCAGAACGTAACACAAGCTGCATGATGCTGCTAATGGCATAGAATACATTACAAGTAGTAGTACGGAATACTCTGTAGTAGGCAATAAAGCTTTACATTTGAAGCTAACTGTGAGCTGTCGGATTTGCTCGCTGCTTATGGTTTGGCCTCGCTCCTCGCTATTACGTATTAATAGAGGCATGATGCTTCCTTTTTCCGCCAACATTAATGGCAGTAGGATACAAGAGCAGAAAAAAGGTAATATTCACACAGTCTCTATGAGATTCGTATTCTTTTAAAATTGTAGATTGGTACGGTTCAATGTGCTTAAAATATAAATAAAAGTCGATATAATGAAATGCTATAAGGCAATATTTGACAGTTGTATATTATTTCAGCTACAAATAAAAGCAAGTTTATGCAACAAAAATTTCACAGGCTACGAAAGCGGGTTTTTCTTATCGATTCCAGCTAGGCTAAAGATTTTTTTTTTTTTTTTTAAAAAAAAGAATTGACAGTTGTTTCGAAGTTGGGTGCATATTGAAAAGGGGCTTTTTCGCTGAATACGTCCCAATTTAAGATGTTACAGATATTCCAACCTTAGCCTTACTCGTTACTAGAGAAGGAATTAGTACCAGCTGGTGGGGAGCTTCTTACGCAGTTGTAGAAAATAAACGTAAAAATAGAGCTGCTTTCCATATATATATACAGGCATATATGCTTTGAAATTTTACACTGGCTTTCGCAATATGTCCAGCTTAATTTAACGTTGTTAATTTGAGTAAAATTTATAGTTGAATAAGTGCTATAATTTAAGTGTTGTAATTTAGTGGAAGCTCTGTATTATAGGGGATATGCCCTATATTATAATACCAGGCGGGGGCAGAAAAGCGGTGAATGGAAGAACTTTAAACACACACTGCGAAATTGCACACATACAGTGGTGATGCTCAATTGGTGAACGGGATGCTCATATTACGGCGTACACATATATTTTCTTTTCCTGTTACTGTTTCCCTGTTCTCTGCTCGAATGCTAAAATACTATTGTAATGTAGCAGGCGGTACCTTAAATTGTAGTACTTCCTATTACAAGCCCCGCCATTAGGATATAGGTTACGCCTGCTGAATACTGGATAGACCCCTCCGCTAATATATATAAAGTAGATACTATACTTTATATCTATCTGTTATTAAAGAATACAAATATGGCATTCGGGGGCACAAGAGATGGAGGTGCGATAGCAATAAAATTTTGAACAAGTATAAAATATCCCCCACCTAAGTTATTTTCATTTCATGCCGGGATTAAACGGAAACTTTTGTCAGTATGCTATCTATGTAGCATACTAAGTCTCCATTTGTGGTTACTGCTAACCACTGGGACATTATCAGAGCTAATTTACAGCAGCCTTGGGGCTGACTGTAATGTCAGATTATAGGTCTAATACGATCGACTTTGGTATGCGGGGTCACTTGTTAGAGTAAGCTTTCTAGGTATTGGTAAATGGTGCACCTCACTGCTTATAATTGTAGTTTGCAGGCAAACCTTTTTGGTCTTACTCACATGAGAGTCAACTCAAACCCATTCAGCCTCGAGTCATGAAGGCAGTTTTCCATACAATTCCTTTCAAGGGATGCCAGCTAATAATAATAATCGAACCTAGGTGGAGACTTGTGTCAACGGCGATTTGTTTACTACCTAGTATGTCATGGCCAGGGAATCATACCACACTTAATGTGAAAAGCGTCGTAGAGAAGCTATCGCTACTGAAACATTGCACCATTTACAATAATTTGTATGCCTATACTAAATTGACTTTTTACTATTGTGGCAACTTTCATCAGCACTGTTAAGCTGGCCTCCTGTTCTAGACTAAAAGGGACTGGATAAAAATATGTAGCGCTGTAGTAAGCGACAAGCCACACACTTTCGGTTCTGGTAATAATACCTATATTTCCTGTCAAATTATAGATTGCAAGCCATATAATTCCATGTTGCTTTTGTACAGACTTGACATTTTTAAATGTTGCGGAAGAAAATATGGAGGTGTGCTTATGATGCAATGATCCAATGATGCAAGATAATAACACAAGTTGGTTGCAGAAGTCAATGCTCAGCGCCAAATTCGAACTGCGTAAATCTTCAGCCTCTTTGCTCCTACCTATTAGCCCTCTTCTTCACATCCACTGTTAACCTGTGAGTAAAACATCGGTAAAGCGAAACATAGAACTGCGCCACTGTAGTGCTTCCCAAAGGAAAGGGTGGTTGGGAAAGAAGAGTAAATGAAATCGGAAATAAAAACAAGAGTAGAATAATGGTGTGAGTAAACTCCAGAGAAATCGCGATTATATTATGAAGCAGAAAAATGGCGATGAGCATTTTCCACCCTGCTCTATCACATCTCGCAGTTCAAGCAGTTGCATCGCCGCGTATCTGGCATCTGTTCGGCTCGACTTAGCCGTAATGTGTAAGCTTTGTGCCGCTTAGTGAATCAAAATCATATCGGAGCTAGTTACTTTTCCTAATTGGGGAATTTCACCTCGGAGAAGTGGCAGCACTAATAAAAGCCTCTCCCAGATTTTTAAATCCCTTGTTATTCCCGAGAAGAGAAGGGGGTGTGCGCACCACGGCCTAAACCGAACATCCGGGGGTCAACTTTGATAAAAAGAAAAATGCCCAATTGCGTGTAGAAAGAGTCGTTTTGGCAAGTCTATTTCGTTAATTTGCCTCTTTTTGTAGAATTCATCGAGTGAAGAATATGTCAAAAGAGGTCGTAGCTTTCTTCATATGGAACCCGCCTCTGCTAGGGCCGCTGTATGACAATACAAAATGTACATGGCATGCAAGAGGCAGGAAAAGCTGTAGGATTAATATAATATAGTATTGCACACGGTGCTCTTATGTCATGGATTAATGGTTATAAACACACACTCCCAAAGTACTTACATGTATCTTATTTATTATAGAAGATTCATCGGATGGCTAAAGTAAACAGCTGTCTGTGATGCAGGTGCTGATTCTGTTCATATGATGACAATGCGGCATTTAGCACATATGTAGCCGCGGTGATTAAGCTCGTTTTAGTAAATGCTGCACATCGCTCGATCACTATGAACGGTGATTGCGTAGAAATCACGCCGCTCTGAGACATGTGGGGAACGAAATGTCAAAATTAATGCACAGTTAGACACTGTAGCTGCTTCGATGCTGTTATCCGTCAACATCCCATGGAATCCCTCGATCCAGCTAGTACCAAAAGCGTACGGAACATTTCGTATTACTCCGCAATCCGGGAAGTTAACGCCGACCACCGTGCTTTTTGTGGATCGCCTGCTAGTAGTTCCTCTGCGGCCCGCCAGCCACATCTCCAAAAGTGGAATATGAGTAGCAGTTTTGGTGTTAGTCTGAGCATATACTGATCCAACAATACAGCCAACTATCTTGATACTAAAGACCTCCTCTCCTGGTATCACATACAAGCTACCTAACACCATACAAAAAGGCGCGGAGAAGAGCTGGCTGTGTGGTTGTTGACCATTAAATTGCAGCAGGATATCTACTAGAGCAGTGGTACCTGCGCGTTGTATGCTGGGCTATAGACGCTCAAAGTGTCTGATCTTGGTCGGCTCAACATTGCTTTATTCCCTAATGTCAGGGTATCCTGCTATTATGTTTGTAAGAGGGGATCATCCATGAAGAATCTTGTTATCAAGCATCTGGTCGAGGCTTTTCGCGTTTCAGGTGATGTTGCTATATTGCTTCGACTCAAGCAAGGATAGGCCTCGCTGTATTCCGAGGAGTCGGCAGTGGACTCCGATGGTGTGACAGGGTGACTCAAAGAAGGTCGTTCGATAGTAATATAAAGATAAAGGAGCACATTCGAATTGTTGGGAAGGTAGTATTGAGCTTCCTCGGATAACGCGAACAAGGCTAAGTAAATGAACAGCCGAGGTCACGTAAAAGTTGGTGGCACGGTCTCTGCGCAATTGTAATGTATTAGTATTTTCTCTAACAAATACGAGTGGATTCAGATTTTTAAATCTATGGCCCTCGGGATCGGACTACATGAAATTGTGACCCCGATGATCAGCTTTCAGCCTCTTAGCTTAAATATAGCACTGCAAAAATAAAATTGTTTGAAGTTAAAAAAACACACAAAAAAAATTATTATTTTAATAGTCTTAAAAGTACTTGTATTATACGGCAGTATAAATTAGCTAACACAATAATATTTATTATATTACAATATTTTATAATACTTATAAAGCCTTACAGTATAAAAATTATTTTTAAAAAAAGTACAAGAAATAATATTTTAAATGTATAAAATATTAAAAATTGGTTTTAAAAAGAATAAATCGTATTCTAAATAATAAGTATTAAGAAATTAAAATTTAGTATTATATAATTTTTGGCTATATTTATATATAAATTTAAAGCCTAAGAAGAAAAATATTAAATAAGCGTTTTAAACTTTACAGAACTCTATATCTTAATAATATACTAAATTATAACTGAACTATAGTTTATATGTTAATATAGCTGTAAATGTACTTGGTTAATATAGTAATAAAGTTTATTGTAAGAAACTGTAAGATATGTAAGAAACTGTAAGACGTGGCTATCTGGAGGGGGTGGCGGATTGTTGATGACAGACCCTATGTGTTCTGAGTTTGTGACGTGATCTACAAGATCGTTAGTGCGACAGGACTTAATATAAAAGATATGGCCGCAGTTGCTTGTCGTTCTTAAAGAATTTCCTAAACAGCTCCCTCAGAACTCCAATATCGACTCCGCGCTCTTCTGCAATAATCCTATAAAAACTATCGCATACCATCATTCTTTCATAAGATATGAACGCTTACGGGTATCCAAAACCGCAGTACGGAAAGCGACTACTGGTTAATATAGTGGACGAGTATGCAGCCTACGAACCAGAGCGTATTTTTGTCTACCAGCCATATTCCAGCAACCTCGAAGATGGTTATCGCCCTATTACCTTTAGAGAAACTTCCAGAGCTGTGAACCACCTTGCTGTCGAATTACTCCAGCAGACACAAGATGCCGCTTATGAGAAGGACAGCTTTCCTACTGTGGCTTATATTGGGCCAAGCGATATACGGTATGCCATAGTGATGCTTGCCTGCATAAAGGCTCATCGCCAGGCGTTATTCATCTCCCCTCGCAACAGTCTTGAAGCACAGCTTTCGCTCTTCAAAAGAACACAATGCGCTCAAATATTGTATGAGTCCTCGATGCAATCCACTGTAGAGCCATGGCTTCAATTCTATCCTATGCCAGCGAAAGCAGTTCCTCCTCTTGAAGTTTGGCTTCAGTCGACGGCTTCTCATGTGCCATACAATGTATCATTTGAAGAGGCTAGATGGCATCCTTTGGCTGTTCTCCATACCTCTGGCTCCACGGGCATTCCAAAGCCTGTAACTGTTCGCCAGGGAAGCGCTGCTATTGTCGACGACCTACGAGAAGTATATATGGACGGTTCTCCTGTACTATGGTCTTACCTTCCGAGCCATTGTTCGAAAATATTCGCACCGATGCCGTCGTTCCATATGGCAGGAGTCGCTTGTATGTCATTTTTTGGAATTTATTTTGGAACTAAAATATTTCTGGGAGTGCCAAATCGCCCTCTAAACGCGGACATTGTTGCCGAATGCCTAAAGATCACGCATTGCGATGCAGCTGTTCTTCCCCCATCTATTATTGAAGATATGAGTACCAACGAAGAACATGTTAGGCTTTTAGCCAATCTTAAGTTGACTGGCTTTGGTGGAGGTTAGAAATATCTTCTACGACATAATTTGCCCTTCCATTTATCGATCAAAACTGACTGTGTACTATAGGTAATCTATCTCCTTCAGTAGGGGATGAGCTTGTGAGAAAAGGTGTTAAATTTGGAAATGCTATAGCTTCTACCGAGTAAGCTGGAAATCTGAACCATTAACCATGAACCATGCTCGCAGCTAACATATTCAGGGTTGCACCATATGTTATACATCATCAGCCCGACCCCAAGTTATGGCAGTGGTTTATCATTAACGCTGAAGAAATGGGTGCTGACTTTCGTCTGATAGCAGATGATGATGTTTACGAAATGTTTATTGTTCGAAAGGACCCAAAAGAAGCTATGCGGCAACCGCTCTTTTATACTTTCCCTGATAAGACCGAGTGGTCAACAGGTGATATGTATAAAAAACATCCAACCAAGCCAAATCATTGGCAATACTATGGTCGTACTGACAACGTCATAGTCTTCTCAACCGGCGAGAAGCTCAATCCTGTGACAATTGAGGCTGCCGTAGTGGGCCATCCTGCAATCAGAGGCGCACTTGTGGTGGGACAGCAAAGGTTGCAGCCCGCCCTGATTTTGGAACCACACGAATTTCCAAAAGACGAGACAGCAGCCAAATCTCTTATTGAGGGCGTATGGCCCATTGTTGCAGACGTAAATAAAGTCACCGTGGCTCATGGAAGAATTGTCCGTGATATGGTCGTTCTTGCAGATCCTAAAATGCCATTTTCAATCTCGGGGAAAGGCTCGATACAACGAATGGCAACTGTCACAACATATAAAGATTTTATTGATGGACTCTATGCACAGCAAGACGAAGGTATTGATATGGGCGATGCGATTTCTTTAGATACTACTAGTCCAGAGGCCATGGCACAGTCTATCTTGGATATTGTCAGATCTCAGATTCACAAGCCAGTTGTCAACATTGAAGCGGATCTTTTTAGCACCGGGATGGACTCGATGGAAGTTATTACTCTTTCAAAGATACTTCGATCTACCCTAGAGACTGCTGGTGTAAAGGTTGTTAAGGATACCGCTGCGCCTCGAATTATTTACGCAAACTCGACAATTAAAGGACTGGCGGAGCATTTATATTCCTCGGCCATCACTGGAAGTTCCGACGAAGATGCTGAAGCAAAGGAAATCGGTGCTTTAGCGAAACTCATCTCCAAATACACCAAGGACCTCCCGTCTCCAAACACGAATCAGCCCAATCCTTTGGATGAACATCAGACAATTGTCATAACGGGCACTACAGGGTCTCTTGGGGCCTACATGCTCGACCTTCTAATAAAAAATCCTCGAGTGGCAAAAATTCTTGCGTTCAACCGTGGCCAAGATGGAGGTAGCTACCGCCAACCAGCATACAATGCATATCGTGGGTTAAGTACAGATTTTTCAAAAGTCGAATTCCTTGCTGTGGATCTTTCCAAGCCATATTTCGGCCTCCATCTGGAGAAATACAACGACATCCTAGCTACAACAGACCGTATTATTCACAACGCATGGCCTGTCAACTTTAACATTAGCGTCAGTTCGTTTGAACCTTACATTTTTGGCGTGCGCCAACTTGTGAATTTCTCCAACAAAGCAGCCAAGAGAGTCCCAATTATATACATATCAAGTATTGGTACCGTTGGTGGCTGGGTGCGTCCAGAACCAATTCCTGAACGCCGCCTCGAGGATTTGACTCTGCCCGCCATGGGCTACGGCCGGTCAAAGTTCGCCGCAAGTTCTATTTTAGATGCAGCTGTTGAGCAATCGGGTATCTTGGCTGCTGTTATTCGCGTAGGACAAATTGCTGGTGCGCGAGCCAAAAAAGGCGTGTGGAATCCCCAAGAGTTTATCCCGAGCTTGATTGCAAGCTCAGTGCATCTCGGAGTGCTTCCATCTCGACCAAGTAGCACAGATGTTGTGGACTGGACGCCCGTCGAAGATATTGCTGGCCTAGTTTTAGATGTCGCCGGAATCACCGAAAAGATTGATCCATCAACCATTTCGGGATATTTCCATGGAGTAAACCCTTCGGTAACTAGCTGGACCAAAATCGCAGCAGTTCTCAAGAGCCACTATTGCGGAAGAATAAAGGACATAGTGCCTTTGAATGAGTGGATCCAAATTCTTGAAGCAAGTTCTATCAACGCAACAGCGGAGGATGTAAACAAAAATCCTGCTATCAAGCTCATTGATGCATATAAGGGCATAGCATCAGGTGGTGGCTACTCTAAGTGGGATATGGAGAGAACCATCGCACACAGTCCGACCATGAGAAATCTTGGGCCAGTCGATGAGGCTTTGATGAGAAACTGGTGTGACCAGTGGAATTATTGATGTTGAGAATAATATCTGCGATGATTTGTTGCTAAGGAATTATTTCCTTTACAAATTTGTTATCTAATTATTGGACAATTGTTGAATTAGTAACAAACTAATAAGAATGAGCATTGAGGGTTACACTTGAAATCCACTTTGAGCTAAAAACTCTTTAGCGCCGAACCCTCGAGAAAAACCTAGTGAAGATATCGCCAGATGTTAAGCACAGTAGATTTTGGAGTCGGGCAAAAAATTGCGGTTTCAAATGCGCTGCTTTCCAAGCTCTCGTCTTCTTTTCTTTCTCTTCTTCTTTACTTCCCTTGCCGACTTGAATGCTTATCTTTGGAAACTATGAGGAATTTCGCTCCTACTAAAAGTATCTTCGTCATGCTATTAGTACTGTGTGTAGTATCCAGCTGCATCCTTTTGCCATTTTCTCAAAGCGTTGGAGCGCGGGTCGTCCCCCTGCGTCGACAGCATGCAGCAACGCCTATCCTACGTCATTCAACCTTCTTATACTCTGTGCTAATACTAGTAGTAGCATTACATTCACGCAAGGAATCTTCCCCATGTCTACTATTGCTGCTTTGAGGTCAGCCACCGAGTTGGCCATGCATTAGCCAGTAATGGGACTGCCAGCGTATTAAAACAAGCCACGTAACGACCGCCAACGAGGGCTGCATATGCCAATAAGCAAATAAGCTAAGAAAAGTACATTTCGACAAAGCGTCGCCATCCAGGCCAGCGCCGTAATACTGGGAAAAGGAGTAGCCAATGAAAGAGCTGTCATTATCGCGGGGCGCGGGATCTCAGAAAGGGTCACTTAGTGCGAGTATGGAGGGCTCTGCATCATAATCACGTCTGTTAGTCTATTGGCTTTTTCTTAATTGCTTTTTTTTCTAGATATTTGAGTAGCCGCGCAAGCCAGTCATAGCAGCCAACGCTACCCTTTCTTCACATCGCTTGCACTCGCTCTTTTTGGACAGCACCAGCTACTATGGAGGAGACTTTAACCGAATTCACAGTATTCCCTCAATTACCAACTGAGCTAAGGATCAAAATATGGGAGTTGGTGCCAAGACCTAGCCGTGTGGTTGGCGTTTTACCTCCAGCCTCTAACTGGTATCGTCATTACTATCGCGCAATTGGCTCTAGAGCAAGCTCAGGCGGGAACCATCAAGGAACAGGATCTTGGCAACGCTACCATTATCGATACATTGTTCAACCCAAAAAACATGCGATATTCCCTCTGCTTCATGTGAATCGCGAAGCTCGAGACGTTTGGCTGCCACATTTTTTTCAACCTTCTCGCCATTCTCGCGTATCGGATCTTGATATTCGATTCGATACGCCTTTCATCAGCTACGATACCGATATTTTTACTATCTTTGATGGATGGCCGTCAAGAGGCATCCCGGTGGATGCTTATCGCAACCCCACGATACTTGGCAATGACGACGAGCCAATGGACGGCTTTATAGCCCTCGACCGAAAGCGAATAAAGAACGTTGCACTTTGTGAAATCCCAGGAGATATAACATCTTTCACAGGCTCCGTTGCCATCCGTCAATTGCCAAACTTGCAAAACCTAACAATCCTGGCTTTGGGACCCAATTCGACCTATCGACCTGCGCCTCTCGCTTCTCAGAGTGGCAATGGAGATAGCCTACCAATACTTGAGATGCTAGCAGTGGATATACAACGAGGTAGCTCTGATATCTATGAACTTCCTTTGGATCTGGTCCATAAGAGTCCATTTCTCAACGGTTCGAGACTACGGCATGCAATAGCTCTATCACCCAGTATACGTCCACTGTTTCGTTATAAAACATTTATTCTATCTTTGCTATGGCATGAATTCAGGCAGAACAATGCAGCGGAAGCGATTTCGGCTTCCTGGTGGGAGTACACAGAGTACTTGTTTGAAGACTGCCGTGAAGACGCACAATGCCCTTTAATGTTGAGCGGCTGCGGCGCTGAAGGCCATACAAAATGCGAAATGATGGACTGGAAGCCTAATTTTGAGATTAATTATAAACTTCTTTATGCAACAGAGTGGAAAGATGAGCTCAAACGTATCGGGGTCATTAGAACATGAACCACCATACCGAGCTCTGGGGAATATGTTTGTGCTATTGTATCATCAGCTGCTGTAATTTTCTTAGAACAAATTGTATATGAGCCTTTTCTTGCCATTTCGGAAAGCAGATAATGATTCCCTCTCGCTTATTGATTTTACGAAGCAGGTAAAATATGCTCGCAATTTATAACATCAATAGTTCCTAGTAACCGGGCTAGTGGACACTCATGAGATGGGGTCGTCAGCGCAAATAAGCCAATTTATCATCAATAACTATCCAAAATATCCATATCCAAGTACAACACCGATAAATAAAGACAAGAACAGAATAGAGCCGTCATATATGAGTACACCAATAATGCTTATCATCCTTCTAAATGCAATACCAATTGTTGGTTGAAGTCTCCGTTGAGCTTTGGTACTTCTTTAATCCGATTTATAAGGGCTGATAGCGTGATGGAATCTGTCATCGTTATCTCGACTGCTGATTTCCAGTGAATGGGAGTCAGAGTCGAATATTGTGTTCGATAAGTGATCATTATCTTTGCTAACCGACGTCTTCCTTGGTGAGACAGACGCCGCATCGCTGGTATAATCTGTGCTTCCTTCTGTCTCCCTAGTTGTGAATTCTGAGTGAGGACCCGAAGAGGTTATTTCTTCACGGTCTGCTTCTTCTGTTGCTTTGAGATCGACTTCTTCAAACTCGGGTTGGATAGGACGAGGAAGATTTCTCGGCGGCAGCGGAGGCGGCACGCGCTTAATGGGGACTACAGCATCGACCGGGGGAGCGCTGATCGATTGTGATCGCAAATCTGAAGGAGAAATTATCGCAACCTCTGACTTTTCGTCATCCTCGCTAAAAAATGTGAGGCTATCGTCTCTGCCCCAGTCACGGTGGATGCTATTCTTGCGGCCTTTGGAACCCCAAGGGCTATCATTTACAGCATTATAGAAATCGTTGGGCTCCTCGTACAGACTCCGATTTTGGAAAGTGTTATTAAAAACAGGGCTCGTGACTGGAGTTATAATTTCGTCAGTTTGTGTTCCGGCATCTGATGATTCGTAATGCGGATCGCCACTCCATCGCAGCCTTGAGTTTGGAGTTGATGCGTAGCTATCGCGGCTGCTTCTTGTTTCCGCGGTTTCCATGCTGTGTCTATTGTGAAACTTGCTGTAGACCGGACTTGAGGGACTTGGATGATATTCAAACTGGCGGCTAGACGGTCTTGAACGAGTCCCAGCCTCCACAATATCCAGTCCCTCCCTTTGCAAGGCCAAAAAGCCATATGGATCCGGGTCACCAGGTTCTGGGATGCCGAACAACTTGTCACTAGGAGCCTCAACATTCACATCACCTGGTGCCGGTTGTCCCTCGAGCTCCTCCATAAGCTCTTCGTCAACATCCGATCGGCCTTCGGCAGCCTTTAATGTCTCCATTAGCATTTTAAGCTCTGGTGGTGGATGCCGGACTTTCCCAGCTAATATGTCAGTAACACCTATCGTCTCTCCATAAAAGCGAGCATTTTCGTCAGTGCGCTCAATTATAATCGAACCGTCGACTTGGACACCAGCGTAGAAACCACGCGACTTGAGATACGTAAAGTTTGGTCTGTTGGCCTCTTTCCATTTGCCATCGTTCTCGAGAACTCCGCCCATGCCAACAGGCCCGGCAACTGCGGTAATCTCTCCACCCACCGTAGCTCGAACTTTGGTGAAGGCATCCAGAGCTTTGCGATTGTTAATTACCAACACGCAATCGTAGATATCCACTCCAACAAGAAACCCCAAACCGGCCGTGTGGAGCAGAATGCCAGATGGTGGGGACCATGATCCGTCTTCTCGTTTGGCGACCACCACGCCGGAACCGCCGGCTCCGGACACCCACAATCCAGTACGCATAACAGTGAATATGGCGAGGCCAACGCAATTCTCAATTACCTTTTGAGGAATTTTCTTGATAACTCGCTGCTTTCTCTTCGGACCGGCGGCATCGGCTTGGCGTTCCTCTTCTGCGTAGAAGCCATCCTCTGCATGGTGCCATGTTGTTAGCGTTGTCCGAAATGATTCAACGAGAGGTGAGACGATGGTCTATAACCGTAAAGCAACTGGATTTTAAAAAGATAAGAAAAAAAGCAATCGGGAAAAAAACGAAGCGTTATTCTGATAGCCCTCTTTGATGGGTGATTTGTGTTTGTTTAACATCTCAATGAAGAAAGACAAGATGATGAAAACCCATCAAAAAGAAAGGTCATACGCACTGCAAAATGATCTCAATATTCTCGCGGCCTTGTCGCTTTCCTTATCTAATGTCGTTGGCCAAAACGCTTCGCTGCCAATGCGATTAGAGAGCCGATTTACGGGTGCTCCGAGCTTATCCGCCCAGCCCCAGACCTTGTCAAAGCCCTTTTTGCTTGTGGTCTTGGTCGTATCCCAAGACGGCAGTTTCGACGTCACCTTTTGCATCTTTGTCGCTTGGAAATTGAGGATTGGAAAAACAAAGCGAAGTCAGGAGAGATGTTGATCCAGAGCTGAAAGAGCAACCGGCGAGAGTTTACGAAATAGACAACTTCATGCTCATGTTACAACCAAAGCTATTGGGTAGTGGCGCAGCGACGTGTCCCGCACTTTATATCATCTAATAGCTCGCACTACCTACTGACTGACTTCCGCTCTTCCCGATCGCCGCCACAGCCCGCTGCTGCTGCGGGTGACGCATTCGACGGATCAATACGGATCAGTCGGTCGGTCGACGCCCAAAGCAAGGCGTGCTTAGATACTTCGAGAATTTGTAGGGTTCTGCGCCTCAGCCTAAACTACGCAACACATCCAGAGCTGCTTAGACAACAGCTCTGTAATCACCAATCAGCGCCCTGTCTTATAGCACGTTACGGAGTACTCCGGTATAGTATGTATATAGACTAGCTAGAGACTACGTGCAGGTAATTGTTTGATGGGCCTGTTTTCTGTCCCCTCTTTTTGGCCTCACTGTGTCCCCTACCGTGTTCCAAACACAAAAAACGGACTACCCTACTCGCCTTGCTGCCTTTCGCGATGACGTAACCAAACAGCCTCGCTTTGTAGCAATGTGTAGAAGATAAAGTGCGAATTGAATCCCCAACGCACAAAAATTGTGTCCATGAGAAATTATAACTAACTACAGTCTAAATCGTATAAGATATCGCGCAAGATGCAGAATTCGGCTGTGTTATAGGCCCCATGGGATCCATTTCTTGGAGAAAGGAGTCACAGCGTATCTAACAGTTTCATGTGCCATGTATTAGCAATAGAGCCATAGTATGTGTGGCGGGTCAATTTCAATCACAATCAGAAAATAATCAGCGCCACCACTAAATGTCTGATACTAGTGGCATACGGGTAAATCAATACAGGTTCAATTTCAACTTGCAGCATCGTGGCCTTTCACTAGACAAGTAAAAGAGCATACGTAATACCTACTTGTGTCGGCTGTGGAAAGCGTTATGCAAGCTTTGTCCATGAAAAAGAATACAGTACAAGGTGCTCTTGAGCTTCACTTGGCTCGTTGTGAACTCAAAGGTCAGCCGAGGCGTCTCCTCTTTTTTTTTTTTTTTTTTTTTTGTCTGTCGCTTTGCGCTTTAAGAAGCATTATTCAACTAAATGGCCTCAATTTGTATGAATGCCCGAGTCCATAGGTTATTTGACTATTTGCGGTAGATACCAGACTAAATTTGCTCTGAAGTAATAGAAATGAGCTTTGCGAAGCCCAAAATTCCCCAGAATGTGAAGCTTGGTGAGCGGGCTATTACTTAACTCAAGAGCACTCTATTACTCCATCAACTATGCGCCTAATGTATTCTACTATTAACAATTTCGGGGAGCTATAGAGTCGGCAATGTCGTTATTAAAATTGATGTGAGAGATGACATTAAACAACGCTTTGATAGTGGACAGAATGTGTATGACAGCGTTTACTATATAAGTTTAGATTCAGCTGCTGGTTGGATCAGAGAGTCGTACGAATACGCGAATACGATATTTTCAACAAAAAGCCTTTTGGCAATTAACATTGACACCAACACCGAGACACGAAGGCCTGAACACAGCTTATCTTGAATATATCGCCTCGAGCGATCGTGGTTGAGACCTCGCTCTTCAATATCGCCGTGTCCGCATCTCTATATCGAGTTGCCGTTAAGGATTAGCTAGATTGCATACGGCTTTACTCATAGTACTTGTAGTGCCTCCAACATCAGCCAGTTGGTAAGTCTAATGTAGAGCTGTGTGATGGAAACTACTTGTAGAACCAAGAATTTTGCTCTCAATAGACGCTCAGCAACGACAATACTGTACGCACAAAATCTCTAACGGATAGTCGCTTTTCCCGTAATATCTATAGATCGATGTCTACTCCGTGCGTAGCTGAACAGCTCGTATTACGGAGAAGTCCGGTTTTACGTATTACTAAGGTACATGCGATGCAGCCAGCATATGTCTGGCGCTTACATGTACCTTTTCCTCGGATGTTTCCAGCAGGCAAGGGCTGAATTTTCTTCGGTACTCGGCGGCCTTCGTCTTCTATTTACTGAAATGGTATAGCGTCTTTTGAGAAGGATGCGGTGCTTTTTTTTTTTTTTTTTTTTTTTTTTCTCTTAGCCTTTCAATATAGGAGGTTCAACCCGCGGTAATGCAGACTTGGAGTATTCAATGAAGCGTACATCCCTACCAAGAGATCAGACCCGCAGGGATTTACTGTGCAATTGCTGGCGATACTCCCCTAAAAGCCAGCGTAAGGTATGCCGCTAACCCCCACCTCTGTTGATCGACTCCACGCTGGATCAAAAGCACTGCCAGAAAGCGCAAAGAGCGTAAGGAGTAGACCCAAGCGTAGTTGAATTCTAGATTCATTCTACTGGTCGCAGTTGGACATCTAAGGGCCTTGTCCATGCAGGCTGTACCTGGATTGCCGCCAAGAGGTCGCTGCCGGAACAGCGGCACCTGTTTCCTCGAATATGCTGACGTACTAGCAGCAGTAATCCGAGGAACGATCTTTACAAGGATTCGTATCTAGGCCGATCTGATCTACCGTCGGGCCCAATGCTTGCAATAAGCAAAGCCCGAATTTCCTGCATACGGAGTACGGAGTACAGCATAGTCTACAAATACTCAGAAAGGCAGTTCATCCTTCAAGTCTTAAAAGGGAAGTTACGCATTAATATTACATCCTCCGTATATGGCAGGTGAGTGTGTAAGGATGATGCCATGTCCTTGGCTAATGATAACGAGGGAAGAGGAACTAAGTGTGTCACTGAGGTAGGCAGTCGCTACTACCCTACTTGGTGAAGTCGTCTCATCAGCAACTATTTTGAGGGATCCGTACATACTCGAGCAATGGTGCGATTTTAGTATCCTAGTATGGTATACCCTGTATTTGTATTCTTCATCACATTAATTCGGAATGAAGCGCTTCTCTTGCGGGATTCGCCTATTAGGCCATGTTGTTGGTTACCCGCACTAAGACAAAGCGGACAGGTAGATACGCACATTTATCAAGGGTAAGGCAAAGAGAAGGGGGAGAGTGCTACAGTGTGAAAGACTACCTACTTGTAGTAGGCGCAGCGCTCCGCAATATAAATCAGCTCTTATATTGGTCTCAGCTCTCTCTTCCGCGGCCTGTAAAAGCCAGTTCCCTGTCCTCATTTTTCTAACCACTCTAGCAGACAACCATATTAGTAGTATTCCAATTTTCTCATTCACTCATTCCATATCCTGCACGTATAAGGCTAGTTCAACCGTGAATTTTTCTTAGCTTATAGTTTGAGTGCATTGAAAGAGAGCAAAAGTAATACTTCATAGACCACAGAGCTTTGTGAACTTACGTCCACGTTGCATAGGCTAAATCCTATTCATTAAGCATAAATGATGCTTCAGGCTTCCTGGAATATCCCATGTCCTGTCCTATTCACTTAAATTTATGCGATAACGGCTCTCCATGCAAGGCTATACG
The DNA here is from genome assembly GCF_020647865.1 of Trichoderma asperellum. Taxonomy (NCBI): domain Eukaryota; kingdom Fungi; phylum Ascomycota; class Sordariomycetes; order Hypocreales; family Hypocreaceae; genus Trichoderma; species Trichoderma asperellum. The sequence goes on along the minus strand of NC_089415.1, from coordinate 7,110,576 downwards.
AGAGCACTACGAACTCTCCCCACCCCCCATCCAAAAAAAAAAAAAAAAGTAGGTTATCTAGAATAGAGTAGGTTTAACAACGTTACGGCATGGGACAACAGGATAGCACTCTGTAAATCGGAAAATACGAGTATCATGCCTCATCTCTAACCACCATGTGCGTTCGTGAAGGAGCAAATCTAAGGATGCATATTTCCTGACTTGTGCCGTGTCCCTTAACCGATCGCATTTGTCAACGAATTTTAGCGCCTAGACCAGGATTTCCAGCTTCCGACCTTCCGCAACTGACACCAAGTCAACACTTGGAGGGAAAAGATACGAAAATCAAACAACAATCAATACACCAAGCAAGCTGAGGCTCCGAATAAGTTTTAGAAATCGAAAATTAAGAAATGTTGTATTCATTATTGTATACTGCCTTGCGCACCCATAAATGGGTTATTTGGCTTGGTGCGTTTTAATTAAAGTAATGAATAGAAGTAACGGACAGATAGATCTCTGGTAGCGCGAATGCGAAGAACGCAATGCGATGGTACGGAGTACTTTGTCAATTTTGTCAATTTTCAATCTAAAAAGGCTAGTCGCATATAAATAGTTGAGACATACCGACGGTATTTAGCTAGATTGTATATTGTCTAGGGTTTATCTAAAGATACAAGGCTAATAATAGTAGATACATACTATGTTGTAGCAGACTAATAGTAGCAGAAATGGACAGCGAACTAAGACGTATTACAAATGTAGAAGCTGCTTCTGGCCTCACATCTGAATTGCAAGTTATTTATAACTCTCTCTATTCTTATGTGTTCTGAAAAGAAGTTTGGCGCGGCTTTATACTGAGAACATGATATGGGTATTATTGTGGCTTGGATGAAATATTATCTAGTAAATGACTTGCTTGACAACGGTTGTTATATAGTTGATTCGAAATACAAGAAGTGGAAATAAACTATTAGAATCCCATGATAGAGCCGGGAAAAAAGCTACCTTGAGCTAATCTCTAGAAGAGATTATACTCGTTTACGAGAGTCAGCAGGCGAAAGACAAGAGTAGGGCGTGTGGTATCCGAGATTAGAATAAAGTATATTACGGATCAGTGAGATCTCAAATCTAACCCTCCAGTGTTTCATTTGCTAGTTAGCATAGACACTAGCAGACAGGGAATGCTATAGATGGATAACGAAGATTCTTAGCGCCGGAAAATTAGATATTATTCAAAACTCCAGCAGCTCACAACCATACAACTGTCTCCCCCAAACCATTGAACAATTGTTTTATGTTGGAAATTTTCCTCTTGACTGTTGGCTGATATAATTCATCCATTATAAACTTTTGGCATCATCTTTCGCCTTTTCTTATGGCCGAGGTATTACAGCGCTGTCATCATCGTTTTAGCTCCGGAAGCTAGAGCGAGGGGTGCAGGAGAAACCCCACTGCTCTAACCCCTTTGTATTATTCTACCGCTGTTTGTGCTCCTTTATCGCGCCGTCGTATTTTGTTAGGTAGTAACCCAAGAAAAGGAAGCAACATGCTATATTTTGTGTAGCATTGGTACAATTAAAGCTCTATCGTTCACCTTGGCTGCCACGCCTACTTTCTTTCATAATGCTACTAGGACTAATATGCAACATTACTACATCTACTACTACCACCCTCTTACTACCACCTAGTGACATGTTCTCTAACCACTCGTTTCGTCCGCTAAAATCACGATATTTGCCTGTGGAGCATCTCCTGTTTCCCCGATACATATTACTAACTCGCCCTAGCATCAGCAGAACAACTCACTGCAATAGCTTGCCGTATACCCGAAATGTGGCGCTGGTTTTTCCACGGTCGTATTACTGATTGCGCTCCATATGTTTCGAAGTTTCCTTCAACTGTTTTCCGGATCCAGATGGCGGCGAGACTGTTTTATTCTTATTTCTAGCTGAAATTGGAAGGCGGATGTTTTTCTCGGCCCGATGCTACTTTCTGGCTGGCTTTCTTAGGCATCTACCAACCGTTCTTTGGCGTGAGCTGGCCCTGGGCGGGCAAGCCGTCGCCGATAGCGTGGACGTGGATACGTAGGGTTTCTCGGTTTGCATAATTCATAGAACTTACCAAAATGGGTAGGAGAATTATTACTCAGTGCTCAGTGTCCGAACAAGGCCACAAGCGGCTTTGTTTGTGTCCTGCAATTTAACTCGTGGTGATGTCGAGAATAAAGAGTATATATAGGGCGATCTCTGCCTAGAATGAAAAAAAAAGAAGATTATCTAGACTTGGCGTTCGGGTCGATCTAAACGTTTGGAAGGGCGCAGATCGATTTTCTGAAAATGAAGGCCTTTTCCTTTTTGGGCTCTTTGGCAGTGTTGCCTTCTCTCTCGTGGGCTCTGCCCACTGAGGGTGTCTCTAGCAAGCTTGAGAGTAGGGCCTCATCGTGGTTCCTACCCAACATCGACCACACGACGGGAGCCGTAAGAGGTTATGCTCCTGACCTTTATAACAGTGGCGGGTCGCAGAACTACAGCTACCCTGTCTATAAGACAGTAGCATCTGGAGACTCAGCAGGTTTTGTAAATGCCCTGACTTCAGATGGACCTAGCGGCGGCCTGAGAGACAACTGCTACCTAGCTGCAGAGCCGCGTGTTATCTACCTGCCTCCGGGTTAGTTTAAAAAAAATTCCGCTGTTGTTGAATGATATTCTAAACTGTTTGCCACAGGAACCTATACATTGTCGAGCACTGCATTTTTTTACACAGACACAGTCATCATTGGTGATGCCGCTAACCCTCCAACCATTAAAGCGGCAGCTGGCTTCAACGGTAACTATCTTATTGTTGCCGGCCAAGCTGATGGTAGCGCCCGTCCTTGCGGTGGCTACTTTGGCGAAACCCATTTCTCCATCATGAGTAAGTCTAAGCTACATTGATGTGCCGCAAAGAGGGTGGTATATCTGTGATGCTAACGAGGTTCCAGTCAAAAACGTCATCTTGGACACCACGGCTAACTCAGGCAACTCTGGATTTACTGCCATGAGCTGGGCCCTTGCCCAGAACTGTGCTCTGGTATATTAGCCCGCTGTTCTTGTTTTGCCTCATCGTGAATCAGTCTTTTTAACACGCATTAATAGGTCAATGTCAAGATAAACATGCCTCAAGGGGTTCATACTGGTATGCGCATACGCTGATACAAAAGCTTAAAGCCCTGACTAATATTTAATTTGCTTGAAGGTCTATCTGTCGGATCTGGATCCACCATTTCGGTTTCGGATGTCTCATTCAGCTATGGTAACATTGGATTGCACTGGAGTGGTGAGTATTCTGCATCCAACCGCTAGGCGAGATTTTGTGCTAACTTGTTTCCTCTAGGCTCTCAGCAGGGCCAAATCAAGGGCATGACATTCACCGACTGCACCAACGGTATCGTCATTGATGGTGGTAATACTATCACTATTCTTGCACCGACTTGTAACACTGTCGGCCGTTGTATCACTTACAACTCTGGAGAACCCTGGGTCGCTGTCATTGATGGAACCAGCATTAACTCTGGTGACTTCTTCACTAGCGCTGTTCAGTATCCCAATTTTATGCTCGAAAACATTTCCAAAGACACAACCAATAGCAATATGGTTACTGTTAGCGGCACAGTCAAGGTTGGCGGCTCTGCCAGCCTCGGAACTTATGTCTACGGAAACACTTATGGCGCAAACCCGGTCTACCAGACCAACCCGACTTCTCAGGCAGTGAGCAGACCAGCAGCGCTTGCCCCTGGCGGCAAATATCCTATTGTCAACGCCCCACAATACGCCTCCTCAACTATTGCAGATGTTATCAATCTGAAGGACTCAACTCAAAACGGTGGACACACTCTTCAAGGAGACGGATTCACTGACGACACTGCTGCTCTCCAGGGAGCTATTAACACCGCAGCCAGCGCAGGCAAAATCGCTTACCTGCCATTCGGTATCTATATTGTAACCTCAACTATCACTCTTCCCCCAGGAACTGAGTTGTACGGCGAGGGTTGGTCCACCATCTCCGGATCTGGCAGCGCTTTCTCCAATGAGAGCAACCCAACCCCTGTTGTCCAGATTGGTAGCACTCCTGGCCAGAAGGGTGTCGCCCACGTTCAGGACATCCGTTTCACTGTCAACCAGGCTCTGCCTGGCGCTATTCTTCTCCGCATCAACATGGCCGGTAACAACCCCGGTGATGTTGGTGTCTTCAACTCTCTGAACACCATCGGCGGCACTCGTGACACATCACTCAGCTGCACCAGTGAAGCAAACTGCCGTGCTGCTTACCTTGGTGTTCACTTGGCTGCTGGATCCTCAGCTTACATCGATAACTTTTGGTCTTGGGTTGCGGACCACGCCTCTGATGGAAGCGGCAAGAACATTCGATCCGCCGTCAAGGGTGGTGTTCTCGTTGAGGCTACGGCCGGTACCTGGTTGACGGGCCTTGGATCTGAGCACAACTGGCTCTTCCAGCTTGGTTTCCACAATGCTGCCAATGTTCTCATCACCCTCTTCCAGAGTGAAACTAACTATAACCAGGGCAACAACGCCGTTGTTCTTCCTGGACAGCCCTTCACTGCTACTGCTTCGGACCCCAACTTCTCGTGGTGCGGCGGTAGTGACTCCACTTGCCGCATGGGCCTTGCCCAGTGGTATACTGGCAGCAACAGCAACATCTTCCACTATGGAGCTGGTAGCTGGAACTTCCAAAGCTTGACAGGGGTTTATCAGTCACTCATGAACTATATCCAAACGACGATCAGTGGTGCCCATCTCTTTGGTTTCACCAGTGGTCCTCAGACTGGATTTACAATGAGACTGCCCGACGGCAATGAGTTTGGCAATGGTGGAACTGACGGGTTTGGCGGATCGTGGGGAACTTTGATTGCGGGCATTAACAGCCAGTCTTAGATAGTTCTCGGTATAGTCGGTAAATATTGTATATAACATTAGTAAAGTATTTATAGAATTGAAAGCCAATCAAAATCAAATTGATCAGCTGTTACATCTAATTATGCACTAAAGACGCAAGTAGCAAAAAGTTGTCAGATCATTGAAAGTATTCACGAAACCACACATGCCATAATCCTTTATTAAACCACAGATATAGAAGATCGATCATACCGCGGCAAATATCCCGTTGTTTTTAATATGGACCGGCTGAATGCTGGAATGAGGATTGATCATATATTATAAATGTCCTTAATATGGTCAGCAGAAAAGTCATTGCTATAAAGAGAATCTAGTAAGTGTTCCCCGCGGGTACAGAAGGATGATGCCAATCTTGCTCAAACCGGGCCCAAGCTCCATGTTCTGGCTCACTGAGAACAGAGAGGTTGTAAATAACCATATCATAGTACCCATCTCGGGGCACTTTGCCACCACAGACATTCCCACCTACTGCCACGTTCAATAATATGTTCATATCTCGAAGTGGTCGAGTCCCGCTTGGAACTTCGCCCTTCATTACAGGCCTTCCATCAATGTACCAGATCATTCTTCCCTGGCCAGGTACACCGTTGGGCTGTTCCCAGGCAAAGTCATATCTCACAGGACGAGAGTGCATATCGGGAATACGAGTACCTAAAACTCGGTGCTTCTGTGGTTCGTGATGAAACCCCCAGTGAAGACAAGAGCGATTTTCGTGATCTCCGTTCCAAGTTTCTGCGATGTCAATCTCGCCATCGGTGGGCCAAGAGAAAGGCTCTCGAGGCAGAAGCCAGAAAGCGGGCCAGATACCCTCTGCGCAAGGAGATACTATCGTGGCGGTTAAAACACCTTTGTCGCGAGCAAGAGTCTGTCTGCTGACTAGACGAGCTGACGTATATCGCTGCTCTGCCGAAGGCGCAGAATTGTTTGCAAGGGCTCGTACGACAAGCAACCCTTCAGGCGTGCTACACAATAGACAATCAGAATAACAGTCTTGCTACGCAGCCTGCATTCAGCAGCAGTGCTGCTTTTGGCCTCAACCTACTGGAAAGCATTTTGTGGTTCTGCAGTATAAAATTGCAGCTCTTGATTGCCCCATCCATCTGGCCCATTGCCTAGCTTAGCCTCCCACTCAAGACTAACTGGAACATTAGGGTAGAATTGAGGTTTCCAATATACTTCGCCGCGAAATGGGGGCACAGCTGGAGGGTGAGGTGGCACAGGTGGTGGCTGCGACGCTGTTCCTGGCTCAGCGACTAAATGGTTTAGTTCTTGTTTGAAACGACTGAAGTGATCTTTCCATGGCATGTTGATATACGCTTTATGCGGGTGCGAAATAGTAGGCGATACAGCGCACTAGATCGAGCGTGGCCGCTCTGCGAGCCTTGACCGTGAAGGGATTATACCAGCTAAATGCGTAGATCGTTCAGTGACGTAAGGTGAAACCTGGTCTCGTATAACGACTTGGCATAACGTCACCTGACCGCCGGCTGCATCTCACTAGACATATGTAAATTAACGCCACAATTGGCTTGCTTTGGGGCGTAATAATTCATTAAACAGGTCAGCAGGAATATTCGACAGCGTGGCTTGGATAACTGACGCATCAGGGAGCTGCCACGCGATCAGGTGCAACAGGGGAATTTTTATATTATGTATATATATATGGTACAAAGAACCTTATAACTTATATATATGGGCATTATGGAACAGTATTTGAATCAGCTTAGATGAGACCCAAGCTCTCTACGAACATGTGATGTGAATTCTTTGCCTGTTTCAATGTCTACCGGATTCGTCTAACTGAGGTACTTCGAGGGAAGGAAGTAGGGTAGGTACATATGCTAGTTGAAGAGATGGACGCACCCAGATGAATAACAGATTACGATGGAATATAGACAAATTCAAATCATCCAGTCATTTTACATTTCATCGAGAACAATGGCCAATCACTGTGCATCGCTTATTGGAGTGACCCGAGGTTTATAGGCCAGATGTTGTACCGTACCTGTATGCTGCCTCCCTATCAGGTCCCACTCTTTGTGGCAGATGTGTCGCACTCGTCAAGACAGGCTTGAAATACCATGTAGGGAGCAGTATAACTGTAGTAATTCATTCTTCCACTAGGCTAGTTTAACCCGTAAACGGGCATACCCCAAATGCGGCAAGCACTTTAAGGCGCATGTACCAGGCAAAATCCGGAGCCATGCGGACGCTACGGAGTTGGAGGGTTACATGCATGTAGTCTAGAACTGGCGAGGCGCGTGGTAAAGAGTAAAACATATAATATGTGGGTGAAGTATGTTAACTTTTTCATGGACAGCCATCCTGTATTTCTCCAAGAAAGTTAGAGGGAGCGCCGGTTATAAGTCGTGTTTGTGGTTACAGTAGCAGTCTTGCCGTGTTGCTCTTCCCATACATGCCCCGCGGCCTGCACAGTGCCATGATGGATGGAGACCAAATTTTGAAGAGGCGAACGTCTATTCCGCACTCAGGTTGACCATCATATCTCAGGCTTTGCCCCAAATTTATCCAATAGACATAGTAAAAGAGAGAAGGGGATAAGGAGAAAGAGAAGGCAAAATTTTGTAATGATATGAGAGCATCAGAAAAAGAATATAGAAAAAAAGAAGTGGTTGTGCTCATTTCTAGAAACGACGTTTTGACACCTTTGACACTAGACTAATGTTGGCCAGACAAGCGGGTATTGCGCACATGGATTAGTCTGACGCATCATTCGGCCAAGTTTTCCGGCTCGCTTTGTTTGCGCCATCAACACTACTCGTTGAGTTAATTGCCGCTGGAAGAGCTGGAAAGGCCGCATTATCAAACACAAAGCATTGGAGCTGTGAGACCCATCAGCCGCCCAATGCCCCCTCAGTCCCCGACCGATGCCCGAGATTCGCCCGGCTCATCCGCGAGCGGCGAAAAGAAACACAAAGGCAACAATGGCTCTACCAGCAAGAAGCGCGGATACAGCGAAAGCACAGGGCTCGCGAACGGATCCAGTAGCCACGTCGTGCGACGTTCAAGCATAAGCAAGCCCGGACGCGATCAGCGCGACGAGCCCATACTCAAGCACCATAAGAAGCGGAAGCGCCGTCAGGCCGCCGAGGATCGACCAAAAGACAATGTGGACCAAGCCCAAGCCTCATCCGAAGCAACAACATCCTTATCGCGACAAGAGAGTCCCGCCATTGACTTCGATGGCCTCAGCCGACCGAGTATAGGTACGCGCCAGCGATTAGAAGAAAGCGAAGATGAGAGAGCCGCTCGACTTGAGCGTATGAAAGGAGCTGTCAAAACGCTGCTTGAATGTGTCGGCGAGGACCCAAACCGAGAGGGCCTTTTGGCCACGCCCGAACGATATGCTAAAGCCATGATGTTTTTCACTCAGGGCTATGAACAAAACGTATTCGACATCGTTAATGGCGCGATTTTCCAAGAGGGACACAACGAGATGGTTATAGTAAAAAACATTGAAGCTTTTGCTCTTTGTGAGCACCACTTAGTGCCTTTTACAGGCAAGATACACATTGGGTACATTCCAAATAATGCCGTTATTGGTATTTCCAAGCTTCCGCGAATCGCCGATATGTTTTCTCGCCGGCTGCAGATTCAGGAGCGCCTTACTAAAGAAATAGCGAATGCTATTTTCGACATCCTGCAGCCTCAAGGAGTGGCCGTAGTTATGGAGTCTAGTCACCTATGCATGGTTATGCGCGGGGTGCAGAAGACGAGCAGCACAACCATTACAAGCTGTATGCTGGGCTGCTTTGAACGCAGAGAAAAGACTCGGAATGAGTTTCTCAGCTTGATTAATGTTAATCGCCTTTGAGGCGTAGTTCCTTTCCTTTCACTTCCAGTCCTATATTCAACATTCTGCCACTGGCTTTAACGGTGAGCTTCCCCCCTCACACGTCTTTAAGAGCAAATGTTACTCTTGCATCAGCCTCTTTGTGGTCTTATCCTGCATTCTACTATTTTCATTCATTAGAAAATTACTTGACCTGTCTGAAAAGCATGGCATAATAATGTATGCCAAATTGAAATCGCTTTAGTAGCATACAGATAAACACTGAGTTCATTTTCCCATGTTCTAATATCATCAGTAAAGAAATTCATCATACTACTTACGCAGTATCATAAGCCTCGTTTTCTTATGTCTCTAAAGATTTGGGGCATAACTTTACGCTCATGTGGCCTGCTCGCTTGAACTATCTTAAAGCAATCTTTTTTATTTTTTTATTTTTTCTTAAATATTTCGATCTATGTCCAACACGTACCTTATATACTCACTATTGTGTCTGTCTTTAGCAACCGTCAATGGCTTATATGGACAACTAAACCCATCGCTGAAAAGTTGTGCGTAGCCCTTGGCATAGAGTTTTCCTAACTGTATCTTCTGGGTAATAAATTTTACTTATGCTCACTTATATCTATATATGGTTGGCTGAATCAATCTTATTTACTCAACTGAGCCTTGCTGCATGCTAATAATTGCTGTATATATCTATATATGTATATATCGGCGTAAAGGACAGCCATGCTGAACAGGCTTCTACGACGCTTATTGAAGGATTATTGTTCTGATGCATTATGGCTGGTGATTTAATACCGCAGCCGATATACTAAGACGTCGTGGTCTTAGCTCATACTACCTAGGTAAGTTGTGAAAATCTGGGTAGCTATAAGGGAAAAGACGAAATGTTGGTGCGCTCATCCAGCAAGTCCGTGTAATTCTCTTGGAGGTAATTATGACTGCCTTTATTCACCCATTTTATCCATTACGGGAATATAGAGTGTCCTAGAGCGCTTTGGTGAGTTATATATCGGATTCTCTTGTTCTATTCTCCATTTATAAAGCCGTATTGGGTATCAGTGAGACAATTATTAATTTACGATTCTCCGAAGCAAGCTGCGATACAAAATAAACTTGTATACTTATCGAATCACTGTATTACATCATAGTATTAGTATTGAAAGATTTTGGGTGACGGCAACGGTGTGCCTCGACTACCTGCAGCAATGTACACGTCACCACCATGTCCGTATTAATTACCAGTCCTCCCCTGGCAAGGCAATCAAACTACCCTTCTTTGTACCATCAACTCCTCCCAATGTCAAAGCAGCATTAACGACACCTCCCAAACCCTCTCCCGCAACAAGGCCAGCAGCAACTGAGAATGCGTAAGTCTCGAAGCCTTTTGGGAAATATTTCCGCCACCACCACGAGGTGATACTGCCAAACAAAATGGCACTGAGAATAGGTTAGTAAGGTTCTTAAAGCAGTAAGCATTGGAGTAAGACGAACTTAGCATATCCACTATCAATTCCCAAGACCCATGCGACGCCGATTGACATCCAGTTCGGTAGGTAGCTGCGGTACTTTTCTCTGGGACCGACTAGATAGAAGTTTTTGACAAGCGCTTGGATGGCGCAGACAACACCGCAAACGATGGCAAAGATTCCTGAAGACAATGGAATTGGAAGCTTTGGAAGAGTTACAGCCTGGGCGACTGCCTGCCAGGCAACAACTGATGGGGCCGAAAAGGGACAATGCTCAATTGTTTGATCGCGGATGCAGGGATATGCAGACATAAAAAGGACAAATATACCAGGAGCGAGAAAGATGGAGACCAAGGCGCCCGCAGCTTGTGCGTAAAACTGAAGTTTGGGGGGAGTTCGAAGGAGAAATCCGACTCGAAAATCGCTTACCAAGTTAGTAGCGACATCGGCAGTGCCCGAAGCAATATTGCCCGCAATGAGATTGATTCGCTGAGCGTCCTGAATTGCGTAATGTCCCTTTGTAATACCGCCAAAAACAAGCTGAGACGCCTTGGAAGAGGCAGTAAGAGGTGCGGTATCGGTAACGGCACCTCCATAAATACTGAGAAATGCAAATACAAGACCCAAAATGCAGGCGAGGATAGCTAAGCCTGCATTCATATGAAACTGCAGTTCGCAAACAATGCATGCAACAACCACAAAAGTGATCGTGCCGGTCAACCAGACCCAGATGGGCACTTGGTCCTCTGGAGGCGCAAAATCTTCCAAAAGGGTTGATTCTTGATTTGCCTTTGCCGCCTGCTTCTGCAGGAAAGCATTGTTCTTGCCTCGAGACTGCAACGCGTCATTGATCGAACCAGCAAAGCTGCGGAGAGCATATTTGACGCCATCATAAATGACACGAATGTGGATGAGAAATTCAACCAAGCTGTACACGATAAGTACCATGACACCGGGCCATAACATCCAATATCGAGGCGAAGGAACCCAACCGGGGGTACCGATCCCGCTCATACTGTTGAAGTTTACCAGGCCTTCCCACTTTCCTTCTCCAATGGGCTTGCCCACGCATTCACCGTAATGAACAAGCAGAGGTCCAATCAGACCCCAGGCGACAACTGTACCTAGCCACCATGAAACGGCAGCATTGAGACCAACGAGAATACCGGAGCCAAAGAAAGCGGGTGTTAGCTGAATGTACCAACCCCAGTTTTCGATATTGAGCGCCCCATTCTTGTAGCCGCTCCAGATATAAAACCAAGTGAATATATGCCAATTGTGTAATATGCCATCAGCATATTGAGATACCACAATATGAGTAAAGGCACCTAAAAAGGTAAATCCCAGTGCCTTGACTTTACGGATAGCATCGGTAGCGCCACCACTAACGGCATGCATGGATCGAACTATTCAAAGGTCAACTTTGTTTTCATACTCTCCACTCTAACGTAAGAACTTACTGCAAATGGCAGTCGCCGTGGGTGTAGGGAATATCAAGTTTAATTCCCTCGCAACGTTTATAATAAAGAACTTTCGAAGAGGCACGGCGGCAAAGAGGCCGAAGAAAGCACACACAAGGGTAATGGTGAGGATACGGCCGAAGTCGTCTTTGGGGTTATCAGACAACAGGCTGAGGCGGTACATTGCCGGCAAACCAGCAACAAAAAGGCCGGCCATGCCACCAGCGCCTGTTGCAGAGGCTTGGATAATTGAGTTCTCTTGAGGGCCGAAGCGAGTTCCGATACCAGGGACGCCAGGGAGGACTTTGGTTAGGAGAATGATGAAACCTGAAATGGGCTGATTAGCTTAAAATTTACAAAAAGTGCTCTAGTCATGATGATAGAGCACGGAGTGCACAAATTATTCGTGTATGACTTACCATAGCCAAAAATAGCACCAAACATGGTAGCAGGAAATGTGAATCCGGTCTTGAGACCTATAGAAATTGATTATCAGGCATAGCTCCTTCTTATGAGCTAATAACTTCATGTTCCAGGAGACACAAGGACCATGATAAATTGTCATAAAATAATATGCTCACTTACCTAAATATACATTAGAAGCATTGACTAGGGAGCCCAAAACGATTCCAGTGAGTACCGCTCGAACAGTCAATGGGTTAGGTTCAGGTTCGACTCCCTTTGGGGTAGGAAAGCTTGTAAACAGGTCTGTGATAGCTTCATCTTCTGAGTCTTCATCCTCAGGCTTGAGAACAACCTCCACGGACACTCGCTTCTCCTGGACGCCACCTTCGTCGCCCAAATACTCGGGTTTCTCAGTAGGCACACCCATAGTGGCAGCCTTTTCTCGCTCCTTTCGGTACGGTTCTGTTAAACAAAACTGTGCTGAGAGCCGAATTTGTAGGTGTCGAGATGATGATCTCGGTGTATCATCCAAGACAATCTACACAGATGGAATTCGCGGCCTCGCCGTAGTATTTAATGTGGTCGCTGCAAAGCTACAGGAAGGTAACATTCAAAACTAGTGCATGCCAAGGCTATAAACACCGTTCCCAGGACCATCTACAGTTCGCCGGTAGGTCCAAAGTGTACGGTGACCGAAAACAAACAAACTATCATCCTTCAGGAAGGCACCTTTGTTTAGTTAACAGCTCTTTGGTATTGTGGATAGGAACTTTTTGTCGGGCGTTGGTTGCCAGATCATTAGACGAATGCGGGAAACCCCAATCAAAAACAACACGCCTAACCAAGAAAGTGATATCTCCGTATACCTTGCCTTGCTGGAGGGTACACCGTAATCACCAACCGATTTTGATCATAGATAATCGGAAAGAATATGTTTCATTCAGGGCTGTAGCTAGAACCACTAGGGGTGGGAGCTAAGGACGCCGTCTACCTTCACATGGCCTCCCAAGGACATAAGTTCCTTTGAAGAACAGCACCAATCTCTCGATCATGAACTCCAAGGTGGAACCGACGCACCTCCGCGATATTACTTGAGGCGGCGGCAGAATAATTCGCCCCCGTATATTCGCTTATCCGGTAAGGTTGCCAGATTAAGCGCTAGGCGGATAGTGTGTATATGAAACCGAAGCACTGTGAATTAAACTAGCCTGCTCTGAAGCATGGGCTGGCAACTCGTGTTATCACCAGGACCAGATTCTGTTGCTTATAAACCTCTCTTTTCCTTTCTTTTTTAACTAAAGCAGCAAATTCTATGATATAGAGAACATATGCTGCTGGACGTGTCTACTGCGCCCCCTCGAAATATTAAATCTGTCCACTATTTACTACAATTAGTCAAGAGATTAGGGATAGTTGGGGAATTACTTTTTAAAGAAAGATCCACAACTTAATTGCTCCGGGGAATACGTTATTTGGCGCGTGTTGGCATATAGAGCTGGTAGATATTGGCACTTATCGTGTTACGTTAGCGCATGATCTTTCTTACCCAGTACCTAGATGGGAGACAATGAATCGCATTGTACTCCGTATATGCTATGGCCGAAATGGACATGATACATATTATAATGCGGTATACTCCGTATATGAGTGGCAAATGGAATGTTGAATGGGTAGGAGCTGTGCGCGCGCTGATCAATCCCAGCTTGCCTCAGATTCTAGCAGAAGTTTTGTCGCCTGCTTCACCATAAATACGGTTAATACAAGCATGTTCCCTTAAGGCTCCAGCGGTAAAAACTATTGGGAGATATAAGTGGATCTCAGGACAAGTTTTCTTGTATTTGCAGGCACCATTTATAATAGTTTACGTACTACTAATCCACGCCACTTTAATTCCACGGGTTCTCCCATCTCGGCCCAGATATGGCCACGAGACATCAGTCACACAGTATTAAGAACAAGGTCCCGTTTTAACTTTGCTCTGGTACGTTTCTTAAAGCAAATAAGGATAGGTAGGCTAACCCCAAGTTAGAAAAGCGGCCGACTCTCTTGCCCCTGCCCTTAGCCAACGCCACACCACCAAGGAACCTTTGGATATCTTGGCTAGCTTTTTGCAGAGACAGGGTGGTCATGAAATTGGAACCTTTGTAAATGCAAGACCACACGAGCAAGCCATAAGCACGCCCTACAGTGGATACTGACACCAGAAGCGACAAAGTGGCCTAAATGCTCAGCAACGACATCTTCTTCTCTGTGACTGAATTATGGAGTCGTCACTTACGTAGCCGCCAGAGCTTATTCCATCTGCCGTAGTGGAGGTAGAGTGCCGCGTTGTAAGAGCATCGGAAATGATACCAATCATTGATTACTACTTCAGTTCCCGAATTAATCAACATCTTAAAAGAGTCGTGGTGGAGCGCTGCGACGCCTCGGAGAACTGACTGGTCTTGGCTGCTGTGCCAAGCTGTGCCAAGTTGTGCCAGGCTTAGCCAAGTTTAGCTCCCAAATACTGTACATATCTGCGTCTTGGCGCTTTTACCAGGTTAGTTCAACCGCTTTGATGGGCAGTATTCCACGTTCTATTAGTACATATCGTGGACGTTTCAGGCAATAGCCGCCACCCTCACTGCCTTGTGTATCAATCTCGTGAGGGCGCTAGAGAGGGATGGCCAGGGTAAGCTGCGTGACAGTGCAGGATGCACCTACGTAGATGCGTAAGAGTAGTACGTAGTATTGAAATGTTAAAAACACGCGAACGAAGCAGTTGTTTGTACAAAGATGAAAGATAAATGCCCCGGCGTACCCCATACGGATACCTGGTGGCACGTTTCATCCAATTGAAGCTCTGACCCCTTTCTCAGGCCACATGTTCAGTCACCCACCCACTATACGCATACAAGTTTTCCTGGGGCGCACAGCGCAGTCAGCCTTTTTTTTTTTTTTTTTTTTTTGGCATAATAACTCAAGTTGAGGTGACCTGTGGCCGCACGTTTAGCATTTCATGACGTGTGCTTATCATTCAAAAAGGAGCTACATCCTATGGCGCTCATTCCTGTGTTCCAAGCACCTATAAACGCCATATAAGAGTCCTTGAATAGTATACGAGTGCTGGTAATGATTAAATATGCCGCTTTTGCGACATTTAGCAGAATATCCGGCGGAATTAACCAGTAGCATATGTCCAAATATACAACTATTAAAGTACATATTTTAGATATGTTAAAAGAATATGGTAATAAATCTTGAATATTATAGTTTTCAAAAATTAAAGGTAAAAGTGCTATATATAAAGCAAGATGGGCGAAGATGCCTAATGCATAACTGCGTTAAGAAGGCGTAGAGGCAGCTGGGGTTGTATAGCCAACACAGAGCAGATTTAAAGATTTTGACAGTCTACTTTTAATACACCTTTGGCATAGATTAGGACGTATGAATGATTACAACAATACCCCGCGCGTTCCATTGAACGATTGTTCTTGTAGCCTAATTTAGAGCGTTTTTTGTGTGACTTTAGTGAAGTTATCTCCGACAAATCATTCATACATGACTACAAGGTTTCAATAAAAAAAAGCCTATGTTTGAACTGTCACAGTTTGTTTATCGACCCCAAATTAACCACTGTGATTTATTGATTCAATTGGGTATAGAATATTTGCCAGCGGATGTTGACAGAGACCCAGATATTCCTTCATTCATGAGACAAGCTATTTCTTGTAGCTTATGATTCACACACCGCTGTTTTCATGGATATTTTCCATAATTTCCATATCCTCCCTTTGGCGCTGGGTAATTTTTATAGTCTCCATAACCTCCTTTTGGAGGCGGATATGCACCATAGCCACCGTAATCGCCATATCCTGGGTCAGCTTCTGGTGCAGCGTTGGGAGCGGCTTCGGCGACCGGACTAGCCAGAGTCGAGGAGACTGCAGCAATCAGAGTGACCCAAAATAATTTCATGTTGGAATCTTCAATAGATTGCTAGATTTGTAAGGCTTTGTGCTGAGTAGATGCTGCTAATGTATATATGGATTTTAATTGTCGATCTTCGAATACACTATTGTTTGGGGAGCGGAAGCGGCTCACTTTTAAACACAAAATACACGAGCTTCATGATCGTCAGATTAGATCATATTGAGTCATTCAATGTTAGCTGAACGACTTTTTTTCTTTAATTTAAAGTATAATTGAAACTATTCATATATGACGCCCAGACGATATGCCTTGAGGAGATAAGTCAAACTTTACTGAAGTACATCGCGCATTTCAGATGGTAACTAAACAATTGGAATAGCGCCACAACTCCTAAGTGCCTGCCACTCGAATAAAATCTATAATAGGAAGCTAGTTATACAAATGGATCGGCTCGAACTAGCTGATGTGTGGCACGCAGCACGTGTGTGAAAAAAAAAAAAAAAAAAAAAAAAAAAAAAAAAAAAAAAAAAGAACGAAAAGAATACTGAACAATGCACAATCAGTAGCAGCGTTGCTCTGGAGAATCCAAAAGCTAGTACAACTCCATGATTATTTATGTCGTCATAGGATGTTACTATTGTAGTCTATGCTTGGAATGTGGGTTAACTAGATGCAAACTAGAGGGGAATCCTCCGTATACGAGACGCCTCAAAAGTCGGCGGAAGAGCCGGTATTATCATTATCGTTCCTTGTTGCTGGCGAGATCGTTCCCTCGTTCGGATTAAGACTGTTTAGACAAGGATTTGGCTATAAATTAACCTTATAACAGGATTTTATTGGCATTAAGAATGTAAAACTAAAATTTCTAAGTGTATCAGCTGAAAATATAGAGTTTAGGTTCAAGTAGGTTGCCTTGTCATTTAGTGTCATATGGTATCATTTGTTTATTTCTTTTCTAATAATCTAATCTTACACATTCTTCCTAATTCTAACTTCTCTTTTGATATCTAAATCTGGGGATTCCGCAAAACAATGGACAAGAGACAACATCTACGTCGACTACTTTCCAGTATCTCGGACGAGTCTGGCGAGGAGGACAGCTTCCTTCAACATTCTATCAGCGAGAAGCCAAATAAGAAATCCGATTTTCGCAAGCCTCTTATAAAATCTGTTTGCGTGTTGTTTATATTGGTGGTGGCTTGTGGGCTCTCTTTTTTGGCCGGAACGTGGGTGCCCACGCGACAACCAACTATTGATGGTGTATGTGCAAAACATACAAACCGATGGTGTAAGAAATATACATGCAGAAATTTATGAGATTCTGACCATGGAAAATTCACAGCACCTCTAATTCGTGATGTGGAGATTCGATACACATCCAAAGAGTTCAATGGATCTTTCATGAATGAAGATATATACCGACAAGTGGGGTCGCCAGAAGTCGACAAGGCTTGGGAAGATCTCGGGGTTGATTGTGAGTATGATGATGCTATTGAAGCTCAAGTAGTGTTCTTAACTGTCTATAGATCGAGCTAGTGTTATCTCATACGAGGATGGTCTCGCTAGCGGGCTGGGCGCATCTTTTGTCCAACGCGCGAAAAAATATGGCGGAGGTTTTCTCGTTAACGTGGAAGGATTACACCACTTGCACTGCTTGGTAATGATTCTCGCCTGAACCATTTCAGTTGAAGTCCCAAAAGGCATTAGTAGTTAACCATCTATCAGAATCTAGTCCGCAAAGCGCTCTATTTCAACTACGATCGATATAAAGAGTTGGGAGAGCATGCCTTCTTGAACGAAGAGTATATCTTACGTCGGCATATTAGTAAGTTTACCAGTGCGGTATAGAAGATGAGTATAATCATGTCTCTAATAACTGTAAAGCACATTGCCTTGACACTGTTCGTCAAGCTTTGATGTGCCATATAGATACAGGTGTTTTGGGGCAGGTGTGGATCGACCCAGAAGAACCAACGGCATTTCCGGATTTCCGCACAAAACATACCTGCAAGAATTATGAAGATATACGTGAATGGGCAAAGCTTCTTCAGGTAAGGACAAGCTATAAGGGTAGATATTCGTTGATTGACCTTCATCTAGGCGCCACCTCTTGATCAAATACCCAAAGATTACCTAGCCCCGCCAAATCCTGACGATGTGATAGTTTCTACGCCATAAACTGGCGATTCATTGTGGCGATCTGGCTATAGTGCATGAATTAGGTAGATTTATTTATTATTTTCCATAACAAGACACTAAGGATTGAGACGAATAAAAGTCAAAATTGACAGATCTTGCCTTCAACGCTGCAAGCAAGGGTAATAATAAGACTATTGAAACTCAAATAACAAGATATGCCATTTCCGGCAATCCGAATGTCAAAGATATCTTAAGCACCTAATTAAACTAGGGACCTAGCGTATATGAAACTTCAGCAACGGGGTCAATGGTACTCATCTGTTGAGTATGGGGTATCAGCACATCCACGCCGTTCATGAATCCAGCAGCGACATTATCGGGATATACTTCTGGTGGCAACAAGTTCCTTTCGCCGTTAGCTTGCGTTCGCCAAAGCGTATGCATCGACTTGAAGGTCTGAAGCAACTTGGGATCGTCGGCTGCGGTGCGATCTACGCCAAGGATTTCGCGCGCCTTAGTACGTAAATCATCATCCGTGGGGATGGTTAAACTCATAATGCACTCCTCGATGTAGGCATTCAATCCGTCCTCAAGCTCCCGCGAGCAGAACACTGAGGCAGGGAATCGGAATTGTCCTTCACAGAGAGCATGTACATAGCGCTCCGCTGTATCTTTGCTGACGTTGTAGGGTCGGTTGTCAATGTATACGAATGTATCTTCTGAGAATTCTATGTGTTTGCCCGCTCTTGGTTTCACGAACGGTGGTTGGAACCCTGTTCCGCCGTCTTTCACTGTCCATGGCCGAGGAGGGGAAACTGGTGATAGGCCAAATTCTCCAGAGGGGATTAGACCAGCGTCGTGTTTGAAACGAGCAAGCCACTCGGCATTATCAGCAGCAGTCTGATTCCACGGATCGTCATCGTCATAGATAATCCAGCGAGCTTGGTGTTGGATCTCTTCATCAGAGGGAATCTGGATGTATTTAGTACAAAATTCGTTAAAACGCACCATATGGCTACCAGCAATGGGATAAAAACACACATGTTGAAGAGGGTTGTTTGGGCTTAAGCAACTCGCTACGAATCGAGTGAGTTCTTTTTCTAGTCTCCCATAACAATTGACATCGCTTAGAAAATATCGCGGTGGCTCATTTTCAGAATTATTATGTTGGGATATTTGTACCGAAGAAGCCGGTATGTTATCGTTTGCCTTTATTGGCAAGGTACCATCAATGGCTTCGTCCGAGAAACCCCAGTGTGACGTCTGGGGAGAAATCATTATTTTGGCTCCAGGATCGCTGTTTTGATTAGGTAATGTTTGTTCTCTGATTTCTAGTGCCGGCAGTGAAGCATCCATTTCCAAGCTGGTGCGGCCCTGGAAGGTATTCAAGTAATCTGGCTTAGTCGATCCAGCCTGGCTGGCAGAATCACCAGCATTGTATATATCGATGTGCGGGTCGCGTTGCATATGCTGTTCTAGTACCCCTTCGGTAAACTGTTGCAGTGGGTTCTCGTGTATTGAATTTTCCTGTATCTCGAATGGATTGTATGCTGTGATGCCGCTATTGGCTATTAGTTGAATTCCACCATCTTTCCCCATATTTGGCGGTAAGCCCGCTCGACGTTTAAATTCTGAGAGCCAATTTGTTGAGGAGTTAATCAAGAACTTGAACCATTGAACAGCCTCTCCACTCTTAAAATTCGACTTGGGCTCGACGTCGTCTATAGCCTTGCAGGCCTGGATCTGCAGTTCAGCATCTGTAGGAGTCTGGCCTAATGCTTGTTTGCATTTCACATAGTCGTTCAATATCTTCTCCTTTTCGCATCCGATAATGCTCAAGCTAGAATTAGCAGATTTAAATGCTTTTATCTTCTCGATTTGCGTTATCCAAGAAAGATTATTGACTGGTTTTCGGCTTCCCTCGTTGATTAAACTTTGAGTAGTGTCGTACGACGGCTTGCAAAGCATGATTAGATCGCGGAACCATGAGATATCAGGACCTGTGAGCGACGTGTCCTCCGTGTCGGCTTTTCGTACAATTCTCTGTGCTTCAATAAGAAGTTGATCGTCCGTAGGTGTCACCCCGGCCGATCCTAAATCTCTAATGTAGTCAACCAGCCATAACTTGACATAGTCTTCTAGCGTCTTGTTGGAACGGATCTCATCTTTGGAGGCTTCGTACGGATTAAGGGTATTACGTTCGTGGTGAATGAGATCTGGAATATGAGTAAGGAATGAACTGATAGAAGATTTCCTGAGAAAGCCATGAAAGGACAAAAAAAAAAAACTTACATGGTGGCATTCCATTTTCAACAACCTTCAGTACGTCTTCGGCAAATCCCCAATCTCCTTTCCAGTGTGCCATTGATTTACCACTCTTGAAATGTTGTGCCAGATGTTCCACACGCGAATCCCAAGTGTCCATCAAAATACCGCAGAACCCGCATCTGGATCGAATTTTTGGTGTAGATGCTTTCCAGCCATTCATAGGCCACTTCTGAAATTTGACACCGTGAACGATATTCAAATGCTGGCGAAGATGATCTTTCCTATAGAAAGTCTTTCCATCTAGCGATCTTTCAGTGCAAACAAAATCATTATGTTGTTCGGTATGTTCTAGCGACGGATTCTTAGATCCACAGTATACGCATGCCAAGCAATTCCTTTCGCTGAAGAACTGTATCGGCCCATACGGTGTACAGACCCATCGTTCGAGAGACAGATGTAGCGATTTTTCATGTCTTTGCCAGTCATGTTTCGTCTTGAAAGTTTCAGTGCAGAATGTGCACTGGTACGTGTAGATAGACGGCAGTATGGTCGAGATATCAACGGCTTTGGGGATCTGGCGACGTCGACGACGTCGTCCTCGACTTCTCAGCGAGGTTAAAGACTCGAAAGATCCACGAGATACGTGGGAGTAAGCTGAAGCAAAAGAGCCCTTGCTAGAGTTTGATGTTTTCGAACTGCTGGCAGATGAGAGCTGATCGGCAGAGCCCGCAAACGGGTCCTCGACATCGTTGTAACCAGTAAGCGAGCGGCCGATTCCGCCCGTGAACTCTGAAGATAAGGCTGCGGTGGCAATGTCAGTTATGGAAGCAGGTTCTTGGTCAGGTGGAGAATGCTGCCATC
This sequence comes from Trichoderma asperellum, assembly GCF_020647865.1. NCBI lineage: Eukaryota > Fungi > Ascomycota > Sordariomycetes > Hypocreales > Hypocreaceae > Trichoderma > Trichoderma asperellum. The sequence goes on along the minus strand of NC_089415.1, from coordinate 7,089,314 downwards.
GTTCCATAGGGCTCATCTCTCTCATAGCGGGAGTGACGCTTCGTGGAATATTAATGCCATTGGGGTCCCGATATGGACTTGATGAGCCAGAGCTTGGAGTTCGAACTTTGCCTCTTCGTCGGGCGTTTGCCACCCAATTGCTAATTTGTGTTTTGCTTAAGCCCGTTTGACGGACCAGGTTCTCCTTCTCTTCATTGTTTGGGTAGGGGTGACGATGGTTAGAGAGCAGCCAATTCCTGAGAACTCGAAGTGCCTCTCGCGAAAATCTGGCGCCGACCTTGGGATTGTTTCCGACGTGTTTAGCTGAGTTCTCTCCCAGTGATTCATGAAGTTCGGTGCTAGATTCTGAGCCATCGTGAGAATTGATCAACGGCTGCTTCAACGGGTTCGTATCATCGTCAGCCGAGACTGGAGATTCCAAAAAGGATTCTTGTTGAGCCTCAGTCACGCTGGTGTCGGTCGTAAAATCACAAACCCTTCCCTGGGCTATACATGACGTACAGGCACCAAGAAAGGTACCCCCGTGAGCCACCTCGCAATGGAGGCGTTGCTGAGCGCAGTACCCGCATGGAAACAAGACGCTTATGTTATCGATGCTTGAGGAGAATTCTATACAATCATCATAGCCCATGATACCCGTCTTTAGGATGATGGATGGTCAGATATAATAGGCAGCGTAACACTGGACTACGTGGAAAATTAGCCCGGGGTATCTATCTTAGGGCGTGGTGATACAATGAAGTGAACGGCTTGTTGGAGTATGAACATTGCATCCTCAACTTGGAGAAACTTACTAATCGATGCCGTTGGTCATTTATAGGGCGTGATATCGGTATCGCTGATTGGATGTAATCTCTAGCGTCAGCGCTCAACTTCCTAAACAAAATCCACCTGGGAGAGCATGAAGGCGGGGCTGCGGGGTAATATTAGCAGGAGAATATAGCAATCGGCCTTCAAGTTCTGTGTAGAGAATGTTGATTTGTTAGAATAATTACAAAACAGCGGTTTTTTGCTTGGATTTATTAAATATTTCTTGTTATATGCAAATATTATCCTGGGTATATCTTTTCGCTTTCTTAACAGCTTAAATGCAATCACCTGGTTAACTTTTTCCATGATACCCACGCCTGTTTTCTTGCCCCCCTCCTCCGCGAATAAAAAGTGGCAGCGGGTTCACAGATAAAAGGAGAAGGTTGGAAATGTTAAGATTAATATATCAGATAACGATAATGGGCGAAGTTTTGAACATAGACTCTCGCCCATATGTCATTGGCCGCTCTCTGCTCCGAACATGCGTCACTACTTCGCCATTTCCTTTGCAGATGTTGAGTCATTATTGTTAGCCATGACATATCGTGCAGAAAATTGAGATAGACTCTAATATCTCATCCTTACCGTCAAGAACTGGCCGGCGAATTTTTTTTAAGAGAAAATTATGTAGATCGATATACTTCTTCATACACATTTATTGTAATTCTAACCCTGCATATCTAGCTGGAGCGCCTAAGCATTCATCAACTTGGACTAGTTCTGCTACGCTATGCTCCTCTTGAAGTACTAGGCAATAATCGCTGATATGTAATTTGAGTTGGATGCATGAGCAAAAGCCGAAGCTAGCGCAATATTTAAAGAGTTGTGTCTTCTTCTTTGCTCTTCAAATGTACTTTTAGAAGTACGAGTGGTGGAAAATAGTTGTGGCCGCCGCTGATTAAGCCAATGTTGGCTCAGGCCGGCCGAGGCACGCCCAGAAGTCCATTGACTAGCCTCGGCCATTACGACAAGTTTTCTTCATTATTTATAGTCGCAATTGTGTATTTTTATAGATTAATGTGAAACAGAATTACCACAATTGCTTAAGTCGCATACTTGAACTGTATAATTCGGTCGCCATTATGCCCCTTTATGATGTTGAATATGTAACCCCGCTTACACCGGAGCAGCAAGAACAGCTGGCTATTGCTTTCACTGATTTGCATTCAAAGCGTTTCAACACTCCACGTTTCTTTGTTAACGTCCGGTATACCGATGTGAACAATCAAGTAGTATTTCGAGGAGGTTTACGGCGAAAGTACAATCGTGTGGTCATCCGAACACGAGCAGGGAGCAATCGTACTAACGAAGCATACCTGGACCACTGCAAGCAAATTACAACCGAATGGGAGAGAATTATAGGATCAGAGGGTGAAAGAGGACTGCGAACGGTTTGGATAATGGGCGCTTTGACAACGGCTTTGGAAGCTGGAATTGGCCGGCCAAAAGTAAGTTAGCGGCAGCTTTACCTAGTATATTTGACTAATACATTCTGTTAAATAGACTGGAGAAGAAAACCAGTGGTTGAAGGACAATATGGCACACTTTGAAACTTTGGCTGCAGCTGGTGATGAAGATTTTAATGAGCTCCTAAAGGAGTTTAAGGGAAAGAAGTCAAATGCAATCTGATATCCCCATAATTGCAGGATGATATGTTAGTGAATTCAGCTATTCTATTATGGTGAAGTAAAGGTAGTTGTGTCTACACCCTACTAGTGCAAGGCTATCAGCTAGCAAATATAATTGACTGGCATATAGCAGGAGAAAACTTGTTAAGCCAGAATGAAGCTGTTCTACACATCGCAGATTCTCTTGAAAAACTAAGAAATTGACAAGTCCATTTATTGGAAGCTGTTTTCCGCATACTATCGTACGTCATTATAATGGTCACGTTCAATCTGTCTTTTCTGGACTTCTCTTGATGATTGGAGACTCTTCAATGGTCGTTTAGCTCAAAGCTTTGACTCCGATCTCCTAATTATTAATGCAGCTGGCACGGGTCTCACCACCCAGCACGGCTACGTTATGACATCGCTTATTGTAGAGCCCAAAGAAGTTGGTGATGCTATTTATAAGCCTACAATATTTGTCGCAGCTGGGCGTCAACCTCATTTTTCCTTGTTGTTGCTGGCTAGGTATGCCAAGCGGAGGCGGTCAAAAACCTGGAAAGAGTGCTCGCCGGCACGAACTATTCACACAAAGACATGGCAGATGCAGCATCTGGCGCACAGAGCATACTATTTGAGGAAATTAGCGACGAGATACCCCATTAAGCGATGAACACAATTATAGAGGCCATACAGAAAGACTTTATTTACTGCAATGTGGAGGCGGTACCATACTGTTGGTGACCCCATTCATGGAACGAGGGAAGCTTTTTGGAGAAATTGCGGCCGTTGGAGCTTAGCCCGAATCGCTTTGCGTGTATTATATACTTAGGTCACATACATGACAGCAGGAAGGCTCTGTTTCATGCCCTGAGACACTTCATTCCAGTAAATTACTTGTGTACCATACATCCTCGCAAAACTCGATAGTGAGTGTCTCCCATCTTAATTTTAGGTGATATAATGCAGATGCGACCATACACCGCACAGGGAAAGACCCGATTAAGTACCCTTTCTCGTTATGGTATAATGAGATCTCCAACTCATCCTATCATAGTATAGCGTGCGCAATACTTCAAATATCTGGATAAAATATAGCAATAATTATGACCAAGAATACTTACAGTAGAAGTGCTATTGGAAAAAAAGGAGGGGAAGGGCAAAAAGAGGAGGAAAAGACAGGGGCCTGATTGCGGTCTTAACAATTCACATGGGAACTTCTCTACCACATACGGCAGAGCGTGAATTGATTTCAATATTTCTTAAATAGCATCATGAGATTGTTTCATAGTGCATAATCTAAACACTAAATCATTTGTAGAGCCCATGCCACCGCCATATTCATCAACGTTTTACATGAATAGTATAATTACATTGCTAAGATGGCTTCAGCGTCCTTCTTTAGCTTTGTCATAGCTCCAATCTGCAGAGTAGGCCCGATGCTAATTCGCGCAACTCCAATATCCGCCAATTCTTTCACCGTTAGACCGCCGGAAAGATTTAGCAGGACATTCAGTCGTCCATCAAAGGCTTTGACTAACTCAACAACTTCGCTGCGTGAGACACCTCGGCTGGCACCCCATACAAATACAGTAGTAGCACCAGCGGCAAGATACGCACGACCTCTCTCAATGACTTCCTCGAGACCACCTCCTTGAATGAGTGTGTCACACCGGGCGTTGACGACAAAATCAGGCACTCCCAGTGCATTAGCCGTGCTCAGAGCTCTCTTGATCCGATCGGTTGCATCGGAGATGCTATATAGTGTCTTTGTGTTTCCATTATAGTCCTCTAGGTTAATGCCAACAACACCAGCTCGAATGAGCTCCGTTAGGCCGCTTTCTAGCTCATCTCCATATCCGTCTTGGTAGTCAACGGATAGTGGCTTTCCGAATTCTTTAATTGCCGAAGCAATATTTTTAGCAGAGATCACATTAGCAGCCCGCGTTAAAGTGTCATCCTGAAGACCTGCTGCTTCCGCAACCGCATAGCTGGCTGTAGCAAGGGCCTTTGCGTTGGGCAGGGATGCTACAGCCCGTGCAGAAACTGCATCATAGATGTTTGCAAATACTAGAGGGTGATGAGGAGTATGTAAAGCTTTGAACCTTTTGGCGAGAGCATTCAGAGAAGCGTTGGCCATGGCTGGATTTGGCAAATATGATGACGATTGCTTAATGGACTTGATAATCGATGCGTATGTACCTGAAGTCGTGCTATAACTACTCGATATGTTCTGTCAATTCATATATATACTGATAATATATATACTTACATGTACGCGTCTGTGAGTAAGGTATGCAATAGTAACTAATGCCTCGCAGTTATATATCTAATATGTTAAGACGTGCGTAATATCCCAGCGTCAGCTTTGTAAGCATCCAATTTGTAAAATAACAGGTATCTCACGATGCATTTCGACACCAACCGCCAAGCTTAAAATAGCAAAATAATAGCGACACTGTTTCCCCAATACTCTCTAGCACACAAACGCCACGCAGCGCATGAGCAAATATGCGACCATTTTGGGCTAAGCCGCCGCTTTGTCGTGCTTGTATCCTGCTCTGCCGAGAAAGTGGCTGAATTGCACTCAGACTGTGTACCCTCTTTCATTAGCGGTTCTTAGACTGATTGGACATCAATCGCAGAACTATTTGCACTCTCTACATGGACAACTCCAAAGATGGTAATTCGTACCACAGTCGATTTCCAATCGATGATCTACCAGATTTTTCTTCAGGCTAACTAAGATTTTGGTTGCGTCAGCCTATAATATGCTGCGATGAAGGCGCACTACTTGGTCTGACGCAAACCAATGTGGTTTGTGCGGAATTTGGAGAAGCGAATTATCCAAGTTGGTGCTGTTTGGAGATTGTGAGGGGAGGCAAAAAGCCTATATAAAGCTTGCAATCTACGATCATACTGACCACTGAAGCTCTCTGTAAAATGTAAGATTGTCAGACGAAGCCCAAATTCTCCCTTTATCTAGCGTCATCGCTTTCCAGTTGCTGCATACATCATATGATGGTACTGGCCGGACGAAACTGCTATACGAATTTCTACAATGACTGCTCATCATTGGGAAGAATAATGCAGCAGCATGGATGAAATTTTAAGCTGTCGATACAATACATGTAAAGCCTGACCCAACGCTGAGCTGCAGATATTACCACTTCTATCGCATATAGAATTAACACGATTTACACAAGCCAAGTAAATACAGACATTTAGTACCAGCACAAAGATATAATAAGGGGATGGACCGCCTGGCCGACCCTTATGGAACACCTTCGTGTATATGGGAATGCGGTCAACTAGACATCCTGGAGCATCACTTATTCCCATATTGGTGATAGTGCTAATGCCTGATTCCGAATCCGAAAGTAGTCCCAGGTTCCAGGACATTGCCCTGGAATCTATCTATCAAGATAACGTCGGTGAATCGACTTTACTACCATTTCCGGCGTTTCATCCACCCTAGAGCCCTGGCTGAAGCGATACAGTAACCTGATGAGCATTAACGCGTATCAAATAGCGTCAGGAGATTTTGATGGGCAACTGGTAAGGCTAGGCAACTGATAGGATCATGAGCAAGAGGCAAATAACTCGATGGAGCCTGGTATATAGTTCGACCAAACCTGCGTCTCGTCAGCAAAATGAACTACTCCTGAGACGTAAATAGAGGCTGCTGTCAAATTGCCCATAGAGGTTTAGCTCCCCTGGCGTGGCCATAGAATCTCCAAGAACCGGCTGTCGCTAGGCTTAGCACAGCGCTGGACTTGGTTCATTTATCTATTTTTTATTTCCCCAAACCACCAATCGATATTCAGCCATTTGGCTCGATACGATCGCTAATTCTATACGGTTGCAAATCCCCATAGGCAATAGTATGGTATGCGCCTCGTTTGGAAAATCCTAATGCTAAGACCACTTAGAAACGGCATCGCAAGCTTTAGAGCCGGTGTGCAATTTCTCAGAAGCCACCGCACACCAAAAGTTTCACATAATATTTCGTGATGGATTCAGCGATGAGGCTCTCTCAAATGCTATTATGCTCTCCCTAACATTCGCTGCAAATGAATATCACTTCACGCAGGAATGGCCCAGTTTTAAAAATACAACAATTAGGCATATCAATCAGAAAATAGGGTCTTCCCTTGATCCTCCAGCTGTTTCGCAAATGATAGGAGCCATATTACTCTTAATAGGAGTAGAGGTTAGTATTTTGCGGCCTGCTAGTCTTTCATTGCTAAGAACAATATCTAGTGGCGACTGGGGAACAAACCACGAGTAGAGATGCACTTGGCTGGTGTCATGCAACTGCTAAACTTCTGCGACTCCAAGCTAATCCATCTTCATGATGGCATCAAACAGTAAATATTTGAACTAGGCTTCCTTTATGTGCCATCGTATCAGCATTCTAACCCCTGTCTGTAGTGCAATATTCTGGCAAGATCTGAACGCGGCTTGGATCATAGGTTCCGAGCGCAGATTCTCCCATGATATTTTCCCAGAGCTTCACTGGGGGCGCAATCCATTTCTATCGTTTGTATATACCCTACCGCCGGGATTCGAGCCACTGAGACATGTGTTTGGGAGTGACTTGGTCAAGACCATCGAAGACATCTATGCTTTGCAGCATTACAGAGAATTATCGAACATAGACCTCGATGACTCAGCTTCCCTTCTCCACTTGGATAATCATCAAGCATGGATAGAGTCTCGACTTTACTCTCATTTCGTAGCGGCAGACGAGATCAATGGAGTATTAGTAGGCTGTATACTTGCACTATATCTCTGCGCTTATATGCTGTTTTCGGAGGTATGGACAGGCCACTTCATTCCATCGCACATATCTTCAAACCTACTACGTGTCTTACGGGATGCGAAGAAGAGTATTTTATGGGAAGCCAACAGAGATGCAATGCTGTGGTGTACGATAGTGGGTGGCACATTCGCCCAGCTAGGCGTGACAAGATCCGAGTACATATTGCTACTTCACCAGTCTGCATATGGCACGCTCCCCTCCGCATGGAAAGAAACGGAAAAATTTTTAGGGAAGTTTTTATGGTCTAAAAAAGTCTTCTACGGTCCAGGAAAAGCCTTCTGGGATGCATACTCGTTAAATTGACACTTCACCACTGCTTTCGAAGCTAACTTTTCTCCCCCAATACCTAATCTGAAAGGATATATTTGGCATTAATCCGAAGGTGGAGCGTTGACGAGAAAATCATTCCGATTTCGGTCTATAAAGTGATATATAACATCATGGGACACTAATATGTAGTTACTATCTATGAATGTACCCAATGCAACCGTCATTGATGACCTCAAATTAAAAGATTGGCTAATGTGAAGCTTAAAATCTTCCTGGAATAACCGTGCTTAGAGACATGAGTCTTGACGCCTCTGTATGGCGAAAAGCTACCAGGGGCAGGGGTACAGCCTCGACATCATGATAGGAGGGAGCTTGGTGAGACTTGCGCTTACAGGAGCCAGAAGCAACGCTCCGCCGCAACACAGTAGCCAAAAGTGCTGGACGAGCTTCCGACGGCGCCAGCCACGCCCTCTGCAAGGGAAGTCGTACTCTGTAATTAGTATATAGAGTACTTTTTCTCTTCGGAGTTGAAGCCTGTTAAAGTAATGACCGATCTGTTTGTTTATAGTATCAAGGAGGCGGCCGCATATTATGCCAGATCTCCATTCTATGGATGGGGAAGAAGAGCTAGGTGGTTTTTGACTTCGTTTTCGCTTAAGTGATAGAAGAAAAGGGCATAATTACCTTCAGTATTAGGCGTAAAAACAGGCAGCAGTTCATCAGGCAGATGGATATACCGTAGCACAAAGGTGGAGTAAATACGAAAGAAAAATTTGCTGCAAAGCAGTTCAAGCAATACAATTGACAAACATAGTTTATATGTTGCATCAAGATTTGCCTGCTGACCTATTCGAGAGTATTGCTGGAATATATTATACTTGCACTCGAAATCTGTTCTTTACGCTGTATACAGTGTCAAATACCCTCATTATCGCTAGATATTTATGGCAAGATTTGGGGTTGACTGCCTTGGTTCTTTGACGAGCGCTTGGTTCTGGAGACGCATCAAAGCCATTGCGAATATCAAGCGAGCTACGCAAGCGAGCTGAGCTTAACGAGTTAAAGCTGGAAAGGAGAAACGGCTTTTAGAAAGCGCTAACTAGAAAAAGGAATTTGATTGCCGCGCGAAAACCTATTGCTAGAACTAGTAGCCGTAGCTTATTCTGATGGTCGCCAAAATATCGCTAGGAGCGGAAATGTAGCAAAACGATCTAGCGGCGTCGGGATATTAAGTGTGTACTATGTAGCCAAATAGTAGTTATTCTCCAATAGCAATAATTCCAAATGCATGATGCAAACCACAGCTACATAATTACGACTTGATTGCAACTGTTGAACGAGTCATATGCAGCTAATCATAATGTTAAATGTCTATCTTTGCTCTAGAATTACAAAGCCACGCAGGAATGAGCATTTATTTGCGAAATGCTCCCGGGAATAATGTCATTGAGAGAAGAGGCTCTTATTAACGCATTACTCATAATAGCGGACAGCTGAAGAAAATCCGTAACCCGCAATCTTCCCGTCCGCCGTTTCTTGTAGTATAAGGCCTATCTTGGGGCGTTGCGCTCGACACCAACCAGGCTACTTGGGTTGCGTCAAAGATTGGCTCACAAGTTTCTAACGGCAACTATCCCCGATACTTTCTTGCAGGGTTCAGCTAGGTTCAGCTGTCAACGCTTACCGTTACCATAGCCGTTTTCTCGCGTATTTTACACGCAGTAGTCGACGACGGCCACAGCACCCTCTCATACAGCTTCCAATGAGAAACCCACTTTAAGGAAGAGATTTACTTTCCTATGTACTTGCATGTCGGCCTAATGATACCAGGATCAGGCTAAGACTTGCGTTTGTCGGCATATGAACCTAAGCGAACGCCTTCCAATTAGACTTTGTCACAACATCAAACACTCCAACTAATCGCCTGTCGAAAGTATCGAGCTACTACTCACAACTGCGACCATACTATACTATCTTATCACCGTAACTTGGACAGCCAGTTACTATACCAATTGGGTGAAAATGGAGGGTCTTTCTGTGTCAGAGTTAAATCGCCAGGTTGTTACCCGATATTTCCAAGAGTTTTGGACCAATGGGAATGCCAACATTGTTGATGAACTGTGCGACGACAATGTAACTATCTTCTACCCTATGCATGGCCGAATGGTCGGTAAAACTGCCGCCAAAGAGGTCATAGCTAGGTTTAAAACAGAACCCGTGAGCTGGGCTATCCGATATGCTAACAGCAGCAACTCAACCCAGGCATTTCCAGACGTTTCGTTTCGATTGCTTTCCCCGTTTCCTCTAATTGCCGAAAGCGATTACGTAGTTGCACGGTGGTTCGGTGGGGGGAAGCATACTGGGCCGGCATTCTACGAATTGCCTGTTGGAAGTCTGCCTGTACCCAATACTGGCAAAGAAATGCGATTTTCTGGAACTACAATCTATAGGCTACAGAATGGTAAAATCATAGAAGAGACGGGTGAAGAGTCTGGCCTGGTGGCGCTGCAACAGCTGGGTTTGATTAAAATGAATGATGGTTTTGCTCCATGAGCATGAGCTCCCATCTACGCCACGTGTTTTCGTGGCGTATTAACGTTGGGTTCATAATTGCTTGTGTAGAAATGTCAACATATTATGTCATTAAATATACATATTATACTAATCCGGCTAATAACTCATTTACTTTTTCATGTCCGATGCGCTGCAAAAGTTCTGCGAACCTCGCAACAAAGAAAGCGCTGTGGTCGATTCGCTTGCTCCTTGATGCCGCGATAAAGTAAACCCATGTTAAAGAATGTTCCCCCAATGCGTACGGGGGTACCTTGGTCACAGTCGCTTGGAGTCGGTCCAGCAGTTTATTAAGCTCGTCTGAAGATGAATTTGAGTCTGTATTGCTGCTCTCGAGGGGAGAACTGGACGCCGGCAGTGCATATATATAACATGTTTGTGCTACTGCACTCTCTATTGCGGAGAAGACTTCGAAGAGATCTTTTTGGTTGAGCGACAAGGGTTGCCTTCCATCTGCAGCTAGGCTCTCTTTGCTTATAATCTTGTTGAATTGGTAAAGGGGGCAAACAATTGCTTTTAATCTTTCATCGGACAAAAACATATTTGTTAGTCAAGATCCTAAAAAAAAGAGACATATCGATTGAGGCGTACAATTGGACTTGGTCGAGTAAGAATTTAAGCGTTGCTTTCTCGCCTGGATCAGTGCTGAAAGGGCTATCCTTGTGAATCCAGAACTCGGCAAGCTTTAGCAAAGCAGGGCATTCTCTATGGCCACATATCATGTCATCGATCATCAAGCCTAGGATGGTAGCGAGAGGCGCGCAAGAGTCTGTCTCTGGTTGTGCTGAGACGTGCCGCAGTTCGGCAATTGCGGTTGACCTATACCTAAGTCTATCGACCATAGTCTTTGCCCCTTGGGCAATCTGGATGTGGCTTGCAGATGCTGCCAAAAAAGCGCTTCTGACCATTGGGTTATTGAATGCTAGTGGCAGAATGTGTTTGACATATCCTTGGGTAGTTGACTCAGTGACATCCAGTGTCGGGATGATATTCTCATAGACTAGATGAAAAAGAAGCAGATGGTTAGCGAACAAACCGAGCATAGAGAATGCTGCATGATCTCTTACAATTTCGCAAGAGAAATTCCTCTGAGGCATCCTCGATGTTGATGTGTGGCAGCATGTGCAAGCTAGGATATACCATTGGCTGCTGTTGGTATGCTTGCCATTGATATTCATTGCTCAAGATTAGAGAAGCGTCGGTGGAGGTTACATTCACCGCTTGGTTCGGATTCGAAACCGACCACAGGAATATACCAGGACCAAACTGTGAGAGCTGATAGATGTTTAATGCTGGTGCATCTGTTGTGGCAACCAAAGCCATTACACATCTCTTCCAATTGGTGGCTATCCCATTCAGCCTTTCGCCTTCTGCTCGGAGACGCTGGACTTCCTGTTCGAGAGCATTCATATAATCCTTTGTCCTTTGTCTGTGGCTTCTATAAGATTGTTAGGTTTATCCCAGACATTTCATCCAGAGTCAACTTCAAACATGCCTCTGTGCTCGTAAAATCTGCTGCTTTCTCCTCTTGGGAGGCTGGCCCTTCTCGGGAGCGGCACCGGCGACAATTCCATCATCAGGCACCAACGGTGGCGAGAATGAGAATGTGCCGAGAATATTTCTCTGCCGACTTTTAATAGAATTATACGAATTTGCGTTTTCCATCTTGACCAAAGCTTGTTTTGGTCTGATGTCGCCGCTGGGTTTGCCTTCATAGATGAACATCAGACAATCGGTTTATTTGCTCTCTGGGCTAGTCATGTGATTTAGGCGCAGAGGTTGTTTTGTATTGTCAGCTGTTACTAAGTAGCTATGTTTCGGCAGTTGTTCTGTTTAATTACTGTGATTATCGGTTAAGAATAATAGCAGAGGGTATTGTTAGAGATATTTGCGTCCTGCAGGCATTACCGTCAAAGTAGGTAGTCCTAGAGTGCTGCATAAAGATAGGATGTGTGGATCATATAACTAAGTTGAGAAATCGAGTCAGGGATGGCATCAAAGATGCAGGGTCAACCTTTGCAGGGAGCAAAATACGTGAGACACACTGTGCGACTCAAGGCAATTCGGATGACAAATGCGCGTTGCCCGAATAGGTAGCTTCACGGAATCAATGAGAGCGTCTATTCCGGGTGGCATGGCTAGGGAGAGAAACGGCTGGCATTAATCAGCCCATAGTACTAGATTTAAAATCGGAGAGCTCCAGTATACTATGCCTGTATATAATCCTGTTAGTTCTACAGGCTAACTTCTGACGTCGACTCGTCGACAGTGAGAGAAATTTGTTTTCTCCATGGCGCCCCGGGCCTCTTTCCCCGTTTTCTACTACTACTCCGTCATATTTCTTATTGTGGCACGATCCCTATTGTTGCAGTCACCAGAGTGTCTCCCTGCATGGCAGCCTCCATAGTCATAGCAGCTGCTTGCCGCTTCTTACCAAACCGACTCGAGGCCATTGACGCCCGACGGCTTGTCCGCCTGACTTGTCAGTCGGACGCCGTGGCGGAGGCCCTCCTGTGGGTTATGGTGGTCAAAGTCTGAGATGGCTGTGTGCGCAGTTACGCGGTTATCCCAGAGCGCAACCGTACCCTCCTCCCACTTGACCCGAACTTGGAAGTCTTGCCCGAGCGCGATGTGCTATAGATTGAAGGTTAACAGTTAGTGACATGAAAACACGTAGCATGCATCGGCAGTGCGGGGGGTCGACGCTTACATTAAACAGTAGCTGCAGAAGGGCATCTGACTCTTCATGTTGAAGGCCAATGATGCGCTTCGTGAACCCTTTATTGACAAACAAGGCTTTTTCTCCGGTGGCCTGCAAATAAACCCATGCTTAGCATCGTACTCCGTTGTATCACAGATGGTCCAATAGGTTTTATGTTGTAATACTAGAAACAGTGCTAATATACTCACCGGATGGACCCTCACAATGGGATGTTCACTCTTCACGGGTTCCCGTCTAACGTGCTTCCCGTCTCGTCGTGCATTGTCTGCTTGGTTAAAGCCACTATGCTCAGCCCGCAGGCCTTCTAGCAGCGCCTTGATTGGTTTCGACAAGCGGGCGTATGCTGCAGTCTGTGATGCCCAGGCGGTATCGCCTCCGGTTGGTGGGACAGATAGTAGAGTGAGGATGGTAATACCCGGTGGCTGATGTTCATAAGAAACATCCGAATGGTACCCTGTAGTGGTCAGTCTTTCTCTTCGCTGGCGTGCTCGATATTCGTTATCAGGGCCTAGATAGATATTGTGAAACTCGAGATGGTCCTTGACGTGAGCTCCAACGGGCTGGGGGACTGGTTAGTGTTGCTATATCCACCGCTATGTACATATATGCGTATGTATTTGTGTAGGTAATTCTGCTCACATGAACATGCAATGGCCCAAAATATCTCGCAAAGTCCATCTGCCTGTCTGGGCCAATGTCTTTGAAGTCTTGATCGCGGAAGATGACCACTCCCCTCTCAGCAATGAGCAGGGCAAGCTCATTCTTCTGAGTATCGTTCAATTGAGAAAGTTGTAGGCCTCGAATTTCGGTACCAATAACTGGAGTGAGTTTGGAGACCTTGAGCTCAGAGTTGCTGTTAGAAAGGAGAGCAGACTTGGCTTTGTCTGCTCCTAGTCCGCGATCCTTGAACTCGAATGGCTGGATCGCTTCAAAGCGAGTCTCTTCGTCGTAGACAGGGAGATATTGATGATATTGATACTTTGGTTAAACGAATTAGGTAACATATTACTTTTGCGTCTACATGTTTTTGGCGGTTTACCTGCTGATGGATAGCATCATCGTATGCCAGTGTGAGCCTCCCGACTTCAGCGCCTGACTTTGTTATTGTCTTCGTAGTCGACATTCTTTAAGCTGGTGTTTCAACAAATACGCCTTCTGACTAAATGGATTCCGTGAAAGCCTATATACAGACTAATATTTCAAGCCTCTGACGTTTTTAATTGCGCTACACTTCGTATTAAATATATCTAGCATGTGCACGATATTGATAGCGTTTGCTCCTCTACATTCGGAATATCGGCACCTTGCACCAAAATTTCTCTCGATGGCGGCATCCCCAGCTTAAATCGTGATCGATCAGCTATATGGTGAACTGCGGGGTTTGGCGGTTACGGAGAGTATGTAAACGGTTAAGCTATATATGTTGCATACCTATGATGAGCACGCCTTGCAGCGGTCAAATATGGTAATCGTGGGGGGATGTTGCGACTTCAGAACCAGATCTTGATAAGATTGATAGTGGGCTTTACTTTGAGGGTCCTGTTGAAAGAAATGAGATGTGACAATTCTTATTAGGAGCTACATAAATGCTTGCGACACTATTGAGCAACTGATGTTATCACTGGCATGATGAGCGCCGTCGGATAAATCTGATTCGTGAGTCGTGATTTAACCCAAGATGACGACAGCGGGATACGCCGCAAACTGACCAACGATTACTAATATAGTGTGCAGACGACGGATTCAAATGTGTGTACAGGATAAAATAGGCATCCGATCTTCATCTTGTTAGTTAATTGGATTGCTAAGAAAAAGGTATACCAAGTGGGTGTTGCAGCATTGAAGCATTGGTGCAATTTAGATCACGTTAGTTTGTTAGGTAATGTATATAAGAAGAACAATAAGGATTTACAAAGATGAACAGGAACTAGTTTCAGCTAGAAATTAAACAGCGACAGTTTTTTTCCTCGATAATGAAGCTATTATTCGTAATTCGAATATTGTTTACCGCAGCGACTGCCTCAGCTCGAGATCTCTAGGTTTATTGCCAAGCCTGCCACTGTCTGCCATTAGTAGCTCATACGCTACAGAATTTTCCATGGGCAGCACTAGAATTTGATCGCGAAACACTATTTCCTCATAGAGAACCTCCCCGCCGTTACATTGTTTATTCAAACATCTGCCAATTTCGAGTGGCTATAAATAATTCAACGTTTAAGTTTAGATACGATGAAGACCGATCTGTATATTTGTGAAGAATGAAAATGATTGTCTTTAATTAGGTAAATGGACATATGATTGTACCGCTTGTAAGACCGAACGTATATAGTATTTTAGGTTTCTCCTTGTTATTTTACACTTAGCTATCACCTTACTCTTTCAATGTGTTTTGTAGCTAATATTTGAGCCTCTGTTGTACCCATTACTTATCACTATTGAGTAGAATCCTCCAATAAGTCATATAAGCTAGTGACACTTGTAAGAGAACAAATGTCCTAGTGTTTCTCGAGGCCATAAGCTACACTAAGTATGCTGCTTCTATGACCTAGCTTTTTTATGGGAAAATTTCCTTATTATTTAAATGGCGTCCAACTGAGTTACTATCCCAGAGATTTGCACGATTGGTCGCACCAAGCAACCAGATCCATCAGCTTGGGGTGCAAGATTCGCCTGCGAACTTCACTTATATATTTCGTTCCGCGCTAGCTAACAGCTGGATGGAATCTTGGCGGTTTTCTCCCTATCATTGTACACTTATGGAGAACGTAGATCTTGCATAACCGTCATGTAATCAGCGAAAGGCCAACATTCGAGATAGTATTTACGATAGTACGTATTCTAGCGGTTAAACGATTTGGAGATTCTACAGTAGTCCAGACATTGTCGTCGACATAAAAGTTGGACTGCAAGTTCACGTTGCATTGAGAATGGTCTCCTTCAACAATATTTTTGTGAACAATGATGACATTCGAATTGTCCCTTGTAACAATTTACGAGTTGCCATAGATAGACAATCTTGAAAATCTGACGTACTAGATAATGGGCACATTATCTGCTGGGTTATCCCACAGCAATGTTATTTTTATTTTCACTCCAAATAGCTCGGGCATCCAGTTTAGGAGATAGCAGGCAGTAAAGGATTCACAATAAAACTACTCTTAAATGTCATAGATCTGTTGTTTTCATATAACAGGGCAAGTACAGCATAACGCCGGAAGGTATCTATATAAAGCAATAAATCGAGGGCCATGGGTTTGAACAACCAATAGCAAGGTGAGAGTATAGGAACTAACCGTTTTGATCAAACTGTCCACGTACAATATGTTGGCCCTTGATTTCCGCAAGATCCTGGTTTCGGTAAGAAGTTAATATGATGGATGGCTTCTTATGTAGAAAGATCGGGGCTAGGTACAAGCCGCCGTCTTCCATCTTCGACTGAGATTAGCCTGGTTAGGATCCGGGCCTCCGAGGATCCGAGCCTAGTATCTACTAGGTAGTGGACTGTATTATTCAGCTATTCATTATTCGCACTTTGCTACCGGCATCAAATTTGGCAAAAGCTTCGGCGAAGTGCGCCGCTACTACTACCTAGGTAGATGCACTACCTTAATAGCACGGTCGATCTACTGGTAGTTTACCACGAACAAAGAAGCGCATGGCAGCTGGGTGGAGTCTCGCATGCCTTGTTTACCCAGAGAGATACTCATTACATGCTAGATGGAGCATACGCTACATTTATTATCAGGCACCTTCGCGAAATATGGACAACCCTTTACAAGTAGTATGGGATCTAAATTTTCCATTACAATCCTTGTCGTAGACTATTAGCAAAGACGTAAAACGATGTAAGCGATAATTTTATCAATATAATACATACATAAAATATTCGTTGATGACGCAGCGTCCGCGATATCCCGTACTCAGATACAAACAGCAGAGATGGGAGTGAATAGTGAAGTATAAGAGTATATCAATCAACTAATGATACAAATATAACCAACATGGCTTAGATAGAAGGGAACCAATTGTTACCGCTTGAAGAATCATGTTTCTCAAGTTCCATCTCGATGCGAAGAGACCTCAGTCCAGTTTAATGCGCAACATCATGTAGAACAGGAAGACTCAGCATCAACTCGGACACCAACAAAAGAAGGTCAGAATCACAACGTGCACAGCAAAGTGATGAACGCAAATGGGGAATTCAAGTCCGGGTTTCTGTCAATGGGTGGAGGAGAGCCCTATCCTCCAGAACTGCTTGGAGAAAATGAAGCGTATCTGGTCGACTTTGATGGGCCGGATGATCCTGCCCATCCGCAGAATTGGCCAATGAATACCAGGTCAGTGAGAAGAATGCAACGCCGCAGCCTGATTTAACACATACAGGATAATAGTGCATGTTGCAATAAGTTACAGCACTTTCTCAATCTCTTTCGTCAGCGCCATACATTCACCTGCTGTTCCAACAATCGCAAGAGAATTCCACGTCTCTTCCGAAGTCGCAATATTAGTCATCTCATTATACATCCTTAGATTCGTGTTTGGCTGTGTGAAGAATCATACCTTGAAATTATTCCCAGAAATCTTGAACGTCTGTTCATATTGTTCATTGGCCGTCGAATACCCCTTGTCGTTGCTTGTTTCGGGTGTATGATCTTCCATATGTACCAGTCGCATTATTTAAAGACCTTCAAAGTGTCATGATAAATTCTTCTTTGTAGGATCTTTCGGAGTGGCTTTTTGGTTATAAGTGGCGCTATTTGTGCGAATCTTTTTGACAATAAGACCCAAGGGCTTGCAGTAAGGCCGATTAATCACAAAGATCCTTTTAGAGCTGATAAAGGCTCAAATCACAGTTTTCACTCTCTGTGTCTTCATCTAGCCCATAGTTGCTCCCTTTATTGACGGCTTCATTGTGACAAGCTATCTAGGTTGGCGTTGGACGCAATATATTGCAGGCATCATGTGCGCTTTGGCGTTCATCATCCTCAGCGTATTTTTTCTCCACAAGTCGTACACTCCAGTTGTCTTAACGAATAAAGCAAGGAGACTGTGATAGCAAACGAAGAATTGGACTATCCATCCGAAGTTGGGAGAGACGGAAATTAGTTTGAAGGATGTACTCCACCGCTGCTTTCTATGGCCTCTTCATATGCTCGTTGTTGAGCCAATCGTTTTCCTTATGAGGTATGTGCATTAAAGATACGCCTGCCCTCGCTCGATAGCATGCGAATTACTAATCATTGGGATTTAGTCTTTACGCGGCATTCATTTACGGACTTCTCCATCTATCCTCTTTCAGGGCTTTTATAAAATGAGACCTGGTGTATGCGGGCTCCCTGAATTGAGCGCCGTTCTGGACTGTATGATCACTCGTGTAGTAATGATACTTCGGGCGCCGAGCTACCATCACAAGCTGGAGGCAAACAACGGTGTTGCGATACCAAAATGGCGACTACCAGAAGCCATGGTTGGCGGATCTTTTTTGCAAGTGGCTTATTCTGGCTTGGTTGGTCAGGCTATCGGGAAGAAGTCCACTGGATCGTGCCAATCATTGGAGGCGCGGTCACTAGATTTGACATTTCTCTAGTCTTTCTACAGACATTCAATTATCTAATTGATGCGTATACCGTGGTGAGTATCAATGTCGTTAATTTCTATCGTCCAAGCCCAAGCTACCGCCACTAACAAATTAAGCAGCTCGCAGCATCAGTGCTTGTACCAAGTGTTTCTCTGTGTTCGATATTCGGCGCCGTGTTTCCTCTATTTACATCCTACATGTTCAAAGGCATTAGCGTTCAGTAGTCTCTTACGCAATTAGGATGCGTCACTTCATTGTTTGCGCTTGTGCCATTTGTATTAAACTACAAGGGTGTACAAATCCGCAAAATCAGTAAGTATATCCAAAACAAAATCAACAGCCTGCAGCTCTTCCAGAACCTGCTACTGCTAGGAATAGTCAAGAGAAGCAGATGCGGCATTTCTCTCACTTCCCAAACATAATGATATAGACCGGGATATGGCGAAATTTATAAAGAAGCGGAAAGGTCATATAGACATATATGCCCAGGACTTTCCCACGACTTAAAAGGTCTTTTAACGCACAGGACAGAAAAGTCGGCGATGTTTTTCATAGAACTAGAAAGCATATTATATAATACAACTTTTTCGGGATCTGCCATGTTTAGACATAATGCTAGAAACGCTTTGACAAAGTAACGTTCTTACTTTTGCAACCACATCGGAAAATGAGAACAGTGTATGGAGTGTGCAATCGGTCATCTCGTCAAACGAATCTTTTACCATCACTTGCCATCTAGTTGTGGCAATCGCAGTTGAAGAGCCTCCCGTCAACTTACATAGCAACACAAGAAAAAAAAAACCTCAGCAAAGAAGCAATTTCAGCGCCACAACCCTCTACCTTCTAAATTCCCATACTTTGCCGGCAACATCCACGCCCGATCGATGCGGGAACACGGAACGAGCAGGTGGGGTAATGGAGACAATAGCGGATCGATCCCGCTCAGCGACAAACGATGACGTTTTGGTCGTGGAGCTGGGGGTGGCATCGCGACCGCGAGTAGAAAGCGGGGATAAGGTGACGGGCATAACTGCAAGTAAGCCATTGCAATCAAAGCACAACAGGAGATGAAGTGCGAGATTCGCATTGTTTATAAGCACTCGTAGGTGGGTTAGACTCTGTGTGCGTTGCCCAGCTGCACTTACACGCGGTGTTTGGTAATTGATTGGCCAGCCCATGCTACTGAATGCTTGACTTTTAATACCTGCTAGACAGAAACTTGCTAAATGCTTGATCCGCAAACCACGACATGACATCATAATCTCTTCACCACAAGCTGTCTCGGTCCCTCTCGGTGCCTCTTGTCTCTCCAGTGAAGTCCACCCCCTCGTTATCATCCAGTCGTTTTCTAGAAGCAGAATTCTTGGCTATTCCCACGTATCCACTCAGGGCGACGCCACGGAATCTCGAACGAATCCCATCGCGTGCCTTGCCTGCAGAGGAGAGCAAGATGAGGAGAGAAGAGCGTGACAAAAAGTGGCTTTGATCGCCATAAAACCCGCATCCGGCTCAGTCGCCAGTATATATACTATAGAGATATCTCGTCAGCAGCCACGTCCTTCTCTGTCCGCTCACCTCCCGCAGTTCATCAAAACCCATTAGCACTCGTGAATATCATATCCATCGTCTTGCCCGCCATGCCTCAGCCTATCCCTACAGCCAGCCATCTTCTTGACCTCTTCAGCTTGAAGGGCAAGGTCGTCGTCGTCACCGGGGCTTCCGGGCCTCGTGGTATGGGAATTGAGGCCGCGCGTGGTTGCGCCGAGATGGGCGCTGATCTTGCCATCACATATGCATCGCGCAAAGAGGGCGCGGAGAAGAATGCGGCTGATCTGAGCAAGGAATACGGCGTCAAGGTCAAGGTATACAAAGTCAACCAGAGCGACTACAACGACGTCGAGCGCTTTGTGAACCAGGTCGTTTCTGATTTTGGCAAGATTGACGCCTTCATTGCCAAGTAAGCTCTCCATGGGTCATCCCCACCTGTTGGAACAGTTAGATACTGACCATCTTCTTCCCAGTGCTGGTGCCACAGCCAACAGTGGCGTTGTCGACGGCAGTTCTAGTGATTGGGACCATGTTATCCAAGTCGATCTTAGTGGTACTGCATACTGCGCAAAGGCCGTTGGTGCGCACTTCAAGAAGCAAGGTCATGGCTCCCTTGTAATCACAGCCTCAATGTCCGGCCATGTCGCAAACTACCCTCAGGAACAGACTTCATACAACGTTGCGAAGGCAGGCTGCATCCATCTGGCGCGCTCGCTGGCCAACGAATGGCGCGACTTCGCCCGTGTCAACAGCATCTCGCCAGGCTACATTGATACAGGCCTGTCGGATTTCATCGACGCCAAGACGCAAGAGCTATGGCGAAGCATGATCCCTATGGGACGCAATGGCGATGCCAAAGAGCTCAAGGGTGCATATGTCTATCTCGTCAGCGATGCTAGTTCGTATACTACGGGAGCTGATATTGTAATTGATGGAGGCTATACCACTCGATGAAAAAGCTTTATTTTATTTTCCGTATTACCAAAACCCTTTGTAATGAGCCTAACTGTACCATAATGATGACTCAATAAAAGAAAAAATATTCAACAAAATTAAATTGACTCGCCCTCACAAGTAGCTCACCGATTTTAGATAGAAATAGCGGACCTCAATCAGCTCAGCCCTCAATGCAAATAGTACTAGTTAGTGCCTACCCTTGGATTCTTGGTCTCATTTCGGCGCGAGGAGATTCTGCGAGGAGCCATCGCAGCTACGGGTATGCTAAAAGTATTCATGGCCCGATGCCAGGGTTTGACATTTAGCCGTCGCTGAACTGCCGTTGGCAAATTACGCTACAATACAGGGATCAGAAACGCCGGGGAGTAAAGGTATACACGGCTGGAATCACCCTCAGTAGTAAATTCAGGCAGGCAGTAAGAAGAATTATACCAAAGCGCTGCAAGAAGCAGTGCGTACTACTGCCATCAACTCGTAAATGTCTTAGAGGCATTAAACTAAATTATCAGACATCAGCTTGGATAGGGGTCGAGAACGTCGTTCTATTCTCGTCGTCCCTTCTCAACGAACCCCTTGCGTTTCTATGTAATTTCTCATCCACTTCTTCCCCGCGATCTGCCCGTGGCATTCCCCCACCGACGGGGCTGTGGTCCCGGCATGGCTATTGCCAGAAGTACCCAACAGTAGTGTGGTTGCCTTTTTCTAGCTTGATTACGGCGTGTGGCTCTCGGGATTTAGCGCAAGTGCCGTCTAATACTTGGGATCCATGGGAAGCTGCTGCTAACACTTCCGCCGGAGTATGGAGCAATGCCGGAGAAGAAGGCGCGGTGTTCAAATACGAGAGAATGGAGATAACTTTCAGATTTCAAGTTGAAATGGGTTTATGTGAATGCGTTAAAGGTGTTTATTAAGCAAAAGCAAAGCGTCAGAGTAACCATATCGGTTAACTTTGATGCATACCGCGTCTTTCTTGTAGCTTGCCCTATCAACAAATCCTTCTTTTCTGGCCCTTTTCCTGAATACCCCTTTCATATGCTCTTACCCCCGACGCCCGACGGTTCAAAAGGCTCTTCGCAAGTGCGGATCCTGACAGTGGCATTCGCATCCCTCATAGCTACCTGCCTACTTATGTTCCTCCTACTTAAATATACTTTCCTTACACAGGGAAACAACAACAAACAACTTGGCCCTTGCACGCTCACGGCGAGATCGGATGAGCTTGCGGATTACCGCGTCGAATCGTTATCCACCTCCCTAAATGATCGAGACATTTAATATCCTGTACGCGATAACATGACTATCGGGTAACATTGGCTGTGGATAGATACTACTCCTAATCCCTAGTTTCTGCGGCCGAAGCCTGTCGTGAAGCCATTGCATGGCGTAGCTATTGGCCGAAAGGTCATCAACTCCAGTTCGCAAGGTTTGCAAGTATGCCTATGTATGCATATCGGATGAGCATCGCGATCCACAAATGAGGGGGAATCGTAGTTCTATGTAACCATATTCGAGCTATGGTACACAATACCGGACTTTAGACAGGGGTTCATCTCTGTGGGTCTCAAACCATTGCCTGTGCACTAGGAAGACTCGCTGGAAGATGATATCATGAACCTCCAACCTCTTCCATGGTCGTTAGCCTCATCCTAGCCACAGAAGTCTCCGCCAGCTTCGCTGTTTTGACTAAGAAGCCCTTTTGCTGGACCAACAACATGCGATTTTTGAAGGAATACCGACGGATATTTCCAGCTGCTACAATATACACAACCATGGACAGAACGGTATTCCCCGGGAACCAACGGGCATTGTTCAGTGCCTTGATGCTCAGCGTGACATGGTGTCTTGAACCTGCAGCAAGCGTTCCCACTTCAAAATAGTATTATCAATGGCAATGTTGTATTACCCGAAACTCCCCCCGCCATGTTTATGCTTGATGGTCTCATCGAGCTGCGGGGAAGAATAATAATCTTGGCAGAATACTCCCCTACGAGATGCAAATGTCTTAGGCTTATTCAGTTGGGCAAAGATGGTAGTGAGATATCCAACAAAGGGAGGCTGGGCATACTACATAAACGGCAATATCCGCAGCATGAATCTCTGATGCTACCCGCAGGGCCGGCTATCGATTTTGCTTCTCATCTTGGAACGAAGTTAATAGTACTTCCCGAGGCGGCTCGAGGGTTCCCTCCCTGTTTTCATGCCCCTTGATTACCTCTTGCTCTGGTTTTATAAACTCTAATTATTCTACCCATAACAAACCATATCAATAAGTTTCTCTGGGTACATTGATACATCAACAACGACATGTATATCCAGCAACTCGTGGCCTACTGGCCATTGCTGGTTGGGCTGAGCCAAGCAGCGGATCAGCAATCTTCTTTCGATGTACTTGAATATATCGACCCGTTAATTGGCACTGCGAATGGAGGTAAGAGTTTACGCTTCTAATGATATACAATTGTTCCCCTTTTTAATTTGTATTACAGGACATGTCTTCCCAGGCGCAACTCTCCCCTGTGAGTATATTGTGCTAAACAAAAGTAGAGACTATTTTAACAAATGCGGTTTAAGATGGCATGGCAAAAAGTGTAGCGGATGGTAATGAGGAGATTCAGGGAGGTTATGCCTCGAACGATGGCCTAAGTACGCATCTTACAGCACATCGCCGAAAGAAGATTTTCCAGGATTAACCAATATCTATAGTTACTGGCTTCTCTCACATGCACGATAGTGGAACAGGTGGTGTAAGTTCATAACCGCCTACTTGCAGAGACGGGGATAATGCTAATGGCTACCTCCCACAGGGCGCATCGCTGGGAAACTTCCCTCTTTTTGCCCAGACTGGTTGTCTAAACGACGACATCAACAACTGCTACTACCCTTCAACATTGAGAGCCTCAGCAAAAATAAATGAAACGGTTGTGGCCAAGCCGGGTTACTTTGCAATTCAGCTCAATACGTCAGTCAAAGCTGAAATGACAGTCACAAACCACACAGCGCTGTACAGATTCACATTTCCGACGGACGGCACTCCAACCAAGATCCCTTCTAATGGGACAACGCCTTATAGCCCTCTGATTCTAGCCGATTTGGCTGATCTTTCTGGTTCCAGAACTGATGCAATCATCTCCGTTGATGCCAACACAGGCCGTATATCCGGCAACGGCACCTTTAGGCCCTCTTTTGGTATTGGCAACTATAATCTCTATTTCTGTACAGATTTCCAAGGAGCGACGCTTCGAAACACGGGTATTTTTGTAAATAACCGTGCAGGTACAGACCGCAAGAGCTTCCGCACTTATGATGATGGCCAGAGCCCAATCTTGCCCGCTGGCGCTTGGGCTCAATTCCACCCCCCAGCCAACAATCAGATTCTGGCTCGAGTTGGACTCTCATTCATTAGCACCGCGCAAGCCTGCAGCAACGCGGAGAAGGAAATTCCCAACTTTGACTTTGAATCTGTGAGAGCCGATGCCGAGGATGCGTGGCGCAAGAAGCTTAGCACTATCAAGGTTGACAACACGGGTATCAGCGACTCTCTCCAAAGGACATTCTGGAGTGGCATCTATCGCACGCTCATTTCTCCACAAGATTATACTGGTATGAAGGCATATTTTTCAGTCAGATGAATTGCATTATTTCTAACGCCGATTCTAGGCGAAAACCCCCTCTGGAAGAGCAGTGAGCCATACTTTGACTCATATTACTGCATCTGGGACAGCTTCCGAAGCACACACCCCTTGCTTACCCTGGTCGATCCCCATGCTCAAGCCTTGATGATTCGCAGTCTCATCGATATATACCGCCATGAGGGCAAACTTCCTGACTGCCGCATGTCTCTCTGCAAGGGCTTTACTCAAGGTGGCAGCAACGCTGACAACCTGTTGGCGGACTCTTACTTGAAGGGTTTGACAGACGGCATCGACTGGGCTACTGGTTATGAGGCTGTCGTATCTGACGCTGAAGGTAATCCTTTTCCATTAATAACCTGCTCAAAGGAATTCATATGCTAACGTATCTGATTGAATAGTTGAAGGCCAAATTTGGACAGTCGAGGGCCGTGGTGGCTTGCAGAGCTGGAAAAATCTTGGCTACATTCCAACCGACGACTGGGACTTCAGTGGCTATGGACTCTTCACTCGTTCTATTTCACGAACTATTGAATACTCTTATAATGATTTCTGCATTGCAGAGATGGCTCGCGGTCTTGGAAAGCATGCAGACGCAGAAAAATATTTGAAGCGTTCCCGTAACTGGAAGAATATGTATGACCCGACCTCGCGGTCTAAGCTGAACTTGACTGGAACTCAAGACTACAATCTGTTCACCGATAGTGGATTCGAAGGCTTTTTGCAGCCGCGATATCTGAACGGTACCTTTGGTTTCCAAGAGCCTGCCATTTGTACTGACTTGTACAACTTCAATGGCTGTTATTTGAATCCTGGTGGCCACGAGACGTATGAAGCTGGCTCTTGGCTCTACACGTTTTACGTGCCTCACGACCAGGCTACACTAATCACAACACTAGGCGGTCCAGATGCATTCGTGCGTCGTCTTGAGTTTATGCACAACACTCCAGGCTTGTTTTATATAGGCGATGAACAAGCTTATCTTCTTGTCTATATCTTCCATTACGCCGGAAGACCAGGACTCTCCGCTGAATACTTGCACAGATACATCCCTAGCGCCTTCAACGACACCACTGCCGGCCTTCCAGGAAATGATGATTCGGGTGCCATGGGCAGCTTCACGGCACTTTCCATGATGGGCTTGTACCCCATGAGCGGACAGAACGTCTATCTTATTATCCCACCGTTCTTCCCCGAGGTCAGCTTCACCGACCCGCGATCCGGCAAGACAGCAACCATTCGCAACATCAACTTTGATGCTGGATATAGCAACATTTACATCCAGAGCGCCAAGTTAAACGGCAAGCCGTATAACAAGGCATGGGTAACCCACAGCTTCTTCCTTGACGGCGGGGTGCTTGAGTTGACTCTCGGGCCCCAAGAGAATACAAATTTTGGAACTGCCAAGGCAGATCTTCCGCCGAGTGCGTCAACGCACTTCTGGAGCTAGATAGAATCAAGAGACTAGCGCTACATAATGAATAACGTCGAATATTAATTACTTGAATTATTATGACAAAAGAAAATACCTTTTATCGTGCGCTTTTCCTATTCCGCTTCTCCATAGCTTGTGTGCTATTGAATATGATCTGCCTGCAATCTATAATATTACTGTTAAGATCCTCATAGCCGCCAGTCAATTCTCTAAACAATGTAATATGTGCTGATGCTCTTATACCATCCACGGGCCCATACTTGTGGTTCCGTATTTCTTCCAAAACTTTCCTCCCGATTTTCCTTTCCCCATTGCTTCATCCATCTCTACTTTTAATACAGGGTTAATTCCCTTTTGCCTCATCCTCTCTTGCTCTTTGAGTGGAATCTTGTGGACGGGATGGTCGCCTGGTAGCTCCGAAGTTTGCTCATCTATCTTGGGAGTTTTACCCCACTTAAGTCCGGCTTGAGCAGCCAATTGACAATTACTCTGTTCGTTTGTCTTTCCAGGTATTTTTTTCGAGGCTTTATTGGTAGAGAGAGGCATGGTGATCATTTGGTAGACTCGTGTAGTCTTCTGGAATATTTCGTCTTTCGTTCATGTGCCAACTAGGGGGCATTTATATACCCAAACATCCCAACTTCTTTGTTGCAATGACAAACTACCATGATCAACATTACATGCTTCTTCTATGACACAACATCATCTCCGCATTTATCTTTCGCTTCGCTTATACAACCCCCAGCCCTGTGGGGCTACGGATCCTTCAGTTCGCCTATTTCAGGGTCTAACAGGCGTCAGGTCCTACGATTGTCACTAAGCCACGTCCTATGACCAATACATCATAATCTTCAGCGATGACCCACAGAAGCAAGAGGCTTAGATGAAAACACAATTGATAAAATTACTAAGCTTGTTTAATATGTGCTTTTGTTTTAACTGATTAACATTGATAATGCAACGCTAGGTATCTATGCTTGCGCCTTAAGTGCAGTAAACTGTTCGCTGAAAGGAAAGTCGTGAAAGCCTTTATCCTGCTGGGCAGCGAAAAACGTCTCTCTCTGGTACGGCGTCAGAGGAATTCCCTGTTGGAACCGGAACGGCAGATCTGGGTTGGAAGTATAAGGTCGACCAATTGCAATAACGATGTCGTAGTCCTTGTACTCCTCGTCAACGGCCTTTTTGCTAGACTCGAGCTGGAATCCTCCGGCTACAAGAACAGGGCTGGTATTGGCATAGGCTTTGATAACTGGCGTAATGTCATTGCCCTTCTCGCGAGACTCAACCAAGTGTACATAAGCCAGCTTGTAAGGCTTCAACTGCTCGGCAATATACTCGTATTGGGGAATCGGGTCATAGGTAATATCTCCCATAAAGTCGGCAAATGGGCTGAAGCGGATTCCAGTCCGGTCTGCGCCGATAGCTCCAACAACTGCCTTGGTTACCTCCAGCGTAAAACGTGCCCGGTTCTCAATGCTTCCACCCCATTGATCGGTTCGCTTGTTGGTAAGCTCTTGGATGAATTGTTCAAGCAGGTAGCCGTTGGCGGCGTGGATCTCTACGCCATCAAATCCGGCGGCAACAGCGTTCTTGGCTGCTTGTGTATAGTCCTCAATGTACTGAAGAATCTCCTCATGTCTGAGGGGACGTGGCTTAATAGCAGCATCAGGAGACTCTGGTATATCGCTAGCACCAACAAGATCTGAGTTGCTTTCCTTCTTCAAAATCTCCGCGTCGGCAGAACGTCCTAGAGCCCATAGCTGTAGGTAGATGTACGATCCTTGCTTATGAACAGCATCAACAACCTCTTTCCAAGCATCAATCTGCTCTTGCGTGTAGATTCCAGGAACATTTGCGTAGCCACCAGCTTGTTGAGAAATGAACGTGGCCTCGGTGATAGACAGCGAGCCGGGAACAGCTCCCCTCTGTGCGTAGTATTCCTTCACTGTAGGCAGAGGAACATGGTTATCGTCGGCTCTGTATCGGGTCATGGGCGCCATGGCAATTCGGTGAGCGAGCTCACTGCGGCCCACCTTAAGAGGAGTGAAAAGTTTTGACATATTGACGGTAGTTTTGCTTAATTGTCCTATCACTGCAGTAGGAGAATTGAGAGTTTTGAACAGACGGGAGGCTCCGCCTTCTTATCAATATTCTTCTGAGCCCCAACTCCGTCCCTTGATGGTGCTATCCTACTCAAACAAGCTAGTAGTAGTATTCATTGCGCCATTATAGAGATTATAAATCCGAACCCCACCATCGAGCTGCGGGCAGTATTGTATATTTCTTTGGACATCTATAACTAACTATCCGGCATTCGGCACCGTTCGATGTTTAGCTAATCATCGAAAATAACCTTTATTAGTACGTTATGTGAGCCAGAGCGGATACAGCAGGTCGCCTTGAATGTAAAAATGGGATTCGGTCATCCAAGCCATGGAATGGCGCTGCATTGGCACTAAAGTTCCATGCAGACTTCATGACTCAGGCCGAAGCTAGAAGGGATTTTTGCGACGGATTTCACCCCCACTGGTTGACTGGCAGTTATGGGAAGCTCTCAGTGAGAAATATCCATAGAATTCCACACGGTTACTTCTATCAGCAGCCGAGGCTAAACTATGATTTTCTCAGAGAGTACATAGGTTTCTATTTATTTCTAGCTTTGAACAACGCTAGGCACGAGGGATTCCAGTATACTCTGGCCTCTTGATTACCAAGATCGGGGCTAAGATACGCCGAATATTGAGGATTCTGTATAATCCAGCTAAGCGTTGTTGGGCCGCCTTACAAAGCGAGATAACCGAGGATATTGAGCCTGACAAATTACTCTGCAGATACGGCAAAATTGTCGATCGATCAGGCGGAGGCCAAGCATAATAAAGTCTCCATAACCATGGCTGTTTAACCGTTGCGTCTTACGATCAGTTCCCACGTGCCAAATTCCGCAACTCCACCTAGATGGAAAGCAGTGGCTCTTGCATTGAATGTGATCGGCTACAAGGTGAATTACTCAAGCAGTATCAGCCCTCTATTATGGTTCTTACTCAAAGACTTGACAACATAGTATGTTACAGATGTACATAGTATGTTACAGATGTCTATCAGACCAAGTTAGAACATATCCAGTATGACCTGTCGCAAACTATCACCCCACAAACTGAATAGGCTAATGTGGGTTGATATGCAGAAGCCAAAAACGGCGCCTAGCTAGTTTTATTCCGTCCAATGGAAGAAGACAAGCCTGTATATGGATTGATTGTCGTAGTATTCGACAACTGCTACATGTATTCTTCAGATTTAAATACAGATTTGTACTCCTATTCATACACAATGGGATGCATCTAATAGGACTTGACCCCTCCCCTAGACATATTGGAAATGAAGCGTGAGGTAGAGATATAGTATTCGAGCTATATAACATCCTGTAGCGTTAGAACAGCTTGCAGTAATACGTATGTGACAACCCACTACTATATCATACGGTTTCTTCTAAACTGCCCGGTGCTGGGCTTCCTTTACGCCCGCTATCAGGCACAGCAAAGTCTCCATAGTATTAGGGGGCATTGACAACATCTAGATAAAATCTTGTGCATCCGCTTATAGACATGACCAATAATATAACTTCGCGATCGGACTATTAGGCATAGTTCTAGATCGCGACGCACGACAACACTACAATTAAGTACTTTAAAGGGAAGTAAAGCCTATTGCTAGACCGCATGATAGCAGCAGCCGCCCCATCCGGCAGTTGTTATCAGCAACTGGGGTTGCCAAATCATCAACTACTGCAAACTCGACTTCCCATACTTCGTAGTTTGTAAGCCAGATTTTTCCCGTACTCCGCTCCAATTTAATCTTCTAGAGCAAATTTGCAGATGAAACTCCGCTGGAAGATCTCCGCTAAAGATCTCCCGCACGCTATAGATATGGGGCCCTGACTAGCCTGGCGCGACCGGCTATGCCGAGGCACGATTCATATACAGTATGTGCTCAATAGGGGGGAGAAAAAAAAATATTCAGATATAAAAGATTTCAGTTGAAGGACTTAGATGAAGAGCTCGTAGGTCCTATATGCAAACATAGTGCCAACCACACTATTAGCCAGCAAAGTCGGCCACCATGACAGTCTCCGAACTCAAAATCCAGGAGCCAATCACGCTCCCATGCGGTCTCACGCTCCCCAATCGGCTTTCCAAAGCCGCCATGGCTGAAAACTGGGCAGACAAGGAGTATCTTCCTAGTGAAAGCGTGCTCAAGTTGTATGAAACGTGGGCAGAGGGTGGATGGGGATCAGTCCTCACAGGCAATGTTCAAGTAGATGTGAGATATCTCGGCAGTACCTGGGATGTTAGCCCCGATGAGACCATCGACAGGGAGAGGACCCTCGCTTCATGGAAGAAATGGGCAAAGTCGAGCTCCAATAATGGCACTCCTATCATCATGCAAATCAACCACCCAGGACGGCAAAGCCCTGGCTCTACCGGCAAGAGGGGATTCTTTGAGAAGTCGATTGCTCCCAGCGCAATCCCGCTGCATTTAGGAGATGGCATTGTTGCCAAGCTCGCCTCTGCAATCAAGTTTGGCACACCAAAAGAGATGACGGTTGAGGATATTCAGCACGTTATTGCTCGTTTTGTTGAGACTGCCAAGCTGGCGGCTGAAGCGGGCTTCGCAGGCGTTGAGCTCCACGCGGCTCACGGTTATTTGTTGTCTCAGTTTCTGAACCCTGCGTCTAACCATCGCCAGGATGAGTTTGGCGGATCGCCCAGAGCACGAGCCAAGATCATTGTCGATATTATCAAGGCCGTAAAAGAGGCTGTTCCCAAGAGCTTCTGCGTCGGCATCAAGTTGAACAGTGCAGACTTCAGGAACAAAGAGCAGCTTGCGGCTTGCATCGAGCAGTTGGAAGATATCACAGGCGCCGGCGTCGACTTCCTTGAGATCAGCGGCGGTTCGTATGAAGACCCAGAGGTAAGTTTCAATTAAATCTCCATATGTTCTTTGCGTTCTGTGCCTGTATAGCGTCGCACAAAAAATTTTCTAACACTGGCCTTCAGATGATCCAAGGGCCAAAGTCAGCCAGCACTCTGTCTCGCGAAGCTTTCTTCCTTGACTTTGCAAAGGAGATCCGTGGG
The DNA here is from genome assembly GCF_020647865.1 of Trichoderma asperellum. NCBI lineage: Eukaryota > Fungi > Ascomycota > Sordariomycetes > Hypocreales > Hypocreaceae > Trichoderma > Trichoderma asperellum. Next base: position 7,058,230 of record NC_089415.1, on the reverse strand, counting down.
AGATTCAGACATGTTCCATTAATGGTAACGGGCGGCTTTCGCAGCCGTGAGGCTATGGAGAGCGCACTTCGAGAGGACGCGTGCGACATCGTTGGCATTGGTCGGCCTGCCGTGCTCAATCCCACTTTGCCCAAAAACTTGATCTTCAACAAGGAGGTAAAGAGCGAAGATGCGAAGGCATATGCCAGAAAAGCGCCGGATTTGCTGCTTCCAAAACTTCTGGGCATCAAGATTATGGCTGGAGGAGCTGAGACGGTAAGTAGTGTTTATGGAGCAATTTGCACCTGAATACGTTTACAACGAAAGATTCGCTAATTCAGATGATAGGATTGGTATATGAAGCAAATGCGGTCGATATAGACAGCGTTTCAATTCTTTCTTTTGTTAACCCGGCGCAAAGTGTATTTGTCATAGATGCTATATTAATCCCTAGAGTTATATAATCAAGACTTTTATTTATCCCTCCGAATTCAGTCCGTCTCACGCCGCGGCATATACTGCTACTTAAATCATGGTCCTACACAATGGCGTCATATTATCTGCGACCTCATTATGCAAGGTGTTCCGATTCAGCTTTCAATATTGTGACCCTACATTTTTAACAAAACCAGCATTGGTTGCCATATGACCAATAGTAACCCACATTAACTTCCAGATCTGTGCAACCAGCAGCTGAATCTGCGCAATAATTCCGCCATTTTAGCGCTAATTCTGGAGAGCCAAGATAGCCATTGGTAGCTCATGTTACGTGATGGAAGGCGTTGCGCAATTATGAAAGCTGGAAGGGTAGGGTTACATTGGAAGGAGGCTTACTCGCAAGGTTAACTGTATGCTTGGCGTCTAGTAAGCCTACTCACTTCCGAATGTAAATACTCTCCAATGGCATTTGCGGCAGGCGATTTTCTCGCTCACTTCGATTCTCAATTGCCCTGGTTCGAAAAATGAAAACTACTTTTTTGTCTGTCTTGGCTCTGTGCCTCATTGGCGCATCTGCAGCACCTGGACTCCAGGGACGGAGTCGTGGATTCGATGATGGAGAGCCCATCAGTCCAGATGGAAAGGGTGGCCCTTTTTCAGGTATGTTCCTTTCCCATACAGTGGTATTAATGTCCTAACAGAAGCTGCAAGGCGGCACCAACCATCAGCTGGACTTGCAAAATCCCAATAATCTGGGTGAGCAGTCCACGGACAACGGCGTTGTCCCAAACCTCAAATGGAGCTTCTCCGACTCTAGAACGCGTATCTTGAAAGGCGGTTGGGTTCGAGAGCAAGTTGTCACCGATCTTCCCTCAAGTCAAGATGTTGCTGGTGCTCAATTTCATCTGGAGAAGGGAGCTATTCGAGAGCTACACTGGCATCGAGTGGTAAGCAGAGGGAACAGCTTATGCTTTATCATTGGACTTGGGCTAACCACAGCAATCTAACATGAGAAATAGGCCGAATGGGGCTTCGTCTATGCTGGCCACGTAACTGTGTCGGCCGTCAACGAGAATGGCGGGTACGAGGTTGCAGAACTCGGCTACGGCGATATATGGTATTTCCCTAAGGGAGTTGCACACTCAGTACAGGGCCTTGATGATGAGAATGAATTCCTCCTAGTTTTCGATGACGGCGATTTTGATAAGATTGGGTGAGGCTCCCATTTCATATATATGCATGTTGTTTGACGAGCACGGCAAAGGCTAACATGGTCAAGCACCACTTTCCACGTCGACGACTGGATCGCTCATACCCCTCGCTCAGTTCTAGCAAAGAACTTTGGCGTTGATGAGTCTGTCTTCGACTCCATCCCTGCCGCTGACCCTTACATTATCAACGGGACGATTAGCACACATAACGTCACAGGAGCCTCTCCACCGCTCTCTGGCGATAGCTCCTTCGTCTATCGAACATTGCAGCACTCTCCTGAGAAGATCGGTGGGAGCGGCGGCGAGCTTCACAAGATCGATTCGACAAACTTCCCAATTAGCAAGACGATCGCTGCAGCATTGATAACGTTAAAACCTGGCGCTTTAAGAGAGTTGCACTGGCATCCAAACGTGAGTATCTTCTAGATTTCACAAATATTACCTACCCTCACTTTGAACAATGAACTCTACAATGAGATGAAGAAACAAAAGCATGAATTAACGTGCACATATACGCAGGCCGCGGAATGGCTCTACTTCCACAAAGGCACCGCTCAAGCCACCGTCTTCATCGGCAATGCCGCCGCCCGCACCTTCAACTTTCGCGCCGGTGACACGGCAGCATTCCCCGACAACTCGGGACACTACATCGAAAACACTTCAGATACGGAGGACCTCGTCTGGATCGAGATATACAAATCGGATCGCGTGGCCGATATTTCACTTACACAATGGCTCGCGCTGACCCCACCAGACATTGTTGCGCAGACGTTGAAGGTCCCCTTGGAGTTTGTGGAGAAGTTGAAAAAAGAGAAGCAAGTATTGATTCAATAAATAAATATCACAGTGTCTATAAATCTATGACGTTAAGAGACATTTTATCAAGAAAAAGACATTATATTCAAATCGTGTGCAGATTCATTCGTTAAAAACATAAAGGCTAATTTCTCTTTAATTCAATATATACATATTGCGTCAGGCCTGCTGTCTTCATCTCTGACAAGCCCACACCATTAATTTTATACACGGAAAAATAGACATCATCTTTATTTCTTAATCAGGACAATGGCTTCGGAGTCCTGAACAGTAAATGTAATGTTACCGTTGCTGTCAGCCTGGATAACCTTGTCCGACTCTTGGCTGGTAACACGCTGGGCCAGACCGTTGGAGTTAGCATCGTAGGAGAAGCCGTTGAAAGTAACGCCAGACTTGTCGGTAGCGCCAGCTGCAGTGAGACGCTGAGATTTCCAAGAAGTTCCAGCGCCGACCTGGACAGTGTAGGTCTGGTTGGGGCGGGTGCCAGAGCCAGAGTTGTACTGTCTCAAGTTAAGAACAGCGACGCGTCTCAGCTCGCCGTTGATGTAAGCGGCATATCCAGAATCCTTATCAGCATCCTTGTTTAAAGCAAGAGTCTGAACTTCGATGGCATTTGAGTTGGCCAAGAAGGTGCTGGCAGCCAGCTTGCCGTAGTACGGGGCATTGGTGTTGAGGGTGCCTGAAGGAACCCAGGCGGCATAAGGAGAGCCCACGGACTGGTGGAAGTGAATACGCTTGATAACACCAGTGGAAGCAGCATAGAGGGAGAACTCCATAGCCCAGAGAGCAGCTCCAAAGACGTCAGAGAGGCCAGAGGCACCACCGCCGTACAAGCTGTTGTGCTCGCCAATGATGTAGTCAGCACTGATGGTAGAGGTCTTGGCGTAGTTGACATGGTTGGTAATCGAGTTGACAACCGCAGTGTGGCTCATGAGGGTGCTCTGCAGAGTAACGCCAGGGCTTGTGGCGCCGCCCATGTAGTTGTGCACAGAGACCTGTGAGATCTTTGAGGTCGCGCTACTGCCTTCATCTGGGAAGATGGCGTTGATCTTCAACTTGGCGCCAGGGGAGCTCAAAGAAGGAGCAATGTACTTGATTCTGCCGCCCAAGGAGGGGCATGCAGTCTTGAGATAGCTCTCGAAGTGTTGAGTGGTGTTCACCCACTCGGCGGCGTAGTTGGCGGCGGTGTAGCTGCTGGGACGTCTGCTTCCAATGTACAGATCCGGCTCGTTTCCAACTTCCCAAAACTCAAGCTGGCCCTCAAGTGCTTTGCAAGCCAGAGGCACTGTCGACTTCAGAGTGGCCCATCCGGACGAGTTGTAGGCGCCCATGTTGAACTGATGAGAGTAGCGGGTGCCGGCAGGGAATCCGCCATAGGACTCGAAGAAGCTCTTTCCGATGCATTGCCATGCACCAGGGTCGGCCTTGGGGCAAGAGCTGGCTGTGGAGGTGGTCAAGGTAGAGTCGTAGATGGCACGATCACCAGAGTTTCCACCGACTCGAACGACAACTCCGCTACCTTGAAGGTCGGCCAAGTTTTGCATCAGATTGTGGGAGAAGGCATTGGGCTGGCTCCTGGTTCCTATAGAAGAACAAATATTCGAGTCAGCGCATGCACGTGTGCTTCAAAGACATTATCATGCAGATGCAACTCACCAGCAAAGGTAGGGAAGCCAATCAGCTCGAATGACAAGCTCACATATGAGTCGTAGAGACTCGCCGCCACCAATGACTGCGACAGCAGTATAGACGCAGGGACTGAGTATTTTACCATTGTGACTTTTCTCTCTGTATCTCTCTTTTTACCAGATTACACAAACAATCAATTTGTCTAGACAAGCCTTCACGACCAGGTTCAGCAAACAAAGAGCTCTCCCCAGTCCCATATATATGCCGTCAGCGATGCTACGCTGTCCAGGCACCTCGACTCCTGAGTCCCTGGATCTCATGCAGGACGTCCATCTGATGACAGAACTACATAGAGAGCTACCGGACCCAAGATCAGTTAATCCATCTATAGGAACAATTCTCTGCTGCCCGCCGTCGAACGACTTTGCCTGTTTCAGCAGGAGGGAATTCGCTGGCGGCTTTGTTCAGCGAGCAGGGATTATCGGTCCTACCCTTGCTCGTCCCCCACAACATTGAGGCGCAAAGCCTGTAATAGTGCTGATGTCGCTGTCTCCGGATAGAATTTCCCGGTAATGCCATTGACGAGAATAAACAATATGGAGTAGAAATCCGAGTTATTACGTGTGTGCCATTGTGTGCCATTGTGTGCGTACTAGCAATGGCACTTATTCTGGATAGCAGTGCACCTTCATCCAAATAGAAGATTCCGCCTTGGATTGGATTATCCATAAGGCGTAGCCCATGAATAGCAGCAGATCGACAGTCAGATATTTGGATCGACCATTTGTTCCCATTTCTCTACCAAAAATAGCCACTTGATGTCGTATCGCCCTGCTCGAAAAAGAATTCTTACAGTACAGTACAAAACCCCGCATTCAAGACGGACATAATTGAGGAGCCCATTGGTTTCTAGAATTATGGGGTGCATAGTACTAGAAGCTATTCCGGGCCGACTAATGTTACTATCCTATTCCGAGCACTCAGTATGAACGCAACAGCAAATGCGACGTTTCTCAAAGCCTCCGGTTGCTTTCATCCATGACGGAAAACTTAATGAGACTGAAACGAGCTTCCTGTTTGTTGAATTTTCTGGAGATTTTTCGTGATCTTTTTCCTCGTTACAACGAAACGCTTGATGTCTATTCCTTCATATTGCAGCTCGGCAAGATTATATCATTGATCACGTCAGATCGTAATCGTATCCCGAAATAGCTGTATTTTAAGCTTGCGTTTTAGAGATCTCCATTCCAAGAATCATCTTATCTATGCCCGTCCTCTTGTTTCACTTTCCGTGACCTTAGTTATTCTAAAAAAAAATGGAAATTAGACAGCTGCCATGAATCGGTTTTCGATCAAGATCCCGGCCATCTCATCAAACATTGCATAAGTTAGAGCCAGTGGGCCAAATCTATACCTCCTCCCGTCTCCAACAACGGAAACAAATTTAGAGCAGAATTTGGGTCGTCGTCGTTACCCACAATCCCGTCCCAATACGTAGTATCAGGTGTATGCAGCATCGGCTCCGATAGACCCAAGAACATGGAATCCATCTCTCCCATTCGAGGAGACGGCCCACTCGCTAAACTCTGACTCTGCAAGACAGATCTATCCAATGAGGCGCGGATGTTATTAGCATTAGCCGCTGCCGCATCTGGAGTCTTGGCATGCAAGTTGATATCCCTCAGCGGCGCCGGGGATTTATTTAGAGGCGATCTCGCATCCGGTGCCACTAGGCCGAACAAATGACTCGAGTTTTCCGTGCGGCGCATTCGATCCTGAAGGTCCTGTCTCTCCAGATGCTCCAGCGCCGTTGTGAGCAGCGACTGAGCAATAAGGGAGTATTGCCGCGCATGGGCATCGTTTTGAGCAAGGTGGTCCATGGCTTGTATAGACATCCGCGTATACTTTTCCAGGATACGGCTGAACCCGCCAAGAAGACCAACACCAAGAACAAGCGACGCAGCGAAAAGCCACGAGCTGCAGTCGTTAGCCATCATGATTTAGGGAGTACGGGACAAAAAAAAAAAAATAGCCAATATTTGCTGTACAAGTACTCACACAAGTAAAGGAGCTTTCCCGTTCAGGATGCCTCTTTCTATCAAGTCCAAGACGGGGTCCACCATCAAGCTCGCAGCGTCAATGCAAGCGTCCGCCAACTTTGATCGTCCCGAAGCAAGTGCCGGTCTACTGTTTGATGCAGACGACCCATCCGTAAGCCGCTGAAAGAGCTCGTACATCAGGAATGGCCGTGACACAAGCATTACCGCGTAGTAATATGACGACAGCACCTGACAAGCTCCTGTTACCTGGGCTTCGTTGCGGTCCGCGGGCTGCGCAATCATATCCTTCAGCGGACTGAGCCATCGTCCGGACCATTCGCGCAGCTGAAGAGAGATTCCCTCGGTTAACCGCATAGAAATCTTCTTGCGCGAGTAAATCTCCAAGATGATACATTCCAGTATAACCAGGATCTGCACAGACGCATTGAGCAAGTTAAATACTTCATTCCCATCAGCATCCACTGCACGGTACGGAACAGTGCAATCCACGTCTGATGTCGAGGGCGGCCGTCCCATGGAGCTGCTAAGGAAGAGGTCAAGCACACGCAGGCTCTTCCAGAGGCGATCTCGCTGGCGATGAATATCCAGTCCAAATCGAGCGTTCACTTCGGTCCGGTGCAGGCCAATTGAGTAGGCTGCCCTCGCAGCAATGCCAAAGAAGAGGAAAGCCCCGTTGATCTGGCACGAGCACAACATGTAAATCGTAACCAGAATGAATGCCTGAACTGTCTCTACGCCAAGACTGTCGCTCAGGTCGGTGTATGCCAAATCACGAGCATACTCAAAATACTGCTGGGACAGCGCATCGTCATCCGCCTGCAGCCCAATAGCGAGAACAAGGAAGTGAATTATCGTTGTTACGTTATCTGGCTTCTGCTCCAGGTTTGCCCATATGATCAAGTCATCCAGCAGCTTTGAGTTGTCAAACAAGTCCACCAAACTCGCCGTCGTCGACAAATACGTCGACACAGCGGGTGCAACAGTCGCAGCTCGAACTTCCGGTATTCTCGGGTCTCTCAAAGACCGCTTGGTTTGTCGTGCCGGTGCATTTTCCAGGACCGAGAATCCACTCGTTTGCGGCGCAAAGGCATTCTGACCGATTCTGTTCGTCACGAGCCTCCGCACCGACTGGAAAAAGGACAGCGGCGCACAGTCGCCAATGAAGGTCAGCTTCCCATGGGCGTCACACAGCAGTCGGGCCTCTCGCTGCACTTCAGTCTCGTCCTCCGCCACGGATGGCTCCTGAATCTGGTGCAGCGCCGAAGCCGATGACAACGAAAGTATTCGACTCTGCTGTTTTTCACTCCCCATTGCCGGCGACGAAGGGCCAGCCACCGAAGACACGCGCCTCGAGGCTGCCATCGATCCCGGCGTCTCTATCGGCGACGGCGACCGCACCGATGACCCGCCCCTGGCCGACCGATCCCGCGATTCCCGGACAGACGATGGAGGCGACTTTGGCAGCTTCTGGTGCTGCGACTGCCGTCGCCTCTTCTGCGGTGAATAGCGGCATGTATGCGATCTCTGCCTCGCAACGCAGAATCCGCACGGCAGCTTCCCATCGCACTTTACCTTGCGCGTCTTGCATCCATCGCACGCATTGGCAATGCGGCTGCGGATGTAGCGAACTGGCTCTGATCCAGACGCATGGTCGAGGTCCATCTGAAGGCCTCCTCTCCTCCTCCCCCTTGCAGCGTGCGGAAAGAAAGGATAGCCGGATATAGAACAGTGGCGGCTTCAGAATGGGAAATGCGACGCTGCGGATATGCGGCCGACGAAACAGCGCTCGCCAATTGAACTGACTGGTTATTTCCCCCGAAGCTTCAATGCAAGCCTCAATGCATGCAGAAAGCGGCGGAAGGCCGGATGGCGGATGTGCGGATATCAGCAAATCTTTAGATGAAAGTGCGGCATCGAAAAGGCGGAAGCACTGTGCTGAGATGGCCAGATCCTTCGAATTATCACCGTACTAATATGGGGTTTACATACTGTCTAGCCTGAGAACGCGACTGAACTGGAGGGGGAAAAAAAACCAACGCAGTATTACATCCCATGTGTCATAAAAAGGGGGAGTGAGGGTTTTATATACGCCGGTTCCTTTGCTACAACATTATGAGGTATGATTAATGCAGAGATGATCTAGTCAGCGCCGAGCTCTTCTAAGGCGACGATTGCCGAATACAATGGAGCCCGTCTTCAAGATCAAAACTAAACTACCAATCACATTGTCTTTTTCACGCATCAATCGGAGCATTATGAGCAAAGAGGAGACTACCAAACGAAGGCAGACCAAAAGTCAGTCTTCAAAGTCATTTCTACTTCTAAAAGTATGCATACAGCAATCATACAAAATAATCAAGCCCATACGCCGATCCATGGTCGTATTGTATCCGAGACGCCTGTACCCTGAAATCTCATCTTACAATTGCAAGCACAACAAACCTAAGCGCCTATCTATTGCTCTAAGATGTGAAAAGGCAGCAAGTACAAAGTACACTCTGACGAAATTAATATGAGAAGCCGGTGTAGTATAATGGCAGAAGTAATGGTAAAGGAAAACAAAAGCAAGGTCGGTAGCCGACGCGAGTAGTAAAGCCCTTTATCTTATCGGCATACCTCCTCGGCTATCCAGCCTTCTGTGTGAAGATACGCCTGTAGCGGCAGCGTTCGCTCCAACACTATAAGTGACGCGACGAGGCGCTTCCAAGCCGGGTTTATCGCGCTGGGCCGCGCCTAGAGTCTCAAGTCGCATGTTGCCCGCCATGTTCATCCGTCTTGCTTGGCCCGCAGTGAGGTTGTCCGATATTAAGTCTGATGGTGCGCACATCAGCGGTGGGCTCTTTCGGAGCTCCAGGCTTCCTCTGCGATGGCGTGAAATGCCGTTCGTAGCACTGGCCAAGACTGGCATGGCAGGTCGCGGCGCTGGCCTGTCGCCGGAAGCAGAGCCAATCGAAGATACCCTTCTAGCAACAGGGACCGAAGTTGGGGTCATGATAGCAATCCTCCGGGGTTTCTTTGAAGCAATGGCGCTGCGGAGTTTGCGCATATCAATTGTGCCTGACTCTGAGTCGGAGCCAGAAGCGTTCGGGGGGTTATTCTCATCCATGACCGTCTGCAGCGGATGGTATTGAGGACTGAGCCGCGGCACCTTACTATAGGATAGCGGTGACCCGTTCTCTGTCTTGGGAACGTCGAGGGATCTCAGAGGGGGTGTCCTCTCTACGTCGGGAGAGCTTGACGAGCGCAAATGCATGCTCAAAGTCGGAGGAGATGATGATACAGGCAGCCCGCTACCTTCTGCCGATAGTCGCTTGCCTCTGGAAAGGAATCCGGCCTGAAATCTACCGGGTTTAGCGATCGATGATACACTCGGCACATCGGAATCCGGGCTCATTGTGTCGTTATTCATAGCATCATCCTTAGTTGTGCTGTTGAACTGTGACGGCGGGGAGGGAATCTTGCTCTTAACAACTGGCGACGGCTGCGCGGGAGGAGAGGAGCTGAATAGATTCTGTGGCGTCTTCTCAAAGTCTTCCAGTGTTCCGTCTTCCGTCTCATCATCCCTCCATCTGACCCCTCGACTCTTGGTAGCTCGTTTGACGGGCGTGAAGCTAACTCCCTTCTTCGGCATGCCGAGGGCCTTACGCCGTCTCGGCGTTGACTTCATGGGACTCGCAAACACATGTTCGTTTTGTACGGCCACAATAGCCGGGGGAGCAATAGGCCGATAGGCAGACAAAGATTTTCTCTTCCTCAGGGTTCTTCTCGGTGGAAGTGCGTCAGGAACAACAGGTAAGGTGCCATCAGGTTTGACCACCTGGGATGCAGCTGTGAGTCCATCTTGGAGTAGGCGAGATATGACATCTTTAGCATGTTCCACGGCGCTCCCTTCATCCATTGATATAACAGAAGAAAGGGAGGACATCATTTCGAACTGGGCTGTGAGAACGACTTGCATCATCGCGGCATCTCCCACCTTCTCTTGCTCCAAAACTTCCTGGTAGGCCTCACGACTGAAGTTGGCTTTTAGAAGCTCAGCTTCGCGCGTCAAGGTGTCGATCTCGCCAGTGTCGGCGCCTTCAGCCTGTTCAAGTTGTCTGATGCCATGAGCCAAGGCTGTATCGAGGTGGCGTTCCCATGTCGACTTTTCCAACTTTTGATGGCTATGATATCTACTGTTTTCCAGCTCAAGCAGAATTCCTTCAGCTGTCCTTCGGATAGTTTTAAGCCCCTGCGGCATTTGCTCCTCGCCCTCCTTCCGATTGGCAACAGTGTCAAAGGCCGCAATCCACGCTGACAGCAGGCTAATGCGCCTCTCAAAGTGCTTCATTTTTCTCAAGGCGGTAACACGCTCCTGGCGCTCTACGCTTGCATTATCATATGCAGCTCGAAGTCTCTGTGTGGCCTCTCGTGCAATGGCGTCTCGTTTTTCGTACTGCTTTCGGAACTTGGCGAAATTAACTTTTTCAGAGTCTCTCTGCTGTGCTCTTAGCTCATTAATCAGGGCCATTTGCTCGTCAATCTTGATCAAGAAGTCTTTGACGTGGCGGTTGACATTGAAAACATTGCGAGTGACCTTGGTTTGGATATTCTTGGCTCGGTTCGCATATCGCAGGGTGTTTTGGGTTTCGTCGTAGTGGGCGCTTGATGGCGAGACACAGACAATCATGACCGTCTTGCAGTTACCGCCCAAGGAGAATTTGAGGAGTCGAGTGAGTTTGCTGTTGCGGTATGGGACGTGCATCTTTCCTCGCTTGTCACAGAGAGCGTTGATGCAACCTCCAAGGGCAAGAAGTGATTTGTTGATATTAGCGCCCTCCGTAAGGCGCTCACCGCGATTTTTGGTAACGGAAGCACGTTCAGAGCCAGCTAGATCGATAATGCTCAGAGTTGCCATTGTGTGAGGCTCGTTAACATCAGCATTCCTGTCTTTTTGCGCAATGTTGATCTGCAGCACGGCGTGCGATCGTGAGGACGTTGCGTTTGCTTCGGTTGGCGATACAGTTCGGTACTCGTTTCCTTGGACAATCATGTCCATGACTTCTTGGACATCTCGAGGGCGGTGGCTGGTCAACCCAGGCACGGCGACCGCCTGGTTGCTGTCTTCGCGAAGAGCTAAGCCGACCTTGCTCCCGCCCGGCACCAGCAAATCACGAATCGTTTCGTTGTAAATCTCCAGGTAGCTCAGAGTTAGCTCAGTTTGCTTCTCTTGGCTGCGCTCGTCAATCTTCTCAAACAGTTCCTGCATTGTCAAGAAGATAATGCCAGGATGTTGCGCCGTGCCGGTAATTGTATGCGTCTTGCCGCAGCCGGTGGCACCGTAGGCAAAGACGGTTGCATTGTATCCATCCAGTACGCTGTCGAGCAAGGCTCTTGTGGTCCCCTCGTAGACCTCAGCCTGCGTTGTCATGTCATCAAAGACTCGATCAAAGGCAAACACTTGATCTTTAACTTTTTTCGTGGTCGGGATGACGGTTCGGGAGAATTTCTGGACAGGGCTATCTTCTGGCGGATCGAATATTCTATGGCAGAAAGGAACGTCAGTCAACTGATGGATATACACAGCTTGGCGACATAGTCCAAGCATAGGAAAGGACCAATACATACAGGCAACGATCGTCGACAACCTTGATAACGTTTCTGATGCCTCGCTGGTGAAGCTTTGGGGTCGGTGCCGAAGCAAAAGAACCGTCGCCCAGGAATATAGTGCCATCGTCATTCCGCTGCCTTGAATTCACGCCCGTCAGCATCCATTTGGTCGCGGGCAAAGCACAAAGCTAGGGTTGGTTGATGGAGTTGCCATACAGTTGAGCAGCTTCTCGGATCGTAAAGGGCCGTACTCGGACTGAGACATTGCGTTAGCTAAGCACTGGAATGGACGGGGGTTGCTGCACATACCGGCAACGGTGATGGACGACTGTCCAGCGTCTGAGTCGTCGGCCATGATTTACGGTTCCCAAGGCTGGCCTCTATTCCAGCCAGCGTATCGTCGATGATGTATTCTGCCGCATGCAAAGGATTCGACTTGAAGACGTTACAGATCTCAGTTCAATTGGCCGTCAGTGCGAACGATGCCGGGTCAAGTCGCTTCCACAGATGCAGATAGATAATCGGTGACCAGGGAGGGGAGAGGGGCCGGCAGCGCTGAGACTCGAAAAAAATATAGAGAAAAGACAAAAACCAGCCCCAGACGGCCACGCTTCGAGATCAGCTTTACGGATTCGCAGTAGGAGATATCTAATAGAAGTTCAAACAAACACAATGCTGCAGGCATATAAAGCAAACCGGAGAGAGCGAATGGGCCAAGCTCATGTCCTAGCGGAGGCTGAACAAGCAGGTCTCGCACCAGTATGGAGCACGAATATGCATGGCCTAGCTGGCAAGCGACGCTTTGTTGACCCCGGTAGGGAGCGAAAAGGCGTCGGTGTTGCCTGGACAACATCTAGCGCTGCGCCAGGCCCACCGCGTAGCCACATTTGGGCACAGAGTTTCCACTTCAGAGCATATCAAGCATCGCTGCTAGCAATTAGTGCCTTGCTACCCTATAAACTCTGCGAGATTCGTGGCAGATTTAGCCACCTACAGAGTAGCATCAGAGTACATGTAGGTATCAGACAGACCAACGGTTGGGCATAGAGAAAAGCGGTCAGATCCTTTGGAGCATGCCTATTTTGAATCTGATCAGCAAGAGGGGAGAGCAAGCATGCTCAAGACGGAGGCCGAAAGGGACAACTAGTGCGTGCCAAGAAGTGACAAGTAGCACAATTAGACAAAGATTTATATTCCGCCTTTTCATCTTGTAGCCCACTAGTTGCCCCAAGACCAGCACACTTGAGATACGAGCATCGCAGCTGTGGCATCTTCAAAGTACACCGATGCAAAGAGGCAGAGTGAGAGACACTTGGTTCGCATAATTGCTTGTTTCTTGCTGTGTATAAGTCACAGTTTAAATGCCTCAGCACCATCATCTTATATCTACTACCTGAGAGCCCTGAAGCATGATTCATTTGTGCAGCATACCATGTCAACTCGAATGATTCATCCCTCCAATTGCGAGTTCATCCAAAAATTTATAGTTATATTAGTATCATTGTGACATGGGATACATCTCAGTTTCCCACGCGAGATCTGCCTACTGGTGCATCATAACCCGTAGTAGCATGAAAAACCCTCTGTATTATACACAGTCCCTGACGCCTATCCTTGTGAAAGTGAGATCAACCATCATACCTATAAACGAGCGCTGCAATTCGCGTGCCTATTCTCCACCAAGAGTGAGTTGTACTCCTCCCCGCCCTGAATGGCGATACCTACTTTGTAGCTTTACTGGGTAAGGACTAAGCTCCCACTGGCGGTGTGTAGGCGTAGCGTGATAGAGCCGCCATCTTCTCCTCGGGACTAAATTCTGCGTCGTCGTAAATCATCCGGCCCTTCTTGTCCTTTTCCTTCTTGCTCTTGCCCTCGCCTGCCTCATCACCCTCTTCCGGCTTCTTCTGTGGCTTAACGCCAGCTTCGGCCATGCGAATCAGCTGATCAATTTCATCGCCAGAAGCGGCAGCTTGGGCTGAGCCGTTCCAGAAGCCGGGCTGTGTGGGTCGCTGGGGCAAACCTGGTGCGCCGGCCAGATTTGCTGAAGGCCGCGCGGGAAGAGAGTCTGTCGAAAAGTTGTAGGGAGCCTGCCCGTGCGGCTGCTGTCCAGGAAAGCCGGGTTGATTGAACCCCTGCTGAGGGAACGAAGTGCTTGTCTGTACAACACCCTCCATGACGCCACCGTTCGCCGCCACCGCTTTTCGTTGAGCGCGGTACTCAGCAAATCTCTTGAGCAGTTCTTCCGCCGTCTCAATCTTGATCTTCTTTCTTGGGTTCTTAGATTGGCCCGGCGGCGGATTTCCGGTCGCGATTCTGCGATCTTCCTGTGCCTGGTAGAAATTCTGAATGATTCGGTTTCGGTGCTGCTCCAGAACCTCCTGTGGAATACCTTCCATACCAAAAATTTCGACCTCGAGCCCCTGCCTGTTGGGCAGTGCATTCTCGACTTGACTTAGCGTCTCCTTATGAACCTGGTTCAAGTGGACGGAGAGACCTGAGTTTAACAGTAATTAGCAAGCATTTCCCCTCAGCTTTTCCATCTAGCAAGATAAACGCAGGTCTATTTGTAAACTTTGCGCGTTTGGAAACGTACCTCCCGCGGTGTTCAATCGCCGGCCACATCGATCGCATTTGAAGTGCTTGGCTTTTTGGTGGGAGATGAGGAGCTTCAGATCTTCGAAATCACGCTCGCCTGAAGGATTCAAACGGTCAGCTACAGTACGAAGCCAAAGCGGCTCGAATGATGTACATACAGTAGTAGCACCACGGTCGGGAGAGGATTTCCTCGACATCGGGATGGCCGCGCTTCTTTTTGCCCATCTTGATGCGCCGCTGTTGTCGCTGATACCGAAGTGGTGAATGGGCCTCAGCGATAGCTATTGGAAATTTTGTGAGTCTATTTATCGGACTGGAGTAAAGGCGATAGCGAGAAGCTGCAATTCGAAGAGAGAACTGGTGCTGGAATGGGCTTGTAACGTGTAGCTGCTCGCATTGAGCTAACGGCGGATTCGATCTAGAGGCGTTTGCGTCTGCTCGGCTGAATACCGGCTAATTTGGGCAAGCTTGCAGACACTGCCGCCGAAATAATACTGTAGTACGGAGTACTGCACAGAAGGCTATGCACATTACGCCAGATGTAATCATATAAGACACTTTTCGGTTATCAAGGCCAATTGATATATGTGTAAGTATATCTCAGAGGTTGGCAAAATAGTTTGAAGTTGGGAATTTTTAATTTCTTTTTTTGTTTCTTAAAAGGAATGAAAGCACGCATAGCATTCAGTGTGAAACTTCATTTGGTGCCAATTGGTAGAGAATGTACGGAGCAGACAAACCCTCAATTCCCTGAGCCAAGAGCCATATTACCAGGCTCAGCTGAGATTCATCACCAAATAAATAAAAGTCCCATGTAGCACAGAGCTACCTCTTTATTATAAAAACAACAATATTTAGTTCTCTGCTAGTTGAATTTGTAAGAACCGATCGAAAGCATTAAATACAAGCCCGGGCATGGCGGCGAACTTCACCAAGTCTAATCAGCATTTACAAGACGCGAATCGCTACTCGCTTGGTGTGCAATCACATCTACATCGCTTAAGGTGGTATAGATTACAGAGACTATTGTAGAGGTCGAGATATAATGTCAATTTAATAAAAGCATAGAGCCATCTCCCGTCTCCTATATAGGGTGGTTGGATTGGACTACAAATCTAGACCAAAGCGGCGCTGTACACTATCCAACTATGTCAGTAAAATAATCTACCATATTTGCCTCTTCTTAACCCAAATATATGTAGAGTGAATTAAAAATTACATGGTCCAAATCTAAAATATTGGTGATCACAAAACAAGCAATGACCCGTAGGCAGAGGTAAGCTCAAATACCAAGCGGCGCTCTGAAGATATCAAAGTAACAAGATAAATAACGACGAAGAATGAACGCGAGAGTACCGTGGTCGAGGATGAGAGAGCGCTCTTTTCACTTCATATCTGACATGCAGTCTAATAATTAGTTTTAGTTGAAAATCCTTTTTAAACAACTAGACTCTAGGCATTTGAATCTTGATTCATGCGGTAGCACGCGATGCGAATGAGCTGAAAAAAAAACAAAAGCCCGCGATGATACCCTTCATGCAAGGGGAATTCTTCTTCGGATGAAATAATATCTCAACAGTTGCTTCCTGACTAACGGCATCTCAGCTTCATCAAAAGAAGTTGGAGACCGGCATGCCCTTGTTAATACCGGGGTGCTATACTAGCCTCCTCCATCCGAACCGAACCCAAACAACGGCCGCTTGAACCTGGTCTTCCTAACAGCGCCTTAGCCTGAGACTCACAAAAACGGATATTGAATTAAACACTGGGAAGTGATGCATGCGGGTCATGGTCCTACCTGTAGATACGATGTAGTAGCAGCATTAACCTCATTTAAGACTTTAGAGATGTCAGATTAGGTCATAAATTCTGTCGTAGATTATTTACGAGACATCCAACGTGTCTTGGCATTATTCAGGTGAGATGTGCCTCAACACAAGGCTATCTGGAGGCTCCTTGAGTGCTCTAAACTGTCTTGGCAATTGTGTGCTGTTCAGAGTGCAAGACCGGAGAAATTGTACTAGTATGATCTGTTATCTGCCCTCATTTGACAGGTCTCATCCTTCAGCCATGTCCCATGCATCCAAGAAACGAATATTAAGTCTTGGTCACATCAAGTGATGTTTTTTTGTTCTCTTTCTAAATTACCCCTTATATGCGCAGAGGATCGGTATATCAAAATGCTAATAAACAATATGGAAATGGTAGGAGGAGTTGTCAATATCACGTAGACTACATGTAACCATTTCAATTCATCGCTAATCATGACATGAATTATATGGTAACCAACGTGTGCCAAAAAATCAAGATGAAGAGTAGAGGGGGAAAAAAACTATATAATGGCATGCTTGTGACCACATCTGTTTGCCATGTCGGCTCATCGCCAACCTTTACAACTCACTTAAGAACCACAGAATTCCATCATGAAGCACACATTCTCTTCGCTGGCTCCTCTGGCCCTGATACCATCTACTTCAGATGTTGCTTCTCTAGCACCTCAACTGGTGCTGCCAGGAATCCTCGAAACATTTGAATGCATTGCTCTGGATGTCATTGCCGAGCTTCTCCTTGGAGACCCCTTGGCGATTGCTTTTTGCGAGGCCGTTGGGCCTCTTCATCGGAGCTTTATCAAGACCAGAACCACTACCATCGTGAGGCCAACTACGGTGACAGTAACGACCACCAGGAACAGGACCCATCCCACAATCACCAGCCGCACCATAATGTTAGTTGAGCCGGTCGTCACGACTAGAACAATCACCAAGACCCAGACAGCGAGAGCTTGCCCTGCACCAACTCTTTGCGTTAACCAAGGAATCGACTTTGCACACTACAGGAAGACTCTTGGCGGCGGTTTCGCAAACTTCCATCCTGAAGGGTAAAAGGTAAGTTGGAAGATATCAGTCTGTCAACAAGTTTGGCTGTGTGTCCTACATGAGTGCTAATACGACGCTGAACAGTCAATTCATCCACGATACGGATCGTTGACCAACGCCATTGGCGGCATCGGCTTCCAAGACAGCGCCGACAAGAGCGTTACGGATGTACTCCGCTGCCAGAGTCAAACTTCGTTCTGAAATACCGTGGATACATCTTAGTCCGCCAGACAGGCTCGTACACCTCCATTCTTAGCGAGGTCGATGACGCCGCCTTCATCTGGGTTGGTCCCACGGCCTACTCCCGATGGACCGGGGTTAATGCCGATGCAAAGGCTCTTACGACAACGGCCCCGCGCGGGGCACTACACTATCAATCTGCGAGAAGGTCAATACTATGCATTTTGTAACTTTTATGGCTAGGGACCGAGTATCGCTGAGTTCGGTATCAACGTGGTGGCGCTAGATGGCACCACGTTCTTGTCGTCCAACACCACCGAATTGCCCTACTTGGTTCGGTTCTCCTGCGACAGAAATACGGCGCCACGATTCCATCCTTTTAGGCTTGAAGTTTAAGAAGTGGTTTTTCTTTTCTTGCAAGGATTGGTCTTTTGGAGAGAAAGGTTTATATTTGATTCATTTATCGTATAACTAGTAAATCTTGGGATAGATATAATCGCGACGGTCCTGCGATGATTAAATAAAATTTAATTTTAATTCATTTCTTTCCTTAGCTATGACATCTAACTGCAGCTGGGGGGCCTTCTATCAGACCTTGTTGAATATGAACTAGGAGCTGAAGATGTGCTCATTCCTATCCGACCCTCTCCTGATGGCGCAACGTGATATAGCCAATTGCCCCCCTTCATCAGAATCGAGTTTTCCTTCAACATTTAGAAGAAGCAATCTGTTCCAAGATCCTTAGGAAGCCCATCAAAGACAGCCACCAGTACACCCAAGTTAATCGAAAGTCAGAAACGAAGTGGTATTATGTATGACTCATTGACTTTACAAAAATGAGCAGACGCTGTGCGATGATTATTGGGTATGTAGCCAAAATGAAAAGCAGCACCAAAAAGACTTTCACGTTTCATTCAAGCCCTCTCATCGTATAGCTCTTCATCCTCTTGCGGCCACTCTACCGTAAACACCGTCTCTTCTTCCTCGTCGTCATCACCCTCGCCATCATGGCTCTCAAACGCAAACGCAACAATGCTATTGTCCTTCAGTCCGCATTTTGTCGGGGTGTTGGAAGCATCTTCTCCAAGGTTCAGCACCTTCCATCCTCTGGAGGGGTCGGTAGGCACCTGGAGAACGCCATATGTGACATTTGCTGAGTCTGGTATCGGCGTCTTCTCGTCTGGTGATGAATTTGACTTTATTAGACCATCGGGGTATCTCTCTCTAAGAACCGCCAATAGCTCTTCGGTCACGGATGAAAATGGAGCCAGGGCGTCGACGAAGATGAAGATTGTATGGATGCCGTATTTGAATCTCACAGAGAGGTTCGCATCATCAGCATCAGCGGGCGGCTACCAGGTTTAGCATTGTGGCAGTTCCCGCGTGAGGGGGGAATATACCATCTTGATGTGACTGAAAAAGTCCTCACTCGTTGCAATGAATTACACTCTGAGTCTTTTCAAGCTGTCGCTTGATCACGAAGAATGGAGTAAAGCGTGATGAATGCGATTCATCAAGAGTGAACTGAGTTGAGCGGCGATGATTTGGGCGCGAAGTCACGTGAAAGCGCGTTAAGTGCTTTTCAGGCAAAGCAAATGAGCGACATGGCACACGGAAAAACCTGCGATACGGAGAGCAGAGGCCTTATCCTTATCTGTATTTGATATGCCGCTACTCTGTGCATAGCTTGATTGACATGCGATTCGACAATTTAACGATGCGATTGCCATAGCAGATCAGAACAGTGCAGCAACGTACGCTCGATTAATACAGGAGGACCGCCAATTCGCAGAGAAGCTCCTTTTGCGCCTGGGGACCGGGATATCGTCTGCCATCGAGGGCTTTACGGAGATCTCGTTCATCCACAGCTCATCCACCGTCACAGAACCACAGCTACAAGCATGGCGAGATCCTCGGGCAGCGATGGAATTCTCCTCAGCGCTCCTCGATCAAGGGCTGCCAATGCTCCCCAGGCTCAGCCCGCTTTCCCTGCCGAGTCACATCCACGCCTGGCCATCATGACGCCCAGCCGCCTCCTTCTCGGCTCTGTAGCCTCCAGCTTCGTCGGCTTCACTCTCGGGGCAGTCCAAGGCGGACAGATGGCACAGCTACGCTTCCGCGCAGAGCATGCGCACAAAATGCCCGACACCACAGCGGGCTGGTATCTCTACCACAAGTCCAAGAATTATCACGCCATGCAAGGCGGCATCCGCGAGGGGTTCCGAATGGGGCTCAAGACGGGCTTCTGGAGTCTGATGGCCTTGTCTTTGGAGAGCACGGTGGACCGTTATCGGGGCAGCAGCGACATGTTTTCGACCGTCGTGGCGACGCTTACCGTGGCGGGAGCATTTTCACTCTGGCGTGAGTTTGTCTAATTTCCTTGTGTTTTTTTCTTCCACTATTCTGGAATCCCTGCTCTACGACTTATTTTCTTCCCGCTGTCCTAAAGGTGAATGGAACCAGACTAGTCAGGTCTGGCTTTCACCGGCTCGCGCTTTGGCATGTCAGAGTTCCCCACGCTATACTGGCAATCATCGGATTAAGATCGTGTGGCGCCAAAGAAAAAAAAAAGTTGCAAAGAAATGCCAGGAAAGGAAATCAAGACCGTGGGGACCATTAGCTAACAGAAAGCCGACCATCGGCCGGCACCTGGGCTTACAGATCGATTCTCGCTTTCCACCGCTGCTCGCACCGCAAAGTACGGGCTGGTCTTTGGCCTGGCCTACGGAGGGGTCCAGGATCTCGTGGGCTTAGCCCGTGGCAGACCGATTGGGTATGTGGAGCTGATCCGACGTCGGTTTGGCTCTAGGTCACGCGAAGGCGGCATCAGCGACGAAAGGAGCGACGACAGCAATGATGCCAATGTCTAGAACCAACCAGCCATCGCCGTAAGCAGCCGCGCCTGCTCCCTCGTCGTCTGAGCGCAGTGGGGATCGTCTCATCCCCGAGGCTGGAAGTCTTTGTTCATCATTCATCATGCTCGTAACGAGTAACAGTGCCAGCAGGAGGTGAAGGCGAAGAGAAGAGGCCGATATGAAGGCGACGTCATGCGTTCCGTGCAGACGAATCAAGAGATATCCAGCACGTCCATTGTCCCAGGCCAACGCCGCTGATCTTTTGATGCCAAGTCGACAAGCTCAGCTTTGATGGTGCTTGAACCGGCAAGGACAGCTCTCATTCCACAGCCATGCAGCTATTATACAGTTGCTGCACACACTCAACCAAGCAACCAATCAATAGGAAAAGAAGGAAAAGGGGAATGCTGGGACTATATCATGGATCGCGGACTCAAGCGCGCTATCCTCGCCTGCATTGAAAATAGCGATATTCCTGTATGAGATGACGCAGAAGAAGAAAGCCATTGGATGCTTCCTGATGTCATGTCTTACCTACCACTCTGTACTACTACTACTACCGCATCTACCACTACCGCATCGAACCAGATCCCACGTTCACCTGACAATGCCGTGCATCCCCTCACTCACGATGCCCCCTTTGCAGCAGGTCGAGAACGACGACCCCAGGCCGTATCGGAGCTTTTGCAGCATCTCTCTCTCTCTCTCCCTCTCCTGCATCACATTGTGTGTACATTACTCCATAATACCATGTATAGTCCTGCTGTATGTAATACGAGCCTAGTACCTTAATATCACATAGACGAAGCAAGCCGCGACGCTGGGGAAGAGCGTGGGGGCAGCGCAACGCCAAAGGGCAACCTAGCGGCACTGGCTCGCACAGGGTTTCTGGCCTTCCCGCCGCAAACCCGCATTTCTGGCCTCTGCGGCTCCATCGCCATCGCCAGTCCCAGCGGACTTTAGCATCGCGCCCAGCTCCACGTCGACGCCGCCGCCTGCTTAGCCCGCGGCTACTCTCGGCTGCATCCCAGCAAGCTCGCTGCCCCCAAACGCTCCCACGTGATGCCTATCGCGCCCCTCTCGCCAACGACAGGCTTATCTCCAACCCAGCTGCAGCATCTCTGATATCTGGGATGCGTTCCAGCTCCCCTCTGCAGCGGCCTGACACGGACTTTTGTGGAGGAGGCGATTCCCAGACGGGCGGGCCCTTTTTTCTCTCTTCTTCTTCCAGGCAATTAAATTAGGCCCATGCAAGTGCTAGTTCGTATGTCTCCGCTGTGTTTTGTGTGCAGCGGTACATGGCGTGTTGGATTGGGCTGGACAAATCGAAGCTCTCATGATTTGATGGCGGCGGGCACCGGCAATCGGAGGAGGGTGACCATCCAAGCAGAGCTCTGGCCCTGGAGCAGCGAGATCTCGCCTCTCTTCGGCCCTCCGTAGCTGCCGGGTGGCTTTGGATAGGCCCTGGACTGGCTCGATAGATAGCGGCGCTTCGTGCCTGTCCCTGGATACATTAATAAAAAGACATCCCGTTGTTTTCCTTCTCGTAGTGTCGAAGCTTTCTCTCCATCTCTCTATATATACCAACTGCCTTATCTCTCTCCCTCTTCCTCACGAACCCTTTCCTAGCCCTTACTTATCAAACCGGACCTGCATTGAACCTTTGCAGAACCGCATTATACTTTTCTGATTTTCATCTTCAGCCGCTTAAACTATACATCTATATACCTGATTGCATTGCGTATTGTTGCGCCACTAAAGCAAGCCTCGTCTTACACCCACCGCGTCAGCCACTTACTATCAGCAGCTCTCACGCCCGAATCTGGTTTGCTAGAAACCGCAGCACAAACCGCACACCTGATTACAGTGCAGCTATCCCTCCTACTCCTCCTTTTGTTCTCTGTCGGTCGGCCTATCATGCTCTCCGTCCCAGGTCGACGGGCGGTTCGCCTGCCCGGCCACCGGACTGCTTCCCTCTCCTCCACCACCTCCTCCATCTCCCTGCTCAGAACCTCATCGTTGGCATCACCGACATCATCCTCGTGTCTCTTCGCCATGGCAAACATGACAAGAAAGCACCACTCACGGCGCAGCATCCACTCGTCTGAGCGACGCACCTCCACCGTCGCAGATATCCCAGGAACTTTGCCTCCTCTGCCACCCCAGGACGTGGCCTCCAACCGCGCGCCGCTGTCAGTCCTGCCGCTCAGCATGATCCTCCGCTCGCTGGCAACAACCGTGGTCTCCTCGTCTCCCATCCTGCTGCCTCCCTCGCTGCGCATCATGGTGGCGCTCGCCCACGCCAAGAACCCCATCCTGAATCCTGACAAGAATCCCCTTCTGAGATTCTTCCTGAAAAAGTCATTCTACGCCCAGTTCTGCGCCGGCGAGAATGCGGCCGAGGTGCGGGCTACCATCAGTCGGCTAAAGGACATCGGCTTCACGGGCGTCATTCTGGGCTACGCCAAGGAGGTCGTCCTGGAAAGCAGCGATGCCAAAGACATGGCCAAGGCCAACTTGGGCGAGGAAACGGCCCGGGACATCGAAAAGGAGATTAACCCCTGGAGAGATGGAACTCTGGAGACGGTTCGTCTGGCTGAGCCGGGTGACTTTGTTGCTCTCAAGTATGTATCTCTTCAAACCGCATAATTTTTTTTTCCTTCTATTGTTCTTGAACAATTGGTTGCTAACAGAAGTCACCATCTAGATTTACTGGCGCTGGTAGTCTTGCTCTCCACCAACTCAAGAACCGACTCCCGCCCTCTCAGCATCTGGGCGAATCCATTGACGCCATCTGCGAGCTCGCTCGTGACCGTGGCGTGCGCCTCCTTTTCGACGCTGAGCAGGACATGCTGCAGGATGGTATCGACGATTGGACCATGAAATTCGCCCGCAAGTACAACGATTCCCCAGAAACTGCCACCATCTACGGCACCTATCAGGCATACAAGAAGAACTGCCCCGCTGTGGTATCACGACATCTGGCCGACGCGCAAAGGGAGGGTTTCACTCTCGGCGTGAAGCTGGTGCGTGGTGCATACCTGGGCTCTGATCCCCGGCAGTGCTTCCATGACACCAAGGAGGATACGGATGCCTGCTACAACAGCATTGCGGCGAGCATCCTGGCCAGGCAATGGTCCGTCACCGTCCAGGGAGAAGGCGAATTCCCCAATGCGCACATCGTGCTGGCCACCCACAACGTCGAGTCCGTGCGACGAGCCAGAGCAATCTGCGATGCCGGCGGCGCCAAGTCCGACATTGCCTTTGCCCAGCTTCAGGGCATGGCTGACGAGGTGAGCTGCGAGCTTGTCGAGGCGAGCCAATCGGCCCAGAAGGAAAACGCCAACGCTCGACCGCTGCCCGTTTACAAGTATCTTGTCTGGGGCACCACCGGCGAGTGCATGAAGTATCTTTTACGTCGCGCTCAGGAGAACAAGGACGCTGTCCAGCGCACCAGAAACGGAAGAGACGCTATGTGGGGAGAGCTGGTCAGGCGATGCAAGAGCGTCGTTGGCATGGCATGAATAGAGAAATAGAGCATGTGGATGTGTAAAGACGGGATGTTTTTTGGAAAGGAGTTTGGCAACTTGGGCCTTTTTTTTTTTTTTTTTGTCTTTTTTTTATACCAGCGATATTGCACAGTTTGGAGTTTGGTGGCTTTTAGTAACACTAAACGAGAAATCGGTGGTAGAATGATTATTAGAGTGTCTAGTAAAGTATGATGAGTATAGTTTATGCGAGATTATAGGGAGTTTGCAGAGGATTAATAAACTTACTGATTTTGCATATTGTGGTCCAACTTTTATCCTTTTCTTACTCACTCCCCTTCTTATTATCCAAATCTTTTCCGTTTATATCATTTTGTATCTCTTTCTCTTTCTCTTTCTTTCACTCTTCATTCGTCCCTACCCCAAGCTCCTCGCTATGCCCAGCCCGCTGAGCTTAAGAAGCGCCCAAGTACCGTCGTAAACAGAGTTGTCAGGCGTGAAGCGGCCTGTAGCAACTGAAGTCGCATCGGTGCTCTCTGATTACCATCCATATAGCAATTCATGGGGGCCCCTCATAGACCCCGCAGTGCCATGCCACTCAAGACCAGCTTCTCAATCTCCTCACGCTTGACCACCTCGTCCTTGATAGTGTCTAGCCAAGCTAAACCATTAAGCTTATAGTTCTTACGAATGGCCTTGACGTCTGCAATACTCGAGACAATCTCATTGGTGGGAGGCACGATGTCTCCTTCAACGTTGTCCTTTAAGTGCTGAGAAATAGCGTCTGCCGATACTGGGACGGGACTGCTGTCGCTCGGAAAGGTGATTTTGACAACGAAGAGATCGGTAGTGGACGGTGAAACTCCAAAGCGTCGATATGCTTCGGAAATCTGCATATAAATTAGCCCTCTGAGACTGAGACTTGGTCGGTAGCCACCCAAACATAGCTAGCCTAAAACTCTCGCTCACGTTATTGGAAGCACTCAATGATACAACCGTTTCTGAATGCACGTTGGGCGTCTTTAGTGCTCCATTGACTGAGTTGTTTACTGCCTTGAATACCGCCGAAAGTAGATGAACGCGCGAGACGATCTGCCGGTAGCCAAGTTAGCAATCTCGAGCTTTTACTACCCCTCTAAACTTGGATCTACTTTTGTCGCCTGCTATATTGAGCTCGGCAATGGATTGGTGCTGGACCCCAGAGACACAACTTTGCAGATGGCCGCCGGCGCACATCACATCACAGCGCAGCATCTAAACAGGCTCGCTATGCGTCGAAACAACGTACCGTAGAAGCGTCGATAAAGGCATATTCGAAATCGGCATTTCGCGCGAGCAGCTGCTGGTGCAAGAAGCCGGAGTTGCGGACGTTGCGAAAGAGAGCGAGGTAGACTTTGTACGACGACGGCGCGTGCTCGAGCACGACTGTTTCGAGGGACATGGCGGGCAGGGAACAGGCGGCTAAACGGCGGAGAGCGTGAAGAGAGGTTGCAAGATTCTGTCACAGCAAAATGGCGATGGTGGGGTTGAATCTACAAGCATGGTGGGGTGTTTTCTCCGTACGAAATTTCGTTGCTGGCACTGTAACCGATGCAAAGGCCGGCCATCCGTGTTCAGCCAAGATGAGATGGCAGAGAAGCGGGTCGAGCTGCGAACAGAATGTGCAGTAAATTTGGATCGTTGCCTTTTTATGGTATGCAAAACATGTATTTGAGTAGACTAGGAGAGACACGGACGAGATTATGCAGATATATGGACAGATTAGTAGATGCAAAGTTTAGAATGTAGCAAGCAGGGCGTGTATGGCATGTTGTCCATTACAGAGCATCTCGCACCTGAAATGATGCACAAGTTTACCCGATATCCATAGATCTAGATATGCGTGAGCTCTATATGCTTGAGGTGCCGTTAGACTGGCCGTATGGATACCTATTTGACATCATCTGCCTCTTCCAAAGGACTCTTCGCAATATATGCAAATATGCAAGTTACTTGATAGCAAGCGGCAATTCGCTGTGTCTGCCTCACCTATTCCAGCACCAACATGCGGCACACATATGGGGGGCCTGTTTTGCCTATTCCGTGCACAAGCTCGGGTGCTGTATCTGGGCAAGTGGAGCTGGCAATATCCATCCAGCCGTGCCTAGATCGGCCCCACGATCCGGGGAGATGGACTTGGATGGAGCACATCAATACCGAGTAGTGGACGACGGCTTCTAGCATGGAACTCTCCTTCGTGCAGGAACCTTGCCCTGCACCATGCTACGCGCGAATGCCTCTGCGCAAAGTTATTTTCTTTCTTTTCTCCCGCTATTACACATCAGTTATACATTATACGGCATCCAGATCCCGCCTTGCTTCCTTGGCCGCCCTCAGCCACGAAACTCTCGGGTAGCATTCGAGAGCCAATCCAGCGCCGTGGTTGGATGGATGAAGCCTCGCAGGCAGCACGCAAGGCATCCTTCCAAGGCAGCCATATGCAAGCTGCGCGAGCCCGGCCAATGTGAGGCCACGATGTATATAAGGGGGCATAGCGATGTGCGGCGCGCAAAAAATGCACATGTTTTGGAGGGCAGTTGTTGTTTTCTCTCTGTCGCAGACGTGAAACTTTTGACGCGTCTTCACCTTCATTCGTTGATTGATTCATTCATTGACATATTGATTCATTGATTCATCCTCCCAACCGCCGCCCAACATGCGCTTCAGCGACATCACAGACATTGATCGCGAGGCAGTCTCCGACTTTGCTTGGAAATGGCGCTGCAAAATCTTCCCCGTCAAAGACGCTACATTCTCCAAGAGAGCCGCCAAAGATGGCAAGGATGGAGTCGCCGCTGATGGAGCTGATGGCAGCGACAAAGATCCCAACTTTGGCGCCAGCCCCATCGTCAAG
The DNA here is from genome assembly GCF_020647865.1 of Trichoderma asperellum. Taxonomy (NCBI): domain Eukaryota; kingdom Fungi; phylum Ascomycota; class Sordariomycetes; order Hypocreales; family Hypocreaceae; genus Trichoderma; species Trichoderma asperellum. The sequence continues at coordinate 7,031,621 of NC_089415.1, read as the reverse complement.
ACCCTCTACGACAAGAACACTTCAGACCTCCACTCGCGCCATGAATGGGTCGACTATCCGCCCAAGCAAATGTCCAAATCCGCAGCTCGCGCGCAGGACCGCGTCGCCATCAAGGTGTACAAAGTCAGAGACCATCACAAGCCTTGCATCTCGGGACGCGTCCCGCTCAAGTATTTCAAGATTGAGGTTCAGAATCACACGCTCGTGGCCGCGCTGGCGCCAATTGTAAAGAAGGAAAACTGCCATCTTGATGTCAACGAGGCGGCCAGCTTTGAAGAGCCCTTTCGCTGCCTCTGGTTCTGCCAAGATGACATCAGGGAGCTGTACAAGAAGACTGACAACTCTGAGCAGCTAAAGTCTTACCTGAAGCTATTTATCCAAGTCTTGGATGACCTGTTTCGCGAGATGACGATCAAGAGGCGAAATATCCAGACCAGCCATCTGGTCGACTTCAGAACAGCCTGGACATTATTCCCCAGAGGCTCCACGGTATACAGCTTTGGAATCAATGCAGAGTTTCTTGCCAAGGTTGAAAGCACTGCCTACGCCAGCACGCCCTGTGGCAACGCATTGCAAATAAGGGTCAAGATTCTCAAATTCAACGGCGAAAAGTTTGTCTGGCAAGAGCGGGGCCTCTCAATCTATGAATTCGAAGGCAACAAGCCGATCCTCGAGCTTGGACACTACCCGCTAGATTTCCATCAGGATGCACAAGACATCAGGCAGCGCCTGACCGTTCGTGGCCGCAAAGTTCTCGATCTTCAAGGGCTCGAGTATCGCTTATACAACGGAATCGCTCTGTATGATGGAAGTGCCGGTATTGAGAAGCACAATGTCGAGGGCCGCATTCTCCTCGATGCTGTTGGGTATAACAAATATCACCTGACTCAAGGCAAGAGAGAGAATGATAAGCGGGCGCATGTCACCAACGACCAATCAAGGGGTTGGGGTGCATTCGACGCCGACTCCAGCTCGACTTCTGATTCCGATACAGACTTGCTGGACAATGACTCAGAGAAACAAGCTGCTATCCGACGACTGGGAGAAAAGGAATTTTTAAAGAATAAACAGTATATGGAGTCTCGAGCAGACGACATTTGCTTTATTTCCGCAATGCTTGGTGGATATGCCTTGAAGAACAAGATGTGGAGTAGGTGATAGATATCCTCCGGCGGTTGGCCGAGCTGGCTAACAATGCATTCAAACAGTGGAATTTTACATCGAGGATGTCGAACCCATGATTTGGAACGATACAGCGTATTCACATCTAGTCTACGACGACCAGCAGAAGGACCTCGTCCTCTCCTTTGTTCAGAATCACAATCCTCACCATCGCGTCGCCTCGGCAGCATCAAAGGCATCTTCATCCGCTTTAACAGTTTCAAATTCCACACGTCCCGCACCCCTGGAAGATGTCATTGTCGGTAAAGGCCAAGGTCTTATTATCCTCCTTTCAGGCCCACCAGGCACCGGCAAGACCCTCACAGCAGAGGCAGTCGCCGACCGTACTCATCGACCTCTTTTCTATCTCCAGGCCGAAGATCTCGGAATCAGCGCCTCGGATCTCGGCGCCAACATCAAGCGGGTGTTTGAAATGGCCACGGACTGGAACGCAGTCATCTTACTAGATGAAGCCGACGTGTTCATGGCTGAGCGTAACCCCAACGACATACGCCGCAACGAATTGGTCAGCATCTTTCTCCGGGAGCTAGAATACTTCCGCGGCATCATCTTCCTCACTACAAATCTTTATCATACAATCGATGCCGCTTTCCGCAGCAGAGTCAGCTTGCATCTCCTCTTCCAGTCGCTCGGCAGGGAAGCGCGCGAGACTGTCTGGCGCAAGTTCCTGCAGCGACTACCAGAACTTAAAGACGTTGGCCTAACGCAAGATGAAGAGGCTAATGAGGACATCTCTTCTAAAGAGGTAGCATTGGATACACCGCTTCGAGATGTTGATATATACCAGCTATCCCTGTGGCAGCTCAATGGCCGAGAGATCAAGAATGCGGTGCGCATGGTACAGAGCTGGTGCGGCCACAAAGGATATGCAATGACGTTGGATAGACTGGAGAGTGGAATCAGAGTGACAAATCCGCATGCGTCTAAAGAGCAAGACATTGACAAAGACTTGTATGATTAGGTGGCACCAAGTTTTAACTTACACGGGCATCCTAGCAAAAAGAGAGCACCTTGATTCTTAGGAGTAGTTGGACGGACTCTTATCTCGGAGAAACAATAAAATACACTAAATAGTTTTATCCAAAAGTATCAACTCCCACTTTTACAATGTACAAGTTTCTTGCTCCGGTGCCATTAATCATCCAATTGCACATCATCTCCTTCAAATCTTCAACTCGACTGCCGTGCCCCCCTCTAGCCTTTCCCCTCCTAGAAGGTGCAACCATCCCGTATCCAGTAGCAAACGCCGTCAAATTAAAATCATAGCTTCATGGATCCATCCCCAAATGACGTTGTATTCAAAGTGAAAATTGATAAAATGTTGATCAAAGTCGGCGACAATCCGCAACACAAGAGCGCGCCGCATCTCCGATATCGGGCCCAGCGGAATTTGGGCTGAGGCCTACGTAAAGAGGTACTCCGTACCTTTGGAGTATAAGGTATAAGAGCATCTCCAAATTTCACAAAAGCCCCTTATGAAAAGGGACCATCTTGTATCATTGGTCAGCACTATCTGCCTTAGACAAAAACCTAAAGGGCCATCACATGCCTCTCAGCCTCAATTTCCTCATCCGCCCATCCTTCATCACCTCTCGTTGCATACAAGTCAGAAAAAACCACCACATCGCTGCCATGTCCAAGACCGAGGGCGCCACTTACACGCACGGCCACCATGCCTCTGTGCTGCGCTCGCACACCTGGCGCACGGCAGCCAACTCGGCCGCCTATCTTCTTCCCCATCTCAAGCCGGACATGAAGGTGCTCGACGTCGGCTGCGGCCCGGGAACCATCACCGTCGACCTGGCTGCCAAGTACGTGCCGCAGGGCCACATCACGGGCCTGGAGAATGCCGCCGGGGTCCTGGTGCAGGCCCGCGAACTTGCAAAGGAAAAGGGCGTGACAAACGTCGAATTTGTAGAGGGAGACGCCAATGCGCTGCAGTTCGCCGACGAGACCTTTGACGTGGTGTTTTGCCACCAGGTGCTCCAGCACGTCAAGGATCCCGTAAACATCCTGCGGGAGATGCGAAGAGTGGCCAAGACGGGCGGCATCGTCGCCGCGAGGGAGTCCGACTTTGGCGGCTTCATCTGGTACCCCGCCGTGGAAGACATGGAGGACTGGCTGGCATTCTACTCGGCCAACGCGCGGTCCAACGGCGGCGAGCCCAACGCAGGCCGCATGATCCACACCTGGGCCAAGAAGGCGGGCTTCTCGCCGAGCGCCGTGACCAGCGGCTCAAGCACCTGGTGCTACAGCACAAAGGAAGAGGTTGCGTGGTGGAGTGGCTTGTGGGCAGAGAGGACCGTGGCGTCGTCATTTGCAAAGACGGCGATTGAGAATGGCACGGGGACCCAGGAGAGGCTGGAGAAGGCTTCGGCGGCTTGGAGGAACTGGGGTAATGAGGAGGAGGCGTGGTTTTCCGTTCTTCATGGCGAGATTATTTGCCGCAAGTAAGGGGGATGTAATGAGTCTTTGAAAAAATAGGCTACTATTGCTATATGAGCAGTAATGAGAGATGAATACATGTCGATATGAAGGCACATGAGTTAGTTATAAGCAGCTGGATGGTAATTCATTATGTGGTATTAATAAGATATCACAACATGGCGGCTCATAAGGCATGGGATAGGTCAGCAAACCAACTTTTCTGTATCTTTTTCTCGTCTATATAATTGTTTTCATCATATGTCTGCTCGCTTGATGCGATATCAGACTGAACGTTAAATTCCAAATGAGCCGCGTCTCCATTGCCTTGTTTTAAACCGCGTGCGCCCTATTCCTGAAGAAGGGAAATATTGAACCGCCATGTTCATAATCATAATACACAAAATCGCATTTCGTCCATCCAAGACGTCTATTGTACATTGTACACGAATCACTTCTTAAGCCGTTTACCGTACGTTTTAGGCCTCTTCCCAAGCTTCTTTCTGTCAAACACGCTTTCGATCGTGGGCTTCGGTAGCCCAGATATAAACAGCTCGGTTTGCTGCGTCACCGTCCTCTTTTCAGGCATCTCCAAACCTGCAGTCCCCTTCGAACTATCCGCCTGTCCAAACTGTGGTTTTCGTTGTATATTGATGGAAATAAAACCTGGCCTTGACCCTGCAGAATCAGAGTTGCGTCGCGTAAACTTGATCGGAACTAGCTCCTTCGGTGCTTTGGTGCCTGCTGCAAATGATACTCTCCGCTCTCTCACGCTTGCCGGCCGTTCTTCCTGAACCTCTGGTTGAGGTTCTTTGGGGGGATCTTCCATGATTATGTCAGAATCCGTGCGCCTTCGTTTAGCCATGCGTTCTTCGCTCCCTTGAGCTTCCGGCTGGGAAGGTTCTTCAAGCTTCTCAGCCGAATCCGCGGTAGTAGCTGCCTTTGGTGGCCTACCACGTTTCTTCGCTGAAGCCGTGACAGGCGCAGGTATCATAAGTGAAGGCTTATTCGCAGCTGAAGATTTTGGCCTGCCCCGTTTCCTTGCAGGTGTCGCTTCTATATCTTCTTGTACCGCCTCAGGCCCAGAGTTCCCATCCACAGCTATGTCCTCTACTACATCTGCCATATGCTCAGACTTCGATCCCTGTGGCTCAGCTTCCTCATCATTTGTGGCAGTCTCTAGGCCCGTAGCTGTATTAACCGAGATATCGTTCTTGGACGGTCTGCCTCTGCCTCGTTTCTGGGCAGGTGCTGTAGGTGGAGAATAAGTATGTAGTCCTTCCAACGCATCATCTTGTTGAGAAGGTGGATTTCGTTGCTCTATGGTTTCTGTAGTAGGCGCTGCGATATCTGCAGTGGTTGATATTTCAGATTCTGCTTGTACTTCTGGCACCGCACGCGCTTCGGTAGTAGTGGCTGATGCCCTGGCATTTTTTGGCGGTCGTCCTCTTTTGCCCGAAGCCGGCGTTACGGTTGGTGTTTCGACAATGGATGGCTGAGGCTCGTTGGCTGACTCCTGGGCCGCGTCACTTTTTCGCGGACGTCCTCTTTTACTCGGAGCTGGTGTTGAAGTTGCTGTTTCGGCAGCGGATAGTGCATGTTCGTCGGTAAGATTTTGTGCTGTGCTCACCACCTCGCTCTTTCGTGGCCGCCCTCGTCTGCTCGGTGCTGGCGTTGAGCTTGCTGCTTCGGTGGCGGCCAATGTATGCTCATCAGTGGGATTGTGTGCTGTGTTAACCACTTCGCTCTTCCGTGGCCGTCCTCTTTTGGTCAAAGATGGTGTTGAAACTGATGCTTCAACTGCAGGTAGCTGAGATTCGTTAGTTGGCGCCTGTGATACGTCTACCAGGGTATTCCGCCGAGGTCGTCCTCTTTTGGCTGCAGCTGGTGTTGCAGCTGGTGCCTCTTCTGCGTGTATGTCGGATTCTTTGGTGTGTACTTGTGACTCGTTTTCCACTTCACTCTTCCGAGGCCGTCCCCTTTTGGCTGCAGCCGGTGTTACAGCCGGTGTCGCAGCCGATGTCTCTTCTGTGGGTATATCGGATTCTTTGGCGTGTACTTGAGGCTCGTTTTCCACTTCACTCTTCCGAGGTCGTCCCCTTTTGCCTGGAGCAGATGTCGCAATCGGTGCTTCTTCTATGGATATATCGGATTCTTTGGTGTGCACTTGTGACCGGTCTTCCACATCACTCTTCCGAGGCCGGCCTCGTTTGCCTGTAGTAGGCGTCCACTCACTGGCTACCTCAGGAGCTACCAACTTTGGCGGCCGACCTGGTCCTTGCTTCGTTGACGATGCTCGCGTCAGCTCTGGGATCTCGCTCTTGCGAGGCCGTCCCCGCCTTCTAGCAGCTGGGGTCTCTTCAGCTCTGTTGATCTCGGCCTCATCAACCACTGCCGGCTCTACCACCTCATCTCCTTCAATGGGAACTTTTTCGTGCACAGCTATCTCAGTGACCCCAGATTCCTTCGGTGCCAGATCTGGCGGCTCTACTGCTGCATCGCTTTTCCGTGGGCGCCCGACTTTTCTCGGAGCAGGTCGAGGTGGGGACGGCTGTCTGCCTTCATCCATGGTTGGACGCTCATTAGATTCCGCCATGAGCTGGAGCTGTTGCTGTGCCTTGGTATCCAGTGAAGTTTCTTCTATAACGACATTTTCGGGCTCGCAGTCGCCATGCTGTCCACTGACGCTGGTCAAGAAATCTTCCTCCAGATCTCTGTGATCGCGCTCTTCTGCGACGATAGAAGGAGATTCTGAATCGGGTGGCGTCAGTTGTGCCGCCTGCGAGTGAAGTGCCTGTATATTCACATCCATCTGGCTTTGCGCCGCCGCTATTTCTGAGCTTCGAAGTACTTCATTCACAATCTGGCTTGCCGTCATGGTGCCTCTCATCTCATCCATATCTGCAGACACATTCAGTAAAGAATAGAGGGGGTCAGAGAGATCAGAGTCCCTCAAAAACACAGCTGGCTCCTCGATTCCAGCCACATTATCTAAGACGCGGCCTCTAGCGGCTGGCTCCAGGTCATACTCAGATGTGGCATCTTGTCCCGAAAACTGTGCGCCGCGGTCGTGATCCTCCATGAGTCCCCGAAATGATTCCGCCGGCTCTTCGTGGGCGAAGGCTGAATACTGAGACTGAGGCGATGACCGGCTCTCAGTATAATTTGCCACCTCGGCTTGCCCATTCACTCCGATGCTATCCTCATATTCATAGCCGAATTTTGACTGCAGAGCTTGAGTAGCCAAACTCGCAATAACCGCAGCATCTTCGGAATCCAAACCATCATTCATCTGCCAGAAATCCGTGAGAGGTGACTGCTCATCCATGGGGTTAAAGTCCATCGCATAAGTGTACCGGGGGATGCTATCGCCCCTCGACATTAGAGAGAAGTCGAAGCCGAGGCCGTCATAAAGACCGAGACTTCAGCCAGCGGATGAGGAAGAGTTTGCGACTGGTGACAAAGGCATAGATATGCATGCGCCTCGCTGAAACATGGAATTTTTGCTGGTGCCTCGTTCCTTGCAAATTAATGTGAACGCGTGTTTAGATGTTACGGGGCCAAGGGGACGCGCCCCTTAGAATGCTATCGTCACGTGATCCTTCAGTGACGTACGTCGCCGCTATCAGGCTACCTATCTATTGATCACAGTGCTACTCGAGCGATCGCTCAGTTTAGAAAATTGTGGTAGGGAGGTGATTCTCTTATGTATTTATGTCTTTTGGCTATAATTCTGGTTATGCTTCATCATTTATGCTCTTAAATGGTTCAAGATTGCTGGTTGTTTGGAAAAGGCAGCCCGGTTGCAGCGGAGCCACTAAATGCAGCGACAACACTGAAGCCATCAAACAGTACGCAGATAAAAAGGACTGGACTGACATATCAACTTATCATAGCTCCCAATACGATAGAGAGAGAAAAAGAAAAAAAAAAAGTCACACAATGGCTAAGTAAAAATCTCTGCAGCGTAGCGCGTCTTCTCAAACCGCTTGAACCACTCCTGCGGCGTGAAACTCTTCGAGGCAGCATCGTGCTCAGCCATATACACAAGTTTCATCACAGCTTCTTTCACTCCAGAAGCCATTCTCACTCCTCCGCAGACGTAAACCTTTGCTCCGTCATTCCACAGCCGAAGGAATGCCTGCTTCTCCGCCAACAAAGCATCCTGGATGTATCCTTTCCTAATGTTTGGCTTGGAGCCAGCGTCTTCTCTACTGTAGGCACGGAAAACCTGAATTGCTCCAGATTCTTCAAAACAGTCGAGCTCATGGTGATACAAATCGTCATGCGATGATCGGCATCCGAAAAAGAGAGCGGCGGGCGCGAGCTCGGTTCCATTCCGTTGCTGGGAAGCTCGTTCTTGGACAAATCCCATAAATGGCGCAAGACCTGCCCCCGCGGCAACCATGACAACTGGTACTTTAGACAAATCGGTGGGCATCTGGAAAATGCTCTTGACTGGGCGAGTAGCTACGTGGATCAAGTCTCCTGGGGTTGAGTTGGCAAGATAGTTGGAAGCCACACCAAGAAAGCTTTTAGATCTGGGCGGAGTCGGCGGCTCGTCCAATACCGAAAACGTCAAGCTGGCATGATTCGGCTCCCAAGATGGCGACGACGAAATAGAGTATGTACGTAGGCGCAGTGGTGGCAAAAGGGCTACAAAAGTTCCAAATGCGAGGGGGATATCTGGGAATTCCTCTAGCAAGTCAAGCAGGGAAACTCTGTTCTCATGAATGCCCTCCGCGTAGGACGCTGTAGCCAAACTGCTCAAGAGGTGCTTTGTCTTCTGTTCAGTAGCGGCAGCTGCAAGGACTCGAATATCCTATCTATTGTCAACTCAAATTCCTAAACGAGGTAATGCGTAAACCATTAAAATGGAAAAGAAAGATACGTAACATACTCTTGGTGTTGCTGGTTGGGACAGCTCAAAGTATGAACTCAGCAGCTCATGCGCTGTCATCGACGTTTCAACCGGTATATGAACAGATTCGTCACCTGAAGCTCGCACGACAGTATCCCAAGCCAAATGGAAACGCGATAGAACTCTCTTAACGTCTCGCGGTGGATTTGCAGGGAGAACAAGAAGGTGGTCACCAGGATGATATGACGCTCCTGGAGGCAGCTGAATGCCCAAGTGCATCTTCTTCCCAATTGCAGATTCTGTCGTTAGGCTCCGTGACTCTGTCACTGTCGCCTGTACCAACTGGGAATACTGTCTCAATTGCCGCGGCTGAGAGACTTCGACCTTGAGCAGCGAGTTGATCAATCGACTTTCCCCATCATCGCCTCCTCCTTCAGCCTGCGAAATTGCCGGCCACACGACACCAGTGGTCCATTTTTCCAGCTCCACAAAGAGATCCATCACTGCTGCATCTGCGAGACCCCTATCAGCGAATCTGTCAGCTCCAGCCTTTTCGAGGAGATCATCAATTAGGATGGGAATCCGCTGGAACGTTGCCACCCAGTCGCGGTGGCCACAGCCAAAAACTGTGTACGAAACCCCTTTCAAGGAGTCTGGCTCTACTTTGTTTAGCCATTCGAAGAATTCCACAGCGTTGTCCGAGGGCGAGCCATCATAAGAAGCAGCAAGGATTATCACGGGCTCGGATTTCGGGAGGTTGTTGCAGGCTGCGTTCATTGGTGCAATCGTCCTTGCGTAGAATCCATGAAGAGCAGCGTCCGATGCCAATCTGTATGCCAATGCTTCACAAGTACCGCTGTTTGATCCGAAGAGAATCGTCAGGGGTTTTTTATCTTTCTTGTCAGCCTGTGCCGAAGTTATTGACACCGCTGAGTCGGTCCTGACGCCTTTTGTTTTTGTACCTGATGACTGCAGCTCAGACTGAAAATCTGTTGCGTTTCCCCCACGCCTGAGCTTCGCCTTGAGTTTGAAATTTTCGGGTTTGATCGTTAAAGTCTCTCGAATCTGGAGCTCGTACGTCGGGTCCGCCATCTCAAATACGAAGTTTTGGAGCAGCATCGCAATAATGAGAAGCGCTTCCTGAGTTGCAAATGCTCTCCCAATGCATCCTCTCATCCCGTTGCCAAATGGCTTCCAAGCATTGGGCGGTAGCTTATTGAAATTTTCATCTAGCATTCGTTCTGGCTTAAACTCAGAGGCATCTTCGCCGTAAATGGCCTTCTCTTGATGAAGCAGGGAGAGTAGGACGATAACGGAGACATTAGCGGGGATCAAATACTTGCCGCCAATTATCTCATCTTTGTCTGAACCCAAAATAAAACCAGGTGCCGTAGGCTGAAGACGCAAACTCTCTTTAAGAGCTGCGTTGAGATATGCCAACTTGGAAAGGTGCTGTACTGTGATTGGCTCGCCTCCGCTTACTTCGTCAACTTCCTGGCGTGCCTTTTCCATTGCCCGAGGATTTTTCATAAAGTAGTAGAAAGTGAACGATAGGAGTCCAGCTGTAGTTTCATGGCCGGCGATGAGAAATGTGATCATATTGTCTATAATGGAGTCGTCGGATAAACCTTCGCCGGTGTCGCGGTCGCGGCCTTCCAGAAGCGCGCCCAGCAGATCGTGGAATTCCGATCCCTTCTGTTGTTTTCGTTCCTGAATAATCTTTCGGCACAGTTCTCTCATGTAGGATGTGTCTTTCTCATATCGGTGCCACGATCTCTTTCGGAGAGAGTTGACGAACTGCGGTAAGGATGCTTGGGTGCTGGACTCTTTCAATATCCTCACCATGCTATGGACGAACGGATGTATCATCACTTCGTTATGGAAACTGTTAAATCTGTACCCCATTGCACATAGGCCGATCGTGTCGAGGGCAAGACGAGTGAAGTCTGAGGTAACATCAATAACATAATCTTCGCCGTAGCGAGCCCTAAGGTTCTCAGCCGTCAGTACAATTTAAAGCATCAAATATCAACTCTACAAAAGCTTACCATTTAAGACACAGCTGTTGAGCAAGATCTTTCATCTCTGGAAACATGTCACGAATCTTGATCGTCCCGAAAACAGGCATCAAAATCCGATGGGCGATTGCCCAATTGCGCTCATCGTTCCTCGCAGTGAACAGCCCATCGTGAACGACGTAGCGCAGCTTGTCCAATTCGGCTGCTACAATTTTGTGAAATCTTGATTCATCGCAGAGTTCGGTTACAAGCTCGGCGCTTTGTACAAATATGAATAATTCGCCTCCAATCGCGAATTGGCATATCGGTCCCAGCGGCTCAATTATCTCAATCAGAGACGCCAGTGGATATTCAAAGTCGATTTTGTGCAGGATTCCGATTACCGGGAGACCTTGTTGTCAAATTTATATCAGTAAACATCCATTTTCCATCAGGTACACTATAGAAAGGTTATTTGGATGTATCTACCTTTGGGTTTTGGAATCTCAATGATATTTAATCCATTCACAGCCTTTGATTCGCGTTCGCTCTCGCGCCTCTGCGTGGGAGCTGCTTTGTTAATACCGGATTCCAGTACCTTATCTCCATTTTGACCTTTGAGTTTCGTCTTGAGTCTTTGAGCATATCCCATTTTCTGCATAAAAGAATATTAATGTAAGAAAGAAGCTGTATGGTGTTTCCACCCAATTCGTAACATCTTTGTTCACGGAATAAATTGCAAGTTGAGAATCAGCCAGACTTGGTTGTTCCAATCGAAGTAGTTTTCATGCGCTATGCAAGACAGCACGTCTTCATCAGCACTTGTTTTAGCCACATACTCTAGGTACTACTTTGAAGCGCCGGCTTGAGCTTAGAATTAGAGCTTACACGTACGGTATGCCACACGCGCGGCTCGGCTGCCGTTAGTGGAATCCGCGGATGCCGTTTAAACTGACTGATCTGTCACTTTTCAAGGCAGGAATTTGTCAATTTCTAATCCAGCATCGCGCCAGCCGTTTAAGATATATTATTGTTGCAATGCTTGTATCTATTGCAGCCAAAGGGCATGCTCCTTAACTTGCAAGGTTTTCTCGCATCTGATGTAATACTCAGCGAGCAAATCTCCCGAACCTTATGCCAACGCTCTAACTCATTACGACGTGATCCAACTAAGCTCATCTTTTAGCTACATATGCAACTGATGGTCCAGAACTTCTTGTCCATTGAAATCGACAGGAACGTGTAGGGCGCCCGAGTAACTTCAGTTTACGACCTTCAAGCTCACGAAGCCCCTCAACATTCGCCTTCCGAGGCTTTTCCTCTTCAAGCAAAGCTTTATGCGGCAACAGTTTTTATTATTCTGCCAGTTTCTCTTTTTTTTTCTCATAATTTTCTCTATTACGAGGCTCAATACACACAGGTGTAATCTGCCTTGCCGCCATATTGCCCCATGTAGCTAAGCCACAGAACGTGCAGAAGCGTATCCAATGCCACATTTCTGACTGCAGTGGTCAAGGCCAAGAACAAAAATATGCAGGCGGCTCTCGTTCAAAATCCCATATGTAAAGTTGAATATCAGGATATGGCAACTACATCAGAATCACCGTCGTGAATGGCCGGTATTCTCAGAGATAATTTCCGTCTGAGATATCTAAAGCGGACAATAAACGGCGAAAACGAATCCCCCGCCTAACCGCCGTGATGAGCTCAAGGTCTGGACAACAGTTATATAAAGTCTATAGAACGATTGCTATCTCGTGTGTTTTTAAAATTTTATATCATCATTAAAATATTCTTCTTAATACACTAACATTTGGAATACTTGCCAACACTCAACATGATGCCAGCTATTTTACCGATGCTGATCTCCTTGGCAGCGCTGGGGTCCACTTCACTTGCAGAAACAGACCAGAAACTGCTTGGACCATCTTTCACGCCGCCAACCAACGTCCTTTCAAGCAATCTGGTTCAGGAAGCAGTGTTGAAAGTTACAAACGCGCTCAACAACGCGATCCATACTGGGAAAAGTACTTTTGGCACCTTCAATAGCAGCACAACTTCCTTTTCCTTGACTGCCATTTCACAGCTGGACTCTACGCCAATAATCGACTTCCATCACACTTCCGGCTCGTTAAACATTTCTGCTGGGAGTGCCTCGAGAATCACAAGCGATACGGTCTATCGAATTGGTAGCGTGTCAAAACTCTTCACCGTTTACGCTCTCCTTCTAAACAATGGAACCAGTCACTGGAACCGTCCCGTTACGGATTTTATTCCAGAGCTGAAACATGCTGCTCAACATCATGCACATGATTCTTCGGCTCTCGACTGGGTTCAATGGGACCAAGTCACGATTGGTGCTCTCGCATCACAGCTTTCAGGAATGGGGAGAGATTGTAAGTTTTCCTCTTTGTTCTGGCTTTTTTGTCCTTTTGTTCTGTTTTCGACTTCGTCATCATCAAAACAAATATTAATACGCATGAATGGAACCACAGACGCCTCAGGCGATCTAGCTGTTCAAAACTTTCCTTGGACAGAGCTTGGGCTCCCCAACCTTCCCCCTCAAGATATACCGTCGTGTGGCATCAATGATAATCAAGTGCCTTGCCCTAGAAATAGTAAGTACTCCCTGGAGCGTGACTTCTTCTTTGTCTTCCTCCTCCTCGATCATAACGCTAATCCCGCGGCTCCAGAATATTTTTCTGGCCTTATCCAGAGGCATCCCGTTTTCCCGCCCTATGGCACGGCTCTGTACTCCAACGCAGCTTTTAGGATCCTCGCGTACGTTATAGAAGCTATTACCGGAAAGTCATATGAAGAAGTGCTTAAGGAAGATGTGTTTGAACCATTGGGGTTGAAACATTCAAGCTCGCTACCACCAGTTAGCAGCGGGGCAGGTGTAATCCCCGATGGAGATGCAGGATGGAGCCGCCTGTACGGCGATGAGGTTGCGTAAGTCAAAAAGAAGTCCCAGTTGATGTAATATTATAAACATTTCGGGATCAATTTCTGACCACTCTGTGAGCATTATAGTACAGGGGGTTTACTTTCTTCAACAAAAGATTTAGTCGAATTCGGACGAGCCATCTTTGGCAATAAGCAATTATCTTCCATGGAGACTTTGCGCTGGATGAAGCCCGGCTCACTCACGTCTTCGACAACTTTCTTCGTAGGCGCGCCCTGGGAGATTGTGCGAACCCGCAGTGGCATCAAGTCTGGCAGCCTCGTCGATCTCTATACCAAGTCTGGCAGCGTTGGAGCTTATAACTCTCTGCTTGTTCTCATACCCGATTACCAGGTCACGTTAGCTGTCTTAGCCGCTGGCCCCGACGCCCCTACAGCATTGAATATTGTCACCGAGACCGCTATTCAAACACTTGTTCCAGCACTAGAAAAGACTGCCAAAGCTGAATCATGCAGCAAGTTGTGTGGAGAGTACGCCCCAGCTGGTGCTTCGCGGGATTCTTCCCTTGTCATTTCCACCGACGACGGGCCTGGCCTTTTGCTGAAAGAGTGGACTCACCAGGGTCATGACCTGATCGCCGCTGGACAAGCTTACTCGAACGCTACACGCGGTGGCGAAATCAAATCCTTGAGACTATTTCCTACGGAATTGCGAAGCGGAAATCAGGCTGCGTACCGGGCGATAGTTGATGCCACTCCATACCAATATGAACCATCAGTTCATTTTGTCTTTGATCAACAAGCCAATATTTGGGGGACGCCGGATCAGCTAATGTACGGTGGGATTGCCATAGACGATTTTGTGTTTCATTTGGATAGCATGGGGGTTTCAGCCGCAGTCGAGCCGCGTGTGTTGAGAGATGTTTATCAGAGGCTGTAGCAATCTCTCCAGAGCCTGATGTATAGCAAGTAAGACTTGATTGTTTGCCTCTAGCCCTGAAACTCAAATTAATGCATGTGTCTAGTGCTCAGAAACGAAGAATGTGCAGTACATCCTGGTTGGCCCCCGATACCCCTGCTCCTCCCAGTTGATGCCGACAGCATAGATGTGCATGCTTGCAAGAAGCGATGGCAGATGATAGTTCAAATATTGTTTCTTAGAGGCAAATAGAGATTTGTTTCATTGTAGTCAGTCTCTTTATATTGGTATGTGCGTTTAGAGGAAATTCCAGCGCTACTATGCACATGAAAAAAAACTGCGAGGGACTGTGATGCTGACCTCATGCCCTGACTGCATCCTCTGTATCTGACAGAAGATGGAACTATATGTACATATCTTGCAGCGGCTTGATTTTATTCTCCGTTATGGGGAAACCAGACGAATGACAGCTGTGAATACTTTTTGAAATATGACGAAGAAAAGCCAGGTAATTTAGATGCACAGTGTTTCGTAGAACTGCGGTAATATAAGCTACGGAATTTTACCCTTTGGTTCACAGTTTACTCTGATTGACTCAGTCCAATGCCCAGCGTTTTTAAAGCACAGACCTAGTGCCACCATCAAGAAGTTGTGGCTTGAAGCTGACTTGGTGCTCGGACGTGTTATATCCCCCGTAAAAGCAACATGATATCACGAGCGGGGTGCTCAAGTTGGGAGTAGCAAACATCAGCCCCCTGATAACAGGCCACATAGGCGGCCAATGCAGCGAGCATATGTACCTCTTAACCTCTTAGCCGCAAATGCCAGTTCAAATGAGAGACAATCCAGAGAGAAATTCGGCGAGAGAGGGGACCAGCCACCGCGCTAAACACATGAATGGAGTGTACACGCACGAAATTACTGCTATGCGTTGTAAACAGCTGATTGAAAGTGTAGAGCGTTTGAACTGACGCCTGAGTGCGTCCCTGGCCTGACCCCAGCCTCGGCTACAGGGGCCTCCCCGCGAAGCACTTTCTGCGTTTCTCTGCCTTTTTTTTCTTTGTTTCTTGCCTTTGGATGTTTCTTGTCATTGTTGTTTTCTCTTTGCTTTTTCTGATCAAAAAGTCCCATGCAGGTGCATGTTTATGCCAGCTCTCTCTCCCCAGCCTCTTCTCGCTTCCTTCTGCCTCTAGTTTTATGCAGCCATGGAGGGGAAGCAAACAAGTTTGTATCCAATAACAAGGCTTTGTTCGCACCAGGTTTTGCCCATCTATCCCACTTTGCTTACCTACAAGTCCTGTCTACCACGGATCCAGAAGCCGTCGAGCTCGACGCAAGTCATGCAAGGGAAGATTGAAGTCAGCGACGGCTCAATGGGAATACCCGCCCCCTGTTCCTTGCCAAATCCTCCGAGAGTGTATCCGTACAGTACGCAGTACATGGCAGTCCGGATACACGCGACTCTGTATTTGTACGGTCAGCAGAGTGTAGGTACGACAGCTCATAATCAATCTGTGTTGATTAGATCGGGTAGCAGAACGTAGATCGGATATTCGCCGATTTGAAGCTTTAATGTTTTTTTTTCCTTCTCCCCGTTTATATTGGATCCCCTGTAGCCGGAGCGCTCCAATCGGGTTGTATTTAATTTCATGTGTAATGAACTGTATCGTGCAAGGTCCTCGACGTGTTCAACACTTGTCTCGGTGCCATAGGCTCGGATACAATAAGAAAAAGAGAGAAGCGAGAAGCCGAATTCATGGATTCATGAGCAAATATATATACGTTTTCACGCAGCCTGTTCTGCCACCAATCCCAATGTTTCCCGGTTTCAATTTCGTCTTCCCCTTACATCCCACCATGTCGGTGTGGCTTTTTCCCCCTCTCTTTCTCTCATCAACGCTCAGCTCCAACCGAACACTTTAACTGCTGCTGCTGCTGCTGCTGCTAGTCCTCTGTACTCCATGCCGCCATTTTGTGAAACTTGTTCTATGCAGGGAGGCTGCCCCCCAACCGGGTCGGGTTCCGAACAGCCCCCAAGCCCACTCTCATTATGTGCTCGGTGATTATGCAAATTCAACTACTGCAACTGCCAGAAAAAATGAGGCAACCATCCTCCCTGCAGTGTTCTTGCCAGCTCGGGTCCTAGTTTCTTGCGATCTACATGCATCCAGCTTACTCATATGGTGGCACGGTGCATGGAATCGTATTTGTATGCTGACTGCCCCATGAGCAACCAGGTTTACCGCGACTGAGTTAAAAGCCATCCATTTCCAATATCGTCAGTCTGCATGCACTATTTACTCTAATATCCTATTGGAACGCTCGTTTTCTCGCCAGATGGGTGAAACTCGTATTCAAAAATCATTTTGTAGGCGCTTACCTGGCCCCTAATGAGGCGGCCACCAAACTACTTCATACAGCTACAAAAGGCAGTGATAACGCAAGCAGCATGCATACATAGAAATGCCACTTTCCGAAGAAAGATGATTTAGCCTTCCATCATGTTCATATATAGCCATTCAGCGGCCCATGGATTTCTATTGAGAGTGCCCTCCTCACTTTCCCTTCACTACTGGCCACGCAGTGCTACTTCTTCGCTCCCTATGTGCGGCAACTTGCAACATTATTCCATGATCCTCGACTTGGGACGAAACGTCAATTCACTTGCCTTTGCAAGGCTTGGACAGCTTGACAATTTCCCCTTCTTCGAGAGTGAATGACCCGTGAATTTTCCAAAGACTGCTCCTCTATTTAGTTACAACAGGCCCCCAATTTCCTTCCCCGTAGCTTCTTCCTCTTCACAAAACTTGACTGCTGGTTACAGCTGCACACTTTGACCTTTTTCTTTCTCCCCTCACTACTACATATTTCTCAGCCCTACTCGCTTACCACTTTCACATTTTCTTCCTCATTCACACACACTTTGCCGGTACGTATCAACATTGAAAATCCCTTTGGAAATCTGCCAGGTTTCTACCAGACTGGCTACACTCTCATACGACGCTGGGGCTTTTTTTTTACTACTCTCTGGAAAGTGAACTAGGCTGACTGATTATCTGTGGCATCAGGCATCAACTCCCTGCTGTTTTGAAGAAATCATCATCCAACGATTTCTTCTTCTTCTTCCTCCTCCTCCTCCTCCTCCCCATCCTCCTCCTCTTCTTACCCTCGTGAGGATGGATGCCCCAGGCTACAACGAGCCCAAAATGGGCCACTTCGTTTTCAATGAAGCCCCTAAGCGGTACTCCTTCTCCCACTCTCCTGATAGCATCAGGAGTGCCACCACTCCCGGCACTCCAGATGATGTTCGAACCGTTTTTGGGGATCCAATCCCCATTCCTGGTGCCCAAGCCTCTTCTGTTCCTACCACCGGTGCCACAGCAGTTCTCAGCGCTTTTACCCATCAACCCGCCAGTTCCCTCACGCCAGCGAACGAGTTTGGTAGCACTGCTGCAGGCAGCTCCAAGCAGGCTCCCGGCCGCGAGGTTCCTCGCTTCATCAGCAGCAGCTTTGGTCTTAGCAATCCCTCCTCTCAGATTTGGGGTCCGCCAGCAACGCGTCTCGGCAAGAGCACCGATGTTGACAAGCAGACTGCTGCCGCTGCCGCTGCTCACGCACGATGGGGCTCTTTGGACGCCCACATGGACCCCAGAGATGTGTTCGCTCGCCAGGAGAACCTGATTGCTCGCCCATCGCCATTCATGGCTAACCAAACTCGTCTCCCTATGGCAGACAGCATGCTTTCTCGCCCATACAACCCCCGAGTTTCTAACCGGCAATCGTTTGGTTACCAAGCATTCGCACAGCAGAATGAGCCCCTCCGCTACAACCATGAAGCTGAATCAACTCCCATGGAACGCCATATATCCGCTACTTCCAACATGAGCAACTCGTCCTTCGATCTTTCGGAGCTTCAAAACGCTCTTCTCAGCTCTGCCTGTTCTGAGTCTGCTACTAGTCAGCCTCTGGGAATCGACATCCTTCGCATATCTTCTCCTAGAGCCTCTCCTATCCAACAATTTACCTCTACTTCTCTTCCAGCTCAAGTGCCAGTTAGCGTCGCGACCGGAGGCTTCTTGCCCATGCAAGCTGTAATGCAGCAGACTCCTCCTCGAGCCTTCACCACTGAGCTCTCCACCAGCGCTCCCAACACGTCGAAATTTTCGACTCGATACCACGGCATGCACACTGAGACCAACGCCAGCGCTGAACATCTCGCTCCAGAGGAAAACTGCGCTCTTTGGCTTACCAATCTCCCTCCTGGAGTGACTATTCATCAGCTTCTCAAGGGTATTCGTAACGTCGGCCGTGTTTGGTGCAGCTACATCAACTATCCCGACTACGTCACTCACCAAACGGCTGCCGCCAAAGTGGTCTTCTTCACTCCAGAAGCTGCCCAACAGCTGCTCAGTGTCTCTTGGACCCGAGGTCTCTTTGTTCAGGGTTACCGCGTCAAGGTTTCCCACAACCGAATCAAGTACGGCAGCCACGCCATTGCTGGCAAAATGTCCCGCGTCCTCATCATCACCGGCCATGCCGAGTTTGTCAACGAGGCTACCCTCACCAAGTTCTTCAAGGACCGCTTCATTTTCCAGCTCGACGAAGTCACTGAGCTCATCAAGGCTGGAGGACGAGCCGTTATGGAGTTCAAATTTGGCAGCTATCGCTGCCAGTCTCAGATGGGAAAGATGTCTCTGGAGAAAGATCGCCCCCGTGGTCTTGAGAAGGTTGAGTTTGGAGACGACCCTTGCGAAGTTGGCGACACCATGTCGTCGTACGGAATCGCTGCGGAGAGAATTCAAGGCAGAGGTCTTTAATCGATGGTAGGAAGTTGGCTTTTTTTTCTTCTAATAATTGTGTGGTCTTTGGAACTCGGAACTTGGAACTTGGAACTTGGAACTCGGCATCGGAACTTGGAATTGGAACTCAGAATTTGGAATTTGGAATTTGGAATGCGATGGAAAAGTGTGTTTTAAGCACCACTTGCTTACTCAGGATAGACCTTCTCACGTTGCCTACGATTTGGCGGCTAGCTGATTTGGCGTTGGTGGATTTATCTTGCTCGACACAAAATTCAGGAGGCACTTCATGATAATATACTGGTTTAAGAATTCGGATGTCCTATTAGTTTTCTTGAGAATTTATTCGGTAGACAGACAATCAGTCAGATTACAATGCTCGGCCTAAGGAACTATTTGATGCGTAAATACTGTTCTCCTCGTTATCCTCGTCCACCTATGCCACCCAGCCACGTTGCTCTCTTTTCTCTCTTTCTCTCTGTTCGCTTTTTCTCTGCTCGCCGCTCTTCTGCTTCTTCTTGTCTATCTCTTTCTTGCCCTCTCTTGACCATATCAGCTTGCAACATCATCACCTTCCTCTCAATCTGGCTCTCCGTCAACCATCCTCTGCCTCCATCAGGCGCTGTATCCTTATCCTCCGAACCGCTATATGTACCTTGTCCGACTCCTAGCAAAATACTTAGCCCCTCTGCTTTCCCCATGAGCCAGTCGCCGTGTTTCAGGCCATCTCTCCAATGTGATGGAAGCACTTTGTAGCCAAGGTATGCCCCAAGAAGAGCACCAGCAAAGCATGCATTCGTATCAGCATCACCACCTCGCATGATGAGATCGGTTATGAGGGTCTCGAAAATAGACATTCGTGTGGAAAGACTGCTCTCCGAGGCAGCAACCTTTCTCATGGCGAGGCGCAGCAGATGAATGCCCGAACCAAATGTCTTGTATGTATATCCCATCTTGTACATGTCGTCGAGCTCAAGCTCAGTAAGGTCGTTGGCTTTGACATGCTTGTTCAGCTCCTCCAAGTCTAGCTCTGGCTCGTCTTTACAGTTGGCGTCTTTTTCGATTCGGCGCAGTCGGTATGCGGAATACCATGCGATTCCTTTCCCAACTATATCGTCGATATGCTCCTCCTTGAATATTTCCTGCCGTATAAGACCTCTGATAAGCGCTGTGCCGACGGCACATGAAATGATACATCTTGGGTCGACGTGCGTAACAACAGAGTAGTCGGCGGCAATCTGAAAAGTTTCTTCGAGTGTCTTGTTGATACACATGAGTCCCAGTGGGTGTGTTCTCATGATGCTTCCATTGGGCGCAACGTTGTAATTAGAATTTTGCCAGTGTTTTCTCGCAGTACCTTCTGGATCATTGAGGTATATCTGGTTCCTAACAATAGCTCCCACGGTGTGACCCAGGCCCAAAGGCAGAGTATCTAACGCGCGAAGGCCCATTCTAACCCAGACATGCAAGCGAGAAGCAAAGTCTTGCGGGTCCATTTCCTTTCCGTCTTTGTGTAAGAAGGAGAGCAGTATACACATTGCATGATCGGTGTCGTCTGTCCATTCTCCAGGAACGTTGGGGTTCCGATGCGCGTCTCGACGAAAGGGAGTGGCTTCAGATGGAGGACAGAGAGTGAACTTTTGTGATAGGTATGTGAGACGAGCTGTATCTGCGGAAAGGAACTCGGTATATAGGCCGATGGCGTCGCCCAAAGCCGAGCCAAAGAGACAACCAACAATGCGATCGTGGATTGTCTCCCTAGCCATTTCTTCGAGGGCACGCTGCGGCAAAGCTAGGGCCGTCATTGTGGGATATGTTTGACGACTGGTTTAGAAATTGCTGATGGATGATGGTCTTGCAACTCTCTGGTTCTTTGGGTAGCAGAACAGAGCGTCTTAAAGTAGAGAAAACCCAGGACAGCCAGATGAGGTATGAAAATGCGTTGCCCCCAGGCTCCGTCACAATCACAAAATGCCCCATCGGTCCATGACGGGACAGACAGCAGCCCAGCTATTTAGCACAGCCTCTTTCAGCCCAAGCAGCATGACCCTAAATCATGCGCTATAATTTGGCAGCCCGAGGAATAGGACCGCAAGATATTCATCTAACTCTGAGTAAGGTTAAATACTAGGCAGACTTACTAAGAGCGCAGCTGAGATATCTTCCTAGCCGGCGCGGCTTGTGATGGCAAGTGCCGCTTGCCTGAATCCCTGCACCTGGTGCCTGGGTTTAGGCTGGGGATGACTCTCCAAAGGGCCCACCTCCGCCTCAGAAGCAGGGACCAGGCAGCTAGGGGGCTGAGTGACAAAAAAGGGCACATTTGCGAAATTTGGAGGTTTCATTTACATGTAGTATTAATGTCTGTCTTGATGGTCGTGGATGAACAAGAAGGTAAAGAGCAAACAAAACAAACAAAGCAAACAAAAGGACAAAGAAACAGAGAATGAGGCAAAATGGTATCTATCTAAATGTCAAACACATTATAGCTCTAAATGCGTAAAAGAAAAAGAAAATATGAGAGAAAAAGAGACCAAAGAAAAAACCTCTCCTCTACTCCATCTCGTCCTGCTCTCCCTCCAGGAAAATCTCATGCCCGCTGCCATCATGCATGCCTAATGCAGTTCCACAAGCCAAAGCTGACATTGCAGCCACTCCCCACCAACCCCAGGCCACCATGCCGATATCCAGCCCATAACCGTACCACCAGCCCCCCACCACCGGGCCGACGGTGCGGAAGAGCGCAGATACACTCTGCCCTAGGCCGTGGATCGTGCCTAGAACGCTGGGGTGCGGGCTGCAGTTGTTGAGCAGGATGATGCTGGCCGGGAGGGTAAACGTCCGGGCCATGACCTGGAGGAAGAGGATGCCGATGATGCCTAACCAGATGAAGCCTCCCGAGGCGGGCTCGGGTGCCGGCGACCAGGATGGCAATATGGAGAGATAGGGGGCGACGAAATATGCCAGTGGGAAGAGAAACAGAAACCATTGGAAGGATCTCATTGTGCCGAGACGGGCTTGGATGGGGGGATACAAAGTCACCTGCAGCAGCATGCCTATTATGCCGAGGAAAGACGTCGCAACGCCAACTGTCGATGCCGGCATTCCCAGCCCACCTGTGAACAAGAGAGGGAGATCTCGACGCATAGGGGTGGGGGTCTCTGGGTCCCTTGCAGCCGGAGCAAGATACCGGGGAGTTGACAGGAACAGCGACCACATGTTGCCAAAGGCGCCGAGATGGAAGTCGTAAAAAGCACCAGTTAGCAGCGTGAATAAGACGTTCCGCGTCCAAAGGAGGCGAAAGGGGAGCTGTTTCAGCGAGGGCGCGGGCTTCGACACAGGTATATTCTTGTCTTCGAAATTCTCCAGAGTGTGATGCTCCCAGGCGGGAACGCGAGCATAGTTGTCAGACTGTTTTTCACCCAATAAGGCGGCCTTGATTTGATTTCCGAGATGGAGCCCGACGTCGAACTTGTTCTGCCGTACTCGTGATGTCTGCTTGGTTGTCAGCTAAATTGCTCCTTTTTTTTTTCTGCCTTTATCGCAACGTTGAGGGATTACATGACAATCTATGACGACTTACTTCTTCCAAAAAGAGAAATACTATCAAGGTTACAATGGATAAGCTGACGGCGTTGACGAGACTCGGCAGGGCATATGGGTAGTCCCGAATCCACTGAAACCCAAAGACGGCATTTTCTCCAAAAAGTCCAGGAAGAGTTTTGTTGGAATCGGCCAACATGCCTCCCATGACTAAGAATAGGTATATCAGAACTGCGATTCCTCGCATTCAAGTTTGTTTAAAATGCAAGAGCTTTAACTTACTCGGGCCCAGAATCCCAGCAACGTTGAAGCTCATGGGAAGAATCAGAAATGCTCGAGATTGATACTTCTTCTCTTTGGTGATTTCGGCAATCATGGTCCGGCTGTCGTTCGAATTCCCCCGTTAGCCATCTCTCCGATTACTCAATTCCCCGAAGCAAAGGCAAAAATACTCACATAATGCCCACAGTCCCGTTGATGGCACCACCAAAGACCCTCCAAAACGCGGCCCAGGCAAAAGTCGTCGCAAAGCCGTAGCCCAAGCACGATATAGCCGTTCCAGCGAGTCCAATCACCAAGACCCATTTGCGGCCACACCAAGTTGCATCGGCAGCTTTACCCCATAAAATGGCCGTCATCACCTGGGCGCCGGTGAAACATCCTTGCAATATCCCCGCCTGCTGAGAAATATGGGCGTCTGTAAGAGAGTCGTCGAAGGTCTTGAGCTGGTAGAAGACGTATGCTTGCAGCGACGCCACCTGCAGGAAATCGACGAATCGAGAGAGGAACAGGATAAGAAGCTGGTCTTTTCGCGGGAGAGACATCCACGTCACTGGTCCTGAAGAATTCTTGGCTTGTGCTTTCTCCATTGGCGTCATTGGCGTCAGCGGCCGCAGGGACTCGAAATCGTAGCTAGAGCGGCCATTGGCATTGGTATCGTCTACTTCGTCGACAGTGGGAATTACTGCTTGCCCAAGCTGCTCATTGGGAGACCAGGCCCCATCCGGCAAATCTAGAATTTTTCGAGGTCGAAGAGGATCTAGCAGTACTCCTGAAGCAAAGTCGTTGCTGGCAGATCTAGCGTGCGAAGACGCCATGGCAGGATGGATTAAAACAGTTTATGAAGAAATTAATAAAAGAAGGTAATGAATGATAAGACGGATAAATTGGACAGTATATCTTGCAGTAAGAAAAAAAAAGAATAAAAAACAGACTATGTACGAGATTACAAAAAGAAAAAAAAATACTGCGGGAGGTTAGTTGGCGATACCAAAGAGAAGCTGCAATGAAAGTGCGAAATTCACCCCGCCATGCCGTGCCTGACACCCGCTAATACGTTGTGATGACTTTTGCATCGGACCCGAAACGTCCCGTCCACCAGTCATTGTTTTGGCTTCGGCTATTTTCTTTAATTTTTTTTTTCTCTTCCTTTCTAAAATGGAAAAAGTAGGTCTGAATGAGTGAGCAATGCCCGGACACGGCGGTTGAGAGACGCGCAAACCTGCTGTGTATGGGAACGAGCAGGAAGATCATTTGAAGACGGTATGGGCTAGATGGATACCGCGCGATTCCGGCAGAAGCTTTGCCAATCAAGGGGAATAATACAGCTGGGGATGGGTTAGGGAAAGTCTTGGCATTTAAGCTTAGGAGAACTGAGGCTCCGCTGGCTCGACATTGCGTGTATTATCCAATATCTATCAGGAGAATGGCGTGTGAGGTTGTGGTGATGGACGGCGTGGGCACAGCAAACAGGCGCTGATCATTTGTGGGTTTCGGGACATCGGCGATGCTGCTTCATCAGAGACTTGTGAGGGTGAAGGCAACATCAGTCTCACAAGACGCGTGTTTTTATGCTGCTTCGCAAAATTTCATAGCGAGATTAACAAAGACTTTGAAACGATCAAGCTCTTGTTTCTTGATTCAAGAATCCAACGCAATCTGAAACTAGCTATAGATCTAAACCCATCTTCAAATGCCTTAATTGCCGCTGCCTTTGTCTTCTCACTTTGCTGCTTTCAACTGCTCTTTCTTCCACAAGTCGACAAAGCGAGAATCCGAAACCCAATGGGGCGTGCTTGACGTCAGAAAACGGCGTTGCTGTATGCATCACTGCGCATTTCGGGGTAAAGATAATCAGGGGCGCCACATGTGGATAAGAGTAGGAACGCATTCGTCTAGTCAGGAGAACCGATTATCGTCATCAGCGATGAAAAGACGGGACGTAAGCGACCAATCAGTCTTTAGCATGTCATTCGACGGCTACCACAATAGGAATGAACGGCTGGCTGTGCAGAAATGGTTGTTTGGTAAATGTTCAACGGCGTTCCGAATCTACTCACATTCATGACAATTGGCATTCACAATTATTTCTTCTTTTGTTTTATTTCACTCACGATTTACAGAGACAGTTTTCATTCATGCCAGATACTATGAAATTACCACGTAAACAGTGACGCAAGCCACGTTTGACGTCCGCACAGCAACAACGCATCAATTGACTCCGCTGTAGACGGACAATCAACGCCCACAGCCCAGGCGCGACGTTTACAGGCCGATCTAAATATTTCTCCTATTTTATGAAACAAAGAGCAAGATGAAATCTCCATTCTGCCACGTAAGCTATCGTCGTGGAAGTGCCGATCTCTTTGCGGCTGGACTATACAGTGCGGAACTCGGTAGCCGACGAGCCGACGGCGCTTCTTGGCTGTGGATCATTACCATAGAATGGCCATTGCCGAAACTATATTCAATGTCATTGCAGCTTGTTTTTATGCGGTCCCTGATGATCGTCCAACAATTTTGATGATCAACATCAGCCTCTGTATTCTGGAAGAAGGGGTCAACGTGTTTGTCTAGCGCTATCTCTTCTAATATACCGAAAATAGAATACAAGTCCCGTTCCAAGAGAATACTCCCGTTGAAGAAGACGCAATTGTCTTGAAACTACAGAGTAATAATACCTTTTTTCGACGTTCAAACATGCCTAAAAGAAACAAGAGGCAGAAACAACATTTGCTCGCGATATATATCCTTTGGTCTGATTTGTATTTGCCGATATCAAGCAAGTTCGGTGGCATCTGAAAACAGGGATGCTCGGGACCTTTCTATGGATCCCGCCCTCTCTGCTACATCGTCCCCGCCAGGCGGGCACCAAGAATCTCAAAACCGGGAGCAAACCACCTGCGGTGGATAACACTCCTCGGACTGTGCGATGCAGACAGACACGACACATAGAAGAGACCCAATCGTGTTGTCACTACTGACTCGATATTGAGCATGCTAAACTTAGCGGGCGAGATAGCTCGAGTTCGAGGCAAAAGGAGATCCCTGTGGTGCATGCATAGTGACGGTAATACGGCTTCCAGCGCCCAAAGACGAAGATCACAACCATGGGCGTCAGAAACACCAGCAGTGCTACTACGAGTGTCCACCTCCAGGCTGAATAATCTGATATTCCTGACCTGCTGCAAAATTGTGACAATTATCCCTGGTAATGGGATCCGCAGACAAGAATATCTCCTTCGAATGGCATATGGCTTTCCTCATCGGTCATAGACCCTTTGTGATGGCAATGTAGACTATAATTGCCTCTCCTCCCATCCAATACTGAGATAAGGACTCTGTTCGTTTTACTCCTTTTTCCCCTTATCAAATCTAGCAGAGGTTCTTGCCGCCACTCGCTCGTTGTTCTCCCTCTTCTTGTCACTCCTTAACTATTTGAAGCGTGTTGTAATATACCACTGTTAATTCCTCACACGCACCCTCCATTTACACCATAATACACCGAGAGACACCATATATCCTATATAACCGTTAAGATGGCGTATTCTTCCAAGTACACTCCTCGGCCACGTACCGACATCTTCACCAGCGACACGGATATCAACCGTCGCAAGCTCGGCCGTGTAGTCCCCATGAAAGTTCTCATCCTGGGCTTAGGACGCACCGGTACTGCCTGTATGTCGATTTCCATTTGAGCCGATACCATAGTCTCGGCCTTTATCCAAGAACCTTGTAACATAAGCTATGATGCCGTTTCTAACTTCAATTAGCTATGCGAGCGGCTATGAAACAGCTCGGCTATGTCGACACATACCACATGATGAACTGTTCTATCGAAAACCCTCCCGATGCTCTCATGTGGATGGATGCTCTCTGCGCCAAATACGACAAGAAAGGCAAGCCCTTCACCCGCGAGGACTGGGATCAACTCCTCGGAAACTCTCAAGCCGTGTGCGACTGGCCAGCCATTGCTTTCGCCAAGGAACTCATCGAGGCTTATCCAGAGGCAAAGGTTGTTTTGACCAACCGCGATGTTGACTCCTGGCACGCTTCTACCATGAAAACGGTTTACTGGCGTGTTACCGACGGCGAGTTGCGCTGGCTCTCCAACTTCGACTGGGCGGCAAGCATGTACTACCCCATGCTGAAGAAGTTTTTCGATACCTTTTTCGAGGGTGACTTCCCCAACCGCGGTAAAGACGTCTTCCGAAAGCATTATGAAGAGGTCCGAAACCTGGTGCCCAAAGATCGCCTGCTGGAATACAAGGTCACAGATGGATGGGGGCCTCTATGTGACTTCCTTGGCGAACCGATCCCCAAGGAGTGCTCGTTCCCCAATGTCAATGACAACTCAGACTTTGTGACTCGGTCCCGACGCCGCAACCGCAACCAGATGAAGAATGTCGCTTTCCGATACTTTGTCAACCTCATAATCCTAATCATTACTGTGGTTGCATTGTATCAGCTGGGAGTGTCGCTTGGACTAATCTAAACCAAACACTATTGCTCCCCAAAGCCTTGTGGCTTTCATGCTTTGGCTCAGGTCTTCTCCAGAATTTCTTCCAAGGCCGCTCCACGTTAGGCGAGAAAAGTATAATTTATATAACGACGTCGTTGAGATTTGATTGAGTAGGATACGAGATATTTACCTATATTTTGACTCAACGTCGTCAAAGCCTTTATCAGCGGAAATTTTGATCTCAACTACGACTTGACGGCATTGAGGCAAAAGTTTAGGCAAAGATTTTATATAATGCTATTTTTCAATCGGATCGCGGGGAATGAGCACAGCAACGTGGGCTATAGAGGGTGGCCACGCTGGAGTTTCAGGAAACACCGCTTGCCATTTTGCAAATTCGGTACTTTTTTTTTCTCAATTGGGAACGGAGTTTTGGTCTGCTTAATGAGCCCGGGAGGCTCTGGAGGGTTATAAGAAGTATAAGCCGGCGATTTCGAGCTATACATATCGCTCCGATGGCGTTGGAGAACTTGTTCATGACTTTTCTAGAATGCTGTTTTAATTTATACGACAGTCTCAACGTGCAAGAGACCAAAATTTTAATCTTCGTCCGTAATTCTTTCCTTACTCGTGATGCCATTAGACATTTTGCCAACCGGGGCTGTCTTCGCTCTCACTCTTGCATGGTTTCTTACATGGAAGAATATGCTGTATGTTCTGTGTTCGTGCATCCACTTCCCGAGATTTTAAACACCAAGAAGCACATGTATCTCATTACTCATACGTAAATACATTACATTGCTTTCAATCTCGTCACTATCTCTAGCTGAAGTAATAACTATACCTTTAGACCATTCCGATATAGCAGTAGCCAATATGGTGTATATTATGCTTCCTGAAGCTCTACCCTCCAGAGACAGAGTCATCTCTGACAAAGACGTCATGCAAATACTACAATAAGCAAATGCCATATCCAAGAGGAATAAAATCTGCCAGGTAAATCTAATACTACTTTACGTCATTCCTTGTTGTAAGCTCTCGTATCTGCAGATACGTCCTTTCTTCTCTCTCTCTAGCACCACAGCAGCATCTATGTAAACAATGAACCTGATTAATGAGCAAGCTTAATTAGCCTGTGTATAGTATTGCAACTATGGTCATTTTCTTGTTCAATAGAAAGAATAGCAGCTACTACATCTCTCAAGTCTTGCACATCAAGCTGCAGAATGGGAAATAGGAAACTGCGCTCAATACCCCTTGTCACAAGATGAGATCCTTCAGCATCCCTTATTAGGCAGTTATATAAGTATAATCGATGTGTAATAATAAGTAAATCAGTAGTGTCATACATAAGTCACATACAAGTGCAATCAGCCATAACTTCCTTTGTCAGTCGTCAGTACCCCTATTTACAACGCCAGCCAAAGCGAATGATCTATGGACTATTAATCATCTAACCATTTCAATTCAAGTACCATATGATTAATTTTCCTAACTCTTACAATGATTCTCATCTTCGGAATGCAACGGCTTTAATGAACAGCAGTGATGTGCTGAAGAAATTTTGCTTACACGTGAGCCAGGCTTAGTCCTCCACGTCGTATGACCTCGTCTTCGGGCAGTTTCTCCTTCGGACGGTTTCTTCCTCGGGACGAGCCTTGTTCCGACGATCTGATAGTATTTTTTGCAAGGGTTACGATCATACGACGATACCCATGGCACCCAGTGGATCAAAGGGTTCGATGTAGACCAGGCTTGTAAAGATCGTGCGGGATCACCTCACCATCATTCGATCCTCTTACGGCGACAGACCACAACGCAGCAGTGTATCCCGGAGGCCCCCGTCCTTACTCCGTACTATCCCATTCAACTAAATTGTAACCGCGTACTCCGTACGGGGTATGAAATCTTGTTAATCATTGCGGGATTCCCCGTGGGAAAGGATTTTAATGAAAACTTTTTCTGACAACGTGAGTATCACTTCACCCTCCCCTCTTCGGCTAGCGATGATGGCAATATCTCGCTCCTCCGCTGAGATTTCACATTCCATGTGGCTACTAAGACTCACCCGTGGTTCATGAGTGACAACTCAATTGCATGATCACTAGTAGTGGCATTGTGATTACGGCTGAGATGGCCACAAACAAGCCTCTAGCAAGGCTCGGGTGCTTTTCCGGCACCTCAGCCTGGTCTAGAATTGTGCCATTTCCAACAACAGCCTTGAGTTGGCGCTGTATTTCTCCGTGTATACAACCGTCTAGCTCAACCTTAACCTGGCATGATTACTACAGAGACAATGGCGTGGGCTACCAGATTTGCTCTGCCACCACTTACACCCCAAGCTATTGACGAATGCTAAAGTAGCATCGACAGCCACTCGGTTCGCGACATCCGCATCACTAATCACCTTTTTTTTTCTCCTCGGCAGGCTGAAAATGGATCACCTGAGATGTGAGTTTCATGTAGTGTAAGAGAATTAGCTTATGATTTATGACGGCTTCTTATTGAACAATGCACAATTAATACAGCCAATACGTATATGCCAGTTTTGACTCATTCCCAGCTGAGTAAATAAGCAAATCGAGTCTAATACTTAGTTTAATAAGCCTTTGTAGAGACAGAAAGTGCCCACTTGCCGAGAATGGGGGTTGCTGATACTGATGGTATGAGGTCCAGCTAATAGTATGCATTTCTAGATATGAGTGTAGCAGATATATGACTTGTTTCATCAGTATAAATCAGCCAATGCGCTGGTGGATTCCGTCTACGTACTATATCCCGCCCTTGTTTATGATCATGGTATCATCTTAGGCCACTATAAGTGTTTTGACTATGTATCACCATACTATCATAAATGATATGCTCTTCCATCGTCGCGCCATTGTAATGGCACAAGAGAATCCCCAGCTGACCACCAGGTCCAACAGTTTGTTGTACTAGACTAGTTAATAATATTTCAGTAGCAATTAGCTCCCAAGTCCACCAGAGCAGCGTAAGCATTAGCAACGACTGCCGAGCCGCCAGTCGCCACAACACAACACAATAAAACTACTTTTCACAAAACATCATAGCTCCAAACGTCTAACGCCTCTAATCAGGAACTAGTTTCTTGGAATCAAAGCACATGTGCCTTTTCCCATGGCATATCTCGATCTGCTACCTACCCCGCTGCCACAATTCATCCACGGGGCCTGGAGCTTTGACTTCAGTGGCGTTGAGGTTCAACGCTGTCCTGGCTTGTCTGGGAAGTATGCTGCCACCGCCTTGGTTTCCTTGGCATCTCCAGGCTGATCTCTGATAGAATTGGTATAGTCAAAGGGAGCTCAGGCCAATCTCTTTGTTGTAGCTTCCCACACAAGGCTGATCACTGGTCAGCCGGTGGCTTAGATTGAATGGGCAAACTACGCCATCTTGAAGCTGTTGCTTGAGCGGCGAGAATTTGGAGAACTAGAGCTATGTGCGGCAATCAGGGCGCTCATTAACTAGTTTCGTAGCTATGAGTGCCTCTTTTTTCGACCATGTCCGTGGCTAAGGGCGCGTGAACTGATTTACGGCCTGCTGTTCACTCTAGGGTAAATGTGCTGTCTAGATGGCGTCAAATGATGAGTCTCGAACTACGCCCCAGCTTCTACGTCAGCATCTTATTATGTATTATCCGAAACTCAAAGCCAGATAGCGCTGCCAAAAGAACAAATAAGTAACGTTCTTACTGATTTGACTGTTAACGGCGCGTCCTTTTAGCTTTGACCCTTTGTATTGCCAAGAGTCACTACGAGATTCAGGCAACATACTCTGCGGTAGTCACTAAACAAATATTGAAGCCAATGCCATCTACTACTACTGGGTATACGAAAACACCACGTGCTGCTTCGCCCCCAACACCAAAATTACTTTTCCTCCCTTACGCTTTCCTCTTTTCTTGCACGCTCAAGGTCTCATTGCGGGCCGATAGAAAATACCAAGAACATTCCAAAGCTCCAGTTCCAGATACTACCATCGGATTCTCCGGCCCCACATTCCCGGGCTCCGCCGGCCGTGTTCGTGTTCCCAAGACAGGCAATATTGGGGCTCGGGATGAGCGCAGAGCGCGGCAAAGCCACGTCAAGTGAGCAAAGCAGTAAGTCAGTTACGGGCCTAGGCAAGAAGGAAAAACCCACACCAGGAAAGAATACTGTAGAGAGAGAAAAAAAAAATTCGCTAGGGGTCATGCACGCTCGAAACAGTGGGCAGCTGAGCTATTGACAGGGCGGATGCGACTAGAGCTGCTACTAGCAGAAACTGATTCTTATCCAACAACTAGTGGCCGCGATGCAGTCGTAGCAAAACGGCATGGCCGGTTTACCGCCCAAGCTGAAGATAGGAAACGTAAGCAGTCTAAATCGTGCCATAGCCCAGCGTTTACTGTGGCACCGCGAGATCCCATATTCCGATAGGAGTGGCGTGCCGTAGATGACTTGCAGGTAGCCGCGGACTAGCCACGCAAGAGCCGCCTCAGCCATATTGCTTTTTTGCCTCCGTTTAGTTTCTCCAGGCGCTGATGACTCTGTTTACCTCGCAGTACTGTTACTATTGTTGGAGACACAATATTGCTCCATTGATTTGATTGGCCATGAGGCGTTCTTGTGAGTAATTTCTAGTAGTACATATAATAAAATGTGGATGTGAGTGCCTAGTCCTGTTTCTGCAGTGCCGCCATGCGATTGTCTCACTAAATTGGAGGCGAGGAACATGGTAGAGAAAATTCGTTCGAGGGCATGACCTAGTACACACGTATGGTAGTGTGATAAAACTGGCATCATGCAGGGTTGCTGCAGGCAGAGGATGGTAAAACTTGCATGTAAATTAAACGGTTTAATGAGCAAGCCACTGCTGGCGGCTGGAGAGCTGCATGAGCGTGTGAGCGTGTGAGTGCATATGTGTGCAATGGTGTAGTATTACAGAGTAGTCTGCCCAGTTAGCCAAGGCGGACTCCTTGCTCCGCATCGGCTCGTCCGTTACTGATGTCTATCAGATCTTTGAATCGAACGAGGAGACAAGAAAAAAAAAATTGCATCATGTCATGTCTGTAGATCATTGACGCCATGGAAGTTTAGTGTTTTGATGTTGTTTGTTTGATAGAGCATACTGTACTGCTCAAGCCTGTTTGAAGATCCATGCTCGCTGTTTTGCCTCAAGTAAACGACCCATGCGGAGAGCCCTTGTTTAGCTTGTTGTGAAAAGACGGCACGATCCAGGCCTAGCGAGCACAATGGCAGAAACTGTTGGCAGATCGTGGTCGGAAACTTGGCCGCAGAACTCCAACCGCCGTCATTTCCCCTGTAGTCTGCCGCTGGGATTGTACATAATACTAGTAGTAGATGGCGTTGCTCAGCTGAGAGCCTACAGTACACATTTGCCACGACGTTGCAAAGCCGCAATTAAAAAAGATAGTGGTCGGTAACATCATTGGATCCCGAAGCCGCCCTCCACGCCATCTACTCGCCTTGTGTTGCTCCCAGGTTTACCAGATCCAATCATTCGATACCCTGTTTGGCCCTAGTGCGTGCTGTTGTTGGAGGCTGGAGCATCGAAACTTCTGGGATGAAAGATTTGTGTGTCACCCCCCTTTTCTCAAGTGATGTTCGGGCCAGGCAGGGACCAGACAGACAGTTTGAGGCCAAGAGGCTATCTCTATGTCACATTGATGGATTCAGAGCCAGGACCATGCCATTTCCGAACCGCGTCCCAAGCAGGATATGCTCTGCGGATCCAGGCAAAAGAGGGCTGGGAGGCAATCTATTCAAGTACACACAAATGCCCGTAACCGGCTAGCACTCTATATTTTGTCAACAGAAAAATCAGCCAAGCCTAGCCCAGGGCGAGAAGGGCATGTGAGCTCATTGGGCAGAGCAGAAGTTTTCGTATCATGGCAGCAACAGCATGATACATACTTAGTAGACTGCAGTATGCTGCTAAAAGCAAAGCATTATACCACCTGCTGTAGCAGTGTCTGCAGACGAAACATGGCTCCGAATTAGTAGCACACACTCACACACACACACACACACAGAGAGCCCTTTTTCGGCAGGGTTCCGTATGACTGCCATGGAAAAGGAGCTGCGACCAACATTGCATCTCATAGTTTAGCTGGTACAGTAAAGTGATTAAGCGCCTATCAGTCAGTCAGTTTCAGCCGTTGAAAGAACAGAAGAGAAAAGGAAAGAAAAAGCCACATAGCCCTGCATATGCAACACGCTGTCCCGATCGAAGAATGATGAAACCATCGGCTATCAGACAGCGCAAGTGTCATCATCAAACCTCGACTGATCGCCGCGCGGATCGCAATGCAAGCAGCAAAGCCGAGAGCCCGTGCTCGCCCGTCCATGCAAGTAGACACACGCAACGCCGTCAAAGTGAGATCGACGGATCCCAGCAGTGAAAGGATTCACGCCGAGTCAAAGGGAGCACAGGCCACCGCAGCAAGGACCGCCCTTGCTCTTGGGCCTCGAGAGCTCCAGAAGGCCAGATCCCAGGTCTCGCTTGGCGGAGGATCCAGCGCGAGGCTATACCAGGGCCGGCTAGATGCGGGCCGGCCACATTGACAAGGAGGAGAGGAAAAGTTCTCTGAGAGGCGCAGGGCGAGAAGAAAAAAAGGAGACGGCGGCCTGGCAGACCGCCTATTGGCGCGGGATGGTACTGGGTACTCATGCCACGTGCGGATACAGGATTAGTCGCACGGATCGCGCTCTGGAGCCGCAGCTGGCCTGCCACGGCCGCAAACTGTGTACGTGGCCGCACACGTGTACAAGTACCTGCAGCGACGGGCCAATCACGGCGCCAAGATGGCCCGTCTTTCGCTCCGGGTTCTAGTAAGATCTAGACAAACTCTATCGAGTCACGACGTGTGCAAATATTGACTGGAGCGCTGGAGTCACCAACGGCATCACGGGGCCCTTCCCTTCCATCTTCATCTCCGAGACAACTGGATGGATGTCGGAGGGCGACCCAGAACGGACCAGACCCTTGCGTTGCTTGCTTGCACAGCGCTTTCGCATCATCAAGCCACCAGTCAGTCAGTCGCCCATGGCCCTCCTTCGCGGTCGTAGCGCAGAGCTGCACTAATCGCTAATCCTGCTCCAGGAGCGTCTCGAGCGTCGCAAATCTGCAGGCCAGCACCAACGGCTGCCAAGTGCATCAGGTTGACGGTGCAGCATGGCAGCGGCGGGCACCGAGGGCGCTTCCGCTGGACGCCTCTTCCAACCCCATAGATAGGCCATGCTCGTACCATCATGTATGCTTGTGCGAGTATGTTGTAGTACGGCCAGCCTGCAGCAGGACAGCCTCACTGGCCAAGGGTGGGACCACTTGCTCTCTAACCAGAAACAAGGCTGGCGAAGCATTGCATAAGAGTTGGGCGGGGCCTTGACGCTGTGACGCGACGGCTCATTGGCTCATGGCCTCTGCATTGCTCTCTTTGCAAGTTCCTGGCATCGCGTCCCAATCAGACGACGACGCCGCCGCCACTACCGGATGCAGGCGGCCGCTTCTGGCTAACAGCTCCCGTGTGGTCCATCATCGGCTGAGCAGTTGGCTCATCGTGCTGCGGGCGATATTGGCCACGTTTGCTCGCTCTTTTGCTTGATTTCGATATGCGGCATGCGGCCGGGGGCAGGCAGCGAGGTGGTGGACGACTGATTGAGCAAGTAAACGACAAGACTGTGGCGACATGGGAACCGAGCCTGGGTCACTGGATTCTCCAGAGGAGTATGGAGCACGGAGTACACGCTCCCTTGGATGACTAGCTGCTGCTTGTTGGCAGCAAAGCGTACAGCAGCCGGTGCCGATGCTTACACGCAACAACTTGTACATGGAGCATCTCTCTAGGGGCCGCCAGCGACGGCCAGCGCAGAGGAACACTTGATGCTAACACCGGCCGTGTTGTCGACCACATGGCGCCTAATATTATTAGAAACCTGCACTGCATTCCTCAGATTTGCCATTGGCTGGCCCCTTTTGTCTTTCTTCTTCTGATTTGGCCAGCAAACGCTGCACAGGTTAATCCGAAAACTTGCACTCCTGAATCTTGTCTGACACCGCAGAGTGCTCGTACGCCAGCACTCCTAACGGGGAGACTCATACTGCGCTGGTATGAATTCTGCAGCACTATGCCAGGATACGGGACGTGGGCTGGCATAGCATTCAGTCACTCAGGCCAGTCACAATACGGCAGCGATCGCTATCTGGCTCCTGCAGCACTCCAAAGTAGGTGCTTTATTGGCTCGTGGTCGTCATCGATGCTATCACTATTGATGGGGAAATGCATGCACACAGCTGCATTGCACAGCGGAGCAGCACAGTGTCAGCTACGCCATTATTTTTTTTCTCCTCTCTTTTCTTGCTTGTCCTGTTTCGCTTCGCTTGTCCCTCACACCGTTCGTGTTGCAGGCTTTCCTACCCACTCCCTCCACTGTATTGATGCTGGTCTAGTTTCTACAGTAGCAACACTGCTACCAAGATGAAATGGCCGCTTGCAGTCATTGTTCAGGTATTATACCCGCTTATGTTGAGTGCTGCCACGGCACAATAAAATGAGCTACGCCATGTAGCTTCCCTTCCGTGTCATGATGACTTGACGAAGGAGCCTCTAATGGTTGGACAAAGAGACCTACTGCTGCTAACACGAGCATAGTACATGAGAGACTACCTAGTACCTACTTGTAAGCATAATGTAGGCCAGTGTAGGCAGATTGGCAGGTTGGCAGGCAGGCAGGCAGCAGGCAGGTAGGCAGCATTGCTTCATGCATTTCAGTCTGGCTTTGCTGCCTATACCCACCAGACGCCCTGATGAGGGTCAGCATGTTTGTGCCGTGCCGTGTTTTTGCCGTGTGTTTGGCGCTGCAATTGCACAGGCGGCGGCGAGAGAGGAGCAAAGGACCCAGCGCATTATACAGACTGCCTACGAAGCACACAGAAGAACTAGCTGCTGCTGCGGAGCACAGCATACTGGGGCCAGGACATCACCCCGTTTCTTTCACAATTCGCCTCCGCCACGGAAACTTTGCTTGTGGCCTGACAAAGATTGACCAGAACCTCCGTCTCAATTCCAGCAGCCACACATTCGACAGCTTAGAAACGCATTGAGTCAGGCCTGTTCCCTCTGGCTTTCTCACAGACGGGAAGGGTCATGCCAGTCACGCGGCAGACCATGACGCTTTGCCTGGACAGCGAGCTGTGTGGGTGGTGTGTGGTGGGAAGAGGCCAGCCAGTCAGTCAGGTCTAAAGCAGCGCCTTGGTTGATGAAAGCGAAAGGGCGTTGACCTGCGGTGGCCCGCCGCAGATCCGACATGCTCGCCCCATTACGGCGGCTCAATCTTTCACTGTGACACCGTTGAAGCCGACTGGATCGGGGGGCTGGAATCGCCTAAGTGTTTCCTTTGGCCACCATCATTGACGTTGTGAGTGGGACCAAGGGTCGCTAGCGCAAGCCGAGCAGAAGGGGTGTGTGTGAGGGAGGGCGAGCGAGCAAGCGGATGACACAAAGTCACAGCGAACCATTTCATTTGGTGTGTCAGAGCATCCTCGCCTTCTCGTATATTGCTCAGCGTCGCGCCACGATCCCTGCCTCGCTAGTCCCGCGCCCACCAAGGCTGGCGATGAACCTTGTAGCGCTGGTTTAAGAATAGCTGGCGCATTAGTCTCCCCCCTGCCGACTAAGACACCACCCATGCCATTCATCTCTTCCAACAGACCAGGGTCTGATGAGCTTTCGCAGGTGGATCCTTTGGTGTGGATGCTCCACGCAATTCACAAGCCCCGAGACGAAGGATACGCCTGGGGTGCGTCTCTGCTGGGGTCTGAACGCCGCCTCGCACTCTGCTACGCTACGGCCTACCCAAAGATCCACGCCGTGTCCTAAAGGTGCAGCTTGATATCTACCTCATGTTGCCCACTCTCGGCCGAGGACTCAATTACACGCATCACACGTTCACGACTTTCCTTCAACGCCCTATCTTCCGTCAATTCAACTTTCTCTTCTGGATTTCAGGACTCCAGGCCATTTCATCCTCTTATAACCTCTCTTATCAGTCCGGCAACCTCGTCACCCCGAAGCAGTCAATTCAACGCCGTTCTTGACCCGTTCGTTCGGCTGTTCGAGAACTTTTTTTTCTTTGGCCTTTATGCGACTGCTCCTGGTATCCTATTGGAAGCTCAACCTGTGATTCTAGGGACCTCCCTTAAGACCTCGACAGCTTCTAAAAGGAATAACGCATCAACCATTCCACTCTTACCTTGAGGACCTTTTTTCTTATCTCTTATTTTCTTTATCTTTATCTCATTCGCCTTATCTAATATCAATCTCTCCATCCTCTGGTCTGGCACTTGACTTGAATCTTTGGACCACTGAACCTTTTGGAGAGCCCCCTACAAGTCGCTTAACATGCAGCACCATGCCCCGTATGGATATCCCACTCCCCCGGCCTCTCCCGCGTACGACGACCCCAAGTGCAACGTCCAACAGCCCTTTGCGACACGCACTTTCCAGCCCCGATGTGTACCCCTTGCCCCAGAACAGCGTATAGGACGACTTCTTGAGGGTAAGCTCCAGCTCACTGACATTCTTGGTACCGGCGCATATGGTGTCGTTTACACTGCCTTGGATATCAACACTGGAGTTCGGTATGCTGTAAAGTGCCTGAGCAAGTACAATGCCGATGGAACACCACTGGAACGCCGCCAGATTGCCTACCAACAGCGAGAGATTCGCTTGCACTACCACGCATCGGCGCACCCAAATGTGGTGTCCATGCTGAAGATTGTGGACGATCCTGACTGTATCTATGTTATTCTCGAGTACTGCCCAGAGGGTGACCTCTTTTTGAATATCACAGAGCGCGGTCAGTACGTTGGTAAGGATGAACTCTCTAAGAAGGTGTTCCTTCAGATCTTGGATGCCGTTGAGCACTGCCACAACTTGGGTATCTATCACCGGGACCTCAAGCCTGAGAACATCCTTGTCACCGACAATGGAGAGACCGTCAAGCTCGCCGACTTTGGACTGGCCACCAGTGAAGACCGCTCCGAGGACTACGGATGTGGCTCAACCTTTTACATGAGCCCAGGTAAGTACTATCAACTGTCGAGTATCTAGAATAAAAGGACATCGGCTAACGGAGAAAATTGTTAAGAGTGCTTGGACCCTTCCGCAAGGAAACCATACTACATGTGTGCTCCCAATGATGTCTGGAGTCTGGGAGTGATCCTAGTTAACCTCACTTGCGGACGCAACCCATGGAAGCAGGCTTCCTTCCAAGACTCTACCTACCGAGCTTATGCTCGCTCTCAGGATTTCCTCAAGACTATCCTTCCCTTGACAGATGAGCTCAATGATATCTTGGGACGCATTTTCAACCCCAACCCCGAGCACCGGGTCACTCTCTCTGAGCTACGGAACAGGATCATTGCATGCTCCCAGTTCACCGTACCAGCAGTGGCTCCCATGAACGTGCCCACACCCACCTCTACCCAAGACCAATACGTTTCCAACGAGGACGCAATTGTCAATGACTTTTGCGAATCCCTCTCTTCTGCTTCCGCGACGTCGGATGAAGGCTCACTCATCTCCAGCGTATCAACTCTTGATGATCTTGATAACGATGAAGAGGATGATGACTTCATGTCAGACCAGCAAGACCTGCCTCAGGAATACATTCAAACATACGAGCCTGAGGAACTCTGTGAACAGCAACCCATGTTCCACGGCCAGGAGTTTATTCCACAACAATACACTGGCCCTGTTCTTCACGCTCCTATTGTCCCTGTTCCTGTAGTGGAAGCACCTATGTCGCACATGCCCTGCCAGCAGGTCCCGGTTCCTATACAGGCACCCATTCCTGTGCAGCCTGCTTGCACACCGAAATCCTTCTTCCACTTGTGGGAGGTGGTAAAATACGTTCAGCAGGTGCCAATGATGCAGCATCCTGCGCCTTTCCACCAACAGGTGTCTTTCTTGTCGTCGCTGCATAGCTGCTACTGAAGACCACGACTTTGTAATATCTTTTCGACACCGACTTTCAAACTTTTGGCTTCACTGAACATAATGTATCCACTATTTTTACACGGGCATCGCGACCCAAAGGCTCGAAGCCAAACTGTCGAGAACTCGTTATCTTTTTAATGCTGCGCCAATCCGGAAGGAAAAGGAACGAAAAGGCGTTTCGACAAAATTTCAGCGACAAAATTGGATGTCTCAATTTGAGATATCAAAAGCCTAATATTCGATTCTTTCTGTGTTGTATCTATCGACCATTTTTTTTATAACTATTCGCCTACGCACTGGTTTTTT
The DNA here is from genome assembly GCF_020647865.1 of Trichoderma asperellum. Lineage (NCBI taxonomy): Eukaryota > Fungi > Ascomycota > Sordariomycetes > Hypocreales > Hypocreaceae > Trichoderma > Trichoderma asperellum. The sequence goes on along the minus strand of NC_089415.1, from coordinate 6,991,932 downwards.
TCTTTACTAGCGAGGAGTTTTTTTCTTTCTAATTTTTATCTAAAAGACGAGGAGTTTGGGGAAGCGTGTCCTTTATACCAAAGGCATTCAGCACCGGCGCAAAGAACATATATGAGAGAAAGAGGCATACAGGACATTTCTTTTTATCTGGAGAATGAGAGACGGGGAGTTATTTGTCAATTTTTTTATGGACATGAGACGGAAACGACACTTGACGATTTGAAAAACACAAAGCCGATTAATGGGGAAGCTCGATTTTAGAGCTGGACTTCACAACACTCATTCGCTACTGGAAGCAACAAAATGACGATTTCCAGTCAATTTTTTTTTTCTTTTGTTTACGATGGGCAAGGAACCTTATGTATGGAGGTTTTAAGACGCAAGGATTTGTTGGTGTTCTGTTTGTGAGAGATCACACAAAGATAGAAGATTTTTGGCTCGTTAGCCTACGCGGAGATACCGCACACGTTTTTACTAAGAGGGAGAGAGGCGGGCAAAAGCCCAAGCCTATCAAAACAAATATACGTTTATCAGACACCATAGTTTTCTACTTCTATTTTTCCAATGTGCTATTTGACCTGTCCTTTGATCCTATTCTCGAGGCATGCAAAAACGTATAGAAGCTAGTCTACTGAGCAGCTCTGAGTGAGATGGGACAAACGTGAAATGGCGACTAGCTAGAATGAACATGGCAATGGTGTGCTTACTACTATGTTTAGTGACGTGAAGTATTGATCACGAACACGGCTACAGGCTTGGCCAATACTTCAGTCAGCGGAAAATGGGCGCCAATTTTACTACCTAACCAACTGCCATTGCTTCTCTCACACTAATGGACCACGCTGCCATTCTACTGTATGGGTAGGTAACATGTGGTCCCAACGCCAGTTCATCCCCTGAGCTAGTGGCCGCAGGTTCCGGGACCCAGTCACAGATTGACAAGATAGAAAGAACGCGCCATTTTTGGAATAGACAGGGGGTGTGAGGAGCCAACGCACATTAGTAAACAATCCATTGCTATGCAGTGCTTCTTTCTCTCGCCCAGTCGTAGGTGAAGAGAATGAATGTGCTTTCGTAAGGTGAATCAGCGGAGAAGCAAAAGAAAGAGGGGGGTCCTTGTTCTAATCATGGGACTGGCGTGGCGCCAGCCTAACTTTCCCTTCCCTTCAGGTTTCTTTAGAGGCAGGAGAAGGGATGTGGATGACGCTAAGCTCTGGAGCTACGATAGACGAATGCTAGCGTTTTCAATGATGTGGAGGCTTATGGGATTCTGGATGATGAAGCAGATGAGCTGTGCTTTTTGTTGGAGAAAGCGAAATTAGCGCGGATGGATTGCAACCCTCCCTGCTTAGCATGGAAACGACCTTCCCACTAGTCACAAAAAGCATTGAATCGACTACTCCATAAGTGGTGCTAGTTCGTAGGTTGGCGTTGGGTAGGAAAGGCAGAAATTGGCTTTCGGCTCTGGCTGGCTCGATGTGACGCTGTGGGGTGGTAGGAACCGATATCACAATCTGGATTGGAGCCCATGACAAACTGCGCTTGGACAGGACTAGATTGGGCTGCTGGAAAAGAGGGGACGGCAAAGACCCAGACCACCCTTGGAGGGATAAGGGAAACTGGGCTGCGATTCGCAGACGGAGGAGATTGGAGATGACGATGATATGAGAAAGGAGCCAATGGCCTGGATAGGCGTCGATGTGTGTGGAGAACAGTCTCCAAAATTATAGAACGACAAGAACTGAGCAACTGATATCTGGGCTGTGTTGGGTGGGGATGAAGAAGGGGGCTGGATGCCGTGCTTCTAATTGGAGAGACGGATGGTTGTTTCGGGCATAGACAAGTTGGGGGAAGAAGCTGCTTGGTGCTTGATGCTTGATGAGGTGGTGTGGTGAGGTGGTATTTTCTGCACATGCAAGCTAGGACGTGCCAATGACTGCATTTCGAAGGTAGCCAAAGCAGGCTTACAAGTCGTAGCGGCAGCATTAGCGTAGTGTCGATGCAAGAAGAGCTTCCATGGGATTGGACGGACACGAGCTTGCAGGAATCGAGGCAGAGCCACGGGAGATTGAAAACAGCTGCTTTGTAGCACACATACTGCTGTAAAGAAGTGGCGAGGGCGAGGATCGTGCCTGGTTGGTAAATACAAGGATATTAGAGTGGGCTTGTTGATTTCTCGACTTGCACGGAAGAAGCCTGGCCCAAAGCCCGCTGGGCAGATATTATCACTGGGTGTGAGGCGAGAGGCGATGATTGGGTCGATTCACTACATACGAACGATTTGCAGCTTCCTGCCAAGGGTATCTTGGTGGTTCGCGGGCAGAAACTGGAGGGGAGGCCTAGACTAGAATGATGTTGAAATGCGTGTGAGAGATGAGGGGGTTTTTACAAATACTGTAGAGAGATATGCCTATGGCGGCCGCGATGATGCCATGAGGCCGGGCGGATGCAGTCATGGCATGGTCTCTCTGCCTATTGCAGTAGTTGCTATCAACGAGGCTGTTTTGGGAGTCTTGTGTGATATATGGTTGGTTTGATGAGAGCAAGTATTTGGCCCCATCTTTAGGCAATCGAGATGCAAAACATTATCCAGTATATTCGAGAATGGCAACTTGCTTTGGGGGCATGACGAAGCATGGTTTGGCCAAATCATCGGGGTCTTCCCTAATAATACTACTGGTTCGTAGTCTACATCCTACCTTATTCAACGGCTATTTGTAGCATGAGAATATGCGGCATGGTGTCATTACTTCAAGGCAGGGCTAAGCAAGGGGATTTTGACGCAAGCCACCGCGATGCAAGGAGTCTAGATGGCATGTGCCAGCATCATCTTCCCGCCGTCAAAAGTCATCACATCATCCTGGGCCTTGTTCGCCTTGCTCCAACGCGTTGGATTAAGGCTGAAGATTCCGTCCCAGATAGCATCTAATACCTAGAACCGCCCTGGTCTTTGAGGGGTAGTTTGCAAGGTGCCCATCCTACAATAATAGAACTTGCTCAAAAGCCAAACTTAATTAGTGCCATCAGGGAATAACAAGGCAACGCCAGGAAGAGCGTGGACACAGGGCGAGGCAGGATTTTGGTGGCTTAGGAGCTGGGAAGCTATGTAGAGCTAGTAGCATGGCCTGCCTTGGCTTGCTATTTTGGCTGGAGTCTCAGCCGGTGTCACTGGTGACACTACTGCTGATGCACGTTTACTATAGATTTACGTGTATTGCTAGTATGGATAAGATGAGAACCGGCTATGCTCGTTAAAGAAATAGAGGGTGAAGATTGGAAATGCGCCAGGGGGGTAGGCTACAGTGTAATATTCTCTTCGGGGTATGACTATGGTGTATGCTGAGAAGTGTTGTTGGGTAGTGGCTTCTCTACCACGTTGACATGTTGATATAACCAAGGAATTCAGGCTTTTCTATAGGGTAGAGAGATTTACTGCTAGTACTAGTACTGCAATAACCCGTTTACATCTACGCAGAGCAATAGAAGTTTCAGCCAGAAAATGAGCCCGGTTTGATGTCTAGCCTACGCCCATGCGAGTATGCAAGATATGTGCAAGTGCAAGTAAAGTAAGCCGGGCTCCGTGTCCCGGGGAGCGCCATCTGTCTTTCCTTTGAGACCAGGCTCTTACATGCCTGTAAGCCAGTGCACCGATTATCAAACAGTCACAGGCATAAAGGGAAGCATCAGAAACAAAAATAAAAACAGCCATGAAAATTGGAGGCCATAGGGAGAGACAAATACACGCCCCCGTTGTATGACGGGAACCTCACGGGACCATAAGACACAGCAGCATGGGTGACGGGGCTCCTCTCGTGCATCGGTCAAGTTATGACCGGGGATCGTGGTTTGAAATTCGGAAGAATGACATTTTTCTTTTCTTTTCTTCCCCTTCTTCTGCTGTTGGGCATCACCCCTGATCAAGCCTCATGGCAGCCTAGCAGAATAAGACCAAGATGCTAAATCCCAGCCGGCTAACATGGGGGGGTCAAGCTATTCCTGGAGCCCAGTCTCCCAGAGCAGACATGTCATCTTGTATTACTCCATAATCGAGGTGATGGTGATGGGGACCAGAGTCAAAGCTCTGATCACACCGCTACTGAGGGGAAGAGCTGAAAATACAGTGGCCGGGATGATACATACATAGCTGCCAGTAGCCGTTGGATGTTCTTACAGTAGGCAGCTGAAAAGCCCATGAATATGACTAACTTGCTAGTACGACCGACGGGCTGACATAGTGACAGTCAATCAATGCTAAAGCCAACAGCCGAGAGAGACACACCGAAAGCCTTGCGGGTTGGTGGAAATTGCAGTGCTTGGTGATGCCTCTGGCTGATTTGTGGCTGTCTGCAGGATTCCTTAATCATTTTGCAGCATCCTATTCTTTTGTTCACGGAGCACAATCATGCCGTGCCGCATCCCACAGGGGAGAACCAAGCCGCTGTATGTTGCCGAGCGGCATTGCATGCTGTGCGAAGTAAGTATTGTACATAGTATGAGTCGTCGTTCAAGAGACGAGGACCCAGCAGGAAGCAGCGGCAGGTCGAGGCAGACGCAAAGGCAGACGCAAAGGCAGAAGCGAAGCAGTGGTAACGCTCTCACTCACTTGCTCACTCAATTACTCGCACTCGGCTCAGACTCAAGCACAAGGCCATCCCATCCTTTCTCTTCGTCCACTCCATCCATCCCGTTCTTGCATGAATTACAATGCAGTTGCTCTCCACCTTCGCTTGAGCAGAGGCAGTGGCCATCAAACCAATCAAGCATACAACAGAAAACAGCAACTAACGGGGCCAAAGATATCCTACCACTCACTGCGACTCTATACTCCAGAGGAGGGGGGCAGCATCAGCTTCTCTCCCGTCGCCACGTATGCGCACCACATGTATAGCGCCACTATGCATGTCTCTCCAGGAGGGGGAAGAGCCAAGGTAGCAACAACTAACACGAGTAAGGCGTAGCTGTGTGGCCAAAGGCCATGTGCGCGGAGCATGCCGGTATCTGCTCTTGTAGGCTGCTGGGCAGTAGCAGTAGCAAGCATGTAGGCCTACAGCACAATGCATCATGCAGAGAACCTCCTCCCAATGTATGAAAGAAGACAAATAGACGAGGAGGCAAAAAGAGGGTCAGGCGGCATTTGGGCTGCGCTACTGCTGTGACACGAAAGAGCACGCAGTCACATGCGGTGCTTACTGCTTGAGGGAAATAGTGGAGGTTAGGACAGGACGGAAAGAAAGAAAATGAGGGTCTGCTTTGTGAGCTCTCATAATTGTACCTTGTTGCTGTAGTGAGAGGAACTTTCAGGTGAGAGAAAGCAAACAAAACGTGAGAGTTGACAGCCTGAGCAGCTCGCTTGGAGATTCCTGCTTGGGTCGCTGTGCATGATTTTGACCCAAGTTTGTTGGTTTTACTTTTACTTTTATATTCAATTATTTCTTCCATGAATTAGATTGGTTGTGATACTATCTGTATGTCAGGGCCAGGAGCGAATGACTCTCCCTTGCAGCCGGGAGCATGAGTGTCATATCTGTTATACATGATTTGGCATATCTTTGTAGGGGAACCCCTCGTGGAGCAGCAGAAGCGTGGCATCAAGGAGTATCCGTAGACTGGCTCGGGCAACGACGTCTTATCGGGTGCTTAGCAAAACGACCCTTGCATCAAAGCGTGGCAGCGATGCGGTCAGAAGGAGATCCCAAAGTTACCCGTCGCTTATTCCTAGGCCTTTGCCATTTGCCTCCCATCTCCTCTTTCTTTCTAGCAAGGCACGGGATGAGAATTGGCATGCAAGAGCCGGGCTGCTCCACAAGTCCCTAAGCAACTTATCGGTCTCGATGGATCAGAATAGCATATACAGTGCTACGGCTAACGCTAGCGAAAGTAATGAGATATTGAGCCGTGATTTTGAATGCTGACTTGTTTTCGGCAGGCCAGGGTTGAAGGAGGGGTCCACCGGCAGTTGTCTTCGTATGGTTTCCCTTATTGGTAATGTCCTTGGATTGACATTTGTAGATGAGCCGAGACTCTGTGAGATGTAAGGGAAGACGCCATAGCGTTTAGGCCCATCTGAGCCGGCTAGCAGTACATAGTATCCGTTATTGCAAATCGCACAATGACATAAACTTCAGCAACATCATTCATCGGCACTCGCTGGAAGCCATCAGCGCAGAGTGAGCTGATGGCTTCCAGCGAGTGCCGGCGCGCTATGCAGCAGGCTCGGTGATACTGTAAGTGCGCCCCCTTGTAGTTCTCTATTACTCCGTATTAGATGTACTCTGCATTTGGCCGAGACTTGGGCTCAGCTATGGCGTTGGGCTGCAACGGATGGTACACCAATAGCGCCTTGTACAACTCAAAGGCGACCCAGCCACGGTGCATCGGGCATCTCCAATACACTCCGTCATCTTGCTTCAATGGTTTCAGCAGCCCAGTCCGTCGGGCACGGTGGATCAGCAGAGGCGAACGCCAAAGGTGTGCGTTTCGTTTTTTCACCGTGGACACCGACGTCTGGCGGGATGTCCAAGCCCGACCCGATGCCATTGCACTGGAATGGAGCCAATAGAGGAGTATGGTAATTGGCAGTGATAGCACAGACAGAACCAACGAAGACGCCCCGTCCGCCGGGTTGGACTATTTGATTGCTAACAGACTGGCCCTGTCTAGCTGATATCAGCCTAGACGGAAGCCACCGTGAGATTATGTGATGGACCGGGAGAACAATCTGCAAAGTGGTGGCAGTGCGATCCATATCACGGAGCGGCAGAACAAACAAACCGGCTGTCGCCAAAACATCAAAGGCCCCCTCCAAGCACGGGATGGCGTTTGACATGCACGCTTGTTGCAACAAAGAGGCTCGAAATGAGCCATCATGATTGCTAAGCTGCTATTACCTTTTCTCCACAGCTTGGAAGTTTAATATCAGCAAAGTTTGTATCAGATCGGTCACGGGTTTTCTTTGATGGAATGACGGACGGTGGGGGGGAACCGCTCCGGGATGCGGGTTGAGATGCGGCGGCCGACCGGTACTGCCGGGAAGTGCATACGTAACAACTATGACTTCGTCTCTTAGGAGGAAGAACGACGAAAATCCACAGTATTAGATCCACGGAGTTTTGGAGGTTTGCGAAGCCGCGGAGTTGAGACCTTGGGGGCGTGGACAAGTAAACGGGAGGCTAAGACTCTAGTCTATTGCGAAACTGAACCAGTGTTTGGGGAGGAGCAATTTTGAGATACTTTGATGACGGAGGTTCCTTAGTTTTAGCCAAGTCCTCTGTTAAGATCCAAGCCTTAGTAACATAACCTGTAACTGTGAGACCGTCGAGGTATTCCTCTTGTATATCGGCAGGGATGGATACACCTTTTCTTCTACAATGAGGTAGTTGGGGATGATTTCATCAGTGAGAAGCCACAAGACCGACGATGGTGGCGATTGGAAGCATATATCGAAGTTTTAAGATCTAATTCTAGCTCTCCCTTACAAATTCACGCACCGGCAGAACGACTGCATTCCTTCCATTAATAAGACGCATCATCACGGACCAAATAGATGCTGATGGGGTTAATTCGGACACCCTTGCCCTTTCCAATGTGTAACCGGAGAACACGGATTCAGGCTTACACCGTATATGAGATGCCAAATATTCTCAAACAGTGCCCGTTAATCTGAAACTGGGCGGGATGCCTCTATAGCACGTGTAATACTTGGAATGACACTCCGCGATACTCTCGTTCGAAAGCGGCCCAGAATAAAGATATGTCACTGCAATACTCAATCGGTTTGAGCTGCTTCTTATCACGGCTGCCGCGGGATGGACAGACATTGGCCTCATGGTTCCACAGCATCCGGATGACGATAAGCGGTAATATGCTTAATCAAGCCGGAAAACTGACTGGTGTTCGCACCAGAAGATTTTTTAGGAAACCAGAGAGATTGCCTATCCTAGAAATAGCTGGAGATGCTAGGCATCTGCGTGCGTGTTAGATTTGGAAACATGAAGTTTAAGTCCGCGTAATGCTGAGAGGGCTCATGCTATTGTTGTTGCCACGAGTTCTTACACTAAGTTTGAGAGGAATGTTATACATTGACGATTGATGATTGATGATGGGGAACGGTGACGAGGCCAGCGAGGACCGTGATTCTTTGCCGTATGTAAGAAGGTGACATGCAGCGACTCAGCTGTTTGGAGAGGCGAGGGAGTGTCTTGAGTAGAATAATGAACAGCTCTCTGTCTTACAAATGGATAACATACTAGAAGCCTTGAGTGTTACGAAAGACAAAGCCTTGCCGAGCAAAGTTTCAGGTCATGTGGACCTATGATATTCTGTACGCTCAAAAAAACTCTAGTTCTAAGAAGGTTCTATTTTTATATAATCAGCACGGCAGTATGAAGCCTTCCGGGCCTCCTGAATCATCGGAGGCTGTGATAGTTCGGCTCCGGTGAGACCACTTAAGACGGAAGACCGGTGTGGGGCCGGATCGTTGGGATGTAAGACCACAGATGAAATATTTACCTGTTAAGAAAAATGTTTGATTCTAAGAATCTTGTGGTTGAACACTGCCGTAATGTATCTTCCTAGATGTAACGGGTGATGAACAATATCTGCAATAACGATAGACTGAGACCTAATATTAGATGACCATCCAATACAATGTTGCACTAAAGAAACGAGCATATCTCTTGATGAGTACTTGTATAGAACAAGAATATATCACAGCATGTCTATAGCGCTCATTTGAGACTCTGGAGGGTGTTGATAAGTAGTAGTGATATATATGTGTTTCTTTATAGTAGACTGTCCTCAGTAAGTCTCGTGCTGTCATAGAAGTATTTCACATCATATTTAAATATATATATATTGAGATAATTCTACCAAGAGTAGACATTCAACGCGTTCTAATAAAACCTCTATCTTGCCGTGATAGTCAACACCAAAAACTGCGGTCAAACAAAATATCCGTTCAACAAAGTCTCATCTCTACACTATACCAAGCTTTTCACAAAGAAACAGCAGTCGTGCTTCACTCCACTCGACGACTTTGCATAATTAGGGCAAATCCCCCACTCTGTCCATCCAGTCTTCAAATAAAACTCTCTCGCTGGCGTCTCCTTCGACGTATCCAACAACAGCATTTCCAATGCAAACTCTTCGCGAGCAACCTTCTCCACTTCGTCCATCATCCATTTCCCCAGTCCATGCCGCCGATAGTCAGGATGCACCATCAGCTTCCTGACCTCGCCCTTGAAAGCGTGCGTCTCCTTTGGCATCCTCGCCAACTGCACTGTAGCGACGACTTTATCACTACCAGGAGGTGTCGCTATGAGCAGCGTGGTCGTAGCGCTAGGTCCCATCACAGTCGGTAGGAGCTCAAGCCAGTAGCTGGCAGCCGTGTGGTCAGAGAGCGGCGCCAGGAACCCGAGGGACGAGATGTCGGGTTCATCATTGATACAGTGCTGGAGAAGTTCCCGGAGTGAGGTGAGGTGCTTCTCCACAACCGAGGCATCTGTCACGGAGGACAAGTTGAAGGCAGGCTCGGATTTGCTCCCCATGCTGGATAATAGGAATCGAACGATCTAGAACGCGATGCCTCTTATGCCGTTGGGAGGAGACCGGCGAGTTAATGAATGAAGAACACTGTGCGATGCTCCCTTCGTTTGGACCAACTTCCCGGATCCGAACGAACTCGTTATAAAGCGTTGGATGGCGATCTTTGAGTCATTCACAATTTGTGATAAGTCGATTTGGAGCGCTGGCTATCAAGTGTGTTCCCCTCGAAATGTCCCCCTTTTTCGATAAGGAATTGATTAAAAGATTCTATTATCAAATCGATGTTATCATAGCTGAAGGAGGACAAGGAAAAAGAGTCATCGACCACGATAAGAGTTCCGGTCTTCTTCCCACTCTTCGGTGCTTTGATGACCGACCGGAAGATGTGACTCGGGACCAAGTGGAGGCGGCTGGTCCCTAATCGGCATCAAAAGCCGCAGATATGCGGGGACTTGGATTGACCTCTGGCCATTGTCGATTGTGCCAAAATAGGCGCGTTGTATGTATATGCATTGTAGACAGTATCGTAATTTACAAGATCTAAGGGGAAGAAGCGAGATAAATGTCTCTTGCACTTGTAGATTCCAAAATTAATCGCATTATATCTCGAGGGTTGTTGAGCGAGGAGAGTATGAGCGTGGACCATTCTATAGCTAATACTTCAGCGAGCCGCTACAAATAGCAGCAAATACAGCCCGGCCTTCATCCCTTCACTGCTACATCGAATCGCGAAAGTTTAATTCAATGCATTATTTGTTTGCTTGAGAAATACTTTGCAACAAATTGCCTTTGGAGTAAGCTATTGTGAAGTGATGAAAACCACATGGGCCTGTATTGCTGGCTACCTAAACAAGCTACAGCACAGTCGATTTATTATGGAGTACTGCTGTCTCGCATATGCGCGTATTGCAGCAGCGCACTGGCCGTTCGTTGTCCAGCACTGGCCTGTAGAGAGTCGATTTGCCTAATAAACCAGTTTGATGGCTCATATTCGATGCATTGTTGGCTGAATCAATCAGTCTAAAGATCTGGACCTGCCGATCATGAGCCTAGTGAAAGTGTGATAATCATCTGCATGTGATATCTTCAGTTTGGGGTTTTGACTTCGTAGTACCCACGTAGAGTGATTAAATACTGAGTATTGTTTCGAACGTCTCTTCATGCCTATGGAAGAGGCATCAAGTGACGATAGAATTTGCATTTGACATTTCGTATACACATGATTGGCCGCATATCGAGTATCACCATTGCAAGCTCGCATTTGATCAAGGACGGAGATGGCATTATAGTTTTGATTCGGCCATAAAACACCCAGTAGGAAACTTTCTGTGACAATACAATCACATGTACGGGCATCTCAAACCTAACAGCACCCCCTAAATCCCCAGTTTAGATCATGGTATCGCAATCTTAGCGTCTGTAGTTGTCAATATTCACGCTGCTACGACAGCCAATTTACCCCAGAAATGCACAAGTAATCACTCAGTGTGAAACAGTGTCTCATCCTCATCTTCGGGCTCATTATGTGCGAGAGCGGAGGAGCCCTGCCAAACTCCTGTTGTTCGTGACGACTAATGACAAAAAACTTTTCTGATACACTGCTGTCAAAGAGCCCAAACTTCGGATTAGCACTCAGTACACCGCTCACGAATATCCCAGGAAGTAAACATGAGAGATAACCTTGTTGAGCGGTCGACTATAAAGCTCTCCTGAAATCCCACGATATCTTCTCCTTTCTGCTCATCAAGCTTTCACACAGCACAATCTGAAGCATCTACCACTCTGCCACTTTTTCAAGACTTTATTTTATTTCTAACTAGAAATTTCACTATCAAATATTTCAAAATGTTCTCCTTCATTACCACCACTATCTCAGCTCTTTGCCTGGCCCTCACTACTTCTGCTGCTCCCACTGAAGCAGGCGTTCAAGCAGCTGCCTCTCAGACTGGCGATATAACCTGGTACAACACCGGCCTTGGCGCCTGTGGCCAAACCAACAACGACAGCGAGCTCGTCGCCGCCGTATCCCACTCTCTTTATGACCGCGAGCACCCCTGCGGCCGCAAGATCCGCATCAACTACCAGGGCAGGTCCCTGGTAGTGACCGTTGTCGACCGCTGCCAAGCTTGTGCTGAAGATGATGTTGACCTCTCTCCTACGGCTTTCGAGAATGTTATTGGCCCACTTGGTATTGGCCGTGTCACTGCTAGCTGGGACTGGGCTTAAGTCAGCCTATCTTGGCCGCTCTCAATGTGATCTGGAGCTTTTTTCTTGAAAGGAATTGATTTTATTGTGGCTGAGAAAATGAAAAAAGAAAAAATGATAAAAAAAATGAAATATGAGGCAGATACTGTTAAATCCATTGAGAGATAGCAATAATTTGAACGCCTACAGTTGTAACTTTGTTTCATTTCTTCTACTGATAGAGGAGTTCCTGCTGTGGTGCTCTTTATCTGTGATCCCAATTTTGACCCTTCAATTGTATTATCGAACCTCAAACCAAGTCATGTATAATGAAACGAGTCTACATAGCTTACATTTGCTCTATCTGCGACGAGCTTGCATGCCGTTCAACACTTGGCGCTTCGGCCCGTCCAACCCCACCTTCCGGACCCGAGCCGGATCAAGCCGAAGCCAATGATATGTCGAGGCATGGAATGTCGAGACATTAATATGATACGGATATGAATAATGAATAAGGGCATATACGATGATATAAATAATATTTATTCATAACGCTGCCATTTCTCACGACAATTACATCTTGCTTGGCCACTCTCCTATCTCTTCCATACTGTATGTAGATGCCATCCCTGTGGCGTTCTTGGCGATAACTGAATCTACTTTATCTCTGACTCTGTACGCTGCATGAATTCGTACGAGAGAAACTGAGGAGGTAACTTACAGGCACCCCCTAATTGGCCTGCGTCTTTTGGCTCTCTTGGAATCGTTTCATGGCTAATATGTTCCCTAAAAACGCATAGTATTCAAGGGGTTTGATTCGCCTCGCGATGGACTATCAACTACCAAACACTCTGCCCAAATTAAACATGCTAGAAAAGTACTAATAATATTTCGGTAGAGGGACTTAAGCGTCTTTAGGCTTAATTGCCAAGTCTGCCGAATGTAAGGCTGCAAACATCTTTGCTTCAACTCTATGCTTACAAGCAATTTCTCGGACCTCAATCCATACCACTCCCACTCTCCACCGCCCCCCCCTTTCCCACTCGCCGAAGCAAATCCAAGATCAACCTAACTAGCCATATTTTCTTCAATTTAGCTGATTAGATCATACATCCATCACAGGAACGACAGAGAGAAGGGTAAGACCAACATACTCCACCACTAGCTAGATAGTCTGAAAACCCCAGCATGCCGAGAACAGAACGGCAACACTCCCGGCAAAAAGACTCAATAGCCTCCTGCCTGATTAGTCCTTCTGATGTCCACCAAACAGCTAGTTATGCCAAGAAAAAACAAGCTCAAAACAAAGCTCTAGCTAGCTCCTCCTTCGCATCACGCCCAATTCAGCCGCTAAAGGAGAAAGATTAGCGCCGCTTTATGACATCAACTAAGTAAAGTTAAGCACACTCTTCATCTAATCGATGACGAAGAGTTGTATCATGAACAACAATTCCAAGTTTTATTCTTCTCTAGACGACAAAATCGCAAATCAACCCAAAAATGTCTTGCTTCTAGCCTTGATCATCTTTTCTAGGTCTACTCCCCCATCAACACCAAAATCACCATCCCGCACATCATTTTTAGTCTCGCATCTCTTCCTCTGTGCTATCGTCCTAAGCTCTTCTCCTGTCTTAGTGTCATCGAGTATCACATCTCATGTCACACGCTTGCACCTTCTCCCTGTGCACTCAGAGCAGCCTTGTTAGTTTCAATCCTCCTCGTACCATTAGAATACCCTCTCACATACCATCCGGCGCATCATCTATATTCGCCACGTCTTCCATCCCATTTCTCCATTACACATGGCATCATAAACAGGCCTAGTCCAGTAACCTTGCCCATACGCCTTCACCCATATCCTCTCATCAAATATCCCTCATTGATCACTCAACCCGACCCGACATCCGTCATACCTTGTAAGACAAGACCCTACGTCTCGGGATATTGCCACGTCCGTGCATCCCCAAATCCCAAACACCCTTGGCTCCCTACGACCCTAGTCTTTCCAGTCGATACAGTGCTTAGTCGCATCCGCCGTCATACAACAGCTACTAATTATTTGCTAAAAAACACAAAACACGCTCAGCTGTCCAACTCGCCTAAATACAACTTGACTACTCGCACATCACAAGATTTGCCGAACGGTAAAAGGACGAAAATTTCTCAGTCCCCCCCATGAATGCGGCAAAAGTTGGCCAACGTGCCATGTAGGAAGCCTAGTTGTGAGGCGTGTTGCACAAACATAGCCTGTACACGTGTAATTGCATGACACCGCATAGTCTTACAGGGGACATGAGTGAGCGTGTGTGTGAGAACGCCTTTGCTACTCGCTTTTTTTGTAGACGTGTCCAATTCTTGTGGTGCTAGAGGCTTAGATTGTATGCCAGTCTAGCTCCAGGCATGATTCGCATGTGATATCTTCTTATAATATTAATCATAGCATGATATATGAGGTATTACACTGAGCTATCTAGAGAGTAATCAGAGACGAAACGTGTATACAGTAGCAATGCGCACAGAGTGTCTCATATATATGCCTTGACCTTACGGAGATATAAGCGATACACCTGTATATCTGCAAGGCCATAGGCGTCTCGTCTAGGATATAGAAGTTTCATAGTGATAAGCAATTCAAAACACTCCTACGTCCGTAGGAGCCCCAAGCCTTTTGTATAGCGTGAGCAAAGGTATCTTTTCTCGTCAAGGAACAGAATTGTAACATAAACAAACCACCATAATAGGAGCCAATTGAACAAGAAAACAAAGCAAGTTGGGAAAATCCTTGGATCTGTATGTAGTGAAATCTCATTCCTCTTATATTCTGCAATCAACGTCTATACCCAGTAGCCCTATCGCCGGGGTACTCCGGATCGAGCGACGAAGAATGGATGTTTGAGCGCATCAGCTGGCTTCAATCGCTTGTCAGGATTCAAAGCTAAGCAGTGATCCAACAAGTCGATGAAGTGATTGAGCTCTCTGCTTTCAGCATCGTTCATACCGCTTGAAGCAGCCAAAAGTCGCGTACGCAGGTCCCGTGTCGGCTTGACAATGTTTAATGGTCGCAGCGCCGTCTATAAGTGTAATACGTTAGCCCTAGTCTCATAACAACAAAGGAAAGAATCTTGGCCCAAAGGAAGCCACAGGCCGAGGTTTAGTATACATACCTTGCCAAGTACTTTGTCGCGCTCAATGCTGATAAACTGTCCCTGGTCGTCAAAATGGACACTTGATAATTGACCACGTTTATATAGCTTTGGCGTTATTCTGCCACGAATCTCCATGATAGTCTTAAGCATCTGATTATTGCTGTCTCCCGTGAACAAGATCTTGCCCGTGTAGAGTTCGTACAGAGTGCAGCCTATAGACCACATATCCACTCCATAGTCGTAAGGCATTCCTAGGATGATTTCAGGGGCTCTGTAGAAGCGGCTTACGAGGTATGGCGTAATCTCAGTATGTGCGGTCGCGGCATCGGAACGATCAATAGCTGTTCCAAGATCGCATATCTTGAGGATGTTTCGAGTCTCGTTGACCAAAATATTGTCAGGCTTCAAATCGGCGTGGATGATGCTGCATTTGCGCATGTGGGCCAGGGCGACAAAGATCTGGTATGCGTATGCTTTTGTTGCTTTCAGGTTGATGCCTACGTTATTGCCAAACTTGCGCAAAACTTCACGCAAGTTCATGCTAAGATTCTCAAAAGCCAAACATAGATGGCCTCGATGGTCGAAAGAATGTTCAAACTTGACAATGTGCCGTCGGTTTTCGGGATCCGCTTCGTTGAGCTTTTGAAGAATAGCAATTTCTGTATAGCCTCCCTTGCGAAGGGCGTCGTTATTTCGCATCATCTTGATAGCGACGAGCTGCTTGGTAGTGATGTCAACTGCACGAGCAACTCCCGAGAACATACCCCTGCCGAGTGTAGCCTGGATCTGATAACGGCCTTTGAGAATTTCACCGATACGGATCTTGTAATAGCCATCCTTGTCGTCACCTTCGAGAATGCCTCCCTTATCAGCGGCCTCTGCGGCATCGTTGGCTTCAGCAGGTGCTGCCGTCTCGTTCGCCTGGGCCTTGCTAGCATACTTTTCCTCGTCAAAATCTTCCGCAAACATGTCAAAATCGTCATCATCGTCTCCCTCGCCTGCAGATGGTTTTTGTGGAGTCGCACTGGGCGCTTCGTTTACAGGGTTCTGCTTGAGCACGGCTACAGGCTCAGGTTCGCCGTGGATGACGACTTGTCCATGACGCAGTTCATGTCGGCGCTCATCTTCCCTCATGTCGACAGTAGGGTCGTAATCGGCAGCAGAAGGGCCGTCCTCATCGTTAGCTTTAACTGCCCCATGAGAATTCATGAGATCTTTGTCGTCGAAGAGATCGATGCCTCCAGGAGAGGGCGCGTCATGCGACATGGGCGATCGAGGCGACGGAAAATCTGACCAGTTAGTCACTGTTAAGGAATCATGTTTAACATGGTACATACTTGAACCTGGAGACTGGGACATTTTGCTGTCTGAACGCTGAGACTGAAGCGGTGTATCCGATTGCAAAGATGCGGGTGACAATGCTTGAGCTTTAGAAGTGGCAGCTCCGACAGCATGAAGAAGGAGAGGCGTTGCAGAACTGGATTTTGCTAAAAGCTCACCACGTCTTTTGCGGCGGCGTTCGATTTCTGCCTCTTCATCGAATTCTTCGGCTTCATCGTAGTCTACCTCGGGTTCATCCGGCATCGAAACCTCCCTATTCTTGCATCAGCTTGTCTTGTCGTCTAAATTTTGCGCCAGGAAGGGGAGAAAAAGGGGGGCATTCAGCTCACCTTGAGATAGCGGCAGACACAGAACCGTCGTTTTGAGTCGTTTCCTTCTGAGTTTTAGCATCATCTTCCAGTGCCTGGTTTGTATCCCCTGCGGAGGCTTTCCTAGCTGCAGAATTGTTGCCCCGAGTGCTCACATCAGCATCATCATATCGCAGTGTCCGTGAATCGTGTCGGTCAGAGTAGCCTTCTCGGACAAATCGATCCCCGCTTCGCTTGTCTCCGCGGCGGTACTGGTGAGGCGACGGGCTCCGTGGCCGAGGCGATCGTTCAGAATATCGATCTCGGTCGCGATGGTATCGATCCCGTTCGCGGCTTCGATCGCGCTCTCGGTCCCTACGACTACGCCAGTCATAACCCTGGTTCGCAATACGTGATGCAGGCCGGTCGAGATCGTCATATGCAACGCGGGATCTTTTGTATTCATCCCTTCGATGGTCGTCGTAAGCACCGCGATCATGGCGAGCGTCTTGATCTCGGGCTTTGGAGGGAGGGAGGCGATCCCTATCATCGCGCGCGCGCTTGAATCCTCGCGGCGAGCGGCTTCGTCGAGACGAGTTGTTGTACTTTGATGTCGTATCGAGATCGGGCGAGGGGTTTCTATTCCGCTGTCTGTCTTTACGGTCAACACCGTTTCTCTCCGCGTGCGACAGTGAAGTTGCCTTCAAATCTCCAGCTCTCTCTTCAAGAATTTCACCCTCATCGGAACTGGACGTCATTTTGATGCCTTTCTTATCTGAGATTTTCTTTCTCCTCTGGACCTCTTGTGGGCTCCCTTTCAGTATCAACAGAGAATGTGTCAGTAATTGATCAGGATAGCAAGCGCGTGGCAGGCGAAGAGTCCAACCAGGTCAGCGTTTTGACTCGCCCAAGAACTTGGACACAAGATAGTGGCGGCACACGATGGCTCTAGGAGGCTTTGCGGTAGTTTCAGTTATGCCTCCAAATTCAAACAACTAGATAGGAAATAGCTGACAAGGCACAAAGAAAGAAAAACGCGGCGAGTCAGCTAGGCGACTGGAGATGGGAAGCGATGGCGAGACGGTCTTGAGATAATGGCGGTTGGGTTTCAGATAACAGGAAGAGCGGCAAGGATCATTCAGCCTAGCGTGATTATGTAAGTAGTGTAATCCCTGCAGCCGGTCTCACCGCCCAACCTTTTGGGCTGGCCTCTGGAGGCCTTTTTTTTCTGGGGCTGACGATCTGCCACCTGCCACCCGCACCTCAAAGAACCAACATCTCGGCCTGAGATTCTCTGCAAATCCGACTCGCATTTTCCTCAGTGATCATATCTATTAAGTCAAAATGGGTGGTTCTAACCGAGAAGGTGATTTCATTTTCCTCTCTCTCGTTCTGCTGATTTCCGCCCCACCAAACCGCCCCTCCATGGCTGCTGACGATGGAAATTTCTAGGCGGCAAGGCCAAGCCCTTAAAGGCCCCGAAGAAGCAGAACAAAGACCTCGACGAGGACGACTTGGCTTTCCTCGAGAAGAAGAGGGCTGGTACGGCTCCCCCTCCTGTAGCCCGACTACCGAAAAATCCCCCATGTCCCGTGGAAGCGCAGAACGCAGACTGACACTTAGCAGACGAGAAGGCGCGCAAGGAGTTGGCTGCCAAGGCCGGCGGCAGAGGCCCTCTGAACACTGGCACCCAGGGCATTAAGAAGAGCGGCAAGAAATAGACGAAAGGCGACGAAGCAATATGTTATTGAGGAACGTTTACATGAGCCTGCTGCGACGTTTGCGATAATATGGGAAGCTACAAGCGGATGCCTGTGGGAGATGACTATTCACATGGAAGCGACTGTTGGATCATGGAAACGCCACATCCGCTCTTAGGGATAAGATTTGTAGTTTCCGCAGGGAATGTTACCCGGCGTTAGGAAATATATACTTTTTATACACTGATTGGATATCTGCGAAGATTTGCGCCGTTCGAGTCTATTCTGGCGATGCGCCGAGAAGCGCGGCGCTTTAAGGAGCGATTCTACAATACAGAAAGAAGTGATGCTACATGAAGATCAGCTGGGCTTGAGGCTTGAGGCTACGAGATGTCGACTTTTGTCCATATAATACTGAATTCTATGTCTACTCGGCATATGCCTGCATCTTGCACATCGCTCAGCTTGGCAGAGGAAATTTGCAGAGGCCTCCCAAGCAAGCCTCGTTTCTTGAACAAACTTGAACAAACATTAATGCCACAATCTGCATTGTTTTTTTTTTTCCCTTAATCACACAAACAGTCCGGATGCTGCATCCGAGTTAATATCAGTATTCTACCACTTACAGTGAAGCCATACCAAGACCAATGCCTGCCGATCTAGCGCTACCAACTACGGCCTGTCATGTGCAATCGTCTCCGATCAAATGCAGCGCCAGTCTCCGGCCAGCACCGAGGCCCCCAACCATTCCGCCGAAAGGTCCACCCAGGCCCGAATATCTCGAGCGACATGCCCGCATGAAGACTCCCAACAACTCACTGAAAAATTCCGTTCCATTTCGTTTGCCAAGATGATAAAAATGTGAAATTGATTCTTTTCAAATGAAACATAATACGTTTCTCACATTAATCAATTTTCTTCTTCTAATTATATAAGAAAAAGAAAACAAAAGAAGACAACACAAGTTAATAAATTACAATCACCATGGCGGCGGGCAAATCCACCAACGGCGCCTCATCCTCGTCATCATCAGACGCCCTCCGCAAGCGCCGCCTCTCCGACTCCCTGCTCTCAGCCGTCAAGCACGCCGAGCAGAAAGTCGAGCAGAAACTCCTCCTGCTCTGGGACGATCTCCCCGCCTGGCGCCGTGACAACGCCTTCATCCTCTCCGGCTACCGGCCCATCCGCCCATCCTACACCGAGTCCGCCCGGTCCCTCTTTTACCTGCACAACGAGTCCGTCAACATCTGGTCGCATCTCGCCGGCGCCGTCATAGCCATCGCCACGGCGATCTGGCTGTATCTTGTGATTCATCCGCGCTATGAGACGGCCAATTCGTCAGACGTGCTGGTCTTTGCCTGCTTCTTTGGCAGTGCCGTGGTGTGTCTGGGCATGAGCGCAACGTATCATGCTTTGACGGACCATAGCCAGGAGGTTTCCAGATGGGGAAATAAACTAGACTACACTGGCATCGTGGCCCTGATCGTGGGAAGCTACGTGCCAACGCTGTACTATGGCTTCTTTTGCCATCCTATCCTGATGGCGGGATATCTGTATCTGGTGAGTGGACATTCGCACAATATTCAGACCAAGTAGATGTGCTGTGCTATTTTACTATAACTGAAAGATATTTGTATGTGTAATCTCTGACACATGAAAACCACCACAGATATGTATCCTAGGCATGGGATGCGTGGCCGTCTCTTGGGTTGACAAGTTCAGGACACCTGCCTGGAGACCCTATCGTGCTATGATGTTTATCAGCTTGGGCCTGTCTGGCATCATCCCCATATGCCACGGCTTCTTTAAATTTGGCTACCAAGCTCTCGAAGATAAAATGAGCCTCAGCTGGGTCGTATTGCAGGGCCTCCTGTACATATTCGGCGCAGTTCTTTATGCGGTTTGTTGCCCATCCCGTTACATATTCAGCTACGGTCTCTAACCTTTTTCAATCTTATAGGCTCGCTGGCCTGAGAGAGTCTATCCTGGAGCTTTTGACATCTGGGGCAGCTCCCATCAGATATTCCACATGTTTGTCCTCTTTGCGGCGGCAACACACTTCTACGGCATGGCAAAGGCGTTTGATCACCATCACGCGGGCATGGGTTCCCAGTGTTTGTAGGTGAAGGAGAAAAAAATTTGTAAAGAAAGTTTTGGAACATAGTACTACTGGCACATATATTTATAGACATGGCATTTGCGCCGAGATTCCACTTGATAATTACGCCGTTCCCTCGGGGTATTTCTCCAGCCCTAAATCAATTACTCGTACAAGTCCCGAACCCATGGCTACCGCCGCCCAAGATCCATGGTCCTGGTTAGGATTCCACTCAATGGCAGTGATTCTCGTCAGTGCTTCGTGTAGAGTGGCGCGAAATGGGTCAGTCAAATCGCCAGCTTCGTCATCGTCCTCTTCGCCTTCGCCCTCCTCTCCTGCACCCTCGGCAGGCTCCTTGGCCCGTAATTTCTTGCCCTTCTTCGCGCTTGGTTTTGCCTCTGGTTTTGAGTTTCTGTTCTTGTCTACTGCAAAGCCATGCAAGACACGACAGACGCCCCGAACCGCTGCTGGTGAGTCCGGAGGAAACAGATATCCCGGCCGGTGCTCATGTTGGAAAACTCGTACCTTGTCCGTTGATTCGTGCCGGTTGCTGAAAACTTCGGTTTGTGCGTTGAGACACCATAGAGACCCATCTGTTGCACCGATGAGCAGAAAAGGGTGAAGTCGCCCGACAGCTAGGCATGTGAGAAAGCTATCCCCAGTAAACACCCGCCGGCAGACAGGGAAATGCGCATGATGCAAAAATCCAATAATGGTATTTAGCGCACTAGCAGACGGATATATGGATAAGAAACCAAGAAGATGATCACTGTATGCCAAGAGACCTGGTTGTGTATGTACCAGCGGTCTTTGGGCTTCGGTAGTTTCGTAGCTCGGGGCCTGGAGATCAATGACTCTGGCAGTGCCGCCCACTGGGATTGAAGCGATGATATTTGGTAATGTTGGGTATCCGGACACCATATCGATGATGTCGCTGTGATGGACTGGGTGCCTAGATAAGATACGCTGAGGATATACCGACCACAGAGCAATCGACCCATCCGAGTAGCCGACGGCTATTCGATTGCAATTGACCCACGCTATTGCAGTAGCTTTTATGCTGTACTCATCAATCAAGTTGAGCACTGCAAACGGCTTCTGAAGTTTGTCTGCAGCTTCGTTAGCATCAAACAAAAATGACGAGGAGAGGGCAAAGAGCGGATGATCCAATTAGCTTACAGTAGGCTCCCTCCTCTTCGCTGTCAAGATCCCCAGCATCCGCAACATAGACATTTCCATCGCTCGAGAGGACCGCAATGTGATTGCACGACGGGCTCCATCTAACCCTTCTAGCCCTTCCGTAGTCCAAGCACAGAGTCTTTCGCAGTGTAGCGGGTTCTTTTGATGTGCGAATGAATTCCTCATCTGTCTTGGTGCTCTTAAACTCCCAAATCTGGATAATACCCTGCTGCTGGAATCCGGGCCTCACAGATTCTTCCTCGTAATTGTAGAAGTCTTGGTCGGATTGGGGTATAATCGCCAGGGCAAGCAGCTGTTTTGGGTTCTTGTCTCGCCGAGGCGCCCAATCCATGCCCAAGACAAGGCCGCCAACATCCAGCATCCATCCGCATTCTATCTTTTCATCATCCTCATCCTGATCAAACGGTATATTGCTTTGTGATAGGGAGCAGCTGGTTCCTGGTTCCATTCGCACTTCCTGCTGCGTTTCAGGCGGTCCTGTCAAAACAGGCATGCTCAACTGCGGAAATCGGTACATTTCAGACTCTTCGGGAGGTAATTCTGACCACACCTCATTAGGTGGCAGGCCCTTGCTCACTTGCTCATACCATTGCTTGGCAAGACGGGCCTCCTTCTCAAAGCCACCCGGAATCCAAAACCCCTTGTCAGTCGGTTCATCTTCGTCTTGCGGCACCTTTGGCGGGTACAACGTCCATCCGCTCCATCGCTCCAGCAGCATGTGAGCCATCTCTATGCGCTCGGGCCGGGGCCCATACAAGGTCCTCACTAGAGCCTTGCCGCGCATCCCTCTCTCGTACGGCCCAACATATCCCTTGTGCTGGCCTTCTGGGGGGATGAGCTCAATGTCCAGATATCCCGTCACTTTCATTTCACCAGGATCGGAGAGCTTGGGGGGTTTTGTTTGCTTGGGGCGCTGGCGAGAAGGTCTCTCTCTCACATTGACTTCGCTGGCGCTGTCGTTCATCTGTACATCCTCTTCATCCTCATCTTCGTCCTCGTCCTCTGCAGCGCTCCGCTCCTCCGCGGGCGCTTCGAAATTGTCGTCATTCTCATCGGCAGTTTTGCGACGCTTTTGAGTCTGGCTTTTCTCGTCTCCTGAGCTAAGAAAGTCGTACTTGTCAAGAGTATATTGTTTTGTGCGATTCGACCTTCTGGTTCTCATAGTGCGTCGCGTGTGAGAAAAAGTTGAGTTTAGAAGTCTGAGAACCGCGACCTGGTGGGGCTTCAGGTGCGAAAAAATATACTTTTGGTGGTAGCAGCTGGTATGGAAAAGCCAGCCTCACACCAGAGATGTTCACGATAGTTTCACTTAAAAAATTTAAAATGAAAAATACCTTTTTGGCTTATGATTTAGAGTCCGAGTCTAGCTCATAGTATACGGTAGTTTGCATGAGCTGGTAGATAGGCTTGCTTGGTAGCTTCCATCTTTTTTCAACAACGGGACCGCTGAATTTTAATTGAGAGTAAAAACCATTAAAATGTAGCACAAGCCATTGCGGCCATTAAGATTTTTGGTATAAGCTTGGGCATAACAGAGCTGCAAAGAATCTCCTGAGCGCGTTTTCTTCCGACTCTTTGTTATTAAATCATCTTGGACGAAGCAATATGAATGATGATGCTACCCTTGAGCTTTTGAGAACGCCCGAGTAGCCGATATTTAACCGAAAGCCATATCGCCGCCACCTCTCATATTCAAGCCGCTGGCCCTACACCTGACAACTCCATAGTGTGTATTCGACGCTCAATTGGAACATAATGAGCGATCTACTGAGTACTCCGCCCCAAGATCAGGGCCATAGAAGAAATAAAGCGTCTATTACTCGTGGTATGTGCAGCAGGTGTCCGCAAATTCGATGACGAATACACATGTTTCGCTTTACAAACAACAGCCCCTCCATTCTCCATCGCTGCTCACGATGTGCACTGCGGGTATGGGACGCCGCACACATGCTGACATTTATACATAGCAACAAGACCAAGATCATCCACCAAAGGACCTTTGGATGCCGATAAGTTAGTTTTATTGGACACTTATATCACTAAACTTGATTGACACCTCTGTCTAACTGAGTGTTAGTGGGCTATTAACATCTCCGGCGGCTTCTGCTTCTCAGCTAAGCCCGACTCTCATGTCGCCCGCACGATCTCCCTCCAACACAGCACATCCTCGACAGGCTCCACCATCTCCGACTCCTCAACTGGGAGAAGCGAGGCCAAAGGACTTTGCGTTTCTCTTGCAGCCTGAAATCTACCATCCCCTAAACTTGCAAAATATCCCCCCTGCATTTAGAAATTCACAGAAGCAGCCTGGCCCAGAAGTGCCGATAGACCAACTGCTAGCCAAAGGCCACTTCAGGGCAGCGGCCATTGCGGCAGCCCAAGAATTGACTGGCTCAGTCATAAACGGGAGTAGCATCGATCCTCATGATGCCAATAGGATCTTCAGGCTTCTGTATACCCGGCTTGCCTGTCTAACTTTGATTGACGCAACGTCACTTGCAGCCCAGGAGGCCAAGGCGCTAGAAGACTTGAATGATCCTCGGAGATATATAGATGACATTACAAATGAGCATCTTGCGCCGTGGGAACTGCGCGTGCTACATGTACGGCTGCAGGCACTGGGATTTGGAGATCCTCGCCGAGCTGTGATGAGTTACCATGATCTTGCCAGAGAAGCCAGAGAGAATATCAGGAAAGCGTCTCTGGCACATGATAACTCTGCTAGAGAGCTCTGGAAGTCAAGGCTCCATGAATTGGGTATCAAAGTAGCAGGGGCCCTGATTGAGATGGACGATCTTTCCGGCGCGGCACACCATCTCGGGAGTCTAAGAGATCGAGGCGACGGCAAATTGGCTCTGTCAAAGGCACTTCTCTGGTTACACCTCGGCGACACACGGAATGCAAAGTTGTGTGCGAGCCAGTGTTCTGAGGATACCGAGAACGTCGAGAAGATTATCTTGGCTCTGTGTGACATGGCAGACTCGAATTATGAACTGGCGTTACAGAAATGGCAAGAGTTTGACATTATGGCGGTAGATGAGATGGTTGGGGTCAATCAGGCCGTGTGTTTAATCTATCTTGGACGGATTCAGGAGGTGAGATTTGTGAATACTATTGGCTTGGACAACACTCGTGCTAATGTGACTTGTAGGGGCGTACAATACTGGAGAAATTGGTTGACTCAGGCTTATCGTCGCATACTTTGTTATTTAATCTATCGACAACATACGAATTATGCTCAGAAAGAAATCGGTTATTAAAGGGAAGGCTTTCGGAGAAGGTTGCTAACATGGAGGAATCGCCATTTGGGTGGGAGAAGACGAATGCTGATTTCAAGCTCTGAATAATGAACGCGTTACACATATACATGATATATCTCTTGGATGGAATGAATATTTTGCGCTCTTTGTGTTTACTAGAATATCATATTAGAATAACTGCATTTGTATCCCAGCGAACTCATAGCTATTGTGACCAATCTAACCAGGTGTTTCTTCTACATAAGAGACAGCTTTTCGTCGACGTGCACGGCGGCAGCGCCAATAGTTCACAAAAAGGGCGAGGTATCAGGTTCATTTCCTGTAATGGAGGAGTTGACCGATCTTGAATATCTTTTACAGTGAATCTTCTAAATATTTCACATAAATAGCCGGGGCTGATATCGTAGAACCGATCCCAAACCCAGCGAGGGGAGAATACCCCGGATATCAATACCCCACACCGGGGCTCCATTATACGCCGCGAGCCGCTGAGCCTCGGTACTTTAAGCTGTACTTTAGTAGTTCATCCCGCCTCAACAATTCTTCTTGAAACCCCTTCAAGACGCTTCATAAAGAGTCTTTAAATCCTTCTTCATATATATACCATCTCACATTTGAAACAATGGCGGACAGAGTCTCACAGGTCGTCGGCCACCTCAATTTCCCAAAGGGCCTCCTCGCCAACCAAACCGCCATCGTCACCGGCGCAGGCCAAGGCATCGGCGCCGAAACAGCCCGCCTCTTTGCCAATGAAGGCGCCAAAGTTGTCGTCGCAGACATTGACGCCAGTACGTAACAAATGCAAAAAAAGTATAATATGACTCTCTGTCCTAATTTGCTCTAAACTGCAGAAAAGGGTGATGAGGTCGCAGAGTCCATCCGCAAAAACGGCGGCCAGGCCATCTCCTTTAGCGGCGACATCCTAGACTCGGCCTACATCAAGGCCCTCATCGCCAAAGCCGCGGAGTTTGGCAACGGCAAGATTCACATCCTCGTCATGGGCGCCGGGTACACGTGGGACGGCGTCGTGCACAAGATGACGGACAAGCAGTGGGAGACGATGATCGCCCTGCACTGCACGGCGCCCTTCAACATGGTGCGCGAGGCGGCGCCGTACTTCCGCGTCAAGGACGGCGAGCCGCGCAGCATCATCACCGTGTCTTCTACATCTGGCGTGCACGGAAATGCCGGCCAGATCAACTATGCGTTGGCAAAGTCTGGCCTCATTGGCTTCACAAAGACGATTGCCAAGGAATGGGGCCCTGCGTTTGGCGTGAGGGCAAACTCGGTTGCTTTTGGATACATCCAGACTCGCCTCACAGCCGCCAAGGAAGACGGCGGCTTTGTAGTTGGGCCGGGCGGCGAGAAGATTGCCCTTGGTGTGCCAGGGAGAGGCAAGCCTGGCTCAGCCCCCCTTCAGACATTCCTTTGGGTCGGCCCGGGACCGCAACGGAAGCGGCAAGCTCTATTCTGGCTGTGGCGAGCCCTCTCTTTTCGTATGTAACAGGCCAGGTGATTATGGTGACAGGAGGCAGGAACATGTAATATGAGTGATCCTTGTCGCATAGTTGTTGTGTGGTCAAGCTGTAGCTATGACATATATAGCGTTGATTTCTGCAAAAAAATGGCAATGGTATATTTGATTAATTAGAAACGGGACTACCCTTCTCAGTGATATTAACGCCGGCCCATCCAACTCGTAGCAATCCATATGATACATCTTCCTTTCTGTCCTTTGTTTTTTTTAATCCTTAGACCTTTAGCCACAGAGAAAATACACCCTTGGCGTATTCAACAATTTCATCGCCGCCCAGCTTGCTCTCTCCGTACACTCGGTCCACGAAAGAGATGGGCACTTCGGCAACGGTGCATCCCATAGCCTTGGCACGAACCATCATCTCCATCTGGAAAGTGTAACCCTTGCTCTCCGTGCTTGAAATAACCTTCTCCAGAACACTCTTCTTGTATAAGCGGAAGCTACCAGTCAGGTCGCTAACGCCCGGTCGCAGCACGGTATCGGCGAACAAGTTGGCGCCGCGGCTGACAAACTTGCGCTTGAGGTCCCAGCCAAAGACGCCGCCGTTGCCAGCGTAGCGGGTGCCGGTGACGATGTCGTAGTGGCCCTTCTGCTGCAGAGCAATCATCTCGGGGATGAACTTGGGGTGGTGACTGAAGTCGGCGTCCATGATGATGACGAAGTTGCCGGTGACGAATTGCAGGCCGTGGACGTAGGCAGTTCCGAGACCCAGCTTTCCGGAACGAGTCTTGAGGACGACGTGGGGAGCGTAGGCCTTGACGAGCTGGTTGGCGACTTCTTGGGTGCCGTCGGGAGAGCCGTCGTCAACGATGATGAGTTCCCAGTCCAGGTTGCTGCAAAAGGAAGAAGCAGAATTGTCAGCGCAAATATTCACTTCAATGCTTCCCTCCCGGTTTTCTTGTATGGACGAGTGGCTTGAGCGTTCGAGGATGCGATGAACCACCTACTTCTCTGTAAAGGTGCGATTCAGCAGCCATGCCACGATGGGGAGGTTTTTCCTCTCGTTGTACGTCGGCAGAATGACCGAGTACTTGTCCTTGGTGATCTTTGCAGGTGCCATGATTTCGTCCTTGTGC
This sequence comes from Trichoderma asperellum, assembly GCF_020647865.1. Classification (NCBI taxonomy): domain Eukaryota; kingdom Fungi; phylum Ascomycota; class Sordariomycetes; order Hypocreales; family Hypocreaceae; genus Trichoderma; species Trichoderma asperellum. The sequence goes on along the minus strand of NC_089415.1, from coordinate 6,964,560 downwards.
TGGGAACAGAAAACCAGAAGAAGGAAAAGAGAGACGCGTTAATTGGCGATAAAGGAGTGTGCTGAAGTTGGGTTTTCGCGCGTCTGCTGCAGCTTGATAGCTGTCCTTCTGGAAGCTGGCAGGTGGCCGAAAAGTGGCAGTTCAGGGGGCCGCTGGCTGCGATGACTAAGCAAAGTGCAATTGGAGGATGGATGCCGACTGCCCGCTGGAGGAAGCTCGAGCACTTCAACGTGCTCATCTTTTTCTCCGATGCTGCAGAAGCTGATGATTGCGGTATAACGCATCGAATATTGATGCATCGCATTCATTCTTTGCACAGGTGATTTGCACGGACTGACAAAAAAACTTTGGTCTAATTCCTGTGTTTTGACTTTTTTCTACGGGCTGACGATTGGCAGGGCTGGGGGATATAAAGTTGCGACAGTGCCGTATTGGACGCTGCAACAACAAGTTTACACACAAGACACAAGCTGCGATGCCGCAAGCCAAAGCGCCCGACGTTATCCATTGGGAGCTCTAGACAAGGCGAATCGTTCCATCCATCATTCGTCAGAATTGCAAGCATGGAAAATTCGGTGACTGCTGCTGCCAAGCTTCCAATCGGCTCTCCGCTCTCTTTAGCCACATGACAGCCTATGCTGGGATATCCATGCTGCCCTGCAGAGTTGCCGGCTTCTAATGTTCCATTCCAGGCACTGTCCAACAAGTACCTGTTCAAAGCCAAACAGACGTGCATTGCATTGGTACATCATGGCCGGAGCCCCGCCCAGACTGACGGCTGCACTGGTGACTGGACGAATACGGAGCTGAAAGCTCGAGGTGGCGTCGCCTCCAGACCAAGGTTGCAGGTTTCCCCGCAAGAGTTGCTCGTTCAAACCACTGTCCCGATCGCGACAATTCACACAGTCTCGCCGCCGCGTCTGCTTGGTCATGCTCACAGTCCCTGGCAGCTTCTGCGGCCTCAAGCGCAAACACTGTGGAGCTTGTTAATGACGAATCTGCTTGCTGTCTGACCGCGCAAAGGCAAATCAGCGCTGCTTCCATACCCACAGGCGGCGCCGCCGGCATGTCTCCTTGCTGCCCATGGCCTCGCAGCAAGGTTCCTCGCTACGGTAAACTTGCGGGCGAGCGACTTCACCTCGGAATTATGGTACGAGAGTAGTATCGACTACCTGTGGAACCGGGACTGACTTCCTGCGGTGAAGCTGGTCCTGGATTCTCGTCTCTACCTCTTCTTCCTTCAATCCTCCTGCTTCCCAGCGCACCCTCGCCTCTGCTGACATCAATTTTCACCTTGCAAGCAGTGCGCAACTCCCCGACCACCTTCATCTACGCCGTGTCCAAGCATCTCCATTTAGCCCACTATCATTGGCGCGCGACGCCTATCTGATACTTACGTCATAAATATTCTCCATCATGGCTGACGGCATCGCTCCAGCTGTTGACAAAGGTACGCTTGTGTCATGTCACTGTATATGCGATTGGGAGTAACCCGCGTCGCATGTTGTTATACGCACTCTCAATTCAACTCAATTGATCCTCCCTGCTGGGGAAATGCCCTTTCTTTCCGCCATGCGACTGAGTGATGGCCACCGCTTTGTAATGTATAGCGGCCGGAAGTCTTGCTAACAGCTTCATCAACAGTTGGCGCGCCTGAGCCTACAGCCCCCGAGGCCCAAGCTGGGGCTCCGACTTTGGAGACAGCCAAGCCAGAAGCCTCTGAGAATCCTCCAGCCCCAGCTGAACCTGCCAAAGAGCCTCCGATCATTGCTGAGACTAAAGCACCTGAAGTGGCGAAGCCGGCAGAGCCCTTCAACATTGTTGATGCTTTCAAAGTGGCTCATCAAATTCCACGACCCGTTGAGGTCCAATCTGTCCCTGAGACACCCGTCAACCAATCGGTGAATGGATCACCAAAGCCAGAGCTAAATATCCCCATGGAGACAGACGAGCCTCCAAAGCCACAAGAAGAGCCCGTGATAATCACTAGTGTTCAAGAGCCGCTGCCGACTCCTGCAGCGTCTATCCCGAATAGCGATATTGGGCCTGACTCCATTATTGATAAACCTGTGACTCCAAATGGCGAGTCGAAGACGGCCGAGATGGCGGGCGCTCTTCAATCTGGCAATGACGATGACAAGTCCGATGTATCAGAGATAATCATTGGAGAGAAACGCAAATTAGCCGAGGTCCCAGCGGATGCTCCTGCTGCTTCATCAGCGGCTGCCGAGAAAGAGGACTCTGACGAGAGCGAGCCGGCAGATAAAAAAGCAAAGATTGACAATGGTGAGGCGAGCACCAATGGCGGAGCTCCGAGGAAGCCGGGTCGTCCTAAGAAGAACAACAAGGAAAAGAAGACAGCTCCTCCGGCAGTGGGGAAGACGGCGCGCAAGACTCGGAGTCAGGGGCCAGTGGAGGTCTGAAAGTGACGGCTGAAACAACGACTTCACGTTCCTTTTTTTCCTCTCTCTCCTTTGTCTTCCCTTGGTTCTCTTTCTCTGATATATGCTTAACGCCACTTGTTTTAGTGCCAAAATGGACCCAGGCCTCCGGTGATAAGGCGAAAAATGGTTCGCTTGCTTGCTTGATGATAGTGTTGAATTTTTTTTATTCATGGGGTGGTCGCTGTATATTTGTCCCAAGCTAACTAAAATGTTCGCCCATGGTATGGCATGATACGGCTTATTCCTAATCTTAGGTATGCCTTATGTAACTGTTTGGCTTTCCAATTTTTAGTATTTGCATCCGTGTTGTAAGTAGTGGGAAGCTTGATAACATACGGGGCTTTAGCACTTATAGTAAGCGATTCAGGTCTACTTGAAGATTTCTGAGATGGCATAGGAACATGGATGTGATTTGTGTGCTTTACTCGATCCTTCATCCGCCAGGTTGCATGATTTGACGTTAATCTATTAAATAATGGATAAAGTAAACTATGGCCATTGCAAATCCTCTCAATTCTGAAGAAAGGAAATTTGCCGAAAGCAGTAGCCACCAAGTAGGGAAATAATAGCGAACTTTCTCAAGGCCATTAGCACACACAGCTGTAATTACTATTACGTGCATTGTCATTGCACTAATGAGTATCTGATTCTAAGCTGTGTGTGTATTTTCGTCTTCCTGTCCCTTTTTTTCTAGCTCTCCTTGGGTGGATAGGCGAAGAGTGTCTGTACATGCTTACCATCAACAAGAAGAGCTCTACTAGCATAAAGATGTATGCAGCGAAAACGCTGGTCTTGCTAAAGACGTATTTACAAATAGCGCATGTAAATGAACATATATATCATTTGTAGTTAGAAGAGATTAAATCGAACCCCAGATGCACGGCGCGTATGGAGAGGACACGAGATACAGCCCACAACCATCTTCTACATGCAATCAGCACACTGTGTGGTTATACTTTCTATAGGTGCTTATACTTTGAGAATTTCCCTACCAAGCACTATATCATCTAGGTAATACCTTATGTATAGATTAGATTTACCCTCTTCGCTTTATGGCTCTTACAAAGTTCCTGATCTGTCATCAGCTTGAATCATATATCTATGAGCGAGCGCTTCAAATTTTAAGATTATCGAAGCCATCCGAGCTTCTAATTGTAGCTTTAGTGGCTGGCAATACACTGGAGGCTATTAATATATGATATCGAAGTATAAGCCTTTTATGTGATTGGAGTTTATAAACCTGAAGCTATACTTCGTATACGCGCCACGTATAGATATAAATGCACATTCAGCTTCCGACTTCAACATCACAATCCAATCTCCAAGACCACGCTCATCAGGCAGTCCTCCGGCAAACAACAAAAAAAAAAAAATTAAGCAAACAACTATTTTACAGCAGAGTAGTATTACAAGGCACAATGCACTTTACAGCTCTCACCTCCTCCTTATGCTGCTCACTCTCGTTCTCATAGGACATCCTCCCCAGGCAAGTAAAACCGCCATGGTTCTGGAACACGGGCAGCCTCGCCAAGAAGCTGTGGACCATCCGCGGCATGGACGAGATCGAGAGGGCCACCACCAACGTCACCAACGTCTACCCCCTACGACCGCCGCTGCAGCAACCAGTACGCCAACGACGACATCGAGCGCTGCCCCCGCCCCCGCTCGAACCGCTCGAGAGATTGCGCACATCGAGCTGGGGCGGTGCTATACGACGAGGACAGCGTCCGTGTCGCTGCGCTTGTGGGACACCAGGCTGGGCATGAGCCAGTAGGTCGAGTGCAGGACCTACTGGCGCACTAGCTGCCAGGGCATTGCTTCTTTGCCGCTGGTGTTTGAGGAGAACTTTCAGTGCCGCGACATGGTGGAAAGGGACAACTATCATGGGTGGTTCAAGTCACTTATGTGTGTATATCTTGTGCGGCAGCAGGTGTGGCTGAAAGATGTGAAGCAGGGTTGATATAATGGTAGAGAGATTGGCAGAAACATGGGAGACAAATATGAGAAGAAAATAGAATCTCATAACGACAAGCACACAGCTATATCACTCTTTGTATATACTTACCTTGTTATATCACAAGAGTCAGCGGTAGGTTTCTGCTATTGTTGCTACTGCATTTACTCTACTGCATCTGTTACTACGATATACATAATGTAACGAGACCATTTTTTTTCTCTTATGAATTCAACGTTCTTAGTACTACTTTTGTGTGCGTTTCCACTTTGCGGTCCCAAAGACATCATCAACTGAATAGCTCTCCCCCCTGTTCGCCCCGGACAGACGGACAATAAAAGAGGCCATGGTGGAGTGATGCCTCCACTCATGAATGGCTCGCCGCGGGACGCAATGCAGGGGCTTCGCTGCACGCTGTCGCTGGGATTAGATTCAGGGGAAGAATTGAAAGAGTATGGCATGCGCGCAATCCCATCACTGCCAATTATAGCCACAAGATTCAAACTTTGCTCGTATAGATATTGCAACTCAGGACACGACTACGGAGGCCTCTATGTATATGTGCGACTGATGAGGAGACGAAGAATAGAGTAGAAGCACTCTGGGCGCGCTGATTGCATAAATGCGAATGTATATCGCATGATGGGAAGTGAAATTGAAAACGGCCACTGCTTACATGTACTTACATGTAGATAACGGTGCCCTGCGAGCTCTGTAAACGTCACTGGGATAGCACCGAAGAAATCATCCCCAGCGACAGCGGGTACGTTGTGCAGATTCCAGTAATGGACTAGAGTGCATTCAATCGCCCGAGGCCAAGCAGGGATGGTAAGCCCCAATTTGAGCTCAACGACCGCGATAACCGTATCGACAAGGTGCTATGCATAAACCACCGCCTGCAGGTGTTATTACGGATGGAGTGCATACGAGGCACACCAACCTATATTTAACAACATGGAGATGCGGCCGGTACGATCTCCCCTCTTGCTTGTAGAAGGACATGCGAGCTGGTGAAGATGCAGCGGCAGCAGCAGCGGCGGCGGCAGTACGTACTGATGCAATAAATACTACCATCCATTCGTCAATCGACCAGTCAACCAAGACACAAGCCCGGGGTAGCTGGCAGATCGTCACCATCTGTGGCGAAGCACAGATCGGCTACAGCCGCCCAGCTCTTGGCCCTGCCGCTGCCAGGCCCAAGCATTCTGCGTGCTTAGGCCGTTCTCTGCGCTGAGATAAGAGCCAAGAAATACCTACATACGTAGTCATAGACGCTGCATCATTGTTGTATGTAGCGTCTTTTCATTTAGTCGTGAGGAAGGCAAAAAATAGCAAAGAACAGCGCGGGCGATTCCCGCGGCTTGCCCTGTGTCTTCCGATCGAGATGCTGGTCGCACCGACGGTGGTTACGAGTGTCGATCGCGGACATGGTGGCAAAAGACAGCAACTTGGCAGGCATTTTGTTCACGCATCCCAGCGAGGATCACTCAGAGGCCACCCCGCCACGGCGATGATCTGTAGAGTCGGCACGACTGTATTCCGGGCAAGCAGCTGCATTTCTCAGATGACGGTAAGCAAGCACTGGGACGAGTTATTAATACAAAGCAACACATAAATCGTAGCAGCAGCATATACGAAGCATGCAAGAAATAGAGAGATGATGGAAGATAAAAATATCTATATTTTTGACGTTGGATGCAAGAAACCGACTGGTCACTGAGGATGTCATCGAGCAAATGCAGCTGAGAGCGCTACCAAGTAGCGGCATTTAGGTGGTGCGGTACCTTCCTAACCGTGACAGTAGTGCAGAGTTTATCTGCATGGATGGCACTACCAAGGTACCTAAATATGTTGGCTCAATATTGCTTAGGTATAGTAGGTTGACACTCTCCAGCGCCCGTCTGTCCATCTACCTATAAGCGCTGCTGCCATCGAGCAAATGCCCTGCACGAGATTTTGCAGCGCTGTCATGCCTCGTGTCCTGCTGATGACTAGCATCTTGCTTGACTGACTGCCACGGCTCGTATTCATTCATTCGCGCCCCCCGACCCACTCCGCCGGTGCCTGGCATCAAACAGCCACCACCGGCCCAGGGAACCAACTCGATGCTAAAACAGCAGCCAGGCGCTAACGCTGCAGTGGCTTTAAGGGGTCGCAAAAATAGCAACCTTTCAACGCCTTTTTCTCTCGTCGAGCCCGTTTTAGTGGCCACCGCGCCCCGTCCACGGCCAGAGGGGCGCTGGAGAGGAACCCACAAGGGGCAACGCGGACAGGGGCCGAGGCCAATGGGAATGGCGCGCGTACGGTCTGGCCGTTGTGCGCAACACGTCCACTTGGGCCAAGCGTAAAACAAGGCGAAGGGAACGAAAATGTCTGCTGAAACAAACGTCTCCATTTTTCCAGTCAAGGCAGTAAGCTGGGCCGAGTAATTCTTGGCTGCCAACGCTGTCCTGCACTGTAGCGCATCGAGGGTGCTGTTGCGCCTACAATTTCTGTCTTTGTTGGTTGCATGCGTAGCGGTCCATCTGTAGCTAGTACATCAAGGATACGAAGCGTTGCACTGCGCTCATCACCGGATGCACACGTATCTTTGGGTACATACTCTTGTCGCTATCGATTATCATCCAGGGCCAGCACATGCGTGACCACCTTCTTTTTTCCTCGCAAGCTCTGTAGATTCTTCGACTACTGCTTCACCTTGGCCCCAATCTCCATCTTTTTTTTTTTCCCGCGCGGATGGATACACACAGTCGATGGACGCATGGACGCAGCCGCCACTGCAGCAGCCTATTCGAGCGGAGCCTCTCCCTGGACACTTGTCTCGCTTCTCCATCCCAGAGCTTGGGCCCCGATGCCATCTGTGATCCTCAACGCTGCCAAAGCCGCGCGAGACCATCCCCGTCCAGGAATCGAGCCCATCCTGGTCAGGTTCCCTCTTTTCCTGCTCACCTGTCCACTCGAAACCCCATCGGATGACCCCTGGTCCAGCCGAGCTTTTCCTCTTTCTTTCCTCTTCCTTCGTTTTTTCTTCTTCATCCAAATGCCCGGCTCATCTGCGATTCACTAGCGGAGAGCGTCTCTCGTTTTTTTGTCTTGTATAACGGCGCCGGTGCCTTGGCCTCTTTATTCTGTTTTTTCCTTTCCTCCTTCGTTTTTCTACTCTCGTTTTCTCTTGCTGCTCGCTACCTGATTTAGCGACTGGGAACGGACAGGCATCTTGCGAAGCGACGTGCCCCCTGACATCACGCTGGTGACGCAACTCACTCGGATTGCGCACTTCTGGCGCACGCTCTCGACGCGTTCCTCCTCCAGCCCTCGAGCTCTTGATTGAGCGACGACTGGCCGCGGAATCTGCTGCTCGACGCAGAATCGCTTGCAGAATTGTTTCGACCGCTTCCACTGCGTGGAACAAACACCCGCCTGGCATCGAATTGCGCTTTGTTCTCGCTTATTAACGCCCGTTTGATTTTGTCTAATTTACAAATCTTTCTGCCCTAGACGGGCACACAAGCCTGCAACATGACCTTTCAGGAGCCCATCCTACAATGGCTTCGGGCGCGCGACAACGAAACTCCCGCCGAGGAGCTTCTGAATCTGCTTAAAGATCCCTTTTCAGGCACGGTCAGTTAGATTCGCTTAGTGGGCGTAGCACTTGCGAGCCTATGCTTTCTTCCTGTCTTCTCTGCTCTTTGTCTAATCTCATTCCTGCAGCTTGCATCGGCTTCCGTTTACTCTGCGCTGGGTACTTCTCTCGGCTTCACAGCCATAGTCGCCCTGCTGTTCTCTTTCATAAGACCCTACAACCAGAGTGTCTACGCACCGAAGCTAAAACATGTCGACGAGAAACACGCTCCGCCGCCTCTGGGCAAGAAGCCGTGGTCATGGGTCCTCCCCTTGATGAGCACTCACGAGGAAAAGCTGGTTCAACAGATTGGCATGGATGCCACCATCTTCTTGCGCGTTATGCGCATGTGTCGCAACATCTTCGTGATCCTCGCCATCATCGGCGTCGGTGTACTCATCCCCGTCCATTACAAATTGTCCGTAGCAGATTCCACAAACACTGTCCAGGACTCGACCAGTTGGATCTTGGAAGTCACGCCCTTGAATCTCTGGGGTAAAAATCTGTGGGCTCAGGTCGTCGTTGCTTGGCTCTTCGACATCATCGTCTGCTTCTTCCTTTGGTGGAACTATCGCAGAATCACGCAGCTTCGTCGCAAATATTTTGAGAGTGAAGACTACCAAAATAGTCTGCACTCGCGAACACTAATGGTAAGCCCTGCCAATGATTCAACATTGCGATCCCCTGTTTTCCCTCTCCTCTCCCAAGATGACAACAAGTAACTGACAGTCTGTCTGCCTCATTAAAAATAGCTGTATGATATTCCCAAACAAGGATGTTCTGATGAAGGTATCGCACGTATTATCGATGGTGTCGCTCCCAACTCGTCTTTCGCGCGAACTGCCATTGCCCGAAACGTCAAAGATCTCCCCGACCTCATTGCGGCGCACGACCGAGCTGTTCGCAAGTTGGAAAAAGTACTGGCCAAGTATCTCAAAAATCCCAATAACCTGCCACCACGGCCAACCTGCAAGCCCTCCAAGAAGGATCGTTCATATGGAACCTACCCAAAGGGCCAGCGACTGGATGCCATTGAGTACTACACTCAGCGAATTCGAGAACTCGAGGTAGAAATCAGAGAGGTTCGTGCCAGTGTTGACAAGCGAAGCTCCATGCCTTTTGGATTTGCCAGTTACTCAGAGGTCGCCGAGGCGCACGAGATTGCCTACCTCACCCGCCGAAAGAAGCCCCATGGCACGACAATTAAATTGGCGCCCAAACCCATCGACATCATCTGGCCGAATATGCCATTGTCTAGCTCCACTCGAAGCCGGAGGAGATGGTTCAACAGTCTCTGGATCATCCTTCTCACCTTCTTCTGGATTGCTCCCAACGCCATGATCGCCATCTTCCTTGTCAACTTGAGCAACCTGGGCAAAGTCTGGAAAGGATTTCAGAATTCTCTGGAAGCAGACACCAAATTTTGGGGCATTGTACAGGGTATCGCCTCCCCCGCCATCACATCCGGTGTCTATCTGGCTCTCCCCGTTATTTTCCGCCGCCTGTCTATCAGGGCAGGAGACAAGACCAAGACGGGACGCGAGAGACACGTCATGGCCAAGCTCTACGCCTTCTTCGTGTTCAACAACCTCATTGTCTTCTCTTTCTTTAGCGTCATCTGGTCTTTCGTTGTTTCCGTCGTCAATGACGCTGACAATGGCGAGAATGCATGGGATGCGATTATCAAAGAGGATCTTGCTGCTAGTATTTTCATTGCCTTTTGCAGAAACAGCCCATTTTGGATCACGTATCTTCTGCAGCGGCAGCTTGGTGCCGCTATCGATCTCGCTCAGATGTGGCCGTTGATCAGTGCCTTTTTCACAAAGACATTCTCTAGCCCTACGCCCCGGGAGCTGATTGAATTGACAGCGCCGCCGGCGTTTGACTATGCCAGCTATTACTGCTATTTCCTGTACTACTCGACGGTCACGTTGTGCTTCGCGGGCATCCAGCCACTCGTCCTCATAGCAACGGCGCTGTACTTTATCATTGATTCTTTCCTGAAGAAGTATCTGATCTTGTACCGCTTCGTCACCAAAACCGAGTCAGGTGGTTTGTTCTGGCGTGTCATTTTTAATCGCTTCATCTTTGGCACCATCTTGTCCAACGGCGTCTTTTTATTGACGTGCTGGGTTCGCGGAGAGGGAACGCACATTCAATTCTTTTGCGTGTGCCCCTTGCCAGTCCTCTTAGTCTTCTTCAAGATTTACTGCGGAAAAGCCTATGACGACCGGATGCGATACTACAAGACAAGAGGAGCAGCAAGGCCGGGTGGTCCGACTGCTGCGCAAAAGGAGAACAACCTCCGAAACGAGAAGCTTGCTAGCCGATTTGGCCACCCGGCTTTGTACAAGCCGCTCATCACCCCCATGGTTCACCAGAAGGCACAAAATCTGCTTCCGTCCATCTACTCAGGACGACTGACGGATGGTAGGGAGGTGGGCCCTGCCGGCGACTTGATGAGCGTCAGTGGCTATTCAGACATGTATGCCCTCAATTCCATGCAAGGTGGCAAACCAGGCAAGGCGGCCGATGGAGTGCCCGGATTCGAGTATGTCTCTGAGTCGCAAATGGACTTTGAGTACTACAAGAACAGAGCAGAGTTTACTGAAGAACATGGCGGTGGCGAGATTTACGGCAAGGAGTTTGACGGGTACCGGCCCGGAACGCCCGGCTCGCTGGACAGCGGCTCCAGGCCAGGGACGCCATCCAACCGCCACGCCACGCCATTTTCGCCAGGAAACGTGAGACTGCCGCCGCCCCATGAAACGGCCTACCGACCCAGCCCCTATGCCGAGGACTCGATCAGCAGGCAGCGCAGTCCGCTCTATTCTCAAGAGAATACCAGCTCGTCTGGCTTGGTGCACAACGCTGCAGTTCCTGCCATGGTGCCACCCACATCATATCGGAATGTATCTCACGAACGGTCACAGAGCCCTGCTATGGACGGGCCTTTTAGAGGCTACCAAGAAGTTCCCCTGGATCGGGCTCGGAGTCCAGCAGTAGGCTCGCCAGCCCAAACCCCTGGTGTAGGAATTGGTGGGCCACGAGGATATGCTGGCGTTCCCCAGCACGAGGACGTAGAAAGTCCGGAAGCGGATCCTATGCAGTATAACTACTTTAGAGGGGGGTCTCGACCGACAAAGCCTCCTGGACAAGGCTGGTAAGGGCTCTGGGCGAAGACCCAAAAAAAAGTAGAAGAAGAGAGAAGAAATATTGTGTTTTTTTTTTATATTGGAGAGATTCTGCATGGCGTTTACGGGTTTTAGACTAGACGATTGACAGACTATTGAGATGAATGAGAGACAGAGAGGCATAATACTTTCGATTCAGGGAGGTTTTGCGATACATGGACAGGAAAATCCATTATCATCTTTTCTTCTTTTCGTTTGGATAGGACATGAAAGAAATATACTTACGACACTATTTTTTTATTTTTATACTATGATTGCATCGGTTCGACGTGTATTTTGTGTTTATTAAACATTAATTACATGATTATCATTTGATCTTTGGCTATTAGGGTGAGAAATATTGGTGCATATATGAATGCGTGCCATCATCGCCGATCCCACGGCAGATGTTGGTTTTTATTAGCACTCCCTCTGAATCATTATTATAAATATCGTATTCCTAAAAAAATGAAAATGAGAATAGAATAAGAAAAGAAGAAAATCCATCTCATCTAGACAAAAGAGCTGCCAGTCTCGGAGAACTTGTCAGCATATCCTCGTAAATCACTTCTCAGCTGGTCCATCAACTCGTCGTCCACAATTGTATCCTGCCAGGACAAGCTAACAGTGAGCTTGGATCCTGCAACGCTCGCCACGTCAACACCAATAGGAGGCCCGGCAACCATCGCGCCGTTGGAGAATAACATGCGAGTGGCCTTGGGGCTGTTGTTTGCCGTCTCAGCGCTCTTCAGCACGCCAATGTTGCTAATCTCCCACGACTCGGTGCGCGGCTTGCCGTCCTTGCCGCGCCAGAAAGCGTCCCAGTCGCCAACAAACTTGAGCATGGCCGTGATGTCGTCTCTGGGGGTGAGGGCGAGCTTGGCAGCGAGCTCTTTCTTGACCTGGAGGGCGTTTTCCCATATCAGCGCGTTGATGTCTGCGTCGGGAGCACGCAGGGCTGAGATGGTCTTTGGGGAGAATTGGTGGTCGCAGGTGCTGACGAGGCAGCGCAGAGTCGTGGATCCGGATGTCTTGTCGTCGGGCTTCTTGGTGAGATATGGCCTGAGGTTGATGGGCGTGCCGGATACAAAGGCGGGAGATTCTGCGGGAGACGAAGAGAGACGCTTGGCGAGCGAAGCCAGCACGAGGGAGTGAAGCAGCGCCGTGAGCGTGACGGAGTGGCTTCTGCAGGCGTCTAGAAGGACGGACAAGGTCTCGGGGGAGATGTCGACGGGCTTGATGCGTGTCTTGAAGGCCAACGCGAAGTCGACGGGCTTGGCGCTCCAGATGGGCTGCTTCTTGGGCTTGAGGAACGAGGGGGCGAAGTGGTTCCACAGGATGCTGACCACGAAGCGGAAGGAGAGCGTGAAGTTGACGGCGGCCTCGAGGGGCTCGGGGAGCGAGGCTGGTTCTGGAAAAGAGAGCTCGGTTGGGATTTCTTTATCCTGGTCTTGGTGGGCGGCCAGGGCTGAGAGCAGCAGCTCGTGGAAGAGGCGGCCGCTGGTTCCGTCCATGAGGGAGTGATGAAAGGCAAAGAAGACGTCTTCCTGTCCGCCGAGCTGGGACAAGATAGCTTCATTGTTGCTGGTGGGCCGTAAGATTGTGACTCTCCACGGTGGGCGTGTTTCTAGGTCCTGCCATTTCTGGTCATGTTCCCAGCCTTGATGCTCGGCGATTTTGTCTTCATACTCCTGTGCCGTCTCACAGGGCACTGATTGAACAGAGACGTGGTCACGCAGATCAAATTGCGGGATGTGCGTGAAGTGAGCGTTGCCAGAGTCCTCGCCGGTAATGCCTACGCGGAGTGCGGGCTGCTGTTTGACAATGGAGGCGAGGGCAGCGAAGAAGGATGGGCTGATTTCGACGCCTTGAGGGAGAGAAGGTGAGGATTGGGGGTAGAGATGGCGGCATGAGACGGTGACGCAGCGGTAGATGCCGAGATGGTGACGGGTGGAGGAGAAGTGTTCACTGAGTTTTGTTTAGTTGGTATAACGTTGCGTAGAATTGAAGATGTATGTATGTATATAAGACATTTGGAGTTTACATGTGAATTGCTCACCTGTGGCCGAGTTTGCGGAGAATCTGGGGACTGGTGGAGTTGTCGGCAAGCATTGTGATGGGTTTGGATCTGTCCAATTGGTAAAAGTGACTTTGGCGAAAAACCTGTCTAAATTGGAGTTTATGGGTAAGAGGTTGCGGATGAGTTCTGGTGCCTGGTTGAGATCGGCCCCTTTTTGGTACAAGATGGTGAGTTACAATATTAGAGAAAACTTTGACTTAAAAAAAAATATGACAATTGGATACAAAAGATGGAGTAGATGAAGCCTTCTATTGAGATGTTCACACGTCCAGAGAGGAAGAGAAAAGCTAGAAAAGAAGAGTAAAGGGTCGGTCAAGGATGAATAATAAATAATGCCACATGTTTTCTCGGGATGTTTGAGACACCCGAGAGGAAACTAATAATGGCTTTCGTCCCTGTTACAATTGGTCAAAGGCGGCCACTCATTCTAACTGCTAGTAAGCAACAGGCACCCGATTAAAAGATAGGGATGGGCGCGGCATCTGCTTGTCCGAAGCTTGACCATAAACAGTATACGATACGATCAAGTCGCTTGAATTTTTCTTTGGTGACGCGGATGCGCTAAACGAATACCCACTACAGAATGGAGTTAAGTCTACGGGGAAGCAACAAGAAGGATTTATGGCTATGCCGTGTGCATGATAGTTGTATTATGTGGTATTTATTAGCAATGGCAATGAACAACGAGTGCAAGCCGGGTTGGATGATATTATGGCAATGGTTATTATTGATTTTTGTTTCATTCTATCTTGGAGAATGAGTCGTACTTACAGTACTTACCGTAGTAGCGTTGGCTGATTTTAGCGAATACCCGTAAAAACTTCCAGTTGAACTACGGAATACGTAAGTTGTCCTTAGTGTGACGGGATGCATTGATGGGCATACTTGTAGCCACCATCATGGTGGGATATAACGAGAACAATGATTAGTTAAATGGGCGGATTCGCAAGTCCTTTGTTTTGTTATTTTGTTATACGCATCTATGAACTTAGGTTCAGCCATACCATCGAGCTCTTACACAAGTACACGCCGTCTACCATTAGACTCAACGCAACAATACTAAAAACGGAGGATTGTCAGGCGCTGGCGCGCGTCTCATTGGCCGCCACACGAGCTGGCTTGGAGTTTGTAAGCTGGATGATTTAACAGCGCCAGTACAGTAGAAGGGATGGACTTCTGTAGGAATTACGCCGGAGACTGTGGTAAAGTTTGAAAAGCGAGACCAGGCATTAGTTTACTTCAGCTTATGTCCAAGATGGGATTATACATATTGCCTTGTGGTTTTCACACTGAACAATGCTGTCAGGCTTGAAGGGTTGGTCAATTTGCTGCTTCGAGCTGTGGAATTCTTCTACAGCCCATGACTATTCTAGTGATGGGTCATGCGAGCTATTTATTTTGAATGAAAAGCCAGGGAGTTTGGTTCTGCAATTTACCTGACATAAGCCTATAGAGCAGCACATCTCGGAGAAATGAAGGGGTTTCGAAGAAAGAATGTTATTCCCGTGACAACAAAAGACTGCTATTTGGCCGTTTCCCTTGAATAGTGCATGAGTCAAGTTGGTGCAGAGCGCGAGGATATTAAGGGCCATTGCCGTCATCTACGCACCACGATACAATATTGCAGGGTTATCATAATCCAAGAATCACTTGCTATCAAGCACTTGAAAAAAGCTCACGTAGATATATTAGAATATACTTAGCATAGCCAATGCTGATGCAAGCTCATCTCCTTCCACCGTCGCTACACTGCCGTCAATTGCGCTTAGTTGCACATCATAAAAGTTACATTTACCCAGCCTGCATACGTAGTGTATCTTGCGTCCCTTCTCACGGCTTGCCAGCTGTCTCTTACTGGAAACTCCACAATCGCACCTTGGATTGTTAGGATCGTTTCCTCGATCATCAGCAAATGCAAGGAATTTCGAGCAGCAAGTGCATTTATAATACGGCCGTCCTGCGTTTCCGTTCCGATTTGTTGAGCGAGTTATGAATTTCTTGCTCTGTCCTCCACAATGACAACAAGCAGGAGGCTCCTCAGGGGGTGGCACAAGAATGCTCCTTGGCAGAAGCCTGCCGTTGACATATATTTCTATGCGGACCTGCTACGGTAAGCTGAGATTCATTTCGAATAAAATATGATCCTGTACCATTTTAAGATATTGTCATAAGATGTTGTTCTAAGGGAGATGAATAATTGTACACACCTAATATCCGAGAGACTTTTTTTTTTCCATCGGGGATGTGTGCCAATTTTATATCTGTAGTGTCCACCGCGAGCATCAATACTTTTCGACGCAGTGGAATGATTTTAAAGTTATGACGAAAGCAATTGTCACACAATCGACGGATGCGGATGGACCTACATCAATGCATCGCAACAGAGAGAAAACTCAGAACCTCATTTCCGCAATCGTATTAGCGAAATTTCCACAATATATTTTTACCAAGGTCAAATATCACAGCCAAATGCCAAACAAAGAAACCATGCGGAAGGTCGTCTAGTTCTATGGCCTATACAAAGAAAAACTATTCAAGCTGCCATTGGTCTCACCGATGAGTGTGTTTATCAGTATTTTTTTTACTCCTTGCATTAGCCTACTATGCTTACTCACTGATGTGCTATGTCTCGCGGTATCCGATGAGGAACAAAAAACTTGAACCCATCTTCCCGTGCTGCGGATAATCCACTGATTGAGGGAGACGTGATTGGAATCAATAGTATAGACTTTTTTTTACCTCAGCCGGATCATTCACTTGTTTGCATTGCCAATCTCACAGACCTTATGGCTTTTACCTATATGTTCATCTTTGAACAGTATGTATTATCTGCATCTAATCTAACATTGACCCTTTTGAATAGTATATTGTTAAGAAGGCAGACACCTACTTCGGCCGGGTCTGTATACATCGTTGATGATGATTCATAGCCCGAGACATTCTTGGTAGTCTAGCAATTGACTAAAGAACCGTGGGATCTTCCATACTCAACCACGAAGGATTTAAAAAAAAAAAAAAAGAGCATAACAAAGCATAACAAAGCATCTACAGTAGTAGTTAAATTACGTATCTAGGCTCCATTTATAATGAAATCTGCTAGTACAGAATGTTGGCTAATTAGTGAGCGTGATACCGACAGTCGCGGGTAGCTTTAAACTGACTGCAAGATTCTTTATCCTTTTAACTTGAATCTTTACTGCTCTCAACAGGGCTCAATATCAAGGCTTAACTGCACGCTTGTAACGCCCGCGGCCAGGGAAACACCACTTCAGTACGGGGGCATCCCTCGAAGAAGCACAAGCCGAGCAGCCACCTGCGGACGCGGAGGTGCTGGAAACCGTTGCCGTATGGAGATTTCTTACGGCTGACCTCAAGCGAGACGTGGCGATCGATGTCGTTGACGTCGTGAGTCTCTGAGCCTGGGTTTCGGAGCCATGCCGAAGTGAAGGCATACGCCGGCGGCAGCTGCACCTCGTCCTCGTATACATTTTCGTATTCACTCATATCATTGTCCTCGCACTCAGTCTCATATTCATATTCGTCATCACCAGACCACACAAATACTGCACGGTAGAATTCCGTCTGTCCCGTCGGGTTATATATGCTACCCAGCCTCAGCTTTCGGCCTGCCTCAATCGCTGATGCCAACTCGTCAGCCATGTGATGGAAATACATCTCAGTAAAGGAACCGAAGTCCTCACTGGCGTCAAACTCCGCATCGTCGGCAAGATATTGATCAATGCGTTCAGCAAGAGGAAAGTGTTCTAGATCATTCAAGCAGTAAACCAGCTGCAGTAGACGCCTTCGTTGATCCCGTTTTAGTCGACCGTTCGGGTTGTTGATCCAGGGCAGTTTCCACCCAAATGTCTTGGTGTTAATGACACGGCCCAACTTCCACAAGTGCCCCTTTGCCAAGATGCCATGCGCTGTCAGTTTCACGTCGGTCAGTCGGCAGCCCTTATTGAATGTGAGCGTCTTGGTGTCATCCGCGGGCGCGCTGAATGCTTTGAACAGTTTTCTCTCGAGAAACGCCGACGTCGTTAGCGAGGCCACTGGCGCTGGGCTGCTGTCGCTATTGTCGAGAATCTCGCCGTTGAGCAAACACATGGCCAGCACCGACAAACTCAAGCTACAACCCTGCTTGCTGAGAACTTCATAGTCCAATAGCGTGGTGTATTGACAGCAATTTGCAACAATGGCCAGCCGGTCCCATGGCTTTTCCATCCCGCGCTTCTCAATATCAGCGACTATTGTCGGTGTCATGGCGCTTGACTTGGGTAGTAGCTCGGTATACCTCCCCGCCGCTCGCTTCACATGTTCGATCCGACTCTTGTCGTCTGGCGACAGATTTACCCTGTCAAGTGCCAGGCACAGGCGCGTCGCCTCCTTGGAGAAATTGATGGACCGTATGCATAGCTCGCCTGGCATGTCACCAAATAATATCTGATGCTGTAGCTTCTGCCGCTCTAGTGATCCATCATGGCGGATCAGCAGCCGCATTTCCTTTCCGCCACGATAGTTCTCCTGGAAAGTCCAGGCGCGGCTCCACCAAAGGTCCCGGGTGATCTCATGAAGTAGCCGCAAGGCCTCTGTCGCCTTATTAACAGTAATTGCTGGCGGGAGCCGATATGGATGGCTGCCGTACACGAAATTCCCCGAGAGGATGCGTTTGAGGAGATCCAGCTCAGATTTACTCTGCAGCGGACGGGCTAGCAACGCAACGGGGTAATCGCTGAGCTGATAGACGAGGTCCATGGCCGGGAGAGCATCGCGCTTATGAGTGCAGCGGTCATGGATGGCGCAGGCCGCAACGCCGCGCGTATCTTGGCAGATGCAGTGGGCGTCGATCCAGAGGAACTGAACCTGGGCGTGGCGCATGTAACCGAGGACGCGATCAAAAACGCAGTTCCGAACGGCCGAAGGTTTGAGACGCTTGTCATCCCAGTCCTCGACGTAGTACCGCCCGCTGTGATTATATTCAAACTCTGAATGCTGCCAGGTATATGATAGCGCGACGTACTCTCCCTCGTCGAAGGCGTTGATAGACGTGCGGCGCAGCTGTGTGCTTCCGCCTTTCAGCTCGAGACACTGGAGCCGCCTGATAAAGGGGAGAAACTTGGCGTGTCTTTGCTGATTGTGCTCGCTGCCAATATCAACGAGCTGCGAGATGATGGATGTTTCGTGGTCCTTGCTGATTTCGCGAAGCGACCGGTCTTTATCGTCATTGCTGGTCATTATGCTGTCTTGAAATATCGAGGGCTGTTACCGTTCTGAAGTCTATGTTCGCGCCCGCTCGCAAATTACTCTTAGACAATCAGCGATTATATAGATTGTCTTCTTCACTCGCATTACAATCGAAATAGCTCGCGTATTCGAAAGCGTTCAATATTTGTTTCAGCAGCAGAGTTACTGCTGGGGAATAGCACTTCCCCCGCTCCAAGTACATGTGTGTGTATTCTTTTTGCAAATTGGTAATTGGCCGCTTCAATTACCACATCAATTAGGCAGCAAGGCTTTTTGAGATATGACAATCTATCAAGGCATACTTAGGTACAATATAGAGGCCAATAATATGTTTATAACTACAGTATATAACGGACTATACATGGGATTAGTTGGATTATGCTACAAGGCGCCAGGTTCCAGAGTCGTCAATATAGGTTAGTGATGTATATTTGAAACTATTCATAAGCCTTAATGGTGTGAGCTGGTCGATTACATTGACTTTCAGATGGTGACCTTCAACTTGGGGGTGCCACCTACTCGAAGTTGCCAACTGTCTTGGCCACGCTGTGCCAAAGCCATCTTTGTATTGGCAAAAAGGCCCTGCTTTGCAACATTCTGCAGAATTGCTACCCATGTGCAATAAGGATAATGTAACGATCCGTTATACCGTTAAGCCAACAGGGCAAAAGACTAGACTAATAACCACTATTGTAGCAGTTACTGTAACGGAACCAGCGCCCTATAAGGGTTTCGCAGTTACGGTGAACCAGGTCGTAACAGATAAAATATATACATCCTACCTAAGACCGATTATTTTTCAACATTATTTTATGTAAAGTATCTGTCAATGGTCTAAACCACTCTCGGAAATTTATTCCACTTAGTGATAATATTGTCCACGTTCTGAAGTCGATATCTTACAACAGGTAATTCCGAGACGGAAGGTCCCGGCAAAGTGATAGACTCTTAATTTTCTATTCATATGAAATATTAATTAACTTGAGTTCAATGATGCAGGTTTCCCACAAACAAGCAATTTTAGTTTCAGTGTCTATCGCCATACACTAGCATCATCCACCCATTGCACCAAACGTGGGCATGTACTCGGTCCAATTTGTCGTGGTATAAACAGATCCGGGCATCTTCCGAAGACTGGAAAACGAAATTGCCAGTATTATCAGACGAGAAGCGCAGTAAAGAAACCCAGTCGAGTACAAAACACCCTGATTGACACCGCGGGGAAGCAGCGGCTGCCTGGGCCACACGCCAGTTCGAGCTGCATCGTCGATTTTCTTGGTCTCTGTACCATTCACTGAATTGACAAGATGGTGAAAGTTTTGAACAAATCCCTTGTCATCGTGTAGCTCAAATGGTTCCGTACGTAAATTTTCAAAGTTACCTTTCAAGTCCAAAAAGTCTCGAAGATCAATCATGAGCGAGTTATCTCCTGTCTCGCAAAAGATTGCTGAATATTTCTTTAGTTCGCCTTTAGCGATGGCATTTTCTAATTCTTCGATTGCATCGGTGATCCGGGATGTACTGGAGGCGTGCCAGGAATATTCGTGCATTAGCCTTAGGCAATTTCCCGCGAATAGCTCGGGATCTCCAGATGCCTTTGTAAACTGGGCAAAGGGGATCACAAGCAGGCCAAGGACGGGGCTCGCTGCGGAAATGCACGTAGCTATTTGCCAAAGCAGCTTCTCCACATCAGTAGGAAACTCAAACCGCCAGGCAATTGCATGTATAGCACCAAAAAGCCCAGAAGCTAGTGCCAGTAAATATACCGCGGGATGAACGTCATTGTTGCCTTTGTAAACCGGTATATTATCGTTCGAGATTCTGGGTGCCTTCTCGGACTTGCCACTGTCAGTCTTCTTGGAACCAGTTTGTTTATTCAGCATGATTGCCCAAAAACTATCAAAAGTCTTCTCTGACTGTAACGACGAGAACCAAGCGATAGCCTTTTGAGCATCATTGGCTTTGTTTTGTGATATGTCGTTAGAAAGTAGCATATGAATTTTGAGCTCAACAGGCCGTTCAATATTTTGGGGTTTATGAAAATAGGTCCAGTATATCAGCACGCCGCAAATGGCAAAGCAGAGTGTGACTGTTTCAAGCTGCGAAAAGTCTACACCTTGAATATGTCGCGTAATGACGGAAAGGATGAGTTGCGAGATTTGAAGAGCAGCAAAGAGCTTAGCCAACCAATCCTGCTTGCTTTTATCTTTGATATCTTCCACTGTGGTCTCTGGGTTTGCGTATGAAAGGTCCTTCGCCTCCGCCAGGTGTTGAGCTGTAGCCAGAAGTCGTCCCTCTCCATTGACATACATGAAACCGCCCATGTTGGCAAAATAACAGTGAGCCAAAGTCCATTTGGGCTTTTTTGATTCGTCTGTGTTATCTTGGTTCTCAAAATTGTCGTCATGTTGCCTCTCCAAATTTTTGACGTCTCCGCTCTCCAAGTCATTGGCAGGTTGGCTCTCCGGATTTTTGTTTCTTGAGTCTAAATACCGGCGACGGCATGGCAGCCATGATAATGTTGGTTTTCGAGACCACCAAGGCCACTCGACAGACTTTTTGTTCTCTTCCATCAATCGGAGGGCTTTCCATGCCATGTGGAATTCAAACATGGCGTGAATCAAGACCAATTCGGGGAACAGCACAGTTATTATCATCCACTTCATCTTCCTCTTCTTTTTCTCCCACCCGCTATCGTCTGTAGCCGGAATATTGAGGTGTTGGATGCTCCATGTGCATGCGATTATAGTAGACAAGCAGGTGCTCACAATGTTCCAAGTGCCTCGGTAGCAACTCCCAGGCTGCCAGCCAACCGCCTCATTACTCGAAACTAGATGCACGGTGCAATTGCGGGCAGCTGCAAGCATAGGCAGAGAAGCCGTCAGCCATAATGAACGTTCAATCATAATGAATGCTTAATCATTGGGTCTACAGACTCTGTTGTTTCTGTGGAATCTTTCAGAATCTTCGTGGGCGGAGAGCTAGCTGTCCGAGGTGTGGAGTATGAGCTGTGAGATTGGGCGATTGAATAACAAATTTCTCTTTTTATTGGAAAGATATATGGCTGTAAGGCTGGCGCTTAATGCTACATTCTCACTGGCTGAATAACTCGAATATTTCTGCAATGGCTCCGTGGCATTGATTGATAGGTTGAAACTGTTGGGCACAAATCATGAATGACATTGTTTCGTGGCATTGATTGATAGGTTGAAGCTGTTGGGCGAAAATGTGTATTCTTAATACTCCCTCTACTGGAAATGCCTCCATTTTATAGGTATGTCCAAGACTCTGCAATTTCGAGCATTTTTTATTGTGTCAGTTTACTCCAAATCGAGCGGTTAATTGAAACAGGCAGTACAAGATACGCAAAATCGACACCGCTGGCGGAGTCAACTCCGACTGTTACGCCAAGCAGGCTGCGCAGGTCATCGCAGGTCATACCACGTTAGCAGGATCAATCATGTCCAGTGAACGGCCAGACGAGGCTAAGCTGATTCGAGCGGCGATGAGCGGCGACAGAGAGACAATTGAACTTCTTTTATCGACGGATCGCCCTTTACAGAGTCGGCCGACTCTGCTTAGCATTTCTAGCAAAAAGATCGCTCTAGACATCAATGCTACAGATAAGATAGGAAGAACTGCATTGCATTGGATAGCAAGCCGAGGTCATGAAGATTGCGTGGACATAATCATGAATCATCCAGGGACTACATCTCTTATCCCTAACAAAGACGGGCGAACGCCCCTTCATGAAGCAGTTATGAAAGATCATGCGAATATTGTGGAGAAATTTTTCACATACGACATTTTCCGCGAAAACATCGATAAAGTAGATCACTACGAACGAACAGCCCTGCATTGGGCAGCGTTAGGAGGCTACGACAAAATATTGCAGACGCTCGTGCAGAATGGCGCCAATGTCAAGCTAAGGTCCAATGATGGGAAAACTGCGCTGCATGTAGCTGCAAATACAAGCCGCAACACGACAAAGTGGATTCTGCTTCGTGCCTGGGTCGCGCAAGGATGCGACGAGGGAGTCATTCGAGAACTCCTTGATGATGATAAAGTTCAAACTGATGCAAAAGACAAAGATTCGCGGACACTACTATCATATGCATCCGAGAGCGGAAACGAGGCAATCTTCAGGCCGCTGGTCGAGACGGGCGCTAGCATCGACGCCAAGGATGACGATGGTCGGACTCCGCTACACTGGGCAGCTGCAAATGGGCATGAGGGTCTTATTAAGCTACTAGTTGAGAAAGTAGCAGATATTGAGGCAAGGGATAAGAATGGCCGGACGGCGCTATCCCGGGCAGCTGAGAGTGGGCAAGAGGGTGTTATTAAGCTACTAGTTGAGAAAGGAGCAGATATTAAGGCCAAGGATTTTACGGGCTGGACGGCGCTATCCTGGGCAGCTGTAAATGGGCATGAGGGAGCTGTTAAGCTGCTAGTTGAGAAAGGAGCAGATATTGAGGTAAAGGATAATGAAGGCCGGACGCCGCTACATAAGGCAGCTGCAAATGGGCATGAGGGCATTGTTAACCTGCTGGTTAAGAAAGGAGCAGATATTGAAGCAAAGGATAAGAATGGCCAGACGCCGCTACACTTGGCAGCTGAGAATGGGCATGAGGGAGCTATTAAGCTACTGGTTGAAAAAGAAGCAGATATTAAAGCAAAGGATGAAAATGGCCAGACGCTGCTACACTTAGCAGCTGAGAATGGGCATGAGGGAGCTGTTAAGCTGCTAGTTGAGAAAGGAGCAGATATTGAGGTAAAGGAGGATGAAGGCCGGACGCCGCTACATAAGGCAGCTGCAAATGGGCATGAGGGCATTGTTAACCTGCTGGTTAAGAAAGGAGCAGATATTAAAGCAAAGGATGAAAATGGCCAGACGCCGCTACACTGGGCAGCTAGGGGTAAGCATGAGGGAGCTATTAAGCTGCTGGTTGAGAAAGGAGCAGATATTAAGGCAAGGGATAAGAATGGCCAGATGCCGCTACATGTGGCAGGTGCAAATAGGCATAAGGGTCTTAAGAAGCGGCGAAAAAAAAAAGAGCGCTCCTATTTGGACTATAGAAGATTCCTAGTTGAAATGTAGTGGCCCGTGCCTTAAAATTTTCTAAAATATAAATTATTTTTAAGAATTGATTTAATAGTAATAAGAATTTGAAAAATATTCTAAAAAAATATAATAATGTATTTTATTAAATAAAGTATATAAATTTTTATTTATTTATATAATAAAAATTAGCTATAATATTTAAACTTAAAAATAAAATTTTAAAATAAAATTTATTTATTTTTTATTTTTACAAGTTAAAATCTTGATATAGGATTTCAACTTATATAATTTATATAAAAAGCTTTAGTATATTTATTTTAACTTATATATAATTATTAAAATCTATAGTTAAACTTTTTATATAGTTATAAGCTTAATAATAAATTAAAATTCAAAAAGTTTTTATATAAATTAAAGAAAGCTTTATTTATATATAATTTTTAAATATGTTTTTATAATTTATTTAATTATAATATATTTATATAAAACCTTAATAGTTTTGGAAAATTAAGGTGCACGGACCACTTAGCGCGGTGCACGGACCAATACAGTCCAAATAGGAAGACTCAAAAAAAAAGAAGATATTAAGGTAAAGAATAAAATATTAGGCTAGACGCCGCTACACTTGGCAGCTGCAAATGGGCATGAGGGCATCGTCAAGCTATTTCATCGAGAAATTTAAACAGCTACGAAACTTTGCCCATTTTGAAAATAGTACCTATTAATCCTGCTATGGAGATGCTATCCTCGATGTATCATTTCCTACTCCACAGGCTTAGACCCGTAGTCATGTCTTGGTAGTGCGATGTCTCTTTAGATTAATTTACCGTAAATTGAATCCAGATAGACACTATTAAAGCTAAAAAAGTGAAAATTTAGCTACTGCTGGTTATAATATTGTTTCTTTCCACAGAGATTACCTACTACTCCAATGATAGTACTGCAGAAAGGGATTCGACGAGAGTACCGAGTAACACCGGACATTTTTTTCCAGGTCCTACAGTAGCATACTAGCAGCAAAAGCTGAAAAGGGTGCTCAGAGGTACAAGTCAGTGCTACATGGAATCTCTTTCCGCAGTTAACTTGGTTGGGGAGTTGTATGGACATAGGTCCAAGAGCACATAATATTAAGTTGGAATAGCTACCAGAAACTCTTTGATTTGCAATTCAAAATCTCTAAATGAGAGATAGAGATTAAAATAGTAGCACGAAATGACATGTAGATAGATAGCAGCGCTACGTGCCAGCCAACATGATATATCCAGACCTAAGACTTGATGATACCTATTCCCGCACGCAATGCTGCTTATGCTCTCCATTATTGTTAATGTCACGACTTGAGAATCTTCAAGGCATTAGATAAGTCTTCAATCTTCTTCACCAGCCTCAAACGACGCCTCTTGGCCAATTTTGTCTCGCCAACTATCCGCTCGAGTTCCTCAGGTTCCAAGTTGATGACCCACTCCTGTGTGAAAACTTTCAACGGACTGGAGGGACCATGTAACAAACAATAGTCAACGGCCAATTGGAAAACATTGTCGATAAAGCGATCAGCGGCTAGACTGTAGTAAGCCTGAAGAATGTCATGGATATCTTCTTGCAGCTGCTCCACATTCCGCTTTCCTTCGGCAGCTTTGGCAATGTCATCTAAATTAATCATGTACTGAAGATCTCCGTACTGCTTGGTGTCCTTCCTGGCCGTAGGACGCAACAGCTCTATGATCCGGTAGCCACGAGCTTTCGATAGAGCCTGAGAAAATTGCCGGTTTAGCGTATAAGGCTGCTTACGCTGTTCGACTTCAATCAGCAGACCGGCTTGGTCCATTGCGGTCTTATAGCTCTCCACCACTTTCTCAAGGATGGCGGACCATAAATGGCCGCGAGCTTGGTCCTCAGGACAGACGGACTTGAGAGCGGCGGCGATGAAACGATGAAGGGTAATGATGACTCTGGTCATATAGACCTTGGTCATATCGCCCCATTTGCATGACTGTTCTGCAAAAGATAAAGAAAGAAAATGTGGGTTAAAGGTGCCAAGATCCAGACCTCTTGACTGTAAGTGAACGTCGTTGATCCATGCGGCAAAATCGCCTCGCGGCTTGGGAATGTCCGGGAGAGGCGTAATAATATCACCGAGTTCAGAAAATTCTCCTGGTGTAATGTCATCTACCTTTGCCTTCTCGAGCAACCCTCGCAGGTTATCTATTATCGGGTCTGTTGGATTTTGTTTTGCTTTATGGCCGCAATTAACTGTCCTCTCAGCTCCCATTTCACCTGCTATCTGCGGCTTCAGCAGCTCCAAATTCTCAAATTGTCGTGAATGGGCACTCTCTCGAAAGTCGGCACTGAAAACATCGGTTATGTTCACCACGTGGGTGATCAGACGAAGCTCGTCTTGCCCAAAAACCGGATCTGCATTATAGTCGGCGGCTAATGCTGCTCTAGCACGGTCCTGGAAAGTCCCAGCAATACGATTGAGGAAAATGCGCTGCTCGCGCTCATCTTGGCGAGGCGGTCCAAGGCCATCCAGCTCTTTCTTACACTCTCTCATTTGACCATTGACATCCTGGACCAATTTGGGAAACTCACGTCGGGTAAGTTTGTTCAACAGCGAGGTAAGCTGCTCTCTAAGGGCTGGGATACCTACTCGTCCTTTAGGAAGATCAACCCATGGCTTGCTTTGGAAAAGCTTGTCAAGCTCTGACTGCCCCCAAAAGCCGCTACTTGATCCGCGGTTTCGGACAAGGAAGTATCCGAGGGTAAGGGGGCGTTTCTTCCCCTGAACAAGGTCACAGACAGCAGCCTGAGCACTGGGCTCAGATACTAAGTCGGGTTTGGTGAGCACACCTAGGGTACGCTCTCCACGTTTGTCGTAATCTTCTGCAAGCTCCAAGATCTCCTGCGTGGCAATGTCGACATTACTCGGCAGCACTGCCAAGATAATTGTACGGTCGTCTTTAATATAGCCCTTAACCATATCCCTCACCAAAGCCATGTCATTCTTGGTGGTCCCTTGTGTCGTGGTACGGAAGATTCCCGGGACGTCGATGATGGTGAGATAGTCCTCGTGAGGCCCGCGCACCTCGATCTTGAGGACATCTTCACTGAACACCGCGCCACTTCCTGTTGAGAGATCCGTCCGTAAACCCATTTTTTCATTGACCTAGTTTCTATTGAGCCGTCAAATTCCATCCTAGCTATTCAATTTTC
Source organism: Trichoderma asperellum (assembly GCF_020647865.1). Taxonomy (NCBI): domain Eukaryota; kingdom Fungi; phylum Ascomycota; class Sordariomycetes; order Hypocreales; family Hypocreaceae; genus Trichoderma; species Trichoderma asperellum. The sequence goes on along the minus strand of NC_089415.1, from coordinate 6,937,771 downwards.
ACTAACCTTCTTCAATATGTCCGTGAACTGCTTTTGAAATTCAGAACCTGAAGACAGCTGCATATGAAAACCCTTGATTTGTTCCTTATGCTCCTCTGATGCATGTGGTCCAGGAATAATGCATATATGAACGCTATCATTACTATCGCGCCGAGATGTGATTTGCGTTGCGTGACGAGTGCAAAGGCTTTGATCTTTAGGAAATGGAATTCCACTCAGGCTTTCCAGTAGGGAAGATTTGCCGGAGCTTTGATCTCCGACTACAACCAGCTATTTTACGAGTAAGCTTGCGAGAGAGACATGAGAATATTTGTCTTTCAACTATACCTGAGGAAGAGGCACATGCTGTCCAATATTCAGATCACGAAGCTTGTCAACCCTTTCGAGCAATGCCGGGTCTGATAAAGTGATGACATCCCGGCTGATGGTTGTATCTTTTGGGATTTTTAGGGAGAACATTCAGGATGATGAATAATGTGTTTATTTACTGATCAAATCTTTGTTCGAGTAGAAGATGGAGGACATTTCAATTATATATTCAAGGACTAGCGTTCATTTAAGTGAAGGCAGGATCAAGCTGCGTCGTAGCGATGTCTGTTTTGCTGTACATGTCTTGGATCGTGATTCGCTCATTTTGAGGCTCCCCATAATCAAGAGGGGTCATGGAGCGTTGCAATATGCATGGCTGTGCAGCAATTTCGCCCTGTTTCGTCCAAGTAGCAAAGATGTTCGCGGGGATCGAAAGCGAGCGATTTGAGACGGCTGTGATTCAAGAATGAGCCGCCTTTTTAATTAATATCTGATACCTGATATCATATGCACACATACGTACGTCCCCCCATTGGTCAGTTTTGATGCTTCGTCCGCATCAAGCCCCGCCGGAGATGTCGTTATGAGCTGCAAGAAAATGTCCTAAACCTGCAGTTGGCTTGATAAGGCACACATTGTGAGCACCTCACCTTCCATTGGCTACGTTTGATGCTCTCGTACCCACATCTGAGATGGCAATTGGCTGAAGCAGCGCATTAAGCGTAGCATCAATGAGCATGTGAGAAGTAGGCAGAGGCAGGTAGACAGAAGTAGGCGAGAGTTGTGAAGTGAAAGACGGGTATAAAGTCGATGGTGCCTCGCTGAAAAAAAAAAAGTCGCTCTTACGCTCCTTAGGCCTCGCCTCAACCTCAACCTCAGCGGCGCACACTTCATTCATCTCGTTTACAGTCCTGGGCCTATGCCCAGGACTGCACAGCTTCTTAGCTCAAGACCTCTTCTTTAAACAACAAGAGTCGGGTCTCCCGGGCTCTAAGCAGGGAGACTCGCATCAGTCTCCTCCTTGTCAAACAACGAGCAGCGTGTTAGTAGAGCATTCAGTCAACGCATCCCCTTTTGCCGTCCAGAAGGCTACGATCCTTCGGCATCCTCGTTTGAAGGCTTTGAGTATTTATTCGGTATCGACTGTGCGGGCAATGATGCGATCGAGATATATAGCGAGCGCGAAAGTTCCCCGTCATCCACCGCCTACTCACCATCGTCAGAGAACGAGAATGCCGACAGCACTCTTTTGGGATTAGGAGATTCATTCGGAACTCAGCAAGACCGCTTCTTAGGCCACGGCTACGGCCACGGCCTCAACATCCCCCATTCTCCCATCATCGACCCTACCCACCACCCTTGGGAAGAAACCTATCCTCCCTTGGAAGAAACCTTACCCCCTTTGGAAAACATCCAGCAACAGCAGCAGCAAACCACCAGTCCAATTTCGGTTGAAGAAACAACAACGGGCTCTCAAGACAATGGTACCGCTCGGCCCCGTTGTAGTATTTGCGACAGGCACTTCGCTAGCAAAAGCATCTTGGCGCGACATTTCAAAATCAAACATGCAGTCAACCGGGAATACTGGGTTTGCACTGTCAAGGGTTGTTCCAAATACATGAAGGAAGTCAGTATGAAGTATAATTTCAGGCGGCACTGCAGAACGAAACACCCGATGGTGGATCCCAAGCAGTTTGGTCTCTGAGTAATGTTGACAGCAGCTCGTCCCTCACGCTGATGGCCACCGGACCCTGTTTGGGATCGCGGGGTCTTTGAGGTGGCCTCCGGCGTGAGGCACGAGCTGCCGCTTCACATGCCTCACCGTCATCGGAATCTCTTAAGCCCGCTGACGGTGAGATGTGTGAAGCGCATCACTTCATTTTCTTTGAGACCTTATTATAAACACAATATATATGCCTATTCTTTAATGCTGCACCGTCTCAACTGTCTCTTTTGTGTTCTTTTACGCTTGTGTAGATATGTGTAGTATACAGCCCAGCTGAAAATATGCACCTGTGCTAGCTACTTGTCCAGCTTTGGTGCTCAGGAGAAGCCTCTTAAAGACTGTAACACTTCTTTTCATTTTGAGGAGTAGTTCTAGTTGTACAACTGTTTGAGCCTGTAGTTCACTGTCTATTTGCGCTGAAATGCCTCGGCCTAAGTTAGGATACTTGTGTGAAGCAACTTGCAGACATTTGAACCCTGGTGTTGGCAACTCTTGAAACACAGAAAATGCTTCAAAGTAGAGTTAAATACAGATTCATCTATATCTAACAACTTGTAACTACATGTATAGAGTAAACAGCAATTCATACTACAACTGACTTATATCGCAACCAACCTTGTATGCACTGTAAGCCTATTAGTGCATGTCCTGAGCACAGACCGTCGACAACGAGCCCGCCTAATTTAGCTCACCGTCTTCCCCCAGAAAGCTACAGGGGCTTTGCCGACCGCTAGTTCGGGCCAGAACGCGCTCACCTTCAGATATCCATCACACTATTTTTTCAACGCTTCTCCAGGGGTCCGACATATCGCTTCCACGCACAAATATAGCTTTGCATCAGCATTGCGACGCTCGATACACGTCAGCGTTCAGCTTACCAAAAATACATCGCATTCACATTTTCGCCGGCAGCCATCGAATCCATCCATCGTATACCGCCGTCGAGCTTGGAGCTCCGTGTCGCATCTCATGACGCGCCACCTCCTCGACTAACCCAAGATTCACCAACCGCAAAAGAGCTGCCTGCTGTAGCAACCATGCGCCGTTCCGCCATTGCATTTAATTTTATCGATTCGTCTTCATCACAATAGCTAGCAACAAGCTGCAATGCAAAGCGGGAGCCACGCAATTGGCGCCCGGCCGAACGGACGTCCGACGCAGTTCCAAGTGAATCACGAGAGCCGCAAGCCGTTATTCTCCAGCAGCACCGCGCGGCCCGATGACAACAACGAAAATGGGTTGCACGTGTACACGGCGAGGACGCCGGCCTTTGGACGAGCAGGAGCTTCGGGGACCGCGGGCGGCGTCGACAATAAGAAAGCGAGGCCGTCCTCGGAGAACTTGGCCAACGCCAGCGTGGTCTCTTCAGGGGGCACGCGCATCCCGCGAATGAACAGCCTGCCGCAGACGCGCCGAAAGCCTATATCGCTGCGTGAGGCCATGGAGATGGCAGAGGGCGAGGAAGAGGCGGCAAAGCTGATGTCAGAGGCCGGCCTGGACAATCCTGTTCCCGTTGACGGGTCGCCCAGCCCTGCGCCGCGGCCCTGGAGAACGAGGACAGCGTCCGAAGTCTCAGAACTGCGGCGAATACAGGGAGAGGACCATCTGGACACGAAGGCGCGAAGCAAGATCCCGTCGGTGCGCAATCCCAGCTTCAGTGCGACTCTGGTGGGAGGCAAGGAAGCTGCGGTGGGAGCATCGCCAGCAAGGGCCACCCTCCTCAGCGGCGGCAACGGCCTCGCACGGCAGCGATCGAACGAATTTGCTAACCCAGCTCTTCGTAACGCACTGCGATTGGGCCCTAGAGCTACCTCAACCATTGGCGGTGATAGCAATGGCCTTCCCGATCTAGTCCCAGGCATCGAGGATCCCCTGTCTTCTATCGATCCTGCTCTCTCTGCAGCAACCCTGGTTCAAGAATCTTCCCCAGACAAGAGCTTTGCGTGGCAGATGGATGAAGATTTTACAGCCGGCGAGCTGCAAATATCTGATAGTCCTCGAGTTAGGGTCGGCGTTCGGCCATTTGCCAGCCGGCTGGGATATCGCGACGGTGAAAAGCAAGACTTTGACAACTTACCTCGAATCTCCAACCCAGGTTCACGCAACACAAAATTAGACGAGATACGATCACTAGAGCTCAAGGCAAACGGCAGCCAGATACCATTTGCAAGCTCAGCACGCCCAAGGCCAGCAAACACAAAGTTGGATGATATACGCACAAGAGAAGGGCAGGTAGAGCGCCAGATTCCGCTGCCGAGCCGACACCTGGATACGTTAAAGAACACGAGACTGGAAGAGATTCGGCAGCGCGAAGCCGACGGAGTATCGAGACGGGCATTCGCCGCAGCTCGCCTTCAGGAAATCAAAGAGCAAAACGCCATGGCACGCCCCCGGTCACCCGACGAAGATTTCAAATCCCGTGCAGCCTTTGGGTTGGCACGCCGGCGCCTAGCCAAACCCGATGCGGCTGATGAGGCGAAAAAGGAGGAATTGCCGCCATCACGAATTGGGGGAGGATTTGGTTTTGGGGGGATTGGTGGTAATGGTAAGACGGTATCAGATACGCCCGCGACAGCCTTTAAGCGAGACCCGAGGCGTGCAGAGGGGGATACAGCAGCAAAGCTGGACAGCGAAGAGCAGAGAAAGGACAGCGCAATAAAGCCCAAGCTATTTGATCGAAAATACGACGACAGAGACCTGTTGCGACGGCTGGCAAGAGCCGCCAGCTCCCCGACAGCTGAGACCGAGTCCCGCGCAAAGCAGCTGCCCACCGCTGCGCCAGCTGACGAAGAAGATAAACAGACCGCTACCAAATCAATCGCCGATAGAATCGCCTCTCGCCTGTTTGCTTCAAAGCGCGCTTCTTCTCTTCCCACGCCTGAGACTAAAGCAGCGACTGACGGCAGCGCTAAGGATTCCGAAAAGCCAAAGCCTACGGTGGGATTTGCCGGTCTGCAGCGCACACGATCGATTGAATCAATTAAGAGCAAGCGGTCCAGTATGCAGTCAGAACCGGACCCGACAGATAGGATAGAGGCGGAGATGAAGTTGTTTGCGCCTTCGGACAACCATTCTGAACGCGGCTCTCTTCGCGCGCCCTCCCCTCCTTTTGACGATGAATCGGATGAAGGTAACGTTAGGATCAAGGACGAGCCCGAAGCAGAGGCGACGCCGAAACCCTCCAAGCCGGATCCTTTATCCATGCCGACTCCAAGAGTGACTGGCGCCTATGTCGAAACGCCAGTTACTGTAAAGACAGAGAAAGCGGTGCTCAAATCCGAAGATATCAAATCATCTGCGGAACCGTTCTTCCCGGATAGGAAATTGACCTTTTCTTCCTGGAGAAACAGAGATCAAGACGCAGCTTCGGACCCCGGCACGACTGATGACGGCGACTCTGTAATCTCAAAGTCGGCAGTCGTTAGAAAGCGAAGGGCAAAGTCGCTGCCTCAACGCAGGCTGCCCATCAAGAACTCGGTCAAGCTTCCCTCTGTCAAGGATGACATGATGGAGCTGCGCCGCGCATACAACATTGACGACTCGACATTTGACGATTTAGATGAGATTCTGTCTGGCAGGAGTCTAGCCAGGGCTGCTAAAGACTTGAAGAGCGGCAGCTTTGGCCGGTCCTCGGCAGTCGACCTTGATCTAGACCTTGATTCAGAGTTTGACTCTGCGGACTTGATTAAGAGAGAAGGCAAAAAGGACGGTAAATCGTCAAATTCCGACGGCGAAATTGCTGCTTATGAGCGAATGAATAAGACGCTGCAAACTGGCCTTTTACGGATTCGCTCGGCAAAGCAAGGCATCGAACGCATCGAGGATCGATTCTCACGAGCCCAACCATTCTCGCAGGGAAAGAAGAACATGACTAAAGCCCCTGAAGGCCACGAGCACCATGGTCACCTCAGCCCTCAGGCAGGATGCCCGTACTGCACGTCGCCGTCGGGTGCTACTACAGTCACCTATCTTCATCTCGCGCTGCCACGACTATACCACCAAGATCCTACTTTCCGCCTCACCTGGCTTGGTCTGCTTGTTTTCATTCTCTCAACATGGTATGCCGCCGAGTCAGCCATGTGCGCCATGTACTGTCGACCAACCACCTGTCCTGCTTCCAAGTCGCCTTGCGTCTGGTCCTTTGATGACCCGACAGATTTCGGCACGGCCATACCCATCAAACTGGACCAGTGGATCACGGGCGGTGGAGGGCGCCAAGTGGCATCAGTTGTATATGAAGAGGCTTACGATTGGATTGCCGATATACAAGACCTGGCTTTGGGGCGCGACATTGAGGACGTGGATATGGAGACGCTCTCACCCGAACAGAAGCGTCGGCATAGACGCCGTCTGAGGAAAAAGGGCCTTTTGGCTGCTAGAGAACCGCGACCGGAAGACCAGGCGAAATGGGACGAGTGGCGAGCAGCAAGATTGGCAAAGGAGCGAGGTGAAGAGGTGAGGCCTCAGGTATATAGCAAAAGCACAGCGGCGCCGACAGAGGATGAAGAGAGTGGATGGGTTAAGGTGAAGCGAAGCTGGGGGAAATGAGGGTTTTGGAGTAGTTTTTGCGTGCTGTGGTTCGTTATATTTTGTAGTTTTATATGCTCTTTTTTTTTTTTTACAATAAGCTTATTAACGAGATAATGATGAAAGCTGGGGAAATGAAGAATCAAGTTGGAGTTACGGAACTATAATATATTGAATATGACAATAGTAAATACATTTTGTGTTTTAGGAGTGATCTTGGTACTTGGGTTGAAGATGCTACTGTAATTTTAATCAAGTTCGATATTCATCATAGGTGGTAGAACAATGGTTGTATTTTTATAGGCTTCTAAAAAGCAGCTCTCTCGTGACGCCAAAAACACCCTTTATCCAGCAATGGTATACAAAAAGAGACAAGAAAAGGAAATTTTGGACAGCAGGCCGGGCCAATTAGTTGTCCAGACCACCCCATTCGTCGTCCTCATCGCCCTCTGCCCCGTCCATATCCTCATCCTCACCCTCATCCTCATCATTCTTCTCTGCCCACGGCAATCTCTCGTCGTCGTAGCTGTCTGCCGAGCGTTGTCGCAAAGACTTGACAGGACACCGCTTGAGCGTCTCAACCAAAGAGCCAACCTTGTCCACAAACGCCTTTGCGTCCTCATTCCCCTCCTGCGCAGCAGCAATGGCGCCCTCACGCTCAAGCTCATCCACCCACACATCCAGCACATGCAGCCTCAGTCCCAGCGCAACCTTCTCCTCATCCTCAGCATCAAAACACCACCTCGCGAAGACACCCACAACCTGCTCCGTCAAAGCGCCCTTGTAGCCCTGCTCCTTGACAAGCTTCAAATGCGCGCCAAACACCCTCCTGACGAGAAGCAGGAACTTGTCCAGGCGCAGCGCCTCAATGTGCGGCCACTGCGTGCCGAGGACGGACCAAAAGGCCGCGAGCCAGGGCTCGACGCAGGCGGGCTGCAGGCCAAAGAGCAGGTTGGCGAGGTCGGTGGCGAGGGCCTGCTGGGGACGCGGGCGGTCCGTCATCCAAAGGGCATAGTAGAGGCCTGTCCAGAGCTTGCGGGCGTCGATGGGCGTGAGGGACTGGCGAGAGGAGAGGAAGGCTTGGAGGGAGGAGAGGGATTCGGTGCGGAGTTTGCGGTCTGCTCTGCAGTGTTAGTCGAAAGTTCTCTGTGTATAAATGAAAGAATTGCGAAAGAAGAAAAAGGTCAAAGAGAGGGGGAGGGCAAAGACGGACCGCTTGAGGCGAGGTTTCTGATAAAGGGCATCTGCTGCGCTTCTTGCGCAGAGACGGCGGCGGAGGCAGCCATTGCGATGGATAGAGGGTGGGATTGGTATGTGTTGACAAATGAAGATGAATTCTAAATGCTACAGCGGCTTCTTTGGTTTATTTCAAACGCTGGTCTCGATTGGGCGGAGTTGAGAAGGAGAATGGTTGGTCAAGAAAGATGCAGCGCAGAAAGACGTCCTAGCAGCATAAATTTTGCCTGGGCCTTGGAAAAAATCGAGGTGAAGCTTCGGTGAGCGGTGCTCGGTGAGTGATGGTGCCCCACCGCGGCTGACCGAGACTTTGGGCAAGAGACAGAGACTTGTACTTGACTCTACGGCGCTTAGCAGGTAAAAGGCTTGCAATCCAATAGTAGTACCGTATGTCATATGTCACATAGTCTACCGCTCGCAAAAACAGGTATGCAAGCAATGATTATTCATCCCCAGGTAATCATTTGACTTGATGCTGTCCTACAAATCATTCCAAATCACTGACTGATACACGCATCCGATCCGATTCCACAGGTACCAGGTACACACCTGCACCCACCGCCCAGGCTGCCTCTTTTTCGCCCTGTCGCTGCCCCGCGCCCGGCCATCGCGGTGCCTCCCACGCCTGAACGTGTAACAAGCGCCGCACCCCACATCCGTCATCGCCTCCGAGTCACAGGTACCTGCCCCGACCGGCGGAGGAAGATTCTCCATTTCCTGCCAACCAACCAACCAACCCTTCTTTCGTTGCTTCATTTTTGCTTCATCCCTCTTTTTCTTTTCTATCCGTCTTTGTCTCTTTTTCAGGGCTCGACCAGTGTGCATCCAGTCTTCGCTTCCTTGATACGATACGACATTCGTTCGACAGAGCTGCAGACGATCATACGAGCGAAAGGGAATAAAAGAAGCAAGCCCGCGAAGAAAGAAGCTCTCTTGACATACAAACAGACACCGGCGTCTCCATCTCGACAAGCGTAGACCGGTCTCGCATCTCTCGAGAGCATCAGCAAACACACACACTCTCTCTCTCCAGCTCCTTCAGTCACAAACCACCTCCAAAATGTCCACCAAACGCATCACAAAGGTCAGTCACTCCCCCATCTCCCCATCAACACCAGACAAACAAACCAAAATACTAACATCCACTCCTCCTCCAGGAATTCGCCGAAGTCTCCCAAACGCCCCCCGAAGGCTTCATCGTCTCCCTCCCCCCCAACGACTCCGTCCACACCTGGCACATCACCCTGCAGCCTCCCCCCGCCACGACCTTCTACCCAGGTCGCTTCGGCATCCTCCTCACCCTCCCCACCGACTACCCCTTCAAGCCCCCCGTCGTCAAGTTCGTCACCCGCCTCTACCACCCAAACGTCACAAACGACTCCCTCGGCAACGTCTGCCTCGGCATCCTCAAGGCCGAGAACTGGAAGCCCAGCACAAAGATTGCCTCCGTGCTCGAGGCCATCAGGAACCTGCTCATCGAGCCCCAGCCCGACGACCCGCTCGAGGAGCGCATCGCCGACGAGTACCGCAACGACAGGGCCACGTGGGAGCAGAAGGCCAAGGCGCAGGTCACAAAGTATGCTCTTGAGGACCCGGTCTTTCCGGCGACGGCGAATTAGAATCTGTCTGGGGCCCTGGAGGGACTTGATTTAGAGTAACGAGCAAAGGGGTAGAAGCTGGAGGCGGGATGGACGTTTAAAAAAAAATAAACATAAAACAACCAAGATGGGAGAGATGGAAGAGAGAGACAAGGATAAAAGGCTGAGTGAGGAGCTCAAGGATCCACAAGTCGTTCAGTTGTGTTTGGTGCATCGGCGTCATTCGATGATGGCAGCGGGCATAAAATGGAGAGGGTTCCGCAACTTTGGCTTTGACTCTGGCTTTTGATATTGACATGGTGGATATTGCGCAACGGACGTCTACAAGGATGGATGGAACAGCATTGCTAAGGCTAGCAGCAGCATGGTATTTAGTGTTTGTTTTGTTTTCTCAAGCAATAGAAAAAAATAAAAGCTGGCTATCGCTGGCTTGAAATCTCATGACTTAAGAAAACGAGTGTCTCTCACGAATTCTTTCTGTAACTCTGCAAAAAACAATGATACAGCCCAGCAATGCCAAGTATTAACTTCACAAGGTTTCACTTCACGAGATTTCACATAACACATACAAGCACACAGAATCTACAATAGTGAAAGAATAAAAGTCTTCGTTTCAAGAATTCATTCATTGGCCGTGCACAAACCCGTGTCTGTCTATAGGTGGTATAACACGCCAGTGTCTTTTGCCATATTACTCCCCCCCAAAAGCTTTTTTCTCTGGCCCTTATTCTATCCAAGTCAACACACAAAAATAAGAAAGAAAAAAAAGGAAAAATAAGATTTTTGTACATGCCCATCCTTCTATGCTGCGCACCACAGATGTAAGAAATAAAAGAAAAAAGGAAAAGAAAGAGAAAAAAAGGAAGAAGAGGACAAAAAAGGTAGAAAAGAAATAATGCAGACAAGATGTATACAAAGCAACACAAAAGCTGTATTTCTCTTTCGTCTTTCTTGCTCAAGCACTATCCCCCCCCCCTGCTTTTGCTTCTTCTGGTTGTTTTGTTTGTTTGCAACAAGCATCCGTCAAAGTTCCTCTAACAAGGGGACCTGGCACAAGTTGCAGCCGTAACCGTCGTCATGGTATTTTTGATGAAACCAAAGGGTAGCGCTTCTTCTCTCAATTCCACCAGCACGCCCGTATGATGAAAATAAAAAATAAAAAAATAGTAGGAAATTTAGAGAAGAAAATTAAGGATAGTGGGAGGAAGAAAGAAACAAAGGAGAAAAACACGCTGTGTTCGGAAATACCTGGTGAAAAGGTAGATGAAGGGAGGGAAAATAAAAGAGGTGAATGAAAATGCTTATGCTTCAATGCATCGTAGCCGCTGTCTGGGCCTTTGGATGGCATCTCCCTCAAACGCCTGCCGTGCTATGGGTAAATGAAGAAATGGAAATAGAAGAAGAGAGAAGAAAAAAAAGAATTATAAGGTATGAGAATCGAAGTAAAACCGAAGAAGAGGAAATAAGACGCCGGTGGTATCAATGCAAAAATCTAGCCTCCCCAAGCTCAATAGCTTCTTGTTTCTTTTATTTCTTCAGGCCAAAGAGGCCGCCCTTCCGCTCCCCATCAGCCTCTCTGCCATGAGCTCCGTGGTGTGTTGCAGCCTTACTGCGAGACCGCAAGAGAAGATCCTGCTGGGCTTTATCACGTCTTTCTTGCCGGCGCTCCTCAATCACTTCTTGACTGAGGTGGTTAAAGCCGTTACGCCTCTTGAAGCAAGTCTCCAAGACTTTATTCGCGTCCAGCATCTTCCTAGGCAGAGACTGGACTACACCAAACATTTCCATTGGGTCTCCAATCGCCTTGATTTCGGCTTCTCCCAACTTGAAGATGGCCAGAGCAACCCGGAAAAGAGTCTTGGATCCCTCGTAGAAGAAGACATCCCAGACACGGAGCGTTGTCTCGATGGGCAGTGTCCCGATGTAGCAGCTCATGAACCAAGCAGTCATGCAGAGGGTGATGGGAGGAAGCCGCTCAGATGACAGCGCCAGATGGGGTTCCTTCCTCTTCAGACGAAGCGTCAGCGGCGAAGGCGTCAGCGGTGACTTTCGCATTGACATTGATTTGCTGGTCATTGGTCTGGACAGCGGCTCGCCGCCATCTAGCTCTCCTCCAATCTTATCCCACACAGCAGGCATCGTGTCCCGGAGCTCCGTCATCAAAACTCCAAGATCTACCTTGGAGCCCTCGAGGCTCATCTCGTGCGTGCCAGGGAGATAGATGTGGGTGATGACGTTGAGCAGCCAGAATGCCTGTTCCTCTGTATCCACAAAGAGAAGCAAAAGGCCGGCGATGAAGTTGAGGCTCTGGCAGTATCCAATGCGAGGGTTGTAGACGGCAAATGCAAGCAGGACGCGGCGGAGTGAAGCAATAAGCGGCGGCTCGCCTTGTAGCCCAACGGGGCCAGGTCCGCTACCGTCCAAGGCCGCTCCCCTGACCGTAGATTGGCTTGCCCTCTCGCTGCTAGTCGTGGTGTCGAGCATATCGGCGGTGGCTTGCGAAGGCTTGAACTGAATATTATCAGGGAATGTCCGGTGAAGATCGCGCTCGATGGCCTCAATGTCAACATGCTTGGCCTGTCTCAGCAGTAGCTTGTCGTAAAGGCCGCCGTGCTTGGCCAGAATCGCTGGGCCGCCTGCGTAGTAGAACCACGCAGCTCCTCGCCAGTCCGGCGGGATGCCTTTGCGGACGAAACGCTTCGTCTTGGCATTTGGAGATGGGAAACGTTGGGGGCGGTCGGTCATTAGGGCGCTGTCCTTGAGGTAGGAAACCCACTTCTTGCGCCGACGGGCGAGGTACTGAGAGTATCCCTTGTCCCAAGCATCATACTGGGCTATGCTGATGAACTGATTCTCCTTTTTGAATCCGTACCGGTCACGCGCTCCCGGCAACTCAGGCTGAGGGACCGGGACACGCGCCGATGAAGGGGAAACCGATCGAGATTCGGGGACAGAGGGAGGTGAAATACGAGAAGGGCTTGGGCTGGGGGTGGCGCCTCTTGTGTGAATGCCGTCCGAGTCCACACCCGACTCTGCCGTTCTGGACGAGTTGCGGTTTTCTGGAAACTCTAGATCGTTGTCTAGGTCGTGTTCCGGGTCGTGGTCGAGGTCATGGTCGTGGGTGAGAGCAGGCACCGTTGATGTGAAGGCGGCGCTGGAAAAAAGCATCTTTGATTGCCTGATTTCCATGTCTAGGGCAGAATGCTGAGCAGGCACCGGAGGCACCGGGTCCGAGTCAAACTCGTCATCGTGGATGCGCTCAGGTACCGGTTCGGACCTGGCGGTAGCAGGACGGTGCATAACGCTAATCATGTTGTCTGGGACAGCGTCCTGGAGCTCGGCCGATTCTTCCTCTGTTGCTTCTTCCTCTATTACCTCTTCCTCATGTGTATGTAAAGTTGAGTGTCCGTGCTCAAGCCCGTGCTCGGGTTCGTGCTCAAGCTCGAGGCCACGGTCGTGCGTTGGCTCTAGCTCTGATTCTAGTACCGTTTCTAGTTCTGGCTGTTGCTCCTGCTCCTGCTCTAATAGCTTTGGCAAAGAGTCCGGCTCTGGCTCGTGCGGGTATGGATCGTATGCAGAACCGTAGCCAATGTTATATTGGTCGTCGTAAGGGTGGTGGTGGTGGTTGTTGGTGTTGCTGTGGCGGTTAGAATGAGTGTTGGGATCAAATTCTTCGTTTGCAAAATCGTTGCCGTCGTCGTCGTCGTCGTCACAGAATCCTCTCTCGTACATGCCCATAACATCTTCCAAGCTCGGCTCGTCGGCGTCTGCTGATTCTCCGTAGAGCGACAGAACAGAGCTGTCCTTGGTCAGGACGCTGCTTCGCTCGGTCAAGGCAGTGGCGGGAGTGGACGATGATGTAAGCTGTGACCTGAAGCTGGATCGCAGTTCGTCGTCGCTCATCCACGGAGCTGGCCCACTAGGCGTGGGAGCGCTTATGGAGCTGTCAATGCGGTTATTGTAGGCCAGATACTGGGGGCGATGGCCGGCAATTGAAGAAGGAGGTTGTGCGCCCGCGTTTCTGGAGGAGCGGCCAGAGCTCGATTCGAGGTATTGGTATTCGGCAGTAGGGGGAAAAGATGGAGAGGCGGCATATGAGAGTGAAGGTTTTGAAGAGTCTGAAGGCTGTCGGGGGCGCTGCCAGGAGGGCGTGGAGGCAGGTGAAACGCTGGTCATCTCCGGCATGCGATCCGAGGGAGGGAGGTAAGCCAGCCGCAGGCTACCTGGACCGACAGGGGGCGACCTAATACTGGCGCTCTGCTTCCGGGGTCTAGAAAAGTTCTCGACGGCAGGGGTCTCTGGCGTGCGCACCTCGGGGCGCATGGCCTTTGTCATCACAGCGTTTGCGGAATCCAGACGCAAAGGCTCTGGCGGTCCTCTCCTGCTGGTCGTCATGTCGCGCACGGGATATGTCGCTGATGCAGGCGCTGCGTGATGCTGATGCGCGGGCTGCTGTGGCTGGAACTGGGGCTGAGGCGACGCCTCCTGCTCGAACTGGCCGTACCGCTCATACCAGCTGTTCTGCGAGGCCGATCGGGGAGGGATGGGAGACACTGGACTGCGCAGCATCATGTGAGAGCCGGTTGCGATCGAGTCATAGCGCGGAGAGAGCGGCATAGGAGAGAGCTGCGGCGGTCGTTGGCGGTTGTCGAGGCTGCCGGGCTGAGGATGCGATGCTAGAGGCGCTGGAGGAGATTTCAGGCGAGATGCGTAGTGCGAAGCCTGGTGGTTGGAGAGGCTCTGCTGGCGGCCATGGCCGCCGCCAGGCTGAGAGACGGTCATTGAATTCATCAAAGGTTCCCGCCGTGAATGCGCAGGAGCCCAGCAGCGACAACTGAAGGCGTTTGCCGGGCTCTATGAAGCCACCACGAGAGCACGTGAGGCTGTCTGCTGTGCAAGTCTGCTGTGGGTGAGGCTGCACGAAGTTCTCGGGCCAGGCCGCTGCCTCGACAGCGATGCTCGCCGACTGGATTCGTGGATATTGTGGTAGAGAAGGGCGCTGCCCCGTGCCATTGCCGCCTGTGCACGCAAAACTGTGATGCTTTTTTACGGAGGATGAATCGGAGAAGAGGCCCGTCGTGAAAAGGTCTGGTGCGGTTTCGGCTCTAGGTCAAGGCCTCATGCAGCTGGGCGCGGCTGGCGGGCTATTTTGGTAAGGCAGGCTGAAGCCGAGGATAAAAAAAGAAGAACGATGTGCAGACCTGTCACACAAGAAATCTCCACCACAGCTCAGAATAGAAAGAGAGGACGAGCAGGCGCAGGTTTAGTCAGTGAGGTGAGGGCAGTCGTGCTATACAGAACGAAGCTTCCCCACGGCAAAGGAGCGGTAATAGCGTGCGCAGCAGCCGCACGTTAGGGAGGGACCAACAGCAAGGACAGAAACGCCTGGTTTCTCGCGCGGCAGCAGACCGACTCGGGCCCGCCAATAGCTTTCCGGCGCGCGTGGTGCAAAGAGAGGGCAGCTCGCTGCTCTCGATCGGTGCGATGAACGCCCACCGCTGGTGTTGTGGCGGGTTATCGTCGAAGTCGTCGAGCCGGTGTCGTCAAGCTTCCAGTGCAGGGGTGACGAAAAGTCACCGTCATCAAAATCCTGATACCCCGGCCGCGCAGTGGGAAAAAAAAACTGGAACAGGGTATTTAGGGAGCCCGCTGTCAAAGAGAAAATAAAGCGTCTGGGTCAGCTGCAGGCTCCAGTGGCATGTGCCCGACAGCAGCGCCTCAGACCGCGATGGGCAGTCGTGTGAGGTTTTGGAGAAGCAGAAAAGGGCTGGGGAAAGACGCGAGCCACTGTTTTTGAGGGGTTCTGGCGGTGCTCAGGGCAGACTGCAGGCTGAAAGCCATCCATCCATCCAATATCGCGGCCGCCACCCGCTCGCTGCTGATGGCTGCAGGCCCAACAGCAAATGCGCCGACCAAAGCCTGCAGCCTATGCTGTGGCCTGGAGCCTGCACGCACTCAGGCGGCGGCTCCCTACAGCAGCTCCCTGGGGGCGCACAGCGGCTTGGACGCAATGCTGCACGCTGCTAGCACATGCAATAGCCTACAGTAGTGCTGGGCCGGGCGCCAACAGAACGACAGAGATGGAGCAGGGGACGGGCAACCCCTGGAGAACGGAGAGCTGGCCCCCTTGTCAGTAACGGCCAGGCAGTCCCTTTAGCCCCAGCTGCTAAGAAAAACTAGAAAAAGAAAGGAACATTTGATCCAGTTATTAGACACTAAGAGATGAACCTAGCAGGGCCAGAAGAAAAAATTGCACGCAGCACAGCTCAGCCAAGCAGCAGCAATCAGGCACCGTCCCCGCCGAATGAATCAAATCAAAGCGTGCATGAAAGTACATGTAGCCGCAGCCCCGGGGCGCTGGTAATAAGCTCTTAGCGCACCGGACCCCTCCCATCCGGCCATCCGTACCGCTGCGGCCCTTGCATTTGGCCTGACGTTTTACTGGACCTGCATTGGCCTGCCCGCCACTATGGCCGGACTTGGTGCGCCTAAGGTGCTCAAATCCCACATCAGGTTGACACCGGCAAGCTTGTGGTGGCATTAGCGTGGATGCGGTCCGGGGGGAAGCAAATTTTAGAGAGAAGAGCCAGATGGAGCCGCTGAGTTTTTCTTTCTTCTTCTTCTGCTTCTGCCATCGTCCCACACAATACGAAGGCGGAGCATGCGGGATAGCATACAACAGTGCATGTACTTGTAGGTATATGGACTACAATTAATACCACATGCATGGTGAGTGTCAGGCAAGGGCAATCAACCGCCCCAATGCAGCATAGGAGAACAAGCTGCGTAGCCGAGCACCAAAAAAAAAAAAAAAAAAAAAAAAAAAAAAAACGAAAAAAGAAAAAAAGATGCATTGTGGCCTCTGCTTTGTCTTCCCCCTTTACCGTTAAACACACTTACAAATACACCTCGGCATTTGGTAGCTGCTCAGCTCAGCATGGTAGCTAATAAACGATGCAGGATGCCATGCTTCAAAGCCCAGAAAAATAAAATCTCCGCTTCCTCCATGATCTTCAGAGCTTATGCATCGAGCCGATGATTGGTGTAGACTCGGCGTCAGCTGCGTCATCATTACTGATGTCGCGCCCGTCCTCAGCAGTTTGACGTCGATTCTGGGAAGCTCGCTTTTCAGCTCAACTCTCCAATGCTAGTTTTTCTCAGCTACATGTGCCTAAATTAGTAGCGTCTCATGCCGTACGCACCACAGAAATGGGTTGAAGACAAGGGGGCCGCCAATAGCAGGCTGGAAAAGCTGCGTGGCCCTCGGCACAGCCCTACGGGTGTCGTTGGCCATCTTCAATGCTGTCTGCTCGTCATCTTTTCTGTCTTGTCTGTGTCTCTCGCATTTCCTCACCCCGAGACACATCTGGGAGCGACAAAGGAATGCGAAACACGCACTTCAAACCAAAGGGCTCCTATGGCCAGAGGATGTCGCTGATCGCGGCCTGTGACAAGGGAAGGAGAGAGAAAAAGTTCCACTGGCCAATATCGACTCCTGGTTCGTCTCATTTGGTGAGCATGCGGCTGTAAGGGCGCCCCTGTCCAGGCTCAATTTGCTGAAGAGGAGCTCCGGGCACCCGCGCGATCTCCAGGCACGCCTTTTGCTCCATAGAATAAGTAAGTCAGCTTCGGATGAATCTCGTCAACAGCTTACATACATGTCCGTAGGTACCTGTGAACACTTACATGCAAGGCACAGACTCCCTCCTTGCATGCACTTTGGGCACCGTCGTGTCAGAGCTGGAGGCGTTGCGGTAAGAGCATGTCCTAGTCCAATCCATTGTTTATTTACAAACCGCATGCATCGTGTTACTGTAGATACTGCTACTACTGCTACTACTCAGAACCTACAGTGGTATACTAGTATTCGTATATCGGCGTTTTCCTTTTCGAGAGAAAGCCTCATATGGTGCAAAAAGCCAAGCTGGTCTAGATCCGTCTCCAGCTGCAGTGCTGTAGTTGTTTGTCATTCATACCTGAAGGAATGCATTCCTGCCTGTTCCGACTCGGGCCATCTTCAGCTGCTTCACTCCGCCCAAGGCCCGGAGTGCCAATCACCACCACGCAGACCCCGGCTGCTTATTATGAATTGTATACGGAGTGCTACTCGGGCCAGCCGTTAGCACTCCGTGGTTGACTCGAGCACGCGGAAAATTGCCGACTTGGCGGATGTGCATGCCCTGTGGCACCATGCGGTCCAGGGCCCGCAGCCTTGACATCAACAGACTCAATCTCAATTTTATTCTTCCCTTTTCTCTTCCCCCTTCTCTGCAGACTGTCTCCTTTCATTTTTGCTTCGGATCTTGCCCACTTGACTGAATGCGTACACGAACCCTAGTGCAACACGCGGAGAAAATACCCTAAACGCCAATATTACGGCCTGTCATAATGCTGATCTCGCTAGAACACGCCGGGTATCGCTGCTGTCGGCCCGCTTGGCAATCGGCTAAAGCACCTTAGAATACTGGATGTCAACGGGGTACCCAAGGTACTGCACGTATACGCAGAGGCAGCGTGCACACTCCGTCCTCCTTTTGGTGACACCAGACCAAAGCACAGCGTCAAGCCACTGACTCGTGGCGAGAGCGTCAATGTGCATGCTAGGTGCATGTAGGAATCCGAATGTGTGCTGGCACAAGGCATCCTCCCCTTCCTCCCTTGCATCACCTGCATCATTAGGGGTTGCTCTGCTGTAAGAGGTTCAGGTAAACCAGCCACCAGCGGCTCCAGCTTTTTGCACGCTTGGCGCCGCCGCACTTTTCAGTACGCGTATTGCCGACCTGGCTCTGCGACAGCTGAGGCACGGCCTGCGTGTACAGTACTTCATAATGTCCGCAGTGCTTCGGAGTAGGCCTATTTGCTTTTCTTTATGCGACGGAGGCGCTGCATACGTGTACATAAATTAATTGGTTTCCTAATCCATAACCTCGCTTCGCTCAATATGCTACTAGCCGTAAGGAGTAGAGCAGAAAAGGAAACAAAGCGCAGAGAGTAGAACACGGGTGGAATTAAAGAAAAAAAAAACAATAAGTTAAACAGATGGAGATATTGACAACATTCGGATAGTACCCGGTGCGGCTTCTACATGCAGCTGCTTAAGCATTAAATACAGGTCACAGCTCCAGACGAGGCTCGTGCCTCTCCCCTGTTGCTCTTTCAATCAATCTTAGATCCCCACGCGCTTCATCATGTTCCGAGATTGTATCAATCTCGCCCAATTGAGACAATAGAAAAGACGCAGTATAAATCCAATAGTAATTCCCCAGATCGCTCTATCTTCACAGCTCCTTTTTCTCTCTCTCTTTCCCCCTTGCATACCAAGTATCTGCCCCCAACCCCAGCCTCAGCTCCCTTGTGAGTCTCGGAGACCGACACAACCAATGATGTCAATTTAATTGAGAAACTGCATGTAGCCACCGAGGCTGCTGGCTCTAATGCTAATGATCCTTCATGGCTTAAGCTAGTTCCATGGCGAAACAAACAACTTGCCACCGAGGCAGAATGAATACGTACATGTATGCATGTTTCAGCTGAAAAGAGAAAAGAGAGGACAAAGGGGGGGAGAAACAAAAAGGGAGAAAAGTCCAGTCTAATATTCTCTGATACTACACCAATCGTGGGACTATACGTCATCACGTTGCCATATATCTACTATCGCTTCAACTATCTTAATAAGCGGCTCTATAGGTTCATCAACAGCATACCAGATCACTTGTTGTTGTTACCAGAATTTTATCTTAACAAATCGAGGATAATATGACACCAAGCTATGTATAACGCACCTGAGTAGACAGAGGGTCTCTACCAATTATACCTGCTAGCTGGGCGACTTGTTACGATGTATATCAACGCTTTGCTGGCTTTATAGATCTCATCAAGCCATACCGGTAACTAAGATCAATATTGACGCCAAATACTTTTATTTCAACAACGGAAAATGCGCAGCCGTTAGGATGATAAAGTATCACGCTACTACTGGTGTAAGCCACTGAGGTAGATTCAATTCTTAGAGGCCATCAGCTCAGAGGCTACCTTTGTGTGCATGTACTCTCCAAGCACATTCACTGCTCAAAGTAGTAAACGTTATTTCCGCCTTCTCTATAGACTCAGACTGGAGATGAATTTTATCTATGACAGTTGACGGACATGACACTAGGATACCCTTTCCCGCCTTTGTTTCACAACTTCGTCACAGCGACTCTATACAAGTAGCTACGCTTCCCGTAAATGCACTGATGCTTGCTGATGAACTTCCAGTAAATGGAGATCTATGGACTACTATTCTAGCAAGCTTCATATCTAGGTAAGCTGAGATGTGATATGGACCTCATAAGAACTCTTTAGATCAGCGCTCAGCGGCTTGGCATGCTTGTTCTGCGATGCCTATCCTCGCTCAGCAGATTGAGTGAAGCCGATAAAATCACGCCCTTTTGACTTCTTATTCTTTACCGCTAGCTTAATATTCTGCAATTTTGAGACAGTGTATAATAACGTGCTATGCGCTGATTGTTGGAAAACTATATTCTACAACGAGCTACAGCCCACATCGTATACGGCTGATGCACTTGTCATTTATGAGATAATATAAATAGCACGAGCAAGTAACCAACCCAGGAAAATTGTTGATTCCTATGGACTCGCACCGAAATGCAACCGTCGTATCAAACGGCCTGGCAACAACATGATGATCGCGATGAAGCCCTGTGGATTGAGGATACCAACGTCGAATTCGAGGATTAGGTGGATCAGATGTGGTCAGCGTTCGAAGAAGGACTCCAAGGTACTATTTTTACTTTATCTACAGCGTCAAATTCAACAACAAAGCTATCTAGTTGTAGATTTTTTTTTTCTCCATTTCATAGAAATTAAACACCTCTATTTACAGCTAAATTCATATATACTCGCTGGTTTCAGCGTTCTGAAATACCAAGCCATAGGGTTAGTTTATATGGGTGTTATTTCCGCAAGGAGGCGTACTTGTTAAGACATCCCTATTCGCTATATGAAGTACTAAAGATGTGTTGAGGTTTGGGACCTGGAGAGGCGTTATGATTGATTATTGTAGGAAATATAAACTAAATAGTAATAAAAGCTGTATACCAAAAGGAGTTGATTAAGCAGGAACGCCAGCGCAAGAAATTTTTATCCCAGTACCAGTTGACAAGGCTGTAATGAGACATTAAAAAGACATGTAAGACTAAACCATGATGTTGCAGAAAACTGTTTATTCCAGCATGGTCATTGGTCTAATAGCTTAAATTCACACAACACAGTCAACATATTTTGAGTTATTGACTGGGTTAGATTTATTACATTCACAATGCTTCCATTCATCAGAGCTTTCATTTCCAGCTCAGTCGTCTCCGTGGCGCTTGCTCAGGTCGCCAACATAAAGTTCTACAACGAGGATGCTGTAGTTCTTGAGCAAGTGGTGAGTGAGGAATTCATCTGCCCTACTGGGCTTACATCTATATACGGCGGCAACTGGAATATCGGAGCTACGCGGGATGAGGAACCTTGGGAGGAAACAGTCGACACTAATGCCTTTGGGTGGATTGAGAGTCAATCGACATGGATGGTGCACAAAGAAGACGACAATGCAACTTATACCAAGATTGCCGAAGCTATCGCAAACGGTGTCAACAAGACGAATATTGGCAAACTGGTTAAGGAGCATGGAGAAGAGGTTAAAGTGGCTACTATTGGGCTATATTAATGTGACGGCCTCATTCTCATGCTCGGCACGACGACATAGGCTACATGCAGGCCGATCTGGATAAATAGTGGACTGAAAGACCAATCATTTCACGACACTGTGAAATGTGCACGATGCTTTCCAACGTGCCCAACTGGGTATATATGTTCCTCTAATGTAGGATGCACGTCCGATACAAAAGCACCCATATATGCCCAACTAACCTGTATCCTCTGGGTGCATAGATGATTTCCCAGCCTGATGTGACATTACGCCATGAATTGAGGCCTTGTTAAAAGTACTACAGAACTATAAGAGGGGACTCGACGTATATCTCGGATGTCGATTCATAGAATTAGCAAGGTAGGATCCAATGCTAAGCTATAGCCGGGAAAAGAGGCTGCGTGTATTGTTGCACGGCAAATCTTCGTAGATGAGGCCCAGTGGAGTATCAGTATCTACGAATGACATGTACATATAACTTCATGTACACGTACACGTACTAATTCCTAGTGCAATCCCTCGTATTGAATGTCAATAGGCCATAATGCTCGCCATAAGGAGCTATTGCTGCGTATTACCCCAGGATGCGCTTGCATGGCAAACCGCCGTACCAAGTGGATCTTTTTATAGTGCCGCCGACGGCCGAATAGCAGAGAATGTGGTGTCTAGAAGGGGAAATCAGCCAGGACAACGTGCATTGGTGCGGCCCGACGATAGGCGACCCATTTTGCACTTTTTGCTTCAGGGGTGGGCAGCCCGGCAAAAAAAAAAAGAGAGAGAGACGGAGAGAGACACTGAGAGAGAGAAGCGAGGGAGGAAGACGGAGAGTGGAAAGCTTCCCCACAGATGGAATGCAAGTACGCGGCTTTGTTATCCTTTTTGCCCCCTTTTGTCGCTCGCCGTTTTATTTATTTATTTATTTTCCCCCTCTCCACTTTCACTTCCTCTTTTCCTACTTCTCTCACCTTCCATCGCACCAATGGGATGCGATGGCGGTTTGCACATCCTAGGTACCAGCAAAGCATACACTGAGACTGCGGCTGAGGCTGGGCGCGCTGCAGCTTGGAAATCAGCACCTCTTCCGGGGCAGCAGAGGCTGGTCTGATCTGGATCTGCCGCGTTGCTTCGTGATGCGCGGGAGTCACGTGGCATGATACAATTGTTGCTGATCGATGACGCTCGACGGTGCCGTCCAGAGTCGCACGCGGCTGCAGGTACGTACACTAAGAAGTCCCAGGATGGAGCACCCATTCTCGCTCTTACGCAGTGCTGTTTTGTAATGCTGCGCCTCTTACATGCATGTGCCTTGCCATGACTGCTGCTGTTTCCGAGGGGGAGAAGCGAGTGAGTGAGTGAGTAGATGGAGCTCCTGGCCGTACAGAGCTTGATGGTTACAAGCACCTTCTTGAGTCTGCAGACAAAGACACAAGGACACAAAAAGGCCTTGTTCTTACTCCCGGCCCAGCGAAGCCGGAGCCGTTGCAGCCTCCCAGCAGCGGAATGGGGGGGCGTGAGACTTGCTTCAATGTCTACAGTATTGCATGTACAGCACAGCATATACAGATGTACCCTGGAGCAGCCTGGAGGATGGAGCTAAAGCGCGGCGTGCGTGACGGAGCCCGGGCTCAAGGTGTCGGCAGCGTCCACCGGTCTTTTGCAAGTAAGCTTCTGCGTCTGATGAGGTTGAGCAAAGGGAGCCCCGTTTGCGGAATAGAAAGCTGGAGCACCCGACGCACCCCGCGGGCGTGCTGCTAGTCCGCATGCAAGTCTTAGCCAGCGCGGAGCTCTCCCTGGCGCGGCTCCTGTGGCTGTGAGTGGTCAGCAGAGCTCTCGGGCTGCTCCAGTCGCCAGACGGCCACAGCTCCAGCGGCGCTACGCCCACGCCCTCCAGCGCAGGATTCTGTTTGCTGCTGGAAAGGCTCGCTGGCGATGGCCAGGCTGGGCGTGGCTGGGCGACTCGAGTCTCTGGCTCTGGCTGCTGGCTCTGGCTCTGGCTCTGGCTCCCCCTCCTCACGCCTCTCTGCTCTCTCTTGCTCTTCCTCGAGGTACTTGCCGTCCTTTGTCCCTCCGGCGCTGGGCCCTTCTCCACCCTAAGCAGCGGGCGTGTCACTCCGCCGGTGACGACGCCAGCCAGACACGCTGAGCTCTCCCACGCCGAGCGCTCCCCGGTACCTCGCCTGCGTTATCCGAGTACATCGCCTCGACGTCGCGCTCGCAGCCTGCAGAGCCTCGCCAGCAGTACCGCCGTCTTAGCATTTAGCACTACCACTGTAGCAGCTCCCCTACCTTACCTCACTTTTCCTGACCTTGCCTAGCAGCCAGCCCAGTTGGAGTAAGACTGATACGGAGAACGCTCCCCCTCCCTCTAGCTGTCTGTCGCGCGCTCTCGTCTCGCTCGCTCTCTTTGTCTGGCTCCCCTACCTGGTCTTCTTTTTTCCCCTTCCCTCTCTCTCTTTCTTTGATCCGTCTCACGTATAAAAGGCGTCCACTCCCCCCGAGGATTCTGCTCTACGTCCCTCGACCACGTCTCGGTATCCCCAATTGCATCCTTCAGTCTACTCTGTATCCTTCGTCCGTGCCCATCCGTCTTATACACATCCTCACACACCATGTCTACCCGGAAGCGCACCCGTGACGAGGAGGACGAGGAGGAGCTCGTCTCCCTCCCCGAAGAAGACGATGGAGAAGAAGAAGAAGAGTAAGTGACTGACACGCCCTATTCTACCCTTTGGCCATGGCTTTGCCCATGTGCGAGATGCGCTCGCGTCCAATTGACGTTGCTGCCGGCCGTCTTTCGCACAGCCCACCCTGCATTCTGGCACCACTCTGGAGATGGCTACAGCAGCTTTCCCAGCCTCCTCTGCGCCCATCCTCTCTGTCACAAGACTGCCCTTTGCATTTCGCTGGTCGCTAGAGTTGCTGATGGATACAATTGCGCTAACTTTGCTGGTAGATATATCTCTACTGGAGATGAAGAGGAAGGCGACGATGACGACGCCGAAGAGGAAGAAGAGGAAGTTGATGAAGAAGAGGAGGAGGAAGAGGGCGAAGGTGAAGCCGGAGACAAAGAAGCTCCAGTGAATGGTGAGTTGAAGCTACCCCAATCGCTGCTGAAGTTGGTGGCGACAGCAGCTCTTGAAGCCTGTGGCATTGCGACTAGGCGCAACGCCGTCGCGAATAGCGCTTCTGCTGCCGCTACCGCTTTCTCCAAGTCAAGGTCATTGAGGCGCTAACACAACACGCAACCAGGCGCGCAACCACCGCACAAGAAGCGCAAGACCGCTGAGGAGGAAGACGTCGACAACGGCGAAGCCGCCGACGAGGAAGACGCGCGGGAGGTGGAAGAGGAGAAAGCCGCAGAGGACGATGCCGAAGAGGCTGCGGAAGATGAGGCTGAGGAAGACGCTACCGAGGACGCAGCTGAAGCTGCCGCCAAGGACGACGTCAAAGTGCCCGAGGTGCCTGCAGCAACGGACACACCAGAGCCCAAGGCTGTCACTGCCGGAGGCGACGAGTAAAAAGAAAAGATGGGAAAAAAAAAAGGGACGTAAATTTCGTCGTCTTTGGAGTTGCGCGCACTGGACTGCCCAAAAAAAAGGCGGGAGCAGTTCCGTGTACTATGCTTGGCGATTGTATTATGGGCATCTAGGATAAGGCATGGATTTGGATGGGGTATAACAGGCCCTCTCGGTCATTTAGGTAATGATTCTTATCTTATGCTGCGCACCTCGCAGTTTTGGAAATAAAAGAAACGTAATGCCCGCCGACATAGGTTTTTTTTTTTTTTTTATCATTTTGCCCTTTTTTCTTCTTCTTTTTTCTACCTAGGTCGCAACTTTTGTATGGCCTTTGGGTACCCGGGAACTGCGCATGTGCACGGCTTGTTAAGGTCTCGCTGAGTTATACCGCTGATTTCGGCCCGTTCCGGACGATGGCTGAGTCGGCTTCTTGAATTGGCCTTGGCAAAAGGCCCAGTTATCACAGGTCCTGCGGTTATACACATATAGGCAACTAACTATGTAGGCTGCTAAAACTTTGTAAAAAACAAAAACGCGTAAAACATTTCTAGTTAGTTTGGAGCTGATTGTTATGTCCGCCGAGCGAGGTGAGAATTTGGGGACTGGCTTGGCTTTATATACCAAGGACATGCAACACGAATTGATTGAAGCAGTGCATGTTAGACAGGTCATAACCGTCTAATTGGACTGAAGTTATCTAGCTAGAGACTTGAATTATCTAGTTAATTAGTTAAAAGTCACCTAAACGATATATACGAAGGTAGGGAAATTCGAGGGAGCAGTTGGCGCCCTGGGTCTTCAAGCTTAGCTGCTGGTTTGACCGATACTACTACACCACAGAGTAGACAGTCAATGTTGCGGAATATAATTTGCGTGTCGTAGTAAAGACGAAGCGAAAACGAAAAAGACCCGAGTAGATCAAAGGGCGTGCGTGGGGCAGCGAAGGGAAAAAAAGTATATCCTATTGCCTTTTACTCTCTTTCACCTTATATCCGGACTGTTTGGTAAGATTTCACTTGCCCAAGATCCAGTCCATCAATTCGTCTCTAGCATTCACTCATTTCCCTCCTCTCTTTTCCTCACCACCCCCCCAAACACAATGTCTCGCGCCCTCGCAGCCGTCAGGTCCCTAGACCACCTCGTCCTAACCTGCGCCTCCATCCCCCGAACCGTCTCATGGTACAGCAAGTACCTCGGCATGAAGCAAGAGGTCTTCACGCCCCCCGCCACCCCGGACACGCAGCGCGTGGCCCTGAAATTCGGCACGCAAAAGATTAACCTGCACGAAAAGGGCAGGGAGTTTGAACCAAAGGCCTCAACGGCGCTGCCCGGCACGGCGGACCTGTGTTTCTTGGTGGAAGATGGCGTGGACTTGGACGAGGTGAGGAAGGGCTTTGAGGAGGATGGCGTGGAGGTTTTGGAGGGGGGAAGGTTGTTGCGAGGACGGGGGCTGTGGGGAGGATTAGGAGCGTTTATGTGAGGGATCCGGATGGGAATTTGATCGAGTGAGTGGCCTTTTTTGTGTTGTGTTAAGACGGGTTTCGTGATATACTGATCTTGGGTGATGCTGTCTTAGGCTTTCACAGTACGAGACGTCATGAGATGGCGAGACATTCACAATGAATTCTACACATATTTTTTTGAGTGCCTTTATTATTGACCGTCTCATATAGAATAGAGATTTGAAGTTCTGCATGTTGTTTCAATTCCGGTCACGGGCTATCCAGCATTAGCCCTGTCAGTGAAAACTCAGTGCTTCAAAAGAAGCAAAGCGCTTCGTTAACTCATGTATATCCATTTCGATTGAACTGAATGAAATATATCCTGGCTGTCAACGCTCAATGTAACGACAGCAATTCTATCTGTTTCAAGCAGGCTCAAACAAACATTCTAATCGCTCCCCGGCCATCAAATGTATGCCGCTGGAAGAACAAAAAAAAAAAAAAAGAGACAACAAAACAGTGAAATTTATAAAAAACTTAAGAAAAAAAAAAAAAAGGCTCGCCCCTTATAGCTTTTGCGGAGGCTTCCTCTTCCTCTCCCGCTCGTCCTGCTCCTCCCTCAATATATCCGCAATCTGCTGCCTCAGCTCCTCCGCCAGATGCTCCGCCTCCTCCTCATCCAGCTCCTCCCGCTGGCCCCTCCCAAACATGGTGAAGCTCTCGCGATACCTCCCGCTGGCGCGAATCTCCGGTCGCGGGATCAAGTGGTAGTGCATGTGCGGCACGACCTGCGCCGCCGCCGCGCCATTGTTCTGCACCACGTTCCAGTCGGCGATGCCCGTCGCGCGCACCAGCGCCGCCGACAGCAGGCGGATGTAGCTGCCCAGCTCGCGCGCCTCCGGGTTGGTCACGTCCGTCAGCTTCGGCCGGTGGGCGCGCGTGCACAGCAGCAGGTGGCCGTGGCTGAGGGGCAGGATGTCGAGGAAGGCGATGGCCGACGGCGTCGACAGCACGACAAAGGACGCCGGCTCGGTGAGGTTGGACGGGAACGGGTGCGGGGGGTCGATGGCGCTGAAGGGCGGGTGGGCGGCGGCGATGGCGCAGAAGGGACAGTCTTCTTCGCGGACCGTGGGCGGTGGAAGAGACGGGTCGAAGGAGGTGTGCATGTCGGCGGCTTCTTGGTGTTGTGGTCTTGCTGCCTGTGTCTCTTTCATTGGCTTGGTGTTGATGGGCGAGCTGCAGGACGAGATGTAGCGAGTGGAATATTTCCCAATCAATGCTTGAATGGTATCGCGTATGTGTGTAGATTGATGATAATGAAGAAGAGAGGAAAAAAAAAAATAATAAGCCCGAATTGAGTCGTCGCAGACCGTGTTCGTCACTCTGCGCTTCTTAGCTTGGCCAGAGTCGCATGATACAGCTTCGAGAACCACCGCTGGGCCGGCTAAATCACCAGACGGATGAACCCTGCAAAAGCTCGGACTTCACCTCAGCACTGCCCG
Source organism: Trichoderma asperellum (assembly GCF_020647865.1). Lineage (NCBI taxonomy): Eukaryota > Fungi > Ascomycota > Sordariomycetes > Hypocreales > Hypocreaceae > Trichoderma > Trichoderma asperellum. Next base: position 6,910,215 of record NC_089415.1, on the reverse strand, counting down.
ATTTTCTCTCTTTCCCTCTCCTTCTCGGCAATTTGCGACGGTGGGCATTCACGGGTATCGCATGAACTGCTGCAGATGCTGCATCTCCAGGCATTGTATGGCAAGAACATGGGGTGAAGCGCGAGCTTTTGCCGAGGTACGGAGTATACTACGGCCTATTGCAGCGTCAGCTATGATTGGGCGCGTATTACTAAGGTGAAGCAGTAACATCATCTAACCCAGATGGAGTGTTCGCGTAAATGGTCAAGTTTGACAGTGGGAATAGCTGAATATGCAATTCAAATACTTTGTATTTGTCTAATTGCCACATTAAGTGAAATTTCTTCATACCAGAATAAACTCTTTTAATTGATTTTTTCCAGCTGGTTCAACATACACCGTCACTTTCACAACTGCTTCCTCGCGTATTCACAAGCTCCCTCACCGCCCGATTCTGCCGGACAAAATTCTCCTCCACCGCCACTATTTTCTCTCTCTCCAAACTCCCGCCATCATCAGCCAATCTCGCCCACGCCATCAAAACCAACCACCATCCTTGCGTTGCTCCCATCGCCCTCCTCCGAGACCTCATAAACCACAAACACTACTCCTTTCCACAACGATCACAGCACACCATGCCTCGCGAAGAGTACCAGGTCCCCACCACCTCCGGCGGCGCCTCAGCCGGAGCCATGACCCGTGGTGCAACCGGCGGAGAGCGACACGACAGCCGTGCCGTCATGACCTACATCTGCGGCGACTGCGGCGGCAACGTCACCCTTAGCAAGGATGCGCTGGTTGCCTGCCCTCACTGCGCTGGGCGCGTGCTCTACAAGGAGCGCACTAAGCGGTGAGTTCTGTTCCCTCTAGTGTATCTTGGGGGTGATGTAAGGCTGACTTTAGGGGGATTTAGAATGGTGCAATTCGAGGCTCGATAGACGGGCGAGTGGCAAGGAGAATATTACATTCGAGACGGCATGAGGAGATGAAAGCACCAAAATTGAGAAAAACAACAAAATCATAGATCACACTCGAGGAGTTTTTGGGATACAACTAGGGATAATCAAAGAGCACAAAGGAGTCAGAGAAACTTATTACTTGGGAAATTTTTTTTAAATCTAACTTTGATATTACTTCTTATTTTATGCAATATCCGTCCCTTCTTCTCTCTCATATCCCCCCAAAGCACTGGCCTCTTGGCGCGAAGCCTTGAATCACCTTAGAAATCATGATAAACCGAGTCCTCTTTTTATATCTTGTGTTTTTCGCCTGATTTTTCCAAATAAAACGCCTAAACTTCCAGTGTGCATGTATGGCTTCCAACAAGCCGATGTTGCGTTACCGCTGCGTGTGTAGATACTTGGCGAAACTTGCGTCACCCAAGATGCCTTCGTCCTTGCCCTCCATAGCGGCAGCATACCTCGCCTGCAAGCCCTCCTTGGTCGTTTCGTCGTCTTCGTCGTCATCGCCAGAGTCGGCATCGCTGGGGACATCCACGTCGTCGTCGTTGATCTGGATAGGCTTCTTCTCTGCCGCGTCGTTGGCAACCACGGACATGCCCTGCATCATCTTGTCCAGCTCCTCCTGGCGGGTCTTCTTCTTTCGCTCTTCTCTCTCTTCGCGTCGTCGATCCAGTTCGGGCAGATAATCTTCCAAGAACTCTTTCCTCTTCTCTTCAACAGCTTCAAAAAACTCATCGATGCCAGTTCCCATCCTTGAGCTGACTCCCACCATGCTGAGATGTGAATAAAACTCCTCCAGCACCAAACTCATCGAGTTGAGCAAGCTGCCCATGTAGCCGCTGCCACCGCTTCCGAAACCTTCTTGTCCGCCGAATGTGTCAGAATTCTCGTCGCGGCGCAGAGCTTCCTGGAATGCCTCAAAGTCCGTCATCCATTCCTTTGCGAATGAAGCATCCTTGACATCAGTCTTGTTGAAGACCAAGATCATGGGCAGCTTTGTCTTGTAAAGAATAGAGCAGGCGTAGAGCATGTTGGACATGAATGTAGACGTTGAAGCAGTTCGCGGGGTATCAATGATGTAGGCGATGACGGTAGGGAAGGCTGATGCGAGAGATTCAAGAAGAATAGTTCCTGAGGCAGACCATACGAAAGCCTCAATCTGTCCGGGGGTGTCGACGAGGATACGGTCGATCGGCTTGCGCTCTGGGTGTTCGGGATCTGGCTTGGCGCGTTTCTCCAGTAGGTTGACAATCTGGTCGACTTTTGTGGCGAAGAGGTTTAGCGACGTCAAGATGCCTCCGTTGGGTCCCAGGTTGTACTGCTTCATGACTTCTTCATAGTTGACCGAATCTCGAATGTCGATGTTGCTGTCGAAAGGGACGTTGAGAACCGCGGGATCCAGGTTGATGACATAGGGCGGCGTGTTCTTCGAGTGAAGGTGCGCATTGATTCTCTGCATAAAAGTCGTCTTGCCCGAGCCTATATTTTGCAAGACAACCATGTTAGGCGATTGCGACGTTGAAGGCTGCGTTGCTGCAGAGAAAGCTTACCTGCCATGCCCACGCAGACAATGGCGGGAGGCGACGTCGCCGAGATCGACGGTGCACCGCCAGTCGATGATGAAGCCATCTTGAAGACTACTTTGGTCGGCTTTTCTGTGTGTGTTGTATATAGAGGCGCCGAGAGGAGAGAAAACAGAGTCGAAATGCTTAGAAATGAGGTTGAGAGAATGGCAAAAGAGCTTGGCGGGTCTTCTAAATTTTTAGTACAATAGCCAAAGAAAGCCAGAAAAGCTGCCCCGCGGTGACGTCCCTAGCAGAGATGGAGATGAAATATTGTATTATATAAGCAGTCAAATGCGCCTCATCCCGTCTCAGCATTGGTAGGATTATTGATATTGACGGCCCTCCTGCTACTACAAATCACTGGCTGCCTACTAGTCGCTAGGTATCAACTTTCAAACATGCTTTTTGTTCACACATAACCCCCCAAAATCGATAACCCCAGCCAGCACCGCTTCAAAACCAGCACCCTCATCTTAACCATCGGTGCCGCTGCTATGGAATGTTGCACATAGAGCCGCGTAGTGGTGCGTCAAGTCGAGCACATTCTGCGGTAGGCTTGTGGCTTGAATAATGCTTCTCACCTTCACCGCTCCCTCATCCTCGATCAAGGTGCGGATGGTGCGCAGCAGCTCTGGGCTGAACTCGCTGTACCACCTGTACTGCCAGGTCACAAGTCTGATCACTGCGGCCACCGTCTCTCTCGTGCTCTTTGTCTTCTCAAAGACGCGCAATACGCCGGCCAAGGCCTTGGGGCTGAAGCGCAGGGATAGGCAAGCCCTGTATGCCTCGGCCGCTTCGTCAAAGTGCTGCAGTCGTTCGGCGAGTGAGCCGAGAATCTCCCACTCCTCGGCAGACTTCTTGTATTGTATTTGCTGGGCGCGATACTGAGCCATCTGTGTGCGCCAGATTGTGTACACACGCAAATCTTCATACAGGACCATGAACAAGCTATCAAGCCAACGCTCACACAACCGTTTAGTGTTAAGTTTGGAAAGGTGATCATCAGCATGGGTGCCCTAAACAGTCGTGGTGTTAGTAGACCATGACAACTTGTGGACGTGCCACGCTTGACTTACGTTTTCAGCTGTATCGGCCTTGACCTCGTCTGGGTCAACTGTACTGGAAGGCTTCTCAACTCCACTGCCTTCTCCATTGGGAGCCAGTGTAGTTGCGGCCTCGGAGGATTTCTCACCCTCGTCGTCTGAACCTTCGTCTCCGTTGGTGGTAGGGTCTGGCGTGCCCCGGAGGCCGTCCATACTCGGAGTGCGTTTTGGCTGAGCAGCCTGGGTGGCTTCTTGCTTCTCGGTACGGTATTCATCCTCCATGACGAAGACGTTGCTGCGAATCTTAAGAAGCTGGTCCCAGCCGATCTTAGCCGTCATTTCCGTCAAAATGCCGTACGCTTTCTTAAACGTGCCGCGATAAGACGCCGCCCTCAGACTCAACAGGCTCGGATCGACTTGCTCTGAGTATCTTGACTCAGGTTCGCTATCAATCTCATCAAGGCGAGTTTCGGGCAGTGTAGGGAGATGGACATCTCTCGGCTCTGGCATCATGGGAGAATCCTTGTCTTGGTAGGTAAACATGGGGCAGGAGTTGAGTATTGTCAAGGCATTTTCCCAGTCTTCCATCGCAACGTACACCTGGGCCAATCTGGCCCAAGTACTAAATTCGCTTGGAGCAGCTATCGTGCTGCGGTCAGCACAGCCAAGGGCCATTTTCAGTCTCTCATCCTTCATCTCCGGCGTATCGGCCTTTTGGGCCTTCTTTAGCAGGAAATCCGCCTGTGTATCAAGCATAACATAGTCCATCGGCGTCTGCTGAAGCGACTGGTACAGAATTTTTACACCTGAAACTTCTTCGTTGCCCATGAAAAGCACCTTTGCCAGCAAAGAGGCGACTTCGACACTCTGAGTACGAAGCTTTTCGAAAAGATTAATCCCAGATGCATAACGACCTGTTGTCTCGAGATACTTTAGCAGCCCAGTAGTCAGATGATTTGATACATTCGTAGGAACTTGAACGATGGAATCAGATCCCAATTGCCACCCTGTATGGGAAACATTAGCTTGATGCCGCCAGAAATCACAATCTCTCAAGTTCCATACCCCTGAAGAAGAGCTGCTCGGCCGCGTTGAGGAAACGATGCTCGGTTTCGGTGTTGGTAACAGGGTTGAATCTTCGGACGCCGACGATTTTGCGAATACTACTCCCACTGCCATCGTCGGCATACGAGTATGCCCTTAGAACGCTGCAGAGATATGTCTCCAGCCACAGATCATCCGAAGCCTTTCGCTTTTCGCCTCGCTCGTCAACGCAATAGCTCTCGACAGTTCCGGGAATAGACACATGCACCCGCATGTCCACTCTTGAAAAGGCATTGTAGCAGCTTCGTTGTTGTTAGCACCAGCGTGTCTTGGGGACTCGTTCAGGCAGCGGCCCGCATCGTCTTGTCACCTACCAAAACACACCCTCGACAATCCTGGTGACTGTGTTTGGGTCGTGGTCCCGGTACGTCAGGGTATTGATATAGGCTGCAAGACTGGCCGAAGACGACGCATCTACACCGGTAACATGATGGTAGACGCCGGTCTGTAATTAATTACTCTCTTAGCTGTTTGTCTCGTGCTCCCGTGATTGTCTCGTCGCTAACCTGCTTCCCGGGATTGCGCACTGCCTGCTTCACTAGATGTACAAGGTCCGGCGGGCCCAGCTCTCGTAATGTTGCAAGCGATTCTGTACGGGCGTCAATCGACTCGTGGAGGACTTCCTCTGTTAATCTGGTCGAGAGTTAGACGGGCTCTTTGGCTGCGGCGTGTCTCGCTCTCGTATCGCGGGAGGGGCTCACTCAGGCACTGCTGGCGCAACCATGGCGGCAAACAGGCTCTCGCAATTGTGAGGTCAATGGGATGGAGCCTGTGTCAAGAAATTGGGCGCTGGTCAATCATGCAAGCTGCAGAAAAGCGTCGCGAAGCCAAAGAGCGCAGGAGTCGTTGCGCAAACTGTGGATTGGAGGAGCTGTTATTGAGAGCTTCGAACAAGGATTCCTTGGGCTGGAGCCACACTTGACCACGTATGACCAGCCTCGCCCTGCGCCATGCACGTGGAGCCCATCAAACAAGGTACGGAGATTGGGAGCCTGATAGCGCTGAGGTGCCTATAATTGGCGCTGGGGACGCTACACCTTAGTCATCTAGTGCGTGTCATCTCCCTCCAGTGCGCTCAATTACAGCGACTGCTAGCGCTGGGCTAGCTGGAAGCAGCGGTCCCGGTGCCGTCCTAGCGCTGGCCCTTGAGTGAAGCACGCAGTTCTGGTACGGAGAACGCACTCATTGGCCGTAATCTTATCGCTTCAGTTGGATCAACTCAACGCGACGCGGTTCGCATGAAACGTCATTGCTGAGGGCCAGATGCAGCCTCGCCATCCACCCGCCTGAATCTGACAACGCTGCGAATGCTGGATCTGCCAGTGCCCGCATTTCGCTTGCGATCATGGTGCGTCCTCAATTGCCTCCCCGTCTAGATCTAAGCTGAGCTGACCCTTTGCTGCAGCCCGCCTTCCAGGCCATCAACCTCGAGCCAGAGGAAAACATCGACGAGCAGATCGACACCACCAAAGAGCTCCATGTAAGTTGAAAACGTGGGATATGCTCTAATAGCACCAGTGCTCACACCTCGTGTAGGTCGATGAAGCCCTCAAGCGATTTCAGAATGCGCTGAAGCTCCACGCCCAAGGCTTGCGGTCCCGCGAAGCCGCCAGTGCTGCCTACGACGAGCTTTTCGAGTCGGAGATATTCAAATACCGAGAAGCGAAAACCGACTACGAGAGAGCAGAGCTACAGGCGAATGGGCAGGCGTCAACTTCAGCTCTCGAAGCATTTGCGGACGGACTCGATGTGGCCGCAGGCGGTGCTGACGGAGTGGCTGCCAGCCTGGCTCTTGCGCTTTACCTCTCCTATAAAAATCATGGGCAATTCTACTTGGATAAGCTGAAAGACAAACAAGCGGCAAGCCCCGAGTGGAGTAACAGACTCCAGATATACTATCGCAACGATGAGGGGAAGAAAGTTCTTGACAGTTGGACTGCGGCACTGGATCAAGATCCTTCAGATCCAGAACTATGGAGAAAGGTGGCAAGGTTTGCCGGCTCATTGAACAGCGGAAGAATCAAGCGATATTGCCTAGAGGCTGCAATAGAGCTAGATGACGATCCAGCTGTCATGGAAGTTGAGCCCCCTTCCATCGCAGAGAGTTTGGCTGGGGAGCAACTCAAGACCTACTTGAATCTTCTCGGCGACGAAATGGCACTGTCACACCCTGCTATGGGGCCCTGGCTAAAGAAGAAACTGCCAGCGCTTTTGCAACAACATGTTGACCCGATACCATTCTTACCAGACCCAACTTCGACACTCCTAGTACCAGCAGAACTGCAAAGGAGCGGCAAACTTCTACTTACCGACAGCGCCGATGAGACTGCTTCAGTGTCAAGCGACTTGCAGACCTCAGAAAAGCCCGTTGAATCATGGGCTGACCTTGGATTTGAACTCATGAAGTGTGCTGAAAATACAAAGGGCGCTTTGGAGATCTGCAGGTTGATCTTGGAAACAGCCAAACAGGATACGGATATGGAAGAATCGCGAGAGGGAGCCGCCGACGAACCCGAGAACGGCGCCTCTCCCGATGAGAAAAAAGCTACTTGTGAGAATGATGACAAAGGGAAGACGTCTGCAACACCGCCAGATTCGAAAGAGAGTCAATTGTCTGAGGCCGCTGATGACACCGCAAAAGGCGATGCGGCTCAAAAGGAGTCGAGTGCAACGCAGGCGGCCAGGAAGCGATCACAGTCTGCTGCAGGGCTACCAGATGGTGCGGATGAAGAGAATGTGACTGAAAAAAGAAGCAAGAGAGTCCGCAGGAGAGCAGAAACAGCCCAGGCTGCTGAAGAAGCCCCTGATCCGAATACGCTGATAGCGAATCAGCTACGCCCCTTTCAAGAGGCTGATCAACACCTTTTCACCATGGCAAAAAACATGCTCGAGGAGATTGGTGTGGAGGACAAAGAAACTTATGAATATTTAGACGAGATTCTGAACCTATGTGCCGCAGAAGACCGTTTGTCGTCTAAATGCACCCGTGTTGGGGCCAAGGACTTGCGCACTCTAATAACCGATTTCAAGGAAGATGTTGCAATGGTGTTCCTTAATAAAAAGGAGCAAGCAACTTTGGGACTTTCTTCTTTTTTAGAACATGCCAAAACTGGATCTCAAGACCAGGCCGTAAATGTTCCTTTCAATGAAGCCAAGGGCTTAAGAGATTTCGCCCAAAAGGTGGAAGAGAGACACGAGCGGATGACGAGTCACGATATTGTTTTTGAATGGATGAAAGCAATAAGCTCCAGTTACGCCTCCTTCAAATGGTCGGATGGTATGAAAACTTCGGTGGTTCAGATGCTGAATGCGGCCGACTCTTCTCTATACAGGCGCGTTTCGGAGGAGCTCAGTGGAAATCCCTCCCCCGAAGCTCTTGCCGACTTGGAATCCCTAATTTCCATGATATTTGAGCTGTACATCGATATTTACGAGCGAATCACCAACCCTAGCAGCGCTGTTGATTATGCAACTCGTATGGAGACCAAATACCGGCTCCAGCGATGGCTGGATATAGCATCGTCTTATGTGGGCTTGATGAACCGGCCTGCTGCGGATCCTCTATGTGTCAGATTTTTATGGGCATCCGTCATGGTGTCATCGCTCTCTGACAAACCGGTTCGAGAGCATATTCTCCTGCTGTGGACGTCTCTTCGTGATTTCCTAGCAGAAGAGGAAGTGGACACGCTGACGCTACCAAACAATGTAGTTATGCCGACGATTTCTCCCGCAGCCGCAGATCGGGAGATATCCAAGCTTACTACAATGGATTTCTTCCTCAGCCTCTTCCAGGAAGGGATGGAAAGCCCTGTCCACGTTATTGAAACGTTAGAGCCTGTTCTCAACCCGTCATCTGTCTGTGTATCTTCAGAGGACCATGATGTGACAGATGCCGATGCTTCTCCGTTGCCCGACGCAGAACAAGAAAAAGGCACGCAACGCATATCAGACTGCGCTACTCAAGGCATGCGTGACCTTTGGAAATTTCTGCGCAGTAGTAGCACGGAGCTAAGATTGTTTCTTTGGTCACGACTTGGCGACGCCTACGAAGCCATAAAATACACAACCAAGCGGTTTTCGTGTCACCTCAGGAGTATTGAGCTTATTGTGGCAGACTTGGAGAGCGAGAAGTATGCTAAGCTGCCGGATGAATCTCGTCTACTTCTGTACATGAGGACTTTGAAGTCTCTTGACGAGTTACTAATTCAAGCGTTAACATTGGCCTTGAACGACAGTTCTGCATTTGATATTATTGACGATGATCATCTCAGGTCAAGTTGTAGTGCTATCGCAAAGGTGAATTCCATCTTACATGTCGCATTCTTGTGTGAGGATGAGATAAAGATTGGAGTCAAAACAGCGCCGTCTTCAAATTCCACTTTCCAGTCTCTCATCACCAAGCTACGAGAAATGCAAGTACGCACTTGGTGTCTTCAATTTACCATGTTCAGGGCAGGTTTGCCTCTACAGAATCCCATTGCTCCGGAGAAGGACCTGGCAGACTTTCTTGCCGCCATTCATCAAGTTATTGGTCTCCGAAAATGCTGCAAAGCGTCTAACAAGATCTTCCTCAAAGTCATGCGCATGGAGCTTCTCCAGAATAAAAATATTGAGAATTGGGAAGATTATCTGGGGCAAGTGGTTTATGATCTTTACGGACTCAAGCTTGGAGTGGGAGTGTGGGAAGTTCAAGACCATGGCTGTCCCCATGAGAAGCTCGAGAAGCGTCAGACGATGCAGCTCGTGGAAAAGGTAATGATTCTGGCAAACCGTATGCCGATGAAGGACCTTTTGAAATCGGACCTCAAGGCCGCGATTGAACATATGCAACAGACCATCGGACAGCCAAAATCTACGCCGCAAATGATCCATAACCTGCGCAACTTCACCGAACTTGTGAAGAAACCCATCCATCCCCTTCGACTCTATCAAGCGTTGGTTGGAGAGGTGTCGGTGGATGCAGTATCAACAAACACACCAGAAGCTGCGCTGGCCAAGCACGGCTGGTTTTTCTTACTTGGGATGATAGCATTGACCAAGTTCAAAGCTGTAGACCTAAATCGACGACAGACACCAGGCGCAACAGACGATCTTCGTATTGGAGCGACTTTCCTAAGGCTGCAGCTGCAGTTTAGCTCCGATAGCTGGGAATCGTGGTTCCGACTAGCTGAATGTTTTGACTACGATCTAGACGAAGCTGTGCTATGGACGGCCGATAAGATGAACAAAGATCGGGCGGAACTGGTTAAGTTCCAGCGAAATGCTATCCACTGTTATACGCTTGCTTTGTCTCATTCTAGGTATCAAGACATAGAGGGTAAAGATGAAGACCCCTTACATGACCTATATCATAAGTTCGGAATGCGGTTGTATGCTTCTAGTCGAGAGCCGTTTGCTATGGAGCCATTTCAGCATTCCGATCAGGAACGATTCTTTATTCAGAACATGGGAGCTGGGACGTTCAAAAGGATATTACATGAACAAATGACAGAGTACAAGGTGTGGAAGTTTGCTGCCAAGATGTTCAGAATGGCTATGGAACGCAGGCCCGGCAACTGGAAGTAAGTATTGAATGGACGAGGCTGGACTGATGATTTCAAAGGTGCTTACAATGGATTAGGAACCCCTATATGCTGGCCAAGTGCTATTGGAAGATGTATCAGACGCCAGAAGAACAACTCGATAGCAAAGATTTGCACAGCAGAGTCGAGATGACGACGCTGCTCAAGGCGCTGAAGGACGCGGTAAACGTGGCTTACAACGCGAGGAAATCTCGAAGCAGTGACCCAATCCTAGAGCCGCATTATAAGATTGTGTCGATTGTACACAAACTCGTAATGCGAGGCGATCTACCCGCCAAGGAAGCTGCCGAATTGCTATCAGAACAGCCGTTTGGCGTGCAGTTCAAAGCGGATGATATCTTTGCTTCGTTTACAGAGCCCGAAGATTGGGAAGAATACATTATCCCAAGCCTTGTGAAGCTCAAGGAGAAGGATAAGTCTAATTGGCAACACCGCATTGTGGCGCGCCATGCCAGAATACTGTTTGACGAGGCTAGCATGGAGCAAGTTAGTGACATCAAAGTGGCAGCTCGGGCAGCTTTTGCAATCTTGAAAGAAAACATGTTCACCAAGACAATGGTGATGAATGTGTGGAAATGCGATGCTGAGCGTCCAGGCCGTCACCACGTTTTCACTGAACAATACGTACGATTTATGACAAAACTGCTCGTGGTCATGTCAGATAAGACAAATCTGGAGCAACTGCTTCGCCGTCTACGGAAAAAAGGAGCAGATTTCTATCACTTTGTTGACCTATGGCAGTCTTGCTGTAACGCGTATCTCAAGCTTCTCAGAGAGGCACACAACATTCCACATCTTACAGACGACACATTTAAGGCTCTCTCTACCGAAGAATTCGAGATTTTCAGTGAAAGAATCACGGAGTGGGCTGCTCGCGACGAGGCGAATGTGCCAGCGTTCAACTGCATGAAAGAGGCCATTGAACTAAAGAAACTCAACGCCAATCTGATGAAGGCTGCTGGAATCGACGATTTAATCAACGATTGTTACTCTAAGATTTACGTAGATGTGGCTGGCACATTACCGGGCCAAGAGCCAAGTAAAATTATCGAGGAACGCAACCAGGCGAAGGAGCTTGCGGCCAAGCTTGAAGCTGAGGCTGCTGCCCAAGCGGATGCCAACAAGCAAACCAGCTCTCTCAGCAACATACTCAATCCCCCAAGCACTCATGAGAGCCTTGCCGGCACTGCAACGCCGCTGGAAGGAGAAAAATCCGAAGCAGCGCCACGAACTCGCAGGGTTGGAGTTCGAAGGCCAGACGTTCTTCGCAAGGCGGAGCAAGCTGTTGCCCGCTCCATGGAAGCTCCAAAGTCAGCTCACCCTAGGAGCCGAGTGGGTAGCATGTCAAGCGGCAAACGTGGAAGCCAGACGCCGAATGTTGGTGCTAGTGACGCCGACAGCGACGAAGAAGGGCCAGAAACGCAAATCAGAAGAGAGGAGGCAGGGGAAGATACTGACATGCCCGACACTCACTACGAGGAGGATGGCCATGATGGTGATGGTCACGATGACTCCAAGATTGAGGAGGACAAGGAAGAGCTTGAGAGCGATGAGGCGCCAAGTCTCGTCGATTCTGCTGATGAGAGCGACCTTAGCGACGTTCCAGACGATTATGAAGAAGACGTCCCGCCAAGTTTGATGTTCCCACACCTAGGCCGAACTATCCAAAGCGGCGAAACTAGTGGAGAAGATGCTGATAGCGAGAGCGAAGGCGATGAGGAAGAGGATGAAGATGAAGAAGAGCATGGCGATGATGAAGCCGAAGAGGCTGAAGAGGCTGAAGAGGGCGAAGAAGAACACGAGGGCGATGACAGCAAAGATATCCACGACGATGGCGGAGAGGAAGAGGAAGAAGGGGATGAAGAAGAGGAAGAAGAAGAACATGACGATGACACCGAGATGGCGGAGCCGCATACTCCGCAGCGGAATGAGGACGAATCTGTAGATATGGGAACGTAAGCAGGATTGATTTTGTTAGGGGGAAAAGAGCTCGGTATATACATATGCTTTTGGGAAAGAAGAGAAAGTGGTTACCTGTTCTACTGGATTTTATTAGTTATTGTAAGGGCTTTTCTACGGTAGAGCTTTCTAAAGAAGGAAAAGTGCCTTTATTTGCTATTTGGATTGGGCTAGCGGAAGGTGGGCGTGGTTTAGGATGCGTATGTTTTGATTTAGATATGTTATTCTTTTTGGGCGTAGGGGTCAAGAATATCATACATTGTCTTTCAAATAGCTTCACTTTAATTGTATGGTGCTATGCCGTATTGAATAACTCGCAGTTTTTGACTTATCAACTTTTGAGTATGAAAGCGAATTTATCAGATATAAAGAGAATAGCAAAATATCCGTTCCCAAAATTCGACATAAACGAGGTACATTACACCTAAACACCTCATTTAATATTCCCTTTTCTTATTACGCCCATTTTTTTTTTTTGCAACCAAAGCTTTTCGATTAGCCCTCCTCCTCATCCATGTTGTCTCTTCTCCTCTTTGGTCCGGCAGCTTTGCCCTTGCCCTTTCCTCCTTTACCCTTGCTCTCAAGGAAGGCCTTCATCTCTCCTCGGACTGTTCTCAGAGCCTCCTCAACTCTGCTCTGGAAAGCCATGACTTCCTCCTTCTCAGTTGGGTATTGGTCCAGCTCCTTGCCGAGTGCCGCCTCAATACGCTGATAAATCTCAACGTCGTACTGCGTGACAATGCTGATGGCGATACCGGATTTACCGGCACGAGCTGTTCGACCGACACGATGGATATATGTCTTGGAGTCTTGGGGGAGATCATGGTTGAGCACCACGTCGACGGCTGGGATATCTAAACCACGAGCGGCGACATCGGTAGCTACGAGAATCTCGCGGGATCCGCCCTTGAACTTGTTCAGAGCGCCAAGTCGAGCTGATTGTGAGAGCTGTCCGTGAAGAGGGATGGCGCCGAAGCCAAGAGTTCGTAGGAGAATAGCTATCCTCTGGGCCTCAAAGACTGTACGTGTGAAAATAATAATGGACTTTCCGGCAAACTCATTGACAAGGTAAATGAGATATGTGTCTTTCCGCTTATGGGGCACGAAAACGTAATGCTGAAGCAGAGTCGAGACAGTCTGGTACTTGTTTGAGCTGACGCTGACGCGAGCGGGATCTCGCAAACTGGCTCTCTGGAGACTCTCGACCTTGGAGCTCATGGTGGCTGAGAAGAGATAGGTCCGGCGCTCACGGGGGATGAACTTGAGAATCTTGTCGATACTAGGACCAAAGTCCATGTCCAGCAGGCGATCAGCCTCGTCCATAACCAGGTACTTGAGGGATCGCAAAGAGAAGCCCTTTGTCTTTTCCAGGTGGTCCACCAGTCTACCGGGAGTCGCAACGATGATGTGAGGCTTCTTTCCAAGCGCAATGGCCTGGGGAACCATATCCAGACCTCCGACAATGACGGCACATCGCAACGAGATGAGGGCTCCCAGGGCTTCGAAAGACTGTCCGATCTGAGCGGCAAGTTCTCGGGTCGGCGCAAGAACGAGTCCAAAGTACGGCTGAGGCTTCTCGAGCAGAGCCTGTAATATGGGCAAAGCGAAAGCAGCAGTCTTTCCGCTACCGGTTTCGGCGAGGCCAATGACGTCGCGGCCTTGGAGGGCGACGGGGATGGATTTCGCTTGGATGGACGTGGGGTGCTTGTAGTTGAGAGACTCGCAGGCTTCGCACAGCGCATCTACAACGCCCTACGAGAATTGTAAGTCTGATGTTGACGCTAATCACGGTGTACACAACTGATCTGATGCACCCATGCTGTCTTATACATACCAATTCTTTAAACGTCTTTGGCTCCTCTGGCGCATCTGCAGCATCGGCCGTGGAAGCAACATCGAGAGTCACGGATTCTTCTTCGGTGTGAGGATCGGGAGACTGCTGGGAAGCAGTGGCTTCAGCTGGTTCACGCCGAGCAGGCGCGCCGTTGGCCACCTTTTGTCTTTTTGAGCCGTTCATCGTTTGCTGTGAAGATTTGCTTTGAGATCAAGAACCAAAAAGATGAAGCTTGTTCAGCAACTTTTTTCTGGGCTCGGCTCTTGCAGCAGCAAATCAGGACGCAGCAAGATCAACCCCTGTCAAAAAGTGTTCGATATGCACAACAAGTGGAGGCCTTGCAGGGGTGCGAGAAGAAAATATGTAAGTATCGGGTTGGGCTGCCAGAATGAAGCTCGCAATATCACTATCACGAACCGTTTTTATTGCTGCAGTTTTTTGGTGTGGGAGCCCAGAGTAAATGTTAGTGCCCTCCAAGCGCGGAACAATCTTTGATGCGCTTAAGCGAGTGTCTAAAAAAATTTGGTGGGGCAGGCATGGCAGCGATAAGCTCTTATCGCCAAGCATACTGAACTTTTTTTTCTTCGTCTGGTTAGTTGGAAGAGCATCACTCAATTGGACATCTCAACTGCTGGTTTTTTGGGCAGCTACAAGATCAATTAAGCCATGGCGAAGCGAAGAGTCAAGAAGCGAACCCACATGGGGGCCAACAACCCCCAGCCTGCGTCGGCCGGACATGCCTCTGCCCGTGATCCCAAGAGCATGGTCATCAGAATAGGCGCTGGAGAGGTCGGTTCAAGCATCAGCCAGCTCGCATCGGATGTTCGAAAAGTCATGGAGCCGGGGACTGCCAGTCGGTTAAAGGAGCGGAGGAACAACCGGTTGAAGGACTATGTTGTCATGTGTGGCCCATTGGGAGTGACGCATCTGCTGCTCTTTTCGCGATCAGAAGGAGGAAACACGAATATGAGAGTTGCTTTGGCGCCTCGGGGACCGACACTGAATTTCCGAGTCGAGAAGTACTCTCTCTGCAAAGATATCCAGAAGATCCAGAGACATCCCAAGGGCATGGGAAAGGAGTTCCTTTCTGCTCCTCTGGTAAGAATGCTGCTTGCACAACGGAGACTGAGTCGCGAACTAACGAGCACCAGCTGGTCATGAACGGATTCTCTCGGCCTGATGCCTCGGCCAAATCAAAGGTCCCTAAGCATCTCGAATCATTAGCCACCACCGTTTTCTCATCCATGTTCCCCCCGATCAACCCCCAAGCTACACCAATCAAGTCGATTCGCAGAGTGCTGCTCCTGAACCGAGAGCAGTCCAAGGAGGACGACGGCACCTTTATTATCAACTTTAGACATTACGCCATCACCACGCGACGATCTGGCGTTTCAAAACAATTACGCCGCATCAATGCGGCCGAACAGTTCCTCGGCACCAAGACCAGCCGACGAAGCCAAATGCCCAACCTGGGAAAGCTAGAGGACATCGCAGACTACATGATTGGCGGCGAAGGCGGCGATGGATATGTCTCTGATGCGACAAGTGGCAGCGAGGTTGATACCGATGCTGAGGTTGAAGTTCAAGAGACTGCCTCACGAAAGGTTTTGTCCGCCAAGGCCCGTGCTGCTGCCGCGGAGAACGGCCAAGATGATGAACTCGAAGAAGGCAACGTAGAAAGACACGTAGTGAAGCTCGTTGAGCTGGGACCTCGCATGCGTCTGCGCTTGACCAAGGTCGAGGAGGGTATGTGCTCGGGTAAAGTCATGTGGCATGAGTACATTAACAAGTCGGCTGCGGAGATCAAGGAGCTTGAGAAGCGATGGGAGAAGAGGACACAAGAGAAGGAAGCACGACGACGCGAGCAAAAGGCCAACGTGGAGAAGAAGAAGGCGGCAAAGGCAGCCCAGAAGGCGGCGAACAAGGGCGGAAAGGGTGACGAGGACGAGGACGAGGACGAGGACGACTATGAGTATTACAGCGATATGGATGTGGACGAGCTTGACAGCGAGGGCTTGGCTGGTGACGCTGAATTCAAGGTCAACGAGCAGAGGGAGGAGGACGGCGAGTGGGAGGATCAGGAAGAGGAGATTGGTAATAACTAAAGGGCGATATTTATAGGGCGGTCCAAGGATATCCTTGTTTTCTAATGTCTGGGGAGAAGGCATTTTGCACGAAACATGTTATGGCGCTTGGGTGTTTTATTTTCAGTCAAAACAGCTGCAAGTTTATTACGTATATATCTTTTGCTGCCACTTTTTTTTCCGCTAGAAATATCTCTGTTGTGATATTGTGATATGGCTTGATGAAGAGGGACGCGGTATAAGCATCCTGCATACTTCGTGATGCCCGTAACAGTCTACTTGGCTCGTGAATGGGATCATATCTAATTTCTAGGCTGATTATCTTCAATAACAAACATTTTTATTCTACATCAGACAGATACTAATGGAACATTCCACAACGATCTCGGACCCTGACTGCCCTCCATCAATTTATTAACAGGCTCTTCGCCCTCTTGCAATATTCTCCATCTCCACGCTTTAATAGCTGGTCGATCCAAGCCAACCCCTTCTATCACATCTACAACCCAATTGCCTATACTGGGGAGGAACTTGAACGCATGTCCGCTGCCCCCTGTGGCGCACATGAGGCCCTCATGCCTGGGAACGCGGTCGATAACGTAGTGGTTATCGAAAGAGTCGGTATACCAGCACAACCTAGTCTCTGCGATGTAGATGCCAGAATTTCCCAGTTCGGGGAGATATTCTTCCAAGAACTTGGTGACGACTTGGTGAGCCTGCTGTGGAACTTGCGTGATTGCGTCGTTGCTACTCCATTTGGTCACTGGCACGCTGCGTTCTCGGCCATCGGACTGTACTTGGGGATTTGTGTATTTTGTTCCACGATATCCAATCTTGAGCACGCCGTTTTGGTCAACAGGGAAGCCGTAAAGGCCGCCATCCGCGCCATGATCGCGCATATTAAATGACCAAGAAGGGAAGCGGGAGTGATGGAAGCGTTTGCGGAGAGGAGATGCTTCTGGTATGTGAAGCATAAAAACAGAACCTGCAGTCGTTTCGCAGAGAGAATCGAGAGATGGCAGCAGTGAAGGAGTCCAGCCACCGCAGCAGAGAATGGTGAGGGCTGCTGAATGGGATTTACCATCTGCTGTGACGATGCCGGTAATGATGCTGTTGGTAGAGGGTGAGACAGATGAGCGGTGTATAAAGGAAGTAAGTCGTCCTGATTCGGCGCCGAGAATGAAACGAACGCCGAGCCTCTTCGCCTTATAGAGAGCAAAACGACAGGCTTTATCGGCAAGGACGAAGCCGCCGGTGGTGTCCAAGACGCCGAGAACATGCTTATCAAAGGGCTGGAGAGCAGATGTGAAGCCCTGTTGGGAGGCGAGCTTGATATCCCGTTGTTCGTTGTTTATGAGCTGCGTGCCGTGATGACCGGCTAATTCCATGTTTTCAACGGTAGCTCGTTCAAATTCCGGCAGTGTATCGGCATCGCTACAGGTAAGATGGCCGTTTTGGATGAAGAAGATGTCACTTGAAGTCATTCCAGGAGGGAGAAGTGTATCATCTTCACTGCTGCTCTTGAGTTCTTCGTTCCAAGCTGCCCAAGCAGAGAGGGCTTCGGTGCTGAGATCTTGGTATTCGGTCTGAGAGCCATAAGCTGAGCGAATGATTTTATTGATGTCTGAATATAATAGTTTAGATAAGATGAGCTTGACTGAGATGGTATGTACGGAATAACGGACCAGAAGACGCAGAGTCGCAGCCAGCATCGTAAGAGTATAGAGTCTTGTGATACGGCTGTTTATCAAAGACTGTAATGTTGGAGTATCCTCGTTGAGCGAGATGGAGGGAGGTGCTTAGACCAAAGATGCCAGCTCCGATGATGATGATGGGAGAATCTTTGGCGAGTGGTGGAGGAGAAGTCATTTTGGGGGGATAATAAGAGAGAAGATGGGACGGTATCGCTGATACTGGCTTTGGATGACTGATTACATGTGTTTGATTGATGGTTGATGGGATCGGAGGCAGGTGTAAGACGCAAATGCGTGATTAGCCTAATGTAGGGAAATGATCCGCGGGGAAATAGAGCTTATTAATAAATGACACTGATCATATACAGAATTATCTCAGAATCAAATTCATGCGGCACCATGCGACTTGCCAATTAAACGTAAATAAAATGGCCCATCAGTCTTAACTAAGGTATAGTTATACATTTATCAGAACTTGCAGCCATGCCAAGAAAAATAAGGCTATTGACAATGCTAAGCACCTATTTACGCACTTGATGAGTATTACTATTCATTATATAAAGCATTCGTGAGCTACTAACGTCTGCTATACAACTTATATGTTAACCGTCTTTTGTCTCAGTACAATTTCCTATTTAGGTAATTCCATTTACGGCAACTTGCGCCCAGCTTGAGACATCTCAGCAGTCAACAACATCATTCATCTTCACCCCTTTTGTATACATCTATCGCTAACAGTAAATAAAAACCCATATATTTTATGCCCAATCTCAATCTTTCTCCACATCCTTTCATCTAAACCTCATTCACCGGTGACACCGGCTTCCCCTCCCTCCTCCACCTCAACACATTCTCAAAACTCTCCCTCTCAGCCCTCCAAAGCGCCTCCTCCGTCGCGCCCCCCATATGCGGCTGCAACACCACCTTATCGCTCGTCCTAAAGTACTCATGTACATTCGGCTCATCGCTGAAAACGTCCAGTCCCGCCCTCGCCACTTTGCCGCTCTCCAGCGCCGCAATCAGCGCTTCTTCATCCACCACGGGGCCTCGTGCCGTGTTAATAAGAAAGGCGCCGTCCTTCATGAGCTTGAACTGGTCGTGCGACATGAGATTCCTTGTTGCTTCTGTGAGGGGGCAGTGTATCGATACCACATCTGCCTGTGATAGTAGCTCCTCCAGCGAAGAGCAGTATTCAACCTGATATGCCTCCTCAACCTCCTTGCTGAGCCTCTTCCGGTTGTAATACTTAATCTTCATGTTGAAAACTCTTGCCTTCTTGGCCAGATACTTGCCGATGCTCCCCATCCCCACGATACCCAGCGTCTTCCCCGTAGGATCTGGGGTCGCCATATTGCCTCCATACCACCCACCCGCCCGAACATGCCTCTCCGCCACAGAAGTATTCCTCACAACAGACAGAATAAACCAAATCGTCATGTCGGCCGTAGCCTCAGCCACCGCATCAACGGTGTTGCAGAACCATATGCCCTGGCTCGTCATCCACGAAACGTCAAACTCGTTGTATCCCGCCCACAGGGAAGCTATCACGCGGCAGTGAGGCACCATGGCCGACAGCAGCTCTTCGTCCACGGGTATGAAGTTGTGCGATTCAGACAGGCAGATTAATGCATCGAATGGACCGGACTGGGAGATGACGCGAGGGAGCTCCTCGATGAGTTCTTGCCGATGAGAGGCTTGAAGAAACTGAGTAGCATCATGATGTGAGTGATTTTCATGATTGATGAATGGATGAGTTGATCAAGTAGCCACATACATGGAGATTCAATTCATTTTTTACATTTTCAATGTACTCATCGCTGAGATGATGCACCTTTCCCAGAACCGCCACGCGGGGCTTCTTCTCATTCGCCATGACACTCGTCCACAATTCGCGCAATACTGCGAGATATGAAAAAAGAAAATAGTGATATCAATTACTTCAAGGGCTTCAAAAAGAACAATGAAATGATTAATTAATTTCCTCTTTTTTTTTTCTCGTCTGAAAGAAGCACAACAAAGTTGATATAGGTGGAAGAGAATAACCATATATGACAAAGAGTCAATAAAATCTCCACAGTAAACCAGCAATAAATACTCTCAGCCACAAACGCCCCAACATTTTAAATCTCCGACTGAGGGGCCATAGGGCGTCATTCCCAAGAGGGCGCATCCCACTATAACATGTATTCATGAGTAGTGCATTTTAACTTGCGCAGTCTGTGTCACACCGAATCAGAGCGTTGCGCGCTTACGTTACTCGATCAGCATCCTTTTGACATGCGCCCTTTGAACCACATGTTATTTAATTGAAAGCTACATTGTGGCGCACCGATGAAACAGGCGCAACTAACATACTTTTATATCCAGCAACCATCAGCGAATTCTCAAAATTACTAGTAGCATTTCACAAGTTACAAGACAATGTGCACAAAACAAAAGTTGGTGTCAAAGTTGGAATAATATTCCGTCGCTGCGCTATGTGCTAAAGCTCCTAGTGACTATATAGGTAGCGTCATATAGTATTTACAAGCCATGTGTAGCCGAATGCAAACTTCATCTCTTTCAAATCATAACTTTCATAGGGTAAAATCATATACATTCCAGCCCCCCTTTTTTTCTTCTCTCTTCTCCAGCTTATTTCTGAGCCCAGCCCAGACGCTTGTTGCCAAGGTCAAAGACAACCAGGGCAGCCTTGATGGCGACATCACCGAAGATGCTGATGCCAATGCCGTCGTTGCTCTGGAGACCACCAAAGCAGGTGTTGCCAGAGACGGGGGCAAAGTTGATCAAGCTACCAGGGACGGTGATCTTGGAGCTGCCAACAGCAAAGGTGAATGAGGGAAGGTTCTCGTCGCAGTCGAAGGTGTAACCCTCCTGGGAGTCGTCGTACTGAGCAGATGAGACCTGGCCGTAGTAGGCATCGACAATGGTGTCATCGAGGAGGAGCAAGGTGGTGCCGGTGTCAGCAATGCCGTCAGTGGAGTGCTTCTTGGTCGAGCCGCTGCCGATGGCATATGAGGCGGAAGTGAACTCCCAGAAGCCGTTGGCGGTGCTGATGGGAACATAGCTGATAGAGCCAGAGGCAAGGCTGGTGTCAATGAAACCGAAGTTGTAGCTGCCACCTATTTGTTTTCACTCGTGTTAGTTTAACTCGTATCAAGCAGTGATGATGTGAAGGGGGAGAAGAAAGGGGGGTTGCATACTGGCTTGGTGGTTCAGGTCAGCAGTGAAAACGGGCTGAGCCAGCTTGGAAGAAGCGTTGGAGAACCAGGTCTTCTGCTGCTTGGGGGAGACGGTGTTGATGCTGTCCAGGGCAAGACCGAGGAGGCCGGAGTTGGAGGTATCCGAGACAAACTCGGAAGAGACCTTGGTGGCAGACTCGACAGCCTGGCCAGTGACGGAGAAGCCTCCAACGGAAACGGTGTCGGTGTAAACATCACCGCTAGAGCTGCTGCCGTCACCGTATGAGATGGTCCAGCTGTATCCAGAGAGCTTCTTGGAGGTAGAAGACTTGGTGGGGTTGTAGAGAGTGTGTCCCTTGGACTGAGACGAGGGAGTCTCGGAGCTGAAGACCCACAGATCGGAAGAGCCAGTGTCGAAGTCCAGGGGCAGGACCTGAGCAGGAGTGCCAATGGAGACGTTGGTGATGTACTCATCGTCCTCAGAGTCACTGGGGTGGTTGGGAGCAGAGCCGGTCTGGCGTCTGGCGAGCTTGGCGGCCTTGTGCTGGGCAACGTTGTTCTTGAGGTTCTCGCTGATGGGAGCGCCGAACTTCTTCTTGGCCTTGTAGAGGGCGCTGGGTCCGTGAGGAGCGTGGTTGGCGTTGTAAATCACCGGCACGGAGATGGTCTTCTGCTGTCCCTCAGCGGGGAGAGCCGCAGCCATGCCGCTGGCGGCGAGGAAGGAAACGAGGAAAGCACCAAAGGTCTGCATTTTGATGGTTGTTGAGATGAATGTTGCTCAGGACTCGACTGGACTTGATGTCTTGAAGGCTGATGAGGAAAGAAGCTCCAGCACCAGATCGAGGGGAAGGCGTAGACTCTTTATATCCATCGAGACTCACTTATCAACCCATCCTCGAGGCTGAAGATGCCATTGATGCGGTCAATGGCTAGAGATCATGGACGGCTCCAAAAGCATGGTTTAGGAAGGTGAATTTGCGCCATCATCCTGGAACTTTACACACGCGCTGGGGCTCGGTGATGGGAAGAGGAGTCGGCATGATGGAATGGCCGCAGCATCCAACTACCTATTGCACCCACAAGCATCTAACCTGTTCTAAAGGACTTTTCTTTTCTTCAGTCAAGTATTATGCTTTACTATTTTACAGTAAATGTACTTTTGCTGATCCTTGCTGGTGATATTGCTGGTACCCAGTGAACTGCAAAACTAACAAAGTAGGCAGAAGCTTGTGGGGTGTACGATAGCCCACTGAAGCTGGTGAAGTTGCCGCGGGGCTGCTGGCGAATGAAACCATCGAGTCCAGGGGGGTAGGAATGTGTCCTAGCCCAGAGAGTGAAGCCAGCCGAGTGCGTATTACCGTTTCTGCCTTTCTTTCCTGCGGACCGGAACCTTTGTCGATCACGTATCTTGCAGCGTCCTAAGATAGAAGTCGAGCGCCTAGTTTCAATGGCCAGAGGTGCTTGTTTAGAGCCGGCGCAACGTGGCGGATTCCAGAGAGGCATAGCACAGGCTCTTTTTTGAACAATGGTCCTCGCCACGGTGACCAGGCCCCCCCGTCCAATCCGGGGTCGTTCTAGATAGCCCGTGCGGCTTTAACGGCGAGGCTCAGCAGTTAGAGCGGCTCTCGAGGACAGTATGTATGAGTATGCACCTACCGCAGCGCTCTGGTGCCGATCCTGCTCTATCAGGTGGTAGCAATAGTCCGTGTCTGTACATCCAGAGAATGCCCTGGACCCGCATCGCTCCGCCGTAGTGTCTAGCTTCAGTGCGACGATGCTGATCCGGAGAGAGACGATGGGACTAGCCCGGCTTCCACAAGCGGTCTTGCAGTGATATTCGCCGTGAGCCACCACCAAGATGGAAACAAAGATGTTGTTTGGCTTCCTCCAAGACCAGCCATCACCTGTCTGTCTCGCTCGCACTCAAGCATTGGGGCTCGACACCCTTTCCCGGATCGATGCCGTGCTCTGTATAAGCACAGCACTAGTGGGATCAACTGCCAAGGCTACGAATCAAGTTTAAACCTGTAGTTAATGTTAATCTCCCAACCCATCAATCAGAGGCGCCTGATGACCTGTAGAAGCCCCGATGCGGGGGGGCCTCGCTTGGCTGCCTCGGGACTCTTGGCTGGCGCTGCATCAGCTTGGCAGCCGGCACTTGGGCGTGGGAACTTGTGCCAGAATCGCCATCTGCCATCTTGGGCACTGCACGCAAAGGTTCGTTACAGCGGGCTCAAGCCCAGAGCGGCATGTCCAAAGCCCTGCCCGGAAGCCTAAGGGCGCCTCTTGCCTACTACCGGACAGGGGCTAAAGAAGCACAGAGTCGCTAGAAGCCTTGGAGACCCTTGTCTGAGCCGGATATTCGGCATGGGGGCTGACTAGCCGTAGAATCTGGAGCGTGACGACTTGGGCGGCATGTTGATGGCCATGATTGGCTGTGT
This sequence comes from Trichoderma asperellum, assembly GCF_020647865.1. Lineage (NCBI taxonomy): Eukaryota > Fungi > Ascomycota > Sordariomycetes > Hypocreales > Hypocreaceae > Trichoderma > Trichoderma asperellum. The sequence goes on along the minus strand of NC_089415.1, from coordinate 6,886,786 downwards.
TGAGAGGCAGGCCGGAGCGAGGAGACGCGGCACCGGCCGAAGCGTGCTGGGCAGCGCTGATAGTGTTTTCATGCAGCAGCGCCGTGTATACAGTGCAGTATTATGCAATGGAGAGAGAGTACGGAGTATGTAGGTAGATATGGATAGTATCTACAGTAGCTACAGTAGGTAGATAGCCATTACGAGAAAAGAAGCTGGAGGTTGCTCCCAAAGCTCGATTCACGTGACTGGGGCAGGCCTGAGATCCTTCAATGCGAGACCTGCCCGTCTCGTTGCGATCGTCCCGCGCCAACAGCCGGGCACAGCCACTGGCTACTGCTGTCTTTTTCTTTTTTTTCTCTCCCTTTTCTTTCTCTTCTTCTTTCTTCCTCATCCATACACAATGCGAGCATCGTCAACCGTCGTTGAACCGTCGTCGGAAAATATTCTCAGCTGCCAAGCTGCCAAGCTGCCAAGCTGACAGTCGATCATCTCTTGCAACCGCGGCCATCTCGCATCGCCAAGCAAATGTGCCAAACTCTACTCGTGCCTGGCCTCACCTTATCAATGCCGACAGCCGCTCTCTGGGCTTGGCATGGCTGGGCTTGGCAGAGCTTGGCCTCCTCGACGCGGACGACAATGTGACTCGCGATAGCGGCCCCGGACTGTCTACGTCCGCCGGCAAGCTTCAAGATACAGCAGAGACAGCAGATACAGCAGAGACCCAGAGCCCGCCCACCACACACCCCACGCCCCACGCCGCCAGCCCGCTTCGGCCATGGCGCCCTCGCCCTTCGCCTGTCCCGCAGCTCTGATTCTGATCCTGGTCCAGGAACGGGCTAGACTAGGTCCGACCCGACGCCGCCACTCGGAGACAAAGACCGCTCTGGAAGGTGGCCGGCCAGCTGCCACATGAGGCACGGAGGCGATGGCGGCAAGCTCAGCTGGCACTGCAATTTCGCTGGCAATCGGAGTGCCTACAGCACCTGGAGGGAAAGCGAAGCGGCGCTCGATCGAGGTGTGGGTGGCAGCGTCAAAAAGTCCTCAAAGTGTGCGAGTTCTGGACTGCCGTCGACAAACAGCCTGAACTCTCGACGCCTTTGCACGCGCCACACATGCACAGGCCTCGAGAGCCAATAAAGACCCTTACCGACCTCCCAAAATGGGAAGCAAAAGGGTAAATGGGCTGTTGGTTGCAGCCCTCTCTTGCGGCCGCCGGCTTTGCAACAAGCTCTGGTATCTTTCGTCAGCCCCATGCACCCGGAGAGAGAGTCCTGGCTGGGGACAAGGGAGCCTAACCCCGAAGATCGCTTCCGAGTTAGATCGCATGTGATAGACCTTAATTGGTACTGCCGCGCTTCTCACGCTTAATGATGCAATAGTCAACTCGCCAAGCGCCCTGGCACTTGCTCAGTGGAAGATGACCGAGGTTCTCAGCGGCGGACGAGAAAAAGCGGGCTGTTATGCGGCAGAATTGTGGTTTAGGAGCTTACCAGGCAAGACGAAGCAAGATATCCGGCTTACCAATGGGCGGCGCCTCAATGTGTTACAAGATGATTATACGAGAAAATGATAAGGAGAGGACGCATTGACGACGTTGTATTGCGCTTGGTAGGGAAATACCATGTCCGTGGAGTTAATGGTCTGGGTAGCACGACGCGTCTAGAAGCATGGATAGTCAGCAATGCAACTCAACCACCACCCTCCGCAGAGCCGATTTAGGCCCGATCTCAACGGTCGAGTATGGTGTGCTACTACTGCTAGATTGGACAAAAAGCCTGCTAATCGGTGCATGTAAAAGGATAATTAGACCACCTTTATCATGCAGCTATTCACAAGCTAACGCCTAATATAGGTAGTCTCCGCATGTCCTACGTGGAGTGAGCAGAAGTCCCATCCATAAACAGGGTTCATGATAATATCGGTATTACTGATATGAACACTGACCTTTTGCGAGCTGAAAGTAAATAGAATCGACTGCAGGACGAGCTACAAAGATTCTTGTGGTCAAAAGAACGCGCAACGGCCCAATATACAGAAACGGCATGTGAGAATGTTTTGACGCCCTCCCGAGAATAAACAACCCAGATCGATATACCCATAGAGGATAGTATACAGAAAACATCGGTTGATCTAATTCGAAAGAGCACACCCTCCTTGCATGGAGTGTAATTTGTACGTGGATGGAGACGGGATTAATGACCCCGTCTGCAGTTAAGCCGCATTGATACTACATCCTGTCATAGTTTCGTGTAAATGCGCGCTTTGAGCATCTACTCACGATGTATTCAAAGCAGATACTCATTTGCTCACTTCCAGACGTATGCCATGTACATTGAGAGGAGGTCCCTTCCATTAGGTAGTCTATCGTATATGATACCACATTTACAAGCCTCATATTCCATTTTTATATGTTATACTGTCTGTATCAACGTGAAGACCTACAAGCAGCCAATAATGGAGGTGCAGAATGGCGTGCTTCACGTTCCTGGGTAGGTTGCATTGGATGCTGCTTCGAGGCAACGCCGTGTGTTGCATTTGAGATCCATGGCGCCATTCGCCGCTAGTGCGCACTTTGCGCTGAGCTCCAAATATAGAATCCATATTAGATAATAGACTATCCCATGTATGGTGTACTGGCATGTTTGTCGATGGCGATGATGAGGATAACGAGCATCTACCCTACAATCATAGCAGTAATCACGTCGAATCAGATGGATAACCAGACACTAGGTATTTTCCATTCTCCTGTAAAAACACGTATGCAATGTTTACGGTGCGTTAATCTATGCAAAGAATCATGGTTTCCGTAGATAAAAAGTATCTGTGTTTCGTATACGAGGCTGGCAAGTTAAGCCAAAAATATATATATATATATATATATAACACAATGTGATGTGATTCACACCTCTCTTGCCGACTTATCCAGAGCTCGTATTTGGGCACACAAATTAACATGTTACTAAACGGGAAAAAAAAATGATAGAACCCTTGCTATTGTACGATCGCTTCCATGTTTGGACGGCACTTTTGGCTCTGCCTTGTTGCGGAGGAATTGTCTCCCACGTACCCCCAACTATCCCTCCAACCTTTGTCTTGCTTCTTCATTTGGGTCTTTTTTTTTCTTGAATATTCAACTCATACTTGCTCATTAGGCATCAAAATTCGAATGAGACTATGCATCGATGGCAGCTTATCTTGTAACCCAATCCTCTTCCTTGCATGTCCTTCCCAGACGCCAGACGCACAGGACAGTATCGGACATGCAGTTGACCAATACGCATCTCCGAGTATCACATTCGTCAATGCCATGCCATTCAAAACTGCTGGGCCTGATATAGGCATGGTTCGCCCTAGTTTAAGCGCTGGAGAGTGCACTTTTTCTGCATTGGAACGCAGCTAAACCAACAACCAGCTGCGTGTGCTATTATTAGTGCAAACAGCGAAAAGAACCTTGATGGACGTTTTGCTCCTGTTTTAGAGATGCATGTTAATAGGTTTTCCCAAATTGTCCAATTGCAGCTTATCAATTTCTCTAATGACCTAATTTTGTTTGGAAAATATGCGCATATGTGTGCTGTTCGTCTCTCTCACCAACATTGAAGTCTGTTGAGGAGAGTCATTATACTGGAAGGCTATGTTGAAAGGTAAAAATTTCCCTCATTAAGGAATGAAGCAGTTTGGTAGAGCCTATTTCCTATTCAGAACAATTGACAATTATACCATGCTGGATAGACTCTCGCAAGAAAACTATTTCATTTTGCGTATATCTATACGTTTTTGAAGAGATAATATGGAGTTAGGATATATTGCACGGCTGGTAGCATCATCCCTGTAAGCAGAATACACTTTGGTTGATATGGCTAATTAAATAACGGACTCCTGTCACCCTTTATTTTCTCTTTTCGCACTACAGGCTTTTACTTACCTTCTGTTGTTGTACGAAGTATGTATGCATATCGTGGTACCATACGGGGATCTTTTCCACGTCAAATTCAATGACCACTTCCTGTCCAAGAGAATCAGACGCAATTGCAACCACAGATTCCGAAACATCGCACGATGCTCTCCATCCTCCTCGATATTTTACGGGGAGCCAAAGTATTTTCTCCCCATTGTATGTTATCCAAGAATAATCATTACCATTGTTATAACCAAGCTTATCGTAACGCCATGGCTGGAACTGGCCAACACTAGCTGCATCCTCACCTAGTGCTGTAGAGTCTTTGAACTTGATTCGACCAAGATTGGTGCGCAATCCCGAGTTACCATTAGGCTCGAATGATAGATATGTTATCCCCGACCCAAATTCGATGGTCTGCATACGGGCCCCCGTATCGGTATTCCAGATGTAGACCTCATTTTTACCCATGAACAATGCTTTTGATGCTAGGAGCGTCGAGTCATATGAAAAAGCGAGCGTTTGAGTATATCCATCGATACCATGTAAACCGTGTAAAATATCACCTGTTTCGAGACTCCATATCCTGAGTGCCTCCTTTCCAAATAGCCCCTTCCCAAATACCGCAGCAAGTTTCGTATTAGACAAGGCAAAACAGGGAACGGCTCCCGAGTCGAACTTTCGGGTAGGTGTGTCCGATTTAATCGGCCAAACAAAAAGCTCTTTTGCAAGCTTCGAGGCATATGCTATTCGAGATGCGTCTGGAGAGAAGCACAGGGTTATTTGATGGAACTCAGTAGGCACAGCATACTTGACTACTCGTATGCTTTCACCTGTATTCACTCGCCAGATCCTCAGAGATCTGTCTTCCAAGATGCCTGCAGCCAGCGTAAAGTCTGCTGAGAAACAGGCTTGACCAACTACAGATAGATCTGAACCAAGCCCATCTAGGTTTTGCACGGACCGGCGTCCATCAGTGTGCCAAATCTCAGCCACGCCGCCTTTAATTACAGCTAAAGCTGAATCATGCATGAAAGTAGGCTCGCTTTGCAGTTTGTTCTGGTCGAATTCTGCAAGACAAGTGCCCGAATCAACTCGAAAAACCTGCCAGGTGCTGCTACGTCGGTATAGTTCTAGTAGCAAGAGTGACGAGTCGGGTGAAATGGTAATGGACCTAACCTGCTTGTGCTTCTTTTCATTCATTTCAGGCAATCTCTCTTTGCTGACGCTGTAAATACGCAGTGTCCTATCATAAGATGATGAAACGAGGAACGTAGAGTCATGCGAAAAAGAAAGAGACGTAATGCTGTCTGTATGATCAGTGACCGTCCATAAACACTCGCCAGTAGCGGTTAACCAGATCCCGAATTTATGGGACTTTAACGAAATTGCCAGGAGTACCGCATCATGGGAGAAGGCGAACCCGCAGTGCCCATAATCAAGCCTGAATTTTTGATAAAACTTCAAAGACCCCTTGTCGATGCGGCAGATTTCTACGGCGACTTGAAAACCCAAAGCCACAAGGGAGGAGTCGGGCGAAAATGCTATATCCGAACAGTGCTGTATCAAGGTGGGCTTTCCGCCATGGATAGGCCACATCTCGAGCAATTTGGAAACGAACGATTGCACAACTATGTAAGTGGAATCTGGAGAAAATATTAAACTCTGGTCGCTAGATACACTAGTCTTGATGCTCTTTGTGGAGTCGGCTGGCGTTGAAATTGACCGGATTTCGATACCCGTGGCGGCGAATACTGCGACGAGCTTGCAGTCGTGAGAAATGGCTGCACCATATCTGTGACCCCGTCTAACTTCAGTTACCGGACTGACCACCACTGGATCTTCCTCTGCCCTTGTCTTACACGTCCATGTGTCTGTCTCCCACCTCTGAACAGAGCCATCTGAGCAGACCAAGTAAAAGGATGTTGAGTCGGGTGAGAATGCAATTGTTTTTGAACGAATGGCCTTGATATTGTGGATACAAGTTCCACTGTGGCTTCGCCAGATTAGGACCTTTGTTTTGCTGCGTGATGCTATGAGTGACGAGTCCGGCGATAAGACAGCTTGGAATACAGGTTCATTGTGGCCTTCTAAGGTTTGGAGGCACAAATCCCAGTCCATTGAGACAGTACGCTGATGTTTTATCCACGCTGGAATCGCTTTTTCGAAACATTGTCGAAACTCGCACCTCTTTGGCGCAAAAATCAGACCAGAAGAGTATATCTGTAGCGGCGCTACATCCATCATATGTTGATAAGCACGTATGAATCGTTTGGTGTCGCGTAGGAGACCGAATACTTTATCATTGTTCTTAAAGTAAAGACAGAAGTTAGCGGATTTTCATGTAGCGTTGGTAGAGGTTGCATACATCAATCATGGCTAAGAGGCTTTCCACCATTTCTCCGCTCTCGACAACGCGACCCAGTAGACTGAGTGCCTCAAGCCAGTGTATTAGGTGTTTGGTGAGGAAGCGATGCGTTTCATCATCAACGCGTATGCGGCCCTGGCTCTCCTTCAAGTGGAAGACCCAGTGTACACATGCGTATCGAACATGGGGAGGCAAGGAAGCCTCGATTGTACCTTTGTCAATGTTCGACCTTGCTATTCCAGGGTGATTGAGTCTACAGATGTCCTGTTTGAGATTGTCATCCCTCGAAAGCAACGTAATACACTGGCGAGCTAGATTTGCATGTGTTTCTCGTTCATCAACCAAGAAGTTATGCTTCTGATCTTGATCACCAGTGCCAATCAAGAAATCGCGAAATGACAGATGAAATAGCTTTACCGGGCTATTGAGGTCTTCTGGGACATTCAAAACAGAGTTTAGACCTGAAAGGCGTAAATTGACATCCATTGGGCTCATTTGAAGCAGTTCTGAGAGTGACGCGATCGAAAGGGGCGCTTCAAGAGCCACAATTGTGCCAACAACTCGGCGGAATTCTCCAATAATCTTTTCCTTCTCTACCTCTGAGCGATCCTCTCGCACGGTTCCATTACGTTTAACTAGCAATTGCTCCAAAATGGGGAGGTATATCCTAGCAAGAGGGTTCCTTTTGCCGAGCTGTCGATGATGTTGCAGAAATTCATGGGCCAACGTCACAGGAAGCCCGAGATCTTCGTCGCCAATATATCGACAAGCAGTTGCCGCCAGAATGAATAGAGGCACTGAAATATCGACAAGATCTTTAATAAGAGAGCGTGGAGGCCAATCTGCGGGCAATTGTAAGTTGGTGAGATTATACTTGTCTCTAATCTGCCCAAGTTGAGATTCCAAGAAGATAGAGATGTCGCTCCGAATATCCTCATCTGCAACTTCATGAAGCGCCTCATAGAGAAAAATTTTGTGATATTTGCACTCTAGTTGAGCAAAAGATTTTCGAAGATGACATTCTGGTCTACTGGCAACCAAGACTTTGAAGCACGTAGACGATACCGCTTCGACACTAGGCAGAAGCTCAATGATTTTGGCAGCACTAGCCTGATCCTCGCATTCATCGAGGGCATCTAGTACGACAACGATAACTGGTGGCAGCAATTTGCAGCTCTCCAATGGTTCTAGTATGAGTTTCTCGAACTGCATGTTTAGCGTTTTGTCGCTTATGCTTGGATTATCCTGCAATGCTTGCTTAACATGTGACGCCATTTCTTTTGGTAAATGCTCAACAAGTTGTTTGACAATGGTAGTAAAGAGAGCACTGGATTTGTCTCGATTGTCGTCACCTTTCTTGAAGAAGAAGCTGGCGGTTACAATGTTTAAGCTTGTTAGATGATGAGAGACGGTTCTGCAAATGGTAGATTTGCCGGTGCCCGCCATGCCACATAGCCAATATATGCGTCGTCCGTCTGTTTCCTGAGCCCATTTACCAATCTCTCCCAGAATCTTGACACGGGTGCCAGGATAACACTGGGGTTCGTGTTCATTAGCGTGGGCATCGAAAGCTGCACCTTGAACCACTGGGAGTTTAGAGAGAATCTCGTCGGACTGAGCACATTGAATATCCATAATCATGTTGCTTAACACAGTAAGTAGTTGCCTAATCGATATATAGTAGATAGATAAAGACCCACGTTTTGTCAATATCGAGGGCGATCCTGATATCCTCTCGGCCCTTCCGCAGATTTTCAATGTCGTATTTAATTCTACGACTTTGAAATGGCCACCGTGCTCTCTTCAACATCTGCTTCCGGAAGCCGGGATTACCTGATAGTTTCTCATCTAGCTGACATTTGATGCTAGCAAGCTTAGAGGAGTTTGCATCGAGAGCGGATCGCAGTCCCTGAGATACTTGTAGACGGCCGTTTTGATTTTCTAGGAGATCCTTGGCTTTCCCCAAAATGGAGAGGTGGGCATTAATTTCTTCGCCAAGATCTTTCATATCCAATTCGGCATCCTTGACATCGTTGGCATATTTGTACAATGCTGAAGCGGTGTTTATGGAGGTTTCTATGACGCCAAAGATATTCAACGCGGTAGAAAATCCGTCCATTGCGTCGAAGAAGAGCTATTCGGTAGTACTAGATTTATGTCTTGTGCCTACTTACTTCCAGCACTCAGACGGTTTCAAGTGACAAAGAGAATTTAGCAATCGATGAGTTAAGATGAGGCCTATTTAGGCATGCAATGCATGGTACATGTAGATATGCCATACAAGCGCTGAGGAGAATGAGCCTATCGACGCATAGAATATTTAAATTTACAGTAACAAAATAAATTTATAATCGATTGTAAGTAATCATTTAAGGGCAGTCCAATATCGCTGATAGAACGACGCGCCCGAAGGATTCGTGCCCAACGGCCGATTGGTTGAGATACGGCACGTGATGGTTATCATTGATTGTATGTGGTCAACTCCAAACAAAATCCTCAACGTTCTATGTTCATGTTGTTACGATATTCGTCAATCAGATGAAAATGGCTTCACCAACATCTGCCAATATCGACGCTCCATTGCGCATACGCCTACACCGACAATGTGGCGCTTGTAACCACCTTTTTTTGCCGGGCGATCATCTGGTTGCACGTATGATATCCGAACTGTCCTCAACAGGTAACACTGCTAACAGATCAAGTGCTTTGTAATGAAAAATCCATTCGAGCGTATAGTGTGCTTACCTTTGTACCCAACTCCCAGTGCAAATTGCTAGAACATGATAACATCCAATTTTGCATGCATCACATATGTGGCTTTTGCTCCAAACTCAATGAGGGCGAGGAGAGCGTGACGGTTCATGCTGATTGTCTAAGTATGTTTGGTCAAACTTGCAGTGCCCCAGATAAATACCAGAGGCTCTGGATTGCAGGGACTAGAATATACCCGTGGCGGACCGTCGCGCCCTTGGAGCTCGACCCTGGCTGCTGCGCATCTCCAGAACTCATCAGCAGCGCTGCTGGTTTACATAGGACGTTGCTTCCAGAGCTGGCTGATATAATTGGTGGCTATTTACAGCCACATCATGCTCTCTTGAGGTTTTGCAGTGTTATACGACTAGCGAAAGAGTTGAGCAGGGCTGAAATGGATTATGCTGTCACCTATCCACTTTGCGAGGTTCTGTCGTGGTCTCGTGGTGCCTCTCCTACATTGGTTGAACAAGGGCAGGCCGCCAATCCTAGAGTTCGGCTTACCATTGACTCTCGCGGGATTGAAAGGATTGAAAGAGTTTCTGATGATTCACAAGAAACTACTAGGGACTTGTTAACCAATTCTCACGCATATGTTGTAGACCTAGTGGAACAACTATCAGGGGTTAGCATAGGATTTCAGGTTGGCCTCGCCTCCATGCCTTTGAGGCGCCTGCTAACCAAGACTGCCTTATCCAGCTGGGAATGAGCCGTCTGCAAGTTCCGACGTCAGTAAACATCAGCATCTGGAACGTCCCGTCGCCGCAAGACCTCCCGCGTACTACATGTATTACATTCCACGGCAAACTTTCATCTGGACGATTTGCAGCCCTTGATCTAGATCCAAAACAGTGCACTGGATTATCTTTTTTCTTGTCCATTAGACAGATAATGGCTATCCATGGGCATACGAAGCGAGGCTCACGGGCTCCTCAGGCCTTTCAGCATCTGAATCGCGATCACTCGCCTGGCCTATTCTGGATCTACATTCCAATAACAGCCAACGATAAGGTGATTGCGATCGGTACCAGGGAGGCTTACATTGCCAATGGTGGAAGTTATTCGATTGTAGTAAGATTCCCAGCATAGCAGCTCCGATGCGCTCTCAATCTAACGAGGTCAGCTAAAAATGAAATCTGGGACTTATTTTATTGGGTTTCCTCTCGTTAAGATCATGGGACCGATAGACGAAACCTTGCATTTAATTCAAGAAGCAGACGATCGCCACTTAACACTTATTCACGAAGTTCCGTATAACACGGGCATCTCGTTTATTGCGGTTGACAAGGTAACAAGGACCACTTCTAGGATCATAATCAAAAGGTCGAACTTTCCCCACTATTCAACCCATTCTTATGCATCCCTGGAGGGTGTGGTTAACGCACGTGTCTTGAGGGATAAGGAGAAAGGTATGTGTCGCGGCATTTTGCTGGAATATGAAGACGGTACGCTGCGAGCGCTCGGGCAATGCCGCCTTGGCCTTGATACTGTTCAATGCTACAAGCATCCGACAAAATTTCACTACACCATTGTGAAATACTCTTCCCATATTAAGACGCATGACTCTAGATGTCTTCAAGCAGCCTTTGACTCTGAAAGCGGCCTCTTTTCGACGCATAATAACTCGGAATGGAAGACTTGTCCGATGAAGGGTTTTTTGCAATTTTCATTTAACCATTTCGGGGTTGCAGTTAGATATCATGACGCCTGGCGGCCACATTTTGACTACTAAGACATGTGTTTTTGTTGTCAAACGTAGGGTATAGCTTAACTTTGGCTTTGCTGTTTTGGTTATCCAATAGCACCAATCCTGTTACTAGCAGTATCTGATATCATTGTGATTTAGCCCACTTTTAGCCATGCAGCTGGGAATTCAAGATGTCTCATCCCCTATATACATAGCTTCTAGGACCTAGATCTCCTGATATGTCATCATCCTTGGTTTGAAGCTTACGATGACTGTTTTGTGTTTTGATAATAGTGCTTGGTGTCCAGCTACCGTAAAGTTCGAAATGGGTGTCGCGGGTTATTTTAGTTAATTTAGTAACAAGGTGACGGCTAATTGTGGACTTGTACCTCTAAGTTTCCAGTCGTACCCCGCCTGTACTATGGAGCACTGTAACAAAGCCAGGACAGGCCCGCCAGCACCGGCGGGTAGGGGGCGAACCCCCCGTCTTCCCATTCCCTTTCGATGACGTTCCAAAGCAGAGGACCATTGTGCATAGAGATAACGATATATATATTCTACAGTATTTTGTCCTGTCGCCATGATTCTGTGAAAGAGCATCTCGTTGCAGCGACGCATTCGCGCGAAACAAGCCGACACGTTGCTACATGCCGCTACGACATTCTCGTGTGCGCTTGTACACGTAGCAATTGAGGGGTATCAGGGGCAGGATTGGATGGCGGCCATACATAATCTAAAGCTGCCCAACAATCAGGCTACAGTTTCTGGGCCGGATACTTCTAGCCCTATAATTCCCTCCTGGTCTTGCGTATTAAATCTTGTACAATTGCTTCCCTTCAATTATCTCGGATATCGCTTGTGGTTCGCCACTCGGCCAATGTCTCTGTATCCGAAGATCGTATTTCGCGTCAAAGGGTTCCGTCTCTTAGAATATTTTAATCGCGATGGATGTAACGGCGACGTACTTGCGCGAGATTACTGGCAACCGCTTTGGCGATAATACTGCAATCCACCAAGGGGATGTTCATTACCACTCGCCCAATGATACGACTCGAGAAAACGAGGATATAAAATGCCTCACGGACTTACGTATAACGGACCCCCGCGACGATAAAGCTCGCATTGAGGCTACAAAGGGCGGCCTATTTAAAGGTTCATACCGCTGGATCCTCCAGCATAGCGATTTCCGACAATGGCGCGACGACGAATGCAGCCGTCTGCTCTGGATTAAAGGGGATCCTGGCAAGGGCAAGACGATGTTGCTCTGCGGCATTGTGAATGAGTTAAGCTCTGAAACGAGACTGAAGGACCAGAAAGCCAATACACTGCTATCCTACTTCTTCTGTCAGGCCACCGACGAGCGCATCAACAGCGCTACAGCCGTGCTGCGAGGCCTTATCTACCTGGTTGTGGAGCAGCAGCCGCTCTTCGTCTCCAACATACAAAAAAAATATAAGCATGGCGGGGCGGCGATTTTTAAAGATGTGAATGCATGGATTGCATTATCAGACATCTTTTTAAACATTTTAAAGGATGCAAACCAGGAGCAGACTTATATTATTATTGACGCACTTGATGAATGTGTGACTGACCTACCAAAGCTGCTCGACTTTATCAATACAAAGTCCACTCTCTTTCCCCGCGTCAAGTGGATAGTGTCTAGTCGCAACTGGCCAGATATTGAGGAGCATCTTGATTCTGCCGCTCAGCAAATTAAGCTGTGTCTAGAGCTCAACGAAAAGTCCATCTCCGCAGCCGTCGATGCATATATTAAGCACCAAGTCGAATGGTTAGCCCAGAAGAAGAAATACAATGCTGGAACAAAGGATGCTGTTTACCACCACTTGTCCTCTAATTCTAATAATACCTTCCTCTGGGTAGCCTTAGTCTGTCAGAACTTAAAGAAGATCTCGATACGGAATAACCTTTCAAAGCTAAACGAGTTTCCACCTGGACTTGATTCTTTGTATAAGAGGATGATGAAGCAAATACATGATTTAGAGGATGATAGCGATACTACCTTTTGTTACCAGATCCTTGCGACCGTGTTGCTCGTATATCGGCCTGTTACACTGGCTGAGCTTGGCACTCTTATTAAGTCCCCAGAGGATAATCCTGCAGATGCCGAGTTAATCGATAGGGCAATAGGGTTTTGTGGCTCATTTCTCACTGTGAGAGACAGCCTGGTTTACGTTATCCACCAGTCAGCCAAAGACTACTTAAGTAACGAAGCAGCGCCTACTATTTTCCCCTCTAGCTCCGCCGACGTCCATGGTATCATCTTCTCGCGGTCACTAGAAGCTATGTCTGCCACGTTACGACGGAATATTTATAATTTATGCCCCCCTGGACTCCCAATCAACGAAATTAAGGCACTAGATCCGGATCCGCTAGAAGGCATACGTTATTCTTGTATCCATTGGGTTGACCATTTCTGTGATATGCATAACACTGAGAGCCAATCTCAGGATCAAGTTGGCCATAAGTGCCGAACCGTCTTCCTATTTATTCGGAAGTACTTCCTGTACTGGCTCGAGGCTTTGTGCCTTATGGGGCATGTAGAGGATGGGGTTCTTTCAATGGCAAGGCTAGAGAATCTACTGAGAGTAAGTTGGTGGCGCTATAACAATCGGGAGTGAAACTGACCAATAAAGGGATCATCACCGGACCGCCAGTCATCAGACTGCCAATTACTAGAACTTGCACAAGACTCATGGCGGTTTATCCGGCAGAACAGTTCGTTGATTGCGGATAGTCCACTCCAGATATATACGTCGGCGCTTATATTCAGTCCATTGAATACCTTTATACGGAAAATATTTGAAGAGGAAGAACCTCAATGGCTAAAGGTTAAACCCATAGTGGAATATAATTGGAGCCCTTATTTACAAACACTTAAGGGCCATAGTGGTCCGGTTTGGGCAGTTGCCTTCTCAGCAGATGGCCGCTACCTCGCCTCAGGCTCGTGGGATGAGACTGTAAAGATCTGGGATGCAATAACTGGCAAAGAACGTCAGACCCTTGAGGGCCATAGTGGTGGGGTTAACTTAGTTGCCTTCTCAGCAGATGGCCGCTACCTTACCTCAGGGTCGTCGGATGGGACCTTAAAGATCTGGGATATAACAACAGGCAAAGAGCATCAGACCCTTGAGAGCCACAGCGATGCAGGCCGCTTAATTGCCTTCTCAGCAGATGGCTGCTACCTTGCCTCAGGCTCGTCGGATAAGAACACCATAAAGATCTGGGATACAACAACTGGCAAAGAGCATCAGACCCTTGAGGGCCACAGCGATGGGGTTTGCTTAGTTACCTTCTCAGCAGATGGCTGCTACCTTGCCTCAGGCTCGTTAGATGAGACTGTGAAGATCTGGGATGTAACAACAGGTAAAGAGCGGCAGACACTTAAGGGCCATAGTGGTGGGGTTCTCTCAGTTGCCTTCTCAGCAGATAGCCGCTACCTCGCCTCAGGCTCGTTAGATGAGACTGTGAAGATCTGGGATGCAACAACAGGCAAAGAGCGGCAGACACTTAAGGGCCATAGTGGTGGGGTTCTCTCAGTTGCCTTCTCAGCAGATAGCCGCTACCTCGCCTCAGGCTCGTGGGATGAGACCGTAAAGATCTGGGATGCAACAACTAGCAAGGAGCGGCAGACCCTTGACGGCCATAGCAATATAATCTGGTCAGTTGCTTTCTCAGCAGATGGACGCTACCTTGCCTCAGGCTCGTGGGATGAGACCGTGAAGATCTGGGATGCAACAACAGGCAAAGAGCGGCAGACACTTAAGGGTCATAGTGGTGGGGTTCTCTCAGTTGCCTTCTCAGCAGATGGCGGCTATCTTGCCTCAGGCTCGTCGGATAAGACTGTAAAGATCTGGGATGTAACAACTGGCAAGGAGCGGCAGACCTTTAGGGGCTATAGTGATATAGGCCGCTCAGTTGCCTTCTCAGCAGATGGCCACTACCTCGCCTCAGGCTCTTGGGATGGGACTGTAAAAATCTGGGATACAACAACAGGCCAGGATCGGCAGATCCTTAAGGGCCATAGTGGTGGGGTTTTCTCAGTTGCCTTTTTAGCAGATGGCTGCTACCTTGCCTCAGGCTCGTCAGATAAGACTGTAAAAATCTGGGATATAACAACTAGCAAGGAGCGACAGACCCTTGAGGGTCATAGTGGTGGGGTTTATTCAGTCGCCTTCTCAGTAGATGGCCGCTACCTCGCCTCAGGCTCGTTAGATGAGACTGTAAAAATCTGGGATACAACAACTGGCAAAGTGCAACAGACACTTCAGGTTGACACAGCAATACGTACTATATTCTTCGACAATACGACCTCATATCTTCATACTGAAGCCGGTCCTATAAAATTGGACATAGAACATCGAACTGAAGCCCAATATACGATGATAGCTCAAGTTCTGTCTCCAGATTCGGATCCGGCTCAGGATCAGGATCAACGCCGACCCATTGCTAACAATTCTCAGAAGGCAAAACATTATGGCTACGGCCTAAGCACCGATAAGTGTTGGATCACTTGGAATGAGCATAATATATTGTGGCTTCCGCCCGAATACCAGTCCTCTATGTCGGCTGTATGGCCTTATGCACTACCTTCTACGTTACCACAGGTGCCGTTAACGGACGTAGCTATAGCTCTGGGTACTGGTTCAGGGAGAGTGGTGGTATTTAGGATGTCGGGTTCGGGGCCATTTTCCCTGTTATAATCTCTAAGTGTAACACGTCTTTGCAAAGTGAAGGTCGTAGGAGCTATGTTGATTTATAGTATTTTATGAGCGGACGCATCTTCTAGAGGTACTGAGACTTGTGAGCTGACACGCACGTGACTGGGAATATAGATATATGGCGAGCCAGAATTGGCTCATTATGTGTGATAATACTTTGCGGGTACAACAAGGCCTGCGACACCCATTTCGAGTTTTAGTCCCTCCTGTAGTAAAATTTTTTAGTAGACTGCGATTTGCAGCCTCCAGGGGCGTTTGCTATGATTAGCTTGTAGAAAGTCTTTTTTGGCTATAGAGAGCATAAAGGAAAGAGTGGGAAGGAAATGGCAAAGATGGGGGAGTCCGTCCCAGTTTGTCACGGTGCCCCGCAGTACCTGCGGGGTACAGCTGGAAACTTAGAGGTACGAGCCCACAATTAGCCGTCGCCTTGTTACTAAATTAACTAAGGAAACCCGCGACACCCATTTCGAAACTTTACGGTACTCCATTGCCCCCTCTTATCTGATATCAGCGACGCATGTTGATAAAGCTCCCCAAGCCATCCAATCACAGCCCCCCATTTTCTCCAACGAACTACCCTTTTTGGAAGCCATGGCACTGGATAACATCCGCCGCCTCCCCCATATCTGTGGACCATCCCAGACTTCTTACGATACAAATACCGGCACATACATACGAATGACCTATTATCTTTTACGCGATAACAACGTGCTGTACCGAGACCAGCCGAAAGAATCCCCCATTTTGTTGCAGTGATGGATACAGCATGTAAGATGTCTTACACCGGCGGTCTGAATTCTGTTATTCCACGTCTAGTACATAATAAATCCGCTGCTCTTGTCGCGGCCGTCAGATCATCTACTCGTTCTTATCTATAATACCAATTCAGATTCATCTCCCACCACAAGAGACACTTGAACATAATATCATTCCCATCCTGCTGCTTCATATTTCGCATTACTATCAACCACACTCACTGTTTCCTCTACATCTCTCGTAACAATGGCTCCCAGCGCCACCACAACCACCACCACAGCAACCATCACAACCACATCTTCACATCATGACTTCGCAGACCCCGACGCCCTCCGCACAGCCTTCACCCTCGCCATGTCATCCATGTACAAGGCCGAAGTCCCCCTCTACGGCACCCTCATCCACATCGTCAACGCCGTCAACGCATCAACCCGCACCGCCGACCTCGACCCGCGCGTCCTCGCCATGCGCCACGGCAACGTCGCCTCCTCAAGACTAGACATTGAGCGCCACGGCGCAATCAGACTCGGCACCCCTTACGAACTGCGCACCGTGCGGCGCATCTTCGCCATCATCGGCTTACATCCCGTTGGCTACTACAATCTCGCCGCGGCAGGCCTGCCCATGCACGCAACGTGCTTCCGGCCACGCAGCACCGCATCCCTAAAGAAGAACCCGTTTCGGGTATTCACGTCTCTGCTCCGTCCCGAACTCATCCGTGACGACGAAGCCCGGTCTCTCGCGCTCAAACTGCTCTCCAAGCGCAACATCTTCACCGCAGAGCTCATCAACCTGCTCGACCTCGCCGACAAGCAGGGCGGCAGACTGACCGTCGACCAAGGCACCCGTTTCGTCATCCAAGCCATGGAGACATTCCGCTGGCACGGCACCGCGGCTTCTTCGCACGACGACTACCAGCTTCTTAAGAGGGAACACCAGATTCTTGCGGATATCGCATGTTTCCGCAGCGCGCACATCAACCACCTGACACCGCGCACGCTCGACATTTCCGCCGCGCAGGAAGAGATGAAGTCGCAAGGGTTAAAAGTGAAAGACCGGATTGAAGGCCCTCCCGGGAGGAATTGTCCCATCTTGCTTCGGCAGACGAGTTTCCTGGCCATTGAAGAGCCCGTACAGTTCTTCACTGCGCATACTCTGCAGAGCATAGAATCTGAAGCAAAACTCGTCAGTGGCTCACATAAAGCTCGGTTTGGAGAAATCGAAGAGCGCGGCGCGGCGGTAACTGTTGCTGGGAGACAATTATACGACGAGCTACTGAATGAAGCAATGGCAGCTGCGGAATCAACTTCTCAGAATTCAACGCCAGAAGAGTTGGATAGACAGGTTGAGGTTGCGTTTCAGAAATATCCCGATGACTGGAAAACGCTGCGAGCACAAAAACTCGTCTACTTCACATACAATGTAACAAATAGACCTCTTCCTGACGTCAAATCCAGTTTCACATTGGAGCATCTCATCCAGCAAGGCGTCATCGACATCACCCCTATAACATACGAGGATTTTCTGCCCTTGTCTGCCGCGGGCATTTTCCGATCCAATCTCGGGACTCAGGCTTCGTCTCAGTCTGTTGACGCACTATCTAATGAAGCTGGGATGGAGGAAGCTCTGGGGGCGAAATTGAATAGCTCGGATGAGCTGTACAAGTCCATGGAGAATGAGAGCATTAGACTATGTGAAGCTGAGCTAGGGATTAAGATCATTGTGTGAGCTCACATCGACATGATCTAATTGAATATAATCAATAATGCCCGTGTACGATAATGATATAATAATGTATTTATGATTAGACAAAGGGTTATTTCACCAAGTTATTAAGAGCATATATACTCCAGAGTCTGGTGCCTGTCATTCCAGCTAACACTCGATATATGCCGATCAAAAAATCACTGCCAAACATGTGTAGCAGAACCCAAAACGCCATATGCTTCGAGGGTAATATCCCTTCCTAAGCAAGATGCAGATTTTAATCCTCTTCCAGTCCGTACTCATTGTCCATGTCAGGATCATCCTCATCGTACCCTCCTTCGTATTCACCACCCCCTCCTCCAAATTCCTCGCCCTCTCCAAACTCTTCCGGCTCCTCATATTCTTCCTCATCAGCATGCTCCTCGTGATGCTCCTCATCGCCAGCAACGCTCTCATCCGGGGCTTCGCTTCCTTCATCGTCAGCGCCGAATGCACTGCCCGCCAAACTGGTCTTTCGGCTCGTGGCTGTAGATCCAAGCCCTGCATTTGGCATGTCGAAAATGCTACGGATAGCATCGTAGTTGATCCTCTTGGACCAAGCTCGGTCCTTGGCCACACCAATGGCTGCTTCCGCTGCAGAACTGGCAGGGCTTGTCTGACCCTCTCCCATCCTAGCTCGCTTTCTCCTCTTGCGTGTCTGCTTAGGGCGCTCTGCTTCCATCTTTCGTCGGAACACTTTTTCTTGGTGTTTCCTCAGCCAGTCTTTGTTCTGATTTACCCAGATAATCTCTTTAATACGTGCTTCTTCAGGGGATAATAGGCAGTTGATGACTTCGGGGTCATCAGCAAATTCATCTTCGGTGACGTCGGCTGCCATGGACACCTCCTTTTGCGGTTGCTGTTGACGAGCCCAGACGGAGTGGATTCGAGCTCGTTGCTCGGCATTTGAGTATGCAAGAGCATGTTCGTAGGTAAGTGGATCGTTGAAAATCTCTTCAATGACACCTTCAAGATCCTGTTCATCCTGCTCCCATTCTTCGTTAATGGGAAGCTGAGGCTTGGCGCGTTTACCCTTGCCTCCTTTTGAGGCATCATGATCTGCCTCCTCCTCATCTAGAACATCTCCAAACTCTTCGGCGAGATCTTCAAGACCTTCTACTTCGTCGTCATTCTCCTTCTTTTGCGGATTAAGACTAATGTTTCCTTGGGGAATCTGTGAAGGTAAAGGAGGGATGATGAATCCATCGGCATCTCGACGGTAGTTGACTTCGGGTGCCTTGGAAAGATCCGCCCCTCCCTCAATATGTCGTCTAACGGGCGCATGCTCTACGATGGGTTGCTCGGTATCTTCGACAGTGATGCCTCGTTTCCGCTTCCTTGAATTCTCATCCATCTTCTTTCTGTACTCATCGGATTTCCGGTAGAATGAGGGGGGATCATGCGAGCTTTCCAAGAAATCCTGTTTTAAGAAGTCCTCCACTGACATGCGACTTGACTCGGTATTGTTGAATTCTTGCAATCGATTCTGGATGGTGTGATTTGTGACCTTGACGATGTAGACGACTTCGCGAACGGTTCGTCGAAAGTTGTGCATACGTGCAGCCATCAGCAAACAGGCACCGCAAATGCCAGAAGGCCGTCGACCCATAACCATCCAATCCCTGCTCATTCGCTTCACCAGTCGGACCGCATCCTCAGCGACCTTGGCCGTGTCTTGGCGAAATTCCATCTTGGTGGCGAATCGCCAGATGAGGTCCTCGGGATACACCGGAATGAGTCCATCAGCTCCGATCGGTACCACCTCGTTCAGCTTCTTGAAGATTCGACCCAGCTTGAAGACATTAAGCTGCACTAAATCAGCCAGGTCGATGAGCATGACTTTACATGGTGGCTCAGCACGGCAAGCAGCGTAAAGACACACAGCTGCGACGCTAGCCAGCGTGCGGCCCTGGATGAAGTTGGCACCGGATGCAAGCTTGAAGACCTGCGTACCCGCAGTAACGAGACTGTCGCTGATATTAAGCTGCTGAGCGTAACCCTGCATCAGACCTCGCGCTTCGCGGATGCTCTTCTCCCTGTCTTCGCTACCACCAACCCTCCTAAAAGCAGGCCCCATGCCCCTGACACCGGCTTGATCAGCTCCTACAAACGTTCCCTGCACCATGGCAGCACCAGACGACGTCTCGCCGAACTGCACCTCAGACACAATGTTGCTGTCATCAGCGACACGACCGCATGTCTGACAAGTGCCGTCGACAACATTGGGCTTCGGACAGGCTTTGTTGGCGCACTGCTGATGAGCCGGAGTGACGACCCCTGGCCTCTGAGTCGATGAAAGCCGAGCTGCTGCTGCTGCTGCATGGCGACGCTCCTCACGCTCGCGGAGCGCCCGGACAGGATTCGGTCTAGCAAAGCGAGGTTTTGCAGGGCCGGGACCCTGACTTGGCCGTTTCGTCGGCGGCGGTGTGAGAAACGACATTGCGAGATTTGCTATGGTGTTGAAAGTTGCATGTGTGATGGAGCAATACGCAGTTGAGAGGCGATGACGATGTAAGTGAGCAGTGAGAATCGATAAGAGAAGGACAAAGAAAAAAAAATCAGAGGCTCTGTGTAGCTGCACTTGTCGCTTTCTTCGCCTTGAACAAAGTCTCTTTCAAGAAAGGCTGTTTATCGCTTAACGATTAAGTCCTATCTCTCTTACAAATTCGCAAATATCCCCGTTAATAAAGCAATGAGGAAGACCCAAACGGTGCTTCTCAAATCGCAAAGAAAAATTTCGATAAGCGCGACGCACGCACTTTAGAGCACGCTCGGGGGTGGGTAGATGGAAAATGAAGAGAAAAAAAAAATTCGGCGGGGCAAAGACTCGCAGGCTGCCAGTCTTGGTGGACCAATGGCCGAGTGGGGAAGCGCACGAAAAAAAGCAGCTTCACAGCAAAAGTTTCCAGTCACGGCAGTGGAACCGGTTGCGAGACAGCCGTCGGTTCGAATCTGGATGCTTCAGGAATTTTTTTCGAGATGCTGCGAGGCCGTGGGACGTGCCGCCGGGTGTCTGGGATTGCACGGGAGACGGGCTCAAGTGGTTTTGTCGAGCACAGCAATCTCAGCTGCGGCGCTTCTTTTGCAGATGAGAAGACGAGAAAAAAAAGCCCGAATCGTTCTCTGGTCGAGGCAAAGTCTGATTTGCCTTGCTCGAGAGTTTGGTCGGTCCGGCGGGTTAAACGTCGGCTAAACTCTGCGCCGCCGTTGTTGCCATGACTGCAACCAAATGGCGTTTCTAATCGCCGTATGCGTCACCCGCTTGAGTCTACTTTGTTTTCAACTACGATGTCTAGCTACATGTAAGTTGTGTGCACTGAGGCTGTGCAACCCAAGACGAAAAAAAGAAGCTCAAAATGCATTTGGATCAATATTTACCTCGGCCTCAGGATCACAAAGACATCCCGACACTCCCCGTCGACTCGTGATTCTTACGTCTAGTTACATATGTAGTTTAATTCCCCCGCTTTACTCTACCATTTCTCCGGGGCTTATACCAACAGAAAGCACTTTTATAGCAACAACTGGTTAGTTTTACGGGGTATCTTCTTGGCAGGTAAGCAGCAGCATAGATCGGTGAAATAAGATATTTAGAGCGTGACCTCGATCTACGCGGCCCTTAAGTAAATACTCCGATCTTCTCTGTTTCTAGAAGCGTAGAGGATTCGATGTGTCTCCACCAGCTCGTCATATAAAAACAAGGAAGTCCATCTCATTTCCAACTTACAAACCATCTATCTATTACCCAGCTTCATTCATAATAATCCGTTGTATTCACTTCAACTTGAACATTAATCATCGCAATGGCTGCTGCTGAATCCACTTTCACCTTTTCCGCCCCAGCAAACACCGATGTCTGGAAGAAACCCCCGTCTCACGATGTCTTCACCGGTAAGCCATACATCTACCACCTCATATTATACATACTACCTACTGTCCACTCAGTTGCTAACCACCAAACCCAGCCCCCTACCACTCCCTCTCCAAAAACCCCTTCCCCCAATTCAAATCCGCCTCCCTCACCTTTACCACAACCTACACCCACCAGTTCGACCAGGCCGGCATCGTCCTCGTCTTCACCAAGCCCTCCTGCCCCCGCAAGTGGATAAAAGCCGGCGTCGAGCTCTTCGACGGCCAGTCCCGCCTCTCCACCGTCTGCTGCGACAACTGGGCCGACTGGAGCGTCGCCAACGCCAGTGGCCCCGAGGACATCAAGGCGGGCCGCAAGGCCGTCACCATCTTAGTCGAGAGGCTGGATGCCCATGACGGCTCGTGCCTCTGGGTGTATCGCGTCGATGGCGAGAACAAGGTCCCGATGAGGGAGATTTGCTGGCCGTATGGAGATAATGGTGGAAGTGGCTGGGAACTCGAGATTGGCGCTCTTGTAGCTAGACCGACCAAAGATACCAGCGACGAGTTGGAGGCCAAGTTTCAAGACTTTCAGGTGAAGTGGGATGCAGCTTAATGTCTACAGCATACGTAGTTATAGTCTATTAGCCCAAGGTTAGGCTATAGTATACTCATCAGAAAGCAATATAACATTCACAAGAGCAAGTGGCACAAAGCATATGAGGTGCAAAATTGTCTCATTAACCTCAACCCTGACGCGGAATTCAAGTCAGGGAGGACCGCTAGCGGCCCTGTAGAATTAGTTTTCTCTTTTTTTTTTTTTTGGCCTGCGTCAACGCCCCCAGGGCTATGCAGTGTTTCTCATGTCTTCGTCAAAAAAAGATGAAATAGAAAAAGGAGAGAAGAAGAAAGGGAAAAAAACACCAAAAATACAGAAGCAGGCGCTCTGGTTTTCCAATCTTGTCCCGAAATTTTTTCTAATACTCGACCTGTAAGTGAAAAAGCAAAAGAAAAATATGCCTTATCCAGGTGAATGTATTTCTTCCAATTTATCCCATTTCCCAATATTTGCATCCGAACGAAACAGCAATGCTGAAGCATAAAGAAAACTCTCAAGCAGGATCCCATTCCGAAAAAACAAGCCTTCCGGGCTGTCGCTTTCCACCTCTTTTTTTGTTCTTTTTTCTTCTCTTAATGGTGCAGGATGGTTCTGTAAAAAGAGCTCCCGATCTGATAGAAACACACCAAAAAGGACGCAATCCAGCGCCGTAGAATGAAAAAAACGGTTCTTTGAGTTGAGACTTGATATAAAGGCAAAGAAATGTGAAAAAAAAAGCACACACTCCATGCAATAACAGTCCGTAATACAAGAAAAAAAGACAGTGGCCCCATGTAAATAGACGCCTCCCATAATTTGCACTCATCAGAACGTTCAGACGGGCTAAAACCGGTAAAAAGAGCAAAAGACGGCGATCAAATGCAACATGGCGCTTAAACCAAAGCTGCTTAACCCTCGCAAGAACAATGTTGGCAATGCTTGCTGGGAATTCTATTGATCTGATTTCTCCATTTTAAAGCTTTTTTCGTTTATTTTCTTAAAAAAAAATCCATCCTTCGCTGCCCAACGGCATTGCGCTCAGCCGGGCCACCGAAGGCTTTCGCCGTTCTCATCATTGTCGTTCATTATACAGTCTTTGGAGTACGGCCATTGGTAACATCAATGACGTCGTCCAGATGATTGCACATGGCGACGAACAGGTCAAAGAACAGCTTGCTGCCACCCGCTTCCATCTCGGCCTGCATGGTGCCGCTGCGCTTAAACGTCTTGCGGCAGCGAATAATCAAGGCCAGGTAATGGGCGCGCAGGCGACTGTCCGAATCAGGCGTGTTGGCGTAGGCATACTGGGCAGATCGCAGGATCGTGCCGACATCAATGCCGGCCTGCAGCCCCTGCTTGCGTAAAGCCAGACGCTTCAGCTCTTCCAGGCCGTACTTGTCCGCGGCACAGTAGATGACGGTGTCGCGGAGGATCTCGGCCCCGGCGCTGGAGAGATAGACGGCGGCATCGGAAGCCGTGCCTGCGTGGCCGCCCCCCATGTCGGGGTTTGGTGATGACTTCTGAGGAGTCCTCATGCGATCCTCAAGCTCCCACGAGTTGCGGTGCCTGTTGTGCACCAGGCGGGGATAGTAATCGCCCTTGTAGAGATACTCGAGGACGGCAGAAAAGACCTCGGGCTCCTCGTCAGGGAGGGAGATTCTCTTGTTCATGGCATCAGAGGACTCCTTCCTGCACGCCTCTTCAAAGAAGGGCGACTGGCTGAGGACATCCTCGTGAGCTGCAAAGAGTCTTCCCTCGCGGCCAATAGTAAGGGTGACAATCGGCGAGGGAGTGATGTTGACGGGCCGGGCGGGTGCCGCTTCGTGCTCTATGTGAGAGATCTGCAGCTTGGACACCTTCGCCTTGACGTGCTCCTTGGCGGAGCCCCCCGGCTTCTTCAGCCGCGCCGCCTTGTCCACGCGGTTCTGGGGCTGGTCCTGCGACCGGAAGGCGCGCTTGAACATTTTGGCGGGTATGAACTTGAAGTGGCTAAAGAACGAGGCGTCTTGGTGGAGGTGGTGGTGATGTTGATGCATAAGACAGAGCGCTCTTACATGTAACTTGACTAAGAGAGCGACGAATAAAGGAGCGAGCGAAGGATGGTGAGAAAATGCCTTCTTTACAAGAAAATGAGCCTAATGAATGAGTGAATGACGCGCAATGAGAAGAAACAAAAAGATTGTCGGGGTCCGGGGCGCGAAAAGACCACCTTCTTATACCAGAGTACAAGAAGATGCTCTCTTCGCGAGGAGCTTTGCGACCCTTTCTGGCTTGCGTGTGGGGAAAGAAAGAAAGGAAGAAGAGGAGAAGAGGGAAAAGAGCAAGGCCAGGCTCCACTATATGTACCTCCTCCAGACAGGTACCGATTGACCGTGACGGCGAGAACTGGTGTCTCAGCCACGGCGGCAGCCCGCGGCACGGCAGGTACCCAGTACTTGGGGCGCCATGCAAAAGATACCGGCTCGGGGGGTTGCGGACACATGGCACTGGACCATGCAGGTCGACATCACCGAGTGGCAGGGCTGGCAAAATGACTGGCTGGGAACCTTGGTTCTGCGACATGCAAGCCACGCAGCCAATTGGAGAGGCGGCCAAGCAGTGTCTTTTGCCCCTCTGGTCACGCAACAGTCAGAAATAGAAAAGGTGAGGAGAGCAGCCGGGAGTGGAATGGGAGTGGCACAGGAGGCAGCTGAATAAGGAGGTAAGACAAATCACCGGGCACCAAGTGTCGTGAACAAGAGCACGCCGAATCAGAGACCTTGTCTCAGTCAAAAGACAAGGTCTCTGAAGTCCTCCTTGCATACGCTGTATACAGCCCCGAATCGATCCCAAGCACCTCGACCTCAGACACAATATGTACTACAACTACAACTACAACTACAACTTCGCCTCGAGGAGAGGAGACTCGGTCGTCGATTAATCCGAGTCTCTCTCTCGTCTCGTCTTCTGCTGCCGGCACTCTCCATGGCTGTTTACCTTCATCTGACCAGTGACGCATACAGTACTACTGACACTACCCGTACCGTGTAAGTCGCTCTACCCAGCTGCTATGGCAAGGCTTATTAGTGCTCAATAGGAACTGAGCTTTCCATCGAAGCGACCCACTACAACAGCCTACCAAAGACTGTTACATCTTCCGTAGTATAGTGGTCAGTATGCAAGCTTGTCACGCTTGAGACCCGGGTTCAATTCCCGGCGGGAGAGAAGATACCGCCAGCTTCGAAATCTTTTTTGCACTTTTTGGCACTTTTTGGCACTTTTCCGCTCTATTGTGTATATATGTCTTATGGCAACCAACTGCTCTCTCTCTTTTTGATGCGTATTGCAAGTTTGCAATAACTTGCACTCTATTGGGGCATTGGGCGAGGCCTCCCTCCTGGTACCTCTACTACGCGGTGGCCGCCAACCCCTCATTCAAAGACGTAGGCGCAATGTACCTGTGACGTGTTCCACGGAGGGGTTGAAGCGCCTCAACTTCGCGCAGCCTCAGCTTTTTACTCGCCCAGGGCAACGTTTCTTCCCCTGCGATCCCAGCGATCCAAACGCCATGCGCCACGCATACAAGCAGCGTCTATTTTGACGTACATATTGGCGGAAAATACCAAGTCCATGCCTTATCATATGATCAGGCGTTATGGGTGTGTCAACGTGTACAGACACACCGAGATTCTCCACCGGGCCGTTTCAACCCCTTTAAGTCATGGGAAGAGAACTTTTATAGGCAAATAGAAGGTTGCGGATTGGTTCTAGTCAGGAACACAATCGGTTCTAAAATTGATTCTAGGTCTAAATAATGTTCCAAAACTGCTCTCCCCACCTTGACAGCTCATCAGTTGCGGCTTTTTCATAGGAGATCGGATCGGTCTGGTCCCTTGATGCGTCACACGCCCACAAACACCCTCCGATCCAGTCGACTCAAACAGTCACCATCGTTACCCCTCCATCGCGTTCTCGCATCTAGGCCTCCAGCGGGGCTGCTTGTAGAATGACGCGGGGTCGAGTGAGCGACTCTCGAATGCCAACAAAGCCCTGCATGAAGATAAAGCCTGTAGCCACTGTTAGCCATCGACCAGCACTCAAAGCGGCAGATGCCAGGGGCCTTACAAATGGGAGCCAGGAGGACAAAGCCGATGCAGTATGCCGCCACCGCTTCTTGGGAGCCAACCTCCTGTGGATCGAGCCAGAAGAACGAGTACACGCCGGTGGCTGCTCTTCCGATGGCGGCCCAGGCAAGGAAGAGACCTGCGAGCACGAGGAGACTAAAGATATGGGCATAGATTGACTATGGACATGTCAGTTCAGTGTCATGCCCCTCTTCGTGTGATTACACTCACAAATGGCCGTTTGATGCTGTTGAGAAAGAGTATCTCAATGATCATAATGATGGCCGTAATCCCATACAGGTTGAGAATACAGAAGGACTTGAACCACCCTTGGCCAAAAATATCACTGACTGGTCAAATATGTCAGCGGGCAGCTCGCTCTTATCAGTGGTCATAAAAGTTCCTTACATGGTGTACCTGAAACAAGATACCCTCCTACACGCCAAAGTTCTCCGCCGCTTGCATCTCCATTCTTTGGGTCATTGCCGTTATGTAGATTGCCTCCAGGATTATTGTCATCGGGAGCCTTGTCACCAGGTGCCGTCTCAATATCATGCGGTCGCGTAATGAACCAGTAGATTACCGTATTCATAAAAGCGAAGACGACTGTAGTGGTATAAAACAAAGAGAAGTAAAATTGCTTGCGCAGGCTAGCCAGATTTCTGGGTAGAGACATCATGCTGATGATGATCCATTCAAGGCGTCCATCTACCTCTTCCACATCTGGGTAGTACAAGTGAGTGAAGGTCCAGCACTATGTGGCCGAGTGATGTTAGCCATTCATCTGCTCGGCACAGAAGCACTCTTCATGCCAACCTACAAACGTGATGATGTAGTACAAGAGAACCAAGACAAAGCTGATAATCGCAAAGTCGAAAAAAAGTCGATAGTTGGATAGAGTCGTATCTTCCGTAAGCTCGTAGTTAAGAATCAGGCAACCGGTGGCCACCAGGTATGCAAGAATGAGCCCCCGGAAGAAAACGAGAACGTTTTGCGGGATGCAGAACCATGGAGAATGGCTGGCGCGAAGGAACACAGGCTGGTTGATGATCTTTTGTTAGTATCTACTCAGCAGAATCCCTCGAAAGCATGTACTCACATGGTCCTGTAGAACGGTCGGGCCGGGAAGGCTACCCGAGCCGATGAGTAGAGGTGTTGAGTCCATTGTTGATTGTAATGCCCAGCAGCCAAAGCAAATAGCGTGGCAAAAAAAGAAGTCGAATTATAAGATTGTAGCAATGCTTTAGCGAGCAGTTTTCCCCTCCCGATTAATCGTGGGACTAAACGAGATGGATATGAGGAGATTGTATGCGATAGGACTGAGTCTCTAAGCAGCAACAAGAGGAAGATGGCGTGTATTGTTGAAGCTGAAGTAAACATGGCGGCGGCACTTTTATCTGCAAATAATTAAGCGCATGCTACTACTACTACATTGTTCATTGGGAAAGAGAGTTGTGAGAGGACGTCAAGTGGCAGAAGGCTCGAGGGCTCCCCTGTATTCCGCAGCACCTCCTATCAAGTACAACACGGAAGGTGAGATGCCAAATAGAGTGCTCAATCTTTTGTTTTTTTTTTTTTACATATTTGTGTTTTACATTGTTATACATTCAATTATGCCGCAACCGGTCGTCCCAGACAACGGAAAGGAGATGAATCGACGCTTCTCAGTCTTTTCTCTGATGAGCGCTTGCGAAGCCCTCTTTCTGCATTCCCTCGCAGCCGGTCAATTTGCCAGCCCACTCCTCTGCTCGTCCATAACCCTGGTTGGGATCTCTCTGCTCGCCAGCCTTTTTCATTGCGGCGAGGCCGGCTGCCTTGTCTTGCGCTCCCGAGTCGGCCCAGGATTTGGAGCCGCTGATGCTTCCAACAGCTGCCTGTAAGACACATCTTGTTAGCATTTCATGGCGAAGACATGGATGCCCCGGAAGCTGCGAATACCTCTCCGACGCCTTTAAGGTACTGAGCATGGCCGCCCATCAGGCTTGTCTGCTGCTCGGGATTGTTGTTGCTGCTGCCGCCGCTGCCCTCCATTGTGAATGATGTCTACACCTGGCTGTAGGGTAATGCGTGTGATGGGAATTGACTTTGGACAATGCCACAGCTATCCTCTTGCAGATAGTGATAGTGGCAAGAGAGTAGCTCGGAGAGACGGGCATTTCAATACATTAATACATTAATTAATTCTACGCTTCAGCCCCAAGCCCGCCATTACGAGCGATGACATCTTCTGTCCATGGCGTCCAGGCAATGACATCAAACCCCCGCAAATCGAGCTTCTGCCATCCCGAAAACCTTCAGAAGCTGCCCGCGGTACGTACCGCTGCGAGCTGCCAGCTTGGGCGGGGCCGATCGCCCAGTCGGAAGCGCTGATTGGCCCGTGCACTTTGTGAGAGCCACCATGTCCAGATCGTGTTGGAGCTCGCGTGGCTTCAATTTACAGTACAGCACAGGTGTTGCGATTTGGCCAGCACAAGCACCGGGACCACGGCCAATTCAACTCTGCACAACACCACAACACCACAACAACCAGCATATTTGCGATTTCGAGATCGAGGCGCCCACCATGTTTTCGGGCCTCCAGAACCCGCGGAATATCGCCGCGCAGATCATGAACTTTGGTCTAGTGCTGTCCACGGCATTCATGGTGCGTTGCGACTCTTGCTCTGCCGCATAACCAATCCATGCGGCGCATTGTGGCAAGGAGACATAGGAATATGAAGCTGACTTTTGTTTTTGCTGCATAGATGTGGAAGGGCCTCTCCATCGTCGCCGACTCTCCCTCCCCGATCGTCGTTGTCCTCAGTGGTTCCATGGAGCCGGCCTTCCAGCGAGGCGACCTGCTCTTGCTATGGAACCGCGAGCTGTTTACCGAAACCTCAGTTGGCGATATTGTTGTGTACAATGTGAAGGATAAGGAAATTCCCATTGTTCATCGAGTCGTACGGAAATTTGGCCATGGGTAGGTGAAATGCTGCTTCGGCAGGTTGATGCGTATTGCTGATGCTTTTCGCAGGGACAAGGCACGGCTGTTAACAAAAGGAGACAATAACGTTGCCGATGACACCGAATTGTGAGTTTCTACTTCTATCTAGCCATACAAACTGATCATCTCTTGCGACTTGTGGTTACTGACTGTGATTCTTCCCCCCCACCACAGGTACGCCAGAGGGCAAGACTACTTGGAGCGCAGCGACATCGTCGGCAGCGTAGTAGCATACGTGCCGTTTGTGGGCTATGTGACAATATTACTCTCAGAATATCCATGGCTGAAAACGGCAATGTTGGGTATAATGGGTCTTATGGTGGTATTACAGCGGGAATAAGATACGATACAATACAGCATATACTACAAGCATGTAATCCAAGGGTCCGCTTTGTGATAGCGCGAGCTTTCAGGCGTGATGTGATACGGCGGCTCCACCCAGGCACCATGATAGCGCGGGACTGCTCTCATCCAACTATGCTCACCAGCGCAAGGTTATTCATAAAGGTTATGAATACAGGTTCCTTGAAACTTTGTGGCGCTCGGGTTTCTAGGACTACAATCCAGCCAGTACACGCTCGAGATGCTGTGGCACGGTTTCTGTGCGAGTATGATGGCAATGTCGTGGAGAAGTAAACAGCTCCAAAGTAGAGGCTATGACTGTTTTGTCCATTGATTAAAATCAACTTTGCTAGGCAGGCATCTTAAAACAGCTCATCAGGATCGGTCATATCGATACATATCTAACGCTGCGGTTTGTTTGCTGTGAATGTACATTTATCATATTTGAACAAGTTTGCATACCCATGTACCCCAAGGCTAGCAACCCCAAACCTGTGTTTTCTCAGCAGACATGAATGGCTCAACACAGAATGCTTGAATATACTCTGCGAGACAAAGAATCTTCTCCTCTTCTAAACGGCGGCCAATCAATTGAACTCCCACTGGTGCACCATCATAAATCAAAGGGTCGTCTGGAGGGCTTTAGCTTCAAGGTTGTAGATGCCAGAGCATCAGAACTCACAATCAGAATGTATCTCCATATCCTCGTGACTCATGAAGCTTGCAGGGTCCCGAGGCTCAGGTCGGTCCAGCAACTTGCTGGCATACGTGGCGGGTATCACCACACTAGTAAGGTCAAGAGTATTCACAAAGCTGGTGTA
The DNA here is from genome assembly GCF_020647865.1 of Trichoderma asperellum. Classification (NCBI taxonomy): domain Eukaryota; kingdom Fungi; phylum Ascomycota; class Sordariomycetes; order Hypocreales; family Hypocreaceae; genus Trichoderma; species Trichoderma asperellum. The sequence goes on along the minus strand of NC_089415.1, from coordinate 6,856,163 downwards.
TCCGATGTAGCGGAACTGTCCTGGAACGACGGCTGCGTGAGGTGCGGTGGGACATATGATGGCATCGACCGGGCGTCCGCTTGAAGTCAGTTTGGAAGTCGAGTTCCAGTAATCAAGATGGGACTTTTGGCATTGACGCTTCCGGACGTTGAGTGCTGCTATTTGCCGGGCGTTTAAGCTGTCTGACTTTGAGATGAGACACTGTGGCAATGGTGGCTCGCCTGAGAGATCAAGATGAGCCTGTACATCTTCCCCTCCATCTGACTGGAAAGTTTGTCTCTGGAAAAAGTGAAATTAGTCAGTATCTGCATGAATAATGCAAGATGCCACTCAAACTAACCGCAATAGCAAGGCAGATATCGTGAGGTGGCGGACGCCAATTGACAATCTATTCTTCATGAGCTTTCTCGAAGGCTTCACTGAGAGAAATCTAAATGTTGCTTGGTTTGGATATTTCCTTGCTCACCTGATGGCCTCGTCGCCTTAGCACACGCTCAATTAAGTGCATGGCCCTTCTAACCGGCGGCTGGGGCAGTACAATATCATCATGATGCATAACCCCAAAAGTGAGTGCACAAGGGTCTCCGTCGATGAGTTCCTGAACAGTCCTCTCGGCCGAGCTCCGCCATGGCAGCTCATGAACCAGCGGATCGTACTTCCACGGGCTTTGCGTCAAAACGGCCTTGGTAAGTAACTTTAGAGAACGAGCACTCGTGGCCATAGGCCCAACAACAGACAGGATAATGTTCTGGCCATCCATGGAGTTTGCCACACCTTCATATGGCAGCCGTCCCGAGGATGGCCGCAGACCAAAGATGCCATTGAAAGCGGCCGGGACACGAATGCTGCCTCCGATATCTGTGCCAAAGCCAGCAGGCGATCCTCGAAGCGCAATCAGCGCGCCTTCGCCGCCGGAGCTGCCCCCGCTGGATAGATGGCGGTTTGTGGGATTCCACGTGTAGCCGATGATGTTGTTGGCGGTTTCGCCGGCCATGAGCGTCGTAGGCACGCTGGTCTTGCAGAAGAGTACCGCCCCGAGATTGCGCAGCTCCTTGACGAGTTCGCTCTCAAAGGTGCGTGCACGCGCATCGCCTTTGACGCCCTCGAAAGTGTCGATCCATCCGACATAGCCCATTGTCGTTTCGACTCCTCTGACGTGGAACTGGTCCTTCAGACTCACCGGGAGTCCATGCAAGGGACCGACAGGCTTCTGGTGCTGCGCAAAATGCTGGTCAAGCACGCCCGCTGCGGCAATAGCCTCGTCAAAGAATATCTCATGGAGGCAGTTTACCTGTATGAGTATTAGGTCGTTATCCTGTGACAATATGATGCAAGAAATACACGTACTAGCTGGTGGGCAATCGCGGCTCTGTGACAGAAAGCCTCGGTCACGTCTACTGCGCTCCATAAGCCCACAGTGGTATGCTGCGTGATGGACACAGCATCCGACTCAGTCATCTCGATTTCCCGCGGAGTCAAGTACTGCTGGATGTAGGTTCCTGTACAGTCTCGCAGATCGGCAGCAGGCGGTATGGGTTCTTGAATTCTCCATTTGGCTGGGATTGCGTCGAGGATAGCCTGCTGTTTGGCGCGCGCAAGCCCCTTCCATCTCGTGTCGGTAGTCATGTCGAAGCAATCAATCTCTCTGATCCAAGGTCTGCGTGTGTCGGGAGATTGGTAAAGGTTACGTCTTTCTGGTGGCAGCAGCTGTAATGCTGGGTTTCGGGCATCTGCCTCTCCCTTACATTATAGTCGGGATGAACCCGTGTCTCAGATGGCCAGCTGTTAGGATTTCAAGTTGCACCACGCCATAGAAGACCTTGCCATCCATGGTTACGCTCAGCAGAGGTGAGAGTTATATTGTACCAAAGCAAATCCCTGGTGTAGCCATAAGGAGAAGAAGACTTAAAAAATACTGTGGGCAGTGATATTATTCGAGTTTCCATTCAAGATTGGTAAATAGGGAATGCATATCACACGAGGATACTGAACGCTAGCCTATAACGTATTTAGGAGCAAAAGAAAGATCAAGAAGGGGCGATAAAATATAGTGCTACCATTTACATGAGAGACACAGTCCTAATGGATACATCGGGTATTCCGCGGTGAACTATCCGACATTCGACAACAAACTCTGTCAAATCCTGATCTCAGTTTTTTCCTAGACCGGTGATAGGTTTAAATTATACCGGACCACCTCTCAGCAGTATTGTTACGATAGGAGATGCAAAATTGTGATGCAAGGCAATCTTAGATCGGGAACAAAGCCATGTCGCCGGAAGTAAGTCCCGCGTTGTCTTTATGAAGAAGCAAAATGATTGGAAATCAAGCTGTATTTTATCTGTATATATACCAACTAGTAGGTAGTTTCTTGCGTCTCTGGAAAGAATATCAAACTCTCCTCTGAACTACAGCACTGCAGCTAGAGGATTTTGGACCCTCAATGTCTTGGTTAACCAGCTACCTTGATTAGTTAACTCTCATGTCCATGACTGAAAACAGCAATGTTGGGCATAATGTGTCTTATAGTGGTACAACACGGCACAATAGAGTATATATGCGAGTTTAAAAGAAACTCAGAGCCGATAGGCTAATCTGGATGACCATCTTCGAGATACACGTATCTGCTTTGCGACGGCAACAGACTTGCTATTCTTAGTTGCGTTCCGGGGATAAAAGCGGCAGGGAAATAAGACTAAAAGCCTAGACTGAGAGGCTGTGCCTTGAGCCCACCCGCTTGGGAATCTCGCGGTTCGGCCATAGCCGCGCCGAGGGCCACAGTCGCGGCAAAAGAGTGAAGAGATTTGCTTTGCCTTTCAGCTTTGACAGCCTGATGATGCCGCCCAGCCATATTTTTTTTTCTTTTTATCCTTTCCCCCCATAACTTCCAGGCAACGACTCCATTTTCCCAACCAGCACAGCGGTAAGCTCCGGCAGAGTCTGGCCGCACACGAGCAACTTGGATCATGGATGTGGATCCTCGTCGCCACTATTGTCGTTAGCACCAGCGGAATGTTACACATGGGCGCCTTGGCTAATTTCCCCTGCCGCGATTCTTGCATGCGGCAAACAACCAGCGTCTGTGCTATTTATTAGCCCGGCGGCCAGCCCTCACCTGAGAATCTGGAGGAATTTTCTTTCACTTTCAAGTCATTCGCTACGTCGTTCGTTTTTGAAGCAGCGCAAATCTTGCAGCCCCCCGGCTGTGTTATATACACTCGTTTTTTCCTTTGTGTGCCGTTTCGGTCACAGCCAGTCGTTATTTTACAAACATTCGTTTTGCGCGCTTAATTTCTTCATCAACTATTGCGATTTGAGGGTATTAGTGTTGTTGAATAGACAGCCCTTTCTAAGAAAATCACAAACAAAAGAAAAAAAAAACATTTGCCGGTTCATCTTATTTCATCGCCAAACAGACAAACGACCATCTTCACCATGGCTTCTCAACAGACTCCCCAAATGGCCCAGAACAACTCGCTTCCCCAGGAAATGATTGAGGCGGGATTCCAGCCGTATTACCAGCCATATCCAGGCCAGCAGCAAACCATTGCACCCCCTCCGATTGAGACGAGCAAACGCGCAGAGTTCACCAGGCTGGGATTCTTTGCAACTGCCCTTCTTTTGGGTATCATTGGCTTGGGTCTCTCTTTATCATCCCTTAGCGGCAGTGACATTAGTGTTGCTATTGCTGCCTTGCCTGCTGTATGTTTCTTCTTATGAACTCTAGTTGCAGAACAAGCTGACCATATAGGCCGCGCTCGCCACGATATGGAGTCTGGCCGAGGTCATCACCAGAGCAGTCCGAAAGTTCAAGACGGGCATCCACCCCGGAGCCCACGTCGGCGTGTGCCTCATCATCTGGATGATTGCCAGCGTCACCGGCGGCATGCTCTGCACATACGTCGCCCTGTACAACGGCTACGAGGACGACGACGGCTGCCAGTTCACCACCGACAGCCAGGGCAACACCATCACGTACAACAACTGCGCGCCCCAGGATCCTGCCCCCAGGGGCAAGATTGTCGGCTCCGCCGTCATCACCTGCATGATCTTCGCAATCAACTTTGGCCTCTTCATCGACGCCTGTATCCGCACGCACAGGCGCAACACGGCCGCCAAGCGCCCCATCATGGTCATTGCCCAGCCGCAGAACTGGCCTGCCGCCAGCCAAGGGTGGCAGCCGATGCCGCAGAACGGTGCGTCTGCCGAGTCTGTGCAGATGCAGCCCCCTGCGGCCGCGGCCAAGGAGCCTGTGGTTAGGGAATACTACGCTCCGGCTTGAAAAAGGAAATGGCCGAGATTTGTCTTTATGAGCGAGAAGAGGGGGTGGTGAGATATTGGTAATGGACTAGTTATACGGAATTTTTTTTTATTTATACAACGAAAATATGATTCTATGAAGAGCTTCGGCGTTGACTGGCCGTATTTAGATAACGTATTCCTCTATAATGATAATACTTTTAGACAGGCTATGGCGAAGCCTGAAACTGCAAAATTTTCCCGCAGCAGCTGTAGTGTTACTAGCTTCTTCTCCCATGTTTGGCGATATGCAGACGCTTTATGTCATTTTAGTTTCATATTTGGGACACACTTATACTCTGGAAACTCCTGTCAAGTGTCAACTACAGGGAATATGACAGCTTCAACTGACAACCAGGCTTGCGATGGTCCCAGCATCTTAACCTTAACCTTGTTTCACCACGCCGCTCGCTCCAAAGCAATTCCGTTGTGATTCTGCTTACAAGGCACTGTGTTCCGTGTCATTTCGTGTCCAGTCTACTGCTAGCTATTTCATCCTGAGCTGAGCTGAAACCAATAACCTTGGCACGCCAACTAACTGTTTTCACAACCGATCGTTCGACTCAATCACCGCACTTCTCTGCCTTGTTTTTTTTTTCCATCCTCGCACGGGCCCCTGCTGCCTATTTCCCCATCTGCATGACTGTCAACCAAACCCACCCATAAATCACAATCCCTGCAAGCCCCCTCTAAAAAAGGCATCCAGCAATTAAGCTACCCCCTGGCCCCTTGCCAAATCGGGCAATAGCCGAATCCGCGTGGTTCCTCTTCTGATTCTGGCTATAACCAGCCCCCAGCCAATGGGCGTACACGAAGCGCAGAATGCACCAATCACGGCATTCAGTCAGCACAGACAGGGGATCCCGGCTCGCAGTTCTCCTAGTTTCGAAGAAAGAAAGCCGCTACTACGTGTATTTATATTAGCGAGGTGTTGCTGAGAAGGGCTGACTCTCTCTTTGTCTAGTTAGCGCTTTTTTTCTTGGCCAAAAGTTCGGCACGAGACGCTTGAAAGAGACAACGGGGTTCTGCGCTGGCTTTTGCTGCTGCTTCGTTTTTCTTCTTCTTTCTATCGGCACTTGGTTTTGCTCTCTGGCCAATCGCCTCTCTTTCTCTCTCTCTTTTTGTTTTTTTCGCGTTGAAGCATGATCATTTAAATCGGTTGTCGCTATATACCCTGTCGCAAATCTCTCTCTATTTCGACGCCATTCACTCGTTTTCAAATCCTCGTCTCTCGCTCTTCAAACCAGGGGAAACTACCTACCTACTATCTCATCTAATATCACCAACTTCTAAACCCCAAAACGCTTTAATATCCAAAAACTACATACAACACAAATCGCTTCTCCTCCCAACTTCACCGCCATGGCCTCTTCCTCCTCCCAGCAACCCCCCCAAATGGAGCAAATCACACCGCAAACCGCCCCGGCGCCAGCAATCGCAGCGCCTCCGCCAGCGCAAATGAGTCTCCCGGCAGGATACCAGCCGTATCCCTATCCCGCACCGGCTCCAATGACTTACGCTCCCTTCCCGGCCCAGCAGGCCTTTGAGCCGCCCAGGCCCCCGCAGAACAAGGTCTGGGAGTTCATCAAGCTGGGACTTCAGTCGCTGTCCTTCGTTCTCGCCGTGGTGGGCATCGGCCTCGGCTTCAGCACCCTCAACTACGTCTACTTTATCGACACCGTCGTCATCGCAGCAGCTCCTCCCGTAAGTCTCCTTCACTCTATTCCTTTTCTTATCCAGTGTGAATGTCAATGACAACTAACATTAAAAACAAAGTGCATCATCGCCGCCCTCTGGAGCGGCGCCGAGCTCATCACCCGCGCCGTCCGCAAATTCAAAGGCGGCATCCACCCCGGCGCCCACGTCGCCCTCTCCCTCATCATCTTCCTCGTCGCCGTCATCCTGACCTCCCTCTTCGGCCCCTGGTTCCAAAGCTCGTGGAACGACAACTACGACGGCGACGACGGCGACTCGTGCTCGTACCGATACAACTCCACCCTCGACGACTACGTCTATTCGTGCACTGACAACTCCAACGACCCCGATGTTATCGCTGCCAGGCACCAGTTCCGCCATGAGAGGAGCGTTGCGTACGCTGCCGCTATCATCACCTATATCATTGCCGTGATTCACTTCATCCTGTTTGTCGGTGCCTGTGTCGATACCTCCAAGGTCAATGCTGCTGCTTCGCGGCCCATCTATGTCATCGCGCAGCCCCAGGGCCTGCAGGCCATGATGCAAGGCTGGCAGCCAATCCAGCAAGCTCCGGCTGAGACTCAGGCTAGGAATGTAGCAGCCCCTACTGAGACAGAGGCTGAACCTGAAAATGAGGCTACCACTCAGAGCAAAGGAAAAGGCAAGGAGCCCATGCGCAGTGGCGACATTGTAGAGCATGACGCTCCCAGTGGCTCACAAGCATAAGATTGTCCAAAAATAGAGGGGTATGAAGGCGGTAATGTTAGTAATGTTGGAAACGAGGTAATGCGAGGAAGTAGTATTAGATCGAAGAGTAGAGAGTATATATCGAGGACGCGACGTTGGTTGGCCTTGTTGTGTTGAAGATACCCGTTTAGTCACATACCCAAACCTCTCAATTATACCTATAGATGAATATAATAGACATACCGATTTATAATACTGTTATATCCTGTCTGCCGTATTTTAACCAAAATAGTATGACTATGCTATTTACCCAATATACACTTGAATTAAGAAAGAAAAAACAAGACAAAAAGACAAACAAACACCCAAAAACCAGCAATCCCACATCTCTAAAAGTCGTTAAACCATGGGTATCCATCCCTTTCTCCAAACACCACACTGCCTTTCTTTTTCTCTTGCGTGGAGGCCGTGGTATCGTCATTTTAAATTATCACCAAGTAGCAGTCCAAAAATATCCAGGAAGAAGAGTTATACAAGAAGAAGCTCCACTGGCTTTAATGGCCATCTGAATCTTCCCAGCGCCTTGCAACCAGTCTGCGCACCTTCTTGGGACTACCAGGATTGGCATGAAGCCGAGGACCATCGCCGACCTTGAGGCGCTCCAGCTTACGGTTGAGGCTTGACACACTATCAGACTTCAACTTGGGCGTAGAATCGCCGGTCATGGAAAAGTCTTCGCGCTCTTCCAGAGGTTTCCGCTTACTTGGGCTGCGGCTCGAGAGCTCCCTCTTGAGGATCGTGTTTTCGCGCCGCAGACGCTCGACTTCTTGCGTCAGATTCTCCACCAAAACATTCTCCTTGTCGAAATCCTCATCAAAAGTGCCACTATCCAGACTGCGCTCCAAGATGTCGACTTTGCGGTCCCAGTGCTCTTCATGTCGCTCCTTTTCGATTTGCATCGATGCTTTGAATCGAGCGAGTTCGACCGCAAGGCGCTGCTCAAATTCAAGTGCGCATTCTTCTCGGACGGCGGCTTCAATGTCAATCATTCGATCCTCCGCACTAAGGAGGTGAGCCTCGGCCGCAATACGAGCCTCGCTCTGCACCTCAATTTCGCCGCGCAGCTGCTCGATCTCGTCACTCATCCTGGCAATTTCCAGCGCGGCGATTTCCATCGTAACTCTTTCATCGGTGGCAGTGACAGGTGAAAAATGGCTTCTCACCGAGCCAAAGCCGTTATTACCAAACGACCTCGGCGCGGCATGCCCGTTACCTCCTGGCGACAGCATGCCAGCACTGAATGATGGAGCACGGGGAACAGTCACCTCCCGGGCGAGAGCGCTGTACCGAAGGATCTGGGAAGTTGCGTTGAAATCGCCCAGCGGGTCTGCTGTGACAATCATGACACCTCTTTGAGGGTTTCGGCTAGGAAGGTGGCTGTAATTCGTTGGCGCCGAAGGGAAGGAGTTAGAAAAGAGGATTTCCGTAAGTCTGCACTGTCTGTAGGGTATGAGATTGGGCTGCTAGAATTGTTAGATAGGTCGTGATCAGAAAGAGAGAGAGATTGGATGAGGAGAAAAACTCACTTTACTAGACCCATTGGCTTCGCTTTGGGCCTGGAGACATTGTCCCAGATACATGAGACTCTCATTGATCTTCCCCGCCTCTGCCAGGGTCGCGCCCTGGGTCTTTGCGTCCCTTGCCCTCTCACTCCCCGCAAGATCGACAATTGTAAGCTTGCTTCCGCTCCAAGAGTTGTTCCTCCATCCAAAGGATCTCTTCTTGACTTCGAAGCAAAAGAAGCCGTGGCTCCTGCTGGAGACACTATTGCTCCCTGTACTGGCCACTCGCCTTTCCTGCAGGCCAGTCTCAAGGACCAAGATGGCTTCTCTGACGTCGGTACAGACTACTTTCCGAAGGCCGGCGACCACTTTACGGTCAGGGGAATGCTCCGTGGGCTTGAATAGAAGGGGTCGGCGACGGAGCTCCTTGGTGGACGGTGATTTGCTCGCGGGGGTGAGGAGGTCGTAGATTCGATCGTTGTGAACTTCGTACATGGACACGACAACGACATATTCGGCGGCGGGGTCGCAGGGCACTACGAAATCGCTGACATCCGGACCACTAGGAAGCGACATTAGGAAGTTCGAATGGCGGCGTAGAGTTCGTCGTTGGCCAGAGCTGGAACCGAGGCTACCACTTTCGCCCTTGATATTTTGTTTAGCAGTTGTCTTGAGGCGGCTGGCCGCGGTTAATGACATGAATGGCTTATCCAACATCCGCTTGGATGGGGAAACGGCGGCAATCGTATTCGATTTTGTTATTCCCAGAGACTGCTGGGAGGAACAATCCTGTTGCGCCTTGCGCTGGGGCGTCTCTTCAGTTTCACCAACAGGCTCGACACTTTTCGGGCTCGTTGCAGCTGAGTCGGGAAAGGAGCCCGGCATTTGCTGTGCGCTGGGAGCAGCCTTGCTTGGGGTGGGCGGCTTAACAAACGAAAGGGCTGGCTGTGTTCGTACCATCATCGGCGTAGTTGACCTGGACCCTCCACCGCGAGTTGCCTGCATTGAGTCTGCGCTCATGGTATCGAGAAAGTGTGTTGCCGTGACGAGCGTGGATTCAGACGCATCGCAAGCTTGTAGAGAATCGAGGGTCGGCGACTGGGCTGATTCGACCATGTTCTCGCTGATCGATCGGAAAATGACATCGGTTGCGAGCTGAGCCATGCCTCGCTGGTGTCGGTTGCCAAGAATCGTGTGTGTCTGCCCTGGATGTTAGACGGCCAAGGGAAGATAGCTTTGCATCATGTGCTGCTGCCATTTCCATTTCCATACCTTGCCTGAGCCGGTGACTCCGAGAGTAGCAATCACAGCGTCGGTGCCGTCACCACCTTCAGGTGCCAGGATACCTTCAATCAGCGACGAGGTATCCGTGCAGTGGAACACATCGAGCTGGTCTTCATCCTCCTCAAATATCTGCGTGAAGCCGAATTTTTCAACGGCCTTTCGCCGATCTGGCGGTGGGTTCAGCGTAATGTGTGTCGGATGCGGGCTGTGTTCAGGTTGCTCAACGTCGAGAATGCGTTCGGATTGTGCGCCTCCTGGATAGGGTGGCCGTAGGCGGAGGAAGACGTCGAAGAGATGCTGGGATCTCGGGATAGGATCCATAATAATGTGAATAAATGTAGACTGATCGGCGGGTTCAAAAGAGGAATACAAAAGAAAGTGAAACAAAAAACGCAATGATATATTCTACGCTCTGGTATATTTGTTGCCGGTGGATATGGTGACTAAATCGATCCCCAGGCAAGATTTATATCCTGATAGTGGCCCCCCTGTTTATCTAATTAATGTTGCTGCCAGGGGTTGCCGGGCAACATTAAGCGCGGCCGCGCGGTAGAGACGCGGCAAAGTGCACGCTAGTGAGGCGGGATGGAAAAAGATTAACCCCGCCATGCAGACGCTTTAGCATTTCGTCATGTCAAAGTCAAAATCCAGAGATACTCCGGACTAAATTTAGTCCTGCAGCCATTTTCGGCCTGAGGCAACAGCATAGTCCCGCACTCGGTCCCCGAAGCGGCGCAGCAGCCTAGCTCCCGTCTCCACTCCCCTCATAATCACAATCTAGGACTTTGACCACTCGTCCACCCAATTGCTGCAGTCGATCCTCTGTGTTCCAACTACTGCACTGAGCAACTCGGCGCTTCTCCTCGTCGACTGCGAGACGGAATGTTCTGGCATCGTCGCTGCTTCTCTCTAACAGTCCGTTTCATCTGTATCCCTTGACACGCGGTCTGCCACAGGGCGTGGACTCGACCTGGCGGCCTGCTCAATGCTTGTCGCTAGGCAGACTCAGCAGCCTCTGGTTGGATAATGACGCCTAGCGCTCCAGGAACCATGTCTTTGCACGACAGCTGACCTCTTGCGTTGGCGAGCTGGAACTCTCTTTGAGTCCTTCCGTTTTCTTCGCCACTCTTCTAATCACGGCGGAACTTTGCCAGTGAGCTGCGTTTGTTCATTACTATTACTGAAAGTGGTTACAGCCCGCTAATCGCGAAATGCAAAACCCTTGCAATGATTCCAATCACATCATTCAACAGAAAACTCCATACGCCATTGCCCATTATTGTCACAGATAGCCTTTTGCCCTCAAGCTTTTCCCCAAATCACGCTGGCTGCCGCTTTGTCGCTCTATTACTAACATGCTTACTTTTTGAACTTCATCTGCTCAATGTACGCCATTGCATTCTCCACTAGCGATGGTCAGTATTTACGACTCAAGTGGTTGGGTTCGCGCTCAGGGAGGCTTACTTTGAGTATGCATCTTCTCTTTGCCTGCCATATGCCATGTGTCGTTTATACGACTCTCCTCATCCACGCAGCACGGACAGAACGTGTAGTGCGTGGGCATGGGAGAGAGCTCAGGAGTCGGCAGTAGCCAGTCCCGTGGTGTGTCGGGTATACTGGATCTGCTCATTCTCTTGCTCTGAAAGATGTCTTCGTCGTTGTAAGCACTCTCAGTGAGGAGTTGCTGCTGCTGAGGCAATGCAATGTGATCGCTCCAAGCGCCAAAGCCTTGGAGATCACGACTTCTTCGTGCTCTAGTAGCACCTGGGAAGACCTCAACTTGACCACAACGATAATGTTGAGATTCATCTGGGGGAGGGGACGGGAGATGATATCTCCTGGGTTCTTTGGTGGAACCATGACTCCGTGCTCCTCTTGATGATACTGATGCTTCAATGAGAAGGGAGTCAAGCTCACGTGACGAGTGATGCGAGGAAAGCTGATCAGCAGCTTCGTCCGCTCCAGAATAGCGAAGACGTTTCGTTGATGAGCCTGAGTAATAGTCTCTGTGGTTTCTATATGATGTTGAATCTTCAGTGGCCGCATTTTGGGCTCGATACCTTGGATGGCTCTCAAGGACTCTTCTGCCACCAGCCTTGTCAGAGACAAAGGTTGTGAGGAATTCAGGCGAGCGAGGCGACATCCTGTCCATATTGACGGAACTCATTGTTCAATCAAAGGAATGTGATGGTATGCTAATGTTTGTTTGTCTGGAACCTATCCTTGGTTGCATAGGTTGATGGTGGTAGGCAGGGGGGGAGGCGACGGCAGGTATGAAGCAAGATGCTAACCGTGCAGTGGTATGAAGGAAGCTCAACGGTAGGACTCTATCAAAGCAAACTCTTTGAGGTGTCTTGCGGTTGATTTTTGATGAAAGTTGAGTGGATGGGTTTGAAGAGGAGAGAGTGGTGAGGAGGAGGGTAGCTGGGGGAGAGGTGCCTTTTATACCCGGAAGAGGGAGCCCCTTGCTCCCAGCCAATGAGAGCCCCTACCGGACACTACCTCCCCGACCTACCTCATCCTCCTGACATCTCTGCACATGCTACCCTTCGTCATCACCATCACTCGCTTGCATCAACTCTTTAAGTATGCAGACTTTTCTTTGTTCAAGTCCCCCGCATTGCCGACCATCGGCTTCCCATTGAATGCACCCACGTTGAACACATATTGAACACACAACTGAACATTCAAGCACTCAACACTCATTGAGCATGAACGCACTGGACACAGATTCAATTCACATTAAACATGAACTCTTTGGGTTCTTGGACTTGTGCAAGTGCATATCGCTCCTTTTGGAGAATTTTTTTGTCGATGGTTCGTCGTTGCCCTGGTGTTTTGCCATTGCCATGACCTGCCGTTTACTATGCCAAAAGTCCTACGCATTCTCCGTGCTACTTCACGGGCATTGCAGCACCGCCTTGTAATTTTCCTTGTTCGCTGGCCGATTGAGGCCTATTACCATATAACTTTTGAAGTCATTGTTCTTGTGGAGCCCTGTGAGTGCTTTTCGATCGCCTCAAATGGCTGGGACTTGTAGCGCTGGCCTCTAATGGTGCTATGCGGCTTTTTCTTCCTGCTGCACTTCTGCGCGGTGTGCTTCCCATATGCCTACGCCGTATCTCCCGTCGATGTTGAGCAGTCAAATACGGCCGCATCTATCCTCCTTGTCATATATCACGACTTATATACTACGACGACTGCCTGCAGCTCTCAAAACACTTGCGCCATCAACGGACATTGTAGGCTCGCAGCATTGACATATTAGTGTCGATTGGGACAACCTATACAATAAGCTGTAATTATGAATAATTGAACGTTAAACACTCAAAATCTATCCAAGTTCCATTCAACATGTCGTTAAACATATGAGATGTCGTCGCCAACGTCGTCCCAGTTGAAGATCCACAGCTCGCTGACTCATCAACTTGATGAGTCATCAAGCCACAGCTTCCCAATCCGGGGCCGAATGCAGGCTGCGAATACGACGCTTCCACGCAATGGCATATTTCAATCCAAATGTAGCGCTAAACTGAAAGACAAGGATTTGCCCACCCTCTTGCAAAGAATTTTTTTTTCTTTTGCCAAGAGTGAGGCATTGTGCAGCCGCAAAAGCGGTCGCGGCGCTTACAAGCAAGAAAAATTCACTTGAGGCTCTGGTTTCCTGTTTGGTCCGAAGCGGAGGCCGCTGGAGCAAGATGAAAATAAACCGGACTGAAGCTCCGCAGAAAATGACGGCAGCGCCCGCGGCTAATTTTGCGAAGGAGCCCCGTGCTAAGCAGGAAAAATCGGGGGAGGGCGCCACACTGCGGCTATGCAGGATTAATTAGGCCTGAGGACTGAGCGCGTGGCTGACGCGCCGGAATTACAGCACGCTTCAGCAGTTTGCAGCAGCAATTGACCCTGGCTTTGAGGCTGTTCAGGTGCAACGCGGTAGAATATTGGAAGTTTTTTTTTTTATTTTCGCTTTCGTCTCAGTTTGGCTTTTATTTCTCACTATTAGGCTGACATGCCTCCCCGGAAGCGCACCCGAGATGATGGCGACGAGCCTGTTGCCAAACGGCGATCTTCACGCCAAGCGGCCGCGGCAGCAGCAGCATCAACTAAGAAGCCCGATGTGAAGGATCAGGCATCGGTAGATAAGGCAAAGAAAGCTGCGCCGTCTAGGACCAAGGAGAGAACTACCGCTAGTGAAAAGGATGAGAGCAAGGGTGATAGCGTTAAGAAGACGAATAGGGCTACAGCTAAATCTGCTACGGCTACTACAGTTGAGAAGAAGACACCTGCCAAGAAGAGCAGTAAAGCCAAGGCTAAGAGAGAAGAAGACGATGATGATGATGATGAGGTGAAGGGAGAAACAAAGACATCATCAAAGAGTGAGAAAGTTGCCAAGGATGATGCTAAAAGCTCGCGGGCCGTGTCTGAAGACCCTGATATCGACTCCATCCCAACTACCAACCCAGATGCGCCGCGCCATGACGGCGAATGGTACTGGCTGATGAAGGCAGAGCCAGAGTCTCGCTTTGAGAACGGCATTGATGTCAGGTTCTCGATCGATGATTTGCGGTCGAGGGAGAAGCCTGAGGGATGGGATGGTGAGTTCTTTCCACAGTAGTCATAGTGGTAATTGCAAAGATGGTCATTTTACTGACAACGCCCCCATTTTAGGTATAAGAGCGTATGCGGCGCGTAATCATATGAGGAATATGAATGCGGGTGACAAGGCTTTCTTTTACCACTCCAATTGCAAAGAGCCTGGCATTGCGGGCGTCATGGAGATTGTAAAGGAGTTTTCTGAAGACAGTAGGTCTCTTTTATGAAAATGAAGCGAATGGGGAAAAGAAACGCTTGTTTATCTTGGCTAACATATAAAACACCCAGAATCTGCTCGCCGTCCGGGAACACCATACTACGACCCGCAGTCCTCAAAGGACAACATCCGCTGGAGCCTGGTCCACGTCGAGTTCAGGAAAAAGTTTGCCGTGCCCATCGGCCTCAAGGAGCTGCGCGAGCTGGGCAAGCCTGGCGGTCCGCTGGAGAATATGATGATGCTGAAGCAGGGACGGTTGAGTGTGAGTAGGGTTAGTGCGGAGGAGTGGAAGGCGCTCAATGAGATTGCGGATAAGAAGGCCCAGGAGGCTGGTCTGAAGCATGAGACGACTAAACTTGTGAAGTGAGGTGTAGTTGGCCCGTCCTGAGATTTTTTTTTTTTTTTTTTTTTTGGTGGGGGGGAGGAGGGTTCGTGATTGAAGGGGGTGTGGTTTTGTGTTTCTATGACCTTAGGGGTATGGTGATGAGGGTGATTTTCTTGAACGTGCTGCACGATGACGCGATGTCAAAGATTCTTTACCACTGTAACATTATCTTAATACAAATAAATATGCAAAAAAAAAAAAAAAGAGAGAAGGAGAAAAAAGCTACGACTCCTCGTTGGCAGATAAAGGCGAACATGCCTCAAAAGTTCTCTCTAGACCGCTACGTAATTAGAGACTCTCGTACAGCTTACGCTGCGAATGATGCTAGCCAGCTCCATCTCTCTCTTTAGACGCAGTCTGTCTCTTCTTAGAAATGTAGTTGCACAGCCTTGTGATTCGATCAAGCGTTCCCATCATTATGCTCTCCAATGTCGGACCGCTTTAAACTAATCAAAGTCGGTCAGCTGGCTGCTGGTAAGACGAATCGGATGTGATCGGCTGCTCCGCTAAAGACAATGACGATAGAAGAGAAGAGAAGAGAAGACGAGAGAAAAGAAAGAGAGGGTTAGGCGATCGGGAAGTCTCAGCATCTCTTCCAAGATAGCTCCATCCGACCGGTTCTATAGCCTCATAGCCATGCGAGGTGTCAAGAGGTGTGCTTGTGCTTTTCTTGTCCGACTTGGGGAAGCTGATGAGTTGCACGCCCTGGTATGAATGGCCATCAGAGGGGAGGACGCTCAACGGTTGGAGATGCCGATCGACGCCGATCTACAGCATCTTGCTTAAGAGATCGGCCATTAGGTCTGCGATCGAAGCAATGACATGTTCCCGGATTATATAGCTGAAAAGGTCAATTCAAGGGGTGAAGCTATTTTGTCAGCATCGAACTCTTGGGGAGAGATCGAGCTTCCAGCTTCAGTGTTCATAGCAGTAGCTAAATATTGCTAGCTCTGCTTCACCCTCGTTCAGACCCAGGCCAGGTCACGCACATTTAGTCTTGTTGTTTGAGCTTGTGCTCCCATTTAGACTCTATTTTATGTCAAAATCCGAGGTGAATTAGGTTTGAAATGACGGAGACGCCAGCCGAGCTGCCAATAAGAGATTACCACATTGACGCTCCCTCGTGCCCTTTTTACTCTGCATACATTTCGTTGCATTTCTTTTGTTGTACCACTAAAATCACCACTTTATCTGTGTTAACTGTTGTGTAAGTAAGCCGGAGAAGGGCATCTACATGACGTAGTTGATGTTGTTTATAACGAAATAAAAATCTAGAACTAATAGTATGAAGGTTTTTATGCTGCTCACCGTAAGGGAGTTGTAGATGGATGCTTATCCATAGCGGTTCATATCCTCGCGTCTAAGGTGTGACAATAGGGAGTTGATGAACAAATGACATTCCACAATGAAAACGTATTAAGCATAGATTTCCCCGCCGCGTATGTAGCTGATTCGGATATGGCCGGCATGTTGGTTCCGTCTAACAGCTAGTATTAATCATTGTGGCGGTCAAAAGACGAAGAGTCGCTGATAACCATGCAGGCTTATACTTTTGACATTGCCAAACAGCGTAGGGTTTGTGTCCAAGATATCCCAATTTCGCCCATTCGTGCCGACGCTTACTTTTCACCTTTTCTCTGACTTTATCTTTTAGTCTTTGTCCTTCTTTATAACGTCTGGTTTTAAGAATTAGTACTTCTGACCGCCTCTTAGCAGATTTAAGCGGGAGGTGATACAGGTCTGTCCATGCAGCCCCCTCAGCTGTCAGAGACATGACCAATGTCGTACATAATTTTGACGAGCACACATAGTTTGGAGTTGGCTCTTGTTAGGCAGGGTTGTGGCCATGATAAAAAATAGCTGTAATGAGAATAGATGGTCTGCAATGTGCCACTCTGAGTAACATTCCGTAACCCGGAGAAAGTAGATGGCGGTGGGAAGATAGGGGTAGGCTGCTGAGTTTGAGTCAAATATTCGAACGGCTAGGCGTTAGAGCTTCAAGTATATATTCCCCTTTCGCTCGCTCGTTCCTTCATGCATTTTTTTTTTCTAACTTGTAACCAAGATATAGCAAAGTTAGAGCAGCGCAAGATCTCATATTCTTCACTCCACTTTGAGCAAGAAAAGTCCAAAGACTTCGCGCATACGCATACCCATTCCCCCTGTTCTCTTCGGTGAAGATGGCCATTGTCAAGGTCACCAGCAAGGGCGTAGGTGTAGCCCGTCATCTCATAACTAAAACACGTGCTGCCTCGACATCGACAGTGACTGCGCAAGCAGCTGCCACACATAGCTTACCACCTGGCTTCACGGCTCAGATTGGGAAACTAGAGACTTTTAGTCTGCCTGAGAAGGTTTCGGGGTCTGTGTGTGACAAGGCCATAGCAGACGCCATGATCAGTGCCTGGCGCCGAGATGGTATATTGCAGATTGACATGTCAAAAGCACAGCGAAGGCTTTACCAAGCCGCCAACGCCGCAAGCAGGCGCTTCTTCTCGCGATCATATGTACAGAAGCAAGCCTGCGTTGACGACATGAGCTACTCAGGATACATCGCATCTGGTGAGGAGATCACTCATGGAGTTGCCGACTACTCAGAGATCTTTACCGTGACAAAGGATCTACCACACACCGATAAGCGAGTTGCCCAAGGCTGGCCGTGCCATGGACCGTGCCCATGGCCTGACCAGAGTATGAAGAATGTCATGAACAGCTACATGAACGACTTGGCCGTATCGGGAGAGAAGCTGCTGCAGTTGATCGAAATGGGACTGGATGTTCCCACGGGATCTCTCACGAGATACACGGATGATGGGTGGCATCACATGCGTATATTGAGGTGAGTTGTTAGCATATGATCTGATTTTCATTAAATAGCATAGTCGCTAATGAGGATTTTCGTACAGATTCCCACAGAGAGACAGGACAAATGGAAAGGGGAAAAACGGCCGTGGCATAGGCTCTCATACAGACTACGGTCTGCTTGTCATTGCCGCTCAAGACGACGTTGGAGGTATGAAGTTTTATTATGAAAACATCTGCCGACCGTAACTCTAATGAGATAACGTCTTCCAGGACTCTTTGTTCGCCCACCGCGTCAGGATGAGCAATTTGCCAACTGGGAAAAGACGTCCGCTGGACTGAGGGAAAATGATGCTGGGTGGGTGTATGTGCCTCCCACTGCAGGGACATTCACCGTCTTCCCAGGTAAGCGTCCAAATGCTCTTATTCGAAGAAGCATTGGCTCACATATTTTTTCCTCAGGCGATATGATGCAGTATATGACCAACAACTTTCTCAAGTCAACCCCGCATAAAGTCGGGCTTAATGTTCGTGAACGGTTTGCCTTTGCGTACTTTCACGAACCCAACTTTCGTTCTGTGATTAAGCCCCTGCCTGGCTACAATGCCGGACAGTCGCCGATGGGCGGGATACATTATGGAACTCATTTCACAAACATGTTTCTGAGGAATTATCCCGACAGAGTTACCACCGCTCGGCTCCGAGAGGAGGGCCGATACCATTTACTCGGATCGGAGCAGCTTCGGGATGAGAATGATACGCTGTAGAATATAGTGTTCATGTTTTGGCTAGATGGTTGGCGTATCTCTTTGCGCTCTTTTTCTTTCTCCATTTTTTTGTGGTATTTAGCGATTGCTGAGAATTGATACCTCTGTGTTCTTTTCCTTTGAGCTTAGACATAACTTTGATGATTCTTCACGCTCGCATGCTTATATCTCACTCATGATGTCGAACTGATATCTATACTCTCCAAATACTCATCGAAAATTTCTTAGCATCATTGTTAGCATCAACTCCCGACTGTTCCGGGGTGTGTGCCCGGCAAAGGAAATAGTCACGGCATCGCACTAGTGGTTTGTCTATATATGACAGAAGTCATGGTGTGAAACTGTGTTAGGATAACAATTGGCCGCATCAAATCCCTCTTCCTTTCAAGAGCTTTTTGAACCTGTCGCATTCAACGAGACAAAAGTCTCACTTTCAGGTGCCAAGAATAGCTATCCTCACCGCATGTTGACTTGGGTGTATCACGGCAAGTAGATCGATACTGCAACTGGCACTACCGCCATTGGCTCCTAGCCACGACATCAACACAAACACACGATAACATTTAGCCGGCGCCATCATTTTCTGCGAGGTGGCAAAAGCGGCGTAGAAGTTGCTCTATAATATGCAATTGTCGTACCAGGCCCGCTCCAGAAGACAGTGGAAGTGCTTGGACCTTCATGCATGCAAGACACTTCATCACAGCATGCCCACATCTGAAGTAAAGTCGGGAGTGGAGAGGACCAGGGTCGTAAGCGGCAGTGCTGTTAAGAAAAGTCAGATTCAGATTCGAATACGCCCCGACGTTGATAGAGCTTAGCCGATTCAAGGATCCCGTAGACTTGGCCGTATATGGAACGCTACTACGACTACAGTATGCTTTGTAGTCTGACAGGAATCACAAGGTGCCATATACTGCCCATGCTTTGCAGTTGCGTCGTAGGACTTATTATTACTCCGAGTAGCATTAGGAGCATAGAGTGGTAGGATTATCTGATCCCAAGTGGAATCTGCAGCACGGACGGAGGAATCCTGCCATTTTGGTGCTGCGGGTCTGGGGTCCGCTTAGGCCTGAATGGAGGGCTAACAGTGGCCAGGTCAACTGTCGATATAAACCCAAAGCTCCGGATCGAAGGCGAATGCGCTGCTCAGTTCCTCGTCTCTGTCCTCGCGGCTCTTCCAGTGCCGGTGTAGATGCAGAGCGTGTCTTGATGCTGACTACCAGCACCGGTACCTGCTACGGCGATCATCAAAGCAGGTCCAGAGACGCCACGTGCCACTGAGCTTGTGTGTTGCCCTGCCGCCTTATCGGGTTCGTACTCGTATCGCGCACTAGTGAGAACCGTTGGGTTCGCGAAAAAAAAAAAGAGGGACTAAGGCAAAAAAAAAAAAATCCAGCAACGGCACTATCAAGGAATTAATTTCATTTCATCATCCACCGCCAATTCGAGCCAACCGCAAATAAGACCCGCGAGCGAATCAGACCGTCCATTGAGCTGCCGCCCTGCGCTGATTCGGTCAAGGCAATCTTTAGACGACCCACGATCAACCAGCTACGCGTGTTTTGGGCCAAGCGCCTCAGTGCCGCGACCCCAAATTTATTACTCGATTAGGCGCTGCCTTGGCTGCACCAGCGGCCATCTGTCTCTGGGGCGCTTTTTCTCCATCCAGGGGAGCTTCAGTGGCCGCCGATATTTTCCCTACTCGCCGCTACTTTTTTCTTTGGACGTTCAGAAAGGGGGGACGCTTCGTTCTCTTCATCCTCCCATCTTCTGCTTGCCAGAGCACACTAGGAGCCGTGGCTGAGCCCTTCTGACGTATTCGTTGTTGCTTTGCCGAGCCTGTTCGCGATCAATTGCATCAGCAGCCTATTGTTCTCCGACGGCTGAGCCCTGCCATTGGTGTAATCCTCGCCGCCACCACGCCGAATACTGACAAGCCAATCGCTTGAGGCTGGCGCTGGCCAACGTCCATCACGAGGTGAGCTGAATCCCGGGCTTCGTTCAAGCCCTTGTCCCCTACGAATCGGTTTATATCGACCTGTCGCCCCCTCCCCCGCTGCGAGATCAGGATACCGTTTTTGCTGCGAGATTCTTACAAGATTCTGTGGATCCTAGACAACCATAAAGTAGCCGAGATCGTACGACAAGTCTTGCAAATGGAATAAGTGCAAGCCGACGACGAAATATCTCTTGACATTCTTCAACATGAATCCCTCCACGCTGCTCCCCCGCCGCTTTCGCGGGGAGCCTGCTCCTAGCCAAGCTCCGGCTCCCTCGCGCCTTAACAAGAAGCTCACGCCGCTAATCCAGTTCCTGGCCAAGCTGGCCTGTTCCCACCCTATACATACAATTGTCGTTGTTGCTCTCTTGGCCAGCACGTCTTACATTGGCCTGCTCCAAGAGACTCTGTTTGGAGGCAGCAGCGTGGGCAAGGCTGAGTGGTCATCGCTGGTTGATGGTAGCAGAGACTTGATTGCCGGCCCCGAGACTGGCTGGAAATGGCAAAACGTAGAGCAAGGTCTGGAAACCTCTGACGATGCCGATCACCTTGCACTCTTGACACTTGTTTTCCCCGAGATTGTCTCCGAAGATGCTTCTACTTCCGCTCCGGCCTCTCATGCGGTGCCCTCTCCTCAGAACCTCTCTGTCACCGCTCTGCCGGCTACCATCAACTCCTTTGCTGCTTATGCGGGTGATAGCGTCTTGGCTTACTCTGTGCCTTATGAACAGGCGCCAGGGTTTATTGCTGCTGTGCAAGAGATTCCTCTTGAAAACGCCCAGGAGACGGAGACTCAGCATGGCCGTGAGAAGAAGATGTGGATCATGAAGGCTGCCAAAGTTGACGCCGGCCCCAACTTGGTGTTGTGGGTTCGCAACGCTTGGTCTACATTCATCGATCTGTTGAAGAACGCCGAGACCCTCGATGTCACAATCATGTTCCTTGGATATTTGGCCATGCACATCACTTTTGTCTCTCTCTTCTTGTCCATGCGCCGCCTGGGATCCAACTTCTGGCTGGCTACGACCACTCTCTTCTCCTCTACGTTTGCTTTCCTCTTTGGTTTGGCCGTCACTACCGGTCTTGGTATTCACATCAGTGTTCTGCTTCTTTCCGAAGGTCTTCCTTTCTTGGTCGTCACCATTGGTTTTGAGAAAAACATTGCCCTCACCAAGGCTGTGCTGAGCCACGCCATCGAACATCGTGCACAGCAGACGAAGAAGGGAAAGAATGCACCAAAGCAAGAAGGCGTCATCTCCTATGCTCTTCAAGCCGCCATTAAAGAGAAGGGTTACGAAATCATTCGTGACTACGCTATTGAGATTGTGATCCTTGGTCTCGGAGCTGCATCTGGCGTCCAGGGCGGCCTTCAGCAGTTCTGTTTCCTGGCTGCCTGGATTCTCTTCTTCGACTGCATCCTGCTCTTCACTTTTTACACCGCCATTCTGAGCATCAAGCTCGAAATCAACCGCATTAAGCGACATGTTGAGATGCGCAGGGTTTTGGAAGCTGATGGCGTCAACCGCCGTGCCGCAGAGAGCGCCGCCAGAAGCGCCGACATGCGGATTTCCAAGGATGAGGCTTCGGTGTTTGGCAGAAAGGTGAAGAGCAGCAGCGTTCCCAAGTTCAAGGGCCTGATGGTCTCCGGCTTTATTCTGGTCAATCTCATCAACATCATCACCATCCCTTTCCGCAACGGCGCTTCCTTCCCAAGCCTTCGTTCATTGATTGGTGGACTTAGCGGAGTTGTCTCTACCCCTCCTGTTGATCCGTTCAAGGTCGCATCCAACGGTCTTGATGCCATCTTGGAGGCTGCCAGGGCCAAGGGCGTCGCCGTCCTTGTAAGCATCCTCACACCTATCAAGTATGAGCTTGAGTACCCCTCCATTCACTATGCGCTGCCTTCGGCCACTGCACCCCCTACGGACGACAAGCTCTTTGGAGTCGGCGGTCGTGTTGTCGGCGGCCTCCTCAGCAGCCTGGAGGACCCTGTGCTCTCCAAGTGGATTGTCGCTGCTCTCGCCCTCAGCGTCGGTCTCAACGGCTATCTCTTCAATGTCGCCCGATGGAGTATCAAGGACCCCAACGCTCCAGACCACCAAATCGACCGCAATGAACTCGCTCGTGCCCAGCGCTTCAACGATACTGGTTCCGCCACCTTGCCCCTCGGAGAATACGTCCCGCCAACCCCTCAGCAAACCCAACCGGCTACTCCTGTCATTACGGACGATGAGAGTGACGCTGAGTCTAAGGCTAAGCCCCAGGAGGTTGAAAACCGTAGCTTGGCGGTGCTGGAAAAGTTGCTTGCCGAGAAACGTATTACCGAAATGACTGATGAAGAGGTTGTTGAGCTGTCGATGCGCGGCAAGATTCCTGGCTATGCTCTCGAAAAGACGCTCAAGAACTTCACTCGTGCCGTCAAAGTCCGCAGAACCATCATTTCTCGCACCCGGGCCACCTCTGAAATTACTAGCGCTTTGGAGAACTCTAAGCTGCCATACAGGCACTACGACTGGGAGCGTGTGTTTGGAGCTTGCTGCGAAAATGTCATTGGTTATATGCCTATCCCCGTTGGTGTTGCCGGCCCTCTTGTCATCGATGGACAGAGCTTTTTCATCCCCATGGCCACTACTGAGGGTGTCCTTGTCGCCAGTACTAGCAGAGGCTGCAAGGCCATCAACTCCGGAGGTGGTGCTATTACTGTCTTGACCGCCGATGGCATGACCCGTGGACCTGTTGTTGCTTTCGATACCCTGGAACGCGCCGGTGCTGCTAAGCTGTGGCTTGACTCTGACGAAGGCCAGACTACAATGAAGAACGCCTTTAACTCTACTAGCCGATTTGCCCGACTGCAGACCATGAAGACGGCCATCGCCGGCACCAACTTGTATATTCGCTTCAAGACGACTACCGGTGACGCCATGGGCATGAACATGATTTCCAAGGGTTGTGAGCACGCTCTGAACGTGATGCAGACCGAGGCTGGCTTTGAAGACATGACCATCATCTCCCTCTCTGGTAACTACTGCATGGATAAGAAGCCGGCTGCCATCAACTGGATCGAGGGCCGTGGTAAGAGTGTTGTTGCTGAGGCCATTATCCCTGGTGATGTCGTCAAGAGCGTTCTGAAGACGGATGTCGATTCTCTGGTTGAGCTGAACAACGCCAAGAACATGATTGGATCTGCCATGGCCGGTTCAATGGGTGGATTCAACGCCCACGCCGCCAACATTGTCGCTGCCATGTTCCTCGCCACTGGTCAGGATCCCGCACAGGTTGTGGAGAGTGCCAACTGTATCACCATCATGAAGAAGTACGTGTGTCTATATATGACAATGATCCCTTTTCTCTCTTTAACTAGCATGCTAACCATTTCACAGTCTTCGTGGCTCTCTCCAAATCTCCGTCTCTATGCCTTCTTTGGAAGTCGGCACTCTCGGTGGCGGAACCATCCTGGATCCTCAGGGCTCTATGCTGGAACTTCTCGGCGTTAGGGGCTCTCATCCCACCAACCCTGGTGACAATGCCCGACGACTTGCCCGAATTATTGCCGCGGCTGTCTTGGCAGGTGAACTGTCTCTTTGCAGTGCCCTTGCTGCTGGCCACTTGGTCAAGGCTCACATGGCGCACAACCGAAGCACCGTGCCTTCGGCTGCCCCTTCACGAGCTATGACCCCGGCTCCTTCGTCAGCCTCCTTGTCTATCACCAACGGATCAGCGATCCGTAGGTAAATTAATGATGATTGGTTTAATGTTGGTAATGTCAAAGAAGAAAAAGAAAACACTAAAGCGCAGTAACAAAAACGGTTGCGCAGGCGGGGTGTTGGTAATTCACGGAGTTTTATTTTTTTTGGATGTTATGAGATTAGGGCAGTGCAGATGGCATTGCTCGATAGACGATATATACAAGTATATAGTTGCAAAAGCGGCGAATAGCATAGCATTGCTTCGATATCCATGGGTAGCTGGCTGTTTAATATCACTCTGTATTTTATCTTTTAGTCTATATATTTTAATTAATGCAAACAATCGCTATCACAGCCATTCCCATGAGTCTGCCTGCATTCCACACTTAGTTCGTGCACGCATAGACTACATCCTGCTCTCATATGTAAGAAGCATCCGAGTTCTTCTTGGTACTTACTGTTCCCATTGATTCTTAGATACACTACCTAGGTTCTGAATCGCTTTGCGTCAAAATTCTTCAAACAAACAGCAAACCTAAACATTTGGGAAAGCTTACTTGTTATACCAGCTCCTTTGTAACTCATGCAAGCAAGCGTTCACCCCATGTATTCTGCACTCCACATGTCAATATCTCATCGCCTTATCGAGCAATTAGCGCGATAAGCCACGCCCGCCCGCTGCCGCAAAAGTGGAGAGACTTTAGATTTCCCAAACGGACTCTCTTAAACTCGCAACCGCAACCATTCAATCACTCATTCAACATTCACAGCAATTTGACCAAACAGCTAATTCATAAATCACTCACAATGGCAGCCAATTCAGAGTTTAAACCTGCCATAATCGTAGTTGATTTTCAAGAGGATTTCTGTCCCCCAGTAAGCAATCTTCTCTTTTGCGTTTTTTTAAACTTCACGTCATTCACTCTCCAGCAACGACACATTCATCTCATATCATCCACTCACTCAATGCAACTCCTTCTTCCACTTCAATCCTCTCCTCTTCCTCAATCTCATACCATCTCTCTTTTATTAACCAGCCAAATACTAACATCAATCCCCCCCAGAACGGCTCCCTCGCCGTCCCCCAAGGCCGCGCCATCGCACCCACAATCAACTCCCTCCTATCCCTCCCCTTCACCATCAAAATTGCCACCCGCGACAACCACCCCCCCAACCACGTCTCCTTCGCCGAGAACCACCCCGGCGCCGTGGCCTTCCAGTCCCGCCACACAATCATCCACCCCACGGACCCGTCAAGGAGCGACACCACCTTACTGTGGCCCACGCACTGCGTCCAGGGCACCCCCGGGGCAGAACTCGTGCCCGAGCTGGACGTTTCCAAGGTCAATGTCGTTGTCGACAAGGGCATGAACCCAGACGTGGAGATGTACTCTGCTTTTTGGGATCCTTTCCGCGTGAGCGTCAGTTCGCTGGGCGAGGCGCTGAAGAAGGCGCAGGTGACGGACGTCTTTGTCGTTGGGCTGGCGGCCGATTTCTGCGTCAAGGCGACGGCGGAGTCGGCTGTGGAAGAGGGTTACAGGACGTATATCGTTGAGGAAGGGACGAGGGCTGTGATGAAAGAGGCCTGGGAGGCAGAGGGCAAAAGGGAAGTAGAGAAGAAGGGGATCAAGTTTGTGAGTGCGGATGGACATGAGATTCAGAGAGTTAAAGATCTGGCTGAGGCATAATGTTGCGGCATACCACGATTTGTCTGTGTGTTTATTTCCTTGTTTAGTGTTAGTCGAATGGGATACCTTTATAGCTTGAACAACCATATTTTGTTTTTCTAGCAACTTGGAGACGCAGAAGAAATTACAATTGCATTATCGTATCCAAGTTGAAGTAGTTAGTTAATATATAATACAACCCAGTTTTAGGAAAATTGCTACCCGTGTAGCCTCTAATGTGTGATAACGCCCTGCATGCCTATATATAAAGTCCACTAAGCCGACAACTCGTTGGAAGAAATCTGCCACCCAGAAACTCGTACACAGATCATTTTGCCATCTCTTTTTCCGGTTCCTTTGACCTCCTTCGTTGGCGGACAATCTTTAACACGCGTGCTTGTTTCCCTACATGTTTCCCTACACGGCATCGTTCATGCCTGTTGCCTTTGTGACTGCTCATTTTGATATGACGGCCTCTACCCCTTGTGTGTCAGTTCAGTGACAAACGTATGTCGAATGGCCAGCCTGTTATGCACATACCTCACAATAGCTTCCAACTCAGGGTCCAAGACATGCTCCGACTTTATCGGAGCCACATCTGCCTTGCCTAGCTCCGCCGAACCTGGAGCAATGTATTGGTCTGAAGAGGTAGTTGGGAGGAGTGGTCCTGAATTGGTTGCCTCGTCTAGATAATCGACATCGCCATCGTTATTACATACTCTAATAGGTCCTGGCGACCCGTCAGAAGTTGTGGACGTCAATGTGGTGAAGGACCCCCAGCACACTCCTTCGTCGGGCTCTATCGTGCCAACAGTAGCCTCTGCCTGAGACTCATTGCTATCCACACTTTGTATAATTTCGGGCAGATAATTCTGAACAGTAGCCTTGTTTACCCCCAGAGGTTGCACCCCCAGAAGGATGCTCTCATGACTCTGTTCTTCTGACAAATAATGTCCAAGACGTCGGGATGAAAGCGATGGTTCATCAACAGGATCCGAAGGCTCTACGCCTGTAGGCATTTCTTCTGCATTGTACGTTGCAGGAAAATCTAGTGGAATCATAAAAAGAAAATCCAGACTCGCTTGATTGTTCGCCTCTCTTTGTATCTGGTGCGCGGTGTAAAGATCGGATCTGCTTAGCCTGCTTGTGAGATCTTAGTCAGAAGACGTATGATAAGCAAAGGAGGGATCAGAGATGCAAACGCGCCTTGGAGCTGGTCCGTTATGATCCTCCAAACTAATACTGCTGTCGCGACTGAGCCGACCGTCTGGCGACATTTGACCATCCATGGTAAACAAGCCGTAGACAGAGTGTTGGAGATAAATGAGTGGCAGTTTTGAGACACCACAACGAGAGGGATGCCCCTCAAAAGAGGCCCCGTAGGAAACCCAATCCCCTTTTTAAATCATTGGGCCGGGCGTGACAAGAACGTGAGAGGGACCAAAAAAAGGTCTAGCATGATGAACACGCAGATCATGTGGCTGGTCCGCGAACCATAGACCCAGAAACTTGGGACCAGACGCCTTCGACATATTTCCTTGTCAGCTATGCCCCCTGTTTGCTTGGATGGGCCGTAGGATTGTGGATTAATATGTATGAACATGGAGGTGTCAATACAGTCTATCCCCCGTCTAGCTCATAGCTGCTCATCAGAGCGCCGCAGGGGGCTCAGCGAGCGTGAAGAACGCAATGATGCCGTAGTGCTGTTGCGGCGATGCTATCCAGCTTGAAAGGTGCTAGATTGTTTTCGCCGTCATATCCTACCCTTTTCTACTTCTGCTCAGGCTCTCTCGACAAACGGCGTACAAGGAGGTAGCTTAGGCTCACAGGAAGGTAGAACGCGGCTGGAAAGACTATTAAGAGTGGAATTCGGGGAAGCGGGATGTGGATGCGACGCTACCGGCAGCAGCTCCGCAATGCCAATCGACCCGAAGACCAGGGGAATACCGCCAAGGGGATCGTACATCTAATCTGGTCAGTATTCAAATGTCAATGCGAAGTATACTCTAATACCATGCCAAATAGGACACTTGTCCTGGGTGCAAAGGCTCTGTATCAGTATGTAAAAGATGCAAAACTTCATACCCCATATCGGCTCGCCGGCGTCGCTATCCCCCATACTATTGGTTCATAAGACGGAGCGAGTAATCTTCTCCATAGGAGGGCTGCATACTGAAGACCGTTCGCTGCGCTGCGACGAATTCCCCTTTTTAGATTGAATGCATGTTGCATCGGTCTAGTTGAGCTTGATGTACACCGTATTTCGCGGCATCTGCTGCATTGCGACCAATTGCCATTGCTAAGATTGAATGCAAGGCAAATTGAATGGATACACCTCTGACCTGCAGGAAAGACCACCGTCTCAATCATGCCGCTGCAACACTCGTTAGCGTCTCATAGACTCATCCGAAGAGCCACCTGACAGGCGACAGGTCGAGAAATTGGGACAAGAGGCGGGGGGTTCTGCGGCGGTCATAGGAACCAGTAAGTGAAAATGGTTGCCTTTTCTTCCGCTTCACGGCCCAAAGAAGTCGATCCCTGGAGCTAATATGGCACTGAATGGGAGACGAAGCAAGGCCCGATAAATCAGGTCAAATAGATTAAATTGAGCCGATTATAACACGGCCCTAGGCGTCTGTCATCGTTTGCATATACGCAAGATGCGCCTCTTAACTTCGGCCGCAGGATCTGATCTCAACCCTGGCCAAGAAGACAGGATGGATTCCAGAAGATCATTCCCGCGGACCTGGATGGCAGCCCGGTGCGATGATCAGGCCTATGCCGCAAACCGGAGAGTACCCATCATCAGGTCTTATTATTCGCGGCATGCATAGCAAGTACTATCTCCATGCAGCTAGGAAGCACTGCCCAGGCAATTAAGGCAGGTCACCGGTGGTCGGTCTTCGTCTTTTCGCCAAGACTCTTTTGCTTGCCCGTTTTCCCGGTTTCCTTTTTGTCCCTAGGCATATTCTCTCAGTCAAAAAGCGACGAGAGACCGACCCGACGCTGAGACAGCCGACTCCCTTGCACAGCAAACGCAGCGCTAGCAACCAACAACAGCTTCTGGGTCGTTGATTCGACGAACTGATCAAGGACCCAAAAAAAAGGATAGCATGGCTATGTCGAGGCTGTCAAGAGTGCTGCCACCCATGCCACCACACCCATGGCCTTGCTCCACGTCGGCTCCAAGCTGGCGGTACTGAGTGTTGGGCGTCGGCAACAGGCTAGGTGCTTGGCTGCCACCACGTCCCCCTGGATGGCATCAGTTCTACCGTAAATGATACGCTGAATGAGACGAGCGATACTACAAAGAAACATAGAGTAGAGCCCGTCTCGAATCCTTGGCCCGAGAGGTCCCGAGTTATCGGCTCATATACGGCCGCTCCCATGTTCCGTAATCTTAAAAAAAGAAAAGAAAACAAGGGATGGCCTCTTGGCACCGAATAGTCGTATATTGTCGAATCGCGACTTTTTGCCTAACCACGACTGGGTCGTGGTATTGCCAAGCCGCAGTCAAGTCGAAACTTGGTCAAACTGCGGTCAAGTCGGACTTAATTTCTTAAGCTGCAGTTTATATGCGGCTGTTAAATCCAGGGCTGCTTGGTTGATTCTAGCCTTCTAACGAAGCTGACATGCCCAGCTGCCAGTACACCTGTATATTGACCACAAGGCACCGGCACCAGGCGATTACAATCAATACCGCTATTTGGCTCGCGGGGTGAGCCACACCTACTCAGTTCCAGGTGACTTCGTGTCTGCGGCCGCCTTTTGAGGCCCATTCACGCTGTAGATCACACCTTCACCGCGTCTCAAGCGACCTGGAATCTGCCTTGGAAGAGCGCAGTAACGGCGAAACCTGTGCGCAGGAATCGTTGGCTCAGGAAGTGCTATCATGGCAGGGCTTATCCAGCACCTTAGTTGGACACAGCCACGGGCGCTCACAGAATTGCGCACTTCTCAATGATCAAGACATGCTTGAGAGAAGTCACGAAGAACTCGATACGTCAACTGAGCTATGGCCAGAGCTGAAGGTCAAGTTGAATTGTAGAAACCGGTAGAGGTCTCGCCCAATTTCATTGGCCCTGCATTGTTTCCGGTCTCTTGCATCGTATCCTACGATGGAAGACTTGTGTTAACTCCGGTATACACGCATAAGCTGTTACGAGTAGGAAAAATAAGAGATTGAAACAATATACAAGTTCCCCTAGGATAGGATCCTGTTTCTCACCTCGACGCCAGTATCTGACAGTCTGCTTCGTAGCTTTGACTATGTGAAAGCCAACGTGTCATTGGTGCAGAATTTCGACCCTGAAGCGAGTATCAGAATAGGAAACTAAGCGAGACCAAGGCTCTAGATGTCTCGCTAGTCGCCAGTGATCATCTAATCATGAGATCGAAAACCATTGATCTCTCCTGAGAAGAATTAGAATCATAGAAGCAGAATCTGGGGAGAGGCTTCTAGAATCGCCGCGCGGTTGCTCTTACCCTAGACTCTGTCCACTAATTTTAGTGGGCGGGATTTTCTCCACGCCTTTTGATCACTGGAAGGGCGGGAGCGTTTTTGACGCCAATGAGGAGAAGCGATGATGAGATAATCAGCTTGTCAAGGCAGCAGCTTGTTGAAAGCGTCCTTTTTTAAGAGAGCGAGTTTCTCTTCTTGTCTGGTTGTTAAAGAGCAGAACAAGCAGCAAAATGGCCGCACTATCGACAACTCTCCCCTTGACGCGCGACTCAGTCTGTTGGGCGCACAAGGTTGTCAAGGAGCACGTCCATCGTACGCCCGTCGTGACCAATCAGACGCTGTCCGAGCTGGCTTCAACGCCAAGGACCGTCGACGACCTCAAGGACACGAGATTCGCCGGCAAGACGCCCGCAAAGCCCGTGCTGAGACTGTGGTTCAAATGCGAGAACCTGCAGCGCATCGGCGCCTTCAAGGTGCGCGGGGCGTTTTATGCGCTGCACAAGCTGTTGGAGGAGCCTGGATGGCTGGAGGGCGGAGGAAAGGAAAAGGGCGTTGTGACGCATAGCTCTGGTAAGATGAGACGCTGCTTTACTTGCCTTTATTTATACTGCACATGAGAAGGGGACAATGAGAGGTTTTAAGATTCAGGCGCTGCTGTGTTGCGTTCACCACCGGATCATATATACGTACGGTCTTTTATATCATGACTCAGAATGGCTGCTGATGTGAAACTGCAGGCAACCATGCTCAGGCCCTGGCTCTTGCAGCCAGAGTAAACGGCATCAAGGCTCACATCGTCATGCCTGAAATCTCCATCCCTGCCAAAATCAACGCCACAAAGGGATACGGCGCCAACGTTGTCTTCAGCGGCAGCACAAGCGTCGAGCGCGAGGCCGTCACCGAAAAGGTTATTGCCGAAACCGGTGCGCGATTGGTCCCTCCTTATGATCACCCCGATATCATGCTTGGCCAGGGAACGCTCGGGCTCGAGCTCCAAGACCAAGTGGAGAGCAGCTTTGCATCCAAGGTCAACCCGGCCGGACAGGCCCTGAGGGGCGTGTACGCGGCTGCGACGAACAAGACCAAGGGAAATAAAGAAGGACTCGACGCCATCATTACTCCCTGTGGCGGCGGCGGCATGCTCTCCGGCGTGGCGCTGAGCTGCGAGGGCACTGGTATCAAGGTCTTTGGCGCCGAGCCGTCATACCAGGGAGCCGACGATGCGAAGCGGGGATACGAGTCTGGCGAACGCATCCCAACCGTGTCGTCTCTCACGGTGGCTGATGGACTGAGGACCCCCGTGGGTGTACATCCCTGGAGCGTCATCTACGAGCGGCGTCTAGTGAGCGGCATCTTCAGCGTGACGGATGAGGAGATTCTGAAGACGATGAAGCTTGTATATGAGCGGATGAAGATGGTGGTTGAGCCGAGTGCGTGCGTTCCGCTGGCAGTTGCGCTGTTTGATGAAGACTTTAGAAGCCTTGTGGAGAAGGAGGCTGGCGAAGAGGGGTGGGACTTGGGCATTGTGTTCAGTGGCGGAAATGTCGCCGTTGATGCGCTGGGCAAGCTGCTGGCGGGAGAAAAATGAGCAGTGAAAGAGAAGGATAGATCACAGGAGACATAGTTTCACGTCTAGAGTATCATACGTTGCGAGATTGTGAATGAAAACACGCTATGACCTATATGAAGAGGAAGAAATATATAAACATCTATTAAAGAAACCACAGCAACATGTTAGGGTATCATCAAATCACTACATATCCTTCATCGCCTCGTCCATGTCTTTCCTCCACCGAGCGGCATTCCTTCTCAGTGTCCAAATACCAATATAACCAGCAACCATACAAAACAAAGACACAGCAGTAAACACCCAACCCACGCCAATGGCATTAATCCATGGAGCTGCGACGATGACGCCGACGCAGCTAAGGATATTGCGGACAAAATTGTTGACGGCAACGCCGGCGGAACTCTTCTTGCGGACGAATTCGGTGAGCATCGTGGTGGCAGCAGACTGTCACAAGATTAGTTATGAACGAGAGGTGAGATGGGTATTGAAAAAAAAAAGAGGGAGGGGGGGTCTTACAAAAACAAGCATAGACGCAGCTCCAAAAAAGAAGCTTCCGATAGCAGGGACGATGAAGATGACTCCATAATTGAGTGTCCATCCGTACATCAGCAACCCGAGAGGATACACGGTGTTGGCCAGCCACATGTTCTCTCGGAAGCGGTCCTCTGGCAAGTAAATGAGTTTTCCATTTTCATCATAGCGATTTGCCTTGATGGCCTGCTTGGTCATGATTCTGTCGATCCATCTGCCGCCAAAGATGGAAGCTACAAAATAGCCCAGACCGGCGGGGAGGTAGAGCAGACCGACGATGATCTGGCTGTAGTTGTAAGGAGGCTGAGAAAACTTTTGCTGGATGGAAATGTTGGAGATGAAGAGCGCCCCAAAGGCGATGGCGGCGGTGAAGACGGTAATGAAGACGGGGGGGAAGCGGAGGAAGAGCAGCACGCTGAGGGGGTCGATGAAGATGCGCTTGGCGCTTGCGGCAAGTTTCTTGGTGTGGACCTTGGCAGATTCCCTGGTCGTCATGCGGCGGATGGATCCAGCGGTTGGTTCAGCGTCGGCGATGGCCTCTTCCTGTTTCTTGCGTGCCAACGTCTCGGGCAGGAGAA
Source organism: Trichoderma asperellum (assembly GCF_020647865.1). Taxonomy (NCBI): domain Eukaryota; kingdom Fungi; phylum Ascomycota; class Sordariomycetes; order Hypocreales; family Hypocreaceae; genus Trichoderma; species Trichoderma asperellum. Next base: position 6,823,379 of record NC_089415.1, on the reverse strand, counting down.
AGATTAGCATAGCCAAGATGACCAGTCCGTAGATGGCGAGAAACCACATCGTGGCCTTCCAGCCAAACCCTTGGGCCAAAGCTCCTCCCACAATCGGCGCAATCAGAGGCGCGAGCAGCGGCCCCAGGTAAAAGATGCCCATGGCGCGACCTCGCTCATGCGACTCCCAGATATCGGCAATGGTGCCTGCGCCGACGGCCTGCACGGAGGCGGAAGCACCGCCGGTAAAGATACGGAAGACGATTAGCATAGCGATGCTGGTGGATACGGCGGAGACAATGGCGAAGATGAGGAAGAGGGCGAAGGAGATGATGTAGATGGAGCGGCGGCCGAATTGCTCAGAGAAGGAGGACCACCAGAGAGGGAAGATGGACATGGAGATCATGTAGAGGGCGACAGAGAGGTTGGCAATGTCTTCGGTGGTGTTGAGCTTTCTAGTCATTTCAGGAAGAGCAGCTGATTTGATGTGTTAGCAGGCTTTGCTTGACTATGATATAAGATGAGATGAGTGTGTTATGCATACGGTAAAAGATGGAAGAGCCTAGGGGAGCTGCGGCGGTGGCGAGAGCGATAGTCAAAGTGATGCCCCATTTAGTCGAGTTTTTATAATCATATGGACTCTCAACTTCAGGGACAACCGCGAAGCGACTTAATAGTCCACGTCGCTGAGAGCGAGGAATGATGTTGAGAGTCTTTGACCGGGTGGTTGAAGCACGGGATCGTGATCGGGCAGCTTCCTGTTCAGTTGCTGGGGGTTGCGCTGCTGTTGCAAGGCTAACTGTTGGTACGAGAGAGTCATGGTGAAGTTCCGGCTCATTTTCGGTGATGTGATCCCGCGCAGTCTTCTTTTCGTTGTTGTAGTCGTGCTCTTCTGAATGTGCGGTGGTGATGGTGTCGCTGGAGGAGTGGATAGACAGAGCGGGGGAAGTTGGTGAGCCTTTGGCCTTTTCTGGATCAGGAGTTGAAGACATTGCGTAATGAGAGATGGTAAATATTATAAGAGATATAAGTTGTGGTGTAATTGAGATGTGGCATGAGGTGACGGCTTATGTGAAATGAGTTCTTAGTACAGCCGGCGATATGGGACAGTGGGCACAGCAGATACGCTTTAGACGAGCAGTCGTTTTCTTCCTTGGAGAATCATAGAATCATAGAAATAAATTATTAATATGTATCACGAGAAGAAGCAAAGAAACAGAAAACCCGCTCAAGTAGCCTCGTTGCCACGCATCGTAAAAAAACACACCCAAAGAAGGGGAAAAGGAAGGAAAAGGCGGGATGTCAAGGAGAATAAATAACACAGGGGGGTAGTACTTGGAGGCCAATACACCCTGCCGCCTTTTTAACTTGAACAAGGTAAAAAAAAAAAAAAATCCTCCCCTCGATCCCACCCACTACCATGTCGATTCCCACTTCTTGATGTAGGAAATTTTGCCTTTCTCCGTAGAAAGTGGGCCCAAGCCGGATACGCGCACCGGCTCAGATTCGACGGCCGAGGTCCGCGACTCGGCACCGGGAGGGAGCGAAGAGACCTGGTGGATTTTGTTATTTATTACAACTCCATTTGTGATACTTTTATACATTTTTTTTTGTTTCATTATTTGAACAAATACTTGAAATAACATGGATTCCATTTACTTTACAATCACTGCTCTTTTTTTTTTTTTCTCCGTTAAATTCTGCAACCGCACAAAGACTACATTTCCCCTCGAAAGATATCCACACCTTCATTCCATCGCAAACAGCCACGCAGGGGCACGGTCTAAGCCTTGCCGGTGGGAATTAGCCGGACAGAGTATCGCGCAGAATTTGAGAAGATACTGTAAAAAGAGGGCGCCCTGTAGGAAGTGGGGCGCCGCAGGCATGGGAGAGGCTGACGGGATACACCACTAGATCGAGAATAATGGCGGCGTTAGTCATTGGGGTAGGTTCCCGAAGTCGGGGTAAGTATGGCTGAGAATTGGGGCATATTGGGAAATTTAGTGGTTTGGTATATTGAGGTTATTGATTGTGAGTGGGTAAATGGGCCAATGGGAGGGAATGGACGGCGCTGGATCGGGCGGTTGAACGCTTCATCGTAACATGCTCGTATTCTCGGATTTAGTCATTTAGATGTTACTGTAAGCTAGCGGATCAGTGATCAGTGTGTTTTGAACGGCGCTATTAACGCAGGCAGGTCATATAGGCTATTACTTGATGAAAATGATGTAACAACTTGAGCGACATCGCCGTTACTCGTGTAGCGACTACATGCAGCCTTCATCGTTACGTTTTGTTTCTCTGTTTCTAACCATTGAATCAATAATCGGAGTAGTGTCATATCTCTTACCTCTTACCTATATACCCCAACACCATCTCAAATAGCCTAACAAGATTAGTTGCTGCCTAACTTAGCAATTCAACGTCTGAGGACTTCATAGCCGACGTTTCGACTCCTTTAGACAGTGCCTTGTCTTGTGATGACATAGCTTGCGCAAGTTTTGGCAGCCCATGTACGCTGACAGCCCATCAAGGTGCTATCGCCGAACCTCGTCGGAGCCCGAGGTGACATTGCGAGACGTCATATGCAGGTGCGGCTTTGACTCATGTGCTCTTATGTGATGGAACTCTCTTCAAAATCTAACTAATAGACTATTGATCTTTGATCAGCTGCCTCAGCTGGTATATTTCCATTCCTGGTATGAATAACATTGCTTTATGTACACATGCGACTATCTACATAGGAGTAGAAACCTCCACTCACTTTTATATTTCATTCCTTTGCTTTATTGTTGTAAATGTTTCTACATTGAACCCAAATCATTATTTACTCCTTCTGCTTATGAGTGTAATGCCATTCGCAATCGAAATCTTCCACAATCTGCGACGCGCCGACAACTCAACGTCTGGCTACCATGAGAGGCGCGTATGGATATATAGATATAAGAGTTTCAAGTTGTTCTATTTGTCTTCTTCTCTTTTCTGTCTCTTTATGGACGCTTCTTGGAGCACCTACAAAAAGCCTTGTTCAAAAATGTGCATTAACCCCAGTCAATGTATAATTGATCAATTTTAAGTAGCATCCTATTCATAGAGTCTTTGTGCAAGATGTAAAGAGCAATGTATATTTAAATACACCAGAAGAGATTCATTTTAAGATGAAAATCATCCCGTGACGAAGGGTGGGTTGCATGACAGAGTAGGGCAAAATGATTCGTGTCAATACCAACTATGAATCTGTATTCCTTTACGTTCTGTATCCTAATACTTCAAACTATTAACGACGAACAGTCACATACATTGGGTATCAACGCCCCCGGCTGGCATCTACTAAGTATGCTTGGAGCTTTCCAGTAGATGTTTGCTATGGCTCTCAATTTGGTGAGAAGACCATGGTTCCATGTCGCTGAATGGAAGAGAATAACAAAATGAGCAAATTATTCCTAGAGCCCAAGAGAATATGAGTGGATGCTGTAGCTACTTATTCAGATTTTGAAGCGGTCCACATCGGATGCTAGAGGTGCGAATGACACCATTGAAGCCCAAGTCTCATTAATTGAGATACTCATTTTTTCTTTTCTTTTCTTTTCTTTTCCCGTCAGATTTTGTCTCCCTTTTACATTCCTCTTACCGTAGTTTTCAACAAATAAGCCCTTGGTCAGGTTACATTTGCAACTGCTTCGCCATGACAGCTTATGGACAACGTAGCTAGTATCTGAACGTAGAGTGCTTTCCCTTTTCTTCTAACTTTAGAAAAGAAAAGGCTTCTCTTTTTCTCGCTAGCCCGTAATGGTTCTATATAGATAGCGCACCCAATGTCAATCTGATCACCACTTAGTATTGCGCTAGAGTATACGAATAGACTCTTAAAAAATTACAGATATCATCCAGTCACTGATACAATATCTGTTCGTTTTACAGTCATACAATATACAATCGACTATTGTCATGCGTAACAACGAAATGGTGACCTCGAAGCAATGCGCGCCGCTTCCGGTGACAGGTCGCCACAGCGATTACCGTATTAGGCAATACGTGGGCCCCGCATCGGAGCCTGACAAAATCAGATCTACTTACTCATGTCATATGCAAACCTCATCTCATCTCACCTCGCCGCTCACGAATTGCTCTCTCAACGGCATATTCCCCCATAAAAACCATAGAAGGAGACACATCTACACGCAAGGGAATCATGTCTCTCACAAACGACTCTCCAGAGGTCGCCGCCGCCGCCGCCAAGACGGCCTCCTTCACCCTGGCCTCGCTCCCGGCATCGGCTCGCAACGAGGCCCTCGAGGCCATCCACGCGGCTCTCACAGCGTCCAAGGACGAGATCCTGGCGGCGAATGCACGCGACCTGGAGCTTGCGAGAAAGGCGGCGGCAGATGGAAAACTGTCGCAGGCGCTCGTTTCGAGGCTGGATCTGGGGAAGAAGGGCAAGTGGGAGGATATGCTGCAGGGGATCTTGGACGTGAGGGACTTGGAAGATCCTGGTATGTGGCCTACTTTTGTTGCTTTCATCTCTCGATACTTGATGTCTGCTGTTTTCTTTTTCATTTGCCTTTCATTTGGCCATTTGATGGAACCACGTCATCTCACGCACAATTTCCAACACGGTTGTGAAGAGCTTGGAAATCAGAAAGCTTGCTAATACAGTCATCATCGCCACTAGTGGGCAAGGTCTCACTGCGAACCAAGCTTGACGACAACCTCAACCTGGAGCGAGTTTCATGCCCCATTGGCGTCCTCCTTATCATATTCGAGGCGCGCCCCGAGGTCATTGCCAATATTGCCAGTTTGGCGATCAAGTCCGGCAATGCTGCCATTCTCAAGGGTAAGCCTTTCATCTCACCTCTCCTGACAAACCTAAAATACTCAAACGTTCCTATAGGAGGCAAGGAATCTACAGAATCCTTCATCGCCATCTCACAAGTCATCTCCTCTGCTCTCTCTACAACTCAGGTCCCCAACTCGGCCATCCAGCTGGTCACCACTCGCGATGTCATTCTCCAGCTTCTAAGCCAGGACCGCAGCATTGATCTTGTGATCCCCCGTGGTTCAAACGAGCTCGTCCGGTATATCAAGGAAAACACCAAGATCCCCGTCTTGGGGCACGCAGACGGCCTCTGCAGCATCTACCTTACTGCTTCGGCAGACAAGGACAAGGCCGCCGTCGCCATCGTCGACTCCAAGACCAGCTACCCCGCTGCGTGCAACAGCGTAGAGACTCTGCTTGTCCAGGACAAGGCCCTCAGCACAATCTTCCCTGGTGTCGCCGCTGCATTGGCTCTCAAGGGCGTGACTCTCCGCCTTGATGCCGCCAGCAAAGCCGCCCTCTCATCCACTACGCTTCCTGACGGCACTGTCCTGGATGCCACCCCCGAAGACTATGATACCGAACATCTTTCCCTGACACTGGCCGTCAAGACAGTATCTTCCGTCGAAGAAGCCATCCTCCACATCAACACCCACGGCTCTCACCACACAGACTCCATCTTCACCTCGGACGGAGCCGAGGCCGAACACTTTATGAACCAGGTAGACTCAGCTGGCGTGTACTGGAACGCCTCAACTCGTCTGGCGGACGGCATGCGCTACGGCTTCGGAACCGAAGTCGGTATCAGCACCAATAAGATCCACTCTCGGGGACCGGTGGGCCTGGACGGGCTGACCATTTACAAGTACAAGATAAGGGGAGATTATCAGCCGACGGCGCAGTATGGCGAGGGTGAGGGCAAGAGGCCATGGAAGCATGAACGGTTGGCCTTTTAAAGAGAATAGGCTTGCTGGTGGGGAGTTGGGCGGGTGCCGTAAGCAGCGAAGAAGTCGCTTCTACACGCACAAAATGAAAATGATGAATACACAATAGCTTAAGTTTACAAAGAAGAAAAAAAAAGGATATCTGACAAAGCCCCAGGAGACAACGTGATAGTATTACGAGCATTATTTGTTTATTTGTTTTGTCTTTCCCATCACCACGTAGATCGTGGTGAAGTAGATCGATGGAGATTGTTGCGGAGAAATCTCTCCTTGACAAGGGGCGTAAGACATGCATACAGGGTATTGCTCATGCCCCCTTTTTTGAGCATTGCAGCTAACACCACTACTCAACCTGACTTAGGAAAGAGGATTAGAGAAAAAGACACTAATATGGTGTAGGAGAGCAAAGGCCAAGTTGCAATACTAGTATAGTACAACAGTAGTAGTAATGGTAAGGAGTAGCAGCAGAGCACAGTACCGTACATGCAGCCTGCGGCGACGGCGATATCCCGAGCTGCTGCTTTGCCGTCGAAATAGGATATCGGCGTGCATGGTCCCCCCGTACTATGGACTCTTTACTCCTAATACCAGCAGCTGTAGCGCATTCAAGGTACCACTTTGTACAGTAGACTCTGCACGACTCTGCCATGGCGCCATTAATGCGCTGTACATGATTCAAGCCAGATGTGTGTGATCTGGGATGATTTGTCTGGTGATGTCTCCTCGTCCTGTCGTCCCATTATACAGACGACCGACCTTCTCCGCGCATTGCTCAGAAGGATTTTTCGGATCTGCGGCTTTGCCTTTTTTGGCGCGAGCCCTCTCGGCAGTCGCGTATAAGACGAAAATCTATAAAAAAACACACACATAGAGTAGCATCGCATGAAGTGTGCATTACATCCCGTGAGAATTGTACGATGTAGCATTTTGACTCATCAAGCCTCTTTTTCTTTTTTCCTCTGATGCTACCATGTCGGAGTACTCGGGCACCAGTATAATACAGCACTGCGGTTCTGTAATCCCAATGTACCACTACATCCCAGCAGCCATCTACACCCCGCCTTTTCGCTGGTACTGCTCCCAATAGCGTCGGTGCAGGCCGCGAGTTCTAGCCCAAAGGCCAACGCCCAAAGCTCAATCTAAATGCCTGCCTAGCCCAACCAATCGCGCCCCTATTATTTTTGGAATACGAGGGTCGAGAGGCCGGGACTGCTCCCTTTGCGTGTCAAAAGCCTTCACCTGACTATTCGAGCTGTGATCATCGTATCTTTTTAAGCGACTGGCAATGTTTCTCTCTGTGCGAGTTAACGTGCCCTTTCATTTTGAAATGTCTTGCCTAATCTCTGATCCCGTGTAATTAATGTCTCGAGCAGAGTCGAACGCTTTGTCTTGACTTGCCGCAAATGGAGTGGACCCTGACTTTTGTGATATCACACCGCATCACCTCCTCTTGGCGGCCCGTCCCAAGGAGAGATCCCGCGGATCACGCTTCTACAGCCAAAAGAAGAAGAGACGAAACAAAACTTCTCCTGCACTCATAGTATACCTACCTACATACAGCAAGCCCTTTGCATGAAAGCTCGCACTGCTAGTAATTCGTAGGAAGCATTGCAATGCAAGTTAATAAACCAGACGGCGCCATGTCGGAGAAAATAAGCGGGATCCATGCGGCCGCCCCCCATCAAAGCCATACGCTGGCCGCCTCAGAAAGATGAGCTCACAGTGAAGCCTTTGCAGAGTTGGGAAGGCGGTTAAACCGTGATCTCACTACTCCCGTACAAGAACGCTGTCATGACGATTTTGCCAATTTTTTTTTTTTTTTTTGCGCCCGGGGCCAAGGCCCTGTGGAATTTCTTCACCCCATGGAGCAATCAACGTGTGACATGTAAGTGTACATTTGACGTCTTTCCATTCGCATAATGCCTGCTCTGTTCTGCCTGTATCTGGGATCTGACTTGACAAGCATTAGGTATTCAATCACAGTAACCAAGACCATGTGACTGAGCAAAAAAATTTTCTTCTGTGTTCTTTTCTCGTTTTGTACGAGGCCTCGAAGCTGGCTCCCTCGTTGAGCACAGCACGCTATCGACACAATACGAGGAGGGCACCTTTGGGACCTGCGTTTGCCTGAGTCGCCACTAACACTTGTGGCTTGGCCTCCGTAATGGGCGGGAAAGGCGACAGTCTTTTTTTGGAAACAACATTCTTGGGATGTCGTCACGGTTCGTCAACAAGGCTACTACGCAGTTTATTGTAAATGAGCTCTTTTTTTTTTTTTTTTTTTTTTTTCGCTTTCTTTCTTTCTTCTTCTTCTTCCCATTGCCTTCTTCTTTGTTCCTTGATTTTGCCTCTCTCGTGGGACACGGTGCCACAGCACTGTGCCTTTTAGGCGATGATCTACGCTTGGCGCGGGAATTTTGGCGGGTAAAATGGTAAATGCGCACTGTAGTCGCGGCGAAACGTTGCAGTGTAAGCTGGGCTCGAACAGGTACGAGTACTTGCTGCGCTGTGTGGAGGGGGGCATTAACCGGGGGCATTGTGCGCTATGACGTCTTTTCCGCCAATGGCAGCCCCGAGCTGCTGTCAGCCTTCCAGAAGGGGCTTGGACTGCTGCGACTCCAGCCCCGGCCGAGAGAACCAGCCAGCAGAGAAATTCGGGGAAAAGCGCTGTCTGCTGCCCACTAGCCACACCTGATCCTTCCCTGCCAGCGAATCGAAGGCCGGCAAAGCTCGTATTGCTGCTGTCTCGCCATCTTTTTTCTTCGCTCTTGTTCCAATTCTCGTGTGGCGCTGGTGCTGTGCTGGAGCCACAGCGTGTACGAGCCCATTGCTCATTGGCGCTCTGCTTATCTTTGACAGAGGTCGAGCCACAAGCGGCCAAGAGGGTGGCTGGCTGGGTACCGGTACCTGAGCGGGACTTGCACAAGCCCCTGCTCGCGGTGGACTGGACGTCCATTCACAGCTTCCTGTTGGGTATGGACAAGGTACCACTACTCAGCTTGCCCGGGTGCTGGGGCCTTTGGTGGAACGACGCCAGACAGGATCCCTGGCTAGCACCGCGAGAGTTGGGCTACAGCGCAGCACAACGCTTTGCAAGGTCCCTGTTTCCGCTCATGCCAGCAAAAAGTATACCTGCATGCCTTTACTCTAAAGCGCTGTGAAGAGAGAGGTGCTGCCGCTGCCATGGCTGCTCCCGTCGTCCGTCATATGGAGAGATGCCAAGAGATTGTGGCCGTACTATTGATTGTATGGAGTGCCGGAGACGGCCTTGTGTCTGTAAGCTAAGAGCAACACGAGCGTGTTCCACGGCGAGTACTGCTACCTCTGGGATGCCGCACCGGACTGTCGACGGAGCTAAAGGGGGAGACCTTGTCGCTCGATGGAGAATGTACCGGTACGTCCCTGGCACCCGAACCCTGGCAAGAAAGCTGTCGCCTCCCTGCATGCGCCTTGTTTGGGTTGCTGGGACGAAGCAACATCCACACGCTCGTATCATGGCCAGACTCGACATCCAGGTATATAACATCATGTCCTGTCCGCCGCACACCTGCTCGGTCTCCTGTTCCTGGCCCAACCCCAAGTAATATCAGAAACTACACTCGCTAGTATCTCAGCTTGAGCTGTACTCTCGTTCATCAGACAGCCACTTACACCAATACCTACATCCGCCTAATATCTTAATATCACCCTCACACCCGTTATATCTATATATACACAACAAACAAGCAAACAAAAAATCACATTCAAAATGAGAACCTCCGCCGTCATCGTCGCCGCCGCCGCCGCTCTGGCCAGCGCTCAGGCTCCTCCCGAGGGCACCAACAAGGTGACCTGCGCCAAGCCCAACGCCAACTACTGCCTTCCTGGCGGCATCATCGTCCGCTGCGACGCCAACGGCATTGGCACTGCGGGCCGCTGCTCTGACAACGTTGCCGGATACCCTCCTGCGGGCGGTGTTGCCGAGTGCTGGCAGAGCGGTCCCCTCGTTGGTGACGCCGCTTGCCAGAAGAACGTACGTTGGCAATCCTGATACTTGATGCTTGATACTTGATCCCAAGATACTAACACATCCTGATAGTGTGTCGTCTATGCTCAGCCTTCTTCCTTCACTCTGCCTGCCTCTCAGTGCACGCCCAGCGCCGTTGTGTCCTCCGGCAGCGGCTCTCCCACCACCCTGGCCACTGCTCCTCAGACCTCTGCCCCCAGCACCATTGTCTACACCACCACTGTAGTCAACGGAACCGTCACCCTGACCGTTCCTTGCACCACCGAGGCCACTTCCGTCACTGGAGTTGTTCCTCCCCCGATCACTCCCACTGTCACTCCTCCCGCCGGCACTGGCGCTCCTCCCCCTCCTCCTGCTGGTGGCAACCAGACTGCTCCCACCGGCTCCAACACTCCCGTCGGACCTACTACTACCGGCCCTCACGTCGTCCCTACCAACGCCGCTGGCTCCAACCGCGCGACTGGTGCTCTGGCCGTCATGGGTCTCGTCGCTGCTTACTTCCTGTAAGCGTGTAAGCGAGAAAAGTGACAGCTTTTACAATTAAAAGCTTCCGCACTGAAGTTTGTCGAACCTTATAACGGTGTAACGACGAGGGGCTTTGGAGCATGTTTTTATGAAACGTCTGGGACACATGAAGGGATAACGATCATTACAATTAATCTGGGAGGATTCGGAAACGTCAGCAACGTGTTTTTTTGCCATGCTTTCTTCTTTTCTCTGCGAAATGTTGTATATATAACGCGGTAGCAAGAAAGAAAAGTACTGAGCCGGGGGGGAAACGAAGAGGAATATACCTTTGGGACGATAATTTTGGGAGTTTGATTTTTTTTATACTATTAGATACTGAAGTACCATATACCCCTCCTTTGCATGTGCGAAATCATGCCTTTAATGGAAACTTATCTTTGCTTTAAAAATTGTTTTAATACTTTTTGCTGTTTTGCCTTTGAACTGAGTGATGTTTTATACAAGTGTAACAACAACGCCGTTTTCACTTAAGAATTGTTTCAATGCTTTTTGCTGCTTCGTCTAAATATTGAGTGATGTATTATACTGAAATGACTTAACGTCATTTACGCTGTAGCTAAGATATGCTGTCAGGCTAAAGCTGGAGACAAAATTTGGATATCAAAAGTATGTGGAAAGGAGATTATATGCTGCCAGAACAAAAAGAAAAAGGGAAAAGGAAAGCAACAGCAAGAAAATCATCATCGATGCTGTCCCCACTTCTTCGAGTTCATAACCCACAGCTGCGGCGCCTCGCCCTTGCCCGTGTAAACGTAGCTCAAGTACAGCGCATACCGAAACATGGCCTGGCGAAGCAAATCCTCCGTCAAGTCATCCATGCCGATCGTGCGTCCGAAATTCCACGCCGCCAATTCCTCCACTCCTCCTTCGCTGTCCTCTGAATCCTCGCCGTCGCTCCACGCCCCGTTCACGGACGACGCCCTCGACGAGCAGGGCGAAGTAGACGGGCAGGCAGTTCCGCGCAGCGCCCTGTGCATGGCGAAGAGGAAGCTCTCCGCGACGGGGAGGTCCTTGGGGACGGAGCAGCCCGGGGACCAGATTGCCTTGGGGCGGCGGGTGAGGTCGGAGGCGATGCGCTCAATGGTGGATTTGGCGGTGGTTGGGTCGATGAAGGTGGCGAGGGTGGTGAAGGCGGATTTTGCGAGGGCGTCGTTGAAGGCGTGGCAGGTGAGGCGGGCGGATTTGTAGTCTGTGGGGGGGAGGTGGGTGAGGATTTGGGAGACGAGCTCGAAGGGGAGAGAGTCCATGTTGGTTGTTGTTTGTGAGTGTGTGTTTATATATGTTGTGTGTAGTTGCGTATATGAAGTTGCGCGTGTATAAGTGCGTATGTGGTTGATATATAGCCTTCTTTTGGCTCGATTGAATGTTGCAACTCGGAATGGGTATCAAAGTAAACTCATAAACGCGTCAAGAGTTGAAATCTTATGGCATATAGGAATAGAATGTGAAGAGCAAGGAGACGAGTCAAGTCAATGCACGCATGCATGCATGTAATACGGAGTAGCAGAAAGCCGTCAAGACTGAGCACGAATCAACCCCTCGACGAGGCGGCTCAGTCCAGGTATTTATCACCCGCAGATATCAGAAATAGAAACGTTAAAAATATGGGGGAAGTGATACAAAACCACGCCATCCAACGAAATGGGCATAACGTGGTCAGATCGACTGCGTGAGCTCCACGGCTATCTGGTGAGCCTCCCCCTCAGGGTCGCCATCAAGGTGTCGGACCCCAGCAGTGCCGGGTATCGATACCGGTGCAGATCCATCTTTGCGGAGAGGAGGGGAGGGGAACGGACAACCTCATTGTGCCAATTTCGCACAGCCCAGCCCTGTTTGGCGGCCCCCTTTATTGCTGCTTCTGGGCTTATCGCCTCTCTCGGACTCGCATCTTGGGACCTGACGTGAGACTTCGGACTCGCTAGCGCTAGCTTATTTTCTCTGCATCTACCTAGGTAGGCAAGTTGACCGGAATGGAAACTATCTCAAGCCTCCCAAGGGGACACCCGCGTAATCCACGGACGATAGTGGGCGAATGGCAAAAACTAGAACTGCTCTGGCGCGCGGAAAAGATGGGGGAGCTCTGATGAGTTTTGATGAGTCAGGCGTTGGTGATTGCTTAGGGCTGACGGCTTGGAGACGACTATTTGCAACTCCGAGGTGCCGCTGACGGGTGATCCGTCGTTTATCGTTTGGCTCAAAAGTCTGGACCAACTGCCGAGGGGTTTTGTATTATTTTGTAATCATTTTTGTAAAAGTAATTGCCAAGAACGGGAAACAATCTCCAATATGGCCTTCTTCTTGTCAATTGACCAAATTGCTACTCAAGCGGTAGAAGGGATGTAAGAAACGGGCAGATCGGACTGTGCTCAGTTGTCAACCGCCTTGTGTCCATTTCGCGAGTCAATATGGATCCGCCGGTTTTAAGCCTAACTAGCACAGCCGGCTTTCCCCACGGCCAGGCAATAAAAGTTTCCTATTTGGAAGCGCTCTCTCCATCAATTGACCTAGAGCGGGCACTAATAAACCTCAGGAAATGCGTTCCCCTCGCTTGCCGGTTCTCAGACCATAGCCAGCCAGTCTGTCAGTCTGTGTATTTATCTAGCTACGGGATAATAGTAATAAGTAGTCATACATTATCTGTAGCACTCCCAAGTATTAATAGAATTTCAAATTACATGCAATTACTGTTACCAAGGGCCGCCATCAATGGCGACTTTTCATCCAACTCCGGCTTGTATCGCCTCAAACTTCTCCCGAACTTCGGCCTGAGTGACAAGACGCGAAACCCCGCGTTTCAACGGCAAAGCAAGACACTGACTCGTGAATTCACCTGGTGACATGGAAAGCACGTGAAGAAGCGACGGCGATAGTGATGAGGGAAATTGCAGCATCACAGGCAATTCGCGGGATCGGAGATAGGCCATTCTCGTTCTATTTTTTTTTTTTTTTTATTTTTTTTTTTTCGCCTTTTTGCTGTTTTAGCCACTGGATGCGCCACAAAAACCAAACTGCCCTCTCGGCAACTTTGGTACAGTATCACGCCGCAATGGCCGCAGAGAAGAAGAAGGAGAGGGTAGAACGGATGGTAGGGCTTAGTTACGCAGCCACGTCTCGATTCTTCAGCATGACGTGGAGTGGCTTTACTGTGTTGAGCTTGCGTTAGATGCGTGTCATGTGAATCTGGCTATTGTTTGTAGTTGGAGGCGAAAGCCACTCTGGATACCGACAGCAGCGGGATCCACTCTCGTCCGCGGAGTAGAACGGGAACAATGGGAACGGGTATCCATTCAAGTGGTAGGCACAATGGGGAAGCAAACCTGGAGAAGTCTTCACAATAGTAACAATGTTTTACAAGAAATGCCTATAAATACATTAATCTCTCTCTCTATACAGTAAAAGGCGAAATGGGTGTCGCGAAAATGGATACAACTATAATAAGCCACCATAGGAAATAAATGCGCTATCCTAGTATAACGCCATGGGCTTTGTATCTAGCAAGTCTCTCAAGCTCCCAAATCACTAATTAACGACTCTAAAACAGGATGTTTCCGCTACACTTCTGTCATTTATATTATTAAATGCATTACCTCTATATATATGTTCTTTTAACTCTTTCTTTTTCTTTTTCCCTTAATTACTAGCTAGAGCTTAACTTAGTTATTATCAGCCTAAAAACCCTCCAGGAGGGAAGAGAGCTAATGGACTACTAGAATGACAAACACTACAGTAGCAACTGAAATAAATGTCCTCTATTCATTACACATGGACCATATTATGGGGCTTGTGGCTTATACAGTGTAAAAAAAAAACAAATTATGCAGTAGTGACCAAGAACCTTGTCGCCAGTTGTCAACGTATACAACTTTTCACACAAACCGCCTTGTGCTGCACCGTGGCTAGTACAGTATGAATTAACAGCCATAAGCTGGTCCCTAATGGCCATCGGCTAGACTGGAAACCTTGCTCGCTGTATTATACGTTAAGGTAATGATAAACTGCGTGAAGCATATCAAAATATAATTTGAAGACTTAAAGCCAAATATTTGTCTTTGTCAATTAGTCTAATTGTAATAAAAAGGCTGGACAACGACGTATGGGGTGGGCGCCGTTAGGAACAACATGCATAAACGTTAACGCGCTCAACTGCAAGAAAGGACACCCGATCCTCTTAGCGTACACAGAATATAGAATTTAACTTGCAAGTATCTAATCTAGGTCAACAGACGCAACATGGTCCAAGGACTCATGTGAGAAATCATGGCAAGATAAGATATCAAACGACAAAGAACCGGAACTAGATAGTGCTGCCGTAAAGGATATAATAAGCCATATACATAATTTTGGAAGTGTACATATATCCCAGGTTGATAGTTGCCCGGACGAGCTTCTCCCAACGCGCGTAATCATTATGTGTGTGTATCAGGTAAAAATGTTGAATTAAAATAGAGCGACTTTATATAGAGACCGACGTCGTCACATGCACTCGTCACTAGCCCACTGATACCTGCACCTGTAACCACTCCCCCAACCATAATAACTACCTAGTACAGCCCTAACCGTCTTTTTCAGATCTCGGTCGGTTTAGCGCCGAGTCTGTTTCCGGCATGCGTTGCTATCCAAATGACGTTTAACACTATCTGGTCTCGACAGAATTTTTTGACATTCCGGACAGGGAACGCCTTTAGAGGGGTTTCTGGGTGCATTATTAGAATTCCTTCCCACTTTGAACCATTTGAGGGGGACAAGTGCTAACTTTCGACAGGAGTATTTGTCGTGTCGATCAAAGGCATCTTTCCTTATAAATTGTTCCTTGCATTGGTAACAGGTAAGGCACTGTGCCGTTTTGGTGCTAGTCTCAGCTCCACTGCAAGTATATCAGCATCGCCATCAACATAAACGGATGCAACATGACCTACTGGGGGATATTGACAGTAGCAGAGCCAGGCGGATTAACCATATCCGGGTCGGCATAGAATAATTGACCTCCGTTGTAATGAACTCTATCCGCAGGATAATAACCAGGACTCTGCATAATATCGTTACTCAACGGTGTCAAATTCCAAGGTCCGTACGAGAAAGATCCGAAATTGTGTGGCTGCAGAGAGTTATCCAAGCCATGCCCACCGAGTGCATGTATGCTTGAAGGGTCGACCGTTGGCTGATTTGGATAAATGGCGACACGGATACCAGTATCCATAGAAACTGGGCCGGCATTCTCCAAAGCATAACTGCAGCTGGAATAGACATGACCAGTTGTGCCAAGTCTTTTTACGGTAAATTGTCAGTATGGGAAGGATCATCGTTAATTTCAACGAGACTGAAGACCATCTCATCGGTAATCGCGCCAACCGGAAGCAGGAAGCCTGCCGAGCACGGAGGAGACAATCACTTCATCCTGAAAGTGAGAGCTATCCACACTGACCTACCTGACTTGCCCGTTGTTTTTTGCTCTAACAATGATGCGCTATCCTTCGCCAGCTCATTCATACTCTGTATGATAGTCGCCTAGGACTAGACGCGATCTGGCGGTGTTTATAGTTTCGGTGGACGACGAGGCCATCTCGCCGTCCGGGGCAAGGCTCGAGAACTCTAACAGTTGGTGTCTCTCGATCTGTCTCCTATATATTACCTCGAATTGGAAGGAAGCGCAAAATTCTCATTCTCTCTTTAACGTCACACCGCCTTCACCGTAGAGCTCAGCCGAGCAGGACGAAGAAGTGGAGGCTTTGTAACTCACGACAACGCCTGCCGAGGCAGGACAGAGTCAAAATATTCCCCGAGTTCCGAGTCAACGTCCAATAATGCCAGTGGATATGGCTCGTCTATCAAGATGTGCCCATTACTCAATGAGTCCGTGGGAGTTGCATTGTCTTGGTCGCTGCCGGAAAGGGGCTCGTGGTGCGGTTGTGAGAGCGTTGACTTAGACATTGTTTTCGGCGAAATGGAAGGCCGTATCCCGTTGGATAGTTAGGAAGGCGAGTGATGGTTTGATGTGAAAATGTAGGAATGGTAACTGCAAGTTGATGAACTGTAGGAGCAAAGCTGGATTGAACTAGGGTTGTAGAGGAGTCTTGTGGAAGAAATTTCGTGGACTTGGAAGGATTGGCAAGACCTATTTATACCTTATTCAACGCGCGCCCTCCATGGCCGGGACGCGTCGCTACATCAATATGGCCATGGGAACTGAGTGCCAAAGTAACGCGGCGTAATGTGGCCGACCCAACAGGCACGACCCAAGGGGTGGGGCTGTGGTGGTGGTGGAGGTCAGTGGTGTCGTAGTGGGGTTGCTAGCTGTTGTGGCACGTGCCTTATGTACAATAGGACTGATGAACATTGTACATTACAATAATGGTTGTCAGCATTTTACAAGTCTCATCTATTTTTGAGACTAGAGCAGTCGCCTACGAAGGAAATGTAACCAAGGCGCTCGGGTGGGTGGCCGCTTCCAGCCAGAGCAGCAGCGATGCCCTAACGTTCCATCACCGTTCATTGGTTTTCATGTGAGGCTCGCTCCGACGCATAGTTCTCCGCATAATAAAGTAATCTAAGTATCGTGTATCTTACCTGAGAAATCTCGGCTTCTGGTATTCGCCTTAATCAGCAGCCCAAGACGGTATAATTCGATGCAGGTTATTTACACTCCCGCGATGTTGGGGTGTGTAATGTGATTTAAGTGGCAGTCGTAATGGACTGCTTAAGCATAAAGTACATAGGATCTCAATGCAGCCAAAAGCGTTATTAAAGCCAGAGTTACTGCTCACCAGTACCTACATTTCGTTTCACACTATAAAAGCCATAAATTAGAAAATTAGTCTGCGGAAAACCCTCTAAATAGCGACAATGACAGCGGCCATAATGAAGTACTGCAGTACTAATTGTCAAGTGTTCATTCGCACTGTATCAGCCACAGGCCCAATGGCGTGGTCCGTGCGGAAAGAGATTCTATGCTAAAGTTGGACACTTATTTCGATCTATAGTAACAATGAAAATATTTTAAATGTAATGAGTTTCTAAATTTTCTTTCTCTCTTCTGGATGAAAATAGCTCCTTTTCTCTCTCTGTTATAACTTGTAACATTAACTCAGTAGTAGACGCTGAAAGAGGTATCAAGCCACAATCCAACTAAAAATGGATCCTCATTATAATCTTTATCTAGCTAACCAGCGACACCCATTTCGCCTTTACTGTATGCAGCTATGTACATACGAACATATGTATCTCTCTTTCTTTATATAGGCGTATTATCTCAGACCTGTATCTAGCTGGACCTACTGTACTTCAATTAATATTATTTCAAGAGTCGTAAACAAGCATACCTTATTGGTGCTCGTAAACTACGAGAAATTTCGCTTATCTCGCTTATCTCGCTTGCTGCTTGCTAGTCAGTTGGTCCCCGTAAGAACAGACCGGCTCTGTCTAGAAACTGACTAGGTGAGGACTCTAAACTGGCCATCCACACAACTATTTACCAAAGGAGGTGATGAATAGTTAAAAAACATGCAAGTCGCTCACTCGACCTAGAAAAAAAGAAAACCGGATACTTTTTGTGTGAGTCTCATTGCACTGCAATCATGCAAGGGACTATTGCAGTGGCTATCAAAGAGTGCCGTGATTACTTTTCGTTACAAGGTTGATAGAATCTTAACACAGCTTTCGGAGAGGTATATGAGTTTAATAATATGTCTTATTTGACTTAACTTCAGCGCCAAAGCTTGATGCTTTGTTGGCCTACCGAGATGTGCATTAGACATAATTCCCTTTCTTTCAGCTATTGTCGAATAGAATTACTCGTTGCTCTAGAACAAGACGCTCATGTCCACTAACTAAGCCATCACGGTTTATTAGATAGCATTTCAATCTAGATGCCCTATTTGATAAATTATACTATCATCGCTTCAAATATTCTTATATCCCAAGGCTAGTCTTGTTCACTCTGTCTAAGAATCTCTAGTGCATTCAAAATATGTGGATTTTCAGGGCCTAGGATGCGTTGTGCACAAGGAATAAGATCGCGAGATAGCACGATGAGATCGTTCAAGCGGCCTTAGTCTGTGAATATGAGCGCTAGCTCGAGCATAGCACCAAGCACTTCAACATGCTCATCCCCTAGTACCCTCTTCATTGTTTCCATCACCTGTACGTATAACGACTCTGCCTCTGTTAATCTCCTTTGATTTCGAAATATGCAAACTAGCTCGATTATAGCGTCAAATACGTCAGGATGCTCATCCCCTAATATCTTCTTTCTCGTCTCTATCACCTGCATGAATAACGACTCTGCCTCTGTTAATCGCCTTTGATCTCGGAATATGCGTGCTAGCTCGGCCATAGCGTCAAGTACATCAGGATGCTCATCCCCTAGTACCTCCTTTCTCGTCTCCATCACCTTCACAGCAAATGGCTCTGCCTCTCTTAGTCGTCCTTGGTTTCGGAACATGTGCGCTAGCTCGGCCATAACCCTAAGTACGTCAGGATGCTTGCCTCCTAGTACCCTTTTCTTGATTTCTATCCCCTGCATCAGTATTAACTCCACCTCCGCTAATCGCCCTTGCCTCGTATACACAGATGCCATGCCAGGTGTACTGATCAGCGTCTCAAGATGCTCATCTCCTGATACCCTTTTTAACGCCTCCATCACCTCCCCCGCAAGCAATTTCGCTTCTACGCATCTTCCTTGTCTTTTATACATGAATGACAGATCAGACATGATGCGCAATGTTCCGAGATGCTCGTCTCCCAATATCCTTTTTGACGTCTCTACCAGCTGCACCCTTAGCGGTTCCGCGTCTTCAAGTCGTCCTTGCAATATGTAAGTTGCGAGCAAAATCATCATGTTAACAAACATGAATGGATTTTTGTCTGCCGGTCTCCTTTTTCTTGACTGAAAAGCTTTTCGAGCGACACGCTCGGCCGCGAAGTGATCCCCAATCCCTAGCAAATATACCGACACTTTTGCCAACAGCTTGATCCAATTATGAGTATCAGGTGCATCTGTAGGTTCTTCATGCAAGAATGACTTCATATGAGGCAGTAACAGCTGGCACCTAGCCCATGTCTCAAAGTTTCCACTAGGGAAATGTTCTGCACAGAGGCTTAAGAACAGGGATTTCAATCGCGCAAAATTGTTCCCATTGAACTCTGAAAGCCAAACTTTAGTACAGAACTGCACGAGAGCATGCATATCACAGAGTCCAGATGTGGTGGATAGTCTGATGAGGGAATAGCCCCGGAGAACATCCAAGTCATCCTCTAGATCTTCATCGTTATCGCCATTCATATCTTCAAAATCTGAGGTAACAATATTGTAGTCCGATAGCATAAATTCAGGAATATCTTGTGGTTGGAAGAAGCTCATAAGTAGAAGCAAGTTCGCTGCTGTTGGTCTCTCTTGTCGGATCTGCTCGAAGGTAACTTGCCAAGTAATTACAACAGAATTCGAAACATCTTCACGCCGTCGAAGATCACCAAAATCTCTATTCAAGAGACTCTTTTTTTGTTTTTCGTTTTGCCGCAATTCATCAAGATATGAACTGATTGAGACTCGAGGTGCACGTCGGTTGATATATGCAGCTGCCTGGTTCACGGCAAGCGGGATGAAATCCAGAGCACAAGCGAGATCTATAGCTGCGTCTTGGTCTATGTCTTGACTCAATTTGTTTTCAAGGATCTTCAGAGCCTCAAGGCTACACATTGTGGGGACCTCTTGGATAGCTTTATGGCTGCCAGTCAATTTTTCTGCCACGCTTCTATTGCGCGACATGATAACGATTTTCCCATTGCCTGTTCTTGGCAAGAAAGATGCTAGAGGTTCCCTTTGACTTTCTCCATTTTCGCTCCTGGAAGGGAAAAACCTCTCCATTTCATCAGCATTGTCCAATATAATCAACCAGGGGAGCGCTTCTGTCTTTTGTAGCCAATCGCGGACAAGGGCAAGAACGTTGGCATTTGGGTCATGGCGGCCAGGTAATGTGAGTGTGTCTGCAAGCAATCGGTAGGACTCTTCGAATTTTGCCTCTGTACCGCCATGCACCCAAAATACGCTGGTTTCGGGTGAAGCGATATGCAATCTATAGGCAAATTCGATGACAATCTGGGACTTCCTTTGGCATTCTTAGCTTTAGATCATTACAAGCAGCGAATCAGCGGTGAATGGTCTTACCCAAATCCACCCATGCCAACCAGCGCTATTCGACGAGCCGGATTTGTGTTGTACTGCTCCTCGAGCCACTCCCGAAGGACTGGCCGATCCACAAAATCTGGATCACGGGGAAAAGGTATCATGAAATGTGGTTTACAATCCTTTGATCTATTCTCGACCGATCGGAGAGATAAGTTCTCGATTCTTCCGTTGATATCAAGAAGAAGCTTTCTAATTCGACTATTAGCTGCCGTTTTTACCATAGTGCATGGATTAGCTGGTGAGCGAGCTGCAGCTTACGTCTGATCGATCTGCAAGATGGCTGTAATTGCCTCTCGGTAACCGACAAGAGAAGCAATAACGACTTCAACTTCACCCTTATTGAACGGCCATTTCACTGCGCGAAGACCAAACCGCCTCATTGCCTTCCGTGTTGCACTTGGCTCAAGTTTATCTTGCAGCCGCTGCAGTTCGGCTTGGCATCTCTGGAGTGGGTCATCGAGTTCTCGAGATGCAGATAGAAATTGACTGTTTGGCTGTTCGAGGAGATGATTGGCATGGCGAAGAGTCGTCTCCAGATTCTTCAGTTGTTCTTTGAGGCGTTCGATCTCGGCTCGAGCATTAGCAACGTCGATAACGAACTTGGAACATAGTACGATGATTTTAGCAGATAAGTCAGCAGCGACCGTTACACTCGAAGTCTCCATGGTCAGATGTCACTGACGCGATACTATTATTATTGCTGACACAACCGCGTGTAGGATCATACATCTAACCAGGCCAGGCATTAGGCGACGACAAGGCTGTGCTGCTGAGCTCAACTGCATATCTGATTTGTCGCACGTGACTATCATTTATGGCGAATCATAGCGACTTCTGTCCTACTTCGATTCTACAATCTAAATGAGTATTGAGATCTGTTATTAGCCCTTTAATGTGTGTGATAATTAGATCTACATTCATGAGGCTGCTACCAATCCCTGTGTTAGCTGGCTAACACAGGGTATCTAAGTAGGTACCTACAAGGCAGTTCAATTACCTAGTACATGTAAGATCGTCGCAGTCAATGGATTAGCAGAAAAAGCCATATTTCACTTGATGGGCATAACTACTAGGTAAATTTACCAAAATTTACTAAGGTACACTTGGCTATATTGCTGGTACATTAGATGATTGTGAGGTGCGTCATATATTTTGGAGAGTTAGACTCATCAGCATTCTTGCTATCTACCTTAATGCAAACTCTCTACAGCACATACCAACAGTACAAGACCGACATTTATTCTAAGTCTTGATGCTCAATGCCTATATATAAAACCCGACACTCTCGCTCTCTACTCAACTCCCTCAGTCTCCTGCTGGAACCACTCCTTCATGAGCCTCATCCTTTCCGTCCTCTCTCGGGCCATAGCTCTGCCCACGTCCGTCTTCATCATAGATTCCAGCTTGAACAATTTCTCTTCGAAATGGCCAATAGAATCGTCCAAGGCCCTTCCCTTGGCTCCCCCAAAGGTAAAAGCGCGACCAATGCCCACCGCTCCAATAGCATCCAGTCGATCGGCATCTTGCACAACAGCGAGTTCGGGGTATTCTTTAATAAGTGTTTGAACACGCGCCGGGTCCTTGATTTCGCTCGAATAGCTGACTCCAAGGCAAATGATTTGTATCTTCTCTGCCAGGGCCTCAGACGCCCCGAGAGACGTTAATGCTGTAAAGATCATGCGCGTGGCGTCTTCTCCGGGCTTAAGGTACTTTCTATCGCCTACATCGTGTAGTAGTGCCGCAAGAGTGACGATATCGCGGTTCGTGTCGGGGACATGTGTTTGAATCGTCTGTGCAAGATGCACCACGCGCTTGATATGACTGTAGTCGTGTGATGGGTCATAGTTGGACATGTAGACCTTTATATAGTCGGTCACCTTGGCAATGAGTGCCGGGTCCACGGTGGGAGAGCTCATGATGACACTTGAAGTGATGAAGATTGTAGATCTATAATGCTTTTGGCTTTAAAATCTCTCTGCTAGTAGCAGCAGTGAACGAGATTTTTTGTTTCTTTTTTTCTGTTCTTCAATATATGACAAGACTGTATGTTTTAGAGCCTGTATTTCCTGTTTATCTGCCCAAATTTGCCTATAGCCCGAATAATCGCCTGATATCTGCCAGCTCAATGCTAAAACGCAATCGAAGTTTCTGTCAGTGAGAGTTGGGCGATTGGGGTAGGTATGTATATATAGTTTTTGGCGTTCAATATAGCATGAGAGACTCGTCTAGTGCATCCTTTTTGGGCTCGCCGAAAGGTTGAGTCAGCCGGTAAGTGCTCACGTGATCATTCTATCTCGCCGGCGGCACAAACTACCTGTCCTTGGAGTAGAAGCCAACATTCCCTCCCAAATAAAGTATCGGCAAGGCTGTTTAGCGAGGCTATGCGCCTGTCGATAGACTCATATCCATACGTAACACATTTTGCTGCCTCTTTCTGTGCTGTAGGGAAATGTTACCCTCCTGTGCTGCCCCAAGGCAGGCAATCGGAAGAATATCGGCTATTTGCCAGTTCACGGCCCAGGGTCGCTTAGTATTCCCACAAAAGGGAGTCCACAAAAAAAGCCCACAAAAAAAGGACGTCTCCTATTTCGAATTCTGGTGGGGATCACGATCCGTTGCACCGTTATCCACCCCTGCCGCCATTTGCAAGCCATCGTCGATTTAGTGTGGATCGGTCCGCTATCCTTGTGAGACATCATGAAAGGCGGAATTGATTTTATTCATTTGATGACGTCCGGCCAGTTTTCGGACTTGAAGTTGACATGTCGAGGCAAAGAGTTCAAAATTCACAAGCTGGTCGCGTGTTCACAATCGTCCGTCATTGCCACGGCCCTCAAGGGTGATTTCAAGGTATGCAATGATTACAACAAGCTTTAGTGAGGCAGATCCTGAATTTGAAGTAGGAAGCCCAGTCCAGTGTCATCAACATCGAGCTCTTCGACGCAGAAACAGTGAGACGCATGGTAGAGTATCTCTACACGGGAGATTATGACCAGTTTAAAGAAGCCAGCAACGGTTCGTTTTTCATTAAAAGAGGTTGCACCGAGAATAGGTATTCTAACATGGGTTAAACAGTTGCTGCCGCTACCAGTGCTGCAACGCCCAGTCCTCCCAACACTGTGCAGAGCCAAGGCAGCCCAGCCCCAGCAAACACGGCCCCAGCAAACACAGCCCCAGCAACGCCTGCTCTAGTTGCCAAAGGCACGCTGCATCATGTACAAGTAAACGCAATTGCGGATTACTACGGCATTCAGGGCCTTGGCCTGCTGGCTAATCAAAAGATTCAACAAGCCTATGTGGTCAAGTGGGATCCAAAGTCCTTTATTGCCTCGGCGAAGGCCGCCATCAGCGTCAGTGGCGACAAGTCGCTGCACGGCGTGATGGCTCTCCTCACTGCCCAAAACTTGAAAGAGTTGCTCAAGTCTGGCGAGTTGGCTAGTTTGGTAGGTGAATTTGCTGCTTCGGTTCTGCATTTTCACGCCCATTTGCTCGACGCGGCACGACAAGAGCAGGGTCAAGCCGGGGTGCAGCAGCAAAGCGATCTTCAAGCCAGATGCCAGTCCGAAGAAGCAAGAGCTACCCGCATCATTGAGAATATTGGCAGGCTTGTCAGCGTATTGTGCGAGCGGGAGTATTGTCGAAATGGTGCTTGCCAAAGGGAATTTGGAAGCTATATCGAGGTAATTGGGGACCCTGCTGAGCCGACATATGTCCTTCGATGCTCTACATGTCTATGTCGGCATTCGTAGGTGCCCTTCCAATAGGACTTGCATGAATGGGGGGTGGAGACATATGTTGGACCGGGATATGGAGACATTTGTGAATGCGATAGTGCATACATCTTTGATGACATGCTTACCCGCCGGCGCTAGAGTCGAATCACATTTAATTCTGTTAGGCAGCTGGCAAATGAAAAGTATCTATGACAGTTAATTACGAGTTAAAGGCTGTGATGATAAATCTCCATTCTAGGCAGAACACAGTAGAGGGGAAAGATACAAGGGAAGAAATGCATGGGACCACAAGAAAAAGAGACCGACAGCATGACTACAACTACGAAGTAGTACTACTACCTACTGAGTAGGCATGAGCAGTGGCAATACGTAATAACTCGTAGCACGGTCGCCATTATGGGCCGCAGGAAGATGCGATGGTAATACATGGATACATGGCATGCCTTTCTGTCCGTGAGGATGGTGTGGAGATTTCGCCCATATCGTACGAAGTAGGGAAACTAAACGCCGATAAACGCAGCTATCTAGTTGTTTGTTTCCTGTTTCTTGTTTCTTACTAGTACTGCCTGCGGGCCAAGCAGGCAGAGGATGCGACGGCGGCCATGAAGAGAATGCATGAATGATCCATCCAACCAAGCGACCAATACCGTAACAGCCTCATGTTCCGTACAGGCAGTACCCAGTGATCAATATTTCATCAAGCTTAGGTCGCTTCTTATGCGGCCACGAGGGGGAGATGCGGATGATGCCGTGGTTGGCCTGATTAGCCGGCCAACAAGGCCCGTTTGGCGGCCGAGCCATGAGGTGGTGTCCTCTTCACATCGCTGCTTTTATGGAGTTCTGAGCGACCATAGAGCTGGGATCAAGGATCATCTTCTTTTGAAAGTATATGCATATATTGTACATATGCAAATATCCAATATATGCTCTTAATAGCTTATGCACAATGAAAGCTTGAGGAGCCGACATTTAACCGGACTGAGCTTTGTGGGGCGGTCAAGTTGTCTGGCCTCAGTCGCGAAACTTTCAGCCTTGCGATAGCGTGCCTTGTCCAAACCCTGCGAATCGGATCACGACAGACAAGATGAGCTTCGTACCTGTCAACCCGCGGCCTATGCTGCAAGACCTCGTCGACAAGACGGTCCTGGTCCGCCTAAAGTGGGGAGAGACGGAGTACAAGGGAAGATTGGTGGTGAGTTCTGTCGAGGCGAGGCTCCCCTGCCCAGGATGATGCTAATTGCGCGTTGCTACCCCTAGTCCATCGATAGCTACATGAACCTGCAGCTATCCAATACCGAAGAATATCTGAACGATAAGCTGACCGGCGAGCTGGGCCAAGTTCTCATCCGGTAGGTGCTGCCGTGGGCGGCGACATCGCATTTCTTTACCTACCTTGTTCATTGGTTCTAACGAGCTTGGATAGGTGCAATAACGTTCTTTACATCCGCGGAGCCAACCAGAAGGAAAGCGGTGGAGATACTAGAATGGAGGACTGAAGAGAGAATACGCAAGAGAACAGACTCTTCCGCCATTACGCATTTGGAACATGGCATTGAGGGCTGATTGCTGTTGGGCGGAGACGGGAAAGCTGTACACACCATCGGAAGGACATTACTCATGAGAAGTTTCACGATGGGAACAAATCAAGGCGGGTTCAACTTCAATACCTGCAACCAAAAGAATGATATACCAGAACATACGCAGACAAGATAGGGGAAGCCACGATTACTGAAGGCGCCATCTCGAAATATTTAGCTATCCATCAATCAGCATCGGTCTTTATTTCTCGACCTGATCTTTCAGTTCTTATACTTATTTGGATGAATTGGTTGTTGTGAGTTGGAGTGTTGGGTGTACGTGCCGTGGCATCGCAACGCCATTTCTGCTGGCCACCCAAGTGCTCTATGCTGGAATAAGCCAATGATATGGATTATGTCTTATGAATGATCAATGAACGGGGTGTCTGAAGTCATGCCTCAGATCCCATACTACGCTATCCTCTACAAACTTCCTCAATATTTTTGCTGGCGATCTACACGGACTCTTAACTGCTAGCTACGACTGAGCAAACCACACAGCCCCGTTATATACATACTGGCCACCACGCATATGAATCAAGTGAAGCTTCGCAATATTGACGCCGTTGGCTCCACCGCCAAAATGTGATTCAAAAAGCAGCGTCTGCAGCCTTAATCCTCATCAAGAATAGCTTGTTTATGTTTGTTTGTTCGCCTATATGCACTCATCGGCTAGGTCGATACTACCTTAATCCACCCGCAAGCGCTTCAGCGAATCACGGACAGCTCGGCCGTACACGAAAAAGGGCGCCGTGCGCAATTACGGCTGCAGCCATCCCGCCGGCCAGTAGGAGCGAGAAGACGCCCCGCGCCCTGGATCCGGGCGATCTGCAGGTGACGAGACTTGACGGCGGCAGCCCAATCAAGCGCCGCGTTTAGACGCCGGCGGTGCTGTGGATGGGCGCCACAAAAAGTAGTTAACCGCCCGACCCCCTGTCCGCGATGCATGCTTGGTCTGGGTCTTTGCCGCGCTATTGGCCCGCTGTGATAGACACATCCCTTGGTGGAGGGCGAAGAGGTTGCAGACACTACGCATCTGCCTTGCTTCTTGTGTCCTAGACCAACAGGCAGGATGAACTTGGCCACTCTGGAGCGGCCGCTGTCATCGCGGCCTCTCCCTCTGGCCCGCGCTTCTCAAAACATATATCAAGGCGACCAACACCCGCCCATTCATTCTTCTTTTTTCTTGTTCCTCAGCAAGTTCTGCCAACCTCAAATCCACCTTTCTGTTTTCCCCCCTTGTTTGTTTTTGTTTTTTGTTCTGGAGCTGGTCTCCCCTTTTTACTTTCTAATACTCCTATCTCGTTTTCACTTACACCAAAAACCTTCAACTGTCAATTACACCAAAGCATCTCAGTTGCCGGTCAGCTTGAGACGAGATAGTTTTTTACACTGATTTTTTTTTACTTTGCATGATTTTTAACGCATCACGACACCTTAATTGATACCCCCTAATAACAGAATTGTGGATTTCACTTGCTCGCTGGCGAACAACACCATTTTTACCATTTTGCCTAAGAATTACTAGACTATCTACAACGAGCATCTTCCTAGTCACAACAACTTAATAACCCTAATCAACATGTCTTCCGTCCAACTTTCTTTCTCTCTTCGCGTCTCCTCTGGCGTCAAGACTGTCCACCTTCTCGGCTCTTGGGACAACTACGTCGGTCAGCTCCCCCTTGCCAAGGACAAGACCTCAAAGTCCGGCACATGGAAGGGTACCTTCAAGTTCCAGAACTCCACCCTTGAGGCTGGAAAGCGATACTGGTACTACTACATCATCGACGGCTACCACGTCGCTCACAACCCTTCCGTCGAGTCCACCACTGAGCCCACCACCGGCCGAGAGCTCAACATCCTTGATGTCACCAAGGATGGTTCAGCCAAGTCTTCACACAAGTCAAGCAGCAAGAGCTCTTCCAAGGACAAGGAGAGCAGGTCTTCTCGCCACCGCTCTACCCTGACTGTCGACATCCCCAAGGGCCGACCTCTCTCCATCTCTCAGATCAAGGCCCCCAAGCCCATGTCCCCTCATGCCACCAAGCACATCCTCGAGTCCGACTACTACGACAACGAGGAGCTCGAGGAGCTCACTGCCCGCTTCGGCAGCGCCGGCCTCGAGGATGTTCTCACCGACTTCAGCACATCTCCCGTTTCATCCAACGGCTCCAGCCTCTCCTACCGCTCCGACAGCTCCTCGCCCAGCTCCTCGCTCTCTGGCTACAGCACTCCCAACTCCGACTGCAGCTCATGCACATGCGAGCGCTATGGAATCACCCGCAAGGGCGAGCGTGTCAAGATCGACTGTGGCGGTGCCCGATGCGGCTACGACCAGGACAGCTCTTCCTGCGCCAGTGATGCTAGCGACGATGAGTACGAGTACGAGGTTAACCCCGCTGACGCCCGCCGCAACGGCATCATTGTTGGCTGAGAAACTCAAACTACACCTGGGGATAAGAGAAAATCGAAGAGAAGATCGACCAAAGAGAAAAGGTCAACATGTTGATTCCTTACGACTGAATGACTGCTGCATAATGATCCTGCAACGTCTACTCAGCTCGGTAACACACATTTAATGTTGTTGTGTGGTAATACATATACAAGCACACTCTTTTGCTTCTATATAGATCTCCCCACCGCGTCCTCTGGGGCGGATCGTACAGCATACCAAGCAGGTCTTGGTGTGATGGTGCTATGATCCCTCACCATGGCGCGTGTGATGACCATTGGGTCGATGCTGCGGCCCCTCGTTGGAGTGGTCCCTCCCACCTCCACGAGTAGCTTGTTCTAATGATTCTTGAGCACTTTTTTTTTGTCAAGAGCTTCGGATAGGCGGTACCTGTCCCACCCAGGCTCTTGGCACTCAGCCAAGACCAGAGTATGATTCATCTCCCCTTTCCATCTCTTGTAGAGCATACACAGAGAAAAGGGGGGTGGGTTCCCAGCTCTGGACAACATTTTTACGACAAGGTCATGGATGTGGTTCGGGATCATGTTATGTAAAATGATCCCGAGCTAGCCAAAACAAAAAAAGGTTTTGAGGATGTGGAGGGTTAGGCAGATGGTTAAGGATTACTGCCGGGTTAGATACTAGTATAGATGACTATAGTGAATCTAATAGTACTGACTGATGAGAATTACCTATCTGCTTCTTTTAATAATGTGATGAATCTATTGTGTAGAGATGATTTAGTGGGGGCATCATAAAACAATCGAGAATAGCAAGCCTTGTTCTATTAATAGGTAGAGTTTGTCTATAAACGCCTCTGTTTGATCTCCTCATCCTCCTTCTCCTCCCCCTCCCCCCAAAAATGGAAAGGATCCCCAAAAAGGAAGCCTTGAGGGGAAAATCATGAATTCGGCTAATATGACCAGCGGTAGTAGTACCCTTTTTAGTTGAGAGCGGAAAAATGCCAGCCACAGCGAAACTTCGACGCGGGAGCATCCGAAGAGCTTATTCGCGAACCTTTTATGCGAGTGATTTGAATAGGTAGACATCCACTACTAGTACTTATCGATCCACCCGCCGTGTGACCACATGAAATTCAGAGCTACTTTTGATTAAAAAAAAGTTGAAAACGGGCGTCTTAGTGAGGACACGATTTGGTAAGTCGGGGACAAACTTTGTACGCGAGGGCTGGGTTTCCGGTCTATCTGCTCTATGTCTATGTTTAAAGGTCTTTAGGATGTTCGGTTGCTTGATGATTTATTTAGCGCGTAACTGTGTGTCTTTTGGGGGGAAGCTGCTTGGGCAACCAGATGGGCTTGATAAGTACAAGTTGGACCACGTAGCAACCCAGCAGTCTATATAAACGTCGGGTTTCCCCTTCCTGTGGTTGAAATTTTCCTTTGCTATTTACTACTCAGATTTCCTATTCCATCTATCTATCTATTCTTCGTTTCAACTAATAACCGTTAACTACCATACCCTAGCACGGTAGCTACTGCTCCTAATATCCTAATACCTTCAACCTCGCTTCGATACTGCTCCCTATTTGGGCCGAGGCTATGTCTAATCCCGGGCAAGGGTTTCCAATGGGAGCAAACTTCCAGGCAGATTGCCGCCTGGGAGAGTCTTCCAAAAGAGCCTCTCTGCTGGAGAAAAGGGAGAAGGAGGCACGGGGCAGCAAGCAAGATTTATTATTGCTGTACCGGAAGTCCTTTTATGAGGAGTCGACAGAGGCTACGTATACCACTTTCGAAATGCAGCCTATGACTCCTTATGAAGGTGACGAAGAGAAGCCTCGCGGCAAGGGGAAAAAGAAGAGCAGTAAGGGAAAGGCCGTTGATAGAGACCCGGGGTTTACGTGCAGTCGTAGTTCCAGGAAGGCAGAAAAACGGCGAGAAGTTGAGCCTGGTAAGTTTGCCACTAAACGCTACTTCAAAACCTGGTTTGAGTTACGAAAAAAGGGGTTTTGGGGCTAACGCAGGAGAAAATGGACAGAGGACAAGCAAAGCCAGGTTTTGGATATTTCCGACGCTTTGGCACAGTTGAGGCTCGCTTATGAGCAAGAGGCGGAGAAAATACAGGCGCAAAGTCCTTGCCATGAGGTGGAAGATGGCTGGATGGTGGTGAAGGAGGGCATAGACGTGTGGGACTTTACGGAGGAGGTTGGTCCACTGCCCGATTAAGAGAGAGCTCGGCTACCATTCATGGTGCTGGCGAGATTCCTTGTTACAAGCGAGTTTTTGGCTATGGCATTGCGTTTTGGGCGGAGCAAATGGGAAAAGCTGAGCGTGGAGGTTTATGGATATGATGATGATAGCATGCGATAATACCCCCTCTTTTGTTGCCTCTACGGCGTAGAAAAAGTTTGGCCAACTGAATTGAGGCTTGATTTTACTGCACAGACTTTGAGGATACGTGTAAGAGTGTTTGTAATAAGACCTCGATTAGGATTCCGCTTAGTAGATGGCGAGTGGATGCATCCAAGGACGATGACGATGGTCGTACGCGTCTCCTCCACGTGTGCTTCTAGCCCTGCACTCTTAACTTTTTGGCTTTTCTAACAATTGTCGAAGCTATCGTTGGATTAGTTCTTTGAGTAACGATATATAGAGTGCCTCAGTGGCGAGCGTAGTGATGCATGCTATTACGTGTAAAACTTATACATAGACACCTAGGGCGTCTTCACAGTAGTATGCGAGGATACAGCGGCCTGAGATTGCGAATTGAAAAGAAATAAATACTATTATAGACAATGGTAAAGTTAATCTTACACCGCATATACTCACTCTAGTACAATATGAGGTAGATACTCTCTTTTTTTGGAGCTGTGACGCGGACGTATGGAGGCAGTAATTCCTACAATAACCAGAGGAGGTGGGAACCGTCGATGGTGGTTGTTAACATGGGCTTAAGAAGTCTTGCGAAAAGGGCGAGTAAAATTGAAACTCGAAATGGCTAGATTACTGATTGAAGTATCGAAACCAGCCCCATTGGCAATCTATAGACGAAAATGATTTCTTATGGTAAAAATTGGAGATGGTTCAAGGGTATGGTGAAAACAAGGTAGATGAATGATTGATTGATCTACCTTAGATAGTCTAGTTTAGATAGCCTTTTTTGCCAAAATGTATCGTATATTTTCCGTATTTTCAAAATATTTGTCTGCAGTAGTAGAGTGAGTATGGCTTTTTTTGAATTTCATAGGGTATGCTGCTTGTGCTGATTTGTTATGATGAAGCTGGGCCACCTGCAAAATAAATACAAAAGAAGCGCCCCAGGTCTATTCTTACGCCGAGATTTTGTCGATTCACGCTCCGTATTAATGGCGGCATTGTTTACCCCGAGCCTTACGCTCCAGGTGCTGCCACTAAGAGCGCCAGGATCTTTTGGGGTCTTTTGGGGGCCTTCAGCTCGCAACTATTCATTGAGCTAACCCCATAGAGCAGAGCCTTGGGCCAAGCCTCGGAGCGGCTCAGGAACGCCGTTTCATTTCACGGCTCAGCTCACTAACCGTTGGAGGAGACGCCGTCTTGGCTCGCATCCCTGCAGTCGTTCCACCAGGCAATAACATGCGAGAAGGAGAAAAGAGGGAAGAGGGAAGAAAAGGGCAGAGATATTGCGGCAAGCACTCTTCAAAGAGGCATCGAGTGGGCAGCATGGACCGTAAATGCAGGGAGCGAGAACTAAGAGACCCAAGTCTGACACGTCACTTTCGGAGAGGCCAGAGGATGATCCCAGCAGCGGGTTCTAGATCGAAACAGCCTGGACGGCGTCTTACAACGTGAAGGACAACAGCCGGGTGACGGCACTGGTAGCTGAGGTAGGACATAAGATTCTACTAAGTGGTACCTCGCCTATAGGGCACTAAGACGACTTGACCAGGTATATGGGTGTACCGACCTACGGCATCGACCATAGCGCACAACTTCCCGAGATTTCCTGTCTCAACATCACATCATCAAGGCGCCCGCCGAGACATTGCCACTTTAGCGCTGCATCGCCAATTGCAATTCGCTGCACTCGGCAAATCAGCTCGGCCGTGACTCCTTGAGACATGCATCTGGCGGGCAAGCAGCAGCAGCAGCAGCATCATCATCATCATCATCATCATCATCAACGGTTCGAGTCTCGCTTCGCCTCTCTCCCCACTCCAGGTGCGTCTAGGATCCGAACCCGCTCTCGCGCATATACAGCACATGCCACTGCCTGTGCATACTACTACTACTTGTACATGATCCCGCCTGTATCGACGAAGCACGAGACTGCCGAAGAAGACAACAGCAAGACGCTGATTCCAATCTGCGTTTCCGATTGGCGATGGCAGACAGGGATCATCCTTGATGCCGTGGATACGTATGAACGGGTCGAGCGAGCCTCACGGCGTCCATACACGCACTAAATATTATTGCCCCCTTTGATTGCCATCCACCATCATCCCAGATGAGACGGGGCCCCTGTGTCGGCCTGCCAGTGATAGTGCAGAAAAAAAAAAAAAAAGGCTGACGCCAACCATTGCTGCTGTCCCCTCTCGCTGATAGATTGCCAGTCAACCTGCCCCCCGGCTCGTCAACCCGGACCCTGGCGCCGAGCCATCGCCCAATTGGCAAATCGGGCTAAATGCCTGGATGTGGCTGTTCAATGGCGGCGTTGTGCAGAACACTACAAGTACGGCCCGCGACTGGTTTTGTGCGCGGTCGGCTCGACCTGACTTGCTGAAAAATCGGCTGCTGGATCTGGTTCAGCTGCTGTACATTGCTCGCGTTGATTTTTCTCCCCCGTGGATGGGACACGGAAAATATACACGGCTTCCGACTGTTGGCTCCCTCTGTCAGCGGTGAAAATGTCTTGCCTGTGCGATACCATTGCAGCAGCCTGAGCTTCTTCCGCATCGCCAGCTTCTCGACATCGCCATGTCATGGCACGGGCTCCTGGAGAGGAGCCTTACGCTGGTACGTCCTGTCGCCTTGGCGAAACGCCCCTCTACGCAAAACTAGGTATTTTTGCTGCAGCCATTGTGCCGCCGCGATGTCGCTTCTGTCTGCAAATCCACAGTATCGCCAGCTGGCGCTGCACCTTGGGAGCTGAAGCGGGACGGGCAACTCTGGGCTGGGGGCCAACTCAAGCCACAACTCAAATGATGCTGTGCGTCGGCTGACTTTAGCTAACTTCTTTCTTATTCTGCAGCCAAATGACACTCGCGTTGGGTCTGGTCGCGATGGATCCAGCGGTGGTACTTTGAGTACAGCAAATGGAAACAAGACCGCCTCTCTGTCTAAACTTGGTGCTACCTTTGCCCCCATCGCGATATACCTGAGCCTATGCTTGCTTTCGTTCATCCTGTTGCGGCCTCGATGCAAGCGGGTTTATGCGCCGAAAACTATTCCTAGTCTTCGATACCCAGAGTAAGAGCTCCTGTTCCTCTTTTCACGGTTCCCTTGT
Source organism: Trichoderma asperellum (assembly GCF_020647865.1). Classification (NCBI taxonomy): domain Eukaryota; kingdom Fungi; phylum Ascomycota; class Sordariomycetes; order Hypocreales; family Hypocreaceae; genus Trichoderma; species Trichoderma asperellum. The sequence goes on along the minus strand of NC_089415.1, from coordinate 6,789,724 downwards.
GCCAATCCACATTTCGATTCTTGATTCACAAATCTATTTGGACCTCAATGTTTGTTTAAATCTCACAAAACTCGTCTTAGAAAACCCACCCCTGAGCTGCCCTCTGGCCTATTCAATTGGATCAAGCCCTTTTACCAGATCCCAGATACCTATCTTCTCAACTATGGCTCCCTCGACGCCTACTTTTTCCTTCGCTACCTCAAAGTCCTGCGGAATGTTAGTCTTGTTGGCTGCTGCATCGTATGGCCAATCCTCTTTCCAATACACGGCACAGGCGGCAACGATCTCACCCAGCTCGAACTCTTGACGATTGGTAATGTCATCACCGGATCGGCAAAGCTATGGGCCCATGCTATAGTTGCCTGGTTATTCTTTGGTAAGGAGTTGTTAGCAGCTGGCCTGTATGATTTCTACTAACATACAGTTACAGGGTTTACTCTATTTACAATTGTTCGAGAGTGCATCTACTTCGTTAGCCTGCGACAGGCATATCTTTCGTCGCCCTATTATGCTGATCGACTATCGTCCAAGACAATGCTCTTGCTTTGTGTGCCGAAGCCTTACCGCGATGAAGCTAGACTTCGAAAGCTCTATGGCGATTCTGCGAAGCGAATTTTCATCCCACGCACGACCAAAGAACTTGCAAATTTGGTCAAAGAAAGGGAGGAAACTGCCCTGCGACTAGAGAAAGCCGAGATTGCTTTAATCAAGAAGGCTAATGCTGCCCGCAATAAGTTCTATCGCAATAACCCACAGTCTGCTGGCGTGCGGCGCTGGTTCACAACAGGGCGTGCAATTCAAACTCTGAATGATCAAAATACTGGAAATGGGAAAGACATGTCCTCACATAACGAGATGACCACTATAGACAGTGGCGAAACTGTTCGACAGTCTAATGAGCCACGGGAAGCGGTATTACCTGATATTCAATTTCTGCCGGAAATCGAACTTCAAGACAACGTCAACGACGCCGAAGGAGGCAAAAATGTTCCTGCTCATGAAGAAGAGGAGATCAAAGCTGAGGATTTGGATTATGTTCATCCTTACGGATTAAGACCCGACCTGGCGGACGTTAGAGGCTCTGTCGCAGCCCAATGGATACCAGCTGAAGACAGACCACACCATCGACCCATCGGTAATTTCGGTCGTCGAGTCGATACAATTCGTTGGACTCGCAACAGACTCAAGGAGCTTAATAAGGAAATCTTTCAATTACGACGTCGAATCCGGAGAGGCGAAGCCGACCCTCTGCCCGCCGCTTTCATAGAATTCGATACCCAGGAGGCTGCTCATGCTGCGCAGCAAGTGGTGGTGCATCATTTGCCGTTGCAGATGGCTCCCGGGCTGCTTGGAATTCGCCCAGAGGAGGTTATATGGGAATCGCTCAGGATGAAATGGTGGGAACGCATCATTCGGCGTCTCTTGATTCTTTGTGGCATTACCGCCGCCATCATATTTTGGTCGATTCCTGCAGCCTTTGTCGGCCTTGTTTCCAACATTGATTACCTGACTAAAGAAGTCCCGTTTCTTCATTGGGTCAACGATTTACCCAGTTTTGTGAAAGGTGTTATTGGTGGTTTTCTCCCGCCTTTTGCTTTATCTGTACTTATGGCGCTGGTGCCGATCATCTTGAGAAGTAAGAAACTCCTTTTCCACCCTTTCCCGGCTATAACAAGAAATGTGAACTAAAATTAACCTCTCCCTGTTTTTTAGTTTGCGCTGCGCAAGCTGGAATTCCATCTCTCGTTATTGGAGAGCTCTTCACGCAAAATGCATATTTTGCGTTTCAAGTCGTTCAAGTGTTTTTGGTCACAACCATCACTTCGGCTGCATCGGGAGCACTTCAAAGCATTATCGAAAATCCCCTTGGTATCCAGTCGCTTCTCGCACAGAATCTGCCCAAAGCATCTAATTTCTACCTGTCATATATTTTGATCCAGTGCTTGGCTACTGGCGGAACTGGCATCCTGCAGGCGTTTTCACTGATTCGCCATCAAATTGTAGCGAAAACTTCCGATGTACCAAGGACACGCTTCAAAACTTGGCACAAGCTTCGACCAGCTCGTTGGGGTGGCATATTTCCCGTGTTCACGAACATGGGTGTAATTGGTACGTTTTGCATTCTTACTTTTTCTCTACCCATGATATACAACCATCTATTTCATAGCCTTATGTAGGAAGTTATAGACTGACCATGGAAATTTTTCATCAGCACTTTCATATGCCTGCATTGCGCCCTTGATTCTTGTCTTTTGCGCTGGAGGTATGGCGTTTATGGGATTGGTTTGGAAATACAACTTGATCTATGTTTTCGATACATCGACGGATAGTAAAGGCCTCTTCTATCCACGTGCACTGCAACAACTGATTATCGGCCTTTACCTGGCACAAATATGCCTGATTGGCCTATTGATTCTAAATAAGGCGTACGGACCCATGGGGTTGGTCATTGCTCTTCTGCTTTTCACGGGACTCATTCATTTCCTGCTGAGAGACGCCATATCACGCCTCATGTGGAATCTGCCACAAACACTGGCACTGGAAGAGCAGATCCAAGAAGAGGAAAAAATAAAGCTCGCCGCTAACAACGACAGTGGAGAAGCGAATGGAAATGATGCTGGTGGTGCAGCTGCTAGCTACTTTGATGTGGAACAAGCATTTGGCGACGAAGAAGAAGAGGCTGAATTAGAGGACACTGACGAAGACGATCACCATGTGGTCTCTAATCGGGGTCTTGAAGGCGCTGGCAACATCCGAATGGCTCTGACGGCTTGGGTGAAATCTGCTGCTATAGAAAAATTCAAGACCGAGGCAGACAAATATGGCATTAACGAATATCTAAGAAGAGCATTTGCTTTTCTTAGAAATGGAGATGGAGAAGAGCCTCCAGGATTTCTTATAAGGTGGCTGCACCCAGAGGAGCACGAAGACTTTGTGGCATTACGCAAGCTGCTTCCACAGGAAGAACGACCGCCGATTGCGTACAAAGAAGGAGATAAACGTGCTACGTATGAGCCTCCGGAACTTTGGCTACCGAAGCCAACTCTGTGGATCCCAAGAGACGAGGCGAGGGTGAGCAGACAGGAGGTGGCACACACTCGGCTTTCCACGCCGATATCTGATCTTGGCGCAGAATTGAGCAAATCCGGGCGGATTGTTATTGATAACATTGATGCGGCTCCATTTGAGGAGCATAGACTGCTATTATAGCGAGCGAGTTGGTTTTGTTTGTTCTACTGTCGGCATTGGCCCCAAAGGTGTAAGATTCTTCTTTTAGTTAATAGTAGCTGCTATACCCGACCACGCTGAGAGCGTGCGTGGCCACTGCAGATGTAATGTAATTATGCATCTTTAATGAACACTATTTTACATTTTTTTTTTTTTTTTTAAACAATTGTTAATTATACCTTTTTCTTTCCATTTGTATGTCGTGCATTCCTACTGCTGATTCTAGTTCAAGCGACTGATCTAGAAGCCAGCGCCACAGCACATTCCCGTTGTCAGCCACACCTGCAGCTCCAATTGACCCCACTACGCTTCAAAGCTCCAAAATTTCTAGGCCTCGCAGATCTTCAACTGGCATCTGCAATTGTGTTTTGTCGCATAACAAAATATTCCCAGAGACCGCTATTTTCGGCTGTAACAGTTCAATTCACACCTAAGAGCATTTGTCATGCCTCTCGACACATCAACGTACTCCCTAGCGCTGCTGCGCATCGACGGCCGCCGATGGAACGACCTCCGTCGTCTGCATGCCCAGATTCACACCCAAGACGCCGCCGATGGATCATCATACCTCGAGATGGGCCATACAAAGGTCATGTGTGTGGTGACTGGCCCGGCAGAGCCACAGGCGGGACAGAAGAAGGGAACCGTTGGAAGCGCACAGGCTACTGGGCAGAAAGAGGGAGCGAGCATCGTGGTGAATGTGGTAGTGGCTGGCTTTTCGAGCGTGGATCGCAAGAGAAGAGGAAGAAACGATAGGTAAGAAGAAAGAAAAGCGGTTAAAACGAAATGAGAAGAATACTAATCGCGGCATCTACAATAGGCGCATCCAAGAGATGGAGATTACGATTCAGAAAGCGCTGGCCGCCAACTTGCACACGCATCTGTTCCCACACTCGACTATCACAGTGTCTCTGCATGTCTTGTCCCAGGATGGCTCACTTCTTGCTGCGCTGATAAACGCAACCACCCTTGCCGTCATCGACGCTGGTATCCCCATGACAGACTATATCACGGCCTGTACCGCAGGCTCAACTTCGTCCTACGCGGCGGGCGACGATGCAGCCGATCCTCTGCTTGACCTGAATACCCAAGAGGAACAAGAGCTGCCCTATCTGACGGTTGGAACGCTGGGAGACAGCGACAAGGTTGCGGTGCTGGTGTGTGAGAGCCGTGTTCAGGTGAGCCGGCTGGAGGGCATGCTAGTAGTCGGAGTGGATGGGTGTAAACAAGTGAGGAGATTGCTGGATGGTATTGTGAAGCAGAAGGGAAGGAAGATGATTAAAGAAGGAGCAGTACGGAGGAGTGATATGATGGCCGTGAGCTTGGATGATTAAGGGGCGTTTCTTTTGGACTGCTATGCTTTTGAATGATACCAGGTGAGTTTTACGGCAAATACTCTACGACAATGTTTTATGTTCAATCTTGTTCATTTTTTTTTTCCTATTTTCTAACATTAGATCTTATTGTAGCTGTCAAAATATAGCTTCTTCTCAGAGCTCATCATGCTTAGACTCCTCGGCTGCTGGGGCTTCCGTCTCGACCTTGGCCTCCTCGGTAGTCTCTGGCTTCTCAACGACAACGCCCTTGGGGAGCTTCTTCTTCTCGCCCTCGCCCATTCGGACAGTGTCGATCCAGGACTCCACGCTGTGGACGCTGAACTCGCCGTCCTCGTAGCGCCTCCACCAACCACGGCGGGCGTTGAGGGCGATGAGCTCGATCTTGCCCTCAAGACCGAGAGCTTCCTTCAGAGCAGCAGAGCCCTCGACGTCGCTGTCCAGAGAGAAGAAGGGGAAGTGGCGTTTTCCGTGAACGTACTTGGTATGGAGCTGGGAGACGGACGAAATGATCTTGTTGCGCATCTCAGAGGTGGATGCGGGGACGAAGGCCAGGACACATGTCTGAGACTTGGACTGGAGGCAGTGCTCTTCGAGCTCGACCTTGGATTTAAGAGCGGGGATTTCAATGAGGGTGGTCTCGGGCGCGGCGGCTGTAGAGGTTTCGGAGGATGCGGTGGATGATGATGATGATGCTTCCTTGGCTTCCTTTGCCTTGTTGGAGGTTGCTGACTTCTTGCCAGACTTGGCTTTGGCCGGAGCTGGATCGGGGTTGGGAGAGCCGACTTGCTTGAGGAACTCGACCATGTCCTTCTTGTTGAGCTCTCCGTCATAGGTAATGGGCTCTTTGCCGCCTCCGGGGATGAGGACGAAGGACGGGAATGAAGAGATGCCGAACTTGTCGACAGCGGCCTTTTCCTTGTTCCTGACCTGTCCCACCGAAATGACATCCAGGAAATCAATGGCAATACTCCTAAGCAGCGCACTCGTAGTTCCCTTCTCCGTGAACAAAATAGCCTTTGGCTTCTCCTCGTCCTTTTCCAAAAATCCATCAATCTCCTTGTCCGTCAACTTGGTAACGTGGTTGTTAATCTTGGACACCACAGCGTCGACGATGCCACTCGCAGTGCGCGGGCCCTGGTAATCCTCCACGACAGGGCGGCCGGCCTTCTTTCCAGGACGGACAATCTTGAGGGTGGGGAAACCTTGGATGCCCATGGAGCCGCAGAAGGGCTTGTTGGACTCGTCGTCGCAGTCGACGGCGGCGACTTTGGCCAGGCCCTGGAGGTTCTTGGCGGCTTTTTCGTAGGCAGGCTGGAGGTTTTTGCAGTGGCCGCACCAGGGGGCGTAGAATTCGACGATCTGGATGTGTAAGCTGCTGTTGTGTTTATATAGAGTTTATGCATGCATGTTTATATATGAAATACATGAGAGAATGTGTCTTGGCACTTACAGACGTGTAATTGGACTGCGCAATGAGACGGTCGTATGACTTGCCGTCTACCTGCAGAACGGGAGAGCTCTTGGAGTACAAGCCAGCCTGGGCAAAGGGCAGAGCTGCCAGACTCGCCGCCAGAGTGGCGAGGAGAGTTTGCTGATGCATGGCTGTGGTTTTATGCGAAAAGAACGTGTAAGTTTGTCAGTAAGTGAGATGTGAGAAGTCGATTTGCAATATCGCAGCGCTCTCTCTCTCTTATAATAAGCTAGCGAGCGATGCTGTTCATAAAAGACCCTCTTTCCACCTTTCGATGAAGCGAATAAGTGAATGAGGAGATGGAAAATGGGAAATGCGACGTCAATGCGGCAACGATGTCACAGCACTTGAATTTATAGTGGCTGGCTTTGGTGCAATTGGGATGAGATTTCAGAAAAGGCCACGCTGGAGGATGCACAGTGCGAGGTATGGCTTACCAATGTGACAGGGCGGTTTTAGCACGGAGCCTATGTCAGATGTATAGAAGCGTTAGGCTGTTCGATAGGCTTTTGCACTAGATATAAGTAGTGTATAGAGTAGCTTTGATACATTTGACTAATATCGATCATATTTTAATGAAATTTTTAATTATTAAGATTGGGAATAAAAAGGCAGCGTTTTGGCGTCAAGACGTCTGAATACGTGCATCTTATTCAACACACACACAGTGTCATTTAGCCAAGCCGTTTGATTTTTGGCAGCTTCCATATCTGTACTTGGTGTGGCGCGACCTCGGGCGGGGCAAACGCTGTGGCTGGTGCTGAACACCTTCTACTGTAAAGTACATTCAGCTCTAAGGTGCCTTTGCCATGTGGGCAAATGTGGGGGAGCAGCATCGTCACCTTATATTACGTCGCTCGCAAGGCAACTCTCATCAGTCCCATCTCCATCCCTGCTCCGTCGCTTTTTGAAACCCTTCTCTTCCCTCTGGCGCTTTGCTGTGCTTTGCTTTCTATTCGTTTTGCTACCTACACCGAGTATACCAGAGAGACGAGCGCAAACCGCAATGGCTGAGCCAATCCCCCCGCCGCTCAAGATCCCCGAGGTCAGTCGGTTTCTCAACCGAGCAAACCAGCTGCGCTCCTTTAAGCCAGCGATTTCGTACTGGTGTATGTGCGCTTCATTCATTCATCTCGCACCTCTATGCATGAAATAATGTATTCTTACATGTAAAAAAACAGGCGAATACCATGCCGTCAACCAGATTGTAGGAAAGAGCCTGCACACCACGGACGATGATTGCTTCAACTTCACCAAGACGCTGCTGGAGCGCCTCGAGGCCACAAAGTCAGAGCGCCCAGACGACGATGCCATCATGGACAATACGGCAGGCCAGGCCTACGTCGAGCAGTTTGCGCAGGAGACGTTTGATCGTGCGGAACGCACAATGAAGGCGAATAAGGTGACGAGGTGAGACCGTATGAAGGAAAAAAAACAACTCAGCGTTACGCTTGATTCTGACTGCTTTTATTAGACAAACCGCCGATACCTTCGACGCAGCCGCAACCTTTTTCGATCTCACCCATGAATGGGGCACCCCCGAACCAGAAGTCCTCCAGAAGATCAAGTTCGCAAAGTGGAACGCCGCCCGCATCCTCAAGGCCATCCGCGAAGGAAAGGACCCCAACGAGTCAAACCCCAAGCCCCGAGAAGAAGAGGAAGAGCCCGCACTCGACCCCTTAGATCCCGATGTTCAGGAGCTCACAGCTGCTGCTGCTACTTCGCCGCCGCCACAGGCCGCATATGTGGAGGACGCTCCTGATGGCGGGGAGCCCTCGCGAGCAGAGCATGTTCAAGACGGATATTTCCCACCGCAGGCCCCCGCCGAACAGCATCAGAGCGAACCATTCGTCCCATCGCCAATGAGCACCAGCCCTCCTCCGCCCGCAGAACCTCTCTTCCCTACCCAGCCTCCGCATTTCACGCCTCAGCCTACACCTGCGATCACGCCCCAGCTTCCTCCGCAATTCACATCCTTTGCGCCTCCTCCCCAGCCTCCTCAACCCGTTAACCCGTCCGTTCCACCTGCCTGGACGGCCCCTACGGCTCCCGTCCCGCCAGCCGTCGCTTCTCCCATCCACGCACCGGCTCCTATAGCGCCGCCGCCGATTCCTAAGCTAGGAGGCAGCCCGCGAGCGGCGGTGGATCAGAAGAGCATGGCGCAGGCGCAGAAACATGCCAAGTTTGCGATATCTGCTCTGAATTTCGATGATGTGCCGACTGCGGTGAAGGAGCTGCAGAATGCGCTGGCTACGCTTGGGGCACTCTAAGGAAGGAAGAGGATGGGGATGAAGATGATGAAGAAGAAGAAAGAGAAAGTAGCAGTATTGGGAAATTGAATCTGTATGAGATACCAAACGAAGCGAAATGCACGAGATTTTCAAGTTTATGAAATAGTTTTAGGAGTAGTAATAGCCTATAGAAGGAGTGGTATATTTGAACTACCTATGCAAAGAGAGCGCGCACCCTCATCGGGAGTCTTTGACGCCGTAACCAAAAAGACACACGCTTTGAGAAGTTAAAGGTGAGTATAAAGGGAGTAATAAAAGGTTCAAACAAAGCGCCTGTTCATATAATAGGTTGCATCCATCATAATAATCATTCCAACAAGTTCCAAACAGAATCTCAATACCCATTTGCTCCATGCCATTACGCCACAACCATTAAACCTATGTTGTGTGCGTTTCCGAACCCTTGGATCGGAACGGTCTCGATTGGCCTATTGGATCTGGTCCAACCGTCGCCACCGGTTCTTCTTCGTCGTCTGCATCAGTCCAGCCGCGATCTGGCCCCCATTGGATCGACAAGCCCTCCTGTTCGGTCACTACCTTGAAAAGGCCAGTCATCATGGCGCCCGATTTCTTGACGCTAGACCAGGCGTCGAACTCGACGGCATTTACCGCCGGCAGCGCCTCAAGGACGCTGGCAAGTAGTTGGCGGCTGAATTTCTCGTAAAAGCCCTCCGAGCGACGGAAGCCTTTGAAGATATTGTCGCTGGGGTCGCATTCCACAAGGACCTTGAGCTTGTGCACATTGACGCAGTCCTTTAGCCCCAGCGCATCGTTGACAGCCCACCCTTTAGGTGGCGCATTCCACCCCGGACCGAGGCGCAATTCCAAAGAGGTGAGGCATTCGCGTTGGCGGGGTTTGAGACGGGCGAGGAGCGGTCGCTTGCTCTTAAAGTATTTGCCGGGATATGTCGGGAAGATGCGAAAGGTTCGGGTGCCGTAGAAGAAGTAGGTTGCTTCGTCGCGGAGTAGCCTGCAGACGCGCATGAGGCCGAGCCTCTTGTGGTAGCGCTTGTAGTTTTCTGGAGATAAGTCTAGGACGTCTTCGTTTTCTTCAAAGTAGTATTCGTAAATCTTGACGCGCAGTTCCGAGGGCAGAGAAAGAAAGTGAAACGGCGTTGCCGGGACGCGCGGTGGTTTCTTTCGGAGTTCGATGATGGGAGTATCGAGAGTCAGAGAAGCGATATCAACAGCCAGAGAATCGATAGATGTAGTTTCCGGCTTGTCATTGCTGGCCGCCAAGGCTTGAGACTCCTGCTCTGGAGCCTCGAGCTCGACCGCAACCATGGTTGAAGCCGCCTGAGGCTTCTGTATTGCGGTCGTATGCGCCTTGTTTCCTGAGGCGTGTGGTTTATGCGCCCCGGCTTGCGACTTCTTGGCCGTGGCTTGCGCCTTTCTTGGGGCTGGTGGCGGCACAGGCTTGGTCATTGAAGGCCGGCGGCCAGTGCTCTTGGAAGGATGTTCAGACATGATGAGGTGGTCGAGCGGGAAAGGAAATATAGCTTGTTTCCAATTTCGAGATGTGGCGAACTATGGTGAAAACGCAATCTGCATGTAGCCAGTGGTATTCGCAATCTGGGGTCCAGCTGGCCTGCCACACCGGCGGTTAAATAGGGCGGAATAAAGTCAGTCAATCAATTGCAGGGAACGAGGTGCCTCGTCGAGAGTGGTTCCATGGCGAGATGACAAGACTCGAGATGAACCACCCTCTAAATTGCACCGAACGCAAAAGCCATGATAGGGGTCTGACTGATTGGCGGAGGACGAGAGATCACCCGATGGTCAAGGAATGGCGGGTGTTCCAGAGCAGCGCTGAGACAAGGGACTTGGAGCGAGAGTCGCCAGTAATATCGCTACCAATATGCAGTAATATCTGAGATGAGCGTCGTATTAGGAACAGAGACACGACCAAAACAAGGGTTTTGCTCGAGTGAGGGGAAGACAAAAGACGGAAGCTGGGGAAGGCCGATTTTTGTCTTATGACAAACCGGGAATATCAGACAAAGTACCCAGTACCGATCGGAGGTTTTGGGGAAGAAAGCGGAAAGGCCGAGAGTTCTCCAACTGCTAGCAGCGCCTTGCACGTGAGCCGGACGCGAGCGCGCTAGACCGGACGCGGCAGTGAGGGGCCCAAACGGGGCAAATGCAGAAACCCCCACCTCGAGCAGAACATGCCAGAATCGCTTAAACCCCGGCTGAGACCTGCCCGACAAAAAAAATCTCTTGGATGACGGCGGCGGGCCAGTACGCAGAGGAGCGAGAGTCACTACCGAGCAGGAAGCTTCCATCCTCCACGACCATCCAACGCCCGCAGCAACCAGCCACGAGCATTGGACCCGGCGGCATCGAGATCAACGTCCAGCGGCCTGGACATGCGCAATTGATTTTTCTCGCCTTTCCACTATCCCGCAGCATCCTTCAACGACGTCTCTCATCACGATGCTTTCCAGAGTAGCTCAAGCCTCGCGGCTGGGGCTGACGGCCGGCCGGCTACCACGAGCTGCGGCGCTGCAGCCTCTGCGGATTCGCCCGGCGACAGCAGCTCCAGCTTCTCAATTCCTTCGAGCCTATGCGAGCAACAAGCCGAGCTCTGCGCAGCCGCCCAAAGACACCCAGAAACAGGCCTCACCAACGCCGAAAGACCCCGCCGCAGAGAGCTCAGCAGCGCCAAAGGACAATGCTGCGCAGAAGCCCGCCGAGTCTGCCGAGCCTGAGCCCATTCCCTTCCACAAGCTCCCCGATCTTACCCAGGGTATTCCGTCAACACTAGAGGCCGAACTGGAGCAGAGAGCGGGCAAGTCGCCGTCAGCGTTGGAGGTCGGCGCCGAGGAAGAAACTGCCGGTGGTGGTGGCCGAGGCCGTGGAGGAAAAGAGGAATATGTCTCTACCAGCGAGCGCAATCGCAAGTGGTGGACTCGCTTTATGCTGGCCGTTGCTGGCACGGGATCGGTTGTTAGTGTCGCATACATGGGACGCAACTGGGAGGACTCCATCGAAGCCGACCGTCACCCGGATATTCCCAACGGCTGGAGCCCTCTTCTGTGGTGGCAACGCACCAAGGCTCGATGGTCTGAGTCTGTATCTTACTACCAGGATCCTGCGTTCGAGAAGCTGCTGCCCGATCCCGACCCCAGCTTCGAGCGACCCTATACCCTCTGCCTCAGTCTGGACGACATGCTCATTCACAGCGAATGGACTCGTGAGCACGGCTGGAGAGTGGCCAAGCGTCCTGGCATGGACTACTTTATCCGATATCTGAGTCAGTACTATGAGCTGGTTCTGTTTACCACACAGCCCTTTGGCATGGCGGAACCCGTTGTCCGAAAGCTGGATCCTTTCCGCTTCATCATGTGGCCTCTCTATCGCGAGGCGACCAAATACGAGGACGGAGAGATTGTCAAGGTAAGTTTCTACCCTTTTTCTAGTTCCAATGTAGTAGCTTTGAACCAAACTGACTTAATAATCCAAATAGGATCTTTCATACCTCAACCGTGACCTTTCCAAGGTCATCATCCTCGATACCAAAGCCTCACATGTCCGCAAGCAGCCCGAGAACGCTATCGTTTTGGAGCCTTGGAAGGGCGATGCGAGCGACAAGGAGCTCGTTGCTCTGATTCCCTTCCTCGAATATATCCACACCATGCAGTACTCCGACGTGCGAAAGATCCTCAAGTCTTTCGAAGGAAAGCACATCCCTACCGAATTTGCCCGCCGAGAAGCCATTGCTCGAAAAGAATTCAACAAGAAGCTTGCTGAAAAGAAGGGCCACGGAAAGCCGTCTGGCATGGGTGCGCTTGGCAACCTGCTGGGTCTGAAGCCAAGCAAGATGAGCATGACTGTGCCCGTTGACGGAGAGCAGGATCCCAGCGAGGCTTATGCGCAGGGCAAGATGATTCAAGACCTTGCTCGCGAGCGCGGCCAGCGAAACTACCAGGCTCTGGAGAAGGAGATTCGTGAGAACGGCGAGAAGTGGCTCAAGGAGGAGCAGCAGGCTATGGAGAAGGCCCAGCAGGAGATGATGAACAGCATGATGGGCAACTTCTCAGGCATGTTTGGATCTAAGAAGGAGGGTGGCGAGGCTCCCAAGGCTTAAGGCAGACCCTTTCAACCATCTTAAAAATGACGACGCACAAAAAAAAGGTGATGGATATGGCGTTTCACTATCTCTCCGCTACATAATGGTTTCAGCTTTGTAATAATTGTAAAAACATCAAAAGGGGCGAGAAAAAAGGAACGCGAGAAGAAGCAGGAAAAACAAAGGGCAGGTTATGGTTCTCGCGTTTGTCGATCGAGGACAGGATTATTTGCATATAGAAATATCTTCGGCATCATGGCATGGGCAAGTCAAGCCTTTATGCTCGAATGGAGAAGGGGAACAGGGAAGGGCGCGGTGCGCGAGGCGGTCTTTTGACGGTTGCCAAACTTTTATTTGTGTATTTGCTGCGACAAGAAGGATGAAAAATGTACTTCTGTGTAAATCGACTTGTATACTAGAGGATGTACGAGATGATGGATTATATCGAGAAGAGATGTATGGAGATTTTGTTCAGTGAAGTGACGTGAAGGTTGAATATGGCTGCGGATGATAATGAGGTGCTTTGGCTTGTGTCTGTGTTCTTTCGCTTTGAATCTCTCATGTTGTAAGTCGAGCAAACAGGATTTGTAAAGAATAAGTCGCTTCTTAAACCCATTAAAGACGCCTTTTCTTGGCTATTGTATCTAAAAGACATCTAGCAGTGAAGGATACCACCATGATTAACACCTTCAAATCATCGATTTTGAATAATCAATTTTCTTCTATTTTCTTCTTACACAATCTTCATTCTCATTCTCCCATATTAGCCTATACCACCCAATTCATCTCTTCCATTCCACACCCGGTTGAAACTCCACAGACGGAGACGCCGTCGCTGTTGAACCGCCAAAAGAGGCACTACAGAAAGGGGTCACAGAAATCGTCACCAAATCAGTCACAGTTGCTGTCACGACGCTTATAGAAATCGACTGAGAGGGCTGCTGCACTATCACCACATGGGCTGTCCCGCCAGAAGAGCTGGTGTAAGTGCCTGGCAACAGAGTCTGATAATCCGTTCTGAGAAAGTTCGTTACGGGAGTAACAGATGTAAATGGGAGGGGGCGAGTTGTAGTCGTTGTAGTAGCGGTTAGATTGATCCAGCAGTGATCGCAACGAGGGTTGGTGACGCATTGGAAGTATCTACATATAATACCTTCATTTAGTAGCAAGGAATAGTTCTTTTATAGAGAATAGAGAGAGAGAGAAAGGTTATTCATTACTCTTCGCCGTTTTTGTCCTTGATGCGAGTGCAGTCGCATTCAGCACCCGGTTTGCACATTTCCCTCCAATGATCTCCAGTCGTCGTTGGGATTGGAATCGGTGTAGTTGACGGTGGAGGCAATGACGGTGGAATCGAAGGGGCGATAGTGGTTGGAGGCACAGGAGGATTGATCGCCATATTTCCATCACGAAGACCAAGATGTGTAGGAAAGTAGGGCATTGAGAGCACGACTGGCAGATGGAAGAGGACTGCCACGAGAAGACGGAGGAGCAGCATTTTGATTGAGACAAAGGTTCGGTAGGTGTAGATTGTCGGTATTAGAGCATCCATTTGCTGATGTATGAAAATGAAATCGTGATCAAAGGCCGTTTTTGCAACAATGACAGTTTTTGGCGGAAGGGGGACATATATTTAATAGGAGGGCAATATCTTGTGTTTATTTCTGTAGTAAGCTCTTTGTAAGACAATGACCAGATGGCTGCCACAGAGCGGTTATTTGAGTTTGCTACACAAGATCTTCGCCACAAAGCTTCTCGGGAACTATATTCAGATGTTTGTTTGTTTGTTGAACCTATATGCTGGGATTTTGGCTGCAATTCTAGTGCCACATATACATGGGCCATCACAGCTAAGTGCATGGCATGGTTACCATGCATTTCTGCAAGATCTGTCAAACCACTTGTCCTGCGTCGCTTCAAGAGTCAGTGTAATCTCTTTTGCTCATGCATCATCATTGTCGAGCAGAGATCTGTGCTCAATGTGTGGCCATACATCAAGGCTGTTAAATCTTCAAGGCTCGGCACACTCGACACACAAATGTGCTACATCCACAGAGCTCTCGGTTCATGTAACACATAGCTCAAGTTATCACTCGGCAATGGGATCTTTTGCACGATTCCGGCAAGTCGTGTCACACGCTCGTCATGCGTTTTGAGCTAAACATTCTAGAAAATATGCCATAAATAGGTAGGTGGAGTGATGATGAGTTATAGCGAGAGGAATACAAAAGCTCATCATCCACCAAGACAAACATCTCCTCCTCTGTCAATCCATACATTGAAACTTGGAGTCAAAAAAAAAAAAAAAAAACTTCGTGTTCGTAAATCTGTGTCATCTCCAAAACGTCAGAAAAGCAACAACACCAATCATGCATTTGCCGGCATGTGCCCATTGCCTTTTACAAAAGAACCCAAGCAAACAAACGTAACAAGTGCCTTTGCCTCCCTTAATCCCAAGTATGCTACATTAAAACGTGTCTATTGTATTGTACAAGAAAAAAAAGTTTTGGGTATTCCGCTGCTAATGTCCAATCACCCTTTTATCTTAGCATGTCCGTTCTGTGTCGCGGCCACCTCTTTATTACTCTTCTTATTCCACCACTCAGATAATCTGCGTTTCCCCCAGTCAACCGCTGCAAAGAATCGCGCGTCCACATCGACACCTGCTGCGCCCATAATGGTCACCGCGATATACACTAAGAAGGCGACAACCACTCCGAAATCCAGAAAATGGACAAACCACCAAAAGTGCTGCGTGCCAAGGCGACAGTTGACAAACTCGTACTCCCACTCCCAAGTCTCCTGGTTGAACCACATGCTGAGTAGGCCGGCGTTGCCGCTGAAGTCGCCCATCATGCTACGGACGGTAATCTCTCGGCGACCTGGAACACCTGAAGAGGTCAGGTCGGGCAGGCCTTGAGCCTGAGCATCACGCCATCTCGCCACTTCCCAGAAGCGCTCAGCTGGATCTGTGCCGTTTGTCTGGTTAATGAAATGGTACGTGTCACAACCTTCGTGATCGTGGCCGTTGAGAATCAGACCCTTGCGACCCCTTCCACCAGCAGCAGCATTAGGGTCTTTGTTCATGCCGTAGAATCCTTCGAGGAAGCCTTTGCTGGCATCTGCACTTAGCAGATACTGCTCCTTGACGCCACCGCCGTCTTCCTCCGTGTGGAAGTCGAAAAAGGGCGCGTCGACACAGACGCCTTCGGGTTTA
This sequence comes from Trichoderma asperellum, assembly GCF_020647865.1. Classification (NCBI taxonomy): domain Eukaryota; kingdom Fungi; phylum Ascomycota; class Sordariomycetes; order Hypocreales; family Hypocreaceae; genus Trichoderma; species Trichoderma asperellum. The sequence goes on along the minus strand of NC_089415.1, from coordinate 6,774,108 downwards.
TAAAGAGGAATGTGGGTTAGAACGAGGGTGAAGATACCCGAGTACTCGACAGCAGCCGATGTACCGATAACCTTGTTGATAAAACTGTATGTCGCGTCCTGCAGAGATGTGTTCAAGGCGGGGGTATCCAAATTCATGTCATTGAGAATAACAATGCGAATCTCAGGCTCGAGTCGAATCGACTCGGGGTTCGTCGCATCGTCGTGCAAAGTCGCTAACGTATCGGTGTCGTTAATGGGGATTCCGAATCGAAGCTCATAGTTGACCTTGCCGAAGACACGCTCGAATCGTTCCAGTCGTTCAGGCGTCAGGTCACCCGCATAACCGATATCGTGGTTGCCAGCAACGTTCATTATTCTTTTTGTCCAAATCTCTTCCGCCTCGGATCCATCCAGCATGCCCGAGAGCTCATACTCGTGCTCCGGCCACGCGGCGACATCGTCCGGCACTCTTTCTCCGCCACGGAAAGCTCGCTCCCAGAATCTGCGCCCCCTTATGTCAAACTCGTCGTCTTCGATCCATTGGCTGCCCAACAGGTCTCCGAGGACCGTAACGTGAGTCGGGCGCGACCACCAGTGCAGCGTTCTGTAGATATGGGCGAGGTAGAAGTCGTTGCCGAAGTGGTCGAAGCGCTTGCGCAACGACTCGAGGAACCACGGGATGTCTTCGAAAAAGATGTCGACAATGTCGTGCACGATCTGCCGGACGCGTTCGCGAAAGCACCAGTGCTCGGTGCGAAACGTGACATGATCGAAGATACTGAATACGTGGGGAAAGGTGCCCAAGATGACGGTTGGGATCGACGTATCGCCTTCGAGCTGAGGATCGCCCAGAGCAAGAAGTCGGAAGGGAGCCAGTTGGGTCGGCACATAGTCGGCTTCGGGCTCGAGCTCGGTGTACGGCCAATGCAGCCGTTTGGTGGCTTCCAAGGCCTCCTTGGAGTCTCTCGACGGCAGAGGAAACGCGCAGCCGCCGAAAAGGGGATAGAGATAGAGATAGACGGTGCAGGCTATCGCCAGAGGCACCAGAAGGCCCAAGCCATTGCGGAGAAACGCCGCGACTAACATGTAGCCAGCCGCATATGCAAAAGAAACGAGAAAGGTGGTGGCAAGAGAGAAGAGAAAAAAGAGAATTAAAAATAGTAAGTAGAAAAAGAAGAGATGCTGACCAGGCTAGAGTTTGTGACGGCCTCAAGACACGATGGTACGTACTGCAGATAATTTAGTGGATTGGCGCTCAGGGGTCCAATCCGCGGATCCATAGCGCGGCCTTAGCAGCAACGTGGCCCGGGTACTTGATTTTGCACCCCGGCTAGGTGCGCCTTTATGTATCTGTCGGTGCCCCGCATTAGTGTCTGATTCGTAGCAGCATCCCCTGAGACGATGCAAGTCTGAAGAAAGCCAGTTTGGTTAAATAAGAGGGTGCCTGGCAATAATAGGAAGCTATCTGTACATCGGCAGCTAAAAGCAGCAGTTTTAGAATTAAGCTAAGCCTGCTATGAGAGGAGAGTATTGATTTCAGATGAGATTTGGCTTTTTGAGCCCATTTACTTACTGGTAGGTAAGTATGTAACTAAATACTTCCTTCCTGACCAACGCATGGAAATGGGATCCGAAACACTTCATGTTTGATATTATGAAGAAAACGTGTAAAATATCATCTTTCCAATCTCGATAAGTAGGTAAGAGTAACACAGTAGGTAATTCATTGAAGAGAAAGCCATATTATAGCAATATCTCCCTTGAATATGCCGGGGCTAGTCGTTTTCTCCGCGAGTGTCCTCCTCTTCTCGTCAGCATGATTGTCATATTTAGTCACTATATAACTGTTCCGGACAATAGATAATCAATCTTGTGTCGTAAATAACCAAGAGATATCAGAATTCAGCTACCATTGCAGTCCAATATATGCTGAGATTACATAGACCGATATATCCTCACTATTACTAATCGAGTGTCAGTCGAGTGTCAGACTCACTGGTGTCAGAAAGAAACTGGAGCACGAGCAGAGTATTATAAAGACAGCAAAGGTGACTTAAACGATCCACATTATTAATGAAGATTGAGTTTACCTCAGACCCAAAGGGTTAAACGTCAGTCGCAAAAGATAAGGGTTACTATAAATATTGGAGGATGTCCTTCAGATAATATGCGCTGATCTCACAAACGAGATATTACTTACTTTACTTTGCTCAATTCAGTTTTCTAGAAATGGCAAATTCGTTAAGCATCCTGATTCTTTGTGGCGTGGGAGCACAAAACTCCTATGTTGCCCAAGAACTCGCCAAAGCGGGCCACAAAGTGCGTATCCTCAGTCGAGATACAGAAAAGGAAGAACCCAAGAAGTTGGCAGCTTTACCCGGCATTGAAGTCGTAAAAGGCGATACTTATGACGAAGAAGTGCTGGCGTCTGCTTTCAACAACATCGAGTCTGTCTTTGTGAATACGAATGGCTTTGCAATTGGAGAGAAAAGCGAAATATACTGGAGTATTCGCATTTACAAACTGGCTCTCTGTGCCGGAGTAAAGCACTTCATCTATAGCACGCTACCATATGTGTCCAAGAAGAGCGGCTTTAATCCTAGATTCCGCGTCCCGTTTGTGGATGGAAAGGCCAAATTCGGAGGTATAGAGCCATGCCCCTTTCATTAGCAGAGTTTCTACTAAGTGCATGTACTAGAGTACCTCAAGTCTCAGCCGACAAATGTTATGAATTGGAGCCTATTGGAAAGTGGTCCGTACGCCGAAGATAGCCTTCATCGACGGGCTCCTAAGCTTGACGAAGCGATGGGCGAGTGGATCTGGAAGTTATTCCTAGGCGAGAGCGGCTGTATGGCGCTCGTATCTCTAAGGGACCTTGCTTGGTTTGCGCGATACATGTTTGAAAACCCAGAAGAGTTTCGCGGAGATCTCTTAAGCGTGGGCATCAAGCACACTTCAGGGGCAGAGCTCGCTTTGGCACTTACAGCGGTCACAGGCAAGCCGTCAAGATACGTTCCAATGACAGAAGAGGAGTTCCGTGAGGGCTATCCGCTTATAAAAATGGGTGTGGCCCATTCGCCGGGATATGATGACCCTACGCTGTGGACACCGCAGAGCATGTTCTATAACTGGTTTACGGTCTGGACGAATAGCGTCGGTAACACGGGATTGTGGACAAGGGAATACCAGCGTCTGGATAGGATTAAGCCAGACCGTATCAAAAGTGTCGAAGAATGGATGAGATCCGTTGGCTATGATCCTGAAAAATCTGAGAAGTCTATACTGCAGAGCGGTATGACTTTGGCTGGCATCGGCGAGGTTATTGGAAAGTAGTGATACATGAATCACGCTCTTCTGGCTTTGTAAATAATATAAACAAGTCGTTAAGTTAGGCACATATACTCTATAATGCTCTGCTATATGGTAATCAAGATGTGCTGCATTAATCTCTTTACTCCCGACAGGGGCGTAGAGCTAGCCTTTTTTATGATTCATTAGACTCGAGTATTCGAATGATTTTCGGCCGTGTTGCACAAAACCTCTCAACCAACACACATGAAGGATCAGCCTTAGCGCGTCATGTTTGAATCCCCAAAATGTCCCCGCCAACGGTAATTTTATTTAACCATCATTCCCGCCATTGACATTTCAGCACCAGACTCAATGCTACGTGTGTATTAAATACCGACATCCCACTAGCAGATCGAAAATTCCTCTGGCTCTTGTCGCTGGCACAACGATGGGAAATAGCTCATCAACACCTGTTCGCGACCAGGACGCGATAGAAGAAGATGATGAAGATGACATTTTGACAGAGGCCGCCTTTGCCAGAAGAGCCGAGGACATACGCAGCCGGTTTCCGATTGAGTCCCCAGTCGACGAAGCTATCCCATGCGAGTACACGGCCTTCATCTCGCCAGGTACGATTTCTATTCCCTCGGCCTTCAAAGTCTAATGACAATCTTTAGATTCTCCTCCTCTCTTAACCACACTGCCTCCCGAGCTCATTGAAGAGCTAGTGAGCTATCTAGACAATCGCTCAATTAAGAATCTACGCTTGACTTGCAGACTCTTTTGTACTATTAAGTTACGTATTAATCGAGTCTTTCTCTCTGCCAATCCACTCAATATTCGCGTCGTTCATTCTATTGCCGATCACGATGTATATCGCCAGGAAATTATCGAGCTTATTTATGACGATGCGCGCTTATGCCACTCTCGTGCTGATCATTCCAACAATCAACATCCGGATACCGTCCGGCCAATACCTCTCGAGATATTATACGATAGGCCAATGACGGATATGGAATGGTTTCAGACGGAACGGGATGCGAACCTTGAGGAATTACAGTCACGCGAAAGGCACGATGAGTCAGGCCATCCTACAGACCTTAGAATATACCGGCAAGCAAATGCCGAGTTGCCGTTGGCAGAATCATGGTCATATTACCATGATCTCCTACATCAGCAAGATGATGTGATCGCTCATGGGGCTGATGTCCAGGCTTTTCGATATGCTTTGCAGCGGTTTCCCGCCCTGCGAACAGTCACTGTTACACCTGCTGCTCATGGATGGCTATTCACCCCTCTATACGAGACTCCTATGATTCGAGCTTTCCCCTATGGATTCAATTATCCACTTCCTCGCGGCTGGCCAACTGAACGTTGTTACGACACTGGCGAAGAACCCGCACCTTGGGAAGATTCAAAAGCGCGATGGCGCGGCTATTGTTTAGTTGTAAAGGTTTTGGCTCAAGAGCGACAGCATCATCGCGTCTCTGAGCTTCGAATTGACTCCCACAATCTACGTAATGGCCTCAATTGTCGCATCTTCGAGCAGCCATCCGAGGAGTATTTAGACTTTGTTTCCTGCCTTCAGCACCCTAACCTAAAGAAATTGCATCTATCCCTTATGGTGGAGTTTAGTTGGACAGCTTTTCGCCGTAATCTCTTGCGGAACGCCTTAGCAAAATCGTCACAGCTAGAGTATTTCAGCTTGGAAACAGGCATGGACATATTCAGCTACGCCCCCATGTATTATAGCCACCATGAGATCCCACCAGCGCTGCAAACATTTCTTCCTGTTGATCGCTGGACAAGGCTACAATATTTTCGGTTATGGAACATTCCAGTGGATTCCGCTGATTTGATATTAACACTCTTACAGCTTCCTGCATTGCAGTTACTTGAACTGGGGTTCTTATTTTTACAATCTGGCACCCAGCGTGAGTTACTAGAGGAAATGCGTGACTCTCTGCTTTGGCATGAACGAAACACGCGGCCCAAAGTCAAGTTTGCTGTACCCATCGATCATTATATTCAGGGACGCGCAATTTGGATTGACGAAGAAGTTGAGAATTTTTTGTATCATGGTGGCGAGAATCCTCTTGAGATAAACGATGAAGTATGCTATGACATGGGAGTTATGAGAGATGCATTTGATCCAGAGTTTGAGAGGCCTTATATACATCCGAAGAAGAGATTAGAGCTTCTACGAGCATTAAAGCTATAAGTATAATTGAAAGCAGATGTCTTGATAAATCATGTTAAAATGAAATGCTCCGGCTAGCTTTCCGATTGACTGCAAGACAATGAGTGCTACATGCTATTTGCATTACTGGTATTTGAATTGTAGATGGTAGTTCTTCATAGTCCGCTTGCCCCGCGGCCATTCTCGTTACGACTATGATAGCGATAATGCTGTAAACTGGACTCCTAACAAGTGATGCAGTGCATTCGTCAACAACTCAAAATACATGTAAATAATATCCACTCCTCGTAAGGCTGAGTCATGTCTACTATTGAGCTATCCTCTTCTTCACTGCATAAATTGGATTGTTTCACTAATCTGGACTCGTTAGTTTACGGACTTAGTAAAATTCATGGCTGTATCTGGGGCTTGTGTACAGGCGAAATGTGTCTTTATTCGCTTTGACTTCTAATTGTATAGACTACGAGAGCTTGGTTTACTTGAGCTCCGAAACAATTACAGGTTACGTGGCTCGGCATGGGTGATTAGGCAGCACTTTCTTTTGTTTCCCCGTTAGCTGTCAAGAAAGTCCCTCTAGGATTTTAGCGTCGTTAGCTACAGCTCAACATGCGGCTTCGCTCAATTGAAGACGCCGTGATGCCGAGGCCAATGTCTACAAAGTAGTGAAGAACACAGTGTCCTGAATAATATCAGAAGCTTTTTTATGAGCTTTGGCAATAGTATTTATGGGCCATACATGTCACTTCTGAGTGGAAGTGGAACTTGATCGGATTGCAAGCTCATCAACGGGCGTCTACTTATTTCATCCCCCACCATTGTCTCCTCCCGCCTCATAGGCAAGTCTAAGATCAACTTCGAAAGAAATGGCTACATACAAGCTTGTGCCCAATTGCACGGTAGACGATGCCGTAGGTCTTGCCAACTCCAACATGACAGCTTTTTGGGGCGAGCCTTGGTGGAACATGAATTGGGACAAGCCTCTCGCTGCGATCATCGAGTCTGCTTCGGCCAGAATGCCAACCAATCTCCTCAAAGACAGAAATGTAAGACGGCATCAGAAAGTCATAGATACGTCAACCGGACAAATTGTCGGCTATGCTAGATGGATATTACCGGAGTCGCATGCAGATTCCTGGCTCGATGCCCAAGTCCCAGACGTAAGTGAGCAGGACAAGGCTCGCTTCCAGACAGCCTTCGAGGCAGCAGACTGGGCCATCCGACCCGAAGTTCACGATTCAGATGATCTTGTTCTGGAGCAATTTCATAAGCATACCCCTAAAGGGCCGTACATGAGTAAGTATTACCCATTCTTTCTTCAAACTTTTGTCACTGATAAGCAATATAGAGCTCGATTACCTGGGAGTGCATCCTGACCATCATCGCCGAGGAATCGGTAGCATGCTTGTTAAGTCTGGTGTAGAACAAGGTGATCAATTAGGTGTATATTTGTATATGATTGCCATGGGGCAGAAAGCAGTCGACATGTATACGAAGCTGGGTTTCGAGGAGCTGGATAGTCTAAAACAGGATATGACTAAATGGGGCCGCGATGGGAGTTATGACACTTGGATCTTGGTAAAGCATCCCAGAATCCAGTGATACAGTAGCTCTGATCACAAATGATCGACTCCTCGTCATAAGAGAACTCCATATCTCTTTATCATTATTTTTAATAAAGACTGGACAACAACACTCATAAAGAGCTGTTCAAATTTGCGCTGCTATCTACACAATACCCTAGAATACTATCTTTTATCTTTTACACGGGTAGTTTTCTTTTGGCAACTTGTAATAAAGTGTTAAAGAAGAAATAGTAACGTAATTTCACTACCAGCCGATATCATTTTCGCTTTGCAGCTGCCTATTCCCAATTGTTCATTCCCGATCATTGGAAATAGGCCAGTGTCTCCATCCTTTCATTGTCAGTTAATAGTAGTTTGGAGTTATGTTATTAGATCCATTGTTAATGATTAAGCAATGCAAATGTGCAAAATACGCTGCGCTCGTCGAACCGTTTCATGAAGCACCTATTTTCACTACTTCCTCTGCTTTACATAATACAAATCATCTACCAATATTCTTAACGGTAAGTGACGGCACTTCTCAGGCCTCAGGGCCTGAGGCTTCGGACGAACCACTACGAAAAGATCCTACTTCAACATCTGGACAGAGGGAGCTGGTTCAGACATCATGGGAGCTCACAAACCATGACTTGGACGTATTTTGAGTATTACTCCAAGCACATCCAACGTTTATTGCTAGAGGCCAATGATGAACTTGGAGTAGAATATGTTATAATAATTGCTAGGAAAATACTTTCAGGAGCCGCGAGAGAAGAGAAATACAGAGATATAACAGCCCTTATACAGAATACTTTCTTCAAGAAACGCTGGACACTATGGCGCTTCTCTTCTTTCCATCGACACCGAGACTACAAGGTGGCTCAGAAGTTTAACAAAATCGACTCGCGGCTGTCAGCATATAGCCATATTTGCACTTGTGAACGAAAGTTCGAGGGTTTAACTATTGGGATGATCACCTTGTCATCTTGAAACAGGCATTCGATGAATCCAGCCCCAGAACCATTTTCAGTGGTGGTTTGACACGAGAGATGGTGTTCAATGGAATACCTTCTGGGTAACAATACTTGCTTTTATTGTTTCTGCGTGTCTGGGTATTTACTGATTATTGAGGGTGTCCTGCAAGTATATCTGTCATATCGGAGTGCAAAATATTTGGAGAGACATGAGTGGTTGTATTGATATATCGACGTCGAGACTGTGTTTGCATATTGGTAATACACTTCAGTCAGATACTATATGTAGGGAAACTTTGCCTAATGTGGTATAACAGCGATGGGAATTTTGGGCAAGATCGCCTTCGGGCTGGATTTTACGTATTGTTAGACTGGTGCCGGACTACTGTATGTATTGCATTTGTTTGCGACATTAGTTAAGATTCTATAGATCTGATATCTGACCGGAGATTATTAATTGTTTATAGATACAGCGCATACGGCTATTTGAATAGGAGTACTTCTTGTAGGCCGATCGAGCATGCTTTCCTCATAGGCGCGTGGATAAATTTCCACTCTCACTCATAAGTAACAACAGGTTAGCTAGCCGAGGCAACACGGCCCCCACGGAGTACCAATTTTTACGTTATTGTAATAGTGAGCCATATTAACAAAAAAAAAAAAAGAATTTATGGCGAATTTGAAGACTCAATTCAATTTGGAGCATATAACTCAGTTTCGTTTGATATCCCTTCTGTTCTGTTACAAATGAGAACAGCTTGGATTGCCTTGGTATTTAAAGCTTCATGCAGACAGGGATGTCCTTTTTCCTTTCCTGGAATAGTCTCTTGATCTGACATCGAGCATCGGTTCCACCTAATGCTAGTGCAGGCAAGGTTCTCTTATTTCCTTTTCTGTCCAGCAGTGCCACTAAATCACCCACTTTTTATATACTAGATGCCATCAACGGCATGTGAATAGTTGCGAAGACCGTCTAATATATACGTCAATTGATGAAATTTCGCCTCGGAAATGGCTAAATATGACACTAGTATTCATTTATTGCTCATATGACAAATGCAAAAGTCTAGCTTAGTGAATCAGGCAACCAGGAGAGATGGAATCTCCTGCATATGGAGCAGGTGGGTTTTCGCTGTATGCATCTATATAAACAAGACCATACCTCTGAAAAGTTCTGATCCAATCTCTACATTTAACAACATCATAACACTTCCTTTTCCAATATTCAAGTTAACTTACCTTGAAACGCCTAAAATGTCCACTGTAGACTCCCTCTCTCTGGCCGGCAAGACTGCCATCGTCACAGGTTCCGGCAAAGAGAACGGTATCGGGGCTGCCATTGCTCTTGCTCTCGCTCGCAACGGCGCGCGTGTTGCCATCAACTACGTTTCAGAAGCAACCGCTCCTCGAGCAGCAAAAGTCGCAGCCAGTATTGAGGCAGTTGGAGGCAAGGGCAGCGCTGCAATTATTCAACAAGACGTCACCACGCCAGAGGGGACAAAAAAGCTGGTTGCTGAAACTATCAAGGCTTTCGGAGTCGATCGAATTGATATCCTTGGTAAACATCGACCATCTAACCTTTTCGCCAGAAACGAAAGCATTTCACTAATGAATTCTGCTCTTGTAGTAAACAATGCCGCCTGGGCTGCAAGGGAGCCTGTCTTGACTACGACACAGGAAAATGTCCAACGAACTTTTGATACATGTGTTTTAGGCCCGCTGTACCTCATTCAAGCTACAGTACCCTACATGCCGCAGGGTGGAAGGATCATAAATGTCGGGAGCGTAGCTTCAAAACTTGGCATTGAGCCCGTTTATGGTGCCGCAAAGGCAGCCATGGATGCTCTGACTTTTAGTCTCGCAAGAGATGTAAGTGAAATAATATCTCCTCTTTTATTGACAAAAGCTAATAGTCACGTCTAGCTGGGAAGCGATGGCAAGCGCATTACGATCAACACTGTCATGCCAGGTCCTGTGCTTACTGACAGCTTGCCGCCGACTCCCGAGTTCGAAATGCTAAAAGACGGCCTATTGAATATGACTAGAGCTGAGAGGAGATTTGGGACTGTGGAGGATATTGCAGACTCAGTGCTGCTTCTTGCAAATGAGAAGAGCCGGTGGATTACTGGAGAGAGCATTTCTGTTAGCGGCGGTATCGTGGGTAACTAATTACATGAAGTCACTTTATACTTCTATGAGATCAATTGAAATAATCCTATAAAAGAATTTACCACTGATCTGAGAAATAAATGATGGCATCACTTCATTATTTACCCCAATTAGCTCTAAGATTTTGCCTCGATAGTAGATACTGTTTCTCGTGGCGATTACCTCGTACTAGTTCGGCTGACTGCCACGATGAGTGGAGAGGCAAACCCCCCCCCCCCCCCCATGCTAGTTAGTGTCAAGGCTAGCTAATAAAGGGAAGTTTCCGGCCAGTCGGGCATATAAGAATACCACGCTCCTTTCTAAACTTGTGCGAGCTTCTTGTCTTTCCGATCCTTTTAGACATCATCTCTTTTATTGCATAATATTAATACTCTTATATTCCATTTTCTGTGACATCACATCAAGCTCTCTGTTTCTGGTCATGGGTGCCAAGCATCTATCTTTTATCAACATCTCTCGTCCTGATGAGGGCCAGAGTAAGCGTACCAAGGCATTGGTACGTCGGCATGTTATGGCAGATGTTGGCCGTTCAAGGCGTAAAAAGGCGAAATACAAGATTATACCCCTCCAAGTTGCCGCCACAATTACTTCATCAGACGTTGTACCAGTAAACGCCGAAGCAGCTGAATCACTCCCTCTCGTGAGGATGCCGCCGTCGTTTCAAACTTTTCTCACCGGTGGTGATGCTCGTGCTTCAGAACTTATTACTTTCAGTAAGTAGTCTTTATGATAGATACTTATCCCTGAAATTATATTTTAACCACAAGCTATAGTGACGTCTGAAGCTGACTACGTGTACCGTCCGTTTCGGGCATCGTGGTTTCGGATCGGTCTCTCTGATACAGCCGCATTCGACTTATGGCTTGCGCAAGCAGTGGTAATTCGCGATAGTTTATCCCATCAAAAAGATGCAGTCAACTATGATGAAGAATATTCGGATACATCTGAAGCAAATAGATATTACTGCAAGTCCTTGCAACAGCTGGCTACTCGACTCAACAATCGCGAAGATTGTGTAAGCGATGGTGTTATAGCGACTATCATGGGATTTATATGCGTTGATGTAAGATATTCTTTTGCTGGCCATCATCTCGCGAGGAATGAATCAGCCTAACATAGACTCAGACTCGTGTCGGAAATTGGGATCGATATACCGTGCATATGGATGGCCTGGAGCGAATATACCATCTTCGTCATGGATTTGACACTTTAGATGGTGAGATCCCACTAATGGCATTTTGGTGAGCTCAATAAATCTCATAATCCCGGCATCCTTACAGCAGTTAACAAATAAGCAGGGTTGATTTAATGGGTGCATCCATGCTCAATCGCTACCCAAGATTTCCCATCCCAAAGCAGCTGATGAATTCTCAGAGGATAAATAAGGACGACATTCCCCAAACGCTGCGCACTTTGCTTCATCATGCTGAGAAAGTCACTCCTCAAGGCGGGCAGATATACGCTATGTTACGCATGATGGCACCAGTTGTTGCTATAGTGAACCGCAATACTTATGATGCCCTATTCTGGACCGAACCGGCGGTTTTGATCGAAATACTTGGCGTTGCTAGTCATTTTGTGCTGTCAGTGCCTAAATGTCCGGAAGATGATACACAAACAGATTATCCGGTCTTCATGGTGCAGAGGATGGTACAACTTGCGTGTTTGATGATCATGTCAGAGCTCAAACGAGTAGCATCCTTCCACTGGGCAGACATAGGCCCTCTGGGTGATCGCTTCATAATCCTACTGCAGGAATCTACTTGCGAGATTCCTATGGAGCTCAAAAAACTGCGATCTTGGGCAATTGTGACGGCATACTCCTTGGCGCGGCTTGAAATTCGAGACTCATTGCTTGTCGAAGCGAGGCAATCCATGAGTGAGGTCGGCATCTGCTCTTCTGATCAAGCGATTGATTATATGAAGGATACTTTGTGGTTGCAAAGTATCAATCCAATTATATTGGAGAGCTTATTTGTATCTAGCAGTGGGTGATTAGAGCAAAGATGAGTACCAAAAATATACCACGATCAAAATATTGCAACTCTCGTAACTTTCTCTGTCTAGAGACTTTGGTTGGCCGCTGCGTGATATGGCCAGTAGAGGCGGTCGGTACTAGATAGAGGCAAAGGTGGGCTGGATTACATGTATGCACCATCATCACCCCTTACGAGGTATTTTGTAAGAGGAAAATTATAACAATAAGAAAGAGACAAAAATAAACTACAAATTCACAAGAAATAACATTAATGTAATTTTACGATTGAGACAAGCTGCTGCAGTCACACATTTATATCGTGCTGCCCAGAAAGCGATGCGGACTCGGCCGGGCTTACGTTTATCCGCCCACAGGTTCTGATGGCACTATCGTCGCCATTTTCTCAAGAATCAAGCAAAAGAGTTGGCAGATCCCTCCGGCAAACGGCAAATACCCCCCCATCTTCTATACCCTTGCCCGCATCAATTCGACATATTACTCCTGGGAGGGGGCATCAATTGGGCCACACTCTGGATTCGAGCTCAATTCTGACATTGAAGAGCGACCACCATCGCATATAAAACTCAGACCGCACTGCGAAAGCTCAGACGACCAAGGCGACATCTCGATTGCACTTCGCTGCTGGGGAAGCAAAAAGCAGCCAGCCTACGCATCTTGCATCTCCAATTCATCCAAAATGGCCTCTTCTGCTTCCATCACCGGGCTCTTCAGCCGCCTCTCCCTCCTCTCACGAAACACCACCACCACCGCAACCATGACAACAACAACAACCCCACGCCTCTTCTCGACAACCTCAACCTCTCTCGCCCGCAAGGCTCCTCCCCCAGCAGCCGGCGGCTCTGCCCCCAAAGCCGCCCGCCGCAGCCGCCAGGCCCCGAAATCCGAAAACTTCTTCCGCATCCGCACGCTGCGCCGCAACATGTTCTCGCCGGCACCTCCCCCGCTGCGCATGGCTCGCCTGCGATACCTGCGCCACTGGACCATCCACCGCGCCTGGCAGCTCTTCCGCCGGAAGCAACACGAGGCCATTGAGAAGGAGAGGAGCAGGATGCACGCCGGCATGTACAACGCCTGCGAGGAGCTGCGGAAGACGGTTGGGCCTGGATCGAGGGGAGAGGGGTACTTGTACCGAGTTGCGATGGAGAAGAAGGGCGTTTATGGACTTGAGGGTGTGCCGATAGAGTATGCTCGATTCCAGACGGACAGTCCGGCGAAAGAGGCGTGGAACCACGACTGGAAGAGGTAGAGAGTACGAAGTGGATAAACGGGAGAGGAGGAAAGATTGAACATAAAAAAAAGAGAAACGAGATAGACACGTTATGTACGAATATTAAGCATTGTATAGTATTACAGCACATAAGAAAACCTTTACTGGTATCTTGATAACACTGACGTAAGGAACCTGTAAAGTGAGCACAATGGATATACAATTCAACAATTAGTAACATAGGCACGCAGTTGGGAGGCTCGACAATTTTATTGCCAATAGTAGAGTATAAAAATCCCTTCCCCATCATTCACCCTTTTCCGTCCAAAAAAAAACCCCCCCCAATATACCCCAGAGAGGAAAAAAAAAAAGAAAACCAGTTATTGATCTATGCGATCAACCGTATTAGTATAGAGGTTGAAGTCGCTTCGAGTTAGAGCGCTTTTTCTCCGCTGCAACAAAATACGCTTGCCAAAACATCGCGAGAATACAGGATAAAAAAAAAACAAGAGACAAATTTCCAACTGATAAAGCTAACAAGAACAGTGAAGTAAAAAAATGTAGACATCTCAACTCTGGAGTTGAAATTATGTTCTCGGATAGTTGTATGCTTTTATGCGTTGCCTCATATGATGAGAATCAGCCGTATCACCAAAGAGTATCCAATCAAGCTGGTTTAGATGCTGTGAGATGGTAAAGTGTAATATGCTGACACACTTCGCGATAGAGATGAGATTGGAGTATAAGTGCTCGGATAAGCAAGCAAGAGCAAGCTGTGAAGACTCAAACATTGTGTCATAATCTCATTCCGCAACATATGGGCCTGTAATGTGTATTTGGTCACTGCCTTTGTGCCAGACAGTTATACCGAATTCGGGTCGATTCATGAGAGCGGGTTGGCATGTCGTTTTATAGAACGACACAGCAACCGGTGCTTTCCCCCTTCTCGAATGTAAGAAGAGCAGCTCTGGTGGCGGCTTCAAACACATCGTCGACGCCCTCTCCGCTCAAACTGGAACATTCCAGGTATCGCTTGGCTCCAATTTCTCGTGCAACGCCTTCGCCATCGTGGGCAGTAACGAATCGTTGGGATTTCTTGCGCATCTCCTCAATGGCAACAGGATCATCCCGCAGATCTTTCTTCAGCCCGACGAGAATGATGGGTACACCTTCGCAAAGACGGGTAGCCTCTTCGATCCACTATAACAATAACGTATCAGCCCCCAAAAAAGTCCTATCAATATGACATCTGGTGTCGTCGAACCTTGTGCTTGACATTGTCAAGGGAATCGGGTGTATCAACAGAAAAGCCTATTAGGATGACGTGCGCTTTGGAGTAAGCCAAGGGCCGTAACCGCTCGTAGTCCTCTTGACCGGCCGTATCCCATAGGGCAAGCTGCACAGACTTGCCATCTACTCTACAGTCGGTTACGTAGTTTTCGAAGACGGTTGGGATCTAAACCAGCTTGTTAATCTCGGCTCTGCAGGTCCTGCAGGCGCAGTTGGAACTCACATAATGCTATACGAATTATTAGCGACCGCACATGCCATCTATGCTGGGGCTGACCCAAGACCTGGGGATAGGAAACATACTGTAGGGAAATAGCCAAGTGTGAAGACGCTGAGCAGACTTGTTTTACCGCAGGCGCCGTCTCCAATAATGACGAGCTTCCTACACGTTGCGATGGTCAGTAAGCCGGTCCTTATGCAGAGTTGCCGGCGCTCCAGGCTCGACAGTCGCTGTAGCAAAGTCGAGCGCTGGGCTGCGGCATAGAAGTGGTTGGCCTTGATCGCACCTGCGAATGACGTTTTGCGCACTCCCATTCGACATGTTGAAGAGCTATGATGATACGCAGCTGGATGGGCAGTTGGATGGACAGCAGACAGGGCCAGGCGCTGATTCTTGTGCCAAATGGAGCTTCCCCCAGTCCTACGGCCTGTTTGCCGAAGATCTGTGGATGGCAGGACCAGTTAAAGCAGCGGTTCCCCGGGGAAATGCTGCTCGATTGCCGGCTTTTTGTATCTTGGCTTCGGCAACGCCGCTGCTGTGCTGCCTCGCAAAATCGTGCTGTCGCGTCTAGGGGATACGGGTCGACCAGGGCGGTGGAACGGACTGGTTGGTCGCCAGGCGATTCTGTCGGAATACGAGCTGAAGAGGCTCCAGTTAATTCCCTGCGAGTGGTCGGTCGGCTGCAGAGGGACTCGGCCGCGCCAATTGGATTCGATCAAGGCTAGGGGCAGGATCACACAATGACAATTGATGGCGAGACGTTGACGAGAGAGAGAGAGAAAACGACGGCGACGGCGACAGAAAACCAGACCAGAATGCGCAAGCAGCACGGGTTAAGGGGAAACGCTCTAGCTGCACGTAAAGTGTACCTAAGCAGCCAACACCTGTTAGCACGACGTTTCACAAAGCGGTGGATCGAGGCCCGAGTGAGGCTTGGGGCGTGGTCTTACTGCACGCTGCCACGGAGGAGTTCGCACTATCTGGCTTACCTAAAGGGCGAGTTGACCAACCAGCAGCTCGGCCGTCACTCAAAATATGTCTTGATTGGGACGGCAACGGGGCCGCTTACCAGTATGGTACATGCGCCAATGGAAACTGGCCGAAGAAACGGTTGCCGGAAGGGCGGTAGCACCAGCAGTAGTGCTTCATTACGTATGCAGTGATATTTATAAAGAAGAGGAAATCGGCGGCTGCTATTCGTGCCTCGTGCTGTGTCAAATCTGGCAATCAATCTTGCAGCCGCCGATTTGCTCTATCTCTATCTCCCTGTTTCCTCGCACAGCAAGTCCATTACACAGCACTCTTTTTCGGCTGGACAGTACCGATCGTCCGGTGAGGCTGTGCTCAAGCGAATCAACGACCGGCTCCAAGCCATGGTGCAACGGCACGCATAAGAGGGAAGCGCTAGCAAAGTAAACAAACTCTGCATTTGCAAGGCTATTGGACACGCATATGGAGTACATGCGCCAATATGCACCCGTAACGCGTCCCGTATCCTCGCTTGGGCTCCAGACCCTCAGGATGATATCAAGACCCTGAAAAGGAACTGCAGGTGGCCTAATAATACGGGGTCCCCCATTCGGAGGATTTTTTTCTTCTTAGACAATTAAACATGCCTGTATCGAGTGCCTATCTTATCCATCGTCTAAACCCAAGAAACCTAAAGCAGATTATAACCAAGAAAGGACTCACTGCAGGCCAGCCAGAGTCAAAACGGCTTAAAACTCTGCAGGAGCAAAGCTTCTCGGGGCATTCCCGCGAATCGTAGCCACTCTTTGCCCGATCCACTCTGCCTGATTCCCGGCCTACATCACGCACTTCGCCTACTAGACGCAAAAGGTAAGTTATCGGTCTGGGCCGTGTTCGCTGCGAGACGATGCAAATGGTGGGGTTTGGCGGCCTCTGCAGGATTTCTCACCATTCTTCTTATGCACACGCGCAAACAGAGTACGAGAACTTTGGGTGAAAGGTGAGCTTACCCCGAGGTCTTGGGATGGCGCAAGGCAGAAACAGAACCGTCCCAAGGCTTCTCGAGCCTTGAAGGGCACCGTACAGAACCATTCTCGAAATACCGTCGATGCATGCTGACCCATATCAGCTGCTCAACTGAATGATCTTGTCCCAAAGTGGCGCCGCTGCAGCGAGGGTAGCCTGACGTAGAGCACGAGGATCTCTTCTCGATACGGAAAGCGCTGTAGTATGTACTGTAGTATCTCGATTGCGGCTCGCGAGTAATATGTACCTTAGAACACAATTTACTAAGTGATATCCGATTTATTACGACATATGTTGCATGTCATCGTACAAAAAGCCCAAGCATCTGCCCTTATTCAGAAAATCATGCGCCGTCTATTACAAAGAAGACGGTATCATTCTTTAAGGCGTTTCACTTTGTGTGTATACCTAGACGGTACGGTAATCAAGCATGAATCCAACGCCATCAAGGTGCATGCAAGCTGACCTACCCAGTGCCTATTTAGTCACATCACTTACATTTAATGATGCCGGAAGAATGTTTTCAGTCACTGCGTCCGGGCCGTATTTATGGCAGGATTACCGTATAATGTCCGTCATCGGTGTGCCCACTCAGTCACAATGGGCCTATAAGCAACAAGTATGTAGTATATGGCTTTGGTGCCCGACAGCTCCGCTACCCCTTGCGTCCAGCTTTCTTGATACTTGTCGTACATGCACGGGAGGCTGGAACGAAGAGGCAATAGTAAGAGCGTTGCCCAGCCGAGGGTGAATTTCACCACCCGCTGTTATAGATAGCAATGTTTACCGTGCTCTGCCCCCGATGTATATCCTGCGTAGATAGACGCCACTTGCCAACAATGATGATGTAGTGAGTAAGAGCATGAGATTGCTTTATGTAAGTCATGCGGCAGTCCGGAGCCTCGATCCATGTTTTATTAGCCAAAGCAGGGCAAAGCGACAGCAATACTAGGCACATTATTTGTTTGTGCCAAGCCAGCGCGCTGTCCCTGCGCTGGGGGTACCAATGCGGACTACGGGGTACAGACACGCGCATTCCAGAGACAAAGGCTGCGCTGCTCATCAATGCACATCACAACGTACCGCTCCCTTGTTCTTTGTACTGCAGCTGGCCATAAAGGTTCCCTGCCCGCCACCTTTCAGGCAGTGTTTGCGCAACAAGCGCCCTGTAAGCCCGCTAGCCCCAGCGCCTCAGGCACAAACTGGCAGATTCCGGCCTTGAATTGGGCGTCACGTGCCTCTGCACGACCTAAACCAGCGCGAAAACTGAAGGACGGCTGTCAGCCCCGGTTTTCGCCAGCCTCAACAGGGACAACCACTCTTGCATAACAAAAGTACATGCCGCTATGTAACTACACCACGGTGACTTCCATCGAACTCAGGCCGTCCAAAGCATCGCCTGCTCCTCCCCATACCCCATCGCCACGCATTCGACGCGAGCCCCCCGACGCGCCGCATCTCAATCTCTTGCACAGGCACTCGAGCCGGGGCCTTTGAATACCCCCACTGGCGTCATTGCTGACCTAACCCTGAATTGCGGATTGTGAGTGCCTCATTTTGAACCGCCGGGATATCTCCACCAAACAGGCCAGCCGCAACAATTTCACGGCAAACACCCACCCTCTCGCCCGCCCGCCCTCGTGCTTGCCCGCAGCTCTTGATCGGCCTCGTGTTCTCTGCTTCTCGGCCCAAGTACTTCGACGACTGACTCTCTTTCTCTTTCTCTGCTGCAGGCTGCGTCGTTTTGAGCCGCCCTGGGCCCTGTGTCCCGAGACCCTTGATGCTCTCGACTGCCTCGCTGCCGTAGATTTACGATGCCGGCCCATCATCAGAAACCGGCTCCCCTCGTGCCGGCATCGCCTCGAAATACTGCCAAATATACTAACAAGGACGGCTCCAAGTTCATCACCGTCCCCAAGGGCAGCCCGTCAGACTCATCTTCTCAGCCATCGACACCCACCATCGCGAAACCCAACAGCGCCCTGCCGCCTCCGGATTCCACAGGCCTCGATACGTCGGCGCCGACTGTTAACCGTAAGAAGCAGAAGCGACGGCAAAAGGCCGCGGCGAAGGCTGCTGCTGCACAAGCCGTCAACGGCCATACCAGCCCCGCTCTCAGCTCCGATAAACCGACGCCCGCAGAATACGAGCTTGTCGCAAGTGACGAGGATGATGATGTTTGTTATCTAGCTGAGGACGTCGAGCCTACACCTACAGCGAACGGTCACGCGATAGAAACTAAACCTAGTAAAAAGAACAAGAAAAAGAAGAAAAATAACGGTGCTAGCGTTGAGGCCGAGGAGGCTTTGACGTCAAAACACCAACACCAGCAGCACAATCACCACCACCACCATCACCATCGCCCCCATATTTACCACAATGATGGCCCTGCGCCAGCGACTCAAGTGCCGCGAGGCTCTGGAATGTCTAAGGATAAGATATGGAGCACTAGCAATCACGAGGAGCGCGAGCGTATTAAAGAGTTTTGGCTAGGCTTGGGCGAGGATGACCGGAAATCCTTGGTCAAGGTCGAGAAAGACGCCGTACTGAAGAAGATGAAGGAACAGCAAAAACACACGTGTAGCTGTACCGTTTGCGGAAGGAAGCGCACCGCCATCGAGGAGGAGCTGGAAGGTCTGTATGATGCATATTATCTCGAATTGGAGCAGTTTGCAAACCAAGGAGAGGGCCCCGCCATGCTACCTCCTCCACCCCGAGACTTCTCAATCCGCCCACCACGAGGTATGCCGGGGGCATATACGCGGCATCCCCCAGCCCGCGGGCGAATAGTAGAGCACGTCGGCGACGACGACGAAGAATTAGAGGAAGCCTACAGTGACGACGAAGCGGAGGACGACGAGTATAGCGACGATGAACCACCGGAAGAATTTCACGGCTCTCCTGACCGAGACGTAGCTGATTTCTTGACGTTTGGTAACAGCCTCCAAGTCAAGGGTACGCAACTTCTTGATTCTCTTCTGCACAGATATGGTAACATGGACTTAGGCGGCATTCTCACCGTTGCGGATGACCTACTCAAAAACGACGGCAGACGCTTCATCGAAATGATGGAGCAACTTGCGGAACGTCGAATGGCCCGAGAAGAAGACGCGAGAGACTTCGCCCGCGGCTACGGTCATCCGAACGGCTCATACTCCACTCCTCACAATCACCCTCCTCCCGAAGACGATGACTACGAGGACGAAGAGGAGGAGGAGGAAGAAGACTATGACGATAGTCAAGATGAGGAGTATGAGGACGAAGAGGTATACTACAACCCGTCTATGATGCCGTCCAAGTTCCATACTGAGTGCTGTTGCCAGGACCCGATGACAGAAGAGCAGCGAATGGAAGAAGGACGACGCATGTTCCAGATCTTCGCAGCCCGCATGTTCGAACAACGAGTACTATCCGCGTACAAAGAGAAAGTGGCCAAAGAGAGGCAAGAAAAGCTACTAGAAGAGCTGGAGGAGGAGAGTCGAGCGGTGGATGAGCAAAAAGCCAAAAAGGCCAAGAGCGCTCAGAAAAAGAAGGACAAGGCTGCTCAAAGGAAGCAAGCGCTTGCTGAAGAGAAGGCTCGTAAAGAGGCCGAAAAGGCCGCCGAGGAAACTGCCCGAATCGAAGCCGAGAAGAAGAAGATTGCTGAGCAGAAACAGAAGGCCGAAGAGAAACGAAAACAAAAGGAAGCCCAAAAGAAGGCCGAAGAAGAGGCACGACTAAAGAAAGAAGCCGAACGACTACGGCGGATACACGAGCAGAAGGAAAAACAAGCCGAGCAAGAGCGAAAAGCGCGCGAAGCCAAAGAGCGAGAAAAGAAGCTCAAGGAGGAGCAGCGCCTAAAGGAGCAAGAGGCTCGTGAGCAAAAAGAGCGGGAAGCCAAAGAGCGTAAAGAGAAACAAGAACGCGATAAGCGAGAAAAGGAGGCCAGGGCCGCCAAGGCCAAGAAGGAAGCTCAAGAGGCGGCAGAGGCTGCCAGCAAACAGCATCAACAACAATTGCTGCAGCAGCTTCAGCAGGCCAAGGAAGAAAAGGCAGCTCCAAAAGCTTCCTCTGTCCAGGTATCCCAGACACAGCCTTCACAGCCTGCCAAGCGTGGAAGTAGCCAACAGCAACAGCCTCAGCAACAGCATCCTGTTTCGCTGCCCGCCGTCTTACCCCAACATCCTCCTAATCCAGCCAGCTTCGTTTCACCCAAAATCGCGGTGGCAACTCCGGTAATTCCCAAAGCGCCAACACCTATACGGCTGAGAACGGCATCTCAACAGCACGGTACGGGTCCGGCCAGCTCATCAGACTCTCAAGGGGCATCTGCTCCTAGCCAGAGCGCGTCTCCACATTCAACGACGCCGGCGTATACCAGTCCTAGCTCAACAGAGAGACGAATCAGCGGAAGCACTCCCGTCACAATACTGCCAACTGGGATGTCGGTTACGCCGCCTGGGCTGCCACCACTCAAAGGACCAAGCCCTTCAGCCCAGTTCCAAATGCCCATGATGGGCATGCAGCCCCCTCCAGGTTTAACTGGTCATCAACCTCCACCTGGATTCCCTGGTCGACCAAATCATGATCCAATATTCCCTGTCGGGTTCAGGCCTAATCCTGGGCATAACATGATGATTCCGCCGCCCGGCATCAATAGTCCCACTGGTCGCGGATATCCACCTGTCACTATGCCCCCTCCGGGATTCTCTCAGCCAACAAGCGATTTCCCAATTGGTGGCCAAGGCTACCCCATGCCTGCTAGAGACGGATCTGTTTTAACCAACGGACGTCAGGGCTCTATAGGTTTTGATAGCTCACCCAGCACTCCTCTGCAAGGCTTTGGACGACCGGCGCCAATAGGTAGGCCAGGTAGCATTGGCCAAGGGTATTCGCACGACAAGGATGAAGATACGCAACATCTGGGAAGCCGTGTTCTTGTTGAGGATGATGAGCCACTGGGCTCTGATGCTAATGGCGGCGGCTTGCGCAACCACCCACCAGGGCCACGAACCGGTTTCGCTGCGGGCCCCTTTATCGACTCGGGATTCCCAATGGGTCACAACCCTTGGGCTCCGATCAACAGCCCCCCGCAGCCTTTTCCTCCCAGCACTGCTGCACAGCCGTTTCCTCTGCCGGGATTTGGAAGCCCCGGATGGGGCCCTCCAAGCGGCCCCCCTGGATTCCATGTTGGTTCACCTAATGGGATGGGGTCTATCCGATCGCATGCGCAACCTCGCCATGTAACTGTCCGCCTACTACTCTCCCAGGCATGCAAAGACTTGATAAACACGCCTTCCGCAGACAAGGAGGGATATGTTGATCTGGTCAGCATCAAATCGCACGTGGAAATGGTGTCGGGCGATTCGAGCATCTCGGAGCAAGATCTATTGAACCTCTGTGATACGATGGGCAGTTCATCCAATGGAGGAGGGTCCTTTGACGTCAAGCAAGACATGCTCGGGCTGAGGAGGGTACGATGGGTTCCCGACACAGATGAAGGCCTGAATCCTCACTTTCGGGCTGTTGGGGCCCCTGGTGAGATTGGCAGTCCCTTGGTAGGCCACGCTTCATTGCGGGGAGTTTAGACGAGTCCCGGCAAAAGACGGCGCGAGAAGACTGAAGAGAGCCCCTCTCGGCGGAAGAATCTCCTTGAGCGACTCGGCGTCACCAACGGTCCATCTGCAGATTACCGACCGAGACCGGTCACAACAGCAGATCATATTGAGCAGCCATCCATAAATACGATTTTGGACCTGATGGATCGGACCTCTAGGCAGAGCAATACGATAAAAAGTCACAGGAAGGGCGTCAGCGAAAATTTTGGACTGAGCTTTTCCCGTGAGGATACCGCTACTGATGATACCAACAAACTAGATACTTGGGTAGGCTTCTACAATCCTCGCACCAACGACAGAAGATCTCTAGGGCCCTAAAACTGGAATGGGAAGAATAATCTTTATGCTGTCTTGTCCTTTTTTACAATGAAGGGACAGACAGGGAGGAAGAGAATATGAATTCAGCGAAGCCGATGCTGCTTTCAGCGCAGAGCGCAAATGCCGGGCTGTGGGAATAAGCGACTCATCAAGGATCAATTGGCATGGCGCGTGCGCATGTTTCCTATATGTGAATTAGACGTGTGGATTATTATTTGGGGGGAAAGACACAAGAGTAGCAAAAGTGCGAAAGCGTGTCTACATACATACCATCCTCGGGATAGTTGTACTCAATCATAACTTTTTGTCCAGCCATTCATTAATTGGTCTTATTTTCCGCCATGTGAAATTATCCATGAACTGCCATCATTCGCGTACATAAAATCCTCTCTAACTTGGCTCTAGTTCCTGAGACTTCCCGAGATCTTAGCATATATTTTTGGGCAGTGTGATGATAAAGACAGAACAAGCTTATCTAGGCGCATGGTGGGGTAAGTTGACGATGCTTCGGTATTGGCAGGTGCGGCGGCCGCGATTGCACACATGTTCTCGCGAAACCCGTGAACGAGAGAAAAATAGAGAGAACTTTTGTGTCTAACATGGAAATTCCTTCTAGCTTTCTTTAGTTTTTTCTTTTCTTTATTTTTTATTTCGATTAAAAACAATTTATTTTTCAAATATCTAAATCAAACCCCCCCAAAGATCAATGCTGCTTCTTTATGTAACGTCAGTTCTTCCCGTTTCCTACCCGAGGCTCGCCTCATTTTCTAGCTGGAATGTCTTTTTATGATATGTGCCCGTCTTGCCAAAGCACGAGAAGCAGCAAGGATGCTACCCACGTATGTGCACCCGTCTTGTTCCCTGTAACCCACGGCTCGAAGAGAGCAACATGATGCGCCGAAAAAACAATAAAAGTAAAAACAAGACATCAATCAAAAGTGCTGGTCCTCCCTGAATGCCGTGCGTCACACAACGTCTCGACCGTTTTCCTGTTCTCTAACCACCTCAAGCCTGCTTGGTGTTAGCCCGTTGCCACGACCTATTCTGGCTTTCTAAGACTGGGCGCGGTCGGTGAAGGGGTCACCTCCCTCTTGGCGCATCAAGGGAGCGCGGGCTTCGGCGGCTCGAGCCTTCTTTGTCTGGGCGCGAGCGAGAGCGGTGGCCTCGGCACGGGCCTCGAGCTGCTTCTGGTGGCGACGCTCTCGGCAGCAAGCAAAGGTCAGGAAGGTGATGCCGATGACGATGAAGGCACCAAAAACGATAGCGATGATGATGCCGGCAACGCCGAGGCTGTCTTGCTTCTTCATGCAGACGGTAGTGCCCTGGCTGTCCATGGAGCACATGAGGCCGGGGGCACAGGCGCTCTGGGCAACTTCGGTGGGCACACATGTGAGGGTCTTGAGGACACCCTTGTCAGTCTGAATATCGCAGGACGAGGTCTTGACGGTGGAGGTGGCGAGACACTGGAGAGTGCCATCACGAGCCCAGTGGGTTGGTGCCGGGGCGGCAATAGGGTTTCGGGCAGCGACTGTCTTCTCTGCTCCCTCGAACACGCCGCGGTATCGCTTCCTCAGGTCTCCCATCTTGGCGAATTCATCGCATCTCTGCAGTGCGTATTTGGCCTCGGAGGCGGCCTGGGCCGCTGAGCATCCGGCGTTGGAATAGCAGGCCTCGACGTCGCTGATGTCGGAGCCGGTGATTTGTGAGAGGCAGAATTCGAGGTTGGTTGGGTTGCTGCAGTCGGAGAACTGGGCCAGATCCCGGCTGTGCTGAGCGAAACATTCCTGCTGAGAGGCGGCAAGGGCGCTGCCGCTGAGGGCGAGAGCAGCAATAGAGGAGAGTCTCATGGCGAAGAGCGTTTGGGTCGTGTCGTGTTGCTACTGACTGTAGAGGGGAACAATGAGTTTCAAAGCCGCAGCCAAAGTCGGGTGCTGAAAAGACGGCGGGATGGTGGGTCTCGAGGTTGGTTTAGCTTACAGAAGGCTTTTGGGAAACGAAGGTGTTCCGGGTCGGAAAACAACAGAGACAGGCTCGCGAGGAACGAAAGATGGGAGATGGATCGCCAAAAAGACGGAGGTGGTGCCAGAGCAAAATACTGGCAGAGGCGGTTCTGTTAACACGAAAAAGGAGTCGAGGAGAACCTGTTTGACGGGGAGCGGCACTTGTCCCCTTTGAGTTAGGGGTCTTCAGTCAGACCCAAGGCTGACTGGGGCTGGGTTTGAATGATCCAAACAAGGGGGGGGCAGCAAGATTAGCCCCAAAGGCTGCGAGCCATGGCCTTTTAGGGGACAGCACAGCGCTGATGAGACGCTTACACGACGCCATCAAGGGCTGTGCAGTGCAGGCCGCGGGAGGTGCTGGTGCCACAGCCGCAATTAGCACGCATCGCAGCTGGGAGCCCTAGTTTATTATGATCACGACGACGGACGCGCGCAACGCCGCAAAACAATTTTTTTTTTTTTTTTTTTTTTTTTTTTTATATTTATCAGTTTAATTCCAGAGACTGGCGTGGAATAATGGAAAGAGGTGCTTATCACTTGCTGCTACTGCGAAACGGTTTTGGGGGGCTGCAGTGCCTACGCCGGCTTCATTTCCTGTGCGGACCCGAGCTGAGTCTAAATCTACGATTTGCTTCCATTTTTAGAGTCTTTTGGCGGCGGGTGGCAGATGCCGGGCCATGTGAAAGCATCAGGCATGCCAAATCACGC
This sequence comes from Trichoderma asperellum, assembly GCF_020647865.1. Taxonomy (NCBI): domain Eukaryota; kingdom Fungi; phylum Ascomycota; class Sordariomycetes; order Hypocreales; family Hypocreaceae; genus Trichoderma; species Trichoderma asperellum. Next base: position 6,748,597 of record NC_089415.1, on the reverse strand, counting down.
TGTGGAATCAATCAAGCAATCGCGCAAACCCGGCAAGGGCATTTAATGAGAATATCTCGGTGTCATCTTTTGTCTTATTCCGCTCCCTGCCTTTTCCTTCTCTCAGCTAGTTTTTCTTCTTCTTTTTTTCTTCTTCTTCTTTTTTTTCCCTCTTTGATTTTTTACGGGGGTTTTTTTTTTTTTGGTCGCAGGTGTGAGCTACGGAGTTCATCGGGCGATATAAGCGGCCCATCCTCCTGACCCCATCGACAGGCTCTTAATCAGCGCTACTTGTGGCTCGCTAATAATAAACCCTTTTCCATCCTACGCCAATGTGCACCATCCTCGTTTTATTGTCATGCTGTTTATATAAATTACCGTAGTAGCAATAACTGTGCTTCATTCTAGATACTTGCTGGGCTGAGGGAGATGGAGGGGAAGACAGCAGCGTTTGTTATCTCCAATTCAGCGCCACTACCATGAGTTGACCCAATAATACTGTAGAGCCAAAAGGATGCCTGTACCAGGCGGAAACGGCTTATCAGTGTCAGAGCCTTGACTTGACCGTGTACACTGTACACGAACGGAGGATGAATAATCAACATGTACAAGAGCCCAACCTGATGCGAATGGGCAGTGCTGCAGCTCATGCGGCGGGACTGCGACTGTCTGGCATGTCGCGCGGTGTACAAAGTACGTGTACCTGTCTACTATCTAGGTACCTACCCTACCACAAAGTCGATGGCCAAATTTACATGCAATGGCGAAGCGATATCATCTGACCCATGTACCCTTTTGCTTCCATTCCCAGTTCCATCTATTCGCTTGCGAGACGAAAGGGGTGTCGATTTGATAAGCAAAAGGCACGTCGGTACGTACCTATCTAGATATAGTACCTGCACTTGCGTACTACAGCGGTGTTCAGATATCGTTGCGTCGACGTCATCGTCCGCGACGCCTGAGACGCTATCCAGCAGCTTCCAAGGACTTTTTGGCCGCTGGCCGGAAATGGAACTCGTCACTTACGCAACGCCAACGCAAGCTTCGGTTGTTTATAAGAATTGATATAACCTTTCCTCCTCTTCCTCTTCTCTTCTCTTTCTTCTTCTCCGTTTCAATTCCACACTTGGATCCACAACAACACGCATCAATCATTTAACACAGTCAAACACCAAGACTACTTCGAGAAGCAGGACTTCAATTCTAGCTGCTTTGTTAATTCATCACTGCGCAATCATCAACAGCCACAATGCCTCTCGTCGTGCCCGGCATCATGACCAGCCCCGAGGACAAGACCCAGGAATGGGCCAACAAGCTCGTCGGAAAGACCTTTTCCGAGACTGAATCCAACGAGACTGTAAGCGATTCTACCTGTGCACTTCTGCGCTCTGTGCTTCTCGATATGATTTCATCACGCCACCCCTATACGAGTGGGGGTAAGTGAATAAACACCTGCTAACGAAGCTGTTAAATGGAAAACAGATGTTCTGCAAGCGGGACTTGCCGGAGACGCATCGCATCATCAAGCCCGGCCAGCCTGTGACCAGAGACTTTAGGCCAGAGAGACTGAATGTGCATTTGAAGGAGGATGGCACGGTGTCGCATGTCGTTCACGGGTAGAGTGGTGTAGCCCGCTGAGGTTGCGGTGACGGTGGTTTGTTAGCGGTGGAGGAGCTCATACCATACGGCAATAATTGGGTTCCATCATGGGTGTCATGTACACTACGATTATTAATGAGATGACGGGATTATCAAATACAAAAATTAAATTAAAATTCCCTTCTCGCCAAAATGTATTGGTTTTTTTTTTATAACTATCCTTTCTTCATGGCTGCATTGATCAATGGGCTGTCGCGCTACATAGCTCTGCTTGAAGCTCCCCCGCTGATTGCATGTTCTGCCACTTGCCCCGCCATTTCTCTATCTTATCCATCGCGGGGCTGTCAATAAACTCCAAACTGCTGCCGTCAATTGTGACTCCAGTCCACCATCCAACCATCGCTATCACGGCAAACCACCTCTCCCTTGTATTTGCGATTTTCGACGCAATTTATCTTCTTCTTTATTCTTGGAAACACACTAGTCCATTCGTTTGTAGCTATACCCGCAAAAATGTTTAAAAAAGAGTACGCGTGCCCTCAATCCAAATCTTCTCCTCCCTCTTCTTCTCCCCAAAATCAAAAGAAAAAATGCCCTCTTTAAAGCTAACTCAAAGCGTCCCCTCTCTCCAGTCTCCAAGGCGCCCCCAAGCAAAAGCTCAAATCCTCGGCCCAGCGCGCGCTGCGCCAGTCCCTCCTCGCCACGTACCCGCTCCTGACGCCGCACATCGAAGAGATCCTCCCCAAGAAGGGCTCCCTCGAGAGCATGAAGCTGCCCGACCGCAACACCCTCTACGTGCTCGACTCCGTGCCGCTGTTTTACCAGAACGACGGGTCCGACCTGCTGCCGCACCTGAAGCTCGTGCACCGCTTCCCGCAGGCGTTTCCTAGCATTCGGATCGACCGCGGAGCCATTCGGTTTGTGCTCTCTGGAGCGACGCTGATGGCGCCTGGGTTGACGTCTGCGGGGGGCAGGTTGCCTGTGGATGGGGGGAAGCCGCTGGAGGAGGGGAAAGAGATGGAGCAGGGCATTGTGGAGGATGGGCGGTGGAGCAGGGAGCTGGCCAAGGGAGAGCCTGTGGTGATTATGGCGGAGGGTAAGGAGGAGGCTTGTGCGGTTGGCACGCTGGCTGCTGGGACGGATGAGGTCAAGGCCAAGGGCAAGGGGCCTGTGGTGGAGGATGCGCATTTCTTGGGCGATGGGCTGTGGAATTTGAACACGGCGTGAGTGAGGTGTAGCGAGTGATGGATGTATGTATAATGCTGCATAGAGGAGGATGGAAGATGGAGGGATGGGAGGTTTTCTTTTTTTTGTCTTTGTTGTTTATGGTTTGTTAAGGATATATGGGATGAAATGATATATGCGCAGATTTTATGTGATGTAAATGCGTGACGGGACTGGGGAAGCATATCCATGAGTTGTATATGAGCATATCAGCCAGTTTACGACTATGCCACTGGGAATTATGCTTCTGTATTGCTACGAGAACATATAAGAATAGTGAGGCCTTGTCCAGCATAGCTCATGAATAGGAGACTTGATCTACTTGAGAGATCAAGCGTATCCCCCCACACACAAAGAATGTGAATTGAACCGTATTGTTGGACAACGTAAAAGAAACCTGCTTGCTATCGTTGAGCCCAAGTTTGAAATGATCACGACTGCCGCGAAGTTTCATTGACTTGGAATCGCCAAGATAACCTTTAGCATCTGAGAGGGTCTTGCCTCACCCTGAAACCAGATCTTGAAAGATGAAGATGTTCATCCTGTGGGCCGAATATTATAGGTATATGCGTATAAAAGATTGCAACACCCTTATTCATTATGAGAAGGTCTGAGTCCCATCCAGATCCTAGCAGTCAGTTCATACAATTTCTGGTCTTGATTACAATCATAAAGAGACAAGCTGTTGGCACCAGTACCAGAGAGCCTGATATTGTGCCCGTTAAAGCTAACAGTTTCTCTTTTGATTCTTGTCTCACATTCAATGCGAAGCCACCAACTTATATCTATCCCAAACACGTCAGATTAGAGCATGAGAACATTGAATCTGGAAACACAAAATTCGCCATGGCCACAATATTCCAATATTGGATTTTCGTTGCGACCAAATTGATTACTGTTTAAACCCAAAGGACGGTGACGGTCCTTTTTTCCTACTGAGATTGACGGCTATGAGCCTCGCGCCGCCTGGCTTAGCAACAATTATCCCGAGACGCATTTGAAAAATTGTAACACTAGTCAATTGACATTCAAGTTTAGCCAACATTGTTTTGGCTATGGAAAATAAGCCTTGGGACAACCACCAAATCTATACAAAAAGTAAAAGTCACGAGGCATGCCCTTTCCATTTCTGTTCGATGCTTGGATAGCCAATGCATTTGCAAATATCATAGCTTTGATATAGTTCAACATATGATTATTTCCCCTACATTTTTCAAGAGCAAAGTTGGTTGCAATGGTGCATAGAAGCAATTTCATATGTGTCTTGAGAGCAAATAGTATAGATCCCAATGTAGACAATACTCTTCTAAGATTTGTACAGTAGATCTGGCTTCCATGTGGCTATTGGGCTTGCGTTCACACTAATGTTTAGCTGTATATACATAAGTTTGCGGCGATAATGCATTTTATATCTAGAATAATATAGTCATTGAATCGTACAATCATCACCCACATATTATGCTTTTGATAATACCCTGATCATAGTTTGCTCCGCATAAAACAATGACGCTCGTTTGGCCAGCCAGACTCTCCACAACCTTGTTGAAGCCAGCAAGAGCAAGAGCCGCAGAGCCTTCAACAATCATATTCTCTTCAAAAGCAAGCGCCTTCAAGGCGGCTTTAATCTCCTCCTCATCACATTCGACGACTTGGTCTATCACAGATATTGCCAGTGGGAGCGTGATTGTATCGTCATCGATGCCTCCGGCAACAGCATCTGCCACGGTGCTCTTATGTTCTGTTTCGACTACTTGGCCTGCGGCCATGGACTCGGCCAAAGCCTTTGAGTTGATTGCTGAAACGCCATACACTTTTGTACGCGGACTGAACGCCTTGATAACTGACCCAATGCCGCTAATCAGTCCACCGCCGCCCATGGCAACAAACACATTGTCCACTCTCTCGGCTTGTTCAAGAATCTCAAGAGCAATCGTTCCTTGTCCGGCAATCACGCCGGCGTCATTATACGGCGAAACATAGGTATAATCCCCCGAGGCCGCAAGTCGCTGCGCGTGCTGCTCAGCCTGGCCAGGATCATCCCCAGCCAAGATGACGTTCGCTCCATATGACTTGATCTTGGCCAGCTTTGCAGGTACAACCGAATGAGGGACCACGACAGTGAGCTTCCGAGAGAGGGCCTTTGCCGCACACGCAGCGCCAATACCGTGATTTCCCGACGAAGCGGTGATCAAATTCCCGTCGGCGGGATGGATAGACAGCTTGGATGTTGCGCCCCTGATTTTGAAGGAGCCTGTGAGTTGGAAATTCTCTGCTTTGAACAAGACGTTTGCGCTGTTGGCTTTGCCTGCCACACGGGCTGGGATGAGGGGCGTCTTGTAGATGTGTTGTTGAATGCGGCTTCTTGCCTGGACAGCATTGGCTGCAACTTGCAAAACGTTATCCGACATTTTGTCTTGGTGAATGGTATTTCTTGGAGGGTGAATAATTTAATAAAAGTGCCTATGATGCAACGAGAAAGTTAGGAATAAAGTTAGGAAGTAAGGGGTTTTCCAACGAATATTCAGGCAAGTGACTTGATCTGTACTTACTAATTAATTAACAAGGTCTGTCCAAGTAAAGTCAATTATCTTCTCCCATGAACATCCTCAATTCCTAAAATATTGGCCTTGGCAGCAATTTAGCTTCTCTTCTATAGGTGAATCGCTATTAACCGCAAATAGTTCAGCTTATATAGAGATTCCGAGTCAATAAATTTTGCCAGATCCTAGATCACAATGAGTCAATCTGCAACCCGCATTGGCTTGAGATGTTCGGATATTTCAGCGGAATTGAATAAATGTTTAGTGAACTGTTAATGCGGGGTGACTAAGAATTAAGCTCAGACAGAACTACTACTCTTCAGGAAACTAGCAATCTCTTTTCTGGTCGAGAAGTGTGTGTGGGGATCCCTATAATTGACAGGGCGCGCCTTGCACCTTTGCGCGATGTTAGTCATCGATACCGGGACCGGCTACGACCCATTTAGCTGATACCAGCACCGTTAATATTTGTTGACAACATTGTTCAGCTGTGTTCGAGCTGAACTCCGGTGAAGTGGATACATTTCGTCACGCCATTGCTGTAGATTAAGATGTATTCGAGAGTTGGTAATTGAAGACAAAGTTGACTGAAGTTGAAGCTATTCTGTTCAGAGTATAGAGGTCAACATTCTCCCTGTTCTCTTACCCATATTCCTCAATTATACTATGTTTTTCACCTTCAGAAGTTCCGCAAGGTATTTGTCAGTGGGATAGTGTTTTCTAGAATGTCTTTCAACGTCAAGTAAATTGTTGTTTGGCGCAATAGAAATCGCCTTTTTTTGTTGTGAAAATACATGTCAAAACTGTATCTTTGAACTTAGTAGTTGAGAGAGAGAGTTGACGAATTCGAGCTATTGATAATAACTGTCATTCGCCATTTTTATTTCTTCCGTACTTCTAGCTATGCCACGTCGAATCTAGGCGGGATCGATTATCCATGGATTTCTGAGCTCACCCTCTATACTATCCACTAAACCAATTTTTCCTTAACTCTGCTGGTGTCGAAAGTAAATGTACCAAGCGGCATATGCTAATAACTGCTTGAAGACCATTGGGATGTTAAAATATGCCCTGTAGTTGAGCGTGGACACTGTGCAAGTTTTCGGGAGTTTTCTCTCCCTACTAACAGCTGCTGCAATGTCAAAAGATAAATCATCTATACCTTGGATAGATTGATCAGAGTATAAAAAGAAAAGTAAATTGTAAATCGAGATGAAAATTTCGACATAATGTGCGAATATGATAAAGATTTCTTGTGTAGATTTTAAAAGAAACCTAAATTTCGTCGCAGACGAAAAAGATATAACACAAAGCTTTTCGCAATCCTATAGAGAAAGGAGAGATCCTGGAATGCCGGCTTATTTGTGCCATTATAAATCGAAAATCGAAAATCGTGAAACGTAAATCTTGAATCGTAACTTGTACAGTAAGATAAAAGAGAAGCTATGCTTTCGCATTGAATGAGGATATCTGCGTTTTAAAATTGTCGAGAAAAAAATATAGGACGAGAAGGGAAGACCGATGCATCAGTATATGACGATAATGAAGGTCATTTGAGGAAATAAGGCGAAATGAAAAGCATAAAGCTTCTGAAATAGCGTAAGACTAAGTGGAAGTAACAGCATTAACCTGCCGGTGCTGCTTCTGCATGGATTGTCTCCTCTTCAGCTGGATCGAGAGCTGTATCAGGAGCACTCATTTGAATTTCGCTGTGTTGGCGAGAAAATCTAATGATTTCCGGGAGCTGTGCAAAATGAACGCGCCGGGTCTCACGGCGGTGCGCTGATGGAGGATTATTTTCAAGACTGGCATCAATTTCCTCAACAACAGAGGGAATGCCTAGAGTAGCTGGTGTGACTGGCTGCTGTTGTGCTTGCTGTGCCTCAAGCGCATTCACCAACGCACTTCCACGCGCTCGAGCAGCCTCGAACTCTGCTCGCTCCCGGGAGGCATTATTCCCATCACGACCCAGCGGCCCAAAGAGGCGATTCTGCGCATCAGGGCTCAACCAGCTTGCGTCCCGAAAGCCTGCCAAGCGGTAATAGTGATGCCACCAACTACGGTAGTCCGCGTTGGCCGTCACGCCAGCTGAGTTTCTGCGAGCCGTTGCGGAAATATCGAGCAGCATTGTAAATTCTTGCTTGAAACGAGCTGTCAACGTCGGCCAAATGTCTTGCGGAATGATGCAGCAGTATAACGCGATCAAATCGTGCTGAGTGAGCATCTTTTGGATAGAGTTATGCTTCTGAGAAAGTTCCCAGGTGCGATACAATTCCTCTGATCGGTATGTGTAGTGACTGTGATCAAGAGCATGGCAATCATCAGGCACATTCGGGTCATAGTGCATGATTCTTCTGACGATGTAGCGATAGGCGGTATCTCGAAGCTTCTTGCGGTCCTCTATCATGCCCCATCTCTTGGCGAGATTGATTGCATAGCAAAGCTTGACCAAGTTCAACCCACTCTCAGTACCATGAAGGCCAGAGATGGTATACACACATTCAAGTAGAATGGTAAAAATCTCGGGGTTGGCATCAGGTATAGACCAGCCCTGCGGCGGCGGCTCGAAGACGGTAAGGGCAGACCAGAACGGGTACTCTGATAAAAGCTGCGTCGGCAGTCTGAAAGGCTTGCCTCCAACGCGAATCCAAAGAAATTCTCTATTTGGTCGCGTTAGTAGAGCCTTACGTCGCAATATAAATGTGTATCACGCACTCTGTCATCCACTGTCCATCAAGGGGGCGGTTATTACGCGCTGGAGGAATAATTTCCTGTTTGAGAGAAAGTTAGCAAATATTCCTCAATCAAGGGAATCAAAGAAATCAAGGAAATCAAGGAAATCGTACGCGACCTGGAAAATTCCAGTTATATTGCTGCCCTCCTTGCGGCGCATGATAATCAGGTTGCCTTTGCGGCAACGGGAGCTGCCTTGGCTGCCTCAGGTCATCAGGCCTCCGCTGCATGCCGGCGTGAATAGGATTTCCTGATCGAAGAGTCTCCTGCACTCGACCCGCAGGCGCTGACGAAGGAACAAAGGGGGGTTGTGGGTTTTGTTCCATCGTAGCGGCAGGCCCTTGAGGAGGGTTCGATCCCAGAGGGTTGGGATGGTTGAAGGGCCTGGACTGCATAGGTTTTAAGGGGGGGATTTTTTGTGGGGAAGGGCTTGAAGAAGAGGCCTCTGTTCTAGGAAGCGGTTCAGTGGGAGGAGGCACTTGTGCCTGAGGCCGGGGGCTGATTTGAGGATTATCATTACTGCAGCGAGGAGTGAATTCGGAACGGAATACGGGAGAGGGCAAAGGAAGGGAAAGGGATAGAGGGTCAAGGTTCGAGGCAGAGGGTCTTTCAGGGGGCACGGGCAGACTACGAGCAGTGCCTTGATGGGAAGCATTTTCACAAAGCGAGGTTAGTGAAAGAGTCTGTAGAAGACTTAGCAAAAAGGAGTCATCAACAGCAGTCGAGCGGCTGCGGTCTTGAGGAGCTAGGGGCGGCGTTTGAGGCATGTTGATATCGGCGGAGTCGATCGAGATGTTTTCTTTGCATGCTCGAGGGGATAGGGTTGCGGTTGTAAAACAGGAATAGGATTGTCTTCGATCTGATGCTGTTGATGGGGAAAAAAGAAAGAAAACTGCAGATAGAGAGGGAGACGAGTCGAAGCAGAAGAAAAGGTACGTGGGCTAGACAGAAACAAACAAAACAGAGTGGAACAAAATAAGACAGCAAATTTTTGGTTTGTTACGCATTGGTACTTGGTACCAGATGCATACTGAAAAACTTATTCTACAATAAATCGAGGATTGACAAAGCGCGTCCAGAAGTGCCATTTGTATTAGGGTTTTCAAAGACTACAAGAGTCGACCACGCAACACTCTTTGATAAAGTTAGAGCCATGAAAAACATCCAGACCAAGTGCTGCGTAATAGGTACTACGTTGGAAAATTTAAAATCAATTGAATGTACCTCTTTCTCTAGTAGATATCAAACTTTTCCCCCGTTTTATATAAAAAGTAGCTGTATATGAAATATACTTGTCCCTGGCAGAGATGGACAAATACCGGCATGGACTGGTACTGGCAATATGGGTTCTAAAGCGGGGTATAATTTGGAAGATTTTATTTCACTTTTCAGATCGGATGAAAAATTTTGTTGAAATTTCATGACTTTGCACCTTGGAGTGGAGTGGCAGGGTAACGCACTCGCAGATGCGAAAGTGGCCTATGCGTGGTTTTGCGGCTCGTTTACGTTCCTTACTTTAATTTCGTCTCGTAGATGTTTAATTTGGTGTTAATGACGATTTGGCTTTACTAAACGCATTGCCGTAGGTGCTATTTTCCTTTCTTTCTGCGAATACATCATTCATCAGATGGGCCAATACGTATTGGCAGCTTGAGCATGAAGCTTTCTCCAATCATTCTTGGCGGCGTCACATACTCTTTGTCGGTACATCTACCTCCGGAAAAAGTTACCAGGTACTAAATTAGAATAACTTTGCTTAACCATCTTCTCATTCAGCCAATTTTTTTCGACTGCAACTCTGATTGTTGTTCTTCTCCATAGCTAGTATAAGAAAGAAAAAACGCTTCGGCGCTATAGTTTAAAATGAAATTATACTCCAGTTAGGAACGCCAAGCTTTGGCTAAGACTCAGTCTCCTAATTAATTGTCACTGCAAGAAGAGACTTTGCAACGCCCAAATGTAGAAACCTTTATTGTTTACTGCCTATGCTCCCAGCGAAGTTCATGCTTATGGTATTCTCTAATTGCACGGCTTGCCGTGTTCTAGCCTGTTTAAACCGTGGCCAATGTCAAACGCCTAGGGGGTCAAAGATGTAAATTAAATCGCATGTCTGCCTATTTTCCTCATAAAAGCATATCTTCTTCCACGCGCAAGTTTTTCTCGAAGTCACTCGCTTGACCTAACCCCGACCCAAGTTTCTTTCAAATACATTTTAGGATGACTCCGTCTGTGCTTTGGTCCCCTTTTGGCGCAAACGGTCTGCGTATTTTTCATTATGTCTGACGAGAGCTGCCTTTCCAACATCATCCTTGTGCGTTTCGATAAACTCCTTAATGTACTCGATGTTGTAGAAGCCGTCAGCGTCCTTGAGACTAGTTTTGTCTGGCTGAAAAATATAGCCCTCGCCGCTCCCGAGAATGATTTCTTTCAGAGCTTTGACACTGCACGACTTGTGAAGAACAGCTCTCTGATCCGAGGGATTAGGAGTAGGAATACTATCCTTGATTAGGCTGTTCCAGATGAAGTCCTCCTGCTGCTTTATGAGAAACTCTTTGCGTCGGGCCTTGTATTCCTTTTCAACGCCAAACACGGCGAATGCCTCTTCGGTAACAGCCTCTCTGGTAAACTTTCGTTCTGAAAACCGACCAAGTTGACGACATTCTGGAATAAATTCATCCACCCACTTTTTGAAAATCGGCCGCTGCCTCATGCGCCGGCGATCATTTGATTTGAGACTCTTCGCATCAGGTTCTGGAGCAGTGGGGGAGACGTACATCAACCGACATGAAACAATATAGTCAAACATATCTTCCGCAGAGGGAAAAGGGTGATCCCAACATCCTTCCATGGGCAAGCCAAGGAACTCCAAAACTTTGGGAGGATCCGATGTCAGAAAAATCCTGGCTAGTTTCTTATTGGACTCTTCTATCTCGGGAACTCGAAGCCACAGCGCGCTGTCGTCGACTGTCAGTCCGTACGGCCTAATCATCGATCCAACGATCTGCCACACATCTCCGTGGCCGTGTTTGAAAAGCATCCAGCGTAATTTGTCCTCCGACTCGCACACTCGGATGTCGACTTGGATGTGTTTCTTGTCTGCGTCTTCACCATCATTAGATTCACCTTTGGGCCACGGGATAGCTAAACTTCCGGCGGCTTTAATTCCTTCACCGCCGTTATCAACAAAAGCACGTTCGGCCTCTAGAGCTTGAGATATGATGTTGATGGCATAAAGACCAGTAGAAGCTTCTGGTTTTGGGGACGCTAAGAAAATATCGATATCTCCAAAATCTACTTTGCCTGGACCATCAAGAGGCGATTCCACATGATGGTAAAGACCGCGAAGGATCTCTTGACACCGGGCTTTGGTGGCTTCGTAGACTTTTTTCGGCATTCGAGGAGTATAAAGTGCATATTCGCCCGAGGCAAAAGCCAGGCCTCCCATGTTGAAAATGTGCTTGCGAAGTAGTTGTTGGAAATTTGGTGATAACACGGTCTTAAGAATGCAGCAATTGTGGAATAGAGTACTGTGATTGACGTGGCTAGCTCGGTAGTCGGGTTTCGAGTCCAGATTGGTTGGCAGCGACTGGGAGGCGATTCGGCAGGCTTTATAGTTCTTAGATCGTGACATCCAGTTCCACAAAAGTCCACAGGCGATGGTTACTCACTGGTCTTTATGCTGATGATATGAGTCCTTGGTGCAATTGCGGATGCAACAGCGAGGCTGGGATTGGATGACTCAGGATAATTCAATGGCCCTCGAGCAGAAAGACGGGCGCAAGATCATGCAAAAAGCAGATTAAAAGCGCTGAAGGTGGTACAGCAGTGCTATAAATATCCAAACATGTGTCTGGTTTGCATTGCGATCTGCTCTGGCGTGTCCTTTGAGAACAAGGACGGCATGTTGGAGGAACAAAGCGACTCAGATGCAGGATGCCAGAATGGGCACTGGCTCTGCACGGGTCGCATATGCCGAATTAACTCCCAGGCTGGCCAACGTGGGAGGCCTGGAGCCTGCTTTGGGGCAGTAAAAGCAATAAAGATACAAAATCATATGATTCGAGGGTACGTAGAGATGCCTGGATCGAAGATTGTGAATCAAGGGCCTTCTTTCCTCCGGTGTAGGAGAGTTGCAGTCGTAGAATGAATCACTGGCCGGCGATTGGATTTAGCTGCCACTAGCCGCGCTGCTGGTCTGGGGCCATGGCTGCAACCACCAGGCTGTGGCCATGTCAGCCTACGGTCTGAGCCACTTACCCTTGACGCAGTTTTTGAAGAAAAAGACAGCTCTGGAGGTGTGGTACTAGGTATTGGTATGATTTCTTCGAGCTCTCTAATAAGTACCTACAATTGTGAATTCACGTCCCCGTGCAGGCATCATTGTCTAGGTGGTAATTGCAGGTGTACTACGGTAGATGATTGAGGAATCTTTATGTTCTTCAGATGCATGTCTTCAAGACATCCCATCGATTTGTTCCCCATCTTTGATAATAAACATCATAATTTAGCTGACCATTGGCCGATGCAGGGCTTGCATAGCGAGGAAATGGCTTTGTTCGATAATATGTACGCGGTCTTTGTTTAGCTCTTGTTCTTTCGTTCGTTATCTACGTCATCACATTGAAAAAGTAAGAGAGAGCGAAGCTGGAACTGATATCAAACAAGCAAAGGGGATGATCTGTTGCCTAGAGTAAGAGGGTTTGGTACGTCGGGACGATCTTCTGGGCTGTTCAAAGAGGTCACTAATAGGTGCCAGTAGTATTAAAGCAGTTCTTCGGTTGTAGCCAGCCGTTGCCGACAAGGCGAAATAGAAGGGGATTAGGAATGCCAGGAAGTTGGCTTGTAGTGACTAACTGTTCGGCTGCCTAAAGGTAGGTGCATAATGTAAGGAGATAGCTTTGGTGAGGATTAAAAATGCTGTGAAAGGCCAAATTCCAATTGGCTCTGGTGGATTCAAGATCAGCACCTCTGCCGCTGTCCTCTGACAGGACAGATGAAAGGAGATGGCCTTGGGAGAGGTTAAAATTGCTGTGAAGACCAATAATCAGATGCCACTGCCTACTAGACTCCTCGTACGCCTGGCAGTGGAGGCGGAACCCTACTCCCAAAAGTCATAAGAGCGCCGAAAATAGTCCATGATGAAGATCGGAGCTGCCCCGCTCTCGGGGTGGCATCGAACGGCTTTGGAAGCCGAGTTGTTTGACCTTCCCAAGTGGTAAATGAAGATTTACGTTGGCTATGGCGGGTGTTGCTCCGCTGCATTGTGATGCTGCTTATACGAATATCACTAGCAGCAGTAATTTCTGTCATGTCTCATGATTGCTTCACCCACAAAAACGCATTGACAGTCAGTTGTTTTAGGTGGTTGCACTTTGAGTGTCAGCAGTCAAGACGGGAACATCCAAGGCAGTGGTAATAGCAGTTAACAGTAAGTATGCTGATGCATGCTGTATGTAAGCCGATTTTGAGGGGAAGCTCTTCTCCAAGCGCTCCAATCTCCGCAAAATCTGGAGAAAATCTCCAAGCAGGACGTCAAAACTCGTTGTCCTTGTTCAGCAGCCAACCACAGCTCTCGTGTGCCTCGGCCAGATCAAGACCCCGAGACGGGGAACAAGGGCAAAAAGAAAAACTAAAAAATGGAAAAGAAAAAGAAAAGCCGTCCCACAGCAAGCCGCCTATCCGACTAGCGATTCGAGGCGCAGGAACTAGCAGCAACTTCGATTTGCGCCCTTGTCCAGACACAGTTACGCGCGCCGCAGCCACGCCGACCGATCAGCCCTCTGGACCTTTTGGGTGCTCCATGCGGGAAGCGTCTCAGTTGACTCGGCGCTACCGAGAGCGATGGAGACAGACAAAGACTGGGCTTTGCATGGATGCTCGTATTGCTGCTAGACTGAAGCTGGCTTAAGCACCCAAGAATTCACTGCCACGGTCGCATCCGCAGGGACCATCTGCTGGTGGCTGAAAGCGGTAGGCATGGAACTATTGACGCACACATGCAACGATTCTGGCATGGCCCGAGGCGAGACCCCAGACGCGGATCCTTGGAGGCGTCTCCCTTCCGTCACGGCTGCGACTCTCGCGGCTGCTACGTAATGGAATGGGGTCTGCTTGTTCACGGCTTGTTTATTTGTCTGCATGTGCATAATTCTGCTCGATAGATAAATAGCAATCCCTGGTCCCTCTCGCGGCTCCCGTCCCATCTCCGCCTCTTTGTCATTTACACATCTTGGGGAAGCAGTTTTCTTCACGGCAGGGACCTCTCACGACCACGATCCGACGCTGGGTGCATAATCAAAATCAAGGAAGGATAAAAAAAAAAGCAGAAACCGCAACAATGCGCAGTCTCGCCCTCTCCTTCGCCCTGCTCGCCGCGGGCTCATCCGCCGTCACAGCAGCCTCAGCACCAACATGCGCCAAGGGTCTGTACATGGTCGTCGCCCGAGGCACTGAAGAGCCTGCGGGAACCGGTGTCACCGGCAATCTCACCAGCCAGATCGCCGCCAAGGTGCCCGGCAGCCAGGTTGTCGCCGTCGACTACCCGGCCACCTTCGACGACTACGAGGGCTCCGAGGGCAAGGGCGTGCAGGACATGCAGAAGCTGCTCAACGCCTACGGCCAGGCCTGTCCCGACAACAAGATTGCCATCTTGGGCTACTCTCAGGTATGATTGATTTTGGTCGAGGCTTATTTGCAAAATGCTGATTCATTGCCGTTGCAGGGTGCGCAAGTCTCCTCGGATTCCGTGTGCGGCGGTGGTGGCAGCCCATTCATTGACGACAAGGCCTTGTCGACGAGCATCATGGACAATGGTGAGCCTTTCCTTTTCTCCCTTTGCTGAGGCCAGGATATTCGTTTAGCCGGGTTATCAATCTTGGGAAGAAAGAGAATCAGAAGAAGCTAACAGGGGAAATTTCCCGCTCCAATAGTCGTCGCCGTTGCCATCTTCGGAGACCCAAGCCATGTCGCCAACCTGACATACGACCGAGGCACCAGCGTGCGCGACGGCGTAAGTGAAACATCTCCAGCTATTGACTTTCACAAGACGCGGTAGCTGACCCTCCCATGAATAATTAGATCTTCAACCGCACCGAGGCCAGTATCGACGTCTGCAAGTCCTACTCCAGCCGCATCATCTCCTACTGCGACACCGGTGACATCTACTGCGACAGCGGCAGCAACACCACCGTTCACCACCTGTACATTGAGCGCTACGGTGACGACATTGTCAACTTTGTCGTCAGCCAGTACGAAAAGGCCGTCGGCTCCTCCTCCTCCAACTCCAGCTCTACCACCACTGCTCCTCCCACCTCTTCTGCCACTGCTTCTCCCACCAGCGGTGGCAGCGGTGGCCGCACCAACAGCACCACCAGCGGCCCTACCAAGTCTGCCTCTGCCTCAACGAGCCCCAAGTCGGCTGCCAATGCTCTGACTCCTGCGGCGGGCAGCTTGATCTTTGGAGCTGGTCTGCTAGCTGTTCTGTCTCAGATGCTGTAAACGATGCGGTGTAATGTAGTGAATAATATGATATAGAGGTCGTAATACGGAGTAATTTCCCTGTGGTATCGAAGTTGTTTTTGGCGCATTTGTATAAAGCACATATATAGGCTACAGCCAATAATAATGATGAGACATTCGAGAGCTTGTGTGATGATGCTGCTGTGCTCTGTTGTCTCAGCTGTATGAGGATATTGTGCGCCGTACCTGCCAATCACAATATGCATGCCGCAACGTGATCCTGGTAATATTGATATTGGAAATGCTTCTCCGTCAAGTTGTACCAAGATCAAGGTCCGGCTCTTGGATCGTCTGCCAGTACCGGTCTTTTTGGGTAGATGCTCCCCTGGCAATCGCCGGACTCGTATTCGTTCTTCATCGCCTAGTATAACAGAAAAAACGTATCACAGTGTTACCACCGATCTGCCTGTTTCCTGTCGGAATATCGTCTTCTCAAAGCAGGAATCTATGTTCCAAGGTTACCATCATATCACGAATTATAACCATATTGGAGAGGAGTTCATTCATGGCATGTTCATGCTAGTTTGAGATTTGATGAGGGGAGAAGAAAAGAAGAGAAAGAGCTGTACAACATCAACGACATGGGTTTAGAAAGAAATATATAATGCAGGCAAGCTTCCCTCTGTATGGCTATTCCTGGTTTACGTCTTAGATGTTTCAGCTTTAGCATTAAGAGATGTGGCGTTCAATTGGTAAAAACATAATACGCACTACCTGCCCTAAGGAGATCTACCGAAGCTACCCGATTCGAGTTGAATCAAGCTTTTCGATAGTTTGTGATGATTACTATGACAACTCGTTTAATGTAATCGATTTTCACGTAATCAAATTATCCATGTAATCAAATTATCCATGACAAATGAGTCTCGATCTCCTAGATTGGACTCGTCAATGCAAACATCAATGTCACATCACATCTCATCTACATGGAAACTTTCCGAAGAAAATGTCAAACAACTTCCTCATCAGGCTCTCTCTCTCCATAGCCTCTTCCCCGGATGTCCGCGGAACACAATGGCAGTGCAGTCTATTCAAGCTCCCCAAGTCCCAATCATGCAAACACGCCGATTGGACAGCATCCACCATTACCACACGACTTTTTATTATCAATCAGTGTCAACGGCCCTTGCAGAAGCGCCATCTGCAACATGTGCAGTTTAACGCCCGAAAAAAAAAGTTTAGCGGCCGTTGGATTGTCAGACTTTGCCCCGAAAAGGAAGCCAAGACGCAACCCGGGCGTCGATAAAGCCAGTAAAATCCGGAGCCACTCACGCAATGGGCCATTTTTGCTTCTCCCGAGAATAAGTCTAGAGGATTTCTGTTTTTTTGCCCCAAATACTACCCGTTGAGTCACCTTTAATACATACAGTACGGTACGGTAGTGGCATTCACTTCATACCCAGTGAACCAGGCACAGTGAGAATTGTCTTTCTTTTGCCTATTGTAGAACACCTTCTAAGCCTATCGGGAACGTCCCATGAGGTCAGTCCGTTCGCCACAGCGTAAAAGATCTGTTTTACCCACCCGACCCTCCTTTACCGCCCACCACAAGAAGCATGTAAGAAGCAAAAGAAGAAAAACCAAGTCCAGCAAACGGGCGTGATTCATACGTTTGGCGTCTTTGTTGTCCTTTTTTGCCCCGAATTGGACTTGGTCCAAATCCCAGACCGGAAGCCAAGACTCCACACTCACATAGAAACAAGACCCATAGAGCTTAAAAATTGCACCACGAGCAACGCCTCTCCGCAAAGAATTGGAAAAAAACCCACAAAAATTCTCACGACCCCCGTATCCCATATTTTCTCTTTCATATTCGGTTTTGTGCACCGCCTTTTTTTTTTCTTTTCTCTTTTCCCACGTGGAGTCATCAAAATGACAAATGGACATGTGAGCTTGAGAAAAAAAGGATAAAATAAGACCCAGGGAAATCGACTTTGAGAATGCTGTTGTGGGAACTTAATTGTCAATCTTCTTCTTTACAACATTTATTTACATTAGGGTGGATAACTCTCTCTTTCCTCAACTAGCCCCTTACTATTCCTCGTCTTGTTACTACCATCTATCTGTCTCATCTTATACATAACTAGAGACTCAAGAAAGAAAAGAAAAAAGAAAAGAAGGAAACGAAATCCAAAATCCAAAATGGGCCAGCCAGAGCCTCTCGCCGGCCTGGAAAGCGGCGTCATCTCCGGCCGTACCTCCTCAGACCTCAGCCAGTTCCCCGACAAGGCCGAGCTCGAACGCCTCGGTCGAGCCCGCCCAGCCGTCCTCAAGTCCTGGATCACAGAGGTCGGCTTCATCATCACCGTCGTCATGTCCATGACCATGAGCGAGTACTTCATCGGCGGCTTCAACATCATCCTGCCTCCCGTGGCAGACGCCCTCAACATCCCCGAGAACACTCGTACCTGGCCGGCCGGCGTCATCAACCTGACCACCGCCGCTTTCCTGATGCCCTTCTCCCGCCTGTGCGACATCTACGGTGCCCGCTCCGTCTTCCTGTTCGGCCACATCTGGTTCATGATCTGGTCGCTCGTCTGTGGCTTCAGCACAAACACCATCATGCTCATCATCTGCCGAGCTCTTCAGGGCATCGGCACTTCGGCCTTTACGCCTGCGGGCCTGGCTCTCCTGGGACAGACATACCGACCTGGCCCTCGCAAGAACCTGGTGTTTGCCATCTGGGGCGCCTTTGCCTGTCTGGGATTCTACTTTGGCATCTTCTTGGGAGCTGTGTGTGCCGACTTCATGACCTGGCGGTGGTACTTTTGGATCGGTGCCATCATCGTCTTCTGCATTGCCGTCACCGGATTCCTGACCATTCCACGAAACCTCCACGAGCAGGATGAGTCTATTCGCATGGACTGGTGGGGGCTCTGCACCATTGTGCCCGGCTTGATTCTGGTTGTCTTTGCCTTTACAGATGGAGGCCATGCCCCGCACGGTTGGCAGACCCCTTACATCTATGTGACTTTTATCATTGGCATGCTCTTCCTCATTGCCGGTGTCTATACGCAGGGCTGGGTCTCTGCTCAGCCGCTTCTCCCGGCCGACTTGTTCCGTCCCAAGTACATGAAGCGGCTGTCTCTGGCTCTGTTTTGCCTGTACGGTGTATTTGGCTTGTACCTATTTTACTCAAGCTACTAGTGAGTGCTCTTCCTCTCCAATATGTCAACCAACATCACTAACAACCTTCATCAGCATCGAGACTGTGCTCGACACCACTCCCATCCTCACTGCCGCCTGGTTCACCCCCCTAGCCATTGGCGGCGTCTGCCTCGCCGTCTGCGGCGGCTTCGTCATGCACATGATTTCTAACCGCATCCTCATGATGATTTCCAGCGTCGGCTTCCTCATCTCCGTCCTCCTCTTCGCCATCATCCCCGACCGCGTCAACGGCCACCCTTCCACCAGCTTCCTCTACTGGGCGTACATCTTCCCCGCCATGGTATGCGGCACCATCGGCGTGGACATCACTTACAACGTCACCAACGTCTTCATCACCACGTCCATGCCTCGGCGTCTCCAGGCCACTGCCGGAGGTCTTATCAACACCCTCTTGTATCTTGGCATGGCGTTTTGGCTGGGTATTGCCGAGATGGCCATCTCCGAGGCCAACAGGCGAAAACTGCCGGAGGGGCTCAGCCTACGGCAACAGTACAAGATTGGCTTCTGGATCGGTGTTGCCATGACCGGCTTGTCATTGATTTTGGTGTTGACCATCAAGATTGGCCAAGCAGCATCGGAATTGACGGCTGATGAGAAGGCTGCTCAGGCAGAGCGCGAAGCAGTAGCCAACTAACTCATCTCTACTCTATTTAACTATAATCTGGATTAAAAAAAAAAAAAAGAACAATTTCGGTGGAAGCATTAATTATTGTTTGGAGAAAGCGGTTTTTGATTGATTTTTTTTTTCTTTCTTCTATTTGGTTTACTAAAGTTGCATCAAAGCATTGCAAGGGGCATGGATTGATATACCACGGATAGATTTGGGATTCAGGAGATACAAGGCATGCATTTACTAGAGGTGGACTTGCGCAGCATTGACGACAGAGAGCATGCAGTCATGAATTATGCTGTCTGGATAGAATAGAATATATGATAATATTTCGAAAACGAGATTTTTACTTCAGCTCGATGACGGCATTAAAGACGTGATACGTGAAGCCTCGGCTGATGGCGGCTGAGGCTAAATAGGCTCAGCGTCGGGAATTAACTCCACACTCGGCATCCTTAGACATCATGCTGCTTCCTTTGATCCGCCCGAAGTGATCATCACAAGGGCGCAGCTTTTAGACAAAACACTGCCATTGAATCATTTTTATTCTATTCGTTATTGAAGCACAAATTTGATACTAAAGCATTTTCCCATATAAGGCGTTAGGACATATGGTGAAAAGGGCGAAAAGACAAATCTTGGGTCATCAATCGCCGTATAAGACGTCTCAACTCTCGCCATGTCCATACCAAACAACCTCATCAATCGCTCCTCATTCTCCGCAGCCGACATCGTCAAGGAAATTTGGACCAGCGTCCATCTCCCTCCTCACGCCCTCTCATCCCTCACCCTTCCAGGCCATCAAGCCGCTCCGGCCGCTCCCTCATCTTTCAAGATCGGCCATCTTGCACAGAGCTCCATTGCCCTCTCAGCCCTCTCAGCATCTCTCCTACACAGCACACGCTCTTCGCCCCCATCATCCATAATACCTCGAGTGAGCGTTCCCCTCGAGCACGCCGTAGTAGAATTCAAATCAGAGCGTCTCTACGACATCGACAAACAGCCCCTGGAAGACCCCTGGGGGTCCATCGGTGGCCTGCACAAAACAGCAGACGGCTTCGTCCGCATCCACGACAACTTCCCCTGCCACGCACTCGGCACACTTGAACTCCTCGGCCTCCCCCCAGATGCCTCCCGCCAAGATGTCGCCGCCAAAGTAGCCCAATGGAAGAGCGTTGACCTCGAAACCGCCGGCACAGAGAAGGGCAAGCTCGTCATCTACGCCCTACGCACATACAGCGAATGGGATGCCCATCCTCAATCCGCAGCCATAGACAACAACCCCATTCTCGTCAGGCAGTTTGCTCAGGGCCCGCCAAAGAACTTATCCACGACCAATAGCAACAGCCGCTGCCTCCAAGGCGTCAGAGTACTCGAAATGAGCCGCGTCATTGCCGCCCCCGTAGCCGGCAAGGCACTCGCCGCTCACGGCGCCGACGTCTTGTGGGTAACATCGCCGAATCTGCCGAATCAACCCGTGCTCGACAGGGACCTCAACCGCGGCAAACGCACCATCCGCCTAGACATACACAATGCGGATGAAAAAGACCGCCTTCTGGAGCTGCTTCGCACCTGTGACGTCTTCATCCAGGGGTATCGTCCAGGGAGTCTCGCCTCCTACGGCTTCTCGCCGGAGGAGCTCCAAAAGATCAATCCAAACATTATTTGCGCCAACTTATCTGCGTTTGGGCCCTCGGGCCCATGGTCTCAACGCCGGGGGTTCGATTCTCTCGTCCAGACCTGCTCTGGGATGAACATTTCCGAAGCAGAGCACTTTGGCGCCGGGGAAACAGCCCGCGCTTTACCCTGCCAAGCTCTCGACCACGCAGGCGGGTATCTTCTCGCCACGGGCGTCATGGCCGCGTTATATAAACGCTCCCAGATTGGGGGATCTTGGGTTGTGGATGTTTCGCTGGCGGGTGTGATGAAGTATCTACGCAGTCTGGGGCAGTATCCCGGCAAGACGGGCTTTGAGACTCGAGATTTCGTGACGCAGGCAGATGTGCCGGCGGAGTATTATGAGACGAGAGATACGGCATTTGGGAAAATGACTGCGGTAAGACATAGTGCTAGTGTTGAGGGATGTAAGGTTGGATGGGAGGAAATGCCGAAGCCTTTAGGATCAGACGAGGCGAAGTGGCTATAGATGGTGTCGTTATGATACATTATTGTATATGTGTAAATATACGTATCTGTCTCTCCTCCTCTTACTTATTTCTCATATACCATATCCCAGACATGATGGTATATACAACAGCAAAGATAGCGGTCAAGACATCGGAATCCAAGCTAACCTCCCAATTCATAGACCGCCGTTGAATCCATCTCCATCACGGCAGAATGAACTTTTACATCAGATCCAGGAGTACACTTCTGTCCAGCCATCAGATCAGTTCCCACCTCCAAGACTTGCTTCATCTCTAGCGGCTCCATTGCGTTAGGGCCTTCAACATCTGCCTCCTCCTGAGAAATCATCTCCCTCTCTTGCTTAGCCCTCTTCTTTCTCAAATACAGCCATACACCGACAGCACCACCAATTACTGCAAGGCCACCCAATGCACCTCCAGCAGCTGCTCCGATTCTGACCCTGTCAGTTTTAGAATCATCATTATCATCATCATCGCCGCCCACCGGCGTAGTATTTTTACTACTACCACCAGTAGAAACATCCGTCCCATTCTTCTTTCCTTCATCACTACCTCCCGCTGCTCCCGTGGTATTCTCCGCGTTGGGGTTATGGTTGGAGAGATCAAACTGCCGACCGTCTATGTCGTCACAACAATTACCACTTGTAGGGGAATCAGAAAGACGTTGGTTACAACAGTATTCTCCCGTAGCACAATGCTGAACTTGAACCCAGGAACTTGATAAAACTGGATAAAAAGTAAAGGTTTCTATTAGTCTTTGAATTTTCCGTCTTGTTTTTTTCGGGGGGGGGAGGGAAAATCACCGTCAAGGCAAACTTGCGGACATCCTGACCAGTCCGCATTCGCACATCCAGCTCTATAATTAAAAGCAACAGAAGATTTGTCCGCGAGATGCGTACACAGACCATTCTCATTGCAAATGTCCGTTTCAGGATCGCAGCATTGCTGCCATGTTGTGTTTCTGCCTCCGCACGGCTGGTAAGTATAGTCGAAGTTCACAATGGACTGGCCGTTGGGGAAATAGCATTGTGAAGACGGCGATGGCGTGGCTGTTGCTTCCAAAACCGAGGTTGCACTTGATGACGATGAAGGTGAAGAAGCTAATATGCCAAAGAGGGTTTTAAACGAGAATGGCGTTGTGGTAAACGCAGCTACGTTTGAGCTTATAGGTGCTGTGACAAATACTCCCAAGTCTGAGCTCATAGCTACTAATTATCAATCTTGGCTTACTTGTCAAGTATCTTCCAAATAGTATCGGCTTTTCATGAGACAGCCAGCCTGTTATAGGAAAAGAAAGAAGGGCAAAGAAAGGTAAGAAGAAGAAAAAGCAACTATGGTTAAGTTAAGGAATCAATCAGAGTTTCACAGTAATACAAATATCCGAGCTTCCTTCTCTTCTCCCCCCTTTTCTCACCTTGTGCTACCATCATCACTTTGCGGTCTGGACCGTTTTACCAGCACAACTCTTAGCTATTTATAACAATACCCATCAAGACCCACGTCCTTGTACTCCATCAAGAATGAATTTCATACAAAAGACTCTTGGCAATCGCTATGAGGACCACTCACCGGACGAAAGAATGCAGCCCCTCCTGCAAGTGGTACAACGCTCTATGTAAGTTGCCGTAGTAGTACTACGCATTTTGCTTCGATCCAACAGATTTATAGCTCTACATTAAAACTATTCCGTTTGTTGTTGCCCCTGCATTTGGTGGCCGCGCTGCTACATGTGCGATTACTAGAATATGCTCATCTTTAAAGTAGAGTACGCAAGGAGTTCAACATGAAAACCAAGCCGGTTAAGGGAAATAGCGCGGTGTAGTTAGACTGTAATTCAATCCCATATTCGAACCTCGCATTTATATTCGCAAAACACAAGCATGGGTCACATATATCTACCCTGCTCAACCACCCGCTCAGCAAACAAAACATCAAAACATCCATACAGTCATACATGATTGCAACACAGCAGCAATCTAAATCATCATCATCATCCCCGCCCCTCACCCAATCGCCATCCCCCCCTCCAAAGATCCCTCTTCCCAACCACCAAACACATAATCATCATCAGCCCTCCCCCCGCCACCAACCCCGGCGAAAACTCCCCTTCCACCGCCCTCACCACCGCCAAACACACCACGACCACCATCCCCGCGCACAATCCCATCCTCAAAATCGCCTCTCCTCCAAAATTCCTTGTCAAGTATCCCGTCCGGGAACTAGATTCATCACCCTCGACATGTTGATGGTGCTGCTCTCTCCGATGTTTGGGATGGTGATTGTGATGCCCCGCGCTGGATAACAGCGTGCTCGCCTCGCTGCTAATGTCTTCATCGTCATCATGTTGCTCAATAGGAAGAGCTTGATTACAGAAAAAAAGACCATCATTAGCAAACAAAACATCCCAATTATACAAGTAGCAAATCAACATACATATACCCTCCTGGGCGTCTACGACATAATCCTTCAGCGACGATGCATCCTCCCCAGGCCTGGTGGAATCCTCGTCACTCATACGGCCTCATCAAAAATATCAAAAAACTCATAAAATTCGCTTGCTTTCAAGTGTTTCAAATTAGCATAAACCAAAAAATTAGATGTTTTTTTAGTAGTTCTGGAAGTCTAAGTCGTCATGGATGATCGCCAACGCGGGGAAATATGACCAGCCCTGCTATTGATTCACATGCATGTTATTGAGGCTAAGCGAGTGCTACCAAGTACCTGCTCAAATGTAGCTAAATGCTACTGGCTTGAAATTGAGGCTGAACACAACTAGCTACGCCCGGCTTTGGTCACTCAACTGGGTTGTCAACCTTGTCGATGCTTATTTATATCTTATTGCGAGAATCGCCAATGCGCTGATCCCTCTTCCGACTGTCAATTTTTTTTTTCCTCAGCGAAACAATCCCGGTCTTCCCCTGCATCTCTCTGTCAGCCCAGTGTAAGCAGTCGCTTCTGGCGACTCCAACATGAGTAATACCACTATATTCATATAGTAGGTATGTAATATAAGCATGTGTAGATATTACTGAACCTCTTTTCCCACCAAAACATAAGTCGGGTACTGGACACATGTATCCAATTGCGAATACGGAGATGTTCTCTGCAAAGGAACACCATTGACTCACATCGCCTGCACAAAGGCCCTTATTCCCGGAAGGCCTCATGCGCTCGATATCCGATGCCCTCTCTCTTGTGTTTATTAGCCTAGACTAGAGCGCGCACATGTCAAATCAATAATGGCCTTGCTTCCGGTCGGTAGCGCTTATTGCATCTACTCGGCCTGTCATACTAGGAGCCGCCCAGGCCATTCATTGAACGATTGCCGCCACCTTACACTGCACTTGCATAGTACTGTATTACGGAGTTGGGGACTTTACGGGCACTGCTGTGTAATGGGGCAGCAGCTCTTGTTTCTTTGCGGACGCAGGCTCTGGAATATCAGACCCGGACCGGACCCCGAACCAGATCCCGGAATCAATCGCCAATGCCAATCGAGATGAATGGAAAAAGAGGTTTCGCATCTTCCTTAGTTTCAAAGCATGAGTCAACCTATTTTTTTTTTTCTCTTCTCATAAACTTCAAGCGGCATACGTATAATGTGGAATTCAGCCCAACAAAAACCAACGGCAAGGCCCCATCCATGCCTTGCACAGTCCAGGATCCTGGCGCCACATAAGGCAGGCCGACCCCGTACCATCTTCAGCGTATACGCGATGGTACCTAACGGTGTAGCACTCCATGCTCCATGCTTTTCATTGCCAACTTACTCCAACGTTGATTCAAAGTACCTACATGCAGGGCGTGCGTGAGAAGCTTCCCATCCCTTTTCCTTTTCCTAGCCCAACACGTCCAATACGTCTCTGTTGCTTGCTCGTCCCGTCCCGTTTCTATCTCAGCCAATAACGTTATAGTCTGCTCTCTCAACAGCAGCCGCCATTGCTACATGATATTACTAACCGCCAAGAAAGCAGTTCCATGTTAGATATCTTAAACGCACTCCTCCGCTCCATATATTGCAGCATATCCCTGGTTGTTTTCTTGTGGCATAGTTCTCTACGGAGCTCAACATGCCGCCAATCACCTTTCCAAAGCTTCTCTCGCTTCTCTCGCTTGTCGCACAGACAAGCAGCAGCCCAGGTCCTCATGTCTCGCATGTCACACCATGACATGTGTTCTGCCTCTCACCGACTTCTGGCTGTATTTCCTCTCTTGGTCGCGTATGAAACACATGGATCCCAATTCCGACAGCAGCCCTTCGTCGTCTATTCTTCGTCACCGTCTCCCTACATAGCGGACACGGGGCTTCAAGGCGAGTAAGCTGACGGCCCGATATACAGGTACCCAAGGTACGAAGTACAAGAATGTGACTTCCTAGTACTACTCCGTACCTTGGATATTATTTCTGTGTACTTCGTAGTCACGCCAAATACCATGCCGTTATTCATTCGCGTCATATTTCCCGAGTTCGCAAATCTCTACAGAGCACAGAGTAATGGCACAGCATTATAAAGAAAAAATTGAATGAATGAATGAATTAGAAAAAAAGTCAATTATAGGTTGCTTCCTGCTGCCTTATGTAAAGGTCATTTTCACCAGACGTTGCGCCGTACAAGTAAGTATTCATGCGTATCTTGATTTGCTTTTCCGCCAACTTCTCTACCCTCCCTTCTCTCCTCCTTCGTACACTATAGCGTAACACAGAAAAAAAGAGATATTCGCTACACGTAATGCCATGGTAACCTATCCCGCCTTGTCTATGTAAATATATATGATTCATGAACGACGCCGGTCCACCGCATAATAGAAAGACAAGAGAAAACAAGGAAACGAAAAAAAAAAAAAAAAAAAAAAAAGGAAAGGGAAAAAAAAAGGGAAAGGAAATGAAATGGTATCTCAGTATCAGTATAGTGACAAAAATGGAAAGCGATTCGATCGGCCTTGCCCCTTCCCCGTCCTCAGTTCCTCCCATTAAGTGTACATTGTCGTCCCGGTCCAGTTGGTATAAATAGTGGTATATATGTTTGAGAATACAGGAAATCAGCCGCAGCAAGGGATATAAAGGAGACATATAAACGTCGATAAAAGAGTGGAGCGATTCGCTAACGGACCCTCTATCGGGATCGTATTGGCGGCAGAATATCACAATGGCAAATAGTTTGGTATACGGAATCATCTCCGTTTACATACCCATGATCATACCGGGTGGTGGCGTATCAGGTGTCGACTTCTTAGCTGGTCGGAGGTTCTCCATGCTAATCATTCGGCTCCACGATGCTGGTCGTTTATGTGGTGTTGGCGTTCCTGGCCGCATCGTGGACGCTTGGCTCGTGTTCATCGAGTAATCGTAAAGCCCATTCATCATATCCGGCTGTTCTGGAAAAATTTGCTGTTGTGTTTGGTATGTCGGAATCTGCTGGTCCATGGCCATCCATGCTTGCTGTGAAGGGTCCTGTGGCGGCATGGTGTACATCAGCTGCTGCTGCGGGTGCTGCTGCGGGTGCTGCTGATGCTGTAGCTGTTGATGATCAAAGATCGGTGTATCGGCCGTGCTATTCATCTGCTTTGGCATGGAGGTCGGAATATCCGGAGCGAACTTTGGAGCATCCGCCGGCCAAACAGTCTCATTGGGGATGGGGAATGGAGTTCCCGGGTGCGGGCCAGCCGCTAAATCGTCTCCCATGATTGTATCGCCGCTATTACTCATGACACTTGCGGGTGTTGACGGTCGCGTACCCCGTTTCAGTGAGCGGCTGGAGAGCTTGAGCATAGTTTGAGGGATGCTCGTGATGCCTGAGCGACTCTTGGGGACGCTAAGCGTAGGCGAGCCCTCCTCCGGTTTTGAAGCGGTGCTTGGCAGGGTCGAGTGACCGGATGACTCTAATAAGCATTGACTCCTGTAGGGAAGTTGAAAGTAGGCGTCGATTTCGTTCGGCGGCGGAGTGGTGTTGGTTGTGAACGGAGGAGTGCCCAGAATGAAAGCCAGTCTGACGAGGCTGGAGATGTTGGTCCCCAGGTGGCGGCACTCAAGTATACGCTTCAAATCTCCAGAAGATCTGGCTCGCCAGTGAAGCTGTTGTCGTTTTTCCTTGGGCCATACGCACGTTTTCCAGATTTGTTTCACCTGCTTCTGTCGCATAAGATTCTGCATCTGCACCCGGTACTCCCAGTTGGCAACGTCGAACCCGTCTTCAAAGTGTTTGGCAATATGCTCGAAATGCTTATCGCGTGTTGCCGAGGCATCTTCGGGGCTATGGGCCTCGAACAGCCGGTCGCGACAGTTGGAAAATCCACAAGCAAAGACAAGCTGCGGGCACATCTCCGTCCGAGCAGCGCTATTAGGGAGCGCTTTCATTCTGTGAGCTTCCTTCGCATGAGTACCATAAGCACGCTCAGTTGAGAAAGATAAATGGCATCCTTTAGTTCGGCAAATCCAGACGACGTCGGCTCCATGGAAGTTGTGAAGGTGCTTCTTGAAATCACTCTTTCGGCCAAAGCCGACGGGGCTGTTATCCAAATAGCACATAGGACACTGATACTTTTTGGAGGTTGGTGTTACTAATCGCGGAGATGGGTGTGATGTAACGTCGTGAGGCTGAATCATCGGAGACGGAACTGCTACGGGCGAGTCGAGCCATGATCGCTCGGTCCCTTTGTTAGCCTCTCCATCATGCACTGGTTGAATGTCGTTCTGAACATCGGGCCAAGTGTATGAAGTGTGAATGGAGGCTTCATCTGATCGGCATTGTGAGGCCGCCTCTGAGTTAGTCCATGCTATTGAAGACGCGCTCGCGCTGCTTAGAAGTGTGTTTGCAGAAAACGCAGATGCGCGAGCTGAATCCAGTCAGATTCAAATTGATATTTGATTGAGATATTTAATGACTTACATGGTTCTCCATAGCCGGTCAAGGCGTACAAAACACTCGAAGCTCCATATTTGTGAACAAGTCCGAGAAGTAACTGTTGGTCCTCATCCGCCAATGGGCGCACGGTGGACTCCTCGGGCGCGGCTCCGTATGGAAACATGACGGAAAGGATTGTTATGATTAGACAATTAAATCGCGTTCGTCGTTCCGCTAAAACCAACAAACCACGGACCAGCTATCGCCGCAAAACGCACAGAATAGTGCTTGTGCCGATAGGTAAAGGCCACCACCTACAGGCACGTTGGAGCCGGTGCGCGGTGCGTTACTCTGTCTGTGTCGGAAGGCGAGGAGGGAAGAAAAAAAAGAGCAGCTGGCAGCTCAGTACTACCACTCGTCGTTAAAATGGCATAACCGCCGCACACCGCGGCGATGAGGGTTGACAGAAAGAAGTCTTGGATACGCCGCGGGTATGAGCGTTAAAAAATCAGTCCAGCCCCGTCTCGCGTCCCGCTCACGCTCACAATCAAAGAGTGTGAAGTTGACAGGTTAGTACGACCTCAATCGGATCAGACTTTGGATGAATATTAGCGTCGCCTCAAGATTGAGTCGTCGGTTGAGAAGTTTGTCAAGGCACTGCCTGTGAGGAAATGTGTTTGTGAAAATGAGAAGCCAAATTGGATGAACGAGCGACAAAGAGGAAAGAGGCACAGTCGCCAGGGCCGAGCAAGGGGAGAAAACAAATGGCGAGGGGAGCCAGCAAACGGTCGAAAAGCCGGGGAAGGCTTCTAGAAGATCTGTCGGAGAAAAGTCCAGACAGAGCGCCAGCCCGTGCAAATTCAAGCCCACTGCGTCGGGGCACTGTTGATGGGCAACAATGTAGCGGTAGGGCCACATCTGGGACCCAACGCTTGGAGCATGAATCCGCCCCCTAATCCCAAATCCTTTCTTTGCTGAGCGACTGGCATAACCCGGTCAAGTCGTGGAATCCGACGAATTAGTGTCGCGCGTTCCCCTGTCCAGCACCACACACCAAACCCCATTTCAGGAACAGTGTCATTTCTCCCAGCGGCCCCCATGTTGTCCTGAAACACAAGTCGCCTCTGGCTAGCTAAAAAGCCGCTGGCGCCCAGCAGCCAAAGTCTGTCGACTCGAGCGACCTGTGTAAAGTTTAGATGGTGGTGTGGGGACCCGCGAAGGCCGGAAAAGGCTGTCGCTGTTGAATGGTGCCCTCGTCCACGGCCAACCAGAGGGCAAGCAACCTCGTCGCCTGACCTCGCAAGGGACAGCCGTAAATTACCAGCTCTGTGGCCCCTGCATCTCACCATGGCTGCGGGAAACAGCGTGGGAAGGGACCCCTGGCCAGTTGCTTCTGCCGTCCTTCTAGAAGGGAAAGGCGAGACATGTGCTGAGGGGTCTAATATGGGCGGCCAGGCCAATGAGACGGCCACATTGTGTCCAAGAGTCCTAGATTGGCGACCATCATCACAGCGGCATAATGGCCGGTGTTGCAGCTAGAACATCGGCGGCTTGGAGTCGGCGCCGACGATGGCAGCAGCGAAATAAGATCAAAGGGCAAATCAAGGCCAGAGAGGGCGCGGAGTTGTCTAGCGCTGCCGCTTGGCAGGTACTAGTCCGCGGCATGGAGGAGGCAAATCCACGCCCAAAACCAAACATAGATAGAGTCATGCGACACGCGAAGCCATGCAATGCGTTGCTGGCCCTATCAGCCACCAATCCTGCAGCCAAGTCGCTACAGAGAAAATCCTGCAAGGTGTCAAAAATAAAGAAGCCCGGGGATGGGGCTAATAATACCACCCACAGCCTGTGCCTGGCAGTCATCTCTGATTACAGCGGCCAAGTGCTGACCGTTTACCGTTGAGGATCATTGGTCGTGTCCATCGGCATATGCAATGCTACTTGGCAAAGCATCCAGGTACGAGCCAACGAGCACCTCGCCTCGTATCAGCACAAGCCCATATACCTACTACTATGTAGTATGAAGAATTCGCTTTGGATTTCCCACGCCGCTGTCGCCACGAGTTATGCGCCCTGCGTGTTCTCTCCACATGGCTACTTGGCGCATACAAATCAGTGACGGAGTATGGAGCATCAGCCGTAACTCGTTCAAGCAGACTTCGTACTCGCCCTTGACCACCAAGGAATTCGGCTTGGCCGATCAACCTAGCAGAGCGCTTTGGGCACGAATAGAACCGGTTAGCCCTTGAAGATAGTGGAAGCAATAGTAGTTACAAGTACGTGATAAGATGACGCCAAACACGGGACGATGAGGATGGTTCCACTCGGGTTGTTTAGTGCAAATGCCGCCCAAGTCGAGAAGACCGGGATGCGTTGCTGGGCTACTCCGTAAATATTTCCTCGTCGGTGCAGGTGTGTTCATCTCAGCTCTTTTCGGCACAAATCGTCATCCGCGGGGGGCTGCATGCCAATCAAACTGACACCTACTCGCATCTCACGATGCGCAGAGAAGGCTGAGGCTGAGCTGGACTAGAAGCCAGAAAGCATAAAGAAAACGTGAAGCGGGTGGAGAAATGCTACAGCCCGAGGCTTCTAGAAAAATGCCGCGCTGCTAATGAGGACGCCGCAGATCACTGCGTGGCACGCACCTACTTGTAAAGCGTAAAGCAGACGCCGCAGTGGATAAGGCAGGCCCGCGCGGCTTCCCATCAATGTCGCTGAGACACTGCGAAACCAGCGGCTCCATAGCCAGGCATAAAGTACCGCTTACAAGCCCAGTTCTAAGTTTAGATACATAGGTATTACAATGGGGGATCCATATTTAGAGCCCCTCATCGCTCTGCCTTCTTTCTCTTCTTCTCCTCCCATTGTTCAGCTCGCGATGCTATTAATGCACCACCACGAGCAGGCAAACCAGTCGCTAATGCAGCCCTGCAAACAGTTTGCAGCCCACTACTGCTACCACTAATGGCTAACGCGACCACTACTGCTGCTGGCTATGTTGCCGCCGTTCTTGTTCTTGGGGCTAGCACTGCTGCTAACACCGCTAGTTCTGCTAGCACCGGACAGGTAGGATTTTCAGCTTCCAACACCTGCTCTATGCGGAATCCAGGCATGGGCAGGACAAGAGCAATCAGAAGGAAAATCAGCTGGTAGAGCCCAATGCGGCCACGACCTCCGGTATATCAGCCTCAGCCGTCGCCGGTTCCCTCCAGACCTCCTTTGCGGTCTCTCCACACTCTGGCCGCGCACGTGGAGGATGGGATGCCGATCCTGGCAAACATGCAGTATGCGGTAACAAGTCCGATGGGATGCCAAGCCGTAGCACCAGAATGGCCATAGCGGCGGCTATCACGGTTATCACAGTTGCAAGCAAACGACTATTGCTGCTTTGGGCACGCACGAGCCCATCGGTGGCCAGCCCTGCCTCACCGAGGCATCCGCACATTCGCCCAAGCCTTGCTGCTGCAGATTATTATTCACCCGTCCCGGCATCGCCGCTCTTTTCGGCTGCAAGGGGGCCGAACGAATGTTTCGGTGAAGACCGCCTCTGTTTCTGTTTTCTGCCTCTGCTTGTCGATGTCAAGTGCTGTTACTTATGCAAGTGCGAGTGCATTTGCTTGCTGCTTGCTCATCTCACAAATCGAAAGATGTGCTCGCCACGAGGTACATCTTCCATCGGCAGCGTTACACGATGAATGCTTGGGCTCGGATTTCGGAGTAATGATGACAATAGAACCCAATCGCCAAGGGGTCAGCGTCATGGGTGCCTCGATCCCCAAGCGCACGGCCCTCTTACCTCTTATCGCAGATGCCGTCTCTGTTTAGACGTGTACATACGGGATTTGGCGGATGAGCAGGGCAGAACGAGAGAAGAAAAAAACTTCAACGGCCATCTCTGGACAAGGCTCAACACCCCTGGCACTCCACACTGCTAGCATGTAAGACCTTGTTCAGGCCTGCGATATCAATGAGCATGGTACGGAGTATAGAGTACGGAATACCTAGGTACTAAGTAGTATTACCTGGTACTGCAAACACAGACTCGCGAGTAATGAAACGAGCTCATACCGTCTTTGCAACGACTCAATCTCAGGGAATTGTCAATCCTACGCGAAGGCACAGTGGATCATGGTAAGCCGCAACAGCGTGCTACTGCACAAAGCACTACACAGACAATTGATATTAGCAGTGCCGATTTTACGGACGATATTCCCGTTTGGCGATTTCTTCTCAATTCACCTCAGCCCTAACAAGGAGATCTTGGCCCAGCCTTTTGGATAGAGCCAACAACGTTTCGGGCAAATGAGCCAGATAGAGAGCAATATCCGTTTCCTTAATTCTTCCGGCATTTCACAGCAGCACGCCACCTGAAGAAAAGCTAGCCAACATGCCAATCGCAGTAGACAGTGCCTACGGAAACGGTGTCAAGCCAAGGAAATCCATGGCTGCGCCGACCAACTTACACCTTGTTTCTGCCAACTACCAAGCCATGGCGTGATTCTTTCCTTCAAGCCTCGTTTTCGACAGCCCGCCACGTGGTCGTCCCCGAGCGGTGCTCTCTTCTTCGGTTCCAGAAATATTCTATCGGTATAGGGGTTGACGTCCTCGCAGCACGCCACAGCATCGAGTCGCAGCCGTTTGGTTCGCCCAGCGATATTCAGCTTTCCCAAGTGGCAAACCTCAGCCAGTCTGGCCTGCTGATAGCACACGCGCACCACGCATGAAGATGCTCACTTACTCGACACATTCAGCCCCTCCTCCCGCCTCTCTGCACAAGATGTGTGGGTGTCAGAGAAATATCTCTCCAAGAACCGGAAGAGCGGCGAGATGTGGCGTCGCTTGCCTGCTTGCTTGCGGAGGTGTCAATGCCCAATGAGTTGACCCTAGCTTGCTCAGTTGTCTATCCTCTTGTCTTTTTTTTCGTCCTCTTCTCTCTTGTCTTGCCATCCGTCATGTCATTCGTTCGTTCAGTGCTGCCGTATCTCGTTCCGTATTACTACTGCCACTCCCGTCTCTCACCCGGCACAAAAGTCATTCAGCCACAAACCTAAATCATCCAATTAACCTACCTGGCGCTCTTCCCCACGCCCACCGGCCGACATAGACTTTGTCTGCTCCGATTTACCTATCGCAGGATGCTTACCTCCAAGTTGCATGCATACAAACCTACCAATCTCGCTCCGTACTTGCCTGTGCTACCAACAAAGTTAATAAGTGCATGGATTCGCATTGCATGCATTCACGGAGCACCACGGACGGAGGACGCACTGCTGCCCACCATCACCACTCACTGTCCTTCATTAATCACCTGTGTCAAACTTACAGTACAAGTTGATTGCGCCGAGTAGCATTCGACGCCAAGTTTGGCAACGTGCTCCGGCATTGCATGTCTCGACGCCAGTCAGCTGAGCGGCTTGCCCTGTGGCCCATTGCCGCGGATCTTCTCTCCAGCCGTTGCCTTCTTTCGCCGTCAAAGTTTCCCGCCAGCCTGGGCCGATGTGCGAGTCCCTTGTCCATCCATGCAGGCAGCTTACTTGTACATGGTTGGCAGCAGCACCTGGCCATGTATATTGCTGCCTGCAGCTGCAGCGGCGGTACAAGAGCTCGTATGCCGTTCCAGCGGACTCACCTTGCTTGGAGGCCATGGCCCCTCTCCACTCCTTGGCTCCCGCACTATCACCATTCATATTCTGGTTGACATGAGTCCATCATTCTCACCTGCACGTGGTCCATGCTAATACCCATTGCGCATGTGCATATGCAGCAGGGCCACCGCCTCTGTTATTAGCCGCGCCTTCTAATACATACTACAAGTTAGTAGGCTACTCCCTACTCAACCAGCGAGCGAGACCATTGCTTACGCATTCCCCGCCAGCTCGCTGCTGTCTTGAATCTTTCTCACGCGGCCTTTTGCGGCCTCTCGGCGCCAGAACGGCAATGAGGTACTATACAAGATTCC
The DNA here is from genome assembly GCF_020647865.1 of Trichoderma asperellum. Classification (NCBI taxonomy): domain Eukaryota; kingdom Fungi; phylum Ascomycota; class Sordariomycetes; order Hypocreales; family Hypocreaceae; genus Trichoderma; species Trichoderma asperellum. The sequence continues at coordinate 6,714,275 of NC_089415.1, read as the reverse complement.
AAATCCAGAAGAAACCCAGCCCCAGTTTACCAGCTTCCATGATACCCCATGGGCACCGTCTTGGAGACTGCTCCTCCACTGGACTGGATCAAGGCAGGATGTATCTGGGGCGCTAGCATTATTAGTCTGGTACCTTTTTTAATCGCTTCACGCCCCTTTGGTCGTGTTAATTGAAGCTAAATACTTGGCATTTGTACTCTCACGATGTCTCGAAGGGGGGCATGGCTGTGCTCTGGCAGGCACTTGATATATGCACAACAAGTGGCACCAAGCTGCGTCAGCGCCTGCTTATCACGCCGCTAATTTTTCGCCTGAGATCCAGCGCGTGCGGAAGAAGATCAACCAAAGAGAGGCTGCCTGCATTCAACAAATGCTGCCAAATGTGCTAGTAGTACTGCCCTGTTTCCTACAGAGCATGCCCATTACTGTCGCTACAGTAGGTACTGCTATTGCTGTGCATCTGGTTGATCTATTCCTCCTCTCTCAGCCTTTCAGCAGTGCCCACTTGTACGTTCCTATCAGCACCTTATCATTGCCCAGCTGCTCTATGGAGACAAGACGGCTTCCAAGCATCCGGGCTCACGCACCCAAAGACCCGACCACCGGGTAGCGACCTTTGCTCCCTCTCCTTTGGCCGCGGCTAATCAAGACCACTGCCTGGCTTGGCGGATTCTATTCCCTCTTGGCTTGGAGGAATGCATACTGCTAATCCGGCCCTTTTCTGTCTTTGCTATCGCCACTGCCACCCTCTTCTAGCCTGTAAAGTAATCACTTTCCGTCTTTTCGGCATATGCAAATTTTCATACGACATCTTCTGACAGCTAATGTTAAATGTGATAAGTCACTATTAATCAGCAGATTGAGGAAAATCATGCATTGCTGGAGAGAGAAGAAGCTTGAGAATAATATATATATACCTATACATATAAACGAAAAGCTTGAGAAACTATATTGCCCACCCTCTCCACTCGCACACCCCCCCTTGTTAAGAGAGAGAAAGAAAAACTTGTCACTCTACTTGATAGCACTGCTACCCTTCTGTAACAATTTCCTCCTCCTCTTATGCTGTGCGTAGTACCCAGCGATGAAGTGGTCCACTGCCGAAGAAGCCAGACGACAATATGTAATCCCTCATGTATGTGAAAGCATACTAAGGCAGTACTGCTCCATTTTATTCCACATCGCTGTACAGAACAAAGCATCACAGGGTAGTATTACTACATACCGCCCAACAATCTCCCATTATTCCTACGCACACCCAAAATCCCACTCGGCAAGACCAGAGAAAAAGAAGGAAAAAGAGAGGAAAGAAGAGGAAAGAAGAGGAAATGATTGGTGGATTCGCTTAAAAGCCTCTGCCTAATCGCAAGAACGGCATAATTATTACCAACAGCATTTCAGGGCCCTTTTCCCAGCCCCTGCTTATAGAAGACTCAAAAAAATGAAGGGCAAAAAAAGTGACAAAAAATTGACAGTAATGGGTCCTCTTGGCTGGACCTTGTGAGAAGGATTTTAGACGAGGGAACCTTCGCTTCGCTGCAATGGAACCTTTTCGTTTGTTTGTTTTTTATTATTAACCCAACTGCCAACAACACACATGCTGTCATTATTTGTTGCTCCGTTATCCTTTTCTTCTCCCCTCTTTGTTTGAGCTAAACGACGCTTGCACATACCTAACTCGGTCTAGGTACGGCACGATATGCGACGGTATGGAACGGTACGGGAGCGCCCCATTGCTTGCACGGCTATAGCGGTGCTAAAAGACAGCCGTTACATACATACTGTACATGCTTTTTTTTTTTTTTTTTTTTTGGCGTATTTCCGAAAAACTTGAGTGAGCAAGAAAGAGACAAGAAGAGAGTGAGTGATCTTAAGAGATCGGGATTGTACACGCGTCCCGGCACGCCTAAGCTGCATAAAAGTAAATACTACTATTACAATAAATAAAAAATCAGAAGAAATGCCAATGAATAATCAGGCATGAATCGAAACGACGAAACAAAAAAGAGACTTTAGCACCCAGTTACATTTTTTGAAAATCCCCCCCCCCCTTCCCAACTCTCCCCTTCTTCCATCATCGAGAAACGCAACGCAAAGCAAGGCAAGGCAAGCAATCAAAGCAAGCTTGGCAGGAATTTTTAATCTAAATGACCCCTCCCCCCGTCATCTAAAGCTTCATTTGCCTCCCCAGCTAATGAGGTTTCGGCTTAATGCCCGTTATTATAAGAAAGCTAAATCCAAGGAGCAGTAATAGTAATCAATCGGTTCTGTTACTTTTTTTTTTTCTCTCTCTTATTTAAAAAAATAACCTAACATAAAGTAGATAGAATAATCCTTACATAAATCCATTCGCTTGTAATTTTTCTATTGTACCAGTATTACGCTACATCCGGATAAAGGTTTCCCGTTTTAGTTTTCTTACCTCGTTTGGATAATGGTGCGCTCTTTTTCGGGGGTGTTTGTTTGTTTTACGGTACCGACACTTCGTTTCTCCGTTCTGCTGCCTACGTAACTTACAGCTGCAGGCGGGACGTATGTATGTGCTGTCTGTTTAATATAAGCATTTGATCCGTCACATTACATACATGTCCCGAAATCCTGCATTGATACTTATACACAAAAGGAAGGGCGTATTTACTTGTACGTGCATTGCTGCATCCACAAGAGATTCTAGTAAGGTAGGCATTTAACACATCTTTGGTCTAACAAGTAATCCATATTTTTTGTTTCTCCTACTCCCCCGCTTGTAATGATTCATCCCAAGAGGCCGTTCAGACATTTTCCCATGTGAATTAGCCATCAACAGTAAAATAATAATAAGACAGAAAAGACAAGCTATTTCCCCGTAATTCGCCCACTTCATAACCACAGATGCTCTCCATAGTCGTGTACTAACATCAGTAAAAAAAAGAAGTGCAAGTTTGATTCCCCCTCCCCCCGCCATTCCTTATAAAACAAAAAGAAACAAGAAAAAAAAAAGTCGCAATGAGTGTCGCTCTTCTGCTTTTACTCTCATATTGTGAATCAATCTTACTGATGAAATGAAATGCGTGCTTGTGAGGGTATAAAAAAGAATTACAAGAGAGAGAGGAAATTTGCCAACGTATAAACAAAAGGGACAAAGGAAAATGATGCAAGTCGGCCGTTATTGTGTAAATCGTCTACCGTCCAGCCTCCCAGGAGCTCTTTGAAAAGCCTTCCGCGCTGCCAGAGCCAGTTCTTGTTGTTCGTAGTAGTAGTGGTAGTAGCATAGTGATAGTATGTGCAATCCGTCAGTGCCGATATCTTTGGGGCACATGCGTTCTGTGTTAAAAAAGAAAAAATTGTTCAATCGTACATGGCGCCGCAGACCAGCAACCACTACGGGATGTGGTCACATTGGTCAATTTTGCATGCAACTTCAAACAGCCTGGCGTACGAGGCGCTGCTACCTCGTGATTTAATACGCATACGGCGAAGAGTTGTATGCGTACGTATTAGTCCGCTGCTCCATGCTGGAGCCCGGGCTCGCGGTTCCGCATATCTCCGTAGGTGCGGGACTGTGCAGGCCGTTGGTGGCATAAGCAGCAGGCATAGTCTGGAGGTTGCCATTGGCATGTGGCCCGTAATCAGACCCAACCATCGGTGCATCGGTCATTCCCATGTACTGCTGGGATTGCTGCTGCTGCTGCTGCTGCTGCTGCTGTAAAGCTTGTTGCTGGGCGTCATATCCCGGAGAAGGAGGCGCATTGTGATAAGTGTAGCCTGGGGAATGTAGCTGCGCCTGCGCTGGCTGAGGCATGTACGCGTGCCGCTGATAATATGCAATCATTGCTGGGTTGGCACCACCCGTTGACATGTTGTATTGCATGTGGTCTGCTTCTGGGGCGGGTGCCGCGGAGGCCCTACTGTGGCCATGGATCGCCAGCCGGCACTCGCTACGGATCGGGGTCACAAAGTCCGCACGAAAGTTCTGAATCGCGCCATTGGGACTTGACCCCAGCGCAATGGCGTATTGAACGAGAAATTGGAGGTCGCCAAGATGTCTCGTCTCTAGGCGTTTTCGCAGGACGCTGCTGGTTTGTGAGTTCCACCGCAGGCGGCTCGGATCACCATCTGGCCATAGCGACTGCGACCAGGCGTTCAGTACGCTGGATTGCCTGAGCAGATTCCGCATCCTAGCCGAGTAACTCCACTGGCCACTGCTTGCGCCTTCATCAAAGTGCTTGACAACGTGGCTCACGTACTCCTTGAATGTGGGACCAGCGTGTACATCGCTTGGCGCCTCAAACACTTGGAGACAGTTCTCGAAGCCGCATGCAAAGACAGTCTGGGGACATAGCGGGACCTTGGCATCGTCCAGGTTCATTCGCGACCCCCCATGGGAGTTCTTCAGGTGAGCCTTGTAAGCAGTTTGCCAATCAAAGACCATTTGACAGCCCCGATGGCGGCAGAACCACTGTGCATTTGTATGGTGGAAGTCTTCCATATGGCGCTTCAGATCATTTTTGCGTGTGCATGTCTTTTGAATGCCTTCCTCAAGACAGAATCCACAGGTAAATGAGCCCTTCTGCTTCGGAGCCGTTGCTGTGGATGCAGTTGTAGCATCTTCGACATCCCAAGATGATTCGTCAGTAAGAGATATGCTGGCGCGAGTTGTCGACGGGCTTGCGTTAGGCTTGCGACGGTGACTCGCTCGGGGCGAAACGTTGGAAGTGACGCTTCCGCATGTGGATGATGTATCTGAGAATGCATTATTACTGCTTGTTGAATCGAACATGTTTGATGAATCGTCGTGCGAGCTGCCGCTGGAGATGTTGCCGCTGGAGAGCATAAAGGATCTGTCCTCATCTACAAAACAAGATATAGTCTGTTAGACGCATAGATACGAGTAAGAGGATAACAACAAAGAAGACAAGATATATATAGACGAATTGAAAAGGGAAAGGATGTATACCAGACTACGAAGACCACATTTGTCTCTCGGCCGATAAATGTAAATGTAAAGAAAATACTCACATGAAGATGGTGACACACGTCCTTCTTCTTGTAGCAATCGCCCTAGCTCTTCTCTTGAGTATTTGCCAAGCAAATGTCGAATCATTTGACGATCAACCCGTTCTTGTTGGGGTAGATTGAGATCGGGCGACACGCCCTCTTGGTTTGGCCAGAGTCCTTGTGCCATATCCGCCGTCAAACCAATATAGTAAACGAGACTGGTCTTGTTGTTACCATATATGGAGAAGAGGCGAGAGTCTGTCGATCGCAGAGATAGATTGTATCAAAATCTGTTGGTGCCAAGCCACGACGATAAGCTAGGCTTGGGTTAAGGGAAAGAATAGGCAGTAGCTGATTCGAGAGACGTGGGAGATGGCCCAAGTTTTATCAGGATCAATTGGTTATAAGCAAGAGGGAAAAAAAGGTCAAAAAAGGCGAGGTTAAGGCGGTGAGGAGATAGTCAGATATAAGTAGTGGGAGCCAAGAAAGTTCAAGACGCGGAGAAGAAATCCGTTCACTTTGTGAGAGACGAGCAGGGTATAGTAAGAATTAAGCGGATGCCGGTTGGCGATGGGAGGGGATCACTCAACACGTGCTGACCGAAGCGTTCGTGTAGGTCCGCGCGGTCTAGCTCCGTTTTGTCTGACGAAGCGACGGAGCACGGAATATGACGATTACGATTCAGACCGTTTAGAAAGAAAGAAAGAAAGAGCCGTCGAGCCTAACTATCCAGTAGCAAGAAAAGAGAAATCCAGGTAGAGAATTAAGATGCGCCGGAGGCGTCTGTCTTTATGGAGTCGTGATCTGAGGGAGGGCTCCGCCTCGGTCGACACGGCACCTTCACTAGTGCGGGCGTGTAAAGCAGGAACAAAGACGAAAATCAATGCCACGCAGAGACAGAACGCATTCGATTCCAACCCGGCCAGATGACGATTAGATGGCAACAGCAGCAGCAGCACAGACGGAGCGTCGCCGAGCGCCAGCATCAAACGCCCCCCCCAGCCAGGCGAGCCGAGCAATCGACCCGTGGGCCGCTAAACTGACGGCAACGAAAGAGCGCGTGCTTGGGACTGACGCTACAGCAGTTGGAGAAGCTGGGGGCGTGTGGGTATCGAGAGAGGCGCGATGGAGCGGTTATCGACTGGCAGGTGACGGTGGGCAAAGAAACTCCCGCCAGCGAAAGCCTGTACATAGCAAAGGTCGGCAGCGCTCATGCTCTACTTGCATACGGCAGGGAGGAGCTGCAAAGAACATGTGCCTTCATACAGTACTAAAGGCATTAGTTTTGCGGCATCCAAAGGCCTGCTAGCCTCTTACACCCTAGCAGTTTCTGGCGCTGATGGACTATATCCCCTTTATTTCGCCTGCAAGTACAATATGGCTGCTGTCCTTGGTGCCAAGTGCCTGTATCGGGGCGTGGTGGTAGTAATACTAGTGATAATCCGAGCAGGCAGTTCCAGCAGGCTGCCAACACGACCGCTTGCTACCGTACCGACGGTTCGGAGAACCAACTACAGGCATGGCATCCCATCCCATGCATGGTACTTGGCGAGCGAGCGGCACAAGAGGGGGTGTGAGGTAGGGCGACAGTGTGGCTCGATGCATCCAGATACCATCAGGCCGGGGGTCACCAAGCCAGCGGGCTGGAACCAAGTGTTCCACTTTAGCAGACGGATTGGACCATCAAGTCAAAATGAGTTTCCAAGGCCTGTGTCAAGCACACGCCATATCCCCTGGAGGGGGGCAATGCAGCACTGTCGAGAGTAGGTATTGTGAGGGGAATAGAGACACGCAAGCCTTGTTGGTCTCATGTCGTCAGTACTCATTCCACTCCCCTTGACCTTGTTACGTTCTTTTAACGCGTGTCATTGGTTTGGATCCTCCAGTCAGAAAGGCAGCTGTGCGGATAAAGTTGGGCAGAACCCCAGCACACAACAAATCGTAGCAGTGGTGGTTTCCTTCGCCCGAGCATCCCTGTGTCCATTACAAATGCATCTGATGGTTAAGAAACGGATAAAATTTATGCCCGAGCTTCTAGATGCTAGTGTGTATCAGCCACGATTCGCTGAGATTGAACGGAGATGCCATATTCAGACTAAACACGCACGAGTAATTGTGCAACAGCGGCGCGCCTAAACGAGATGAATTAGCCTTGGAGGAGCAATTGCCGAAAAGAAGCAGCACAAGGAGAGGTGCAGAAGATGGGCAAAATTGGGCGCCACATCGTCAGTCGTCTCCACGCTGGCGTAGGGCAGAGCTTGACGGCCCTACTTGAGCGAGAATAAAAAATGTCCTGATGAGCAGCCAAGTAGGTAGTAGGCAGTACTAGTATCCGCAGTCAGCACGATGCCCTTGTCTCGACGTGTGTACAAGTGCCTCCCATGCAGCTCTGGTGTCCTCCCCACCTTGGTGTGCAACCCAACAAACACTCCCGCTGTCTTTCCGCACACGCCCTCCCTCACACGACCCGACAGCAGGGCTGAGGAGCGACTGGGATGTCTGGCCCAAAAGCATTAGTGAACGACAGGGCGAAAGGACCGTGCGCTTGGGACCAGATTGCGATGAATAGTAACTATGATTTGAGCCACATAGGCCTTTTGGTAGACAACCTCTTCCCCTTTTCTTTTGGTCAAGTCTTTGCAAGACAAAAGACAGAAGAACCTATTTACTCTTATAAGTTGAGTTGCCATTGCTCATTAACATACCCTATCGTAACGATAAGCAGTTGGTTAGCCGTCACAGAGACAGAGGCTATAAGTTTGGGTCAAGAGCCTCGCTGCGTAAATCTGCATGCTCTATAGTGTCTCTCTCAGGCCTTACTATTCTTCTTTTCTTTGGTCTTTTGATGATATGAGTGTTGTTTCATTCTCTCGTTACATTCCCCATAATACTTATGGCAGTATCCTGTCTTAGTGTTTTGATAGTCAAGCTTATGAAACAAGTATGTAGTAGTTCTCAAATGGGGCTTGAAAAACGGTGCAATTGGCGGCGACGGACTTGACTTCCCGGATCGTGGCGACCGCACTTTCGGCATAGCCTGCCGGCGGATATTATTGCGGGAATGAGAGAAAGAGTCTCTTTTTCTGGCTTCTCTCATTCTTCTCTGACTTTTTCTTTTTTTCCTTTTTTGGGCGGGTGGAGGGGGAGGGGGGTTCGTTTCCTTTTTTTTCTGCTGAACTTTTGCTCGTATCTCTGTAATGGTTTGAGAATGAAGGATTAGACGCGCATAAATGATCACATTCCCCTCAGCTGGGCTTTGGATTCCGAGTCGAAAGACCGGAGTTGCTACAGTAGACCGGAGTTGCTACAAGTATGTAGTAGCCAGTCAAGGGGCGACAGCCGAACGGACGAACTCGGCTTCTGCACACCCTGGCAATCTCGTGTGGCGCTCTGCCTAGCCCTAACTTTCAAATATAGCAGTACGGAGTAGGTAGCATCCTCTCCTGCAAGTAATGAGCGGTTATAGAGCTAACCGTAAGGCTGTGTGCTCCGTCATCATAGCAGCCCCTCCCCCCTTTCTAGGATCTAGGCTATTCAATGCTCCATATCGATGAGACTCTGAGCAGGGCCATCGGAGATGGTCAGTGGGCAGGGTCTGGCCCTGTGTCATACAGAGACAATCATCCGCGCGGCACGGGGCACTGTCGCTGTTAAGAGTTTCGCACAAGGGAGCAAGCGCTGCGTACAGCACCCATGGTCTAATGGGTACATCGGCAGTAATGCTGCCTCGGGTCACATCCCACTTGAAGCTAAATTCAACCGGCAAACGCTCATCCCGTATCTAGCAAAGTACTTGATGCTCTCCACAACAGGACCCGTGGTGCTATGTACTCTGTCAGCTTTCTAAGTAGATATCTCGTTAGTAGCTCGCATTGCTTGCCCTGTCTGTCCAGAACATAAGGCAAGGGTACCTGTCACCCAGGTGCGGATATAACGCTCTTTGGCACAGCTAGACCCGTGAACTTGGTATCGTATGCTATTGGCCGGTCAGCACCATTGCAAAGATATTAGACTCGGGGGAACAAATCGTCGTTTGGTCATCTAGCGGATGTAGGATCTGTAGGGCTCACTAATTGTAGCAGCATGGATGCGTATGGATCAAGTTAGGCAGTCCGGTGGACAGGCCGCGGGTGTGTCAAAACGGCGGTGATGTGAGCGAAGCGACGGAGACGCGATTGTCAGTCGATTTACCACGATGAGATGCAATGCAATGCAATGCAATGCAAAGCGGTGCGGTGTAACACGATCAGGGTTCCAGAGAACTGCTGGAGCTTGCTGTTGGAGCAAGTGGAGGGTCTTCGGAATAATACGAAGACCGACTCAAAGCCTGAGAGGGGAGGCATCTATTTTCTCCGTTACACTCGCACTTGCTCTGAGCAGAGCACAGACGGCACAGGCAGGCACTGCTACCTTACCGTGAACCTAATTTCACCTCCATTTCTTTTACTTTTCCATTTGACTCTCTCGGCAATGTGATGGCACCACTACCTTGCAATGCTCTGTGACAGTCTGCACAAGAGGTGCTCGTCCGTATGGTACGTGAGTTTGAGTTTCAACCCCTGGCCGACGATCGTCCCGGTCCTCCCGCCAGCCAACAAAAGACCTGACAAGCTAAGGCAAAGCCAAAAATCATGATCTTCCAGCTTCCAGTGCGGTCAGAACACCGGGTTTTAGCCAGCCTCACCTCCAGGCCTCGTGGCTTTAGCAAGACGAGCCAACGACGATGGTGCCACAGGTTTGTCTCTGACTGCAGGGTCTAGCGTTTATCAGATTCTTACCCCTCCTGATTGCTCATCCACAAGAATTAAGGACGAACCCAAGCCCCCAGAATAAGACAAAGTTCAGTTTTCGCTCAAATGGTCCTAGGCCGCCGTATGGATTCCAGCCCCGTAATTGATTCCAATGTCCGAACCCGTTCGTTGCTCATCTGAGGCGAGTAAGCACCTAGTTTGTGCTAGCCTTAGCGATATTCTCGAATTAAACAGGTAATTATAAATCTGTCTTCCCATTTTTGGGAAGAGCCGATATACCATCTCAGCGCCGCCATGCGGAGAAGGGCATCAAGATGACCGAGCCATCACGGTGGGTTGATCTTCCTCTGTAGTGCTACGAGGAGTGGTAGTACGCTTGACAAGTGCCCCAGACTGACTAGCAAGGACAAGCAGGGACAGACGCACGCTGACATGGACCCGCAGCCCAGGCAGATCGCTTAAAACTGCAATATCCATCATCTTCAAATGGTCCACTCATAGGGCGGAGCTTTGGCCACCTCCTGGCCGTGTGCACGAATCAGTCACCTTCGCAAGAGTCTGAACCGCACCTATACTGCTACACTCCTACAGCGCCGTTCGGCAAGTACCGCTGCCTCTGTGGTATTATCGGCCTGTAAAAAGTATACTGCATCCAAATATGCGCGCCGCAAAACCTGTTAGTATTCGAAAGCCCAGCTTAGTTGTGGCATATCTCACATTTCGCATTGCATTCGGCCACACTCGGCGGCTTTACAGTTTGAAATCATCGGCACTACGGAGAACAAATTACAAACCCTTGCGCTGAACGCGATCGGTTAAACTGGCTTCGATAATGCTACCAGAAGAATGCGCAAGCCGTTCGTAGTACGGAAAACTTCCGTTATCATACTTGTAAGCACTTCGAGCGCTACTAGCTCTCCTTGACAAGCTGGGTTTAAATGGGACAAATAGCAGATTCTGTACTCCATTGGGAGTACCTAGGGTTGAGATGATCGCGCTAGCAAGCTCTTAGCTCGCCAAATCGCAACCAAGGCTTATTCATGCCAGATGACAATCCGCGCTGGCTGTATTTAGTCCGCTCCATAGCGCAGGTATTAAAAAAGAAAGAAGGCGAATTTAACCCACTTTGCTAGGCTGGAGCCAACCATGCCAATCTTACATACAGCAGTAGCTGCTTTGGCATGTCTGCTTGCACCACTCTGCACCCCATACCAAGATACAGTATATCCTTGTTTAGCAACCACAGCTGACAGAGTATTTGCGTTCTATCCGGTGGCGTTCTTTTTATAAAAGAAACAGTAGCATATCAAGAGCAAAGCATGTTATTCACAAGGGAACCTGCTCTATGTGGACACAGAGCTTTAAAAGAGTGAGGAGAGGTGCGCCTCCTGAACTCTAGGTACCTCGCAAGCTTGTGACGGCTCTCGACTCCTTGGTAACCCTTGCATCTCTTTGACCCGTCACTCTGGTCTGAGAATTTCTCCGTTCCGTGGATGGCACCTTGACATTGGCGCAAGAAAACACAATCGTCTTGATACACCTGTTCTATTTTTGGGGGCAAGGGGGTGACTTCTTTACTTTCGGGATATCTGCTAACCAGCAGCCTATTGATCCTCGTCGATCAAGAGAAACCAGGGTTTCTAGTTCGTGGTAGCCCGGTACAGTAATACCGCATATGGTATAGGATGTGTGGACGGCTTCTTGAATTAGAATCCGGGCGAGCTTTTCAACCTACGCGTACGCTAGCTAGCAATGGCCTACAATCATTGAATCGGTAACGCGGATCAGATTAGCATTTAGGTATGCTACAGAATGTCTAATACGAAGGAATAGCACACCTGCTGCCTGGAGTGGCCAGGACCTATTTAACCTACAATACATACACACTATAGCTGCTGTCAATTGCGATTACGGCTAGGTAGTGTAAGCGACGACGACTGCGTGTCCTGTTCCCGGAAGCACATACGGATCTGGAATACCCTTCTTTCCCATTGAGAACTAGCTGGACCAATGGCATGAGAGAAGAGTTGTGCCCGCGACCAGCCGTAAACAAGGCTACACAACTCTGAAGGGAGTTTGAATTTCAACTGCCGCCGTTGGCGGGCAGCCCGACCATGAGTGACATGTAACAAGCAATGCCAGTTTGGCCAGTCGACTCTGTTAACCCAAAAAGCTAAGAGACAAACCCATGCAACTCAAGATGAACAGGAGAGAATCAGTAACTCCTAGAAACATTTGGTGCCCGCATCAGCTTATACGCCCCAGGGTGTCTAAATAATGATTTAATTGCCGCTTTCCGGCCGAGGAGGGAGTGAAAGACTCGAGGGCCGCCTTCTGCGTCGGTGCCATGCCGTTCAACGGTCCACGGCAGGCAAATCAGGAAACCACCGCCGGCTCTCGGCGCGGTTCGACGGCGGTACAGGGCGTGTGTGAGTAACCGTTTGAAGCATAACTGTACAACTCTAACAAGTTCTGCCAGGGGTTTTCTTTTTCATCTCGGTACGTGTGGCTCAAGTCTTTGGGGATCATCTGCGAAAGCGATAACAGGACCCTTCTTTTGCGCGGCTGAGTAATGAATGGTCTTTTAACTGCATCTAGCTAGCCTATCGACCCCGAACAAGAAAGGAGGCACGCCAGTTAGTGATTACTCCGTTCTCCATACTACCCCGTACTTCTTATACTACTTGACTCTGCTCGCTACCTCTTGCCGTAGTTGTTTTCTGGACACGGCCCTCCCTGCAGATGGCACTACATACTCCGCATTATCCGACCGCAAGATCCGCTAAACAAACGACAGGTTCTTTGGCAGGAATACAACTTCCTAAATCGGTCTGCTAAGCCTTATAGACCCTTCTAGGAACAGCTGCTCTATCAACAGCGGCTAGGCTCAACGGTCATTGATCGAAATAGGATGGGTCGAAGCAAGGCGGGTGAGTTGGTAACGACATCACTTTGAGGGGGGCACGCTCCCCTAGATTTCCCTCCAGGAGGAAACTGCATGTATCTTATTGGCTACGGGGAGAATAGGTCTTAAATCTTATACCCGGCCTGTTTCTCCCTCGCTCCTATTATTTTATTGGCCAAATTTGGTCCATGCCCGGTCATCAAATGTTCGAACAAGATACCTATTCCAGTAGCAGGTTTCTCTCGTTCCCGCCATCTCCACCCTCCAGTGCTGGTAGTACCGCACCATTATTTCCCTAGCGACTTTCTCGGCTAGACGTTTATATCCTGAGATGAGATGATGCAACTCTGGGTTTACACTTGAACACTTGCATGATTAGTAGAGTAATTCCTCCAATAGTAAGCCATCGGATGAGAGTTGAGATCGCTAGTTACAGCAATAGCTTGATCCTTGCAAGAACTAAATCACATTTGATGGCCCGTTCTATTTCCAGGAAATTTTACCAAAGTGGTAACTCTAAGTTGTATCATTTGAATCATTTGTATCATGCAAAAACAGCCCAAGAAAAATTACAACCTAAAAATAAATGAAAAATAAAAAAACAAAATAAAAATAAAAAGAAGAAGAAGATGGTAAAAAGGCAAAAGGGGATAATAAGCAGCTCTTTGCCAAGCTAGTTTAAACTCTGACACGCTCCATCAGAGGCATTTGTATTTTTCCTAGTAATCGTACCATTATACAGTAAGTACGTACTAGTCGGTACGTTGGTTTGTGTGTAAGTGCGTTTTCGCTCGCTTATACATTTTCGGCAGTTGTAATTTCGTGTAAAAGCCATCTTATAGGCCATATCAGAATAGTTCGCCGTCGCATTTGCCGTCGCACGAGTATTCCTCGAGTTGCTTCCTTACTCTACCTCAGTACCTTAAGTTTTATGACAGAAAAAAAAAAAAAAAACTTGGAAGTTGCTTAGTTCACTTTTCACACTAATGGTGTTGCTTTCATTGGCCTTGTCGTCCTCACTTGCTAGCCTTCTGCCTTGTTTAATTATCCCCTCCTCTTCGCAAAAACTTGGCTCTCAGATAGACTTCTATGTGGAGTCTTTGCAAGGCAGCCAATAGTTCTCATGAATTCTGATTGAATGGTCTTTTGCAAATAGTATACGTGGGGGCTTTGGGGAGGGGGAGGGGTGTGAGACCTGAAGCTGCAGAATCAAATTTTTGCCCTGTTGAGGGTGGTGGTAAGACAAGGCTATCCATCTTTTGAAGGGGGGGGAGGGACTGAACGCCCCTCTCGAATAAGAAGATGATGGCTGCAAGATGATGGGCTGCTACTAGGAATAGAACACCATACAAAGGCCCCCCCAGGTACTAGTGTGTGCTTGTGTGGATTGGGGAGTCGGGTGGATGGAATCATTCAAGGGTTCATCTCTCCCTGCATGCTGCTAATCAACTGCCGGCCTGCAGCATGAGTTCACAGGGGATTCTATGTACTTTGCGGCCATTATTCACCATGCGGCATGAGCGGCCCTTTTGTCTATCTCACTCTATCTCTCGCGTGTTTGGGAACGTATGTTTGGCAAGAAATTTGTCAAAGTCGAGGGGGGGTGGCGATGATTCTATTCCCCTCCTCAGGGGATGCGCGTATGCATAACTGAAACTATCATTTTACACTTGGTTCTTTATGCCGGGCCCTTTTCTTTTCTCTTTCTTCTTTTTTTTTCTTTTGATTGTAATGGCTAATGTCTATCCAAATATAGTGGCAAGGTTCAAAAAAAAAAAAAGGAATGACTGCGTAGCTTTGAAATATCAAGTTGTTTTGTTCAGCTTACTTGGCCTTCCTTGACTACATATATGGCGCTCCCTCGAGCAGGCTGGGTCACCACCACAGCATGTTCCTTTTGTTCATCGGTCAAGTTCAGCTTAGAATAGTATTGCTCCTCCAGCGCTTCCTTTACAGCTTGCGCCTTGTCGGCTGGGACGAGATGCACGCTACATCCTCCCCACCCAGCTCCGGTCAGCCTGCTGCTGTAAGCCCCAGCGCCACGTGAAATACGGCAGATTTCATCAATCTCCGGGCAGCTACACTCGTACAGGTCTCTACATGAGTCTTGTGTTTCGTTCATGAGCTTTCCCAGCGCGTTGTTGTACTGGGTCGTGTCAGTTGCCCCCGTATGCAGGGGGCGCTCAAGCAGGGTCAAGAACTCGAGCACTCGTAATGCCTCCGTAAACACATGCAAGGCTCGCTGTCTGAGTTTGAAACGGTCGGCACGAACCGGGAATACGGACGTAAACCGCTTCTCTAGCTCAGGCACGGACATCTGGAGGACGGCAGCGACTTCCTCCCGTGTATACCCGTCCTCTCGGGTCAGCGTCTGCTTGGTCACCTCGATGAGCTTCCGTAGCTCCTCCTCCTTGCTAAGGCTCCTTGCAGCAGCATAGTCTGACCCGCCGTTGTGGTAGAAAAAGGCTTCGTGGAACCCCTGAAGGCTAATGCCGAGCGGACCTGCATCCTGTGGGAGCTCGGTGCCGGGTGGGTTGAGCACGGCGTTGAGGTAAGCAGCCGCAAAGCTGACCTCAACAACACGAAGGTTGTAGTGGATGGGCCCAGTGACATGCTTATTTGAAGTGACGAATGATTGTGCGATAATGAAACATAACTCGGGACTTGTTGGAGGGAACTTGACCGGCCGAGCAGAGAGAACAGGGGTGAAGGACACGAATGTGGCGGATCCTTGCTCTGAGAAGACTGAGGCAGACTGGTCCATGCTGTGAAGGCTATTGTCAGCATCATGCGCATTTTTCAACAAGGTAGATCTGCAAGAGAGAAGGTGTGTTGTTGGGGCAAGGGGACAGGACAGGGTGGCGTGAGCTTGCTGGATACTGCAGGCATATTTGTATCCACCTGCGAGGAAAATCATCGAGGATGCAGCACAACGGGGGTAAACTAGGGGTCTTTTTTCTTCTTCTTCTTTTTACTTCAATCAACTTACCCTCCGGAATTGACCCCAACCGCCCTCTCGCTGACGATGGCGAGCTCCGTTAGCTCCTTCTTGTCCACTGAGCTCTCGCCATTCGCAATCATGACGGCCAGAGCGCTGGCGGATACAAAGGCGGCGCTGGAGCTCAGCCCACCTCCCACAGGGACGTTGCCGTCCATAAGCACCTCCATGTTGCACGGCCGGAAGTCGGCCCCCTTTTTCTTGTACAAGAGGCTGAGCGCGCCGCGAAGGCCGCTCTTGAAATAGTTTGTCCACTCGAACTTTGTGGAATCAATCTCGACGTCGCCGCCAATCGGGACGTCAAACTCCCCGGGGGCAAACTTGGAGCCCTGGACGTTGCGGACCAGGACCTTGAATGTCTTGGCGTCCGGTGCGACGGGCGTGATAGAGACTGCGATGACGGCGTCGGCGGTGATGGCCATGGGCAGCACGGAGTAGAGCGAGTAGTCGATGTGTTCGCCGATGATGTTGACTCGGCCGGGCGATCGGGAGATGAACTGCGCAGGGTGGCCAAACTCGTGCGCGAACGTGGCGAGCAGGTTGTTCCATCGTGGCGTCTCTTCTGCGATGGCAGCGGTAGGATAGATATCCGCCAGGGATGTTGCGACTGGGACTGGGCCAGACATTCTGGGCGAGCTTTTCTTTCTTTCTGCCCCTTGTAAGAGCTGCGCCGTATCTTCTTCTATTGTCTGACAATACCGCTTCCTGCTGACGCTTTTTATGAGCTGTCTGAGCTGGTTGGCGCAAACGAATAGTCTTTCGGCGTAGAAGGCTTTGTTTGCGCTTAGAAGTTGGAGATGCCCCGCGACAGAATAGTACCCCGCAGTGGTTTTTCGCAAGGAAATCAGGGGTTCTTGTTTTTGCTCTCTATGACGTATTGCAGAGCTTCAGAAACTCGAATTTGCGACTTTTTGACTGCTCGGCGCATCAACAGCCGAATAGACCAAAACAATGCAGGAGAAGAAGGGATGAAGATGTCTCAGAAGCGCGCAGGCGAGGAGAAGGATGATAAATGGGGGGAAAAGGGAGAGCAGAGCGACACGAGACTCTATAGCGAAAAGCACCAGATGCAGCACGAGATATAGATATTTTCTTGTAAACGATGATCCCTTTGGCGCGACTCTATGTCTGGCCCCGCTGATATCGTCGGCGGTTTTGCGGGTACTGCTACGGAGCATTAAATGAGCCAAAAAATTCCCCGTGGAGCCCAGCGACGGTTAAGCGCGCGAGTGATGTTGCGTCAAAGCTCCAGAGCCGCTGGAAGCTTTGCAAAAGCCTCGATAGTCGTATCGCGAGATTTGGTAGGATTGTTTTTCTCTCATAAAAGTTTTGACTCAGTATTTTTCTCCTTGGTGGCGCAATCCGTGGGAATTATGTCGGGTTTTCTCGATTCCTAGCTCCGAAAGTAACCGCGATGAGTTTGCGTGCCGCAGATTGTTGTGTTTCTAGGTGAGCGCGATGTTGCAGTAAAGGACCCAGGCCGGAAAATTATTCGGCGATGAGGTGATCGATAGCCTCAAGAGAGGAGAGAGAGAAAAAAAAGTGTATTTTGATATATAAACAGAATTGATAAATGGTAGCTAATGATAAGACAGTAGACTATTGAAATGCTTTGAAACCTGCGAGCTGTTTCTGGAGTTCACAACTCATGTGCCGTGAAAGAGAAGATGATGCTTGCGCAAGAACGGGTCTTTGACATTTGTCAACCAGCTGGCCGTGATGTGACCAAGCTTCGCCAGCTGGCAATGGAGAATATTCCAATCAAGTGAAATTCTACAAGAAGAAAGAAGATGGGGAGGGGGGAAAGCATCAATCAATCGCCTCTTTACCAGCCGGAGCATTCTGCTCGATGACGCTGCTCCACCCATCATCGATTTCAGCCTCGCATCTCTCAGCCTCGCATCGCTATCAGCCTGGAGGACATGACATGGAGCTCAAAGAGAAGCGCTCAGTCATCAGCCGCGAGCTGAAAACCCTTGAGCCCGGATCTCTGTACATCACGATCTCCGTCCCTCGATCTAATCCTCAGCTCCAAGGTCCCTTCTCCGATTTCCACTACTTGCCATACCTCCCTCACGATCTGGACTTGGCATCTTACGAAGTTTCCTGCGCGAAGGGTATCGATAGAGAGGAATTCGACTGGGGTGTCTACTTGCACCGAGGCCATGGCAATGGTACCTGGTATGGACTCCGCCGGCTAAGCAGCTCGATCGACGCGAGCATGGGGACTACAGGCATGGGTGGCGCTTCTTCTGCTGGCAATTCTACGGGCGATGGTGCCAAAGCAACAGCAGCATCTCGCAGCATGCCCTTCTACACTCTCTCTAGGCAGGACATGCGCCAGTCGCCGCGTCTGCAAGCCCGCGTAGCCGGCCTGATCAGGGTCCTGCGAGCACCGAGCCCCTTGGCCGCCGGCTTGACATCCTATCTGGACTGGCTGGCGGCCCAGACGGCATCCAGCGCCACGAGGTCCTTCATCTGGGCGTCGTCCATGTACCTCCGCGCGCGCCGTCACCTGTCGGCCGACCATCCGCACGGCACCGTGAGAAGCGATGCGGCTGCGACGGACTTCTTGTTCGATACGAAGGGGTTCCTGCAGGAGGCCCTGCACCTGGCGTACAAGGAGGTCTGGTACGGACTCGCGGGCCAACTGCCACGACCTACCATGGCCTCTGCGTTTGGAGTTGAGCTAGTAGCAGCAGCCGCCGTATCCGCAACGGAGACGGCCGTGGGCGTACTACACGAGCATGTCAACGACGACGATGATGCCGGCGGCAGATCTGCCGCCGAAGAATGTCAACGGGGGTCTGGCTATCAGCGCTCAGCCTCGGCAGCAGGGTCTTTGGACGACAGCAACAGCAGCACCCTGGTAGGGGAACAAAACATGGGGTTGGATGCCGCGGATAGCATCTCGATCGGCTTATCAGCGTGAAAACACGCCATCGGTACTACCAGGGCGCCAAAGCTTGGAGAAAGGGGTGCGAGAACGTTGAACACAAGGGGGGCGTGTGCTGGCTGTTGGAAGAAGATTACTATTCTGAAACCCATCCCGTTGGTACTCCCTGGTGCCACTAAGCAGTAGTACGAGTATGCGGTGACAGGACCTATGCAGTGATATTCGCTAAGGTGCATGTAGTTTTTTTAGCAGCGAGCAAGGTTCAAGTGTCGCATATCGTATAAGTATGCGCAGTCAAGGGTTGATAACAAATACATGCCTGCAACTTTGTCCGTGCTTCCACCCTTGTAAACCCTTCGTAAATCCGGCAACTGGTGAGAAAGCTTCAGGGTTGTGTAAGCATGTGTAATAATCAATCTGGCCTAATTAACTACCCTCCATGTCCAAGGGATTGGTGGTCTGTGACAATATTAAGCCCTCTTGATTATTCAACGGAATGTGATCCGCTGTCAGTTGTGGTAGGCATTAATATTCCTAGAGATGAAAAAGAATGCGGAAATATGCCATGCAAGGCAGTAGTTGTACCTAGATCTAAACGGAGATATATAAGCTTTTCCAAGCTACAAGGTAAAAAAGAAGAATCATGTCTTAAATGTGTGGAATCATTGCTTCGGCAGCCCATATCGGGATATTATTTGTCAGTCTCTGAAGACAAGCC
This sequence comes from Trichoderma asperellum, assembly GCF_020647865.1. NCBI lineage: Eukaryota > Fungi > Ascomycota > Sordariomycetes > Hypocreales > Hypocreaceae > Trichoderma > Trichoderma asperellum. The sequence continues at coordinate 6,695,030 of NC_089415.1, read as the reverse complement.
CTTGGCTTACACGGCTGCCTTGTGCTACTGGACTGCGAATACGGCGTTGTCCTACGGTTCTTGGTTTATTTTCTGTCTTGCACTTGATCACTTTCCTAGTTTGCTTGGTGAACGGTCAAAATCCTTGTGCTGCTCACTTCAACTGAGCCGGTGGAAAGCATATCAGCAGACCGATGTCTTGGCCACCATCCTGGCCTCGTTGCGGATGTATGCGCCTTCTACAAGCAGCGCTCATTAGTCCATCAGCTCATCTTTCCCTCTACGGCGAATATTCTAAGCAAAGGCGCATGAGCCGATCAAGATACTATATTAAGATGACCCAGCATTAGGCGATTGGTAAGAGCTTATTGAGGCGTGTGGCAGTTATTTGCATATTCGGCAGTTGTATACAGAGCAGACTGCTTGAGGTCAACTCAGCAAGGCATGGTCTTTGTCTAGGTGGCTAGCAGGCAGCAGCAAAATGCCTTATGGGTGTGTAAGAAGCACACGGCGACGACGTGGACGTGCAGCAAGGATGCTGCGTTAAATATATCACAACGCTGTGTAGCGCAACGGACAGCGGACATGGCCTAGCGGGCGGGTGTAGATCGTTCTGCTCGATCGCCGATGATATCTGACCTCTTGGCGGCTATCTCTTTCTTTCTTTCTTTCTGTCTCTTCTTCTGTCTCTCTTCGTCTCTCTCTTTTTTCTATCGCTTAGCGAGAATGCGGCGACATTGGCGGGTGCAGAAGTGGAAGAGAATGGAACAGAAAGGCGAAGTAGAAGAAGCAGAGAAAAGGTTGCAGGTGGTCAGCATATCGGATGGAGGAGCATCAGCACCATAAGTACGCAGAGCAAGCAGTTGGCAGTTTTTGTACGACAGAGCTGTCATACTCATACTGGTGATACCTACTCTAATTCTATACCTATGCCGCTGTCATTGGCGGTGTCAGTACAGCGTCGCACACGGCATGCCATACAAGACGTGGCGCCGTTGGAGAAAAACCTGCTCCATCAGAGTCGCACCGCCATCCAGAAAAGTCTGGGCGACTTGGGCGATGCTCCGACGACGGATCTCGCGCTAGAGCTGCTGTGTCCACATCTGCGTCCTTGGCTGGTCTGAGAGATTGAATCTCGAATCTTTAATCTCCGCAGCGCATCTCGCAGTGCCCCTGGGACGTCGCCTTAGATAAGAGGTACTGGTGGAGAGGGGGGAACTAGATAAAAATGACATTTTGAGCTGCTTGGTGAGATCCTCGCTGTTCTTGACAGTCCTGCATATAAACGGCGAAGAACAACAGCCAATCAAGTCATTTTGAGGGCTTTTCTTCTCTTTTCCTTTGCTAAGCAGCGCACCGATGGACGGTTTTGAGAGGGTTTTTCCAGGGTTGGATACACGAATCGTTCCAGATGAGGGGAAGCAGCAGCTGATACGGGGGCGCCACCGGAGCTGCATTAACAACAACTAGCAGCTGTGCCTACCGGTGCTAAGCAGGATTCAACGGTATGACCATAGCAGTGCTGTTAGGTTAGGCTTTAGCAGAAGCAGCAGCAGCAGGGCGGCCCTTGGGCTGGGACTATTTAAAGCTGACCGCCCATTCCCCCTCTCCAGCAGATCCTTTAGTCTTTCCATCAAATACCAGGCAAACTCGTCGTCAGCAAAAATTTCCATATATTCACCAACCAACAAACCAACAACATCATCATGTCTGGATGCGGCTGTGCTCAGGGCGGTGCTTGCGGTTGCGGTTCTGACTGCACCTGCCAGGGATGCAGCACCGTATGTCTCCCCGAATTCTTTGTGTAACCTCTCTGTGGGGGAGTTTATTGGAGAAGATGATGAAGATTGCGTGCTGATAACGACTGCAACAGCACACCAAATAAAGCCTCTTCAGGCTAAATACATCCGATCTGGAATCCCTCTTCGACTACGGGGATGTTGAACTCGGAAGGGCAAGTGGCGATTCTTCTTTTCTTGTCATTGAAGATGCAAAGATTGTACCTATCTGTGTGCAAGGGAAGCTTGTGATTTCGTGGAGGGACTATCAGACGGAGACAGAAGACAGTATTAAATTTGAACGAGAAAAAGAAATGATTTCATGTCATTAAATCTTGTGTGAATCTGGCTTCTCTACTGATGGTGTAGCTACGTCGTCTAGACCTGGCCAGGTTTCAGGCCCCAAGGTGCAGGGTAGCCAGGCCAGATCACCTGAACAGCTTCAGCCTATCAGCGCCTTCTACTGGTAGTGCTAGGGACATAGTAGGTACTGGTTGACTGAGTACTCTGTAGTCTCGCTGTCTGAATTATGATGCTGCAATATCCACAAAAAAAAAAGAAACAAGACAAAAAGCACCCAGGGACCATTATCCATCGCTTTATAACGTTGCAGGTAGCGTCCGTCAGTGGTGCATCTGCCGAGTACTAATGCGCGGAGTCCCTGGAAGCCGCTCATTTAAGCGCTGTAGGTACCGTACCCACGGAATATATGGAATGTCCGATAGGGCCATGCTGCGCTTGGGTGGGACTCTGACATCAATCAACGTTCTTTTGTCTTGCGGCCTTTTGATTGCGACTGGTCTCTCACACGACCTGTACGACATAAACAGCTCGACGAAAATCCTTTCGCGAAAGAACCCCCTACGTATACGCTTTACATTTATTTGTATTAGTCTTGGCAACCTGAAGCTGCGCCCTTCTTCCTTCGTCTTTGCGCTGTTCTGCCGCGCGTCAAGCTTGACGCAGAAGATGCAACGGTCCCAAGCATAGCTATCACGATCGAACTTTACAACGGCCTCGAGAGACCTGGATATCTGCCAAGACGAGAGGGTTAGCAGCCAAGGCATGGATCCTTCGGCGGCGTCCACGACCGCATCCCAGCCTCGTTCATCGTCTGCCGATCCTGCCAACGACTCGATGGACACCCCGCGACGATGCTTCGTTTGCTTAACGGACGAGGAACCTACGGACCCCCCAGGCTCCTGGGTCGATCCGTGCCCATGTACGCTCGAAGCGCACCAAGACTGCATGCTCTCGTGGGTGACGGATTGCGAGCGATCTAACAAACCTCTCAAATGCCCCGTGTGCAAGTCAGACATCCAGATGGATGGCCCGTGGGACCCCATCGCCCACATACACGATGTCATACATCGCAAGTTTACGCGCGCAAGCCCGTTCATCCTGCTGACGGGCGTATCGGTGGGAGTACAGTTTAGTCTGCAGATGTATGGCGCGATGGCGTTGTGGACATTTGCGGGCAAGGAAGCTCTGCTTCGCTTCGCTTTGGGCCCGGAGATGCTCATCGACGGACGATCCCCTGGAGCGCTCAGATTCGCCAAGGAGCGCATAGTGAATGCGCTGATTCTGATGAATGTTGCGCCGACGTTGCTCATAAGCCAGCTGCTACCTGGTCTCACAAACAGATACTTTATGCAGTCTGCCTCCATCGTGAGTCTACCCATGACAGTGCGCAAGGCAACAAGCATCCGCGCAAAACGTAAGAAATGTGGCATATGCTAATGATTACTTGTGCGCAGTACGGAATCTATAGTATGATTCGGAACGACAATTTTCTGGAGTGGCCGCCTTCTCCACGACTGGCCATGGTGGCGCTGCCCATCATACGTAAAGCCTACTTTAGCTTCTGGAGAGACTTTGTCATGCCTTACGAAGTGAAGCTGAATCGACAGATCTCAGGGCTGCCACCTCTCGACCCGCGCGAAAGTGGTGACGGTGCTCATAATCGACAAGACTTGGATCGCAACGGAGAGGGAGGGTTTGTTGGTCTGCTCCAGAACATCCTTGATGTACTGGATCCGGATGAAGAGGAGCCAGCGGCCGGGGCCAATAATGGTGGTCGCGAAGCACGGCCAGGAGCTCGTAATGAGTTTCGCCTAGAGCAGCACGAAGAGGGCGACGAGATCAGGGTTGAGCTTCTCATCCAGGAGATTGAAGAGGGCGCGGTCGAGATACCGAGAGCAGACAACGATGGGCAAGATGCTCATCCACAATGGGACCAAGCCCAAGGCGACCTTGCAGACGGGCATCGCCAGGAAAACCAGCGTGACGCACCTCAAGCACCGCCTGCACGGAGAATGGGACTCGGCGGTCTCCTGTCCAGCGTTTCCAATTCCATCGTGGGAGCCCTCCTTTTGCCGGGCATCTCCTTTGCCATGGGCGAAGCTTTGCGGCTGATACTCCCGCGGTCATGGACAACGGCGCCGTTTGCTAGGAATCATTGGCTGTTTGGTCCATCGCCCTCAGGGCGCCCTGGCCTGCTGCAGCAGCAATGGGGTCGCAGTCTAGTAGGAGGATGCCTCTACGTCGTCCTGAATGACATCCTCAGGGTGTACAGCAAGTCTCGCCGGGTGGCAGCCATGCAGAACCGGAAGGTGAAGAATGTAGATAGACCCCGACGGAAGAAATAAGTGCATGGAAGCAGTAATTTTCTCTATTTTTTTTTTCTTTTTCCTTTTTCGATTTCTGCGTCAGGCACTGCAGCGAAGCATGGGAAAGCACATCAAGGGCGGGCATATGGGATGGGAGTTTATGGGGCGGAAATGCTGCAAATTTGCTACTGCTATTTATCACCTTCAAGTGTTACGAAGCGTTCTCGCTCAAATTAGACCCGGCCGTTGTCTATGAGTTGGAGAGTTTGCGGCAGAGGACTTGTTCTTTTCTATCAATGTATTCATATTCTGTGTAAGCGTATACTGTAGGTATATCGGCAAATAGGCTGATAATATCATCCTGCGCTTCTCTTCTACGTGACACCTGAAAGTGACTTCACATGAAAACAGTCTGAGGACGTCTGCCTCTCCCATGACGCCTCGATGCCGATATCGATACTGATAAGACAGTGCAGCAGATAACAGCCAGCGCCGGCGCAGAAAAAGAACAAGAAAATAGAATATTCCAGCCCTCCGCGCAAGCGCTTTGCCACTTTGGGCCCCACGACAACCCATGACAGCCTAAACTAGGCGATGCACCAGCCGCGGGGTCTCCTTCCAGCCAGCCTCTTCCCTCTCGTTAGACTCTGCTTTTTCTTTCGCCGATCAGCCTTCCGTTGACATCGAAGATTCGGGAATCCCCCTCTGTCCCTTGTATAAAAAAAAACAGCGTTGAAGGCTCACGCAGCTCTCGCGCCATCACGAAGAACCCCAAGAGCCTCAGGCGTTAATTCTCAGCTGCTGACATGGTATGAAGCCGCCGTTTCTCTCTTTTTTCCCCCCTCCCCCTCTATTTTCTCGATTTGCCGAATCATCCCCAGACTCTCTGACTCGGAAATGGTTTTGCATTGCGATAAATACATTGTTTTGCATAACGAAGAATTGAATCGCCATTGCTAACCTCGCACGCATCAACTCCAGGCCGCTCAACAAACCCCCAAGCAGCGCCTCGCGCTCGCCATCTGCGACTTCCTCTCCACCTCCACCACCGACGGCACCCTCACCGCCGAGGACAAGGACTCCATCGACGTGGCCATCAACTGCATCGCCGAGTCCTTCAAGGTCGATGCCGCCGACGATGCCGCCGTGAAGAGCGCCGTCGGGCCCCAGACCCTCCTCCAGGTCTTCAGCAAATACGAGTCCTCCAACTCCTCCTCATCCTCAGCAGCCGCCTCGGCCTCTGCGTCCACTCCCGCAGCAACCTCCGCCTCAACCTCCTCGCCCGCCTCCTCAACCCCCGAGCCCTCCGACGCCCAGAAGAAGGAAGCCGAATCCCTCAAGTCCAAGGGCAACGCCGCCATGGCCCAGAAAGACTACGCCTCCGCCATTGACCTCTACACCCAGGCCCTCGCCCTGCACCCCTCCAACGCAGTCTTCCTCTCCAACCGCGCCGCTGCCCACTCCGCCGCCCGCGACCACCAATCCGCCCGCGTCGACGCCGAGGCCGCCGTCGCCATCGACCCGACCTACACCAAGGCCTGGTCCCGCCTGGGCCTCGCCCGCTTCGCCCTCGGCGACCCCAAGGGCTCCATGGAGGCCTACCAGCAGGGCATCGAGTACGAGGGCAACGGCGGCTCCGAGCCCATGAAGAAGGGCTTCGAGACGGCCAAGCGCCGCGTCGAGGAGGAGCAGCAGGCTCAGGACAACCTCGCCCGCTCTGGACCCGGTGCCGGTGCCGGTGCCGGCGGCATGCCAGACCTCAGCAACCTTGCCTCCATGTTCGGCGGCGGCGGCGCCGGTGGCGCTGGCGGCATGCCCGATCTCAGCTCCATCATGAGCAACCCCATGTTCGCCAGCATGGCCCAGAACCTGATGAGCAACCCCGACCTCATGAACAACCTGATGAGCAACCCTCGTCTCCGCGACATGGCCAACCAGTTTAGCAGCGGAGGTGGCATGCCTGATCTTAGCTCCATAATGTCCGACCCCAACATTGCCGATCTGTAAGTTATTCCCTCCCCCCCCCCCTCAAGAGCATGAAGAAGAATTTGAAGATGATAAAAGAAACTTTGCTAATCATCCCATCGCAGGGCCCGAAACATGATGGGCGGCGGCGGCGGCGGCGGCGCTGGTGGTGCCCCTGGTGGTGGTGCTGGCCGGTAAACAGGCTGGCTTTCATACAGCGAAAGAGAGGGTATGAAGAGACAGAGAGTTCGTCATCAAGGGCCATTTTAGCCGTGTGCCTGTGTGGCATCACAGCTGTATGCCCAACAAAACAAACAGAAACAAAAGACCTACGTCCTCATTTAGATATGACTATCAGGCGCAATGACCTCAGCGTAGTTAATGAATTGTAAATATAGAGAGCTAAACGGAGCCCTCAATTTTCACTTTTGATTGTCTTAGTATTACTCGGAGCTACTTAATCTACATTTTCCGTGTTCCACTACCAATGTACCGCATAAAGAGAAAAAAACAAAAAAAGAAAAACATCTCTGAGCTACCGCTCGCATGATAAGCATGAGTTTGCTCTTGTACCGACTACCCTTTCATTATTTCGTCTCCAAGTATGACGCATCGCAATTATGCCGTGAGAGCCATCCTTTAATGTCAACACAAAACGCCTCCCTAATAATGCATGTCGTAAAATGGTCTAGTCGTGCTATGAGATTATGATATGATAATATTTGTACAAACCAAAATGATGTTGCGTGAATAGGCGCCTATGCCGTTCCAAGCGACTCCTTGTTAATAGTATTTTCTCTCACCCCCTTCTTTCTTATTCTTGGCTGCTCTTATGTGGCGAGGCGCCGTGGAAAGCACGGCCTCTCTGTCCACGAAGAGATCCAGCCCGTAGGCGTCGAAGGCCTCGAATACCCCGAGTTGAGGCTATTATGGTTGATTGATTTTCGCCCGTCTTTGGCGGCGGTTGATTTTCGTTGCCAGGAGGGGCTGTTGGTAGTTTGGCTGGTTCCTGTATATCTTTTATGACAGTGGGGGGAATCGTTTCGGGCTTTCCTTTGCTGTTCTCCTTCGGGGCTGTAGTTGGGAATATGCCGCATTTGCCGTCGCTAGAGTTACGTGGAGGGATTGGCGGTTGTTTTGCGATAAATGAGCCCCTGATGCCAAGTTTAGGAATCAAAGATGAGCCTGGACTGCCTTGGGCTACTGGGGCAGATACGCGACGCTGCTCCTGTTGGATGAGTTAATCACGCTGAAATATCACTACGAACTCGTGATTATACGCACAGATGTGATACTGTCATCAGCGCTCTTTGTAGGAGACTCGTTGCATGCGGTAGAGCCCGAGGTAGAAGTAGGGGACGTGCGATGGGGCTCGCTCTTTGAATGCACACGACGAGAGTATCGCGGTCGCATGAAAGTGACACTATTTAACTTGGAAGGGTGGGCTGTTGTACTTGTAGAAGGCCCTATTACAAAATTGTTAGTAACTGTAGTGTGTATTGTGTGTTGCTTGAATGGCCTTGTCTACCGTTTGCCTTGCCTCCTCCACCCACTGAAGTTGGCTCGCCGGCAGCTTCTTGGGTCGTTTTCATTATGGGTGAGTTTCTCAATTCATGGTGCTCGGGTATATTAAGGCTGCTCTTAGAGGTAGCAGTATTCGCCTCGGAGAGGTGGCTAGACCTAGTCGACAGGCTCATCGGCGTGTTGGTCGTGCCACGTTCATCTATGATAGACACTTCATCAGACCATCGAAGTTTGCTGGCGTGACCGGTGACCGCCTAAGTCTCGGTTTTCCTAGCGGTTGAAGAAGTGGTCTGCTGAACATCATTTGTCGTTTTGGATTGAGACTTTGTCACCATTGTCGCCCGAGGTGTAAATTCAGGGGCCACAGGATTCAAGCGGGACCCCTAAGAGGACCTGTTAGTATCCTCTGAAGAGCTTGAGTTAATGTTATGAATCATGTCAGAATCTACCTCCTTCTGACACTTCTTCTGAGTGGCTGATTTGCCATTGCTCATCCCGGATACGCTGCTACTCTGACTTTCATCCTGTAGCTCGCATGTCTCAGTAGTGGTTCTTTCAGAGCAAGAGTCGCTGGCAGCAGTGTTTGTATCGTCGAGTTCGTCCGCGGCGTTGACCTCATCTTGCGGTTTTAAGAAAGTCTGCTTCGACCATAGATCTGCATATCGCCCGTCGGCGGCAATGAGATCACTATGACAACCCTGCTCGACAACCTTGCCATTTTCAATAACTACGATACGGTCGGCATTCATAATGGTAGAAAGCCGGTGACTGAATCAAGAGTGGTTAGAAGAGTAGATGCAGTGGCATTGGTTGAGAACTTACGCTACAACGAGTGTGGTGCGTCCTTGGCAGAGCTTCGCGAGAGAGCTCTGAATCTGTTGTTCAGTCTCCGTATCAACAGCGCTGGTAGCCTCGTCCAAAAGAACTATATCTGGCTGTTTCAGTATCGCTCGGGCAATTGCCACGCGCTGGAGCTCTCCTCCAGAGAGTTTCCTGGTATTATTAGTATACTAAGAAGAAAAGAAAAGGGCCAATTAAATCAACAAAAGAGAGGCGGAACTACTTACACTCCTCGTTCACCGACGTGCGTCTCGTAGCCTATAAGCATCGTGTAAGCATACACATTTCAAGCTGTATATCTTAGGCTATCACATACCCTCAGTATAACTCAAGATCTTGTCATGGATACTGGCGGCTCGGCACGCTTCGAACACTTCCTCGTCGCTTGCAGTGATTCTGCCGTAGCGCACATTGTTCATAATGGTGTCATCAAAAAGAATGGCATTTTGAGGAACAATGCCAATGCGTTCACGTAGACTGTATACTACGAGTTAGTGCTGTTAAAGGCGCCAGATAATGGAATAGACATGTACCTGAAGAGCTCAACATCACGAACATCCTGGCCATCTATGGAGATGCTGCCCGATTGGACATCGTAGGATCGGGCTAAAAGCTTCAGCAACGTTGACTTTCCTGATCCAGTTTTACCCACAAAGGCCACTGTCATGCCCGCTGGAACATCTAGACTGACGGAGTCGACGATGTTTCTTTTCGTATCGTAGCTGAAGCGCACATTATTGAACTTGACCTCTCCAGAGATGAACTTGAATGGTCGCGCGTTCTTTTTACTCTTTACCGAGGGCTTGGTCTTCATGATAGCCAAGAGCCGTTCCGCACTAATGAGATTATCGCTCATATTCTTGCCAAGGTTGGCGAAAAACTGCAGCGGCGCAGTAAGCTGTGCCCAGTACATGAGGAGCATTGCAAACTGCCCAGGCGTCGCTTGCCCGTTGTGAATTCGGAAGACGGCGAGGAATGCACTTGCCATGAGGCCTACAGTGAGAACGACAGTTTGGAAGGCAACGGACACAGACCAGCCCAACAGGTATTGTTGCTCCTTAAGCCATCGGTTAGTTACAGCATCGGCATGTCTATTATCCTCGAAGCCAATTTGATTGAAGGCACTGGCAGTCTGCCACCCAGTCAGACCGGAGTTTCGAATACTATTCTCTCGAAACCAGGCACTCATACGTTTGCGACTAGCTGATTTGGATTCGGCTACAAGGCGAGTTGCAAGTATCATAAAAACAGTTCCAGTAGCCGCAGTAATTAAACCTTCGTATGGGCCGAAGGTAATGGAAAGATAGACAATGGCGACACACATATCGACCAGCATAGGAGCAGCCTGGAGTAAAACGCTTTCGATTGCATTTGCAATTGCGTTTCCACCATAAATGGCCGCTACCATATCACCTGGGGTCTTCGACTCGTGGAAATCGGCGGATAGGTGCATTATATGAGAATAAGAAGCCCGAGTCAAGGCTTCTTGAGAGTAGTATCTGACAGGTATCCATAGCCATGAGCGGACAAGCTCAATGCCAGATTCGGAAGCCGCTAGTCGAAGAACTGCGAAGAAGATAACGGCTGCCCAAGGACTGCTAGAAGACTTGCTAAGGATGTCCATGATGATACCAGTCTGCCGTGGAATGAGCAAATGAAGCGCATTTGAGGTAAGAAGGCATAGTATAACGGCTACTGCTCGTAGCTGCAAGTTGCGATTTCCCACGGGCCAAATATAAGGGAACAAGGTCTGAAAGCGTTAGCCGAGAGCAAATCTAATAGAAGCTATGTTGAGAACGAAAATATAATTAGAAAAGATGCATACCGTGAAGCCTTTGGCATATTCAAACCAATTTCCCTCTTCTTCCAGCCTCTTCTCCAGACTTTCACGGCCTTCTCTCTGTCGCCTTTGCCACGGGGACTCGGAGTTGCTACTGGATGCATTTTCATTTTGCGCCGTCGAGCCATAGCTGGAGCTGTTTCCAAGTTTCCCTGAGCGTCCCTGAGTCTCAGTTTGGTCGCCATTAGGTTCTGGCAGAAGTGACTGTCTTTCTCCATCCAACACCGGCGGGGCTCTCGACCATAGGCCCAAGCAAGTCCATGCCGCCAGAGTGGAGAGTGACACAAGTCTCATGGAGATAAACACAATATGGAGGACGTCAAAGCGACTTAGTACCATTCGCTTTAGATGGAAAGCTGTCAAAATTGAGATGGAGAGCTCAAAACACAATGCAAGGAACCATGATCCGCGAAAAGGATACCACACCAAGGTTTCGGACTCAATCAGCTGAATAAACAAGATACCAAAGACGAGAATACATGATAGATAGTTGATGAGGGCATGTTCAATGGGGGCAGACTTTGTAATGATTGATTGTGTGCCGAGAATGGTGATTTGGGCCACGTATGTCAACAGGAGACATCCGAGTAAGATGATGACAGCCCGTCGGCTGGGCCGCTCTGGCCGAGCACTCTCGCTCTTCTTGAGAGCCTGCAGAGTGCAGGAGGCTAGCAGAGATGCGGCAAAGAAATAAAGGAAGACAGTCGCCGGATACAGGTACTTGAGGGCTACCAGGACCGCGCCCTCACTGGCCTCGGGGACCATGCTGGGCCAGCAGCCAGATATCAAAGACCTTGACCGATGAAAGTGGCCTAGCGCTGTTGCAGATCCAGATCGAGGGTGGGACGAAGATCAAGATCAGGATGGATGTCGAAGGCTGAGCCTGGAATTGGCTGGTGTGGGAGAGACAGGGATCTCCGATCTTGCAGCTGATGTCAATAGGGCTGTGAGAAGGCGAGAAACGCTCGGCTTTGGAGCGGAAGAGAGAGGGAGAGGCCTTGTAAGAGACAAAACAGAGCTAGAGCCGGCGAGGAGGTCTGCAGTAGCGTGCCGTGAAACAGACTAAAGCACTGGCTGGTCGAGTATAAGCGAGAAGATACGGCGAGAGAGGCCAAAGCTGCGTTGTGCTGTTGCCAGGTGGGAACTGTGGTGGGCTGGAAATGAGGCTGAAGCGGAAGAGCAAGGGGCGAGAAGGAGGAGGACGACGGTTTCCACCAGCAGCTTTCCTCTGCTGTGCTGTATGCAATGGCTGCAGCAGGGCCCGAAGAAGGAGATTGGAAGGCGTGAGGCCACGCAGCTCCTGGTATTGCTGCTGCTATTGGCGAGAGCGAAAAGACTGGTCGACGATCGAGCTTGGGACGCAGGAGGGATGGATAGAGCCAGGCATGTGCCTTGCAGGCGTTTATACGACCAAGTCACGAGAAACTCGGCCCGGCCGACAGCTCCAAGGCTCTTCTTATAGGCAGAGGCTCGACCTGCCTCTTTGATACGGCCAGACTGTATTGCGTCGGTCCAATTCCTGGTTGAGCCTTTGCTTGTTTGTGTCTTGTTCAGCCTCTTTGTTCGCTTTCATCGCGTTCATTTTCTGCCCCTGGCAATCGCACCGTCAAGGTTCTCCCGATCCAGCTCCGGGACCGATATGGAGTGGGGAGGACGTGAGGCTGCCCTTGCTGCTCTGCCCCGTCATCCATGGCAGCAGCGTCGTGTGTGCTCTAGCTGCTCGTGCTTGTGGCTCTGGCTCTGGCTTCGAAGCTACGAGGTGGGTGCACCAACCGCCTAGCAGGAGTAATAGTTTATTGTTTAATTACTTTGCATGTGGTATATGCACGCCTCTCCCACCTATCACAGCAGCGCCAGCATTTCACCCGGACGGCCCGCTAACCCGATAGGCGGCTACCCGAGCGCCGTGCCAGCGTCCACACGGCGATGGCACAAGTCAGAGCCAAGATGTTCACTCAGCCGTTCAACGGTTGGGCTGCTGTATTGGGCTGATACGTAAGGCACATGCCTACTTGTACAGACGCCTGTTCAGCCCTTGCAACCACTGCCCAACTCCAGCCTGCACTGCATCCAGGTCGAGCTTCTCGCAAGTGCCGAGCTGAGGCCAGGCTCTGGGGGTCCTCTACAGCGCCTGCCTCTGTACGGGCTGTACTTACTGCGCGCAGTGGTGGCACGGAAGACGGAAGAACAGCCTGGAACTGCCCATCTGCCGTCCATCCATGATCGCGTACCTCGCACTTTGCTCCCCAACACCACAATCTCACCTCCCTCAGCGGGCACGCGCCGGCGTGAACAGCATTCGATCCCGAAAACTCTAAAGCGCTGCGGCCGCTATTACGAGGAGCCTGCCTCTCTAGCTCCGGTCGAGTCAGGCTAGGATGCCCTAGTGGCCCATGATCACCGAGACTCCGAAGCTTGGAGGCTGGGATAATCCAGCGTACAGACCCCTTGTCCAAGGCTGCCTTGCAATCAATGCGCTGGGAATGGCGAGAGCGCATACGGATGGCCTCTCCAAGCAGCAATCAGAGAGCTGAGGGGGCTGAGAGAGCGAAAAATACGGCCTCTTTGGTGACTAGGTCACGTCAAGACCACAGCTGAGAGGTTGCAAAACGAGGACAGTCAGAAAATAGATGACATGCAGGCAATCGGTTGGTGATCTTGTACGGCTCGGAGCCCTCACACGATGTTACCGCTCCTCATCCTTACAGCCAGAGCGTCCGATTTGATCCAATCGTTGCGCTTTGCCCGCAGATGAGGAGAGCAGAGTTGGATGCTGATTCATCTATTTGGGTCTGACCAAACCCCTTTAGACACGCTCTTGTCGGATGTGACATCGAGATCTTCCTGCTCCATATTTGTCTGCATATGCAAGGCCTCATTGAGTGGTCTGTGGCCTGTAACTGTGTCTGATAGACGCAGCAGGGGTGCGAGTACGTGTAAGATGTCGCCGCCAGGCGCCAACGGCTCTGCATCTTCATTTTCTCTGATGAGAATCACCGCATTGATGAGAGAAGATCCGGTTCTGATGGCCCACGACTCAGGCAATTCCCAATTGACATGGCAGTAAGCTATCACCATGAGCCACGTTTAGCAAGCAGCAATCCCGTTATTTGTCCGCGATGATGGTGTGGTGTGGTGCTGCAGCTACCAACCCACCACCACCACCACCGGCAGAGGCAAAGTCGAATGCCTCTTATCACCAGTGAGGTAGCACTGCCTGAGGTTAGCAATTTCCGATAAACTACACGTCAATGCCTACCTATCCATGGCTGCCAAGCTACTCGATGAGTTCTGGATTCTCGTGTCGGAAGTTAGTTCACTGAATCAACCCTCCTTAACTCGCCCTGCCACCACCGCGGAGCATCCAGTGCTTCCACGAGAGCTATTGGTGCATCGCTTTCGGACTGAGCAGCTGGCACACGAGCAACCGCTACATTAGCATCAAAGCTGCTTATTATATGCAACCGATTGACAGCTGAGGGGATGACACGTACGGATAACTTTTGGCAAGCGTGCCCACTACATACAGCCAGCAAAGCATTCTACATGTAAGTGCCACACTCTCCTCACTTTCTCTCTTTGTTTCTCTCCTTCTGAGACAGTGACACTTGATACTTTGTCCAACGACAATGAAAGAGATGGAGACGTAATCCGTGTGGGCACAGCACAAGACAAGGATACAAAACCCACAGCGAGAAACGCACCCGAGTGGCTGACAACCTGATGTGTCCGTAGGATGGCACCGATTTGATGGGCTGCCTCTTCGGAAAATGGATTCCACGATGCATTGGCATTGCATGCTCCACATACAGCCGCCTTTTTCCCTTTACTAGTCCTATTCAACGCTCCAGCTGATGCAAGCTGTTTTCTCCCAAGGCGATCCTTCGCTGTCAGCAGGACGCATGGTGGCATGGGAATCACCCTTGGCCAGACTAGATTCACTGTGCAGATGCAGGCGCACGACTACGTAAGTAATCCGTACTGCCGCATTCAAGCTCGGTGATGTTCCTTCATGCTTAGTAGAACAACTCAACTGGTACTAGCCGTGCATTTATTTCGCCTATTGCGTTTACATGATTGCACGGCACAATGGCAACCCTTACATTTCAAGCACGAAGAGAGCAATCAACGAACAGCAAGAGATAGGACAAGACTCCATCTCTCGTTCCTTTTGCCACGCCAAATTGTCACTCCATAATCCACTGGGCGACGGGGACTCACCGCTTAGCGATTTGGGCACCGAGAGGGTCTGGCGGCAAGGCGGGTAGGACAGAGATATCGCCGCTGGCTTGACATCCACTTCCATGAGTAGCGTCACCTATGTATACTGTAGCACACCCCATGTGACGGGTTTCGGTGACACCAAGTAAGAGAGAGAGAGAAGCAAACGCTGTTATATCCCCCGAGACCGAAAATTCCGCTTCAGTTGCACTGCGTTAGCCATGCCAGTGCTATCCATTGCTCGATCATCCGATATCTCACTTGTACGCTCGAGTCCAATACCACCCTCCAAATGCCTGCATCTTCATTGGTAGATGAGAAATCCGCGCCGAATCGTTTTTTTTTTTTTTTGTTTTTGGCTTACTTTGTGGGGAGCTGCTTTTTAATCTTTTAGTGAATTGCCGGGGTCTGCGTGCCCAACGCTTAGCCATTTGACCCCCCTTGCAGATGCACATCCTTGAATCGTCTCCATCTCCACTTGAGACTATACCAAGTACAAGAAAATTTGTAGAGAGAGCTTGGGCGGCGCTCTGCCGACTAACTTGCTTTAAGAGAAGAGACAAAGATTAATTAAAGCGAAAGAAATTGTACACACATACATTCCGGACTAGTCAATATTACAGAGGCTGATGTCGCATTTCACTGGAGGTAAGCAATACAAGCAGTAAATATCAGCAAGAGTAATAACATTAGAGGAATAGGCCATACAGCGCAGCGAACCGATTAAGAGGGGAGAAAAAAGCTTATAATACATGATGAAAAATTAAGCCAGCTTATATAACTCAACGATTATGAGAAATAAATTGTTTCTAATTGAGACTATAATACTATAGGGTATTTTGCCTTTTGAGATGCGTTTATACCAGACGTATGTAAGTTTTTGAGATATTCTAGAACATCATTCTTCTAGATCTACATAATTAAGTAGAGTTGCACGTTATTCAACTTTTGTATGAGATATATTATACTGTATATTAGGAACGTCCTACATCCCACAAAGATCGAAGAATCAAGCCATTGTTTACCATTCAATTTGATATCATTATTCTGTAATGAGGATACTAGACGAAAGACATCGGCTACATTTAACGATTGCATATATGGTAGTAATTCCTCACGACCACGACCGACAAGAAGTTAGAACCAACAAATGGAGCGTATCATTGCAGGTACTTTTCGTTGAACCAGCTTGTTCCCGCGATCTCAACCGTGGAGGAGTTAATACCTCTTACCGCTCGATTGACACTCCAGGACAATTCTATCAGGGATACTCTCTCGACCTTCAACACAACAAACACAGTATCTAAGAACAGTCGGTCTCCATTCAAATTCTGACAGACGCTGATATAGGCTCCATTAACATTGTCCGTTTATCAAAATGAAATTCGGTATACACTGCGCACAAACCTTGGCACAATAGTATGGCCATGATCTGAAGCACTGTATCGAGAAGTCAAGGCATCTTGATGAGAGCGTGACTTGTGTTACATTCCTCAAAGGATTCGTATTTCTAGCATCCTTCCATGGTCTTTGATGCGTTGTATAAAAGATATGTAGGGCGGATAAGCCTGTATCTAACGAGTCGATATATATCTCCCTACTCACTAATATTGGATCAATACTGGCGGTACGGCGAGATACCATTTTCTAAGCATTTAGATATCATTGCCACCGGTGTTTGTGATAAATGCTATTGATGTGTGGAGTATAATGACCGGAGGGCACCGAGATTCTCACTGATCGAGGTGGAATTCTGTATACAGTCATCCTAAAAACCTACCATTGAACAGCGGAGTGTGCAATATTTGGGATACACGCAGTATATTTTTTAAATGCAGAGGCAGATGAACATTGACGAAAGGAATATTGAAGATAGTTTGTCAAGTAAAAAAAAAAAAAGAAAAGATAGCCCCTGGCCCCAACTCCGTTTGAACATAGTTGCCATTAAATGATAATCTATAAAGATGAATTGAAGTATTTTTATGACAGAGAAAATGGAAACCGGAGACGACTATTGTATGCCTGTGCTCTTACTATGCTCTAGCAATAAATAAGCATCTGAGACGCTTAACTTTCCTTGCTCTGTTTAGATATACTTTCCCTTGACATCCTTGGCGCTAAGATCACCAGATTCTCTTGCGATCTGCCACTTGATGAAGGAATTGACTGACAAGGGTTTGATATCATTATATGAAACGTCGATATAGGGCCCTGTATGTAAATGAGCCTAGGTAGCCCCAGGACCAATGGATTCATTAGCTTTTACATATACTACTAGTATCATTTGGACATGATAGGCATTGGGATTCAAATGGAAAAAAATCCAGGGGGTTCTATCGAAATTGGGATTGAACATCTTTAGTCCCACTCAGCCACCGCTCTCCCGGAGATATTTGTCCATAGTTCCCCCAAGCTGCATATAACCTGAATACTTGCCAAACAATCGCTTGTGACAAAGGTGTGTCGTAATGTATGAGTTTAGTGCCACCATTTCGTTCAATTTTAGATAGCTTCACACCTTTCATAGTGTATTTGTGCCGAATCAACTAGCCTTTGTATGTGACTCGAGAATTTTGAGGTAGCTTCGCCGTATACTATTTAGTAGCTGATACTATGGGTGCTACACATCATTATGATCAAGCTTCTTCTTTGCACCATGCTTGAATCTTTCATTGGGGCTTGAAAAGTTAGCGAGTCTTAGACGATTGGTATATGGGTCCGTGGGGGGCAGGTCTCGCAATAGCTGATGCCGAAAGATTGCCGTTTTGAAATTTTCTACAAGCTACATTTCAAGATGTATACTCTACTAAATCCTATATTTAAACGCTTATAACCTCGATGTGCATTTATATCTCAAAGAATGGATCAATACGCCGGCTGTTACCACACCTGGATCCTGCTAGAAGCTGTTGACTCTGATCAAAGGATATCCTGACGGCAGGAATAGAGTTTGCGGATCTTCACTTCAGAGACGTTGCCGAAAGATTCTTCAAGTCGTATGATCGGTGCAAGCATCTCCGCTGACCAAAGACAAGTACTGCTTATCTACTTCGTTGCAAATCTGCCTGAGTAGGCACCTACATTTTGAAAGACATTTCACGGCGAAATCGGCGGTAAATTGTGGATCTGCCAGTCAGCCGATCATATGCGATCCACGGTATTTGCAGGTGGTCTCGAACTTGAGATGTCTAGGAATACTGGCCAGCGTCCCTTTTTTGCTTTTTGCCGATGTAGGCAGGTCTCGCGAACACAAGGTCCTCTGGGGAAAGTGTGGAGATATGAGCTATGTATGTGCTGTTGTGATAGCACGGGAATGGAGTATAGAGTTCTCTCGTTAGCTCACATAAGGCAGAAGAGACTATGGTTATTATTGCCAAGATCCGCTCAGGAACGAATGATCAACCACGCGATAACAAGATCTAAGATGGATAGCAGATTTTTTAAGCACCACCTTGTGCTCCCCTTCTTTCGCTTGATATACGAGACAGATTCTTATTTTGTATTTGCCTGAATGAGCAACCGCGCCCGCCATCTGAGATTTAGATTCGCCCACGCTGGGAGCAAAACCTGGGGATATCCTGTTTTGGAATCTCTCGGCGGCGCTAGCCTTGTGCTGATGCCAAACGTGGAAATCCCGCCGCGAGCAGTTCCACCAGGATCCAGCTTTTTGTCCATCGTACAACCTACAAACCCGCACAAGGCGATGATTATTGAGGGGTTGGAGGATCTTGTTAAATGACGTAAAAAGATAGCCTGGAAAAAACGGGAGTAAGTCATGGGATGTGGACGAGATACTTAAGGCAAATGGTATCCTCATCAGGGAGGATATATTTTCTTCATCCAAGAGACATTCAAGAGCAGTGGTGTACGACAAGAACGTGGGTAAAAAGTGCGAGCGCTATTACTTTTAAACGTTCGTCGCTGATATTCAAACCACGTTTCGCTTGAGAGCATAATTGTTCCTCTTTTACCATCTGGGTGCCTTTCATATATTATTTTTATCGTCCATAATGGCACCAACGGCTATTGCTGATCTCGGCGAGACCGTCGCCTACTCTGTCGGCCAGAAATTAGAAAACCTCTCCGACGACATTGACGAGGTTAACTCCATCAAGTACGATTCAGAATCCAAATTCGATGCCAACAAAGATAAAGCAAACTTCCGCCAGTATGAGGACGCCTGCGACCGGGTCAAGAACTTCTACAAGGAACAGCACCAGAAGCAGACAGTCGCTTACAACCTTGCTGCTCGCAACCGCTTCCACAGCGCGTCTCGAGCTCGCCCGGAGATGACTATTTGGGAGGCCATGGAGAAGCTCAACACTCTTATTGATGAGTCTGACCCTGACACGTCACTGTCTCAGATTGAGCACTTGCTTCAGTCTGCAGAGGCGATTCGTCGCGATGGCAAGCCACGTTGGATGCAGGTCACTGGCCTGATACATGACCTCGGCAAACTCATGCTTTTCTTTGATGAGCTCGGCACTCAGGGCCAATGGGATGTCGTTGGTGATACTTTTCCCGTTGGCTGCGCCTTCGATAAGCGCATCATTCTGCCAGATACTTTTGCCAGCAATCCTGACACAAAGGACCCTGTGTACTCGACCAAGCATGGCATTTACTCTCCTGGCTGTGGCCTGGACAACATGATGCTTAGCTGGGGCCATGATGAGTATCTGTACCATGTTGTCCGTGACCAGTCGACTTTACCGGATGAGGCACTCGCCATGATCCGTTATCACTCGTTCTATCCCTGGCACCGCGAGGGAGCTTACAGGGAGTTCATGTGCGAGAAAGACTGGAAGATGCTCAAGGCTGTTCAGGCTTTTAACCCGTATGACCTGTACAGTAAGAGTGACGATGTTCCCAGCGTGGAGGAGCTCAAGCCATACTATATGGAGCTTATTGATGAATTTTTCCCTCAAAAGGTGATTAAGTGGTAGATTAAACAGCGGAATTGCACTTAAGCGGGCGTTATAATGGATTGGACATGTTTTTTTCTTTTTTTCTCTTTGCTGTTGTATGATAATGGATTAAGGAGCGGGGAAATTGATAGAGGGCTTCAGCTTCTCCTGGGCCACAGCGAGAATTGATCAATATTATTACCGAAGCCTTGAACATGTTGAGCACACGATGAAAGAAGTGAAACGAAGAATGAAGACGCATCGCTGTTACATGTTGTGTGCTGTATCTCTGTTCTCTGAAGGATTTGTCGTACTGGGCATAGTATTGATGCTTGTGGCGTCCTGCGCGTATGCTAGTCTTTCGTGGGGGTGACGCGAAGTAGAAGTAATGACACTCTAAGAACAGTCTCCAGAATGAAATTATTTGGAGGGACAATTTGAATAAATGAAAGCATCAATGCTAGATAGATAGAATAGTAGAATTAACAAAGTTGGTATGTATTGAAGTTGAGAGGTACGCACATATATTGGACATCACGTGGCAGGTACATGTACCCTTGGCGTCTTCTGCGCTTTCCGGGTACAAGGCCCAAGTACTGGGCACTTCTGGCTAGCTTCTTGGGGAGCTCCATCCGTTACCTCAGCGCCGCCTCGCCTGCTAAGCTGTCGTCACTGGCCGCCGAGCCACTTTGCGCTGGTCTTTTGCCCTGTCTCGCTCGCTCAACTCCAAGAAGATCCGACGACTCGCCATCCAAACCGGCGCAATCGCCACACTCTGTTGCTCGTCAATGCCTAGTGGAAGGCTCGATTCTGGCCGCAAGCATCGTCCCTAAAGCTACCCCGCCGCCTGCTGCATCGCATCGACAATGGCCACGCCGGCCCCCTGGAGGATCAGGCTCGACTGCTTGAGGATGCCCTGGTGGCCGTGCGCCAGCAGACATCGCTCATGCGTAAATGCCTCGATACGCCCGGAAAGCTCATGGACGCTCTGAAGTGCTGGTATGTGCCGCTGTTACGCCGTTGCGACGCCCCGCGGCTTTGACCGAGGGACATATATGGGAAGAGAGAACGAAAGAGGCTGACGCAAGCATGTTCTTCATTTTGTAGCTCGACGCTGGTCTCCGAGCTTCGGACAAGCAGCCTTGGCCCGAAGCAGTATTATGAACTCTACATGGCCATATTCGATGCCCTACGCTTTCTGGCGGTCCATCTGCGAGAAAACCATCCTGTTAACCACTTGGCCGATCTCTACGAATTGGTTCAATATGCCGGAAACATCATCCCAAGGCTGTACCTCATGGTCACTGTTGGAACAGCATACATGTCCATCCCCGATGCGCCAGTAAAGGAGCTGATGAAGGATATGATGGACATGAGCCGCGGTGTTCAACACCCTATTCGCGGACTGTTCCTCCGATATTACATGTCTGGACAGGCCAGAGATTTTCTCCCTACTGGCACTGGCGACGGCCCCGAGGGTAATCTGAGCGACTCGATCAACTTCATACTGACCAACTTTGTGGAAATGAACAAATTATGGGTTCGTTTGCAGCACCAAGGACACTCGCGCGAGAGGGAGCAGAGGATCCGTGAAAGACAGGAACTACAACTTCTTGTGGGGAGCAACATTGTCCGCCTGAGCCAGTTGGTTGATCTGGAAACTTACAAGACGGGCATTCTTGCGCCTCTATTGGAGCAGGTTGTACAATGCCGAGACGTTTTGGCCCAGGAATATCTTTTGGAGGTCATCACACAGGTATTCCCTGACGAGTTCCACCTACACACCCTGGACCAGTTCCTCGGCGCCGTATCACGGCTGAACCCCCACGTGAATGTCAAAGCTATTGTCATTGGTCTCATGGACCGTCTATCCGAATATGCTGAACGTGAGGGGGCCAGTGAGAAGGGCCCTGATCAAGAAAAGGCTGAGGCTGAGGCATTGGCCAATCTGCTTGAGAAAGTGCAGCTTCAGAAGGAGGCCGAGCCGCCAGCCGCTCAGCCAGCCCCCGAGCAGCCGCCTGCGGAGGAGGCAAGTGACAAGGTCGCCGAGGAGGCTGATCAAGAACAAGTACCAGAGGGAGGCGAAGCATCAGCCGAGCCCGCAGTTAGCGAAGCGGATACTGCCGCTGCGGCAGAAGAAACAGCGCCCTCAGTTGCCGAGACGGAAACAACGGCAGTCAATGGACAAGAGGGCGATTCTTCCAAGGACGTACAGCTCTACGAAGTCTTCTTCGCACAGGTCAAGAATCTTGTTGAAGCCCAGCATCTCCCCATCCAAGACACCATTGCGCTGTTGGTATCCCTCTGCAACTTGGCGTTGAACAACTATCCCGACCGACTTGACTATGTGGATCAGATCTTGGCTTACGCCACGGCGAAAACGAAAGAAAACATCAACAATGCTGATCTTCACTCCGCTCAGGCTCAGCAGAGCCTCCTTGCCCTGCTTCAGGCGCCCCTCAACCGCTACGTATCAATATTCACCGCCTTATCCCTCCCAACGTACGTGCCTCTTTTCCAAGCTCAGTCATACCCAACTCGCCGCGCCGTTGCTGGTGGTATCATCCGCGGCCTTTTGAAGGACCAGATCAAGATTTCCAAGACGAGCCAGTTGGAACACGTGCTCGATGTCCTATCGGTACTTATTAAGGAGGGAACACAATCACCACAAGGCTACCCCGGAGCTACTCAGCGACGAGCTGTGGAGACTGATGAGACTCTTGAAGAGCAAGGATGGCTAGCAAGAATGGTGCACTTGCTCCAGGGCGAGGACAATGATACGCAGTTCAAGCTCCTGCAGCTGACACGCAAAGCATTTTCGGACGGCAACGACCGCATTCGAACAACAACGCCGCCGCTGATAACAGCAAGCTTAAAACTAGCCAGGAAATTCAAGACGAGAGAGCATTTTGATGACAACTGGGAGACGCAGATTAATGCCCTTTTCAAATTTATCCACTCTGCGATTAGCACGCTCTATACTCGCGTGACCAGCACGGGAGTGGCTGAGTTGGCTTTGCGCTTGTTCTGTTCTGCAGGGCAGACCGCAGACCTGACAGGATTTGAGGAAGTGGCATATGAGTTTTATGCGCAGGCATTTACAGCTTATGAGGAGTCCATCTCTGATTCCAAAGCCCAGTTCCAGGCTGTCTGTGTCATTGCCAGCTCACTTCACCAAACCCGAGGCTTTGGCAAGGAGAATTACGACACGTTGATCACCAAGTGCGCGCAGCACGGCAGCAAGCTGCTGCGGAAGCCAGATCAATGCCGAGCAGTGTACCTGGCTAGTCATCTGTGGTGGGCAACTCCCGTTGCTGTGAATGGCGAAACAGAAGAGACTGAGGTAAGATGAAGAATTAAAATCAAAATGCAGAGGAAAGAAATTGTATCATATGCTAACTTGTTTAAACTCATAGCTCTACCGTGACGGCAAGCGAGTTCTAGAGTGCTTACAACGGGCTCTTCGTGTGGCCGATTCGTGCATGGAGACAGCAACCTCGATTGAACTATTCGTTGAGATTTTGGACCGCTACGTCTACTATTTTGATCAACAGAATGAAGCAGTATGTTTTCTCTCTCTAGGTCTCTCTATGTCTCTCTATCAGATATCGTACTAACACTTGCTTTCTCAACTAGGTGACTACGAAATACCTGAATGGTCTTATTGAGTTGATTCACTCAAACCTAGCAGGCAATCAGCAAGAATCGGCTTCAATCGAAACCAGCAAGAAACACTTTCATCAAACTCTTGAGAATATCAAATCCAGGCAGTATGAGGGAGTTGTTTTATATCCAAGTTAGGAATGGGGTGTCTGGTCAGCGAAAGCCGCAGGGATGCTTAAATGATTCTGCGATACAAAACAAGATTCAAGAATAAAGAAAGCTCTGGAGAAGGGGGTTAAGTAAAGGCGTCATGGGACGAAAGAGCGTATAGATGTTTTAATGCACCACCAAGAAGCAGCCGGAGCAAATGAGGACATGGCATGACAATTGATGTATTTTTATTCGATTACATATTACACTTTTTGGTCGCGAAAGGCACTTTTTGGCTGTTGAAAACTTGGTGAAGAGAAAGATGCTAGAAATAATCGGGAAGTCGGTGGTTTGAATGCAGTCTTTTATGCTCTTTATTGCGATCATTGGAACATTATATCCTTATACAGGCGCTTAGGACAGTGGTGATGTACAGTAGGGCACTTGTCCAAGGCTCCATTCCTGCGGAATACGACGGTGGAGCTGACAGATGGACTTCGTGACGCCATTAGCTCCGTACCCCGATGCGTATGTCGAGGTATTATTGCTGCCAGGCCAAGGCCGCTAATTGGGGTAGTCTGACTGTGCTGTACGAGTACGTGTAATTATTGACAGATCGCGGTGGCAGATTTGGCATCCACGGCTGATCAGCGCGACAGTGAGCGGGCTTTTTCAGGTCCGGGGTCCAAGCGACGGTAGAATCGCCCATCTCAATATTGATTACCGCCATGTAGCAGTGATTTATATCATGTTGCGGCCAATAAACTCACGCCGGCTGGTGCACATATTAAATTAATCGCTATAAATCGTTTCCCCCTCTGTTCTGCAGCCATATTGAGTCTCTCCTCAGCACAAAAGTCCGCTCTCTGCAATGGTGGCGTTCCCAACTTGGCCAAACGGATTGCCAAGCGCGGATTTTAATGTAACCCGTCACGTTTCGAAGGGGTTTGTCTAGGAGGCAAATTTATAGGGGCGGAGTCTTTCAGGGAGGGCGATGCGGCTAATACTAGCAGTTAATTACCACAGCTTAGTGGCAGCATTCTTCTGCGGTGCCATTGCTGGGCGCGCGCTGCGCCTATTATTGAACCAATTTTACTCCGCATTGTTACTGGGACCCTTTGCTTTGTGCATGTCCAGCGGTAGGCGGTGCAGCTGCAGTGCCAGAACCCGAGTTTTGAAGCAGAGCGGAGCCCCCGGCTTTGCTGCATCGTCATCCCTTATCGCCCGTCTGGCTGGGCTTCGTAAGCCGCCATCGCCTCTCTTCATTCTTCCATCTCCAACCAGCGGTTTTCCAGCAGTGGCTGCGCAACCATCACCAGCCTTGCTCGCCCTTTCTTCTTCTTCTTGGATATGCGGCATTCTTGACCGGACTTTTTTTTCTTCTTCTTCGCATTCTTTGATACCTCTCTCCACATCTTTGCTCGACCAATCCAGCGTGCTCTCTCTCATTCTCGACACTCGTTTTCGTTTGATTTGCCCGCTTGAGCCTGACCAGTCTGAATGGCCACCTCGACATCGCGTGCTCGCCCATACCCATTCCAGCTCGCCTAACCGTAGACGACAACTTGCGGATGAGTGCGCAGTCGTGCTTGTGGACGATATTTTTTGTTTCTTTCTTCTTCTTACTCTAGCCCACCATGCCTTCGGAAAAGGTACCGTTCTACGATCCGGTGCCACCGACGTACGATGAGGCACTGGCCGGCAGCAGTCGTAACTGGGTGCCGCCATCAGCACCCACGAGAGACCCTATTGACGAGCGCAACGCGACCGAGACCGAATCGCAATCACTGCTGCCTCGCTCCGGCGAAAATTCACAAGGCTCCAGACGGCCTAATGGCTACCGGCCACCGACGGTAGAGTCAGACGAGGAAGATGACCTGTGGAACAGCGACAGCGATGCCGACGAGACGAACCAGGTGCGCCGCGAGATGGAAGAGCTGGAGATTGAAGAGCCAAACCGCACAGGAGGAGGCTCGTTATGGGGGAAGCGGATAGGCTTCAAGCTGTCGCTGCCAACATGGAAATGGACCTGGCGGATAAGGATTCCTCGGTTCCGCATCCAGCTGCCGCAGCGGGCTTCGGTATCGGCGGGCTCCTCTCCCGACGATGAGGCTCTCGACAGAGACGATCTCGAAAACGTGAGGTCGTGGATGCAGGATCTCGCCTTCCCCAAGGTCAATAGTATGATGGTGCTGGTCACGTTTGCGCGACTATTAGCGCTCGCCCTCGTCATCGGCTTCATGTACTTCCTCTTTGCGAGCGGCATGCTGACCGGCCTGACGAATGGTGTGAACAATGGAGGCCTGCGCTTCGACCCCGAGGACCTTCGCGTCCATTTACAGCGAAACGTCGACCCCAGAAGAATGCGCGCCGCCGTGAAGATCTTTTCGAGCTACGCACATATTGCCGGCACCGAGGGCGACTATGCGACGGCACTCGACGTGGAGGCAATGTTCAACAAGGCTGGATTGGATGCGGTGCAGAAGGACGACTACTATGTATACCTCAACTACCCGCGCGAAGACGGACGAGCCGTGCAGATTATGGACGACAAGGGCGAAAATGCGATTTGGACGGCCGCGCTGGAGGAGATTGAGCGTGGCGGAGAGACTGCTGGAAAGCAGACACCAGCGTTCCATGGACATTCCAAATCCGGAGATGTCAAAGGCCCGCTGATTTACGCAAATTACGGATCAAGGGAGGACTACAAGAAGATTCAGGATATGGGTATCGATACGAAAGGTGCAATTGCGCTCGTTAGGTATTACGGCACGCAGACGGATCGGGCTCTCAAAGTCAAGGGAGCGGAGTTGGCGGGCTTCGCGGGATGTCTGATTTATAGCGATCCCGCAGACGACGGCTTCCTCAAAGGTGATGTCGCCCCTGGTGGGCGGTATATGCCAGAGGATGGTGTCCAGAGAGGCGCCGTCAGTCTGATGAGCTGGGTCGTCGGCGACGTCCTGACGCCAGGCTGGGAGAGCAAGAAAGAGGTGCCTCGCCTCAAGGTAAACGAGGCAAATGGACTTGTCCAGATCCCTAGTCTTCCGCTTGCCTGGAGAGACGCACAGATTCTGTTACAGCACCTCCAAGGTTTCGGACAAAAAGTGCCGGATGCTTGGAAGGGCGGTGTTCCCGAAGTGGGCGAGTGGTGGACCGGAAATTCATCGTCGCCGATTGTTCGTCTGAAGAACGAGCAGGATGAAAATGAGAAGCAACCCATTTGGAATGTTTACGGAAAGATTATAGGCATGGAGCAATCGGCCAAATCGATCATCCTGGGCAACCACCGAGATGCGTGGTCATTTGGTGCGACTGATCCGCACACGGGCACGGCTATTATGATTGAAATGGCACGCATCTTTGGCGACCTGGTTGGTCGGGGTTGGAGGCCTCTTCGCTCTATTGAGTTCATGTCGTGGGATGCAGAGGAGTATAACCTTATTGGATCTACAGAATTTGTTGAGAAGAATGTGGACTCTCTACGGGAGAATGCGTTTGCCTACATCAACCTGGATACTGTAGTATCAGGGCCCGAGTTCCGCGCCTCTGGCTCTCCTCCGCTCCAAAAGAGCTTGTTTCGCGCCATGAACCGAGTCGTTGACCCGAATTTCAACACCACTTTGAAGGATCTCTGGGACCGTCGTGGTGCTAAGCTCGATGGTTTGGGAGCAGGTAGCGATTATGTCGCTTTCCAGGATATCGCTGGAACAAGCTCGCTGGACCTGGAGTTTGGCGGCGAGCCATTCCCTTACCACTCCAGCTACGACAACTTTGACCTGATGGAGCAGGTCATCGATCCCGACTTTACCTATCACGGTTTATTGGCCCAAGTTGTGGGCCTTCTCCTCCTCGACCTGGCTGATAGGCCTATTCTACCCTTTGACATGGTCAACTACGGCAGAAGTCTCCAGGCCTGGATCGGCGACTTGGAGTCGTGGGCGAAGAAGGAGGAAGAGAAGAAGAACAAGAAGGACTTTCTCAAATTCGACGACCTCAAGGATGCGGCTGCCACGGTCTCAGCAAAGGCAGAGCAGTTCTCCAAGTGGGAGCTTGAGTGGGACCGTACGGTTCACAGAAGTGGAGGGTGGGAGACGCAAGAGCTGGGCGGAAAGCGGATTGCGTACAATAACAAGATGGGCTACTTTGAGTCGATGCTGTTGGATTTGGAGTTTGGTGGCGGTGTAAGTTTGTTTCTTTTCTTCTTCAAAAACTGGTGGGTTGTTTTACTAACGGGGGGCATTTTTAGATCCCTAATCGCACACAATTCAAGCACGTCGTATATGGCCCGCAACTGTGGTCTGGCTACGACGAGGCCTTTTTCCCTGCCATCCGCGATCTTGTCGATGCGGAGTTGTGGGATGGGGCCAATTCATATATCAACAAAACAGCGACTCTGATGAAGGAAGCGGCGTCGATTTTGGAGATATAACGAGACGGATTTTACTTACTACAATTCCTTTTTTTTTCCCATGAGTTTTTCATCTATCTCCTCTTTTTGCGAATCTTTTCGATTTCCAGCACGGCGCCATGCCACGGATTTATTCATCGAAAAACTACGCCCGCCGACTCCCCCCGGATTTCTTTGACCCCCCTTCTACATATCATACATATCATACTTGACGCATATATCCAACCACTTCTCGATATACATAATCCCCCTATTTTTTATGACAGACGGACAGAGCCCTTCAAGAGAGGAGTACAGGAGATTAAGTTGGGGCCTTTTGGGAAGAATGATAGATGGGCTTTATTGGTGGGATATGCTGCTTTTTTTGCTTTGTCTTTTTTTTTTTTTTTTGACCCAAGCCTTCCTGTGGCTGCTTTTGCTAGCTTTTTTTTTTTCCATTTGTTATCTTTTGTCGACTTGTAACTCTGTGTGGAAAGAGTGTTGCAAAAAGGAATGTCGGATCTTGGGCCGGGAGCACAGAACTCCTGACCGGATTATTCTTGTTTTATGTTTTGTCTTTTTATGAGATGCTTTCTCGTAGCTGAGAAACGGCATGGCAATGGAGTTTAATGGGCCCAAATGTACTCTTTTCATATATAGCTTTATTCCTTGAAATCGAAAGCAAAAACAGGGCTCAGCTATCTCATCCCAAAATACCCATCTTTGAAACAAATAGAATCCTTGCTTCTCTCATTTCTATGTGCGTATCTCCTTCTGTGATGTCCATGTTGATATTGAAAAGGATCTTTTTTTTTTCCTTGTGCAAACTGCAGTGCTTATCCCATTTTGCTACATACGCGTAAAAAAAAAACAAAATCAAAAACGAAGAGTTATTTCTCAAAAACAACCATTTCACTCCTTCCTGTTCAGTTCCTCATACTCCTTCATCGACACAAACTTGCCAATAATGTCATACTTTTCCGTAAACCTCTCCTCCCACCCCCTCAGCGCCTCCATCTCCTCGGCCCCCAAGTCGGCCAGCGTGTCGAGCGGGCCGTCCAGATCCTTGGTTAACATGTCCTCGTCGAAGCTGCCGCAGGCCAGGCCGCGGCTGGCGTCTCGGCCGGCAAAGTTCTGGTAGGGCCCGCCGGGGCCGTAAAAGTTGCGGCCGCGCGAGACGTCGTAGACGGCGCCGCGGATGGCCATGAAGACGGGGGCGCCGTCGACGCCGTTGAAGGGCAGGAGGGTGTGCGGGTTGTAGATCTTGAAGACGGCGGGGGGCGGGGGCTTGGGGAGCTGCGGCGGCGCGGATTTGGAGAAGAAGGTTGAGTAGGCTGTGTAGAGGATGATGGAGACGAGGAGGATGTTGAGGGGCGAGATGAGGCCGGCGCTGGGAGGGAGATTTTGTCAGTTTTGAGGTTTTTGGGTACAGTAGTGAGGGTGTTTTTTTACCTGACGGCCTCTTTGGCGGCCTCGTCGTTCATGCGGTGCTCGACGTATTCCATGGCGGAGTGTGAAGGTGATGGATTTTGCCTTGATAGCCTTGTTTGGAGCAAGCAGTAAAAGAAAGCTAGCGATTTGCGGGATTCGATCCGGCAGCGATGGGGGAAATGCGAGCTTAATAGTGGCAGTAGTAGCAGCGCTAATAGAGCACCGGTCGGACTATTCTACCTCGGAGAGCGGTATGCTCGGGAAGGATGGAGCGGTCCCTAGGTATGCGCCAAAGAGGATGCCCCGCCAGGTTGCGGATTGCAGGATTGCTTCGAGGTTTGGGCGGTGGTGGGTTGTAAGACGGATGGATGGACGGGGTGCGGTGGCGGCAAAAGCTCGGGGAGAGCGGCGAGCAGGAATGAGAGAATTCCATGCGGTTCTATTGTCATGCACGGATGGCTGCTATTGTCTGACGGGATTCGAAGTACATGCATTGTAAGTTAAATTGATACATGTGCTGTGGTATCACTTGCTGAATTAGTGCAGTAGATGCCGTATTATTACAGAACTCTCCTGGTCGCTTCTTAGTTTTGAGGATACGCTAAGATATCAGCGTATATACAGAATGCACAGAACATGAATGCATGGTTTTATTGTTCATGCACAGATGGCTTCTATCGTCTCACGGTGTTCAAATTACCAGCAGAAGGCAGAGTGGAGTTCTGCCGTTGGGAGAATATACTGAGGAGACGCAGTGAATATCATTGCCGCTAGCAAATATACATAGGCACTGTGACTGTAACCCTACCATGAGGTATCCCAACCCTGGTCATCTAAATTGTAAACATGGCCAACTCGAACGCCTCGTTGTTGATGATTGTGCTTTGGGAGAAAACATACTTTCCAGGTTAAGGACAGAAGACAATTCCCCCCATTAAGCTTACACAAGGCACACTCGCATTCTATTTAAAAGGGGGAGCGCGCCATTCAGCGTACCAATATGATCCTGCCCCAGTTCAACTCAACTACTGTTAAATATATAAGCAGTTGTAATCTATCTGCTCATTCTTATGAGTTAGAATGGCTTCGATCAAAAATCTCTGCTAGGTAAGGAGGTCGGATTAAGGCGCCCCAGCAGCCCTACTACGCATTCGACCCTCACCAGAAGATTCCTGTTCTATGATGAGAATGAACTACATGAGAGCATACGCCTACATAAAGGGGCATCATCTTCAATATATTTTCCATCGACAACAGTAAGGTTAGAGCCATTATGCTGATACTGGTCAGCGCGCCGCGAAGCAAAAGTCAGGGGGGCTGGGGATAATGGGTTTATACGTGCATGTAATGAGTATTGGTAGTTTAGGTACATTTTAGACAGTCAAGTCCGGGGTGAAATTGTGAGTTACAATGCTAAATGAAGTTGCCCATAGCCTTCAACGGGTATTAGAGGCCTTGCTTGGGATGTACTAGATAATATTGTCACTTGAAGAGATGAATCTGAGAGATAGAGTCGTCACATCATTAAATTCAAACTGCAGGTTAGAAATGGTTGAAATCCTCTAAACAGCACAACTCATTCGAACGAAACGATGAGGATCTACAAGTAATAGATAAAGAGAGTACGCCAAGCTCAGTTGCAGCGGCATGCAACACACAAGATCTGTGTTCAAACATTTCCCTGTATCAGAATCGAGGATCCCCTAGTCATCTTTCCATGAAAGCCGTTTCCAGTGCCTTTTCAATGGACAACGTGATTGCTTCCTCCACGTCTCCTATAAATCCGGGAACCTCGTAGCCCCATTCATAGGGGTTTGACAGCACCACTTTCATATACATAACCCATTGTTTCGCTTCCTCGAAAGAGTAAACATCAGTGATGATGTTGCGTACAAACTCTGATGCTCTATCTGCATACTCTCTCAGAGAGAGATGTACATTAGGACATCGCATGAAATCGCCCAGGTAGTTGGAGCCCACAAACTGTTTCGTCAAGAAGGCCCTTTCACCGCCATTGGACGCTTCTATTAGGTTAGGTAAAGGAGTAAACGTAATCAATGCCTCCTGAGGGACAAAGAGCCAACAAACAAATTCCTGGGCATTGGTGGCCCAGCGGCGGAGGCGTGGAGAAATATGAACAGAGCTATTCAAAAGTATTGTGTCACGAAATAAAAGCATATCTGCTACCCGCCAGATACGCACCACACTAGGGTCGATCATTGACGTTTTACAGATAGCCAAGCCAGGTATTTGATCTTTGCTGGTCATCCTCCCAACCCGACAGATTCTCTGCGCCGTCCAACGGAAGTCACTGCTAAGAGAGACCAGAGAAGATAAGAATGGTTCCTCTCCATCACATTTGGGCTGGAGATTAACACTTGTCTTCCCTAGATGAAGGTTCAGCTCCGAGAAGACGTCATCAACGGTCCAGGACTCCATCGGATCATGTATGGGGAAGACTATTTGCGATTGTGCGTCATATTCAGCCCAAAGATGAAAGTCGGAACCGAAGCTATCAGCATATTCTCCCATGAAAACGTCTAGTAATCGGGGAAACGGGTGGCCGTGAACATGAGCTCGGTATAAATACTCGGGATAAGGACGTTCCTTAGCCTGTTTGTCCATAAAGTTACAGACTAATCGCCATTAATAAAGAGTCCGTCGGGACTTTCAGAGAGGCCTCATACACTCCATCCATTGTGCTTTGTGTTCTGCATCATCATGATCCGAATGGTGTGGCGAGTCGGTAGGACAAGAAGACGGCGATCCAGTTTGCGGTTCGTCCACGATCTTTAGTGCTGAGTGGAGGCTATCGCTAAGCTGTTGCATCTCCGCCATTGCGTCAAGTTGTTTGCTCCCGGATCGTATAGATTAGAATCACCAGATACAGCTTGAGAAAAAAAAAATCAAATCAAATCAAATCAAATCAAACGGTCGCATGCAAGAAAGAGTCTTGTATGAGAAATTGAAATAAATTTGCAAAAAAGAAAGAACACGTGGAGACAGAGGGATTTGAACCCCCGACCTTTTACAGGCTTGTATTGAATGAACAATGCAAAGCAAACGTGATACCCCTACACCATATCCCCTTCGTTGAAAGTTAGTACGTTATATTGTGTATTATAATACTATCTGCCACTACCGTGCGCGCTAAATGCTTTTAGCTCCGAGACAAACGCTTAGCCTATTTTGAGATGCATGTGCTTGGAGCTTTGCTTTTGCGTACCCGGTAGGAGAATGGAGAGATGACATATTAGAGTAGAATGAAGAAGATTTGAATTAAGAAAAGGATAATATTCGAAAATGTATTAACGTACTTTTTAACCCTGTATTTCTAGAGGCTGGATTCTCATTCTTATCCCATAGAATATTAGTTCAGCGGCTATATGTCCGCTGCCAGTTATAACCGCAGCATTAAAAGCTCTCATCATCGTTTACACAACTATTCTTTTCACTTTGAATACTTCTATAGCTTCATCAAGTCGTCAAGTCTATCCATCACGCATTAACCTGCTTATAGAAAATCTGCGCTGCCTCCTCAAAAACCGCCTTAACCTTTGCCGCATCCAACTTCTCGCACCGAGTCTGTGAATAAAGCCCATTCGTCTCCTGCTCAATGTCCGTCCTAGTAGTTTCCAGTTAGTACCAAGCATATACATGTACAGGAGGTGATACTCAAAACTCACAGCTGGGTATAGACAAATCCGCAGCAATGGCCACCTCCAGCAACGCCCTTGACCATCCTCTCTATCCTCTTCAAGAGGTCATCAGGATCAGTAGCGGTGGTGTATCCCCAGTCGCGAGACTCCTCGCCATCGGCATCCGTCTTTGCCAAGGCAATGTTGATTCCACCAAGCTCGGTGCAGATGATTGGCGCGGTTGGGTTGTGAGCAGCGCCCTTGTCTACGTTTGCGATTTCGCCCACAAATATGTCCCGCCCGGCTTTTGGACCAAGAATGGCGTCTAGACTTGCACACGTCTTTTCTAGTTCTGGGGCATCGCTATAGTCATGAAAGGTGGTGAGATCGGTGCAAACGTGCTCCCAGCCGCAATTGTCGTTGATGCTCCGCGTGGGATCCAATGTCCTACAATGTCATGAGTACATGTGAAATGCAGTCGAGTTGACGCAAGAATAAAACTCACTTGGTTAGATAATAGAGAGAGCGAATGTGATTGCGCTGCTCAACGTCATCCTTGAGCGAAGTATACGCCCAGCTCTCATTCACCAGCGTCCAAGTCACCACTGAGGGATGGTTGATTGCCAGCTTGACAGACTCTGTCCATTCCTGGTTGAAACGATCAACGTATTCCCGGCTAAACTGATAGGCGCTCGCCATTTCACCCCAGACCAGATATCCCTTTCGGTCTGCCCAGTAGTAAAACCGTGGATCCTCAACCTTTTGATGCTTTCGACAGCCATTGAAGCCCATCTTCTTGGCGCATTCAATATCTGCTTCTAAGCTGTGAGAGGACTCGGGAGTCAAGAAGGATTCTGGCCAATAGCCTTGGTCCAGATTCAACATCTGGAAGTAAGGAGCGTCGTTCAGCCTCCACAGACCGTCAGACCATTGGATGGATCGCATGCCCGTGGTTGTATTGATTTCGTCAACTTGTCTCCCTGAAAACGAATCAAAGAGCCTGATCGAGACGTCATACAACTGAGGATGCTCCGGTGACCAAAGAGCGACACCATCCCGCCAGCAGGAAGCATCATCCAGGGGTGCATTTTGAAGCACCGATTCGGCGAGAGCAGCAATGTTTTCCTTGGACAGCCGAGCACTCAGACGAAACTTGCCCGATGCCTCTTTCACATCCACCTTGGAAGACTGGGAGACCAGCTGGCCTGCAAAACTAATGTCCGCCTCAACGACGTATTTGTGGCCCGCTTGCAAGCCTTGTGCCGCAATGTCGAAATAGACGTCTCCCGCATGGATGTCATTCGACCGAACCACAGTGCCGTGGCTGCTGTCCGCAATTCGGGCCGCCGGCACCACCTCCAGCCACACAGACTGCCAGATGCCTCCCGAGGGCGTGTAAAAGATGCTCTCGGGCTGCGCCCCCCAGTACTGCTTCCCCCGCGGCTGCGTCAAGTCGTGGGCCGAATCATACACCCGGACCGTCAGCCGATGCGTGTCACGGCTCTGTGCGTCCAGCACATCGGTGATGTCCAGCTGGAAGGGGACATGCCCCCGCGGTGGCTCCCGACGAGGCTCCCGTCGAGCCAAACAGACGCCTCGTAGTCGACGGCGCCGAACCTGAGCAGCACCCGACGGCCCTCGTCGCGCTCGCTGGCGTTGCGCAGATCCGCAATGGCGCGCTCGTACCAGAGCACTTCGTGGATGCCGCGCTCGTTGATGCCCGAGGCGGGACACTGGAACACGAAGGGCACGGTGATGGGGCGCTTGTGGTGGGCGGCGGCGGTGGAGGAGCCCCGCGTGAAGACGTTGTTCTTGAGGAGGTCCTGCGTGCCGGCGGCGATGCGCTGCGTGATGGCGTCGCTTTCGGACTGGTTCTCTGCCTCGCTCTTTGCGAGCGTCTTCTTGACGGCGACTTCGGATGGCAGGCCGGACTGCTGCCAGCGGAGCGTTAAGCCGACGTCGTCGTCGTCAAAGAGAAAGTCCCAGGGGCCGTTGAGCGACAGCCAGCGCGATCCCGAGCGCTGGAAATCGGGGCGAGGATACTCTTCCGAGTCGTGAAACTGAG
Organism: Trichoderma asperellum; assembly: GCF_020647865.1. Lineage (NCBI taxonomy): Eukaryota > Fungi > Ascomycota > Sordariomycetes > Hypocreales > Hypocreaceae > Trichoderma > Trichoderma asperellum. The sequence goes on along the minus strand of NC_089415.1, from coordinate 6,660,096 downwards.
GCTGAACATCAGGCATCTTTTGCGCTATTTCAATTGGATATCTGCTATGATTTCTTGTTGACAGTGTAGCACTATCACGATATACATTTAAATGTCCAAGTCGGGCACTTCCTCCTTAGCAACCCGCTGATTCATATAATCTCATCAACGCACGTCTGGCAATGGCTTGCCGCGCGTCGCGATGAGGGGAATTCCCATCTTTTGCCCAGTTTTCGATCGTCGCAATTGCGGTTTCGCGTGACATATCGTTGCCTCAAAGACGGCGGCGTGACCCAGTCTTTCATGCGTGCCAATCATGGCACCGCTAATCAATCCCCCCAAGCGTGGGCCACACACATCATTGTGGCTTCTCTCGCATCGTTAGGAAGGACATGCCTGACTTGGTTCCTGGTTCCTGGACGGCTATTTGCTCGGCTGCACGATTAAAAGAACTATATAGTTTAGCTGCGTCAATAGCGGAATTCATCCAATTGGACAATGTTGGTGTTGTTGCAACTAATTTTTGCTAACCCAGCCTTCATTAAACACCATGACTACATGCATAATATAAAGTGCCTTTGTGCTGGATATGCTTTGCGGATCGTGTTTAGTAAGCCAAGTCTGTAAGCATTGGACTTACGACCGGGGAAACGATCTTCATCAGCGTGATTTTCTCTCTAGTGTCTTATATCGAGAGCTGCTGCCAGTTGTCCTCTCGTATTTCACTATTGTGAGGTTCCATCAACACAATTAGGTAGGTATATAATGCTCGCCATGTCTCTATAGCTGGCCAGAGGTGAGCATACCAAGGCAAACGCTCGTGATACACAGTAACATTGACTCTGCAGGCTATATCTTGCGGCTTTTGTACCTGGCTGCAACCAAGGCTATAGACGCTTGCACAGCACAAGCGGTCAGTGAAAAACTGCGTCGTTTGTATGACCCCAGCCACGTTCAGTCTCTCGCCTCAGGAAGCACGACATAAAGAAGAAAGCAGAGAAGCTCGCGGCTCGCAGCAAAGCCTAAAAATTGAGGGCTTCACCGTTGTGTCCGAGAGCAACCGTGGGACAAAGGACTCAAAGGATCCCGGATACGGTCAGTTGGCCGGCAGATTGCACGAGACGGATCGATCTTTTTAAGATGATTGCGGCGGATGACGAGAACCCTGACGGTTATCGTTGTGCAAGCTTGGTGCTGATATTTCACAACGCCATCTTACTTGATGAATATGACGTTACTAGGCACTATTAATGATAGTATCTCTTCTTTGTTAGGACATGAGGCATGGGTTGGGTTCTTCCATCACCAACCATGGCGCTGAACGAATTATACGAGGTCCATAGAGGCCGATGAGATGCATATGGGGGCGGAGACTGCCCGTTGGATGTTTGTCAACCCATCTACATAGCCACCTGCGAAACCAGAGTGAGAGAGATATGCGAGACCATGACAGTGTTACGCTGCAAGTCTGTGTGAGCTGATGTGCAACGCTGGCAAGGAAAATCGAACGAGCTCCGCGCCACCGTTGATGCCGGATGGGAAAAACGCTCGGATGCTCGGCGACCCCCTTTGGTGTTTTCTTCCTTCGTTGGGGCCCAAAAGCACCAAATTGTAATCGTATTGTACAAGTAGGTATATTCCGAGCATGTGCTCTGCAGAAAAAAACGACAGTTTCCACTTCCGTCAACGTGGCATTGCATGCAAGGTGCAAAGGCCGCTGGACAAGGGTATCGAGCTTTCTTCTGCATTCCAAGATCCAACCGGAGCTGTGCGTTGGTACATAGTAGCTTGGTCGACTGTTCGTGTAATCAATCCTACGACTAAGCATAAACGATTTCGGGACGCCGGTACAGAGCCGGCTGGCTGGAGGGAGGGCTCGGATGGGGACCCTTTAGCAAGGATGGAGGAAGCTCCCTTTGATGTGGTATCACGACGTGACATGCCCTTGGCAAGGATGGCTGGGTAGCATCGCTGTCTGCTCTGAATAGTAAGTACATAGTATGCGTAGCATGTTTTTGCTCTGCTAGCCGAGGCCGAGGGAGCTGTGATATGATTTTAGTTGACTTCTCCGCCCTGGACGATAGGGTGAATGTCAGAGATGGGGAACAAAGTCAATGCGTCGAGCCTGAGTCAAGCTTCATTGAATGTCACAACCAACGATATTTCTCTTTGTCTTCATGCAGTGCAGGTCGAAGTGCTCGTGCCATTATCTCCATGTGGCCACTCTGCACACGTCGACAGATAACCAGTAAAGGAAAGTAGGTATGCATCAATTCGCCTGGGTCGTCTAATAATAGCGTCTGATATGCCGTGTCCTCGTTCTAGATTCTTCAACATCGTCGTCGCACTGCTGTAGAAATCGGCTCACCGCATCCTCCTCAGCCACTAATGCTCATCGGATAAAGATTCCGGCCCCTCTTCTCTCAGCTGAAGAATCAGCGGCAGCAAAAAAAAAAAAAAAAAAAAAAAAAAGAGTCAATGCAACTCCTCAGCGCATCTACGCTACTGCTAGCTACAGTGACATTCATGCAAACGGCAGAAAATACGAGGTCACGGCCTTGTCGATCACCGCACAAGGTGTGGCAGCTGGCAGTGCCACTCGACCCGCCCAACAGAGAGACGTGCGCTTCATTAGCGTCCGCGAGCCCGCTAAAAGGGCCCGCTAGACATCCCTTCTGCAGGCGCTGAAAAGGTCCCTTCCAGCGCTCTCGCCGTTTACAGGTGGTCTTTTTGGTGCGCTGAGCCAGAGCCCCTCTTGACATGCACCAGCCCTTGTTGGGCCGCCTCCTTACAGGTGCATCTGCCGGGAGAGCAACTATTTTTTCCCTATTTCTTTGTCGCTGATTCAGGTATATAGTACATCTATTTTCACTCTAGATCGCAGCATTGATAAAGTACTCAGAACCTCAAACCTTGCCACCCCGACTTACCGACGGCTCTTCAACCGCCACACCCGATTCCCTCTTTTTTTCTCCGTGCGCTGGGAATACGAGATCCGTGCTACGTCATGAAAGAATGGCTGGGCCGGTGCTCAGTCTCCAGCCTCTTCCTGTGCATCGCCAACAGAGCAAATCGTCGGTCTAGTCGAGAGACCATGTGCGTGTGCCAAGTCGGCTTTGGCTTTTGATCGTGGACTCGATGTTACCTCAGGACTGAGCGATTCAAGCTTGTCCCGAGCAGGCGCGGCCTGGAGTTTGTGTATAAGAGGCGGCCGTGATCCGACTGGAAGCTGCTTGTTCTGCTGCTGGCATCACCAATAAGCTGATACGACTCAAGACATAGTCTTATATCTATCCACCTCCCTCTATATAGCCTCTGTCTATCCATTCCCCTCTTCAACCCATCTCTCTATTACAATCTCTTTACTCTCTGTCTTCGAAGCTATCCATACTTCCTCCTCAACCATCTCCATCGCCATGTTGAACCTGCTGTCTACTCTCCTCCTCGCCGGCTCGGCTCTGGCTCTGCCCTCTCGCGTCGTTCCTCGAGATGACAACACTTACTATCCGCCTCCTCCGGCTACCACAGGATGCACCGCCAGCTCAACAAAGGTCTCCCAGTGGACAGTCGACGAGTTCGACTTCCACGCCTCATACATCTTCTCAACGCCCGCTCACCAGAACTCGTGGGGATACGTCAACTTCACCTTGAGCAACCCAGCTCTCAACTACACACCCGTCTGCAGCGCTGCCTCCGACCAGCTCTCCGACTTCTTCTACGGCAACTTCGTCTACAACTGTCAAGTGCCCGACTCAGCCGCCGCCGACAAGGCCTCCTTCACCTTTGCTCGTCCCAACAACACGCTGGCTATCAACCAGACATGGCACTGTGCTGATGAGGGTAGCCGCTTCACAGCCCAGGGAGGCGTCCAGCTCAACCTCAACTGCAGCGACACCACCTGGCAGAACCCCAACTGGCAGCCTGGCCAGATCTACTCTTCGCGCACCGTTACTTGCGGCAAGGTCACCGTCCCTGCGACGATTGAAGAGATGAGCGCTGTTCTGTAGGACAGAAACAGCACCATGCTTCCGCCGGCGCAGAGGATCAAGTCTGTCCGTCACGTTTTAATGAAGAAAAGTGTGTATAAGAGGGTTTCTAACACGACAATGAATGGGACATATTACTATATATAATGTTCTTTGGAAAACAGGGGGTATGCTATGGCGCCTTTTTCTTGCGAGGAGTATGTTGTCGATTTTATGATAGTCTTTTGTCGACTACGAGCGAGTCACTCCTTTGATGATCAACGAACGTTCTTTATAATTATAATGGGGGAAAATAATTGGGCTGGGTAATGGAGGAAGCGTGGAATTCATGACATGACTAAAACCTGCCTGTACTATAGTACACAACGTACAAATAATGTTAAATCGGTTCAAAGACACTGCTGCTGACGAGAAATGTGATGTAAACAAATCAACCTACTATATAAGCAGCCTCACTCGCGAGGAAGTTGAGGCTGAGCTGGCAGATATTCTCCACACCATCCTGGCGGAAATCAACGAGCCGGACGCTACCTTGCTTTATAAGATCACGCTACCTAAGGTGAATGTTCTCGGCCGTATAAACAAAATACTTATCCACTATTTGGCCGTTGAAGCCGGTGACAATATAATACTAGGGGTGGAAAATCGAGGTAAAGGAAGACCTTTTTACATATACATCGATTTAAAAGAGGAAAAAGAGCTTCATGAGATATAATTGAGTCACCATGCACACTCCGTTGGTGTTGAACTAGTAAATGGGCCCAGCGAGCCATAGACAACGAAGTGATCCTGAAGGGATTTTCAAAGCGCAGGAGAAACGCAGCTTTAATGAAGTACTCCACGACCGCCTGGAACACGTCTCCCACATACTTGTTAAAGTATTCCAAAAGATGTAGAAATGGGATATCCGCATGAACAAGATGACGTAGAACTGTAATATCTTGATCTAGAACGATGACTTTGTGATTTAGAACCCCGCCGTTTTGCTTGGAGATCCGGGAAACCCGAAACCTGCTCAGTAATAAGCAGATTCCTCAGAGGTAGACTGACTGAGCCAAATCGAAAAGGGGCTGTATCTTCTCATGCTACATTAGATGAATTGACTCGGACGATGATGGATTTTGGACACGACAGAAGCAAAACACAAGACTGTACTGGAAACCGATGATGATGAACTTTGGAGGCTGGGTACCTTGTTCACTTTATGGTTTTAACCGAGATGCTTCCCATATAATGTCAAACCGATTCAAAGATACTGACTGCTGCCGCCAAGTGATGTGAACAAATCAACGGTCAAAGCTTACCTTGCTGACTTTGTGGCTCCAGCTGAGATGCAACCCACAAGGTTTAAATCGATTCAAAGACACTGCTGCCCTGGAGTGAACAGATCAACCTGCTAGGCTTATCTTTTCAACCTTGTGTAGTGTATTATACAGTATAGCTGAAATGCCGCCCGCGTGGCTTATATCTCACCTAATTCCTCAATGTCCATCCTCGGCAACCGCCAGCAAGAAATAATATTTTGCCGAAAATCACATACAATAGAAACCGAAATAAGTGTCCGGTTTTCGCACTGACGAAAGTTTTTCCGCGCAGACCATCTATATGGCGTAGTATGGCTTGTACAGTGAAGACGCCAAGACGCCGAGTACATTGTTAAACTCGGCGTAACATTATCCAGAAATGGATTCTGAGTCCTGTTATTTCACGCTTACGCTTCATAATAAATACTAGTAAGAAATAGCTAGCAGGAGAGTATATGATAGTTGATCCAATCTATAATACCTTCACTATCAACCCAAATAAAGTCTTCGATAGTTCACCATAGGTCTCCACAAGCGCGTGGAATTCCTCGCTCAACCATAACTTCTCAAGCTTACAGGCCGTGTATAGAGTAACAACCTCTCTTAGCGGTTCTGGAACCAAATTTTCATAGCAATAACGTATTAACGCCACTACATCATTAACTCTTTCTTTATATAGCGTAAATCTTACCAAGGTTCCATGTAGCTCATTAAGTGAAAGATCCATTAGCCCAGCAATACCGTAACATTCTGCAAAAACATAAACTCTTGCATGTAAGATGAAATTATTTGTATAATCTTCATGCGCGTAGTTGCTTCTGACACGTGGACCAAATAAACTAGCAGAACAAAACGCGCCAGAATAGGCAGAAGCTCGCTGATTTTTGAATTCGTTCCACTGAATTTCACGTTTTGTAAGTTTTTTTGGAGGAGTCTCGTCTTTCTTAGCAGCCACAGGACCACCAAATAAACCTGTAAGGGCTGGTGATGGCGGACGCGGTGGTGGTGGAGCACAAGTGGCTTCGGATTCTGATTTTAGTCCAATAACCGGAGAAGCAGCAGTATATCTCCCAGTATGTGTATACTGCCAAAAACAAATGAAAGTATCTTCATCCACAGATTTCCATTGAACACACTTTTCCGTAGATTCAGAGAAATTACCATTTACCAATTTCTCAAATACAGGGGACTGGTGTGCAAAGAGAGCAGAATATATGGTAAATTCCCGCTGATTGGGGCCCACTAGAAATCGGAATGGGGGTGATGAGGCAATGCTACGTGTAGGTATTAGCCTTTAATATTCATATCCTGGATTACTTTAACTCACATTTCTGCCCGTATAGAATTCATGGTGTGTATATATAGAAATATTTTTACGTATGGGGTGTTTCTTATAGGCTTACTGTATGGAAGTTGACTGTAGGGTCGAGATGCTACTCCGCATTTTGTATGGTAGCATCTATAACAGCTGGGCTCCACTTGATGGGTATTTGCAAACGGTAAAACTAAACTCCGGAAGTATTCTATTAAACAAACCTGTAACATGTATATACATACATAGCTCGAGTAATTCATATCGTATTATTCTTTACACTGTATAAGCTATAAGCCTTACAAACTGGTCTATGCGGGAAGAGATTAAGCATGAATGTAACCGGATACTTATTTTGGTTTTAACTATATTTATGCCTTAGGAACAAGGTTGAATTTGCACTACTAACAAAATCGATTATTAAGCAATGTTAGGTCTAGGTTGGAAATGTGCACTGCTGGCTGCGGCGTGCACTGTAGTACGCTACATGAAGGTCCATGCGGAAAGAGTTTCTAAACAAACAAAAGCAGGACACCTATTTCGGTTTCTTCTGTACATAATTACTCATCTAATCCGATCTCTTTTCGTCAAAGATTCAACGCAAGCAAGCCTCACCATGAGGCCATAGGTCCAGGCTTTGCAATAGCTTCAAAAACGCTCAAACCTCATCATCTAAATCAAACCACCGAACCCTCGAGAAACTAGCTCAAAAGCATCAGCTTCTCTGAGTCATGCCATCAATAACAAACGAGGCATTATCCCTTCTCGCTTGGCAAAAAAACAAAAGAATAAGGCGTCATCCGCATTTCATTCAATCCAATCCCCATGGGCACCTCTGTTAGTCGTCCCATACTCCAGAGCGGGTTGCTAGTAGTACTGTGATTTATTGGCATTCAATCCATCACGTAAGGAAAACCGTTCGCTGCGGCAGGAGCTAAGCCTTAAGCATGGCAGAGAATGAGAGAAATGAATCCACTTTGGTATTACGCCGTATTCGGCATGTCCTGCCAATGAAACGGCGTGCCCAACTTTAAGGCTCAGATACAGCTTTCTCTGACCGACTCGGAATACATAGTATGAGGCTAGGGAGCGGGAACAGGTTCTAGTTTCTCCATTTATCAAGTCGTTAGCCCTTGTTAGTTTTACTTAGTGTATACGCAACACAACACAGCACAGCAACAATTCACAAAAAAATACAAAAAAAAAAAAAAAAAGTCGTCCGGTGAATTTTTTGGTTCCCTCCCAAGGCGCCCGGCACTCTCTGATTGGAACAAGCTCCGATCGCGTCATCGGCCCACGCCGGGTCCGGGCGCGACAGAATCGGGAAAGGCCCCGATGTCGTGATCAACCACGGCGCGGCCAAAACGGGGCCCTTCCATTTTTTTTTTCTCCTTGGGTGGTTGTTCTTTTGCTTCTGGCTTGTCTTTGCTGTGCTTCTACCTCGTTTCGAGAAGGCTTCTAACGCCTGATTTAGGCTTTGCATGTGAATTAAGGCAATGGATAGCGTCGGCATTTGACCCTGTTTTGCAAACTACTGCGGCGCGGAACTGTGGTGACTCCCGTCGCATTGCACCATTTGTAGTCTCCTGTTTGTTTTCGCGATACAACTTACACGTAAGTATGTATGTATCTTTATTGTCCTTTTTCTGTCTAAATATTACATACTAGTAGTGCTAATAAACTGTTTTGTGCTCCATAGTTGATTATCTAGTGGGTTTTTGTAGGGGCTCATGTACCTGGCTAGGTGAGGCGACTTACTCGCAAACTGCATGTTAGTCTATCGAGCTTCTCGACTCATGGACCACTTCTGGAGTGTCAGCCTTGCTACTACCTACTCCTAATGGTACTTAGTTACAAGTATCTATACTGAGGTAGAATAGGAGAGAGAGAAGGGTAAAAAAAAAAAAAAAAAAAACTCTGCAAAGTGTCTGTATAACATGGCATCATAGAATCATCTCTAAAAGCCAAGTGCCCATCAAGCACGTACCACTCTCATTATACAAAGCCTCACGCGCTCAATCAATCCTTCCTTGGCATGGCACATCATTTCGGCCTCTTTATCCCAGACCACGTCTCTTCTCGAAAATCCGCCACCTCCAAGTCCCCATCGTTGCTACCTAGAAAACAAGGGGGGGCGCCTGGAGCTCTTTGCGTTCGTTTAGCACCCGATGGCACCATGGCGGGCCCCGCTCAAGACAAGCTTTTTTTTTTTTCTTCTGCCTCTGGTTTCTGTGCGAATGAAGCTGTTTCTGTCGTGTAATTGCTAGTTTTCTGATCCAATTTTTTTTGGGACCATTCCCGCGCTTTTGGGGATAGGGATGATGGGATCGCTGTTTGGTCCACTTGCCATGATATGGCACAGCCTGGGAGGGTTGTATAAATTTATAATAGGACCGAGCCTCGCTCTGCTTGTTTGATGATTCGACATCCCGTTTCTCATTGTGTTTTTATATATACTGCTGCCTGGTCCTTGGTATTTTGAGGCTGGGCTTGCTCTTTGTTTTGTCCTTGTTTCTTTTTGACATTTTGGTGTTTTGAAACGACAGACAACAACATGTCGGCCATTAAGAGCCTGTTCACCTCAGGCAGCGAGGATGTTACAAAGTTGAATCCTCAGCATGCTGGCAGCGATGATGCCGCCTCTGTTCAGGATGGAACTGAAAGTATGTTGTGGTTGATGCTGGTTACGCGATATAACCATAACTCTGACTCCTTCTCCTTTAGCTCAGTTCGAACACGCTCGAGAGGCCAAGCGCCAGATCGGTGTCCCCTCCGCCTCTATGCTTATCTTCAACCGAATCATCGGCACCGGAATCTTCGCAACCCCAGGTTCCATCCTCGCCCTGTCTGGCAGTGTTGGTCTCTCTCTCTTCCTCTGGGTCGCCGGCAGCATCATCGCCTGGGCCGGCACGGCAGTCTACATGGAATTCGGCACTGGCCTCCCCAAGAACGGCGGCGAGAAGAACTACCTGGAATACGTCTACCGCAAGCCGCGCTTCCTCGTGACGGGCATGTACACCACCTATGTCATCCTGCTGGGCTGGGCGGCCGGTAACTCGGTCGTCTTTGGCGAGTACATTCTCAACGCCGCCAGAGTCGAGGTTACGGATTGGAACCAGCGAGGCATTGCCGTGGCTTGTATCACCACGGCCTTTTTGATTCACGGCACTGCCTTGAAGTGGGGGCTGCGTCTTCAGAACTTTCTGGGTGTCATCAAGATTTGCATTGTCATCATCGTCATCATCGCGCCCCTGGCCAACATCAAGAAGGTCAAGGAGATCAACTGTCTTCACAATGCCTTTCAGGGAACTACCGGCAGTGCCTATGGTGTAGTCACTTCTCTCTACAACGTCATCTGGAGTTTCATCGGCTACAGCAACGCGAACTACGCCCTCAGCGAGACCAAGAACCCGACCCGAACTCTCAAGATTGCCGCCCCCCTGGCCGTTGGTTCCGTCACCATCCTGTACATGCTCGCCAACGTTTCTTATTTCGCCGGTGTGTCCAAGGAGGAGATTCTCGAAGCCAAGCGACTTGTTGCCGCCTCCCTCTTCCGAAACATGTTTGGTGAGAGGGCCGAGAGAGCTCTCTCCGTTTTCGTCGCCCTGTCTGCCTTTGGCAACGTCTTGAGTGTCATCTTCTCCCAGGGCCGTCTTGTCCAGGAGCTTGGCCGTGAGGGTGTTTTGCCCTTTTCTCGATTCTTCGCCAGCAACCGTCCTTTCAACGCTCCCTTGGCCGGTCTGTTTGAGCACTGGGCCATTACCATGATTACTGTCCTTGCACCACCTGCAGGTGATGCTTACAACTTCGTTCTCAAGTAAGTGTTTTTTTCTTCTTCTTACAATGAATGGAAAGATGGAGGCAAGATTTACTAACCATTCTGCTATAGCCTCATCTCCTACCCTCTTGCCATCATCAACGTCTTCGTCGCCGGCGCCCTTATCCACCTCTACCGCAACCGTGCCAGCTGGAACTGGAACCCTCCTATCAAAGCCACGTACCCCGTCGTCATCTTCTTCCTCCTCAGCAACATTTATCTCGTCATTGCACCTTTTGTCCCCCCTGAAAATGGCCAGAATGTCTACGAGCACCTTCCTTACTGGATTCACTGCGTTGTTGGCTTCGGTGTCCTCTTTGTCGGTGCTCTTTACTGGCTGCTCTGGGCCAAGATTATGCCTTGGGTTGGCAATTACGAACTGGTGGAAGAGACTGCCATTGACCCCATTGATGGATGGGAGAGGAGCTACTTTACTACGAGATCACTGAAATCAACATAAGAGGAGTCATGGACATGAAAAAGTGTGTTGATAATAAGGTTGTGTTTTTCAACAAAGCGTTAGGATACCCCGATAGATTGAAGTAATGTTAATTTTTTATCTCTTCTTGAATTCTTGAACCCTACTCAAACTCTGATAGCTTTTGAACATTTAATCACCATGTAGTCATTGATACATATGCCGAAACCTTGAGTGATACAATTTCCGTGAAATGACATGTGTTAAACCGCTAATAAGCTATCCAAAGTTCATATCCAATAATCTTATGATGGCCTGCTAATAAATACATTCTCCAAGTACACCTCATGATACCATTCTGAAAGAGAAAAGGCCAAAATAAGAAAAGAAGAAAACAAATCCAATATTTTCAATATCCAACAATAAAAGGAAAAAAAGATAACAAGTAAAACAGATAAAAGAGAATGCTCTCGCCGGTATAAGATGAGAGTGGTAGGCAATCAATCTCCACTTCAACTGGGCTCATCTATATGCATGTTTTATGATGAAAGGCAAAAAGGATGACAAAGGGGAGGAAAAAGATATTCGGATCCAAAAGGTTCTCGGTGTGAATGGAGCCATGGCGTCGCATTAAAGTCTATTGCCGGAACTGCTGGCCACTGCTCTGGCCGCCGCTGTCGATCGTTTGGCCTCTCCTGGCAAGACATTCTTTCCAGGGGCGTTCTTCATGAGAGTGATCTGCCGTAGCCGGTCATTCTTGTTCATATTCACTTTCATGTTGTTCCCTTTGTGCTAGCCATGTGTTATTATTGGTGTACTAGAGCAAAGGAGGATAAGAGGGACTGATTCGGGGGCAAAAGCTTACTCCGAGCTCCCCAAAAGGGTTGTTAGCTATGCGGAGTTTCCATCCGTCACCTGCAGATAAAAGAGATTTGACGAGCTGTTTCGATTTCTAAGAGCGAGACGAGTCAATAGGGGGGGCAAACAACTTTGTTGAGGATTAAATCTCACCGTCAAGGCATAACACATCGCGTCGACACGCTGTGCAAACGTCTCGTAAGCTTCCTAAGCTCCATCGGCGCCGCACCAGTAAGGGATCTGGGTATTTCCCTGCTGCGATTGTATAGCGGCTCCCTAAGAAAAGAGCAACAAATGAGTCAGCTTTCCGTTGGTCGTCATGTGGCCATTATGGCAGTATAGGAAGGGCGGGAACAAGACACGTACAATGAGCTCCCAGCAGAGCCATTCAACTGTCTGGTCGTTCAGCTGCCGGCCCAATATCTTCTTCTGCTGTATCGCAACAGGTGGGAGTTTGTCCCGGCTCGGCCGCATTTCGTCCAACGAAATTTCAAGCGGCTTCTTGTCTGGAGTTCTGCTGTTGGCTTCTTCTTTCATACGCCGGATTCCGTCTATCACTCGGTTCCGCTGTTCGGCACTCAGAGTCTGTGACCACTCATTTATACTTTCCCATTCATTGATGGCTTCGAAAAGCTTCTTGACGTATTCTTTCTTGTCTTCATCGCTTTGAGGGAACGTAGAGTCTGTAGAGGGGTTGCTGCAGCATTCATCGGGCTTTCGATACAGCTCGAGAAGACGCTTAAGCTTCATACTGGCGTCCTCAGGCGAGTTGAAATATTCTTGGTATTTATATGTGGGTGACTTTTCGCTCTCTTTTTTTATTTCAAAATCTTCGCTGTTATCAACCTTTGCCGTCATATGAGCCTTAATGACTCTTCTTTTTGGAGCCACAATACTCTTGTCGATCTCAGCCACCGCAGCACTGCGCTTCTGAGGTGAGGATTTGATGGAAGATGGAGGTGACATGGCAGTGTAAGCCGATGAGTTCGCCGTATGACCGGGCTTTTGTGGCATTATAAACGTTGGCACTGGTTGCCGCGATGATTCTGATGTCCGGAGTAGCATGGCGAACGGGGCTGGCTGTCCCTGAGATCCTGGCTTATTTTCAAACTTGGTCGTGTAGTCACTCAATGGTGCTTGATACGTTGGGCTCTGGGTAAGAGCGTTTGCTCCCACTTCAACTCTCGCTGCAGTTGCATCCGCTACAGGCTGTAGAGTTGTTCCCGAGTGGTATAAACTGCCAAAGAGACCATCTATACCGGTGGTTGGATAATTGATGCCAGAGGGGTTGCCGCCATAATCGATATTGCTGATATTTGAGTAAAAGGGTTGTGTATCCGGTGCGGATCGCAATTGTGCTATGTGTTCGTTGTCCAAACCGTTATTGTCGTGTTCCCCAAACGGCGGTGGTCCAGCTCCCGATTCATCAATCAGCGCTAATGATGGCGATAGCACTGGTAAAGACGAAGGGGGCCAAAAAGCGGCATCGAAAAAGGAGTCGTCGGAGGTTCCTCTGGTTAGACTGCTGAATATGATATGGCGTTAGCCTAAGCCCTCAAATGTAATTCGGCTATAGGAATCACTTACGAATGAGATTGATCATTATAGAACCCCTGATTGGGGAACTGATGAGCATATTCATGATTATAGAGGCGTCTACTTGGCTGGTAAACCGTCTCTGGGGATCCTGAATACTCGCCGCCGTTGTAGGGCAGATATGTAAGAGCACAGTCTGTTGTCATTGGGTTGGTGGTAACAGGGCTGCTCCCTGCATTGTAAATGTCTGTGAAGCATCCGCTACCCGCAAGGAGCAGCGAGTTCTCTGTTTCATCAAAGTCCATCGCCCTTTAGGTAACACTCTGATACTGTTGCCAAGCAGATGGAGAAGGGGGCAGTATTGTGTGATAGTAACAAGTGCAAGTGGAAGTCTAACAGGGAGAGGTGGTTGCAGGAGATGCAGGAGATGCTGGAGACTAGATGAAGATAGATGGGAGAAGAATTAAGAGAAGAAGAGAAACTGCAAAGCTCAGCAGAAAGCTGTGGATTCTTTATGCTGTTTTACTGCAGCTTTGCGTGTTTGGTGGGTGGTGGGTGAGTGTAGGGGCGGGCGAGAGGCGTGGATTTCGTTTGCGATAAGCCCATATCGAGAACAACGAACGTCAACGTGCATAATCGGCTGAACTGCCTGGGCAAACACACGCCATGTGCAAGCCATATGCATGGAAGACTCATGAGATGCATATCTGAAACAGAATACATGCCTTACTAAACTGGCCATCTTAACACTGTCAACCGCTGTCCGTTCCATTTACAGCCTCAAACAGCCTACATGCGCACGCCCCTGACAGCTGTCACTTGGTATAGGCGGCTACCCGTGTTTCTATGCGCATCAAGACACTGTGACACTGAGGCTGGCCGCAGTTTAATGCTTTTGATGAGATGGGAATGGTGCAAGCCTTGAAGAACGCAGTATACCGCTTGCTTTCTACTCTGGCATCTCCGTATACGCGTTAGCATCCCCTATACCCCGTTTACATAACGATGGCTTGCTTGAATCTGTCAGACAAATTCTGTCATCTAGCTGGATTTCTGTGAGAACCATGCGATGGAGCCTCTCCCTGACCTCTCCTCTCCATGAGCATCTTGGCAGTCAAAGAGCTTCAACATCCCTGAACGCAGACACAGGGCACTGGGGCTCCTTAATTGGATGTCTTTCAAGCATGACCATCGTATATGACTATTCGAACCGTCGTATCTTCCACTATCACCGCTATCACGGCTGGAGTCGGTGTTTGAAGTTCCAAAGCCGTGATTAGCCTCTGGTTTCTGGCTGCAAAGATCCGGAGTGTCGGATTGGGCGTGTTAGTTTAATTAGTGTTGGTGATGGCTGGAACCTAACCATGCAATACAGGACCATGGATGCTCGTCAAACTATTTGTTTATTGCATATGTGATTGGAGAACGGGCAGGGGCTGGTCCACCTCACGTTTCTATGTTAAGCAGCAGTGCTGGCGGTAGTGACGGTGGTCGGGCTAGTAGTGATATCCAAGTCTGGGGATGGCTATCGACAGACGCCACTCCCACGTGCTACAAGGGAAGGGTTGCAACCCATGGGGTAGCAGACGGATAGTAGTGTCTGAGCCTGCTTCCGTACCTGCGTGAAGGCCAATGCCATTTGACTGCTGCTCTTGACTCAGGTAGCAATTGGTGGAGATGATGCGGGGGTGGAATTTCTGGGGTATCAAGAGGCGCAAAGATTCGGTCCAACGTGGTGTTCTCTCGCCATCTTGTGTTGTTTAAGTTTGTGCCTTTGTAAGCTTGACAAAGTGCTCCGGCGAAGTGGACCATGGACGACCAAGACGCGCGAGTCGTTCATCGCAGGCAATATTTCGACTTCATGAGTAAACTCCACTCGTGCGTCTTGTGCATCTGTTTATTGATTTCTCATCGTGACGAACCTGCGGAGGGAGGCAAGGTTAGCTCGAAAGCCGAGAAGATAACCGATGAGAGCACGGAAAAGAAGTTCGGACCGCTTGCCAGGTTCTCCAAATCTCCAACGCACTACCGCCAACTCCAACCAGCGGCCAAGGGGGCTAGGGAGTGCTAGGCCGGCTGCTAGACTGCGGACATAAGCACGTTGTTTAAGCTCTCGCGACCAATATGGGAGCCAAAACCCGGGGAAATCTGGGGCGTAGAGAATGCCTAGGCGCTGGGCGAATCTTCCTTCTGGCGAGTGGCTCGATGCGGGGGTTCTAGCGTGCAAGGCGGTCATGGCCAATAGCAGAAGATGCCTCGGGAAATTTATACGCCGTCCGTTCAGTCTTAACTACGCTCTACAAGTGCTGGACATGTTGAAAGACAGTCTTCAGCTGGCGGGCTTCCATCCCTTACGTGTGACTCCCGCGATGATTCATAATTCCGCGTTCCAAGTGGAGGAGCGTCTCCGCACGACATTCCTCCACAGGGTCGCTGCACCGCTGGTCGGCAGTCGGCCTGCTGGGAGTCCGGCTACGGCTGAGATGACTCGTGGAGAAAGCCGTGGTAAGCTTGGGATTTCTGGAGAAGACGGATCCACTGGCGCCACGATCTGCAAGGATGCATTACAGCACTAACACCTCTGCTAGCACTACGACGCTCCGTACGCGGCGCACCTTTGGCCTTTGGGGCATCCGAATGTTGGAGGCGGCCGGCCATGGTCGCAGTTGCAGCGAGCTCTTGGCAAGCTCCGGTGATAATTCAGCTACTGCTATTGGAAAGGCCCTGGCGGCCCCCGTCGCTCGCTTGTCTGGCGATGCCAATGGCTGCCTCCATTACCCACCCGCTGACGCCTAGTGCGAGCCACGAGCATCGTCGAGGACAATAGAGTACAAGGAAAGCATGTCTGGGGGCATGAGGAGCACAGCACAGGCCGAGTACAAATAGGGTCCGGCAGATCCCTTGACCTGCACCTTTTGTGTTCCGCTCGCTTGCTTCTTGTCCTGCCAGCATCGAAGCCTGTGCTTCTTATTCCTCCACTATTTCACGTGGGCCCTCGCCCTTCTTCTTATACTTGGAAATTTTTTAATCATTGTCTGGCCCTTCTCGCCCTTCACAGGACGCGGGAGAGACAATCAAGGCGCGGCGAGGTTGACGTCTGTCTTTATTATACCTTGGAAAGCTGCAGCGCATCCTACGCGCCAGCCAACAATAGATAGCCGCAATGGGTGCCATAGACGAGAAGCACAGCGGCTCGGATCGCAACTCGGTCGAGTTTCGCGATGCAGAGATTCAATATGCGGCTGAAGAGGTTCAATGCCCGTCGCACACGACTGAGCGCAAATTGATGGCAAAAATCGACATGCGAGTCGTTCCGTTTCTCTGTATCATGTATTTGCTTGCATTTTTGGGTGAGTCGACGGCGCATAATGCGAAATACGGTCTTCGATTGTACCTGTCTAGCGGCCAACTGTTTGCTAACAATCATCTCTCACTAGATCGTGTTAACATCGCAAACGCAAAATTATTTGGTCTGGCTAAAGATCTGGATCTCGGCACTGGAGACAAGTACAATACCGCTCTTGTTATCTTCTTCGTCCCCTATTGTATCTTCGAAGTCCCGTCCAATATCCTCCTCAAGAAGTTTAAACCCCATGTCTGGCTTTCGCTCAACATGTTCCTCTTCGGCTTTACCACCATGATGCAAGGTCTGGTCAAGAATTACAGTGGCTTACTAGCCACTCGCTTCTTCCTCGGCCTATTTGAGACTGGCATGTTCCCAGGAGGTGAGTCTCGTGTATTCTGTAGTAAAATGTTCATCATCTAGTTCAAAAGCTAACCAGCATAAAATTTCTTAGCATTCTATCTCATTGGCATGTGGTATAAGCGATCTGAAGCCCAGCGACGATACTCATTCTTCTTCAACAGCACGACTCTCGCCGGTGCCTTTGGCGGTCTTCTCGCTGCCGCCATTGGCAAGATGAACGGAATGAGAGGCTACAGCGGCTGGCGCTGGATCTTCCTTATTGAGGGTGGTCTAACAGTCTTTGTCAGCTTCTTCTTCTATTTCCTGCTCCCCGATTTCCCGGAAGAGGCAAAGTGGCTGAAGGAAGACGAGCGCCAGTACGTCGCAGCCCGCCTCCGCGTTGACCAAGGCGCCGGCTCTGGTCTTGGGCGATCAATGACAATCAAGGACATCTTGAATGTCTTCAAGGACTGGAAGGTCATTGCCGGCGGTTTCATGTACTTTGGCCTTATCGTCCCCGCCTACGGCTATGCCTACTTCGCTCCTACAATTATCTCGACATTTCAATATGGTCCCATTGAGACTCAGCTGCGCAGTGTTCCGCCGTGGGCTGCTGCCTTTGGCTTTTCTCTGCTCCTTGCTACCTTGTCTGATAGATTACGACATCGATTCGCATTTGCTATTTTCGCCATGTTTGTTGCTATTGCTGGCTTTGCTATTCTTCTCGCTGAGCACAGTAACCACAATGTTCAGTACGGTGCACTATTTCTCATCACGTCTGGCGCGTATACGGCTATGCCCATCATTGTCTGCTGGTTCAACATGAATCTGGGTAACCATACGCGCCGTGCCGTCGGTAGCGCATGGCAAGTTGGCTACGGAAACCTTGGTGGCATTATTGCTGTTTTCATCTTCTTGACCAAAGACGCCCCCAAGTTCACTACCGGCTACAGCGTGTGCCTTGCCTTTACCATCCTTTCCATGATTGCATCAGTACTCTATGGATTGGGATGCTGGGCGGCGAATAAGAAGAGAGATAGCATGACGGATGTTCCTAACCTAACAGAAGAGGAAAAGACGGAGTTGGGCGACTTGTCCCCAGACTATCGATACCTCCTATAACCTGGGTTATGAGTCATGATGGAATGCAGTAGTATTATGAAGTATATAAGTACAGTATAATAATGATTGGTCGGAGTTATCTTTTGGGTAAAAACTGAACGGGGCACTTGACTATTACCAGTAGTATCAATTCAACCTTTGCTGCCTACTTTACAATGTCTGAATAGCTAGTCTCTTGTGACCTCGCTTCAGCGAGTTCTGGCGCTTAAACCCAAGCTAGGCTGCCGAGCTGTACAGGCACCCCATATCAACGACTTAGCTCCAAACCATTGCTCTATTGCTACGAGTACTGATTCGAGATAAATAGGCTAACCGAGTCAAATGGACACGCGGAATACATGTGAAATATGCGATGTTGACCTCTCGCCGCAAGACGCCGCCACCAAGCCACCTCAATGCCACCGTAGCTTATCTAGCACTTGCTTCCAAACGAGATTGACGAGATACAAGCCAAGATCTTCTCCCGCGGCGCGTCCCAGCCACAAGGCCCCAGAAGTTAAAAAAGAAGGCCTGGACCGGAGCAGAACGTAAGTCCGAGTCAGGATCCCTTCCGGGGGGTGCGGAGAAAATATGGGCCCCTTTAGGACGAAAGGAGATGTACTACCAGCCAGCCACGATTATTTCTTTTGTCTTCTTATTAGAGTTGTTTGGTGTGGTTTTTTTCCTCGGTGGAGACTTGGGCCGAGGGTCATGAATCGTGGAGGTTTTGCTCCAGTGTGGCTTTCGCGTTCGCCTTTTTTTCTTTTTGGGATGGCAAAGATGAGCAATCATGATTCCTGATGCGGAGTAGCTTCTTTGTTTTGTGTTATTTGTTTGTTGCCTTTGATGTTTATGATGTGAGGAAATGAGGAAATGAGGTGCATTGAGGACGTGGTACTAGTGTTTAAGAACTAACTGGTTAGAAGGCAACGCGTGCATGTTTGAAGGTGGTACCAAGTGCGTATTATCTGGGAATGATTTGAGGAGTACGTATGAGAAAGCTCCTAGGCAAACCCAGTAGATACGAATAAATGGGGTTCTCTCGGTGCTGTATTTCCTAGTACGGCGTTGGATTATTCTGTGTTTTGAACTCTCTTATTTCACTATCAGAATGGGGCAACGTGCAGACTCACCATGTTTTGCCTTTGAGAGAGCAGATCTTTTGTTGAAATCGACAATATAGAAAGTGAGGATAGTTGAAAAGGACTGCCAATTATTATCGAGAACTCTACGGCAGCTCATTACTCCCCTCGTCGCTGTAACTCACATCTGATCTACTGGCACTAGCGATCACCGGACAGTTGCCCATCCCCGCGGACTTTCCGTCCATGTCTGGAATTCAGATGTAATTGAAAAAAGACATGGCCATTGCGATATTCATCTTCTGTCTTGCACCGCCAGATAGCCAATCCAATACTGCTCGCTACTCCTGCCGTGCCAATTCGCCGGCGCAAAGTCGTTGAGCAACTTCAGCAGCGTTTTCCATGAATCTTCCGGGCGAGGTGTCGTGACGATGGTTTCCTACAGCATGGCCACGACGAGCTTGTATCTCTCGGCGGGGAGGAAGGCGACCTTGCAGATGGTCAGGATGAGACGCACCCAGTTGTCGACGAAGCTTTGGTTGAATGATGCTTGCGCGTGGCGGAATCCGAGTGAATTGGTGGTGCTGTCGTCTTCGTGAGTTTGCGTAGTCATGTGTAGAGCCGTAGATGCTGTAGTGTTGCGAGTCTTGGAATGGTGAGCGAGCATCTGGCGGACTTGGTTGAGGTCGGAGGCGTCCCAGAGAATGTTTAATGCTTTGTTCATGTTGTTGTCGTGGAGGATGTTGAGCGGGAGATTGGCTGTTGCTGCGGGAGACGAAGTCGTTCCGGCTTTTGAATAGACAAGAGCAGAGGCCTTTATGAGCTGCTGATGGACTCGGCGGCGAACAGGCGAGCACAAGTGGAAGAGCAGATTGTTCTCAAGCACCATGACCAGCGTTGCCACACGCTGTGCCTGCAAGACAGTCAGTCCCTCTGCAGACACCGGGCTGATGGAGACGTGCAGGCCGCAATCACTGCCGATGTGCACTTTCGCCGGATGGGCGGTCCAGACGCCGTACAGAGCCGTGTTGATGCCTGGGAACAAGTTGTTGGCCTCGGATTCACGCAAAGTCGGGCTGCTGAGCTCGGTGGGCTGCCCTGCGGCGTGTTTGCCGTGGCCGATGTCGCTGCCGGCCTTGATGAGCCAGTATCTGCACAGCGGGTTTTGGGCAGCGTCTGCGTTGAGCCACTGGGCAGAGGAGAGGGGGTTCATGATGTACATGTCTGGATTGTGCTTTGTTTTGACGATGCTTCCCTTGGGAGCTGTGATGCGGAGCTGGTTTCCTTCTGTTGAGGCTTGATCGTTGTCGTTGTCGTTGCCGTGGTCGAGGAGAAAGGCGGCTTGGAGGCCGGACATGTGCAGTGCCGAAGCAAAGTAGTGGAAGATGCGATTGCGGTCAGAAATGCTGTGGGATGTTTGGTTCGGACAGACGGGAGGAGCGAGAAACTCGACTTGGATGCCGAATTGGATCTCGGTGGCGAGAGATGGAGCTCTCTGGGGCTTGGAGGAGAGCAGAGTGTGCTGCATGGTTGGACCGGGCTGGGCTTTTCTATTCTATAACTCTATCAATTGCAGATTTTGGAAGAGGATATTGGTTTGTTTTGCGTGACTTGGTGCGAGAGAAGTGTAAAAAGAAGAAGAGGGGAGAGTTACAGCTTGCAATGGGGAGGAATAGGAGTGGCCGTTGTTTCGCATATCGCTCCTGAATCTCTGCAGGTGAGCTAGTTTGAGATTGTTTTATAGGGCTTGGCTACATGTACTCTCCACGTGAGCAATTTAATTTTGAAACGATATTGTACATTTATCCGTGTCAATTAATATGCTGCTGCCAGGCTTGGAGGATTACTGATTGGATTGTCTGTTCATATACTAGTTTGGTTGAACGGCACGATTCGGAAGAGAATAGGAAATATGAGGTTTAGAATATGGAATAAATAGTAGATATATCTTCTACTACTAGTAGCTAGCTTGAGTTCATATGCTGTCACTTGATCCTGATTTACTACAGGAATTCTATAGCACAGCCATGAATTAATATTATTACTCTTCGCCATCTATCTCCCTGGTAAAAAGGCACCACAACTAGGCGCATCAATAAAATACTGAAAAAGTTACTCTATCCGAAACGAGTAACGCCAACATCAGATATATCAATGAGTTTTCGTGAGCTTTGCAACATGGCCATTTTACGGCCGGCTGCTTCTTGCCAGACTCGAGTAAATACCAAGACTGCTGCAGCCAACATCAATAATCGCCATAAACTCTCGGTGATATTACTTAACTCCATGCAGCAGCATGCACAACTATCCCCCGCCGAATTGCTTGCCACTTGCAATATTCACCGCCCCATACGTCACTCTCTACAAGGCAGCCATCCATCCATCACCACCAACATCAACTTGATTGCCTTCTAAACACTTCCAAGCAATCGCGCAGCCAATTAGCAATTCCTCTACACCGACCTTTAATTTCCCCGATTACCTAAAAGTTACAACAACTATTCGGCATTAACAATCGTTCTCGATGTGTCACCTGGCGATATATCCGTGCTAAATAGAAGGATCCCAAACTACTGCAAGCGATGTATGTTGATTAAGTAGAATTTAACCTTTTCGGGGAGTGTCGGCGTTATCATGTTTGCACATCATCTACCGACGCCGGAGAATCGGTAGCACCGCCTTGACCGAGATAAGCTGGGATAATATAGTGCGGATAAAAGGCTCTGCTGATGTTCGGGCTAACTGATGAGATGATGTGAATGGAACGATGGGAGCTTAAAAGGGTCCGGCGGATCGCCTGGTTTTGGGCCAGATTACTTCGAATTCTTACTTTAGTTGTAGATAATCTGCCAACCAACAGTACTGTATCATCACTGCTCCCATCTTCATATACAAAGCATAGAGAATTTTTAATCAAAGATACACGCAATGTCCAAAACTGCCGTCACTACAGCAGAGACAGTCATCCTCCAGCCCCTCTCTCTGCCGGCCCCCATAGCTTCCATCCCGAGCCGATCTTCTGATCCAGATGTTCTAGCTTCATTCTCTGAGCATTCGGTCCATGACACCGAATCGGCCTTGCCGCCTGAAACTGCCGTCTCCACGTCTCAGAGATGGAATGACCCTCCGAGGAACAAGTATCGTGTGTTCTCATGTTTCTTTACGTTCATCGTGTATGGCATGAATGATGGCGCCCCAGGTGCCATGGTGCCTCTCTTTGGAGAATACTATCATCTGCCACACTCAATTATTTCTCTCATATTCCTCAGCCCCATGATAGGTTGCGTTCTCGCTTCTTTTACTTCAAATCGTCTCCATGCAGTGGCTGGAAGGCGCGGCGTTGCGGCTACTGCAACCGGTGCGTATATGCTTGCATATATAGGGCTCTCGCAGCATCCTCCCTTTGGTGTTGTCGTCTGTCTCTTGGTTTTGACGGGATTTGGAAGCGGGTTGATGAACGGGAGCTGGAACAGCTGGTTTGGAGGATTAGTTCAAGGAAGTACAGTGCTGGGGTTTCTTCATGGATTTTGGGGTCTTGGTGCAACACTGGCACCTATCCTGGTATGTTGCTATACTCGTCTCCGAATAGGGCCAATTATTCGTATTGATTATATCATCGCAGGTATCCAGAATTGTGGTCAAAGTGGAAGACTGGTGGATCTTTTATTGTAAGTGTCAGCGTAGAAAGGGCATAGTTTCTGATTATCCAGCTGACACAGGACAGACATGATGGTTAGTTTAGCGCCCTTCTTGTTGCAGAATCTTCGCCATCTCACAGACTTGTATCTCTGTAGGCTGGATTATCTTGTCTCGCCTGCATAGGCGTCACTTCTTCGTTCTGGGATGATGTCGGCACAGGATTCCGCCGACAGCCTGTCACACCGTTGCCTAACGCTCAGGGGACCATCAAAATCCTGAAGAATCGTGTAATATTCCACTTTATCCCACAGCCTGGGACATTCAGAGCTGACAATTAATAGGTCACTTTAACGCTCTCTGCATTCATGGTCCTTTATGTTGGATCTGAAGTAACAATTGGAGGCTGGCTCCTGACGTTCTTGATGAACGTCCGTAAGGGTTCGCCTGCTGCGTCTTCGCTTGCTACTTCTGGATTCTGGATTGGCGTCACAGTCGGCCGTTTCTCATTGGGCTGGATCACCGGCTATGTAGGCGAAAAGATTATGGTGTCTTTGTATCTCATCATCGCAATTGTTCTGGAGCTCGTTTTCTGGCTTGGCCAGAAGTTTGCAGTTAGTGCAGTTATGGCTGCGCTGATTGGGGTGTCAATTGGAATGATTATGCCATCAGTGAGTTGCCATCCTCTTGTCAAGAGAATCCTAAAACCCGGTACGAGTAAACTCGCTAACAAACGGGCTTTCAGGGAATCCGGATGATGACCAAGCTGTTGCCGCCAGAAAAGCATCTTGTTTCCGTAGGCTTTGCCACAGCCTTTGCAGTGTCCGGGTCATCCATGTAAGCTCTGTTGTGCATCTCATTTTCAATTTATCTCAAAGATCTGACTTCATTTCCCATCTAGCTTTCCTTTCGCAGCCGGTGCACTCGCACAGGTCTATGGCGTACAAGTGCTTCAGCCCGTAGCATTGGCATTATTTGGATCACAGCTGTTGTTGTGGCTCTTTATTTCAAGAGGAAAGCTCAAAGTTTAGAATTCAAGATGTCAAGTCTCAATCCCGGCAGGTGGCAACTCAGATTGTTAAAACTGATTGGTCGATTTATCCCGTTCCCGTCTCACACTCTCTGGTTTTTCCCCAAATAGTAAAAATAGTAACTCTCGTCCGTGTGACGGAAGTCGGCAGCGCCCTTGGATCAGTCATGGCCAGGCGTCGAGTGGACCGAGAGTGGATTTATACGTTTTCAATGGAACTGCCGTGTCTATAGTGGGTGGGCTAAAGCGACGCAAAGGGCGATTTCGACATTTGGAAAGGCGCAAGGCCCGGCCGAGAAAGAATCTGCGGCGGCTTACTCGCAGCGAGTTGCGAAGCCCCGCCATCTGCCCCTCATCTCTAATCCAGCATTGGTTGCCGAGTTGGGTAAAATGTTGCTTTGCGACTGCCCCACAGTATTTCTCGAATGTTATATAAGAAGCCGTGGCGTTTCTGCTTCTGTACTTGATCAGTCAAATCAAATCAAATTCCTCATTTCGTACAAACAGCGATCCTGGTGATCCCAATTGCTCAAACACGCACACAACAAACAAAATGGCAACTGTTCGACACGCAAGGCGCGAGGGTAAGGCCATTTTCTCTTGTCCCGCGGGCGCCATTTCCTTTGCGCAAGTGTGACATTCAATCGCTGACCGGAGGGTGTAATTTGCAGATGCGAAAACCATCCTAGACTTTATCCAGGAGCTTGCCGACTATGAGAAAGAATCCGACGCTGTGCAGGCCACCGTTGAGACTCTGCAAAACACGATTGCGTTTGCGCCAGCAGACGTAGTCAGCCCCCAAAACCACCTGCCCGTGACCGAGCCCATCACAGCTACTCGTCCCGCACGATGCCTCCTCCTCATCGACGAACAAGGCAAGACCGTAGGAATGGCACTTTATTTCTACAACTATAGTACATGGCGATCCAAGGCCGGCATCTACCTGGAAGATCTCTATGTCTCTCAATCAGAGCGCAACAAGGGATACGGCAAGATCCTGCTGTCTGCGCTGGCCAAGGAGGTTCTTGCTATGGACGGTGGTCGTCTGGATTGGTCTGTGCTGAAGTGGAACGAGCCCAGCATCAAGTTCTATGAGATCATTGGAGCTACCCCAATGAGCGAGTGGGTAGGTATGCGTATGGATGGTCCGGAGGCGCTGGGCAAGCTTGCTAAGCTTGCCTAAAATATTTATATATACATCCATATGTCCCCATAGAAGTATATAAAAAGGGACGGAAAAAAAATATGATAATGATATCTTTCACGACGATGGCTTACTGTGCACTTTGCGGCCCTTCTGATCAACATCTCTGAAGACCTCAAGCTGGTGCTCAGCTGCAGGAGGCAGTTTTGACTGGACGCTACCCCATGTGAACGAATAGTTGAGCGTGTTGGGGTCTTGTGACATGGTTGGCGTGAGCTGCCATGCTCTGCTGTAGGCTCTCTGAAACCATCTTGCTGATAGTTTGCGATCCCGATCTTTGACGCCGTACGGGCTGTCATCCTTTTGGCCGGTTCGCCGCTGTTGTTTAAGGGACTTTGGTTTCTCGACGATTGCCGCTGGTTTTAGAGCGAAATCTTCCCAGTTCCAAGATGCTTGCGCGCCAGTCGCTCCCGATGTTGTCAATGGTATTGCTGGTGTCCGCCTCTCTGGTATCTTCCACTCGCCTCTTTCCTGGCCTCCGTTACTCAGCTGCTTGAGCATCTCCCACTCACCCCTGCCTAGCGGAGGCATGATCTTTTCAGCGCTTCGCCGCCACCAGTGAGCTCTTTTCGTTTGTCTTAGATTTTCCCCAGGTGGTTTTCCCCAGATGGTCTCTTTAGGAATGAATTGATCAGGGTCAATCGTCTTGACGAGTGCTCCCGGCCAGCTGGCTGTCCCCTTTGTATCCCTCTGTTGCTGCCGCTGTGACGATAGCAGCCGCAAAAGCTTTTTTTGGTCCCATTTATCAAAGAATTTCCTTTTAACTTTGGCACCTCTCTCTTCCGAGACTTGTGCTGACGAGGCAGAGTCTTTGGCATCTTTATTTCCTCTATTGGCAGAATCGAGAGCTTCCTCAAGAGCCCCCGTATCTCTTGGACCTTGCGGGATCACAAATTTCGCCATCAGTTCTCTTCGCCTGCTTCCTGATCTGCCAAATCCTTTGGATATTAAGCCCTCCATGGCGGATTGCTCGCCACTATTGGCGGCTCGCAGGGTTCGCAGAGCTGTCTGAGCTCTTGTGAGATGGGCCTTTGCACGCGGGTCATATTTTCGATGTCTATGAAAGCGATCTTGAATTACTGAGGCAATCTCAGCGCGGAATGCTGGAGGTAGGTAGGAACATTCTCGGAGTAGATGACGGTAGAGCTGGACGGCGGATGGCGACACGGGGAGGGGATATGATGGGGCCGGCATGTTGGGTGGCCGAGATCGGGGGTCGTATTGGTCGAGTAAAGCCAAAAAGGCTCTCTCGTAAAAGGATTGGAGCGATGTCAAGTATTTGTTTGACAAAAGAGCAAGACGAATACAAATTCAATGGATCTCAAATGCAGCTTCAACAGATATCTGCTCTTATTGGTTAAACTCCGGCTATTCTCAATTTTTATTTTGTAGGCAAGTCGGCTAAAAATAGCACAGTGACAGTCTTGGTGGCGCTTCATGAGCAACTCTTCATGCCTCTTAAGAGATATATGTATGAGCATTCATATTGGTAGACTGCAATCTTCATGATCTAGTGAAAATAACCCACCTTAGTATAGCGGTATTAAGTTTGATATCACTGCACCTTCGGGACAAGAATGCTAAAATTTGCCTGCAACACTAGTATGGATAAATGAGCTCGTCTCTTACATAGTGAATCCATGTGTGTGAGGTAGTCAAGCAGATGTACGCCATTTGCTAATAACTTCCTGGGTTGGTGCTTACAAACACATTTCGGCGAATTGTTGAGTTAAAGGCCCAGTTACGGTTCAAGTGGAGTTGCGTTGTTCGTTTGTTTGCTGGGCCCAAATTGCCGGGTGCTAGACCGCTCGCCATTCGTACTTGGGCTGAACATTATAGAGGCGCTTTACTTCCGCCCGCTCTTTCAGCTTCATACAGCCGCATAAGCAGCAAACAGCGCTCTAATACAATCAGATATATCTTCAATTCCTTTTAGCTATACATTTCATCCCCTGAGCACTCGACCCGTTTTCAATTCATTTTGACACGACAATACTTCCCATACCGTTATCGCTTGCTTACACTGCGGGGCAAGATGCCTCTCATTATGAACGTTGAAGACATCAACGACCTCGATGGTCTAGCGCCACGTGCCTGCGAAGTATGCCACCGAAAGGACAAAATCTTCCGCTGCTCAGCTTGCCAGGCCGTGTATTATTGTGGGCGAGACTGCCAGGTGGAAGACCGTGAATGTCACAAGATTCCATGCAAGTTGCTCAAAAAGGCGCTTGATCGCTACAAGCTAGAGGAGCAGAAGCTGCGTGAGTGGCCGGGAGATCTCGACTCACCTGCAAACGCCTTTGAACAGGACGTTGGCCATTTCTGGAGAAACATGGCAACGCGTCCATATATGGTTGCGCGGCTTGATCTAGCGCACATAATGCTAAACAGCTACGGCACCCCTGGTGGCCCTGTGGATCTTGTACAGATCATCCTAGACCATTACTTCGACATGCTGCGACTGAGCCGTTCAGACGATCTGGGTGTGCGTGAGATTATCCCTGGGCTATATGTTCGACTGGGCAGAGACCAAGATGCCTACGACTTCATGACGTGGTTTGCTGCTGTTAATGAGGACCCGGATCACGAATGGGGGAACGTGGATAAACCTTTCTTGGATACCAAAGATGCGAACGTATTCGAGGAACCACTGAAGCGAGCGTGGACGGTCACTTCGTTTTTGGATTTGAGCCACGCTGTGGTAGTGCTGTTGATCAAAGTGCGGGTCTTGCTCGACCTCTATGCCATCCAGAACACCTTTATTGCCCTCACTGGCGTGATACCGCCTGAAATTATTGCAATTATCTGCGGTAAACTAGTCCGCTCCGATGTCATGTTTCGACATCAAATTCTGTTGAGCACGCCGGAAAAGATGGCGTCGCTGACGAAGAGAATCAAGAGCCAAGTCAGAGAGTTATACAAGGCCGTTGGAAAATACAACCCGTACTTCTGGAACCTGATGGTCAATGATCCGGATGCATGTGTTTTGCGGACACCACAATATAATGGATATGCGCAGAGATCGGAACAAGAAGCCTTGGTAATACTCGCATTCACCTTTGCTGCGTGGTATGAGACACCGGGAGCAATCAAGATGCTTCGAGATCTGGCGAAAATGAGATGAAGCTGTTAACAAGCGGGAATGAAAGTATATAAGAAGAAAAATGGGTTTAACAAAAGGCAGCGAGGATTAACGACTCTGTTTTCGTGTTAAGACATATATGTATATATTATACAAGGACATATTTTAGCTATAGGCCCAACAGAAATTGTACAGTTACCAGTCAATACAACGCTTGTAGACAAAACCTTAGGTGTGTGGTGATGATAGCTTTTAGTTTCGGTTCGTCCAGGTCCTTTGATGAAAGGCTGCCAAGAGACGCCAAGCAGATTCATATGTAACCAGGTCGTTCTGACTGTTTGTGTCACGACATGTGCCGTAGATGATTCGCCTTTGCTTGTCTTATATAGAGAAAGTTGTCGTATTTAGCGAGCATCTATTTGTTTTTCCTTGGACTAGAATATTCACACATAAGTTTCCCAAGGGAAAAGACAATAATGAGCTGTTGGCTTGATTACATAAGTATTTTCCACATACACTCAGACACACACACACACACACACACACACACACACACACACACACACGAGATGCTCTCGGCTGTGGTGCGGGAAGATCTGGGAACGTGGGGTTGGACAAGCTATGCATTGCATCATGTGAGCCGTTCAGCTACTTTTTGTAATGGCTGCGGCCGACTCTAGTGGCTTGCTTTAGCATGTTGTTCTCGTTTAGTTACTTCATGTTGTATGGTAGCATTATATTACAGGATGCTACAGTGAAGACGCCACAGTAAAAGGTGGAAATAGAAACTGAAAGGCTCCAAATGCACATGTTCAGAGCTGATGACTTACATCGGGCTCTTGATTTGCTGCGCTCATGCATCATCCTCGTGATAGTACGTTACAACAACTGCTACAGTACAGGCAGTATCAGCTGGACAAGCTCTCACCGCAACTCGCGGCTTCTCGTCTTGATTGGTGAAGAGGCTAAATGTTGATGGCAAAAGAATAAACAAACTCTCTCAAAGCCCAAAGCCCCCAAATAGCGTCTCAGCGTATCACAGTCGCCAGAAATGAGCGGAACTGCCGTGTCTCGGGTCGCCAACCAGGGCTATTCAACCCCACCACGGCCTGTCTCGCCATCAGCACAGAAAAAAAGGGTCATTTAAGTCGCGGTGCGCGACACGCCCGACACGAAATCACGAAACAGACACGTCCATGACCGAGTTTCAATTAACGGCGTTCCATACTCCAACTCGGCACGCGCATCGCATTGCCTCGTACCTCGCACGGGCAAACATTTCCTGCAGCGCAAGTCTGATGTACATACGGGGAAGCCTTATGCCACGGCTGCATATCCCCACCGCACCTTTTGGCCGATTGCATCACGGCCGGTTCCTATTTTCTGCGTAGTTGAAATTGTCTTCTCTTGCTGTGCAGTCAACCCGTGCCTGTCAGGTCTCAAAACCTTGCCCTCGAGATCCAGATCACTGAGACCAGGAACCAGAGCCTCACAAGCTCGCGCCCTTGCTCCAGATTGTTTTCCTCCTGCGCAGCCTCAGCCAGGACCTGCATATCTTCTCCCTCTTCTTGCCGTCGCCATATCTGCTCGTTGTCTAATTCGCTGCTATCCTGCAAAGCGGAGACGCCATCGTCGACCCCCTCCCCTCGGCTGAAGTAGTCGTTGCTATACCTTGCACACAATCTTTTGCTGCAGATTTGCTGCTGTTACCCAGCCAGCAGCCCACGCGGACCGAAGCCTCAGCTCGCCTCCGACACAGGACTCGGACCTCCAGAGCGCTCAGGCCGATCAACGAGGCTGCAACTAAGAGAAGAAGAAGGATAGAAAAGAAAAAGAAGGAAAAGGCGGCGTAACGAAAACGAACCCAAAGCCTTTGCGCGCATTCGCTCTTTTCCCCCCTTGTGTTTTGTGCATGGGTTAGACTTTGAGTTGGCATCGGCAGGCAGAGCTCCGGGCTATTAGTGCCACTACTATTTTGTCGTGTCCAGTCTCGTGCGACAGCCTTTTCTTCACCAGATTCACACCCTCGGCCATGCCATCCGCGTCGCAGACGTCGCAACAATCGTTCACAATGAGCCAGCAGTCGCAGACGGGGCGGGCTGCCTCGTTTAACCGGAGCTACAATGGCGGCGTCGACGGGCCGCAGATATACTCGGTATGTATTCCCGCCTTATGCCAACGTCAGCGCTCGTCGCCATCGAGAGCCATCGTGCGGCCATTGATTAACACTATGGGAAACAGGCCTCCTATTCGGGTGTCGATGTGTATGAAATGGAAGTCAACAACGTTGCTGTTATGCGCCGCCGCCACGACTCCTGGCTGAATGCCACGCAGATTCTCAAAGTCGCCGGAGTCGACAAGGGGAAGCGCACCAAGATTCTCGAGAAGGAGATCCAGATCGGTGAACACGAAAAGGTCCAAGGAGGCTACGGCAAATACCAGGGCACTTGGATAAAATTCGACCGAGGCGTTGAAGTCTGCCGCCAATACGGTGTGGAGGAATTACTGCGGCCGCTTTTGACGTACGACATGGGGCAGGATGGAGGCGTTGCAGGCCGCGGCGATTTCAACACCCCGACTAAAGAACAAGCCATGGCCGCGCAAAGAAAACGCATGTACAACGCTGGAGGCGACGGGAGACCCAATGGCTTGTCGGGCACTTTTTTCAAAAACATTTCGAGCACAGCGTCCCATGCCGTCGCCGCCATCAGCAAAGCTCGATTCGGCTCTCCCGGGCCTAGAAATCGCAATGGGCCATCGCGAGCTCCAAGCTTCAGCCGGCAGCCCTCGATGCAGAATGGCGATGATTTCCCTGGTAACTCTCAGCAAAGCTATACCTCCGACTATACTAACCCAGCTGTCGACTCTGCCTACTCAACGCAGCAGCAGCAGTTACAACAACAGCAGCTGCAGCAGTCACAGCAGTCACAGCACCAACACCAACAGCCGAACGGCAATGTAAGCATGCCCGATAACGAGCCTCCGAGAAAACGTGCACGAGTCACCATAACCCCCGCCGATAGCTTTGGTGCCTACGGACAGAATATGGATGCCTATGCCACAGCTTTTCCGGGATCACCAACGGAGCCCAACGAATCTTTTGTGTACACGCAAAGTGCGATTAATGAACGTGATGCTATAGATGAAGGCAGCGGCCCGTCCCCCCCTCTGCCCTTCGAGGTATCTCCCGACGTAGAATTGAAACGCAGTATGCTTATGGGCCTTTTCATGGACTCGGTCACGGAGGAGTCGTCGCACGAGATGCTTCAAACTCTTACACCTCTCGAACTTGACATGCCCATCGACCCTCAAAGCCATACCGCTCTTCACTGGGCAGCTACACTGGCACGAATGCCTCTTTTACGGGCTCTCATCGCCGTCGGTGCTTCTCCCCGGAGAGTAAACGCATCAGGAGAGACGGCCCTCATGCGAGCATGTCTCGTTACAAATTCCATGGACCAGGGCTCATTCCCAGACCTTCTCGAGGTTTTGGGAGGCACAATTGAGTTCCGCGATCACAAAGGACGAACCGTCTTGCATCATATTGCAGTTACAAGCGCCGTCAAGGGTCGCAACGCCGCCAGCAGATACTACCTAGAGAGCTTATTAGAGTGGGTGGTGCGACAAGGTAGTGTCCCGAATAGCCAAGCTACGCAGTTGAATGGAAATGGCATCAATGGATCACAATCCATCCCCAAGATGGGCATTGCGCGGTTCATGTCCGAGATTGTCAACGCCCAGGATAGCTCAGGAGATACAGCGCTCAATATTGCAGCCCGCATCGGAAACAGAAGTATAATCTCCCAGCTGTTAGAGGTGGGAGCTGATCCAGAGATTGCTAATCGTGTCGGTCTACGGCCTCTGGACTTTGGCATCGGCGGTGAGAATGCCGATGGAAAGATCAACGGCGATGCCGCAGCTGAAAAGAACGGTGCTCCTGGATCCAGCCAGCGAAGCCGAGAGAGCAGTGATGAGATTATTGAATGTAAGTTGGAATCTCGTCCATCGGTTTTTACTTCTCCCCAAGTTATACTCCCTTCTTTTCTGTTGTCTTCTAACGCTATACGAGCAGCTATTACCCATCTCTTAAATGAGACCGGCGCTACTTTCCAGCAGGAAATGAAGAGCAAACAAGCTTCCTTAGACAACCTACATTCTACCCTCCGAACAACATCAGCCCAGCTAGGCGAAGCCCGTCGAAGCATCGAACAGATCACAGCCACGCTCAAAAAGCAGCAGCTGGCTCGTCAAAAGGTCGCCAACCTCACACACGCCCGAGAAGACGACCAATTCAGGATCATGAACGAACAGTCCAACGCCGCCCAGT
Organism: Trichoderma asperellum; assembly: GCF_020647865.1. NCBI lineage: Eukaryota > Fungi > Ascomycota > Sordariomycetes > Hypocreales > Hypocreaceae > Trichoderma > Trichoderma asperellum. Next base: position 6,627,739 of record NC_089415.1, on the reverse strand, counting down.
CAAACCCATCGTCATCATGGGAAACCGAACTTGCCGCCATGTTAGAAGCCGCCGAAGAGGCCTCAACTTCGGGCAGTGGCGGTTTCGCCAGCGAGGGAATGCTGCCCTCTGCGACGATTCTGCGAGCACGTATCCGCGCTATCGAAAGCCGAAGGGAAGTTACGCGCAAGATGGTCATGGCTCTCAAGGGGCGAAGCCGCGATGTTGAGGTTAAATACCGGCGTGTCGTTGCGTTGTGCACGGGTGTCCCTGAGACAGAGGTCGATGCCGTCGTGGACGGTCTCCTGAAGGCTGTTGAGAGCGAAAAGGATGAGCTAGAAATAGGGAGAGTGAGGAGATTTCTTGGGGGAGTTGAAAGTGTAGTGCACTAGTAATAGCGCCGCCCTTTTTCATTCCCTCACCCTCCTCCTCCTCCTCTCTTGTTATCTATTCCTCGTTCGAATTCCTTGTATATTTGTATACTGCATATGCGAGACACTCTCCTAGTCTGGCATCCTTGGAAAAGTTGTGTCCTTGTCTTTTAGCTCTTTTCATTTTGGACAGCTTTTTTCTTCTTTTCTTGTCTTGGTCTCATGGGATGGTTATAATATCACTTCTTCTTTTTTCACATGTATATATATATATATATGCATGCGCTCAGATATATAGAATCTTTCTCTTGGCTTCTGCTTCTTTCTTGTACACTCAGTTATTGAGGGCGGAGGCGGAGGCGGAGGTGGATGGTGTTTTTGGTTTTGTTTAAACGCTTTCTAGGATCATTGGATGGATGGATGGATATCATTTTACTGTTTTCATGTTTTTAAGATCCTACAATGGCGGGAGGATTTTTTGGTTTCTCTCCTACGTTATTTCTACGTCATTGTATAGCGAATTATATGTTTCTATCTTATTGCATGTAATGTAATCAACGCGGTTTTTTTACATCAAAGCTTCAAAAGAGAGAAAAAAAAGAAAAGGCTTGATTTCAACATTTAAATTTAGATGACTTCTTAATTTGGTACAGCCCGACGCAACCAATGTGTGAAGATAAGTGGGCAAGGCGATTGATCAATGTCTAGCACCTATATTACTTCGACATGTACTCTAACGATATCGTAGATAAAGCCTCTAATCAAAACCCTTCAAAGAGAACCGCTTCCCATGTTTCCCCATGTAAACAAGAAATCATTCATCATCTGCTGAACCGCCAGAAACGCCATACAAATGCGGATAATAACCAAAACCCAGTCCAAACAGCATGAATAGGAACAATTTCGCATCAAGGTATTAGGATTTGTAAAAAGGGCAGAAAGACGTGGTTCTCTTTCCACTCATGATCCATTCCGATAAGCCACCTCCCACTTCTTCTCCACGTCCCCAATCTTCTTCTTCAGCCCCTGTATCTCGCCGTTCAACTCGTCCATGTTCCTAGACAAGGCACTGACTTCTTCGAATCTCCTCGATCCAGTGGCCGATTTGACCATTTCTTCGACCATAAACTTTTGTTCTTCGAGCACAGCGAGGCGTTCTCTTAGGTCTTTTTCTTCCGTCTCCAGCAGGCTGACCACCGTGCTGGTCTCACTAGCCGCCTGGGAAGCATTTTCTGATTCGGCCAGCTCCGAATGCCGTAGGCTTGACGCCGAATGATTTGTTGAGGGGAGCAAATGTGAATGTGATGAGGAGGTGGATGGTGTAGATCGGTGACGAAGCATCTGCGGCAGGTTTTTAAGCGGCAGCATGTTGGTGTGTAGAAACGTGCTCGCTGAAGCATATACTGCGATTTGGAGTCTTTGTTGAGTTGGATTATCCGCAGTCAAGTCGCGCAGCCTCTTTGCGGCAGATCCGTACTTGGTAAAGCTGTCTATGAGGCGTTTTCGTATCTTGCTCGCTTCTTGGATTTGTGCATGTGTAGGTGGAGGTTTGTTGAGATCGACTTCTCCGTTTTCCTTCATCTCTGGCTGTAAGGCCAAAAGAGCTCGATGGAAGCTTGGTAAGAGCTGTCGTATACCTCTTTCAAACTGCCGAAGGGTTTCATAGGCTCGCTGGTCTGGAGGTCTATGCGCCAAGGATGCTGCAAAGTCACGGCTAGAGAAGATTGTACTGTTGCAATCTTTACACATTCTAATATCCACAGCCATATGGGCGGTATTTGTCGACGGAGGCTTCTCTGCGCCAGGACCGGTTGCTATATTCGAGGTCAGCCTACAGCAGGGAGACATTCACAACGGACAAGCAACACGTACGACTAGCAATGCTTAAGCTAACTTCAGACGAGCAGCCAGTTTGAGGGTCTCCGCACACTACGCGGCCGCAGATTCGGCAATGATGCCGCCTAAATGTCCAGGAGCCGAATTCTTGGTGGCAAAACGGGCACTCGGGCACCTTGTCGTCCTCCTCCCATGTCACTACTGACTGTTCAATCAACTTCCGAGGATTCTTTTGGCCAGTTAGTGACTGAACAGGAGCTAATATAGATCCGTTTGATGCGTTCGTAAGCGCTTCTGGGGAACTCGCTAGCAATCTTGTAAGTTTCGTCAACCTCTTCTCCAAGCGCGAGATTTCCAGGGTCTGTCTTTCGACCTTCTTTCTCCTGATGGCCTTGAACATGTCTGTGTGGTCTACTGATGTTCCGTTGTGGTCGTTGTATCCTTCTCTAGACTTGTAGCACGTCTCGCATACCCTAGCCCAGTAACCGCGGACAGGCTCGTGGTTCGCACTTCTGCTCAGTTTCATCTGGTACATGGTGTGCTGCTCGCAGAAAAGGCGTCCACATTTCCTGCAATTAACGCTTCCGTTTATAGGCCCGAGCCCCTTTCCACATGTAGGATCCGTGCACATGTCATATCCTGTAGAGCGCTGCCAATGATGTCTCGTTATGAATTCCTCCGGGTCGATGGGAGCTTCAATCGGGAGCTTGCTAGCGGATGCTGTTGCGGCTTGCGGCGGCGTAACAAAGTTGGTTTCATTCGATTCAAAAACATCGAGGCCGCGCAACTTCATGTTGATCATGGACAGCGGCTGGAAGCGCTTCGCTTTGAGGACCTGTTTGTCGAACCATGTCTTGACCTCGTTCTGTTCTTCGGCGGGGAGTTCTTGGTGGGTATCATCGATGTGGCGGTTGAGTTGGAGCAGAGTGAGCTGCAATATGGTAAGAATACGTCACGGCAAAGAAGGGCGCTCGAGTATCACGGCTTCATACCATCTCTTCGCTGCAGATGGGGCACGAAAGGCTCGACGGATCCGCCGTGCTGCCCTTAGGCTGTGCCCCTACGCTGATGCTGGAGCCGATATCCTGGCTTAGGTCGGCTAGACTCCCGCTCGCAGGTGGCGATATAGAGGATGAGGCCATAGAGACGGTGCTCTCGGATGGAGCAAAGGGACTGGATGATCGAGCCGGAGGGGTCGGGCCAAGGCCCTTCCCGCTGCCCAGGATCCTGCCGCCGCCGAGCCTGCGAGACATGGCGATGGTTTGTGTAGCGAAGCAAAGAAAACCACAGTCAGAACGGAAAAGAAACAAAACGAGCACAGCAAGACGACCGGGACAGGCCGATCTGTGCCTCGAGCTGCATCGCTGAAAGAGCCAGGCAGAGCAGAGCAGACCAAAGCGCAAGGCAAGGCTAAGGCAGGCTACAAGAGGGGGCTGTGCGGAATTGTTGCGTCGCTCAGCCGCCAGCCGCGATTCGCTGGCTTTAGCGCAAGCTGGGCGTTGCTACAGGGGTGCAGCTGGCTGACGTATAGGCTCCAGTCCCCATTAGAGCGCTAAAAAGGGCATGCGCCGACACTACTGCAGCGGACGGGAAGCGTCAAGCGCGCCGAAAGCGGTGGATCGATGAGCTCTGCTCAACACCTATCGCTGCGTTTGCCTTATCAAGACTCCGAAAAATCTCCAATTCCGCCACTGTGAAAGGCAAACCAACCATAGCTTGAACCTTGACTGAAGAGGATATTTGAATCGGATTTGGATATCACCATCCTATCGCCTCAAACCACACATCGAAAGCTACTTTAATACGAAATTCAACGATGAGCAAATCATTCCCACAAGTGCAGCCTGGAGGGAGCTTGATTCTCGCCTGGCGCATCAAGGACAAGCATGTCTTGGTGGTGGGCGGTGGCGAGGTAGGCCTGATTGCATTTCGAAACTCTGACGTCTGAAGGCTACACAGGCTCTCTGGGCTCTTGGCGATTGGCAAAAAGGCTGCAGGACTAACGAGCGAACCAATCGATAGGTTGCGTCTGGCCGCATTCTCAACTGTCTCAACGCGGATGCCAAAGTCACTGTCGTCTGCCCTGCGTCCGGGCTAAATGAAGAGGTCGCATACCGAATCGCGGAGAAGCAAGTTACACATATCGACAGGCTGTTCGAGCCATCCGATCTGGACAAGACAGACATGGTGCTGGTCGCTATCGACGACCCGGCAGCCTCTACGGCTATCTGGAAACTGTGCAAGGAGAAGAGAGTCCCGGCCAACATTGCGGACGTGCCCCACGAATGCGATTTCTACTTTGGCAGCGTCCATCGCGATGGGCCGCTGCAGATCATGGTCAGCACCAACGGCAAGGGACCGCGACTGGCGGCATCTCTACGGCGGCACATAGCGAGCCAATTGCCGCAGAATGTCGGGAATGCTATTGAGACAATTGGAGAGCTGAGATCACGGCTGCGCAAGGTTGCGCCCAACCATGAAGACAGCCAGAAGCGGATGCGATGGTAAGTTTTGGACGCATTTGCTAGGCGCACGCGACAAGGAGATGCTGACTGAAATGGTGGATAGGATGTCCAAAGTCAGCGAAGCCTACAAGTGGGAAGAGATGAGCCAGCTCACAGAAGAGGACTTGGAAAACCTCTTGCTGTTCTACCCCGCAAACAAAGTTCCGGATATCGATATTTTGAAATCCCTTCGCGGTCCCGATAACGACGTCAAGAAGCTCGACGTCTTTGACGGATCATTTGGATTCAGCGTGGGGTCGTAATCATAACGCGGAGACGGAAAAAAAAAAGTTGTGTGACTATTTTGTTGTGCAGGAAATTGGCGCTCAATGGTTGTCTTTTCTGGCTAATTGGATATGGAAGTTGGCGTTGATGTACTGTAACGAGCAAGCGCAGAGTGTCTTGGCTACCAATAGAAATGACGAATTCCTCTCTTTCAGTTTCAGCTATTTTGGAAATTTAGGGTCTTCCTTTTTCTTTTTCATCACTTCGGAAATCTTGCCATTTGCTTTTCCCAACTGTTAAAAGGACGTGTAAGCCACCATGTCGCATTATTTGATTCGAAAGGAATGGGGCTTTAGCGGCACTAGCAGTATCTACTTCCACCTACGTGATTCTCTTTCTCGAAAGAAATAAAAAGAAGAAGAAAGGAATTAGTAATAATAAACAGTATTCTTTTCAAAACAAAATAAGACATCTTGATCAGGCATTACGGTCAATGAGTAAGTTGGGTTAATGGTGAGAATTAGTGGTATAAAAGTTAGGGATAAGTTAGCATTTAATCAGCAGGTTTGGCCAATAGAAGCACGTCCCTTGTTACAATAACAGATGTGGTGCTTATTCTGGGCCCCGGCAGGGAAACTGTAAAAAAATAAAGGACACCAAATTAAATATACACATACTTAAGAATAATAAGAGCACTATTTCAAAGATTTTAGCGCTGCAGGTATATGCGCCTCGCACATTTTTGTGTGCTGAACATTTCTCTAGTCCCGGTTTTTTTGCCCAGCTTATGTACTCAGGGTCCCAGATCTGGCGCCGCCCAGCGACCGGAGATGGCGTCTGTTCTCCGGTCAGGCCATTCGGATATGGCCACGCGCATGAAGCAATACTGAAAACTCAATTGCAGCGGCATCACCGATTGAGTCATCCGGAGAGCAATTATAAAGTGTAAAAAATCAATCATCGTCATGTATTTGTTTTATATATAGATGGAGAAGGGAATGGAGAAAGTGAAGCACAAGGCAGAGAAATCAATCAGACTCATCCAACAACACTAACACACTCTTTTCACACAAATACAATTATATCCAGAGATTTGTATCATTGGAAATGGCTTCTCCTACCGTTCTTGTTATCGGTTGCGGTGTAGCTGGACCTGTGCTTGCGATTCTCCTCAAGCGCAAGGGCTATCATCCAATTGTGTTTGAAAAGGTTCGAGAGCTGGGCACTGCCGGAGCATCATTGATGGTGATGTCCAACGGGTATGTTCTATGCCAAACATGAATTCTATTGATGGATTGAAAAAAAAAAAGTATTAATGTTTAAAATTCCAGGCTCAAAGTCTTTAACATGATTGGGGTTGCAGACGCTATAAAGGCCGAGTCCCTGCCACTCAAAGCTCTTTGGGATGCCAAAGCTTCAGGAGAGGTTTTGGGGCAATCCGACTTACCGGCCACCTTTGCCGAGAAATACCAGCAGCCTGCTGCCGGCATCAGGCGAACAAGCTTAAATCTATTACTGAAAAACAAGGTATTGGAAGAGGGCATCGAAGTTAGAGAAGGGTGGGGACTGGTTGATATTCAAGAGCATGACAATTCAGTGACAGCAACCTTCAGCAACGGCGAATCAGTCACGGGATCATTTCTCATTGGATGTGATGGCATCAAATCAGCAGCAAGAGTGATACTGCAAAAGCAACGGGGGATTGAAGAGGGTGCCCCTTCGTTTACGGGTCTCACACAAGTATGTTTCGAGAATCCCTAATCTACTAAGAGGAGTGACTAACGACGAGGTACAAAGACCGCTTTCCTTTCAGAAACCCCAGAGCCTCTGCGAGACTTGGCAGCTATGCGCAATTGGTACGGTGATGGAACGCACGTCATTGCTTACCCAGTTGGTCCAAAGACCACATCATGGGCTCTCACTCAGCGTGAAACCCAGGAGAGAGAAGAGACATGGCGCCCCTTTACAGCTGACGAGATGAAAGCCCAGCAAGATGCTCTATGTAAGCTGCTTGAGGGATGGGATGACAGCATCATACAGGGGGTGAAGTCTTCAGAACGCATTATCAAATTCGGTCTCTTCGATCGTGACGAGTTGAAACCAGAGCAGTGGTATTCTAAGCGATGCGTGCTAGTCGGGGATGCAGCCCATCCTACCAGCCCTCATCTCGGACAGGGTGCCAATCAAGCTATGTGAGTGGAACTCCGCATACTTGATGAAGCCTAACACTTACTGACTCGTCAACAGGGAAGATTGCTACCACTTGAGTTCCGCACTCCCAGATCTCTCTTCCAGCAAAGATTTTGAGAGCAGCATCGCGGTCCTCGGCTCCATCTCGGACATCTTCCGGCCTTTTGCAGAAACCCGCCAGCCGCGAACATCGGTTCTCGTGAAAGGAGCTCGCGCTTTAGGTGAAAAGCGAGTGGCTGTCGGTGCCGAGAGAGGCAAAGAGCGAGACGAAGCCGTTGCGCAATCTTTTCAGGGAGGTGCTGTGGCTATAGTTGAAAAGTTTGAGGGGCTGTTGAGCCAGCCGTTCAACTAGGTAATTGAACTAAGACGGTCCTACCTCAACTAAGTGCATGAAGTATCACATGTATTTTCTTATAAATATAGAATAGTGACATCTTTATGATTTTGTAGAATAGCGACTTGCAGAGGAATCCATGTTGAATAAAGACAAGTATAAGAATCAATGTAGAATACATGTAGCGAGTATGATTTGCCAACTGCCAATCAATTGTTAATTTGGAATATATTACTTTCTTACAAGCTCAACATCAAGTTTGAAGAATATGCACGCAAATAGAAAAAGAAGCTGAAGAGAGGAATAAATGATTACTATTTCCTTTCGTATTCTCATAGTCAATAGTCAGCTCCGTTCAACCCAGTCCAGTGGCGTGGCGCAATAAGTTCGGTTGGGAACACCTCCAATTGGTTTCCCTCGCCAAGTCTAACAAGCCGACTTCCAATTCTTAATTAGCAATGATTTCTTCTTTCCAATTCTCCTTTTTGGCTGTCATTTTTACCTTTAACCTTATTTTTCTTCCATTTCTTTTGGTCTTAATCTGCGAGAGCTGGGTGCAGGTGCAGTTTAATTTAGCCAACTCTGCAGGCTGTGGCGCCCATCTCCGAAGCATCGCGGCCCCATGTCCGAATCTCCGGTCCCTGACGAGCAGCATCTGGCGACGGACCGTCAGGCCAAACGACCACACAAAGGCGGGCGGAAGCCCTTGAGCTGCCTTGCATGTCGGCGCCACAAGCTCAAGTGCGACCGTAAAGTCCCCTGCGGCACCTGCACGCGCTTTCGTCGCGAGAAGTTCTGCCGCCTGAACCCGGCGCCTCCGAAGCCAGGTCGGCCAAGGGGCAGAGAGCAGACGGCGGCAGAGGTCGATGCCGCATCGCCGGAGGGGGCCTCCAACGTGGATTCTTCGGTCCGAGAAGCCATCACTGATGCTTCTACCGGCGTGGGCCTGCTCTCGCTCCGGAACAGCCAGCTGGCTGTTGTTGGGCCCAAGGCTGACGCTGCTGTTGAGACCAGAGATGTCCCGTCCTTCTTCCGGGCTCTCGGCTTAGACGCCAACACCACGTCCATACCCGTCTCTTCGCTTCCGCAGCTCCTCGCAGAGATTCAGCGTGCTAATCAGCCGTCTCTGCTGTGGAACATGATGGAGGGAGACGCCAACAGGCGGTATTGGGAGACGCAGCTGCGGTCGGCCCTGCCATCGCGGTCTATGTGTGACCTGATGGTGAACTACTACCTCGATCATATCAACTGGATCTTCCAGATCACTCACGTGCCGTCATTCCGGCGCCAGTATGAAGACTTCTGGGAAGCCAAGGACGGCCAGGAGATGGATTTCATGTTCACGGCACTCCTCTTCACCATCATCTCAGTCAGCGCCCTTTTCATACCTCCTGGGACGGCTGAGATATTCGGATGTCCTAAGGAGTCGATCCGGGACCTTGCACATGTATGGCACAAGGTCTCTCACCAAGCGTTGCGGGCTGGAGACTACGAGTCAAAGCCGTGCATTGTGCAACTTCAGACCTTTTCCATAACGCAGTTTTATTGGTACTCCACCAACAAGATTGATACACTAAACTCGTAAGCCCTTCTTGAGATTGATAGTTAATGTGACGGGTAAGCTAAACAATTGTACTCTATAGACGGCTAGGGCAAGCTGTGAGAACCGCTCAAACTCTCGGACTAGATAAAGACCTAGCTCCTTCTCAAACATTGCATGATGAGATGAGACACCGTATCTGGTGGGATCTCGTTGATTCGGACACGTAAGAAGTCGATTTATTCTTGGTTTGAACAAATTAATAACTTTCAAAGATTCCAATCCATCTGTTTGGGTCGCTCTCCACTGATACGCTTGGAGACTCCGGGAGTCCCTCTACCACTCAACTGCAACGACGACGACATCACCGAGACATTCCTGCGGCCACGTCCTCATGATGAGCCAACTGTCATGATGCTAAACATATTCAGAGCCCGATTCTTCAAGCTGATGAACAATCATATTTGTTACCGTAATCCTAACGACGGTGACTCCTACGAGGCTATCTGCAAATTGGATGACGAGGTCCTTAACATTACAAGATCCTACCCTTGGTTCTTTCAACTCGATCAAGAGGGCCGACCGCCTCCGTTGCCACACCCAATGGCGGAGATACTTACTTGGCAAAATCACATTATCCGCACATGCATCAGTACTCAGCGCATTCGCATGTATCGTCCCTTCATATCGCATCGTATCGGCGACTCTTGGGCCAAATGCATCGAAGCAGCCGGGGACGCCATGGCAGTCTACAGAACCCTCCGATGGAACAAATCAAGGACTTCCCTTCAAAAGTTCCTTCCCCAGGCATATCAAATGTTTTCTGTTGCCGTGACAGTCACAGCGCTACTTTTGGTAGAAGGCTCATTGCCCATACCGAATGCTTGGCAGCAAATCAGAAACATGGCAGACGATCTCAAGATTTTGGAAGATGAAGGCTGCGTGTCCCCCGTCGCTAGCCGCGGGAGACAAGTTTTGACTAAAATGCTGAGCTTGGTGGAGATGGGGAACAATGGGGCTCCGGTGCCAGAAGATACCGAGGACCTGGTCGCGGATATAGGCTTCATCTTTGGCGGAGAACAAGCTGCTCAGGCTTATTTGCAGAGATTGGCATCTCGAAATCAACGGCTTAGGGGTCGTGACACTTCGGTGCCGTCGACAATATCGGAACAGAAGGCTACACCGACATCTATGGACAGCTCTGCGTATTCACACTCTCGATTCCAGTATATGATGGGTGGCCATGGCGTAGTGGATGCATCTATCGTGGAAAATTCGGAATACATGGGACAGCAGCAGCAGCAGCCTGCGGGCGTATATCAGATGGATCTCATGATGGACGATATGGTGTTGCAGAATATGCTTAATTTCGATATGACGGCGCTTATGGCTGATTCACGGTTTGAGTGAAAAAGTTGGTTATAGACGGATTTTCTTCCCTTTGCAAGCGAGCATTGCTTGGTAGAGGCGGATATTTAGTGAAAAGAGGCTGGGTTGAAAGGGCAAGGTGATGCAATGTATTAGGCATAAACACAGCCACTGAGATGAAAATTAATCGGCAAGTCTAATAAACTATCTCCAAGGGGCCATGAAATTGGTTTACATCCGATCCGCGTGTCCTATCCAACACCCAGATCGAACAAACAAATTTATACGGCAAGAATGCTTCTTCCTCCATCTTGCGTGACCCTCTTCCGCACCCGAATCTTCATGTGGCCATGAGACAGCTTCACAAGCTGTGGGTTCACCTCCTCCGGCACAGATTCCCCCTCATCATCATTCCACCCATTTTTGGCAGAGGATCCGTTCTCCGGTTTGAGTGGCGTTGTGTGCACGTCGATCATGGCGGATGGGCAAAACAAGAGGGCTTGGCCGCGCCGAAGAGCTACGATCTTGCTGAAGAGCTTCATCGCAAAATCATTGGGGTTGAGGCCCGCAACAAGGCTATTCTTGTCATATTCGCCATTGGAGCAACCATTGCTCGGTGACGGATCCTTACTCAGAAGCGAGATTGATGCGCCAGCCAAGTGTTTCTTCAGACTCTGGAGCCAGTCCGGAGAGGTGAATCGGTGCACAATCGTAACGGAGCACAGATCTAGCAGCTTTGGCGAAATGGTAGGCTCTTGGGTCGATATAATCACTCTGAGACCTAGGTGGCGCTGCAAACGAATGTTTGAAAGAAGTGAGTTCGTCAGCACTTCACACTCATCCGTGCCTGTCATGTATTTGTGCGCTTCATCTAAAGCCACTACACGACCAACATCAGGGTTCTGCTCCAAGAAGAGATCAAGGCAAATATTGAAGAGAGAGCATGCTGTCTCCTCCGTTACGCAAGGGCATGAGAGGTCAATTATGGTGAGCTGGCCCGCCTATATCACGAGTGACACTGTTAGCTTCGTGGGTCCAGTGACGCTGTGTGGGATCAGAGACGGGTTACTTTTGGCTCCCAATCAATTCCTTTACCCATATTGCGTTTGGCGCTTTTATTTGACGAGTTGGCTACTTGCTCCTTTACCATGAAGCTCTCTAGCGTATCGAGTCGCTGCTGAAGAGGCGCGAGTTGGCCAGCGGCCAGGTCCTCGTTCAAAAGACGATCCTTGAACTTGCGATAATTGAATGTGGTATTGTTCTCTTGCTGCTCGATGCGCAGGTCTCGTAGAATACGCTGCACAACGTGCAGATATAATGGCATGCCGCCCTGAACGGAACTGACTGCCATCAAATCCATCATCCGTTTTGTATTCAAGTCGGCCTGGTTGATGCGTAGTGTTTCCACTTTGACACTTGGCAGCTTGGAATAAATTTTCTAAACAGAATCAACAAGTTAGAAGTGGCTAACTATTCAATGGCTTCATAGTCTCGTGCTCTTACGTACCTCGATCTGTCGCACGTTGGTGGGCGGGCATAGAACTCTCACCGAGACGTCTTCGGCGGAAGCCAGATAGGCTGCCTCGCAAGGCGAACCTCTAGAGTCAGATACCCAGGGATCGTAGTGGAAGACTATACCTGTCAGCGGACGCGGCAAAACATTTGCTTCTGACTGCATGAGGCAGTTCTCCAAGAGACAGCTCAGGGTGTGGCTCTTTCCAGAACCTTGACTTCCGCATATGAAGACACTTGACGGCGCCGTTGCATTGAAAAAGAGCATACGGTCTTTTGCAGCATCGTCGTCGCTAAGTCCGTCCATGCTGTTGTTCTCAATCACGCGCCCAAGTAGCCCGTATTGGGTGAACGGACTTTCTTCTAAAGAAGCTCCATATTGAAGAACAGGTTGGGTAAACAGCGGGGAGGCGGCAAGCTCTTCTATATCTTCATCGCCATCATCCAAGTCGAAGAGCTTCATCTGTAAAATTAGCGTTGAGTCAGTGTTGTCTGTTGAAGATGAGTTGGTTCCCGAAGACGAAGATACAGAACTCATGATCCTAATTTCTTTGGGGAAACTTGGCTAAGGACTTGACTGATAGAATGAAATGCACCGATAATGTAGGAGGATAGAATAGATATGCGGATGAGGTAGCAACAAAGGGTAGAAGAATAGTATAGCCAGAGGCTTATATACTGCACATCTCAATAGTATTTACGCAAGGGCGAACTATCAAGATGTCTTGAATGCGGGAGGCCAGCAACTTGACTCGACTCAACTTCGGATAGAATTCTCATTCGAAAGTGACGATGCGGCCCACAGTGCACGGGCCGGTGCTGCATGTTGTTAATTTCGAAATTTCGGTGAAGATGGCAACCGAGTAACTTGGTCCTCTCTCTTAGATAAGAGCAGCTGCCTGCGGCTGGTGCCTAAAGGCGTGGATGTAACACTGCCTAATGTTCAACTCGACGCATTCACATTGGTGGTTCACAGACCAGTGAATGGCCTTGACAGCTTTTAGGTGAATCAACAGGTAGGGAGTAATTAACAGGAAAGATAAAGTGCAAGTTGCCGATAACTACTAGTCATTGCTGCTACTACTGGGCCTGCTTGATTAGCTATATCCATATACACATATACAACACTATGCACGCGTCGGCCAGCCGGCCAGCTTTGTTGTAAAAGGATTACTGGCCACGCACATCTTGAAGATGCTTCTTAAATTGTAATGTTTCTATTGGCTTAGTTTTTCTGCTCTTGTGTAGCTCATTTTGCAGCAGCGAGCATGGAAATGGTTTTCATCACTCAAAAGAGTACTAGTCGACGATTGGCGGTTCTAGTTCTGCCTCTTGACGGTGCATAGAAGCAAGCGTTGGCGGACTTCAAGCTTTTGAATAGATAGAGGAAAAAATGGTGAAACGGCTGAATCTCCTAGAATTGCAAGGAGTCTTCCATGTAGATGATTCCCCATTATATCCATGTCTTGTAGCCTGTACAGGAATACCCCTCGATTTGGCGGGGTGCAGTCAATAACGTCATTCGATTGCCCACATCTGACCTGGATTTATTGTTTCCAATATCATCTTCATCTAGAGAAATACTTCATCTTCTGTCACCATCATATCAGCCTCCATCAGAAATAAAAGCCAGAGGAGAAAAAAATGCCCAGCATAGACACTTCAATTCATTCGGCCCCCAGCGGCGCCGCTGCGAAGTTGGCAGCTCTTCACGCAGACGAACAACCCCTCAAATTATACGGAGGATGGTTCTGTCCCTTTGTACAGCGGGTTTGGATCACTCTGGAGGAGAAAAAGATTCCCCATCAATATGTGGAAATCAACCCGTACAAAAAGGAGCCAGACTTTCTCAAGATGAATCCTCGCGGCCTGGTGCCCACTCTCGCTGTGCCTGTTAACGCTACTGGGACAGAACAGAAGCCTCTGTATGAAAGCTCTGTCATTATCGAGTATCTTGAGGATGCATATGCAGATGAGGCCAAATACGGCCCTCGCCTGCTGCCGTCAGATCCATATCAAAGAGCCAGGGCTCGGCTCTGGATAGACCACATCAGCACCAGAATCGTTCCTGCTTTTTACAAATTTCTGCAGCACACTCCCGATAAGAGCTTCACCATTGATCAAGCACGAGAAGAGTTTCACGGACATATCAAGACTCTCGTGGCGCAGATGGATCCCGAGGGCCCATGGTTTTTGGGAAAGAATATCAGCTTGGTGGACATAAGCCTGGCGCCTTGGGCAAAGCGGCTATTCCTGCTGGACTACTATAAGCCGGGTGGGCTTCAGATACCACAAGAGGGAGGTGAAAGCAATGTGTGGACAAGATGGAATTCGTGGATCAAGGCTGTGGAGAATCACCCGAGCGTGAAGAACACCTGGAGTGACGATGATAAATTTATCGAAGTCTATAAGAGATATGCGGATGATACAACAAGCTCGCTGGTGGGAAAGGCAACGAGAGAGGGCAGCAAGCTTCCATGATTGATGGTTTCCTGATTAATGTTTATGAAATGATAAAATCTGCGTTATGAGAGATTGAACGGCTCCTAAAATTGGATTTTGGCGTCTAGCATTTCTTTCTTATCATTTTCAAGTTCCAGTCTAGGTTAGAGATCCCTCTACGTAATGGAAGCCTAAAACGAACACACTGTGCTGCATTACCAGCAAAACCACATTGATACAGTGTCAATAAATATTTCTATGCACTCAGGTCGTGGATAGCGGATACTGGAGCAGCTAAGCGTCACCTCAACTTCAAAACCCATTCTTTTATCCTTCCATCATCAATATCACCGCTGGATCTCGGCGTCGACATTCGGCACCATGTCGGATCAACAAGCCTCGCGCTTCACAGCGCAAAACAAAACCACAAACGAGCGACTCTCAACGCACACCGTCGGCCTCGTCGCCCTTTCAGACTTCCGCAAGCGTCGCGCCGAAGTCCTCGAGCAACAGGAGCGCGAAGCCCGCGAGGCTGCGCTCTCAGGCACGTCAAAACCGGACCGCTCGCTGACAGGCACTCCTGACAACGCTGGCAGTGAATCCGCCAGCAGCGCTGGCCCCGGGCCGCTGAAGAAGAAGCTGAAGAAGAAGAGCAAGCAGAACCCTGGCAAGAAGCTTCTCTCTTTCGGCGACGACGAGGAAGACGACACCGAGAATGCGAGCGGCGCCGCCTCTGAAACGCCGAGCGACAAAGACGGTCCCCTAAGCGAGAAGAAGAAGGCCAAGCTTAAGGCAAATGCTGCCGTTGGGCCGGCTCCCAAAGCAGTGACCAAGGCGGCGCTTCTCAAAGAGGCTACAGAGCGAGACGCTCTGCGGCGCGAGTTTGTCGCATTGCAGGAAGCTATCAAGGAGACCGAGATTGCGATACCGTTTGTGTTCTACGATGGTGCCAACATCCCTGGCGGGACCGTCCGCATGAAAAAGGGCGATTTTATATGGGTGTTTTTGGACAAGAGCCGCAAGGTTGGCGCGGAGCTTGGTGTTGGAGAGCAGGCAAATGCACAAAGAGCTTGGGCAAGAGTTGGGGTGGACGATTTGATGCTGGTGCGAGGGACGGTTATTATTCCTCATGTAAGTTTCTATATCATCTATTCATCTATTATTCTATTCTCTCTCGCTCTCTCTCTATGTATATGTATATGGAGATGCTAATTCTGTTGCTAGCATTATGACTTTTATTACTTCGTCGTCAACAAGAGCACCGGTCCTCGAGGTCTTCGCCTCTTCGATTACAGCGCCGAAGCACCGATTGCGAAAGCTTCAGCTTCAACGGATACAGACCCCGACCCCTCATCCGGCGTCCTGATGACGGCGGCGGCCAAGGCGGCAGCTGCTAGGGCGCGACAGCCAGATATCTCCACGTTGGAAGGTTTCGGCGAAGACCCGACTTTGACAAAGGTGGTGGATCGTAGGTGGTATGAGCGACACAAGCACATATATCCGGCCAGCACGTGGCAAGAATTTGACCCCGAGGTGGATTATTCGTCGCAGATCCGCAAGGATACCGGTGGAAACACATTTTTCTTCTCAAAATGAAGAGATTGTATGTGGAATATGAATCACAGAAGCAATAAGTTGAGCGACCAATGTTCGGCTTAGTATAAGGCTTGTCGCTTGCTGGTTGAGATATGGAGAGTTGGGATCTTGTTTGTCGATTGCTGTTTTTTTTTTTTCCCTTGATTGGATATTCCAGACAGAAGCAAGGGCCATTTAATCAATCAGCCAGCCAACTGCCATGCGGCGAAACAGGCACCGCCGAGAAGAAGCCAGCCGGGCCAGAAGATGATGAGAAACATGGCGTTTCCGCAGCCCAAGATGAAGACGGCAAATTCGTAAAAGATCCTGGCGCGGATTTTCTGCACGCTTCTGGAGTCCCAGATGTCGGAAATGGCTTTGGTGGACATGGCGAATGCGTGCTTGAGAACGAATGCGGAGGCGATAAAGGCATAGAAGAGGATATGTTTGCAGGCATATGAGGTTGCTGCGAGAAGAGCGTAGGAAATGAAGTAAGATTGCAGGCATATAAGTAAGGAAACGTTTAGAAAACGATGATGTAATTGAAGCGAAAGAGCAAACACCCTGCCAAGGCCGACGATCAGAGCTGAGTGGGGCCGAAGAGCAACTGTGGGCTCGAGCCGGGATGCCGTGAGGAGCGTGACTTTGTCCATTATTATTGATGTCAGAGGTACGGAAGGGACGCTGACGAGGAGAATGTTGGCGAAGGGAGAGAAGGGAGTTCAATTCAATAGCATGGACATGAGCGCTCTCGATCGGGCGGCAGCATGAAAGAGATGCCTGGTGGGTGTTGTTTATGTTTATATGAATAGCCGCCACCGTCAGCCATGCCGCCGTTGCTATCGAGATTAATAAATTGCCTCCCCAGTTTATCAACAGATGTCTTGCAACCCAAAAGTATAATTCTGAGCGCCCGAGCCAACCAGCGCTCGTCAATCAAGCAGATGCTGGCCGCCAAGGTCCGATTTCTCGCGACACAAAGATAAGCGCCTGCGAGAGCGAGACACGCCTAATTTTGCACATTTTCTCTTTCTTGCACCTCACTCGTTGCTGTGCTGTGCTAATAATCTGCATTGGCATGCTGGCGAGATGAATAAACCGCTCATGGGCGGATGGGTGGAATGGATTGTCGGAGATACTTTGTGAGGCCCACGTGGGGTGTGGTTCGGTGAATGGTGGAGGTCGCCTCGCACAGCCTTATCTCGATTGCGTGATGAGTGAAGGTATGTATGGATAGATAGATAGATAGGTTGATGGTCGTTTTGATATCCGAGTATCAAGTTAATTTGATGGAATATTTGCATCTGTAAACATATATTCGACGAGTTGAATTTCTGAGGAGTAAGTACATGTATCATGAGGGTGAAGCCGAAACAGCGAGACATGCAGACTAGAGAGAGAGAGGCTGCCTCGCTAACGCACGACATTAAGCGCCTGGGGAATGAGCTGCATTTTCGCCCAGCGGAGAGACCCTGCGTGCATAAATCGGATTTATCCAGACAAAGCCAAAACAGGCGCGCCGTTTCCCATGCGGCAAGTCTCATTTGGCATTGGCAAAGAAAGAGAGGCGATCTTGCTATTAGCCTGTTGGAGGCGTGGAGGACCCCACGTGTTCGCCGCCGTCTGCTAGACCACAGGAGTGGTGGACAAGGACAATAATTTCTAGTGAGGATATGCAGGTAAAAAGGCTAGAAAGGGTAATTTGCTCGGTGAATAGGTAGTTTGATATGATCAGCGATGTTGGATCCTGTATTTTCCACGCTTTGTATGAATTTAGATTTCTCGAAGGCGATGCTGGGTACATACAGGTGCCTAATTACATGTACCATCCGGTGTAAAAAGCTTGAATTGACTTGTACTCGATAAATATGTATACATTCTCCATGTTTGAAACTACTAAACTAGGTATATTCGCCTCTTCATGATAAAGAATCTAGCAATTTGCGTCAAACTGCATCGTTAAAATACATGTCCTCCTCCGTCCACAACAACGTCTGCCCCATTCATATAAGTCCCGGCCCTGCTCAGCATCATCACCACCACCCCAGCCAACTCCTCCGGCAAGCCCATCCTGCCAGACGGATTTCTCTCATTCCAAATCTTCCTCGCTGCCGCCAGCCCTTCACCCTCATTTAGCACCGTATCCATGTACCCAGGGCTGATGCTGTTGACCGTGATGCCGTACCTCGCCCACTCCGCCGCCAGCGAATTCTTGAGCATCAGCAGCGCCCCCTTGCTCACGTTATACGCGACCTGCGGCTGTGGGAAATTCACTCTGTGCGCCGATATAGATGCCGTGAAGATGATTCGCCCGCCGTTCCCCTGAGCGACCATTTGCCGTGCTGCGGCTTGAGCGCAGATGAAAGCCCCCGTGGTGTTGACATCGAGCACCTTGCGCCACTGGCTGATGGGCATGTCTAATGCGTGGGCACACCCGACGATGCCAGCAAGACATACCAACATGTCTACCGAGCCTAACAACTGAACCGTCTCCGCAATAGCTGCAGCAACGGCTCCCTCGTCTGTGACATCAACCTCTTGCGCCGTGATCTTGGCCGCGGGGAACTCCCGCCGCAGCGACTGTACGACGTCCCGCGATGCGCCAATGTTGAGGTCAAACAGCATCAGCCCGGACAGGCCATGCTGGAGCATTGCCCTCGACACGACCGTGCCAATGGCGCCGGTTCCGCCCGTCACGATGGCGTTGCCGGCGATGCTGAAGCGGCCGGCGGCCGAGTCTCGGGCCGCGGGGTGGAGAGAGTCGACGCGGGCTTCCAAGTCGGCGTTGCGGCCTGGCGCGAGGGCCATTTCCGGGAGGATGCGCTTGGTGAGGTTGCTGCGGTCATTGGCGTGGGAGCTGTTGCTGGCCATGATGGAGTATTTCTATTTGCTTTTTCATAGACTATATGTACATGTACCTAGGCATGAATGTCCAGAGGGATGTGATGGTTTTGTTGTACTGTAGTTGATTTGCGGGGGTCGCATGTAGATGGGGTGGGTATGTGCAGATCAGATTCAGCCAAAAATGGAGGGGAGACTTTATGTAGCGATATACATCTTGAGTTTCATCCACCTACCTGTCTAATCCTTTTCAAAATAAATGCAATAGCACGTATAAAGCCACATGTGGATGTATGCTAAATCGAATTACTACCTATGTATAAGCGAATTGCAATGACTCAAGAGGTATACGCTCCAGTCCCTTGTAGCATTCAGCAGAGGTCGCGCTGCTGGCAGCTTCTTCGGTGCGCGATAGCCAACTTACAGCGCATCTGCGCCAACCTTCAATGTGATATAAGATGCTGCACGTGTTTCCCGACAAACTCTCAGCTTGATATCGCCGAGTCCAGTCTGTTGGGTACATGCAGTGACTGGATCACGGAACATTCCACAAGCAAAAGCAAAACTCAAAGTACTAATTAGATTTCTATTTTCTGTCCTAGATCGATTACGCCAATTAATTTACCTCAAATATCCGTCCTTGTTTTATCCCATATACTTGGCATACTTCATAAACTCCTCGTCCTCCTTCAGTCTCTCCAGTTCCTCAGGGAACGTGCCAAACAGGAACTCAATGCCACCGTCCTTGCGATAAGGCAGGATGACGCACATTCTGAATCCCGTGTTGAAGCCGTCATGTACAATTCGCACCGCCTCTGCCTGTCCGCCGGCTTCAAAGAACTCACCGCCAAATGCCACGTCGTTGGCTGGGAACAGCATCATGTTGGTTATCATGGCGTCGAGTCCGTCGAGGCGCATGAATGCGTACCGCAAGTCAGTGTAGTCCGGAACTCCCTCCAACAAGCCAAAGGCGTCGTTGACGACTGACGGGTTCACTCCCGAGGCTGCCTCGCGGATAAGCAAGGAGATGCGGCCGATACTCGTCTTGGGCGAGCAGAGCTCATCCACAGGCAAGGAAGATCGCGTGACAACGAGCATATTGCCCATGTACGATGATGGCAGCAGAGGATTGAAATAGGGCCGGGCATCTACAACTAGCTCCAAAGTGGACTCGTCTTCAGGGCCGATGATTTCGCCATGGCACTCCTTTGCAGCGCGGTGCCGTGCCCTGATCATGGCTCGCCAGTATAGAGCATGTAGGATATCACTGTCGGTAAGGTTGATTCCCTTCATCTCTGGATCGGCAGCAACGTCTTTTCTAAGCTGCTCCAGGCTCTCGGGTGAGACGGAGAACATGCTGCTATTCAAGTCACGCGGTTGCTTTCCAGGGCCAGGGAAGCCAGCAGGCACTGGCTTGAAACTCTGGACTTTCAAACCGCTCACTCCCTTGCTGAGCTCTCCAGTTGGTTCGAACCCGAGATAATCCCACGTGGCAGGATCGACCTCTCGAGCCGGCTGGTCACGCCGTCTCTCTTCCCACAGGGTTCGCGGCAGACTGTGGTTCATGCTGTCGGCGTCCAGCCAGTTGCAGTCCGCCGACTTGTCTCCCTCCACATACCTGCAGCATTCTGCCCAGGCCAAGAGAAGAGTCACCATGCCTACTCCATCCATTGCGGGATGCAACGTTCCAAGGTCAAAAGACAGCCGCCCTCTACAAAGTTGGCCTGCGCAACCACAATGTCTGAGGGGAGCGTGGCGAACCATGGGGCATCCAAGAGCTGATCGGCCTTGACTGCGGAGGCAAGAAATCCGTCCTTGCGCAAATCTTGGAAAGAGGGAAGCACTTTTGACAGGTCGTTGTACTTTAACTGTCTTGGAGATGAGCTGTGTCCATTGGTATGACCGTTAGTGTAGCCATTGGTGTGGCCATTGGTATGGCCATTGGTATGGCCGTTGGTGTGTCCGTTGGTGTGACCATTGGCGAATGGTTGCTCTGGATACTCCAACCTTAGCTGTCCCTTTTTGTAGCCAGGTTCTCGCTCTGAGCACTTTACCATCTTGGTGTCGAGCACTGGTAAAAGACTAATCAAACGGGCGAAACCCTGCTGCAGTCTTGAGAAGGCTTGATCAAAGCTCACTCCGGGCCGGAGTGGGATGTACATGTTGAGCTTTATGTATAGACCGGGATTTAACAGATCAACGCCGTTCATCTTGAGCGCCTGCGGCGATTTGTACTTGCTCAAAAGCTCCTTCATCTTGTTCAACTTTTCAGCAGATTTGGAGTTTGAGCCGCCTGCAAGTGTCTGGCTGGCAAGGTCTTTCAGGCAGGCAGAGAATTGAGCAATGGTGGGATAAGCGTACAGATGCCTAGGAGCAAGTCGATCCTTCAAGCCCATAGCAGCCTGGACGGAGCGTACAGCCCGGTAGGCGACAAGAGAATCCAATCCCAGATGGAAGAAGTCTGCGTCGTCTGGGATGCCCTTGAATGCCGATGACAGCGAGACAAAGATTTCTCGCACCGCAGCTGTGATGGATTCGATTGACGTTGTGTCAACTTGGATGTTGGAAGCCTCGGCATCCACCTCCTCTGACCGCGACTCGTAAAACCGGTCAATGTAGTCGGCGTACAGTTCCAGCGTTGCTCGTCGCTTGATTGTTCCCTTGTCAGTACGGATGAATGGTTTGTCCGCTTCAGCAAACATGATGTACTCTCTATGAAGCTGATCCTTGTGTAGAGACATGGCATTTGCCTTCTTTACAGTTTCCCAGATGCTATCATAGAGCTCGTCACTCGCTGCCGAGCGGTCTTTCAACTCAATGAGCAAAGCAGCCTGGTTCTTTCCTGTTCCGACCTGGAGAACGGTTAGTCACAAAGCCGATATTTGGTTTGCTCATATCAAGCAGCGGTGTTATAAGACTTACGATGAGGGCACCTTCGATGGCGGTGTGCGTGGTGACAAAGGCTTCCGTGTCTAGCGGGGAGATTTTGTATCCATTGCTCAAAACGACAATATCATCACTCCTTCCCTTGTAGGCCCAGTGGTCGGGCTTCGTAGGGTGCTTGACATACAAGTCCTTCAGGTTGATTTCATCCTTATCAGGGAAAGTGTGGAAGATGCCCTGGAACAGATCCCAATGCTCATTGCGGCGCACCCAGTGCTCGTATACACCGGGCTCGATCTCCTTGAACTCGAAGCCAGAGTATGGGTGGAAGGAGAAGTGAAACCAGTCTTCCCTGTCTACGACAAGGTTGCCAATGAAGAGACCTTCGGTTGTGCCTGTAAGGTTGAGCACACGAATCACCTTGTTAACCTTGGCAGCGCTGGTCGGACTAACAGGTCCTCCAGATGCGCAGATGAATTTCGAAGAGCTAAACTTGGCCAAGACGTCTGAGGTCTCACCCAGTTCATCTGTAAGAGACGGAACAAGACTCCAGATGTCAATTTTAGCATGGTCCGCCAGAGATTCCAACAGATTCATGTTGGGAATAACCCCAGCGGGTCCCAGAATGCACTGCAAATCAAAAAGCGATGGCATCAATATGTCCATAATGATTCCTGCGCCCTAGAAGTGAAATCTTGATTAGTGATAATGTTTTCAAAGGATATGAAAAGCTGTTTGAACGTACATGGCTCATGGGAAACGATGAGTAGATTCGATCTCCCTTCTTCCAGTCATTCGTCCAGGGAGCCAGTCCCTGGTCGCCCTCGACAGGCGGCAACAATCGCACGGCGTCCATGGTACCGATGAGAGCATGAGTCCAAGCGATGGGCTTTGGCAAACCTGTTGAGCCAGACGTGTGTAGGACACAGAATGGGTCGTACGCGGCCTCTTCAAAAGTCTTGTTGTAGGCATAGTGTTCTGTGCCTGCTGCATCCAAGAGCTCATCAGTCCCAGGAAGATGCAGGATTCTCATGGCACGCTGGCTGAGGAATTCTTTGACAAGAGGGCCAAATGGCTGCTCTGTGGGCTGCACCCATATGTTGCAGTCTGTGGCTTTGAGAACAGCGAGAGCACCTTCTGTACTGTTCTTTGCAGAGAGAAAGAGGGGCTATTGAAGTCGGAGAAACTCGCGTTAGCTGTGACAAACTTCCAATTTTGATGCTGTTGTTTGAGCTCACCTTGTAGCCGGCCTTGGCGCTGGCATATGTCAACAAAACATGTCGAATATCATCTACACACATAGTCAGTCTAAGATTCAGTCCTGAACAAAGTTTCGTGAGAAAAACTTACGAGGTCCGATATAACCAAGAGCCTCAAGCGTTGTGCTTTTTCCCACTTTTGACTGCAGCCACCAAGCCGTCTTGTCCACAGCTTCAGCAAACTGCTTTGCAGTGATGTGTTTCAGACCTTGAGAGATGTCTGCGGACTTTGCTATAGAGTATACGATGCGATCTGGATCAGTAGCAGCTACATTATCCAAGATCTGCGGAATGAGCCGCTTCCCGTAGTTTTCTGAGGAAGCCATATTGACAGCCTTTGACAAGAGAATTGCAACGTGCAACGGCTCTATCTCAAAAGGCGAAGGAAAACAACAGTGGCTGTCAAAAGACTAAAGCCTACATATGCATCTAATAAGTACTTTCGTCATCGAAAACAGCGGGACCGAGAGAGTCGGTCCTAGGACTGGTGGGGGGGCTATGAATTGAGCGTTGGACTTGTCAGCTCTAATCCCATGGCTGTGCTCAGTGAATCAACGAGATCCTGCCCCCATGCACGACACCCTATATGGATGTGGGTTGTTCAGCCAGCCTTGTAGGATGTTATGAAGCCTAGAAGCGTCCTGGGAGTTACCGTCTTACATCAGAGGGAGGCGGATGATGCAGGTGCAGGGTTGGGGCATAGTCACGAACGCTAATACTAGCGGTAATGAATACTAATCTCCATTTTTCCATAGGCGTTTGACTAAATCTCCGTGGTTCCTACTTGCACAAGAAAAGATAAGTCTGATTAACAAGGAATATTAATATAAAATATTACAGTATTACAATATCATGTTGCAACCCTAGGTGTGTGTTTAAAATAGACATTTATATTAGTCCATGTAGGAGGGGGAGGGACAGTGAGGAGTGTAAACAAACTGTTGGTTCTAGGTTATATATACATATAAGCTAACCCTTTAAAATATATAGAAAATTATTTTATGTAATATTTATTTTGTTTAATTTGATATGGTTGGTTATTTTTCTATATTTTTATAACAATTTACCAGTTTACATATAGTTTTTTCTGAGTATCTATTTTCCCTGCTTATACCAAAGACCTTCAGGTTATGATACCCATTATATATATACTATACACAGCACCATAGTATAAAAATATCTATATAAAAAATAATGAAACTTGAAGATTTGTGTGGCATATATGCTGTATTGTTGGGTTGCTGCTTTCCTCTCGCTTCACGAGGCTAATGATCCTACACTACCTAGTTACTGCTGCTAGATGCCTGTGGGAAAGATCAAGTAAACTAACTACTGAACATCTTTTAGCTCTCTTCATCCCCCTCCACCCCTTTGTTTCATAATACGGGATTATTGAATCCTTGCTCTTATGTAATAATTCTCTCTACCTCGCCCCTGTTAGTTCCACTTTTCTCTTACTTCACGCTTTAGCTTAATCGCACTTGTTTTCTTACCCTTGTGGTTTTTTGTCTAGTTCGTAAGGCTTTGTAAGGACGCATAATTTTTGTGAAGTGAATTAATATAATACTCCCTGTTGATTCTGGGAATGATGAAGTAGAATCACCTTGTGTCTGCCATGCACAGCGCTGGAAGTTGTGCCATTGTAAGTCTCCAAATGACTGTTGTGTCGAAGCGAGGGACGTGTGCATACACATGTGATTCTGTCTCTCTTGGCTTTTTCCCTTGTTTAGTTAATTGCTAGGATTCTTATTTATAAGTAACTCCGCTTTGCTGGAAAAAATGGCTCTTACCATCCGAGGGCAAAGCTGAGCTGACGGAAAAGGTGAGGCTAGTCAAAGGGCTTAGCGCGTTCTAGGGTCATAGCCACTATGGGGTAGCGGTCCGAAGGATCGGGCCTAGCGCAATTCTAGCGCGCGCGCCAAGGTGGGAGGTATAAAAAGTACTGGAGGTTATATACACGCCATGTACACCAGGGTGGTTGTAACGGAGGCAAGAAGTCCTGTGAGAAAAAGCTGTATCAAAATCCACTTTGTACATAGTAAATAATTGTAAATGGGTATATAAATAAAATCAGTCCAGTCTATTTTGAGTAATAAATATCAAACATGTACCGAATGCAAAGGAAAGAAAAAAATGCCATCATTTTTTTCTTGTCTCGTGAGAAACTAGTTTGGGATGGAGCTTCAATACATGTTACCTCTTTGTCTAAGCCCCTATCGAGACCCCAGCAATTGCCTGTATAGCGATGACTACATGTACATCGTATACACTGATCAATGCCGGTGATCATCTGTCTATAAAGTTGCTTCAAAATCTCTCGAAAATCCAACAACAACTACTCTCTAATCCATAGCTTTCTCAAGCACTTCATTTCTTTCCCTTCTTGGATACCCTTTCATAGCAACTTCTATCTTTACACAATGGAGACTCTTACCTCAGTTCCTGCCTTCACTTCCCTGGAGAGCACTGAGCTCGCCCAGGCTACTCAGGAAGCCACTGAGATCTCCAGACAGATCTTGGCCATCATCTTCGAGTATGCCCTTAACAAATTCGACGACAGCATGGACAGACTCGGAGCTGGTATCCCCAAGTTCCTTTCTGTCATTGATCAGTTCGTCATGGCCAAGAAGCAAGTACTGATGTGCCTGCCTGCCTTCCCCTTCAAGTCTGCCAACAAGCAGTACAAGGTCCTGGGCGTTTTGCCTGACAAGGCAGAGGAGATTGCCGTCGAGCGCCTCAACACCATGTGTGTTCGTATTGGCAAGATCTACGCCCCTGGTGCCAAGCTGACCATCATCTCTGATGGTCTCGTATACAATGACCTGCTGAGCATTCCTGACCGACACACCTGGGCTTACGGCGAGGCTCTCCGCGCCATGGTCCTCCAGAAGGGCTTCACTCAAATCGACTTCTCTCGCATCAAGGATCTGGTCGACTTCCCTCTCCCAGATCAGCTGGATGAGATCAAGTATGTGGCCAATGCCACCAACTTCCGACGCGTCCTTTTGAACAAGTATGGCAAGGAGGACCACGACATTGATAGCGAGATTGCGGAGAAGCCCGATACTCTCATGACCTACCGCGGATACTGCAGATTCCTCGAGTCTGATTTGCAATACATTTTCCCTCTGCAAGCTGGAAGAACCAGCAATGGATACAAGAGGAGCGTCAAGTTCCTTGCCAAGGAGATGTTGCTGCGAGGATATGTACGTTTTCACCACTTCTCATAAAAAGTTTTTATAGTTACTGACCAAGAATCTCTTCACAGGCCTTTGCTGGTGCCGTCAAGAACGCCTTCCCCGACCACCTGCGTCTCTCCATCCACCAGTCTACTGGTGAGCACAAGCTGTCCATGGCTCTCCTCAACTCCAAGACCGGCTTCACAACCCCTTGGCACTGCTCAGTCGCGCTGATGGCCGACGGCGAGTGGGAGAGCGCCCCCATGGGATACTACAAGAACGACCCCACCATGGAGATAGTCGAGGAGGATGGTCGCCCCAGCTATTTCAGGCAGAAGACTGAGGTGAAGGAGGAGGCTAGCAACTAGTGTGTTTTTCTTGTTTATTTTTTTACAAAAAAGTGATGTCGTTTAGACTAGAAGCGCTCGCGACAAGGCATAGGCATACGGAGTATATAGAATGCAATAATCGAATTTTATGATTTTTTTTTATTAATTAATTAGACGCTCTGTCTTTGTGAAGTATTGTGCTAGAATACAGGTACAGGATGGGCTACGAAATTACTCTTAAGCGTTTCGCCTCAGAGAGTGGTCTAATCTAGGGTGAATTTATCTGAAAGGCTTATGTCCTATGCCGCAACCTTCACAAGTTAAGCTGTGATGATCACAACCGTTTTATTAAAAAAGGAAATTCGTCTTACAATTAATTTTGGGTATATTCCAAAGTTTACGTGGCATACCAAGGACATGGCAGATAAGTTTATGCTGTATTCCTTCTTCAACCTGATAGTAGATGTCCACATATAATAACCAGCTCGTTTATTAGATAGCCTGATATTGATATATCTAGAATGGTGCCATTGTAGTGTTTTTCTCAAGATAGTATTACGTTTGTTTCATTGCTCTCAGTATGGTACGACGTGGCGCAAAGCATTGACATGATTGTGAAACGAAATATGGAGATACCCCTACCGAGTTTTACAAGGTGTTCCTTTGCAGCGTTTCACTGCAGCGTCTCATTTTGGAGAGTGGTTCGATTGGTTCTGCCAAGTCAGGTAAGCATCTTGTTTCCATTTGGAAGTTCTGTAACCAAGAACTTGGTAAGCAAGATATACGACGATTCAATGCAACTGTAACATTGGGGATGTTCATCTTGGCGACATGAATGAAACAGCACAGACTAGATACCACACGGCGGAAGATACAGTCTCGCATAAAGTCGATTATAACACCACGACTACTAGGTCTCATTTACTATGTACAATAACAAGGCAACGGTAACTGAATTGTCTCTATGTACGGATACATATTCTAGTTGGCAAAGTCTGTGCTTCGTGCCAGTGTCTCTAGCGCCCGGATCTCAGCCAAGCTAGCCTCCTTGCCCTTGAGAGCATCAAAGGCATCGCTTCCCAAGGGCACCCTCAAAAGCTTGCCATAGCCCTGGGCTGCAAGATCCTTGGCCATGCCAGTGCCGTCGATGGTTTCAACAATTCTCTTAGCGGCAAGGGCTGGGTCTCCAGGCTGCTTACCAGCAATGCCGTCCAGGAATGAGACGGTGCTATCGACGGACCCGCCGACGTATGCCTCGTCTAGGCCGCTCTTTGGCTTGACGGCTGCATGCAGGAACCGGGTTCTAAAGATGCCTAGATCAATCAGGACCACGCGAACCTTTGCTGGACCAACCTCGAGGGCCAAGGTCTCGCTTAGGGCCTCGACAGCTGCCTTGGAGGCGCCGTAAGCAGAGCATGCAGGAAAGTGTCCGTAGCAGACGAGGCTGCCTATATTGACAATAGTGGCTCCGCCGTTTTCCGCAAGGGAGCGGAAGTGTGGCAATGCTCCCTTGATGCAGCGCATGGTGCCAAAGGCATTGGTATCTACCTGAGCAATGAACTCGTCCTCACTAGCATAGACGATCAGTAAGACGGGTATTTAGTAAGGATGGACAGAAATACGAGACGCAACGTACTCTGTGTTTTCAAGACTGCCGAGAATGCCGTATCCGGCACAGTTGATCAACACATCAACCCCGGCGTCCTTGACTATCCTGGCTACCGACTCCTTGGTGTCGGCGCGGGTTACATCAAGCTCGACCCATTTGCCCCCTAATTCCTGCACTTGAGGATGCTGCTTGGCGGCCTCGGCGGGATTGCGAGCACCAGCAGCGACCACGTGGCCTTGCTTGAGGGCCTCGAGGGCAATCTCGAGACCGAGGCCGGATGAAGCTCCGGTAATGAGGAAAGAGTGGCGGGACATGATGCAAAGGCGGGAAGATACAGTAGACTGGAAATTGGGTTAGGAAGTGCTTGCAAGGCGTTGCTATAGAGAAAAAAAAACTTGCGACGGCATCAAAAGAGGTTAAGTATCTGCTAGTTGCTAGTGACGCCCCCGGGCTCGGTCGTAAGCCGCGTTTTCGAAACAGAGACTAGACAATAGACGTGTGCGGGATCTGGAATATCTGATAGGCAGCAGCAGCGGCACAGGAATCGCCCCCAAGCGGCTGAGGTGCCATGAGGAGGATTGCAGTGGTGGATGGTTCATTCATCAAACAAAACTTGCATATGCTTATATGCACACGCCCACAAGCACATGCTGTATTTTGTTAGCTTGGTAAAAGTGCTCGCTGACCCGGTTTTGCCAGGCTGAAAGGAGTATACCCTTGCATGCGTTGTATGTATGTTTTTCTGCAACAGGGAATATAATTGTATTATTTTGTGCTATAATGGTAGTTTCCCCCCCAAAAAAAAACTACAAGAATAGTAATATTATTACAGCTACTAAACCAATAACGATTCCCTTTGTAGTTAAAATAATCTTCTACCTTTATATCGCTTACCTATTACTATATTGAATACCCAATAGCCTATCGGTAACTGCATATAACGTGGCTGCAAATGACAGACACCGAGCCCGCCCCAGCCATGAGGCTAACGCCCGGAAGGGGTGGCTAATCAGAGATCCAGAACCCCGGTAAAATGTGCTCACTCACCGCCTGGGTGGGTCTCTCTTAGCTGCCTGTGCCGTCCAATCGGCGGCTGTGCCAGAAACAAGCATGTGCGCCGTCGTACTTGCCTGCTTGCGCTTCTGGGGCAGCCCATGCCAGCACTCCCATACGGACCTGAGCCCAAGCCGATGGTATTTTCGTTTCCGTGCGTCAGATCGGCACCATGAATTTTTTTTTCTTGAGTTTTTTTTTTGTGCGGCAAACGAGGCGTAATGCTGCAAGCTGAGCGCGGCATTCAGGTGAACGTGACCGTGGGGAATGCTGCGTGAAAAGATGGATTTGGAAGGACGAGGCATATGAAGGGGTGGGGGGTGTGCGAAGTGAAACTGATAAGGACAGCCTGTGCTATTAGAAATGGATTGATCTGCAGAAAGGGTATAATATAGTGGTATTGTAATAATATAACTATACGAATATATTATTTATGCAGTTAATGACATCTTGGATATTATTCTTTTCTAAGTTCTTATTGGTGTATTAAATATAGTATAAGCTAATATATATATATATTTAATAATAAAGTAATAAAATAATATTAAAATAATAATAATTATAATAATAATAATAATTATAATAATAATAATAATAATAATAATAATAATACTAAAATATTAGTAATTTTTTTCAACTAGTAAATAAAACAAAAAAGTAATAATTTTATTTCCTATTTATCAACAGAGAGAAAGGTACCTTTAATCTACTGGAACAAGAACGAAAGAAAAGCCCAGCGTTGTTTGAATGAGTCATAATACAAGCAGGCTTTCAGCAAACCAAGTGCAAACAATAGGTACCTTTGAGCGAAAAATCACGGAAAAGCTACTACATACAACCTCGGCCGCGCGTGCACGATTTGTGTTTCTAGACGTTACATCCATCCTAGCCCACAGAACTAGAACAGCGATCGCCAGCCACTAGAAGTGGGAACTAAAGGGTAGCACTGGCACAGCCGAAGGTTACCTCAACGTCAGCCCTAGCTGTGGGGGCGGGGGTTGTCAAGTTTATTCGGCGCTACCCTGGGCTGCCCCCTGTTTAACTGCTTCAGGCCTCTGGCATCCCTGCAACCACCACTTTGGCCTAGGCATCGCATGTCTTAGACTGTCACTGTGAATAACCATTAAGCTCTTTTCAACTGTAGTCTGGCACTATCTCTGCTCCTGCATAATCTTAGATTCATACATCCCTACATGTCAGACTCAGATCCTGCCTAGACGTTATTATTATTACCATTACTATTATTATTATTACTTTATCATTATTATTCAATTGTTGCTCTCAACCGGGTGCCATTGCCATTTCTGGTGCAAGGATTCTATTGCCCCTTTCGTATAATGTTTTCCACCTCCCTGTAAGCCTCGATCCTATCTCAGTCTCAGCTTCATCACTGGACCACAATTGCGAATGAGACACTGCCCATTCGCCCGCAGCCTAGGAGATATCCACTTTCTATATCATCTTGGACGCAATCATGTCAGCTCCTCGCTCCTGTTGGAGGAATATTATTGCCCGTTATTATTAGAACGTGATAGTCGACATCCACCCCCTTTGGAGGTTTCCAACGCCCCGCCCACGCGCATTTACGGAAGACTCTGCAGCCGGCAACTCAATCCCTTCTTCACATGACTGCAACTAGTTGTGAGGGCTTAGCTGTATTGTCTCCAGTCATTGGGTACATGTAATATCATCCAGCCAGCCACTTTGCCCACCCTGGAAGTTGCCCAGACCAACTAGAGCCATCGTCTGTCTCAACTAGACTCTCGGTAACTTGGCAGCACATCGCGGGCGGGCTGACGCAAGAAGCCGCCATGGTTTGCCAATGCCACGCGGGCTAGAGCCGCGCCAACCAACAACCAACAGCTTCGGCTCTGTAATCGCACACGGCAAATAATTTACAAATTCCCCGAAAAATAGATCACTATCTGCGGAAGATTCTGCACATGACGCTACAATATATTCGCCTCTAGCCTGGAAATACTATTTTTTTTTTTTCGCCCTCGTGCATATAGCGTCAGACAAGATAGACACATGTCAGCCTCGACCCTGTGCGAACCTGCCCCAACACACCTCCTTACCACTATAACCACTCTATAATCTGATTATGTGGTGATTATGTATTCTAGAATAAGATGGACTCTCACAAGGGGGGGTTATGGGCGAGTCTTACGTCTGACGCAGACACATGGGCCCTTCTTGATGATAGGCACTAGTGGGCGCAGGCACAGCCGGCTTAGCATGCCTTGTTGAGAACTTTTGCGTAATTATCTAGAGTAAATTCGACATTTCACGCGTTCAGGGTCCTCTTAGCATACTTACTAGGTATCCAACGTGTCTGAATCAACGCAGTTGTCTCTCTCTGCAACCACTCTCTCAGCACCACTTCCTAAGCTTTTGTCACACAATTTTACTATTCTTCTCTCAAAAGACACTGGTGAAACACCAAAACTTTACACAAAATAAGTAACACATACACAAAGACACAATCTCATAATGGAAGACTTCAGAGACCCTCTCGGCGGAGAATACGCAACCGTCATCCTCACCGGCAGCACAGGCTCCATCGGCTCATACCTGCTCGATGCCCTTCTAGACCAGTGGCACGTCCGCAAGATCTACTGCCTCAACCGCGCCGAAGATGGCGAGGCCGCTCAGACAAAGGCCAGCGGCTCGCGGGGTCTGGACACGGACTGGATCGAGCCGAGAATCGAGTTTCTGCGCGCAGACCTGTCGCAGCCGGATCTTGGCCTGAACCCAATAAAGTATGATGAGATGCTTGAGAGGACGACACATATTATTCGTAAGTTTTTAACATACACCTCATTGAGTTGAAGGGGGCACACACACACAAAAAAAGAAAAAAAAAAAGGTTGTTACAATTGGTGGCTAATCTGCTTGTGTTACAGACTCTCAATGGCCAGTCAACTTCAACTGGGACCTCTCAACTTTCGAACCACACATCCAAGGCGTGAGGCGTCTGCTGGACTTTTCCCACGCCAGCCCCAAGAAAGCCCAGCTATTGTTCCTCTCAACTACCGGCAGCGTCAGCCATCTCTCGTCCTCCAAGCCTGTTCCAGAGCGCCCCTGCGATGTCCTGTCGCCAGATCTCAACGGCTACAACGCATCAAAGCTCATCAGCGAGCTGATTATCGAAGATGAGGTCAGGTCGACTGGTGAGGGCAACGCCGCCATCTGCCGCGTGGGACAAGTCTCAGGGCCGGTGGAGAAGGAAGGCGGCGTGTGGAACAAGCAGGAATGGGTTCCAACCGTAAGTTTAACTTCCCCATGGTCTTGGAGAGAGAGAAAAAAAGCATCAAGATGGGCTAATATTATATGTATCTGTAGATGATTGCCTCTTCAAAGCGCATTGGTTTCCTCCCGTCGGACCTCGGAGCTCTGGACAGCATCTCCTGGATCCCAGTCGACATCCTCGCCGATGTCATCCTGGAACTTGCAGGTATCATCCAGAAGCCAGAAGAGTTGCCAAGCGGCAAGTCAGTCAACGGCGTAAACAAACAGTCAGAATACAAGAGCCACGCCACCGTTTATCACGCAACCAACCCTCACTCCATCCCTTGGGCAGACTTAGTCCCCACAGTCGCAGACGCACTGCACATCCCATCAGACAAGATTGTGCCGTGGGCGGAATGGGTCAGCGCGCTGCGTTCTTCAGCGGAGGGCAATGAAGATCCAGAGGCGAACACCGGCCTTAAGCTACTAGATTACTTTGAGTCTCTTGGCGGCGTGGAAGACGGCCAGGGTGTCATGCCAACTCTTGCGACAGAGTTGTCAAAGCGCCAGAGTGAGACTCTGGCGTCTCTGGATCCAGTGGGACCAGAATGGATGAAGCTGTGGTTGAAGCAGTGGGCGTTGTAAAAAATGGTGTTGATGACGTGGATCTGTGATTTTAATAGTATTAGATATAGTTTCCTTTAAATAGTTAAAATAGACAAATACATTTACGTCTTACATCACAGTTTGCTGTGCGTACCAAGTAGTTACATGTAAAGTGCGAATTCACGAATGGGATCACATTGCAATTATGTTGGCTACCTCCTCCATTAGAGGCATATGCGTCTACATGTCCTCCTCAGTTCTCAGTGCATCGTAAAGCGCCTCTTCATCAGACTTGGCACTCTGTGGAAGAAATTTAAACATGAAGATGGCGACGGCGCTGGCAATGGCACAGCATGTGGTCGCCAAATAGGGCAATCCCATCCAAAACCCGCCAAGCGCGATTCCTTTGCTTAGCAGCCAACCTAGTGCGGGCGTGCCGATCAGGCCAACCATTGTTTCTACAGATGCAATTGCCGTGTTGACCGTTGCCAGGGCATGTGCCTCCACTTGTGAGGCGAGTATAGCCCGAACTTGCGGCAGCAGGCCGTTGCCGAAGCCAAGAGCGATTAGAGAGATGGCCAGCAGCCAGGGTGTTGCCGAGACTACTGTGAGCGCGTTGCCTATTACGACGCAGATGATAGACCCACGAGCAAAGTAAAGGTCCCTTGTCAAAATGTCAAGATGCATGCGCCTGTTGATGACCCAGGTGATGGCGGGCAAGACGACAAGCAGCACGATGACTGAAGTGATCTTGGGGATGGTCATAAAGTACGTTGCCTGCGACCAATGATTAGGGTCTGACACTCACTGATAAAATTAGGTTAAGGGGGGGGGGGCTCACCTTGGACCAGTCCCACTCAAATCTCGCTGTCACATACTGAAGCATGTTCATTTCAAATCCAGTGTGAATGGGGGTGTAGAAAGCCAAGCCAAGAATAAGAGGGTAGAGGTTCTTGGAGTTGTGAAGCAGTTGCCAGACGCGCGAAGCATCCTTTCTTGCCGTCTCCCATGCCGTCCGAATGACGCTCTGTTTGGGTCCGAGCGGAGGGAAATGCGGCGCATGGCCGTGTGCATGCTGTCCATTGGAGCTCTGAGTGAGATGCAGAGTCTCGGGGATGAGGAGGGTCAGGGCGGTGCTTATAGCGAGAGAACCAAGACCCGTCCACATGGATAGCCAGGGGTTGATGCTCAGCATCCAACCAGCAATGGGACGGAAGATTGTGCTCAGGATAAGCATCATGGCGTGCATCTGATAGAAGAGAGTGGTTCTTTTCTCTGGCGCGATGGCGTCTGTGAGAATGGTCCAAACCATGGCGATGATGACGGAGCCGCCGCCTCCAATCAAGTTTGGAACAGCGCTTAGGACAAGATACCATATGGAAAATACTGTGGGGTTGAGCACTGCAGAGCCACAATCAGACGCTGCAACTTGAAGAGGAAACGAGTATTTCCAAACTTACAGACAATCACGGTCCAGCACGACCCGAGCAGGTTGCCCAAGAGGCCCAGGAACAGGACCAGGCGGCGGCCATAGTTGTCGGCGACGATGCCGTAGGGGATCTGCACAAGAAGAGCTACGCGCAAGTCAGTCGACGCAGCCGGAGAGTTTGATTATAGAAGCGAATTGAGACTCACGCACGAACATTGCCGCCCACATCATCCACGATCTGGACATGGCCAAGGTCCCCTGGACGTCGGCATTCTTGCAGCGGGTGTCCTCGCCCGAGAAATCACCAATCTTGTGGTCCGGGTAGTGGTCGTGGCAGGCCACATCCTCCATGATCATCTGCAGCGCCGGATCCGTGACATACATGCTCAGCTCGACCATGAAGATGAACAGCGAGCACATGATGACGACGTATCGCGCCGACACCGACGCCGCCTTGGGCACTGCCGCCGGCGATGCCAACGGATCGCCCTCGTACAGGGGCAGGTCCTCATCTCCCTCTCCATCGCTATCCGAGTCGTGGGCGGCGCCGCCATCGCGATCCAGCGACCGCTTGCGAATGCTGCTGCTTCTGCTGTCGAGCTCAATGTCGGGCTGGCCTTTGAAGGCTCGCTCCGAGGCGGCCCGCATGGTTGCTTTAGCTTGAGGGCGCCGTCTGCAGATGAGATGAGATGGTGGGTGGCTAACCAGCAGCCGGTGGCGGACAGCCCACAGTAAACGTGGCTTTGGCAAGTTTTAGCGGTCGCCGAGCGTCGACGACGTGCTGATTTGACACGGCACTTCAAAGGAGAGCAATTAAAAGAGCAATTAAAGAGCACGAGGAGGAGGAAAAGGGAAGCGCCGGCGAGCTGAGGGTGCCGAGCCGCAGTAGGGACGGCCGGCCAAATACTTCCTCCCTCCCAACGTGTGAGCAAATTCTGTGTCAGCAAGCCGCATGGTTCACACGTGGAGGCGGCGCATGCTGACCGCAGGAGGCGAGCAGGTCAATAGGGATCAATGGCGACTGGATGAAACTGCACAGCCCAGCAAAGGGTCTGGCCGGGGCCTGGACGCGCGGGCTGCGGGCGGGGCGCGATTTCCAGCAGACGGGTTCAGCGCGCGTTGCCCTGAAACTCCAGCGCAGGTTGCATGGACTGTATGGACTGTAGTATATTTTGATGTCTACATGCGTTCAATTGTCTCCACCCCCGCCGTTCGCAACCACATAGCGGGGGTTGTCACGCAGTATGGAGACTGGCAAGGCCTTATTCCTTGTCTACCAGGTAGCTAGGCACGTCAAGTAAAAAGTAATCAATGAATGATGAGAGACACACGCTGTCTACAGGGCATAATAACAAGTAGCAAACGGAAAAGAAACATGAGAACATTGAATGCTCCTGGACACATAAAGGAAGCATTGCATTTTTCACCCCTGCCTCACGACTCCTCAACGGTAACGTACGCCGTGGCGCCCGGCGTGTGGATGTCGTAAATCTCCTTTCTGAAGTTGGTCACCAGCTGCTCCACCGTGCACGTCTCGTACTTGGGAGCCTCTCCGGCCTTGAGCACCTGCGGGAGACACTCGATGACCTGGTCCAGCCAGCCGGCCATGAAGTACGCCGCACTGTAGCGGAACTTGTCTGTGGGCAGAAGGACTCGGTGCTCGGCGGCGAGGTATGTGTCGTTGGTCCAGCGAGCTGCCAAGGCTGATTAGTTCATGTCCTGCAAGCAGACACACTGTGTCTCAGCTCAGTGCAACGCGGGCGAAACTCTTACCAAACATGTTGCCCAGGTTGATGACGAAAGCATCGGGGATGGGCTCAATAGTCTCGAATTGGCCAGTCTTCTCGTTCTTGACCTGCAGTCCACCAACTACAAAATGATTAGCTGACTAGCCACACGAGCTTCAAAGCATTCCAGCAACAAGACACTTACTGCCGTCCTGGTACAGAATGGTGACAGCAGATGTATCTGCATGGGCCTCTAGGCCTACCACGTCGTCGCCTTCTTCGGGCAGAGTGGGGTGGTATCGATGGAACCGACATAGAACAGCACCTAAAGACACATGTGAGCTGAGTATGCTAAATCAGAGAGACCAATCTGCACACCTTCTGGCTGCTTGGCGAAATCGTCAAAGTATGTCTCCTCCAATCCCAGGCCCAGCGCAATGAGTCGCAGCAAGATAACAGCCAGGTTCTCCATGGCAGCAAAATACTCTTCCATTGTTTGTCTAAATCCAGGAGCATCTTCCTCCTTTAGCCAGAGGTTGCCTTCCACAATGGGTCGGTTTCTGCCGGGCATGTGGCGGCCCATGAAGAAGCCCTCTTTAGCCAATGACGAGAGTGATTCTCGGAGCTCGGGAGACTGGTAGCCTCGCATCTTGCCGTGAATCTTTCTCTTGGTCTCGTCAGGCAGGGCAAAGAATTCGGCTGTCTGCTTGATCATGCCGTCAATCTGGGACTGAGGGATGCCATGGCCGACAAGCTGGAAGAAGCCAGATGTGCGAAAGGCACGGTCAATCTCTGAGGTGATTTTGGGGATTTGGCTCTTGTCGCCTGCAAGGTAGCCAGAGATATCAATGATGGGGGCAATAGAAGTCATCTTGGAGTTTGGAGCTGAATACACGCAATACAATGCTCAAGATTGTTACTTTGGTGAGGTGAAGGAGAACGGAGAGGAATGGGGGAGAGATGCTTAGAGCAACGTAAAGGCACGTCAGAAGCAGCTCGTGCAGAATTGATATATGCCCAGTAACTTCATGTACTTGTCTCTTACACGTACCTGCGGCTGACAGCCACCAAACATACCTAGCTGAAGTTCTTGCAATCGAACCCACATCCTCTGAGCCTGCCCTCCAACTGTCAGCAGGTGTATACGTAGTCTTTTCAGGGTTCAGTGCTGTTGATTGGAGACTATTTGCCAAGCCAGTGGTCTGAGTAAGATTCAACAAAACAAACTAGTACCTAATCAATATTTCATTAATCTCACCCCCTCCGCTTGTTTGAGTAAAGAGTTCCAACAATAAATATATCGCCGCCCGATAGCATGGGGTTTTCAGAGGCTGCTGACATTCGCAGCGGGGGTGAGTAGCCGGGTTTCCCAGAGTAAGCCAGATTTGGTGGGCTAACTTTATCGAGAGCCAGGCTGCGGAAGGAAGAGAATCCTTGCTATGGGGTACATTCCTTGTCAGTCTGTTGCTTGGGTTCGGAGAGACTGAAAGTCCTAGCGAACAGCTGGAGTGGCGGAGCTGGAACACAGTTAACCAACCTGGCATGAGAACCGATGTTTAGGAAGATGTCCTCTGGATCGGGGACCCATCGGTTATGCAAGTTTAATATCCTTGTTAATTATGAATAAAAAGAGCATTAATTTAAGTTATTAAAGACCTATATTAAATACAGTTAAACCATAAAGTACATATGTATTTTCTAAAAAATGAAAAATCCACAAGTTGAAATAATAATTTTCATTTTTAAATTTTATCATATATTATAACATGCTTGTTTACTAAATAGTAAATATATTTTTAGACTACTGTAGCCAGACGGCGTTTCCTTTTTCGCTGAAGAGCTCAAGGGGGTGTCTCTAGTTACATTTAATCCAGACTCTACAATCAGCTGGACTTTTGATAACCATTACCGAGCCAGGGCAGAACCATATTCGTGTCAGAAAACCATGACCAGAGATATTTTCGGATATTGGCCCGTCTATATCGCTTTCTGATTAAAAACCTCCCACGACCTCGTAGGTGGTATTATGATAAGAAAGAGATGCACAGATTTGTTCTGGGAGTTCTTCTGACGTAGCATATGGACGGGGCATGTACATGCAAGTCAGCTCAAATAAAAAGGAGATCTGATGCAACGATATATATCCCAAGTTTCATCCAGCTGCTCCAATTTTATCTATTCATAATGAAACGGAATGGCATGCCTGAATCTAGATAATTGCCAAATCGGGGAATGTGGAAGCGAATTGCAGGTGCATTTGCTGACTGCTATTCGAGGATGGAACTCGCATTTGTCTAAAACTCCACTACCATAAATTCTCACTCACAAACACCATTGACCTTCTGGATACTGGACAGAAAAGATCAAAGTTTTTGACAGATGAAATAAACAGCGAGAATAGTAGCATCAGACTTTCTTTAACACGACACAGAATTTCCTGTTTAGGATACTCCGTTGATTCTCGTAGAACGCAGGGCGTGCTCGTATGGCCGCTCATGACCCCCACCTCGTATAACGGCTGCGGCCTCACTTCATCCAGCTCTCCATGAGCTTTTTATACGACTCACGCCGATTCATACAAGTAAATTCATCAAAAGAAGAAGAAGAAGAAACAACAACTCCATCATGGCTGTAGAAAACACCGACCAAGTCCACCAAGACGCCACCCTCGTCTACAACTACCACCGCATGAACATGCCCCTCCACCCCGCCGACGCCATCTTCTGCCTCTGCAGCCTTGACACGCGCATCGCCGCCCACGCGGCGCAGCTCTACCTGGACGGCCTGGCACCGTATATCATCTACTCTGGCGATTCAGGCGCCCTGACAAAGGGCCTCTTCAACGAGCCCGAGGCCGTGGTCTTCGCCGCCATTGCCCGCGAGATGGGCGTCCCCGAAGACAAGATCATTGTGGAGCCTCGTGCCAAGAACACGGGCGAGAATGTGCGCTTTACGTATGCCCTCTTGATGGAAAGGGGGCTGGATTTCAAGAATTTGGTGCTGGTGCAGAAACCGTACATGGAGAGGAGGACGTATGCCACGTTTAGGAAGCAGTGGCCGGATGAGACGACGCTCTTTACGGTTTCGTCTCCGAAGCTGAGCTTTGATGAGTACCCTGATGCGAGCAATACGAGGGAACTCGTAACGAGCATCATGGTTGGGGATCTGGTTCGAATTCGTGAGTATCCTGCGCGGGGATTTCAGATTGAGCAGGAGATTCCGGAGGAGGTTTGGGAGGCTGGGCAGAGACTTGTGAAGGCGGGTTTTGATAAGCATCTGCCATGAAGCATTTAGATTGGTGAACATAAAGCTATCTATAAAGTATATAAGAGCAATTCTTCACAGAAGGGATCACTTGGGCTTTAATATTAGATGAAATGGTATCAACGGAATTGACTGGATGAGCTGGCCTCATACGACCCTCTTGTTGTCGTCTTCACTCCTTCTCTAGGTCTTCTACTGCTTTTTCTGACGCCGTCTTCAAGAATCCTCGGAAACTCTCCAAGGCCACCTCATCATGTCCCTCCAACCATCGTGCTTCGACCGAAACGTGGTCCCTAGCTACTCGGACGGCGACTTTGAAGCCAAACTGGCAAACCTGCTCCTCGGGCGATAGTTTCTCTTTACTCCCTCCACCGTCCGCCTTCTCGCCCAACTGCATCTCCGCTTCTCTCTTCTTCTGTCGTCGCCAAGGTCGGCTCCACACCTTGTCCACAGCTCTTCCAACGCCTTCGAGCTTCTCTTTGTTCCAATTCCAGGATATAAGCTCCAGCGCCGCAATGGCATTGCTCAAGTTCTCTGCAAAGCCGCCGATATTTCCTCTCAGGGGCATCCTAAACGCGGTGGTCTCCGCCATAGCCGGCAAGATATTCTTCGACAGCGCAGCTTTCGTTCCTCTCGCGACGCTCTGCGCTGGCCGTAAAGGTTGAAAGCTCCACGCAATCGCCCATCGCCTCGTCTTGTTGCCCTGGGTGAACTCTGTGACGGCATAGTTGTCTATTTTGTGCTCCCACAGCTTATCGATAATCTTTGTGAGACTAGACAGAAATCCGACCATGGCGGTATACCACTGGATGCGCCCCCGGAGGACGAGTGACTCTTCAAAGATGCGGCTGATGAAGCCAACTTCCCCGCCTTCGGTTACCATTTCTACCTCGGCGCCGGTGCAGGCGGTAAACGGCGGGCGTGACTTTCCTGCTGCACTACCTAACATGGCTTCTACAGATTCATAGAAGGGAGGATTTGTCATTGTGAAGTCGATGGATTCCATCTTGAGATCATCGAGCGGAATGAGCGCATCGTCGGGTTTTCGGCCGATAACCCGAACCCGACTTTCGAGGTCGTTGATCTTGACATTTTTTTTTGCGCATTCCAAGCTTTTTGCATCGATATCTGTTCACAGTTTTAATACAACATGCAACCGAATCTAGGGATGAATTCGAGTCAGGCAAACTCACCAGTTGCAATAAATGACCATTCGCGCTGCGCACATCCAAGCAACGGGTAGATGCAGCTCGCACCCGTGCCGATGTCTAATCCAACCGCTTTCCGGCCAGGCTCATCATATGATGTTGTATCTAGCAAATCCTTGAGCCATAGGATATAATTATGTCTGTTCGTAACCTTTTCACTCATCTCCGTTAGAGCGTTCTCACACATTGACGCTCAAAGAAGGCTCGTCTAACTTACCGGAGGGCACAATCGATCCTCTGGTAACTCAATGTGAAGGTCAAAATCGACCTTGAGTAGCGTTTTGGTCAGCTGCATGACGGCTTTAGGGTCGCTGAAGTTGAGGTCACGTCCACGACCTTTGATGCTGATCTTCACGTTAGCATCGGCATTATTACAAAACAATGGAGCACCATGAGACGCGAAGACGAACAAAGCTGCAAATTCCGGATCATTGAGCGCCATCGCTCGAAAGTCAGGGGCCTTTGTGTACAAGTTGCGGAAATAGGCATCTTTGGGTCCTCTGGCTAGATCTTTGTGAGATCCAGCCCTGGCTCCCGCGTGAGGGCGCTGCTGAACTCGATCCGAAGCATTCTCAGCCATTTTCGTTGATGGGGGAAAGATAAAACTGGCATTCAGCTAGAATTTACTGTCTCAATTGTGGTGTAAATAAGTAAATTATGATAAAGTATCTATTAGTTTGAAGTATAGTAAAGTAGTATTGAAGTTGCAAAGGCTGAAACATATTAAAACAGCAGCCCAAAGCTGAGCTGCGAGTTGTGCAAAAGCTTCGTTACAATCATGCACCTTTAGTAGGATATGTTCGTCATCATCGATTCTCAAACTCAAAGTCCATTCGCGCATTCCAGAGTCGCCCATTAATCGAAAAGCGGCAAACTCTACTTTTTACCATAAAAGCACTCTCCACCTCCAGCCTTCTAGAACTTTGAGGTCCTTCTCATCGACCTCTTGGCTGGTGTACTCGAGCCGCTGGGACAATTTCTTGAGGCGCTTCTGCACTGTCTTGGCCACCCGCAATGTGACTTCGTTCTGGAACACGTACATGACCGAAAAGACAAAGAAGGCGATGCTGGCGAGGCGGTGATGGCCCAGGACGGAATCCTTGATGCGCTGGAGAAGGCCCTTTGATTTGCGGAATGCGTACTCGGTGTTGTTGGACGAAGCCAGCGACTCGTGATCCGAGCCTCGGCGAAACAGCTTGCGCACAATCGGGATAAAAGTCGCCCTGTTTGGTGTAAGCTTTAATCAAGCCCGCAAAAGGAGAGGGTATGTATGAAAATCAGCGGCGACTTACAGAAACCCTCCAAACAGCCATCGTCGCCACCGGTGATTCTTCGCATTCTTGACCATCCGTCGGACCTCGTTCTGAAGCGTCCGCACCTCACCTATCAAGATGCCTGTCTGGCTGCGGATTTGCCACTCTAGATCAACCTGCGATGCGTAGTCGTAACCGCGCCGCTGGCTCTGGAGGTACATGAGGTGTCTAAGGTTGCGCTGGCAGCTGGACTTGACATCTTTCATATCGAGCTGAGGGATCACGGGATTGTACGGAGATTGGAGCTGCTGCATCGGCGACTGGAGTTGCTGCATCGGCCTCTGGGCCGGGTACTCATACGGCCTCGGGTGGAAGTCAGTGGCCTTGGGATAATCGTTGGGCTTGGAGTAGTCGCTGGGCTTTGGAGGAAAGTCGCCGGCCTGGGGGAAGTCGGCGCCGCGCGGAATCGATGTCGTTCGAGGCATGTCGTCCATGCTCACCGAGCGGTCGGGCAGCTGCTGGTCCATCGCCGGCCGCAGAGGCAGCGCCGGTATTGAAGA
The DNA here is from genome assembly GCF_020647865.1 of Trichoderma asperellum. NCBI lineage: Eukaryota > Fungi > Ascomycota > Sordariomycetes > Hypocreales > Hypocreaceae > Trichoderma > Trichoderma asperellum. The sequence goes on along the minus strand of NC_089415.1, from coordinate 6,585,432 downwards.
TGGCGGCGGCGCAGTTGAGGTGGGAAAGGCTCTATTGGGACTGGGTGAATCAATCGGCTGCGGAGACAGCGCCTTCAACGGCGGCGCATGCGGATCCATATCTGCACCTTCTATGTCACGCGAAAACGGGATGAGATGAGAGGTATCACGGCTTGGAAGGATTTGGGAGACTCGTTGACGGTGCTTGGGGGCCTTGTGAGCGCTGCCAAATTGGAGGTGGCTGGTAAGCTTCACATAAAGGACCTGCGCGTTTGCATCATTTATCCCACAGCCCGGCTGGCAGCAAGAAGCTGAAGGCGGTTAAAAGTGGGGGATTGGCCTCATGCTGCATATTGCGCCGTCGATATGCAATGCATCGAAGCTATCGAAGCAGCTGGTGAGGAATAACAGGGATCTTCGTATGCGTATAGACGGAGTATGACCCAGAATGGCACACAGCTCTGCTTTAGTGGCGGAGAGGGGTTTGATCGACAGAGTCTCCCAAGATTGGTTGACGTCTGTAGCTTGCGATGCTATGTTGCTCCTTGAATCTATACATGGGTCTTCTTTCTCCCCCAAGCTTTCGACATACTTTTCAGATTTCTCGTTCATTCCATTCCATCATACAAGACCTAGATAAATGAATATGAATACCCAAACAAGACCCATTGCTCTAACATGGCCCACATATGGGTGCTTCACCGACATCTTGTAATTCGTCTCCTTTACTTTTCCCAAGGCTCTCCTTATGGTCCGTGCAGGAGGTCATAAAAGTCTGCCCCTTAACATTACATTTTACCATCATCATTGGCATCCAAGCCCATAAGGTGTTCAGATACCTTTTGAAGCACCTTGGGCATAGCCATGATAGCTAGGAGACTAGCGTCAATACTAATCACCGCCTAGCAATCAGAAGTGCGCAGTAGCACGTAGCACAGCCTAGCGATGGGAGGCCTACGATGACATGTTTTTTTTTTTTTTTAATTAATATAGGGAAAAAAAGAAAGAAAGAAAGAAAGAATACTACACGAGGATAGTATGCTTTATGTGTTGAACGTATGGGCGGATTATCTCTGTAGAGAAAAGGAGAGCGATTACAACAATCTACATGTATGTAGCTCTAGCTAGAAATAGTCTTTCCCGAAATGGGTATCCATCTTCGTTTGGCATCCGTATATTAAACGTCATCTTTGGACACATATATGGCGTATGAGCATTTCTATAATCAGTTCTAGCTCAAGCAGCATAATAGACCACTCAACACCATTGCAGCATATCAGTTTTCAAGGATAAATGAGAGTGCCTGTGTTTGATCAAAAATACGAATCCTTGTTCTCAGCTCGGCCAGATGCGGGACTTGCCCCGCTTGACGACGAGCGATCACAACTAGTTCTCGGCCTACCGTAGTGCTGGATACATCAGCCACTTTAGCCGAGTTTAAAGGAATACATCTCAAGTCTCACAGCAAGGCTGCCGCCTGTCAAAGTCATGACTGCTATAGTATAGTGGGTATATGCGGCATGCTATCTCGTCTTGAGTTTAGGACACGTAACAACTGATACTTTGGGCAGTAGTAGTAGAGTCATAAATGGTAGATACGTAACCTGTGTAGTCTGAGCATACATGCATGTATGCGTGTAACTAACATACAATTTAGCACAGGCACCAGCCCCGCGTTTGCCTGAAGCTGCAGCCTATCGGTGCCTGGGCCTATTGGCGTTGATCTATTGGCTTGCCAGTGAAAACACATTATATATCGTCCACGAAGGATTTCTTGGCGAGGCTTCTGCTTGCAGATAAAAGGGCCTAACGTCCTACTTTCAATTGCGCTTCATCAGTTTTGTTCATATAGGAAAACAACCATCATCACAATAATCGCATTGCAATTGACGTTTCAGTTGGAAAATTCTAGCTGCTAGATTGCTCATTTCAAGACTCTGCTCATCAAATAGCCCCAAATCGACTCCCATTTGGCTGCGAGTCAAAATTTAACAATGGCAATCTCGACTACCTTTAGCGAAGAGGATTCTATCCACAAGGTTGAGTATCTAGCCAGCGATATCAATACTTCTTCGGTGACTCTCTTTCCCTCCAGAGCTCAAGTACGCCGAGAGATCAAGGCTGTTCAGCTCAAGGTAAACCCCATAATTCATAGCCTTCACCAGAATCTCAATTAACTAACAAATTTATAGCATGGCACAAACCAGATAACAATTGTTGGACTCAGTCAAACGCTTGACCCAGACTCAATCAGAGTTGAGAGCAATGGCAGTGCCACTGTCACCAACTTAGAAGTCGAAGAGGTACCCAACCGTCAACTATTCGACGAAGTGTACCCTCAAATTGAATCGGAATCTGAATCTGAATCGGACGACAATGAAGAGTCCGATGACGAAGTGAAACCAGAAAGCTCTCATTTAACAGCCGCCCAGCATGCGCTCTATCAACTCAAGGATAAACTGGACATGGCCCGCGATGGCGTCTGCAATGCGGAGAGGCGGCTCGAGATTTTGGAAGACATTAGCAAACTCGGCAACCGCAAGGCCCCCGATTTTATCCAAATTACCCTCGACCACTACAAGGAGCAGCGCGCAAAGGCCTGTCAAGACATGGTTGAAAACAGAAAGCTGGTAACAGAACTCACCAAGGACGTTGCAAAGGCCGAAAAGAAGGTCAATAAGCTACAGAGTGAAGAAGATAAGAAGAACGAAAAGAAGAACAAGGCCAAAGCCAAGGCTAAGAAAGAGAAGGAAAAGAAGAAGGCACTGAAAGACAGAGTCAAGGGCGAAGCCAGACGAGAAAGAGCGCGTCTGCGTAGAGAACAGGAGAGATTCTGGCCCCTCAAAGTCTACAGCGTGTGCATCACGTTGGAGGTTGCGGCCTTTACACCTGCGTCTTCACGCCGAGGCTCTACGGCTAGCGATATTGACATCTCAGTGGTTTCAGCTGCCGACGTTCATGATGACGTTGAAAAGACTGCTTCTGTTGAGAGCGACTTGGTCTTTTCGTATGTCACTTCATCGGCCTATTGGGTGCCAAACTACGACCTTCAGCTCTCGACGACCAATGCATCTGCATCACTATTCTTTGATGCCATGCTCACCAACCAAACCAGCGAGACGTGGAAGAACTGCAAAATCACGCTCTCCACCTCTCAGGCGACCTTCTCTGCGCTTGATGACAAGATTCCCACTCTCCAGCCGTGGCGCATCGGCATCACCTCTGGATACGTCGGTCGCCGTGATGACGACAGAATCACCTGGAGCAGGGAAGAAATGGTAGCTACGCATCGGGCTAAGAATCAGGCCAAGAATCAGGCCGTTATGCTGCAAGCTGAAAATTCCGCCTTCAACAGCACAAAAATGAAGACAAAGAAGATAACCAGCAATATTGCAAACTCTTTCCAACAATCAGCCTTTGCTAGCTATGCTGTTCCTCCTCCTCCTCCAACGGCGCCAGTAGTAACTCAACGAGCTTCATCTCTCTTTGGAGGCCAAAGCACAGGTTTTGGCAACACTTCTGGTGCAGCAGTGACAAGCGGAGGTTTATTCGGTTCCGTCACGCCTGCAGCACCAGCTGGAGGTCAGTTCGGTAGTCGCGCAGCCGAGAGGGAAGCAATCGTCGAACCAGAATCCGTCCAAGAGGCAGAGGTTGAGAAGCCTTCCAACGATGAAGACGCCATCTATGATGCCTCCCTCATGGAAGAGACGGGCCTTACAACCACCTATGACCTTCCCGGTCTCAAGACCCTCGCTCCCAAATACAACGGCTCCAAGCAGCGCGTGGCCCGCATCCCCTTCTCCAACGTCGTCTTCAGCCACACCGTTGTTGCCAAGTACAAGGCTGTAGCGTATCTCAACGCCAAGCTGAAGAACAGCAGCAAAGTCGCTCTCCTCAAGGGCAACGCGAGCCTCACCCTCGACGGCACCTTCATGGGCAAGACATCGCTGCCTCGCTGCAGCTCCGGAGAGTCCTTCAACCTCAGCCTCGGCATCGACCCTGCCATCAAGGTCACGTATGCCAAGCCCGAGGTGCACCGCACATCATCCGGCCTGTTCAGCAAGGAAGACAGCGCCGTGTACATACGCACGATAACGCTTCACAACACGCGTGCCGTGGGAGGCCGGGCTGTCGACTTGCTCGTGCAGGATCAGGTGCCCGTCTCGGAGGATGAGCGGCTGCGCGTGGAACTCTTGTACCCGCGTGGATTGGTCGTTGACAATCACAACGGGGTTGTTACTGGCGCGGCTGACAAGGAGGGCCAGAGCAAGGACGACGGTAATTGGGGTAAGGCTATTGCGAAGCTCAAGAAGGAGGGCCGGCTGAGCTGGGATGTGAGCTTGAATGCCGGAAAGGCGGCTAAGCTTACGCTGGAGTATTCTGTTTCTATGCCTGGTGGACATTCTGCCTATGAGGTTATGTGAGGGATTGAGGATGTTTCTTAGCTTGGTTATGTATATTAGGGATGGCAAATTCTGTAGTGGCAGTGTCTTTGACGAAGCTGGCCTATCTAAGATTGTTTATGAGCGGGTTGGGCATTATATGCGCATAAGACGACTGTTGTAAAAAAAAAAAAAAAAGAAAGAAAAAAAAAATTAATAGGGAAATTAATAGCTATAAGCACACAATTAGATTATTACTCACATCATTTTATTAGTTTTCTATTCATTCTACTCATTCTGTTCTACTTTAGTACATTTAGATAGATATACCGTCTTATTTGAGTAGCATCATCAATTCAGCTTTATGGTATACGCATCCTCACCATCCTTTATACGTATTGCCGTCCAGGCTCTGGACTCTAAGTGTCTTATGCATACACAAGACCCTTCCCAGTTCTAGGCTTCAAATAGCTACTTCATGTGAAGCACGCTTGTCAACCCAAGGACCTTCGCCGATTTCGGGATGATTCATCGCGTATTTACAAGTAAGCTTAAACCCTGCGGGTTAGGGCCTATCGACGCTGGGCGCGGAGGCTGCAGTGTTGCTACCGCTGCTGCCAAAAAGGTGCCCGTCACCGGCACATCTATCATGCATAAAAAGAGCTGAATCTGGCTTTAGTTAGATAGGCGAAACTCTTCTCAATGCTTTGGGGAGTAGTGCTAGACAGCTAATCCATGCATAGACTGCTGCGTTGCGTTGCAGCGCTTCGTGCTTTGTACTTTGCATACAAATGCTACCTGACGGATCATCTCACCTCCAGGTGGAGAGTGCCGAGCGCCGGAATAAATTAAAAAACCACGTGATTGTCATTTCCCCGGAGCCGGGCAGCTCCAAATTTCGTCCCCATCGTCTGCCGAGAGTAAGCCCTTTTGGCTCGCCTCGGATTTTTCATCACATTCTTTTCTCCCCGTAGCACCAATAATTTGTCTCCACCTCGGGCCTTGGTCAGATGCCGCTAGCCGTTGAGCGAGGAGAGCATCGGCCGTTCCGTCGGGTCGTGCCAGAAGCAGAAGCAGAAGCGGCAGAAGTCGACGTTACTGCTCTAGAGACAGGAGATGCATCTAGACAATGCTCTTAATAGCGGTCGACGGCGTGTATTAACCGCCACGACAATATCGTCAATGCTAGCTCAACTTCTCGGTTCGCAACACGTGGTCCCGGAGCGAGTGGCATCAGTCGCGCGGCAGCTTAAAATGGCTCAACTGGCTTTGTCCCCGTCGGGGGATGGAGGCTGCATTCTATCTTAGGTCGTACAGTACCTATTCTGACCACTCTGCAGAGCCTAGTGACATTGCGAAAGACTCCATCGAAAAAAAGGGGGCTTTGGTCATTTCACGCAAGGTAGCACACCGGTAGGGACCGGAAGATGCGGAGCTTACCTAGGAGACGCGCTTGCGAACGTCTGGATCTCAGATCTGCCAGCCGCTGATAGCGGGCTCGACACGTCGCGGCCCGAATCGCGCGCTGCCATGCTCTTTCTCGCAGCATTTTTCTGGGCTTTACTCCGTATTTCGAGAATGCGAGAAGAACGAGAAGAGATGATACTGGTTCGTCTCTACGCAGCGTCACAGTTGCAATGGCGATCAGACGAGGGACGTCTGAAGGGCACATGTCAACAGCATGCCAACCATTACTTGCGTGGTACGATCCCCCGGTCATCTCCTCAAGAATGATCTGACGTGGTGCGAGGATCGAATGGGCTCGCGAGTGTATAGGCACTTGGCTAGGTAATCTAAAATACAGAGGTGAAATTAAATGACTTTGCTGGCTGCATGATGCTAACCACAAACTGCAGCGGGGAGACCAAGCGCCGCTGGTGAAATTTGACTTGCCTCGCAATGACTCTCCTCGATACGACGGTATCCGCCACAGAGCTGCGAGTGGTCGCGGGAAAAAGCATAACAAACAAGATACAGTAAAAATTAATAATGCATACAAGGTCGTCTGGAGCGCAAGCGGCCAGGCCTTTGGGGGTCCAGTCAGCCAGCAGCACGAACTTCCATCGGTGAGGACTAGCATGTAACAATGGCGGTACGGAGTAGAGTAGCATCATCTAGGGACTCCACGAACAGCCACGAGCTCGGCGTCATTGGATGCGTTAGCGCCCAGACAAATATGGGAACGGAACTCTTGTTCATGAATCAAAGACGCCGAATCATCGCCATGCACGTTGGTCGAAGGCGGGACTCAAACACGGACTAGAAATTGGACAAATATCGGAGTATACGGAGGGCCCACCGCGCGCGTCGTAGGATTCATTTTTTTCGGATTTTACTTGCACTGTCGAACTGCACCTATGTAACCTTGCCTTGGGATTCGCAGGGCAGACAGGGGCAGACCTGGCCAACCCCAGAGAGCCGGAACATCTTGTCTGATGCGGACGGAGATACAGTGAGCGCGCAGTGGGCAAAGCCGACGCCGATTTGCGTGCATACAGTATATACATACAACTGCGGCCAACCACAACCAAAACGCAGCGCAGCGATCGGCGGTTTTGCGCCTCTCTCCAGGCCATCCATGTGCAGCAGATCTGTTGGCGCTGCACGTTGGTATTTCTTGCCTCTACGGAATGGTTTGAGGAGAGCCACGCGGGGGGCGTTGATCAGCGGCCCTGCGTCGCATGCCTAGGCTGCTCTCCCCGATGACTGCGGGACTGACGATGCCTCTGGCGCCTATCTGGCTACAGTGCTCGTTAGGGACGCCAAGGGTGATTCACCTTCACTGGCAACATCCGTCCGGCTGCGGACACGATCTGAATAATGAGGGCCCACCCCACCGACCGTGCGACTCTGCCTCTTGCGCCCGCTCTCTGGCTGGCCGCCTCCTTTTCCATCCGCGGCCAGTGAGAATGCCAGAAGCTATAAACTTTGATCATCCTGCTTGGTCTCTATTTTGCTGTACTCGTACAGATATACGGATATACGGATACGGCCTCCAAAGGCGAGGACAGAGCAAAGCCCAAGTTATTTCTTGGTTTCCGTGCCGGACGCCTCAATCTGGCTGAGAGGCCGGGTCGGCAGGGCCACTACAGTCATCCACCTGCACATTCCGTACTAGCCGGCACAGGCCGTGCTCCGAGCACACTTGGACCTCCGCAGAGAGAGTGGATTGGGCGTTTAGATTGGCTGTGCACAGCTCTGCTTCTGGATACCATTCAGTTGCTTGCATTAGACCAAGCGAGATACTCCGTAGCCGATTGTGCGTGTACGTACAGTAGCCGCAGGATGAGGCTCTCGAAGGAGGACAGCATCGGCCCCACAAGGTGCCGCTGCTGGCTTCTTCCTTCATCCAAAGCGTTAAAAAATGCGCCATTGATGTGTGCCGCCCGCCGAAGCTGCGCTGCCGGCGCTGAGGAAACCATTGAAGCTACACGAAATCCAAATACCTACTAAGGTTTCTAGGTACTCAGTTACCTCCCGTCGATAATGTCTTTTAAGAGTGTTAGCACAAAGATACCACTACTGTTGCCGTGGCACTGAGACCGCGTGCGTACATGATCGAACGTGTAATGTCGCAAAATCACCAGATCTAGCGTTGCAATTTCAGCAGACAGCCGCCTGTGTCGACCACTTCGCTTGGGGTAAGTCGGACGATGGAGCTCTCTCGGTTCCGGCGCGGCTGTACGGAGTGCTACCTTGGGCACCACGCGCCGCGTCAGTCAGCCCATCATCTCAGTGCGAGAAAAAAAAAAGGGATTGGCCGCTTTCTCAGCAGCAGCCCTTCGTGATAGGCTGTGCCCCGGATCCAAGTGGGCTCCCGCCTTGGCCTGGTTTTGGGAGGGGAAGGCAGCCGGCGGTTGCGAAATGAAGTGCTCTGGATGGCCGTCAGAGAGATGGGGTGGGAAAGGGGGGCGAAAGCCTCGCCTCTCACTCGCAGGCTTTGATGCGGCGCATGCCGCCGGACGCGAGCGGATGCCGCAGCCAGTTCGCTCGTTGACTTTGGGGCCAATCCAACTGGCTGCTGTTAGGCTGGCGGGCTTGGCACTCATCTGCCATCGGCTCCAAGCCTCCAGCCAGGTGCCCCGAGGCCCTCACTGACCTACAGAGGTACACAGGCATCTCGAGAAGATCAATGGTTCAGGAGACTCGTTGCGGCGACGTGCGGCGTCGTGCAGACAAGCAGTATATGTAATTCATAGATACAAGCGAGATACACGCAGGATACACGCAGGATACAAGTGGCCAACTAGCCGCGTTGCTTGCCACCAGCCGGCTCTGACGACTATCGCCCCGGAATACGGACATGCTCGACTTTAGCAGCGCTAGTTTGGAGTAGAGCCAAGTACACTGGCTGTATCGGGAGACCGCCTCCACGGCAGGTAAACCCCCGATCTGGTCGGCCCTGTCCAAGGCTGCGTCATAGTGGGATGGGGTGCATGCCTGGTTGAGTTGCTGCTAATTCCCAGGCGCTTCGACGGTGCTTGTACTCTCGTACTTGACACAGGTGACAGCAGCAGCGGGCAGTTGCCTTTTCCCACACCTCCAAAAAAAGAGCGCAGCGCAGGTCATGTCTGTGGGGCCAACGCCGAGAGGGAACCAGGTCGTCGTGAAAGGAGAGCGACGGGAGGCCACATTCCGGGCGAGCCTTTGACGCACCGTATGATGAGCACTCACATCTAGATTCTACTCGAGCTCGCATGCTTTGGGGCCCTCTTGCTGTCAAGCAAACCTTCTCAACAAAGTGGCCCGCTGCTCTTCTCCCTTATTTACTACCTAGAGATACGCGTAGGTGCCTTAGTAGCTGAGGGTACCAGCAGGTTCCGTCGGTCGGGACTCGCACTACTCGCAGGTGCAGTTGTCCACTTCTGGACGCGTCCACTGAAGGCTCACTGAAAAAACTCGGCTGTCCAGCTCCCTGTGGGTGGGGCCGGACAAGGCCTCAAGCCGATCCGCCCGTGGGGCTTCCCACGCTGTGGCCGGGACACACACTTTGCGCTCTGGCGACACCCCCCGCCTTTCATCCCCCAAAGACGCTCGCGCCCGTCTCCTGTTCCATCTCTTCCTCCTTCACCCGTCGCCAGACTCACCTCTTCCTCTTGCAAATCCCCTTTGCTCCAACCCGCCATCCGCCTCCGTCACCGCCGGCTTCTGCGTCTCCTTCTGCCATCGCCGCTCTGCTTGTTTCTCTGCTCGCCCCAGGAGCTGCAGCGAGACTGCTCGAGTCGATTGCGCGTGCACCGCCCTCGTCCCGGGCCTACGGTGTCGCGACCTCCGGCCATTTTCTCTCCTCCCGTCACCATCACGACGCAGAACCCGCCGCCGAACGCAGCGGAGTAACGAGCGCCTGCGACGAATCACGCGCCTTTTCCCACTATCCTCCTCTCTCTCTTTTTTTTCTCCCTTTCTGGTCCCCTCTAATTTCCCTGCCACACTTGTCGCCTCGCCCACAATGTCCTCCGGCGTGGTGCGATCCACTGCCCTCAGAGCCGGCGGCGCCTGTGTGCGCTGCCGCAAGGGCAAGACCAAGTGCGTGTACGAGAACGGCCGCGCGCCCTGCAAGAACTGCGCAAAAGGCATGCACGAATGCTATCTGCCTTCGGAGAGCATGGCCCATCACCACGGCCAGAGCCCAGCTCGCCATACCGCAGCGCATCGCCCAGCGCGCGACGCTTTGCCGGCGTCCGGGCCCGGTGCCTCTGACGCCAGACAGCCCGTTGTGGGCTCAGGCGGAGCCAGACACGTACAGGCCACCTCCGAAAAGTGAGTGCTTTTGTTTCCTTACTCGCGCCCACCCCCTCCCTCTTTTTTTCTTGCTGCGCCATTGTGTGTGTTTGCCGCCATCCTCAGCAACATCGTCCACTTGGGCTCTTTTTTTATATTTTTTTTATTGAATTAATTCATTTCCGTTGTTGCCTTGCTTGTCTGACTGCTACGTGTGTTTGCAGCCATGCAGGTCTCGGGAGCATCCCTCTGAACCTCTACATCCCTTTTGGACACAGAGGCGCAACGTCCCTGCTCTTTCCTCGGTACAGCTACCACCCTCCCCCGATTCTCGTTCCCCGAATGGCCCGGCCTCCCTTCTAGCTCGTGCACGCGCTGCTGCAACTGCGCCGAGCCATGCTGCTGCCATCTGCATGTTTCCCATCCATTCCCCCACCAGCCCATTTCCATTTGGGATGCCAGACGGCCCGTTTTTTTTTTTTTTTAATATGCTTTATTCCCTATTCTCTTTTCCTTTTTTTTTTTTTTTTTTTTTTTTTTTTTTTGCCGCCGCCGCCTTATGCGCCCCTGCGGCAGTTGTAGCCGCTGCGTGGCTGCTGAAGCCGCCGGAACCCGAGCGTAATTCGCTAACCCGAACCTACTCCAGGCTTACACCGGAACTCGTCGCCGAGTGCGAGCGTGTCGTGTCGAAGACATTCCCTGCCTGCGTGGCCTTTCACAAGCCGACGTTTATGCAACAGCTGAAAAATGCTTCGCTTGAATCCAGTCTCGTCTACGGTCTGTTGACTTGTGCTGCTCGGTGAGTTTTTCTTGTTCTACTTTTTTTTTTTTTTTGCTGCTGGCATGGTTTGGTCTGGTATGCCGCCTCAATCACCGAGGCTACATGTTTCAGCCGCTTTCGCCGAGCTCTGGTGGATCATTGGCCCCGATCAGACCCCGTGCGCAAGGCCAGACAGCCTTGTCTTGAGTGGCCTGGTCTCGAGGAACGCGCACCGGGATTGGGTATTGGGAATTGTGTCTTCCAATTGGATCTTCTTCGCATCCTTTGCCAAGTAATTTAGTTGCTGATTGATGCCTCTGCAGGAGCTCTCCGACCCTCATCCGTCGCTATGGCGGCACTCCTACCGGTGCTGCGGATACTTTTGCAGGCAAGGCCATGTCCCTGATTAACGCCAACTTGGACCAGCCCAACCTCGCCGACATCCAAGCCCTCTGCCTGGTCATCATTCACGAATGGGGCAGTCGAAATGCCGTTCGCGCCTACGTCTACCTCGGCCAAGCCACGCGGCTCTTGCAGATGTACCGGATCCTCAATAGCCACCACACATCTGACACCGCCGACCAGTTCCTCCGTGATGAGTCTTTCCGTCGCACGCTGTGGCTGACTTACATCCTCGACTGCATTCTCACCTCTACGCCCGGCCGGTATCCCGCCCTGACCATTCAAGACACTACTGACGTGGCCCTGCCCTGCTCGGACATCAACTTCGCATTTGGCAATGCCGTATACGTCAAGACTCTTCCGCAGCAGCTCGGCTTTCTCAACGGTGCTCACGAGTCACCCAACCGCCACCTGCCCAATGGCGAGATTGGCGAATTTGGCCACATTGTTATGGCCGCCACCATCTGGCGAGACGTTGTTGGCATGCTTGGCGTTGCGAGCTTTCGCGAAGAAGATTGCACAGACCTCATTGTTAGGATTGAAAGACTGCGAGGCAGCCTCCCCATGCAGTTTGTTGATAAGCCGGGCCAAATCAACCTCCATATGACGATGGGATCTGGCTATACTTTCGCCATGCTTCACTGTCTCATCCACTGCGCCATCATCTTCGTCCACCGTCGGCGTCTTTTGGAAGATACCACGTCCCCCTCGTTTAACCTAGAGACATATCGCCACACGCCTCGATGCCACGAGATTGTGGACCGCCTCTTCAGCTCGTGCCATGGCACCTTAGCTCTCCTTGCAGCGGTCGAGGCCGGCGCAGAGAAGGATCATGCAATTTGCTTGCCCATCTTCATGCTCTTCTCCGCATTCACTGCTAGTGCAACTATTGCTTTCCTCTCCCTCAAGGGGCTGACACCCCCCAACGCCGTCGAGACGGCAGCGCACATTGTCAAGGACGGTTTGCGATTTATGCACGATGGCAATGAGAACTGGCCTCTGATGAACAGCTGGCTCAGGCACCTGACTGTCATGCAACGTGTCCTCCACAATGATGCCGCTGCCGCCATGATGGCGTCTAGACACGGCTCTCACCCTCACCTTGCCCCGGTGCCGGGTATCAAGGATGAAATGTCATCAAATGGTGATACAAATCAAGATGCTATGGAGTATGACCAGCAATCCGCCGCTGGAGCTATTCCTGGCCAGCAGCATGGCTCTGCGCCTCGCTCAGTATCTGGCTCTGCTCGTGGAGACAGCGAGCCTCCTATTTCCCTTCCCAGGCGACCCGGCGTTACGACCATTAACGGGGGATCTAACAACATCTCCACCTCGGGCACCGCATCGCCTCCATCTGGCGGTGCTCCGCAAGCGAACATGCAGGTTCACGATGTCAAGCAACCGAGTCCCGAGATGATGACCAACGGTATGGTTTCGGTCCAAGACGGCCAGGCTACGAGCCAGGACATGACTGCGCCTGAGCTATGTGAAGCGTTTGAGCGCCAGCTTTTGGATCTCGATGACCTCGCTGCCTTTATGGGTGGCGGAGTTTGACTCGAATCCATCCATGACGATGCATCACAATTGGCTATTACGGACGGGGCCATGATGCTTATGACTCTTTCCGGATACGCAGCGACATAACATAGACTGGGCGGCCAAACTTCCGGACTTTCTCTTATTCTTTCTTTCTTTAGCAAGAGCGCATAAGATGGGATTTGCAAGACAAAGAAGGCTTATTATACGAAACTGCGGCATCGCTGAGACGCATACTAATGACGTGAAACGGAAGACTGAATTATTACAGACTTGACATTAATAATGGGCAGAGGGAAACTTGTACGTGTTAGGCTTATTGCTCTTTTCTTTTTCTTTTCTTTTTTTTATCCTCTTTTTGGTTTTCCGATACCCCGAGGAAGGACGGAGGGGGAGCAAAGGGGCGTTGAGGGCTTTGTAGTGATAGGGATTAAAGGCCACTTGAGTAAAATCAAATCGTCGATAGCTTTAGTCGAGTCGGACTGAAGGAGAGATTCTGCAGTACGAGTAATGAAACATCTCCAAATAATATGCTTAGCTTGCAACCTTTGCATGGTGAGATGGGCATGACTCGAAGTGATACGGGTGGCGCGTATTGCTTCGGAAATTGAACGGGAACCTAAGCAGTTGCATTGCCAACCACAACAATCTGTACTGAAACGAATTGATGACAACTGAAAATTAAGTAATTGTCTATGATCTTTCTTCTATCAGTATCTTTGATTACACAAGAAGATGATATATAGCCTCCGAATCGTCCCGACTGCCCCTTTTCCTTTCTCCGCAGTCGTCGTCACGAAGTTGTCCATCCACCCTCGTACCTTAACTTGGCATGTTGGAGAAAGCAAGGCAAATAGGTACAGTGATATCCACGTATACAGAAGGGAATGAGATTTTGGGGTTCGCTTTTGTGGGGGAATTGTGATGTGGAGTAAAGCTGGGGGAGACAAGACGGCAGTTTGTATGTATGGGTGGAGAAAATTTGGAGGCGCCAGCTTTTTTAGTGCAGAAGGGACACAACGGAAAGCGGCCGAGCTGGGCTTTTTTTTTGGAGAAGAGAGAAAAAAATGGTTCTATTGTTTTAAGTTGGTGAAAGGGCGTTGCGATTCTTTATCGTCTGTGTGTTACTGGATACCAATACTAGTTCCATAGATAGTGTGCGGAGTAAGGTAGTCTATTAGACTAATGGAGAATTACGGATAGGCATGTATGAGAAATCAAGTTGGGGTAAAAGATGCCATGCTTTGACGTGCGGAGATACAGTAGTTTCCATATATTGCAGCGATGTTACAGGGGATACGATAAAAAGTCGGATCTGAGATTTAGAGATGATGATTGAGGGTTTTATTTTTTGTGCGGAGGAGGAGGGGGGGCGTGGCATGTTTTGACATTTGACGGCTGGAGTCTGGGGAAAAAAATGGGCAATTGGAGGGTTTTTGTTGTTGGTTGAAAAGGGTGAGAATAGACAAGACTATTGAAAAGTCGGGGTGGCACTGGATCTTGCTCGGGCCATTGAATGTCATGGAGCTGACAGATGGTTTTGCGTGTAGCTGAATGGTTAGTGTTCCACGTAGAGGTAGCAGTAGGATCAGGATCCCCCAAATTGTCGATATTGATGCTGGAGGGATGGGTGTGCTGCTACTACTGCTACACCATGTACTAGCCGCCTTCTCGCGTGGTGAGAGTTGCATTTTCATGTGCATCTCTGCGAGATTTTTTGGGGGGGAGGGTTCGGTCGAAGCCGGTTGGTCTGTCAATTTGATGGGAAAGGCTGCCAGAGGTGACTAGATTTTCAGCTTGTTTTTAAAAGCATTCATTGGAAAGAATGTATTACGGGTCTTCCTATTGTTGAGTCTTATGTTGTGAGTCTGTGCTTTTCTTTATTTCTATATATACAAAAAAAAAAAAAAAAAAAAAAAAAAAAAACGAATAGCGATCTGCCCTCGCCGCGGGCTTTGATCAGCTCGAGCTCCAAGCTCTGCGGGCTACGCTATGGGGCATTCACTTTTAGCGACAACTGCATTTTTAGGATCTGGGGATTAGCGAGAAACCGTCGGTAGTATTTTGGAGGTTGGAGAGACTTCTCGGGCTTCCTCCGTCCAATTAGTCAACCTGCTAGCAGTATTTTGGCGTCGCACTTGCATGTATCGGTGAAACGTTGTGGCTTCTTCGATGGCTTCTCCGAAAACTTCTTTTCGTTCAAACTAACTGTGGGCTTATTCTGTTTCTGGTCGGTAGTTTCTTTTATTGGAGGCTCTTTTTTTTTTGGGGGGGGGGGGGGGGGGGGCGGCAGCGTTTTCATCCTTTTATGCGAGATGGCGAGGTGCGATTTCGCTGGGCGCTTAGGAAAGAATAGCCGAGTTTACCGAATTTGCCAGCCTATTAGACGACGGCATTGGCATGCTACTCAAGTAACACCGCTTCTTAGTGAGTTCGTTTAAGGTAGAAAAGAAGAAAATAAGTGCAGAGATTTCGGTGCTTGCTGCTAGCTATGGTAAAGCGTAGATGGGATAAGTGGGATTGCGGTGTCGGATTAGTGAACCGGGGTTATAACACAATTCTTTGGTCTCTCTACAGCCTTTTACCGACTTTTGTGCTCCTATGCATCTTCTCTTCTCTACTTACATATATAAACAACTACATATTATGCGACATGCCGTTTATTTGCAGGTTCTGTTTCGCCTACTCTGTCAACCGCATGCTCGGTAAGAAAGCGTGCTGCCAAACTTGGTCTTGCTCACACTTCAACACAAGAAGCACTAAACCCCCCAAAACCCTGCCCTGTGATGCCTGAATGTAAGCGGGGAAACAAACTCGACACGCCCATTGGCTCGGAGGATCTTCGTTCTCCTTGCCAAGAGCGTCGTGGCGTACAGGCCGGCATTTTTGGTGCCGAGCCCAGGTTCGTCATTCAGTTGTGCTTCTGCGACCAGCTTAGCGCAGTCTAGCTCTGCAGATCCCATGTCCGGAAGAACGAGCTGGATTGGAGTTATATCGGCGGGGAGAAATGTGGAGAAGATTGGATGAGCGGCAGCCCAGAATCTGAGGTCTACCCGTGATGGCCACCTGCGTGTGCTGCATCGCACTGCACTTATGCATGCGCGTACGAGTAAGGACACCCATGAGTGCGCATTGCCCACCATCTGATGAGCTGAAGTGAGTGGTGAGACGGAAATGGCTCAGCTGTTGCGTCTACGACGGATATGGATAGGGTTTCGTTCCTGAGGGCTGCGGCTTGGCTATTGGGCTTGGAAGCCGGCTCTGTTGGTTAGCGGCCTTCGGCAATTGTGCGGAGCACAGAACGTTGCCTACTTTCTTTGTATACACCCAACAGCAAGGAAAAGAAAAGACAAAGACAATTGAGCGGCGGTGTGATGATGTCAAACAGCGGCGAGGCTACTGCTAGGTTTGGCTTGGATCTAAGCGAGAGCTGGCTTGACTCAAGCCTCGAGCCTCAAGCCTCAAGCCTCAAGCCTCAAGCCTCACAACGATGCAATGACGGTCGTTACTTTCCTCATTTGCCGCTTTCGTTGGGTGGGTTTTCTAGCTTCCCAACCTACCAGCCTTTGCACGCAAAAGCTACGAGTCTTGGGACAAGCAAACGCCTCTGTTTTCGTTCCCCAATCCTCGCTACTAAATCTTTTTACCAGTGGAAAGTAAACTATCTGACTCCGTACAGGAGCTTACCATCCTCTAATTCGATGTCTCTTGTTTTTCTTTTTTTTCTCCTTCGGTCTGGCCGCCGAACTTTTCCGAAAACGGAGCCCACCCTTCCCTTCTTCTTCCCTCCGCCGTCTTTTTCCCTGTTGCTTGATGGTTGTTCCACTATGACAGCCTGAGAGCCAGCCAGATTTATTGAAGATGATTTGGGCATGTACAACCATGTGATAAAGGTTTACCCGCCTCCGGCCGCTAATGGCAATAGTGTCTGTCTTGTGTCTGTAGAGCCAGAAGATGCGATGCCCTGACCAGGGCTCAAGTGCCACCGCACAGTACACAGACCTCGCCATCCTCATTGTCGCTCCGCTGCCTCAAGCCATCCATGTAGTACATCGCCGGTGATGGGATGTGGGATGGATCCCACCCCATTAGGCAGCCTGCGTGACTGGACGCCATCCACGGTTGGCTCCAACCCGGGTGGATCAGCCATGCTCGGTGATTTCCCTCCCTTCTGCTTCAACCTTAACTTTTTTTATTTACTGCGGCCGTATTGTCTCGTTGGGAGATACACGCGGCACTTCGCATACGCTGGGGTCTGCCTTGACGGGATCATCTCAGCTAGTGGTGATGCCGATTCCACAACGCAACAAATTAAGCTTGCATCATCGAAGTGAGAATGGAGGCGAGAAGGCACGGCCAGAGAATACACGTATGTAGCCACCTTTTCTAGGCCCATGCTGCCCTGGGCTGGGTCCGAATGCGCACGGCTCTTGTGCGTCCAAACACCCAATCCAAGCATGTATGAGCGGCTCGTATTTGCAGCTCTGCTGGGCGTCCCTGCAGCAAAAGAAAGACAGAGTTTTTCACGGCTCCAGAGCCTAGACCGGGGGTGATGGCCCGGCTAGCCATCGCGTGGAGTGTCTGCTTGCGGTTCCCCAGTAAGCCTCATCCTGGAGTATCCCACTTTTATACATTCTGGGGTTCCCCAACTTGGCTCGCCTGCGTCTAAGTCGACCCCCTCCTCGTCTTTGCTATCCACCACTCCTCCGCATTTCTCGCTTCCTTCTCACTTATATATCTTCCCTCTTCCCCTCTCGTCTCCATCTCCAAGATCCTTTCCTGTCTCTCCTCATCTCCTCCCGCTCGACCCTGTCCTTCTCCCATCCAGGCCATCGTCGTCCAGCACAGAAAGAGAGCAAGAAAAACCGCCCACCATGGTTGGGAACCGAGAGGAGTACTGGGTCCCCGAGGACTACGAGGGCATGAGCGCTGGCCGCTACCTGGCCACGCGCGTGTCGTCGCTGAAGCCGCCGATGCTCAACGTGCCGAACCCGTGGAAGCTGCTGCGCATGCTCAACCGCCAGCAGTGGTCCTTTTTCGCCCTTGCCTTCTGGGCCTGGACCTGGGACGCCTTTGACTTCTTCACCGTGTCGCTGACCGTGTCGGACCTGGCCAAGCAGTTTGGCAAGGCCAACATCGACATCACCTGGGGCATCACGCTGGTGCTCATGTTCCGATCCGTGGGCTCCATCGCCTTTGGTATGGCTGCCGATCGCTACGGGCGCAAGTGGCCGTTCATCGTCAACAACATCTTGTTCATTGCTCTGGAGTTGGTAAGCGATTTCCCCATCCGATCGTATTTCATGCATTGGCGATGGGCCGTCTTGGCTCTTGGCTCTTGGCCCTTGGCAGAGATGCAGCCAAGATTTGCTGAGAGCCACGGCGGTGCCACCCGCCTTGGCCAAACTCTACCTGAAAACCCCCCCGCCAAGTGGCCGAGCAGCGCTATAATACCGGCACCTGAGCCGCGTATAGCAACTGCCGGAGCTATTGAATTGCAAAAACTACAGACTAGGAGAATTAAAAAAAAAAAAAAAAACTAACCATGGCTGAAATCTGCAGGGAACCGGATTCTGCAACACCTACAAGCAGTTCCTCGCCTGTCGCGCGCTGTTCGGCGTTGCCATGGGCGGTCTGTACGGAAACGCAGCGGCCACAGCCCTGGAAGACTGCCCGGCAGAGGCCCGTGGTATCATGTCCGGCATCCTCCAGCAAGGTGTAAGTTATTTCTCTCTCCGCCTCATAACTCTGCTGTGCTTCAACATGCTCATTCATATTTCCCCCTCCAACAGTACGCCTTTGGATACCTCCTCGCCGCCGCCTTCGCCCGCGGCCTCGTCAACACCACCTCGCACGGATGGCGCCCGCTGTACTGGTTCGGCGCCTGCCCCCCCGTCATCTTCATCGCCTTCCGCCTGATGATGCCCGAAACTCAGACCTACCGCGAGCGCGAGCGCATGCGCATCGAGGCCGGCCGCAACCGGAGCGACGAAAAGTCTGTCGGCAGCGTCTTCATCTCCGAGGGCAAGGTCGCCATCAAGCGCCACTGGCTGCTGCTGACGTACCTCGTCCTGCTCATGGCCGGCTTCAACTTCATGAGCCACGGCAGCCAGGATCTCTACCCGACCATGTTGACCAACCAGCTCGCCTTCAGCCCCAACAAGGTCACAGTTACGCAGGTTGTTGCCAACTTGGGCGCCATGACTGGTGGAACGGTTGTTGGTTTCCTGAGTCAGTCCGTCGGTCGTCGATTCAGCATCATCTGCTGCTGCATTGTTGGCGGCGCCCTGCTCTACCCATACACCTTCGTGCACGACACCTCCATCATGGCCGCCGCCTTCTTCCAGCAGTTCTGCGTCCAGGGCGCTTGGGGCGTCATCCCCATCCACCTGATGGAGCTGTCCCCCGGTGCTTTCAGAACCTTTGTCGTCGGTACCGCCTACCAGCTGGGTAACCTCGTCTCATCGGCATCTTCCACCATCGAGGCCCGCATTGGCGAGCGTTTCCCCCTGCCGCCCACTACCAAGGGCGTTGCTCGTTACGACTACGGCAAGGTCATCTGCATCTTCATGGCCTGCGTCTATGTCTACGTCATTGTCCTGACCTTCCTTGGCCCCGAGCAGCTTCGCAAGAGCTTCGATGTCGCTTACGATCACGACGCTGCTATTGTTGCTGGCTGGGATGACAAGGCAAAGGTTGACCATGAGGAGTTTGACAACAAGGCCCGGGACTCTACTGCGGGAGAGAAGCAGGCCGTTGAGGAGGTTTAAGAAGAAGAAGAAGAAGAAATATATATTGGATACCCTTTACTTGGATGATGTCTCGAGTACATCTTGCTTTTTGCTTGTTGTTATGCTAATGAAATGGGAAATGAGGACTCTGGCTTCTATGAACTTTGTTTTGGATATCAATTCGGGGTTTTGTGGATGCCTTGAAGCAGTGGAATTAGACAGACACTGTATGATAATTATGAAATGATACAAAATATGCTTTATATATACCATATATATATATTATATATGTCTATTAATATAATGACTACTGTGTATTTTAAATGTGCAAATTTATGTGAATAAATTCTACTATGCCTGGTAGAATTACAATTTGAGTCCTTCGCTAAACGTAGTTGAAATTGTATCATCTTTATGCAGCCAACGCCCAGTCTATTACCCCAACTCGGCAGGCCCGTCTCCAACTTCTCTCATCAAGCTATCAAAAAAAGCCATGTCAACACTCTGATAAGCCTAGTCATCAATCTTAGTGGTAAATAGAGCATCTTCCTCTTGTTGTGAGTAGCTCTTAGGTAGTGTTTCTATTAGTGAGCCATTACTGCTGCTGTATCCCGCATCTGCAAGCGTGCTGCTCCAAGTCTTTGTAGCTCCAGCAGCGTCGTCAGCAAGACGTCCTTCAGGGCCTTGTATCCCGCCTCGATCAGATGCATTCACGATCATTTCCTTGGAGATGATTCCCCCACGCGCGATGTTGATGGTGCCAAAATATGGAATGTACACACGCACGGCGCTGCTTCTGTCTTCATCGACTGGCTCATCAGCCGCCGCGACCTGCACGCTTACCCTGTTGACGTTTTCGGCATGGCCGCCAGCCGCCTCGGCTTCAATCATCAGTAGTCTTCGTAGCAGTTGTACGCTCCGTGCCCCTAGGGCATCGCCGTTTCGTTGGCTCACTTCCTCCATGCTTTCTTGCACCTGTTCTATCATCGCACGGTCACCGGGTCGTTGGTGCGTCAGCCAGTTTTCTAATCTTGCAGACTCGGAGCCGCGGCGGTGCCCGTCGAGATGTGCTATCAGCAGCGTCATGGCGGCCATTAAAGAGAACCAATCCATCGTCCGGCACCAAAAGGCTATTCGATCGGCGCTGCGGAACGTGATGAACCGCGCGAGGACCTCGCGGGAGGCGTTGGCGCATGTTACCCTGGAGTATTGGCTGTCGTGTCCGTTCAGCGACGAGCGGAGCATGTAAGGAAGATGGAGTTGGTTGAGAAGAGTGTAATGAAACAGCTGATGGAAGAGCCGTCGCATATCCCAGAAGAGTTTCTCCGGGTCGTCCAGGACTGTGGCGAGATTGGAGTGAAGCCACCACTTTCTAGGTAAATCTTGAGCGGCTTTTTGCAGCTCCTTGTCCAATTCCTGCGTCAGGGCAAAGTCATCGGGGCTTGGCTCGGACTGGTTGCGTTGCAGAATACGAGATGCGATGACGCAGTGTATGCGCTCAAGACGTCCCATGGGCGTGTCGCTTTCGAGCATCTCCTTGGAAGCCATACTCTGGTCGATGGAGCTTTGAGGGAGGCCCAGCATGAGACAAATGTGTCGTTCTGCAAACACAATGCGAAACCATATAAATTTCGGCTGGACTTGTCTTTCCGAGTCGAGCAGCTTGCACTGGGCTGAGCTCCTGGAGCGGTGAAAGCCCAACAGCTGGGCAATTGTCATGGCCCTCCGGATTGCAACCAGCCCTTTGCGCAAATCTCCGCCATTCGTATGCCACAGACTCTCCATCATCACGCACTCTATCCCTTCGATGTTGCTGATGAGACTTTCGTTTGCATTCACGAGGCTGACGGCGGTGTTGAATAAGCGGTTCATGATCTGGCGCGGCGGTTCCGATAAGCCTTTGAGGTTTTTATGAAGATTAGGATGGAGGTGTTG
Organism: Trichoderma asperellum; assembly: GCF_020647865.1. Classification (NCBI taxonomy): domain Eukaryota; kingdom Fungi; phylum Ascomycota; class Sordariomycetes; order Hypocreales; family Hypocreaceae; genus Trichoderma; species Trichoderma asperellum. Next base: position 6,563,986 of record NC_089415.1, on the reverse strand, counting down.
TAGAAAGGTAGCAATCCTGAGCATGTATAATCCTATTAGAACGGGGTGAGCGTTTGGTCCTGACGGCTCAAAAAGGCTCTCTAATGATTGAGGATCGCCTTTTTCGAGGTCATTGTAGGAAACGGTAAGCATTTGGTAGAAGCGCGCAGACAAGTCGCCACGTGCTTTGGAGATTATGTCGATGTCTTTTGGCGTAGGTAAAGATTCGTACAGAGCTTGGGACAGTGCCTGGTGTTGTCTACCCAATTCAGCAGAACGCCTCTTACTAGAAACTAGATGTGAAGGTCCACCGTTACTGTCGCAATCGAGGATTTCATACTGAGGAGTCTCTTGATGCTAATAAAATGAGTCAGCATTGTATCCCAAGACGCATTTGTGAATGTTGAAGACGTACATTTAAAGATTCAGGTTCATATGAACGACTATATAGTTCCACAGATACCGGGCTGCTAAAGTTATTGGATTTCCCACCCTCTTGTGCCGTCGCGCATCCGCAGCAAGAAGAGTCCGAGTTGTTGGACATCTTTTTGAGTAACTGCTCAACCAGCGCTTCAACTCTCACAACTCGGTCTCCCATCTGAAGGCTCCGGTCCAAAGGCGTGGAGATGTGCTCAGGGAACTGCTGGTCAACACATTTGGCACCGCGTCGCTTACAGCTAACGCAGATGGTGTCTGCAGGCGAGCTGAAGATGCATTTCATCTTGCGCCGGCGGCACTCCCAGCAACTTCTCGTCCCCTTTCGGACTTTTCGTCTCTTTGGATGAGGACCGCCGCCATCGATTCCGTGCTCCTGGTCTGGTGGCGTATGATACGGCTCAGAACGCTTAGTTGATACTGCATCCATGAGAGAGGCTCGGATTGCAGACCCGGCCATCAAAGGGTGGCCCTGGGAGAGAAGATGAATGAGATACAATGAAGACTTTCTGATGTACGGAGTAAACGTTGCACGAGATGCGACACAAATTACGGGGAGGAGAGAAGTCGTCGCTTCGACCGGAATCTCGGTGGACGAGCCGACGCCGGTGACGTTGGGTGGCCCCACCTATTCCATTCCTTGTGCGAGTTGGATTACACTGCGGTTGACTTTCGTCCGTGGCATCGGGGATCCTTCAGCAACGACAATTATTATAAAAAGGCCAATGGCTTTTCTCATGAAGTCAATTCAACAAAGTATTCTTTGATTACAGTCCAGTCCACACCCAAGAGTTTATTTAACAAAACTTGACTTTATCTCATCATGGCCTTCAACATCCCGCCCACTAACATGCCAGGCAAGCCTGAGCCTTTCACCCTGCACGTCCCAGAAAAAGAATTATCTGCATTCTACGAACTCCTAAAACTGTCCAAGATTGGGCCTGCAACATGGTGGAATCAGCACACTGATGGACGTTTCGGAGTGTCCCGCGAGTGGCTGAGCCAGGCAAAAGAAACCTGGCTCACAGCATTTGACTGGCGCCAGCATGAGGATCGCATCAACAAGTTCCCCAACTTCAAGATGACTGTTGATGACGCCGAGACTGGCAAAATCGACGTACATTTTTTGGCTTTGTTTTCTTCCAACAAGGACGCTGTGCCAATCGTCTTCCTACACGGGTTCCCAAGTTCGTTCTTGGAGCTTGTGCCCATGATGGAGCTGCTTTCCGAAAAGTACACGCCCGAGACTCTACCATACCACGTCATTGTGCCATCTCTGCCTGATTATGGACTTTCCGGTAGTCCCAGTGAGAATGTTGAGATGACACTGGACCGGGCTGCAGGAATTATGCACCAGCTAATGATGGGCCTTGGGTTCAGCGACGGATACGTTGCTCAGGGGGGTGATCTCGGCAGCATGTTGGCGAGGATCATGTCAGTCAAGTATAATGAGTGTAAAGCTTTTCATCGTAAGTTATCTTTATAAACATGCAAAAAAGGAAAAAAAAAAAATAGGGATAACTAACAGAATATAGTCAACATGCTGACGCTAAATACGGGGGAAAAACCACCATCCGAAGATCTATCTGTCCAAGAGGCACATGAAATGAAGCGCACCGAAACTTGGGCTCAAACCGGCTTGGCCTTTGTGCTTGAGCACGGCACTCGTCCTGCCACCGCTGGACTGGCTATTTCCTCCAATCCACTCGCTTTGCTCGCTTGGTAAGTAATCCCATCGACCAAATTTTCAAGGAACCATGTCACTAATACAGAGGACTAGGATTGGAGAGAAGCTCCTTGAGTGGCCTGACCAGCGAGAGCCGCTGTCCCTCAACACCATCCTAGCCATGGTCAGCCTCTACTGGTTCACGGATACATTCCCTCGCGGCCTATATCACGCACAGGTCATTCAGACAATGCTCAAAGGGGAAACACTCCCGATATCGAAAGAAAAGCCGCTTGGATACTCGATGTTTCCGCGTGATGTTGCTCTGCTTCCCAAGGCCTGGGCTCATCAACTTTACCCGAATTTGGTATTCTTCAAAGCACATGAAGTGGTGAGTCGTCAACGCCTTAATTTTGTTTAGATTCAGCATCACTGACTGAGATGAATAGGGCGGACATTTCGCGAGACTGGAGCAGCCAAAGTTATTCCTGCAAGATATCGAAGAGTTTGCCCAACAAGTCCGTGAATCAATCACGCACGTATAAGTACATGTATGCAAGATTAATGCAGCGGATCCCGCATTAGTGGAAAGGGGGTCTCCTGGATTCAAGTTTAGAACTAAACGTAGCAATGATAAGCTTAATCATAAATTATAAGCTTAATATATCTACATATACTAGGACTAGGATCACATGAGATGCTCTGTCTGATGATGGAAATTATGTATATTTTATAGTATAAGCAAAAGATCTAACGCCTCTCATTTATCATGATACTTCTCTAGAAGAAGAAAGAAGAGAACCAAATCATCAAAGCCCCATACCCATGCGTTTCATAATATATATATCGAAGTCATAACGTGTAAACATCCCTCTCTTGCATCTTCCGTTTCTAGTACTGCTGATGGCCGTGGTGGTGATGGTGGTGGCCACCGTTGTTACCGCCATAGGCCATGTTCTGCATCTCCTTTTCCTCCTTGTGCTTCTTGAAAGCGTGCTCAATCAGATTCGCACCAATGGCGCCCACAGCAGCAGCCCCCACGCTGGCCAGCTTGCCACCACCGGCCTTGTGCGCGGCGAAGCCAGCAGCACCGCCTCCGATCAGGGTGGCAGCGAGGCCACGCTCGCCCTCGGGGCCCTCGGCGCCGGGAGGGCCGCCGCCAGGGCCGCCGCCAGGGTACTGCTGCTGCTCGTAGCCGGGCTGGCCGCCGTACTGCTGCTGGCCGTAGGGAGGCTGCTGCTGGTGCTGGCCGTATTGGGACTGCTGGTCGTAGGGAGAGGCGCTGCGGTTGTGGTCGTACTGCTGCTGCTGGCCGTACTGCTGCTGAGGGGGGTAGCCCTGGTTGTATTGCTGCTGCTGGCCGCCGTACTGAGGCTGTTTTCACCATGTGTCAGTTGAAAAGCCTTTACCAAGATATGCATACATGTTGTTGTTAGACTGGATTCAATTTACCTGTTGAGAGTAGCCCTGCTGCTGGGGGTAGCCGCCGCCGTACTGCTGCTGCTGCTGGCCGTACTGCTGCTGAGGCGGGTAGCCACTGCCGCTGCCGCTGCCGCTGTTGTAGTAGTCGTTGGCAGACATTCTGATGGCGGGGTATGTATCTAGCAAAGAAGACTGGAGCCTGTGTCGAGAGGGAAATGTAGCCGCAAAAACGAGACTAGAGTCACGCGGTGATCAGAAGAAACTTGATGGATGAAAGAAGCAGAATAATCAGGGCCGAGAGGCTACGGGCAAGCTTATTTATTCGTTTTTCTTACACGAGAACCAATATTCGACGGGTGGGGGAAAGAGCGGATTGCAGGCGCTTCCGTGCAGGTCTAGCGGCTTCAAATCAGCAGTGGCTGGGCCGTGCTACTGGAGTCAGCTGTAAGGTACACTGGAGCGTGGCGCAGTCACTGCGGTCTAGCTCTCCCAAAAGGGGCGAACCCTTTTTTTTCTCTTCCCTTTGTGTCGAATGGAATCTAGACGGCGATGACATCAATGCCTGGCTCAGCATGATGACGGGATGTAATACTGATCGATTTTAAATTTTCTTCTTTTTTTTTGGCGGTTGTAGCAAACAGCAGCATCGCATACATGTCGTCCCGGGATATGCGCCCCAACAAAGAGAGGCTGCAACAGGGCCACCCAGGCCGGGCTACGGCATTTCCGGCACAGTCTGGAGCTTATGGGAGGTAGGCTCGACTTTTAGCTTTAAGCAGCGGTTGCGTGCTAGAGGTCTGCTGGACGCAAAGGCGCTGGAGGGATCGCATTGCAGGTGGATTGCCTGCCTATTGATACCTACCAAGGAGGCATCTCCGAGCCTCACAGTACACGTATCGAGGCATTTGCACGCCGATGCATATTAATAGAAAACGACGGCTTCGATGCCATCTCGGCTCATCTGCCCGACAAGTGCCAAACTCTCTCCATGGCCGTCCAACTCATCCGCGCCTCGGTATGGCGATTCAGACTGACAAGCACGAGCAAAGCGGGGGGGCATCCTCGAAAGCCGAAACGGCGGTGGTGGCCAAGATTCCAGCCATCGCTCAGCCTCCGGCCAGGGGAGGGGCCAGACGGTCTGCGGCTACGTTGACGAGCCACACGGGCCAAATCAGCCGACACGTCGCGGAGGACGCCAAGGCTGACTCCAGTCTTTCTATTTCTTTCTCTGCGGTTTAGGTGCGTTCTAGTGAAAGGGTGGCTGGAGACGACAAGTAAACATGTACTCCGTAGCACCTACTAGGTGTTTCGAATGCTGTAGCATCTACTACTCTAATACTCCATATCCGAACCCAGTCAGTGTTAATGTGGGCTGCGGCTCCTCCGCCCGTTACGTCCTCATCTGATGCAACGGGCAACTTCTTTCGAGGGGCCGTGGAATAGCCGCTCGCTATCGTTTACATACCGGCTTGCAGATTCCTTGTTAGGCATAGAGTACAAAGCATGGTATCGTGCTGCAATATCGGACATCTGCTGAACGCCATCTTTCCCTGATGATGCCAATCTTCTCCATGTAAGTTAGCGAGGCTTGGCTCTGGATACTCTTTCTTGGCTCTTACTGTGGCGGTATGGTTAGCATCACAGCCAAGAACTCTTGGCTACCATTTGTTTCCCTTTGCTCATTCATCCGTATCAAATTCATGTCCTAGTGTATATCCTTGCGTAGAGCTGTGCATCTTTATCCAAGCTGAACGCCAGCACCATGTTTGCTATTACTATTCCATTGTCGGCCAAAACGCCTTCTCCGCAGCCAGCACCTCGCGCCACTTTGCCAATGCTCTATCCAGCAACTCTCCTTTGATTGCCTCCTCGCCTTCATTTTGCCAAAGAGCCATCTCGCGCTGCACCGCAGAGTCGATAATCTCGCCCAGCTGGTCGACAAACCGCGCAAACTCCACGGAACTCCAGTTCGGTATGAATTCCCGCCTCAGGGCCCCACCATCCTCATCGGCATCTGACACAGCGGAGAGCCGGGCTGATGCGCCGGACCAGGCGTCGAGGTAGCATTTCTCGGTTGCCCAGAATACTATCGCCGACTCGAGCCAGGGTAGAATGGCCTTGTCGCCACCGCCGGGGGATGTACCATCAAAGAGAGTCTCGAAACGACGGAGACCTTCGAGTTTGTCGCTGAGATCGAGACTTATGCCGTATTCCGCCGCGGTCCGGACAAAAAACTCTTCCTCTCGGCGGATATTCACCAGTGCGTCAATCATCCAGTGAAGCAGCTTTGTGCTTTCGGAGACGTCTGCCTTGTCTTCCACCGTCTCGGGGAGCCGTAGAAAGCTGAGCAGACGACCCACGCCGCGGATATATCCGTGGATATAAAGCCGGTCATTGGAGAGCCATTGTCCGAGATGGTGTTTGGAGACACGACCCTCGGAGGCGCGAGTAAGGAAAGTAGATTGCGTGGCCGATTTGTAGGCGAGGGGGTCGGAGGCGAGGATGGTTTGCGTAAGAGAGAAGGGAGCAGTCATTATCCTCTTCTCTTCTCTTTTCTTTATCTGGTGAGTTTGGTGACTATTTTGTTGGTTTTCGTGATACTACAAGCTGTCGTAAGAAAGAATTATGATGAGGTTGAGAAAATGTGAAAGCGCAGAATGAATGCGAGTACATGTCGCATTACGTCACAGTCGTGACATATAAAAAATGTCTCAGCCAACGTCTCATGCAGACCGTTCATCGCATCTTCTAAACAAATTGCGATGTGGTGCAGGATTTCTCTCGTTCACAGCGGCGTCTAGTCAACAATTTCTATAAAAGGCTTATTGTGATATGTAGCCAAACACTTTATAACTCGCTCCAATCATGCTACCCTATGGTTTTGCATTATAAGAGCTGATGAATCAATATGGGCCAGCAACGAAAAAAAAAAAAAAAAAAAAGTTCTTCTATATCCTCAATTCAGCCAGATAAACATTCTAAAATCTAGTTTTGCCTGTTTCTTTTCCGTCGCAATTTTTAAACTATTCCTTCCAATGTACATGTGCTCTCCACAAATGCAATTCGAAATGCAGCTGTATCTTCATTCCAACCATAAATCAGTCGTTTCTCATTTGATATTTTTAATGCGAACTATAAATCTTCAAATTGTGTTAGTTGTGATCAAAGCCGTGGAATTTATCTATCCAACTCACCACCTATGCCTTAACAGGCGGAATAATCATACCGTACTTTTCGTACGGAAAGTTCTCCAGAGAAACAAGGTACTCTGCCCAGCCGTCGCCCAACTCGCCCACCTGGTGCAAGTCGACTTCTCCGGCCTCGCCCGTTCGTCCAGCTAGGACTTCTTCCTCACGCCCAGTATACTCCTTCTTGAGCATCGGGTGAGGGCACCAGACCACACGCATGCCCGCGCGGCGACCAGCCTCAACGCCAGGGACCGAGTCCTCAAAAACAAGGCACTCCTCGGGCTTGATGGGTGCTTCTCCCTCAGGGAGCGAGTCGTTGATGGTCTGCAGAGCAAGGAGAAAGATATCCGGGAGCGGCTTTCCGCGGCCGGGCTTGAGTCGGGAATCGTCGCCTACGACTCGTCGATGAGGGGGGAAGACGGAGAAGACGTCAGCGAGATGGTTCGTCTTTAGCTTGAAATTGCCCATGTGAGAGCTCGTGGCGAGTGCAATGTGAACGGTGGGAGACTCAACGCCAGGCTCCGCTGTCCGAGACAGGCTGGTCAACAGCTCAGGGACGCCGGGCAGAGGCTTGGTGCCGGGGAACAGCTTCTGATGGAGGGCCGCACTTTCAACAGCATACTCTTGGGATGAGATGGGCAGCTGAGCCCAGTCCATGAGAATCTTGTTGGCGTCGGGACCAGGACGGCCCTGCAGTTGGGCCTTGATGGACCATGGCATGGAAGGGCGAGAGTACTTGTCCAGGATGAGGTTGACGCAGAGTGTGTATATATCCTCGGTATCAAGAAGGAGACCGTCCATGTCAAAGAGACAGGCTCTCACAGGAGGGAAGCTGACAATGGCTTTAGTTCAAGTGCTCCATGGCTGAGATGTTGACGATTCATGAATGAAGAGGACATACTCTGTTCGGGGAGCCATTTTCAGAAAAGGGTATAAAGAAGGCTTCTATTGTTTCGACAAGGTTGACGATGAGATGCTAGCAGCTCAATTGAGGAGAGAAGTAATGAGAGGCAGACTCGTCTTGTTGAGTGAGGCTGAGGGATCGCAAGATTCTCTTGATCCTCATCGGCTTTTCCGTGGGAGAGTTTAAGTATCAAAAACGCTTCCAATGGCCGAAGTGGGGGCGGGGCGATTTGCGCTGGGGTTCGGCGAGTGACTCGCAAAGGAGACTGCGTGTATCGGGGGCTTCCGATGAATTGATATTTGAGGGCTGAAAGAGCTGAAAACTGCTTCGGATATGTAATAATTGCCTATATGATGTATCTTTGACCGCCAGAATGCCGCCCTATCATTTTTCAAACATGCCACCATGCTTACCGGCATCAGTTGCCATGGAGTTGCACAGAGAGAAGAGAATTCCCCACTAGTTTCCACTGCGCTGACATAATCGCCTCACATGCCACATTTCTGCCATGTTGAGCTTCGTACCTCAGTGGATGAAGCGTCATCATCGTTGATGCCTCATATTTCATCTCACTCCGCTCATTAATCGCTGTTGCTTAATACATAGCAATACGCACCTCAACCATGAGTGATAAAGAAAAGGCTCCAGAAAACGCAAAGGAAGCTCCTCAAGATGAGAAGCTTACTGATGAACCGGAAGTTGTGAGATTCCCTCCAGAGGAAGAAGCAGTAAGTGTTGACTAGCGCTATTCAGAACCCTTGAATATCATATCTCACTTCCACTCCCACTTTCATTATCTATCACTGCACCTACCTTCTTCTTATGTAGATATGGACTATGTCTTATGAGCCAGTTTCTTTACCTGTCCTTATCTGAGTTTCTCTATCGTCTTATGGCTGTACGCTTCAGTCAACCTCACACACGTGAACGGCATTCATTCCAAGATCAAATTCTTTTAATATTTTGTAAAGTTGAAAGTCCTCACCGAAAACTTCTTATCATAGGCCCTCCTCAAGGAATCATCCGCCATAAAGGCCGATGCCAACGCTCTCTTCGCCTCTAAAGATTACCAAAACGCCCTCTCCAGATACGACGATGCCATTGCCTCGTGTCCCAACTACCTTCACTACGAACGTGCCGTGATACAGAGCAATATTTCTGCGTGCCATTTGCAGATTGAACAATGGACGGAGGCGATAAAGGCCGCAACAGATGCCATCGACAGCTTAGCTAAAGTGGAAACCGAGGAGCAACTTGTGCCGAAAGACGAGCCCAAGGATACCGAATCAGACAGCAAAGATGAAAAGACCAATGACAACAAGGATGAGGACGACGTTGAAGAAGAGATTGTCAGTTCTGGAGCAGAGCGAGCTGCACCTATGCCTCCCCCCGAACCAACACCCGAGCAAGCAGCACTGGAGAACCGCAGAGCCGATATTCTTCGTATCCGCACCAAAGCCTTACTTCGACGTGCACGCGCCCGTTCTGAAGCCGGTGGCTGGTCTAACCTCGCTGGCGCTGAAGAAGATTACCGTACTCTCTCTCAAATGCCCGGACTGACACCCGCGGACCAGCGTACCGTTCGGTCACAACTCAAAGCCTTGCCACCGCGAACAAAGGCCGCTCAGGAAGCCGAAATGTCAGAAATGTGGGGGAAATTGCGTGGTCTCGGCGACAGTCTCCTTAAACCTTTTGGTCTGAGCACCAACAATTTTCAAATGGTCAAGGATGAGAAGACAGGTGGATACAGCATGAATTTCTCACAAGGCGGCTCATCATCATGAAATACCAAGAGATCATCTTGTTCTTCTTCTTAAAAGGGCGCTATACATCTATTGATATGATCATCAGGCGCGTTTGCATGCTATTCGAAAACTCAGCGATTAGGAGAATAAAACAGCTGAGTGAAAGTGCTGTTATCCCGCCAGGTGTTATAGCTGTATTGTGGAGTTTGCTCAAAGTGGGCAAATGAAGGACCCTGCTGCTGCGGCAGATTATCCGTCCGCGGTACAGACATCGGGGTATATGGAGTGTTTACTGACGGCGATGGCTGCTGGGGCGAAACAACCACGGAGATATCCGACATTTGTATAGAAGCAGGGCCTATATGGGCGTCTTCCTCACGCCCTTGATCGTACATGGCCGGCCCTGTAGCATCCCAGCCCCAGGCGGCTTTGAGATGCTCCTCGGCACCTGGCCGCGAATATCCAATTTGAGTCTCCATTCTCTGTAGAATCTCCAAGATTTCTATTTGTTCTTTGTGATCCGTTATAACAATTGACGCAAGCAAGAATGCTCGAGTATAAATCAGTCCGAGATACCTGTCGTCCGTATGCGCTACAATCCCACATACTTCACGGGCATGGTGGAGCTGAAGCCAGCTTATTTCATCCGATACCATCGTTTGTTCCATGGGATGTGTCTGAGTGAGTATGCATTGCGCAGTGTGATACAAAAGACGACAAAATATTGCTTCTTGCTTGGGCGCCCTAGTCAAAGATATTCGAAAGCACATTTAGTTCCTAAATCCCCATCGCGAGTAGAAGAGAGAGAAACGTCTGTTTCAAAACTTACCATGCTTTCGGAAAAACAGAATTACTTTCCACTTGATCGGGTTGCATATATCCCAATGGTCGCAAGTTCCTCGGACATGCGTCGCTCCACTGAACGCAGAGCTGCTTCAGATGCTTCCATTCCGGTATGTAGTTCTCCAAGGTCCTGTTTTCCCTCGGATCCATCTCTGTAAAGGACAGCACCTGCAGCCTGTAGCTCGCAACCTTGGCCAGTATGAATAGCATTTTCTGCGCCCATAGCTCTTCGTCTCCTTGGGCCATGACTTCGCTTCCGTCGCTGGGGAAGCCCAGATCCATGCTCCACGAACCAAAATGCAAGTGATAGCCTGTCTCTAGGCTTCCCGTGAGATCTAGATAGGCATTCAGCCAGAAACATGCTGACCCGACACCATCGCTCTCCGCAGTCCACTGACTTTCACTAATGATTGAGTTGAGCACGGTAAGACTGTGGCCGCCAGTCTCCGGCCTTTCCCTAAACATGATGTTGTAGAGTTTCAAAATCGTTGCCGCAACTGAGCATTCTTCTATGCTGCGCTCTGGATTCTCGTGATAGCGAAATAGCTGCATATTTGCTGTGCTGTAATAAGCCGTAGCCCTACTGCGCAAGTCTGGCTGGCGATGTGATAACCGTCTAACCCCACAAGCCAAGAGTGAATATAGAAGTAGAGGAGAATCCAGCGCTCGGTATGGGAGACATTCGCCAAATTGCTTTCCTTTGCTCAATGAATCCATCCAGATTGCAATTTCATCTACATAAACTCGCATATACTGAACGTGCTCGGGTGAGTCGAGGAACTCTCTTTCGAAAGCGGTAGGGCCCGTGGCATCTCCAAGAGTAGCACTGTCGTCCTCAATGCTCACACTGATATTTGATCGCTCTTCCACTTCAGAAAGACTCATTTGACCTGATTCGACCGTAGCCCCTTTGCGCCACTCTGTAGCTTGTAGGATCAAGCTATCGCTGTATATACTCCTCGTTTTGTTTGAGCTCTCAGGTGATATATAGATGTGCCAGACATGTCCTTGAAGAATAGAGCTGGAGGATCCTGGGTCAGAAATGGGGGTTTGCGTTCGAGCCATTGGGCTGCAATTTAAAAATTGGCTTCTCTCGGTGTCTGCCTCTGCGTATCCGACCAATCCGTCTTGATACTCGGAAGCAATTTGGCGAGACTCGTCTCTAATCGTGATTATATCTGAGAGTATATCAGCCCCATGTCACCGCATCTATAGAATAATTCCATACTATTCTTGGAAGCGATTGGAATAAAATTAGATGAATCGTGAATTGTAATATTTGTGAAATTCAGTCTGATTCCGCGTAAACACTTTCGTCTCCCCTTTTGGCAATTTCGACAGGACGGGATTGATTCATCGCATTTGAGATGTCGGTCTCGACATGTCAGGCAGCCGGTACGCACCCGCTTCGACTTTCTGGGATATTTGGAAGATTCCGGCGATGGCGTTTGATATGGTTTTATCATTGTTAATGATATATTGTATCGGCAAATATCGGAGTATTCTGCATGCATACTTAATCTCTCGAGGCCAAGGCAAATTACCCGTCGCCTAATCAACGTCAGAATGTTGAGTGAGCTGAAGTGATTGGCGTATTAGTCTTTGATGCCCTATCAGTAAAATAGGATTCGGCTTATATTGTGGAAATTAGTCGCCATGCCAGCTGCTTATTTCAGATCTATGTATATCGAAAGCCAACAAACGAATCAAGGGTGCTGCTGCGAGTATATGTATAATTGACTTTCTGTTTTTGAGCAACAGAGCTAGAATCGATTACTGGCAAGAGTTACTTGACATATAGAGCTGGATTTTCGCAAGCTTGGACTTTATATAGATCGGAGTGGTAGTAGTGAAATGTATGAATCTCTCTTTAACCTTGATGTTTGCTATCTAGAGAACATTCGTGTAATATCATGTGAACGGTAGATTTCAGTAGGTAGGTAGTTAATAGCATGGCAAGAAGTTATGTTAAGAAAGCCAAGATGCGGTGAGTAAATTGTAAAAGTAGTTTTAATGGTTGCGAAACGCTCTCACTAATAAATCTAGTTGGATTACAGCAGCATCTATAATGGTGATACAAGGTTTTCGGTACCTGTCTTGCCTATGCGACGTAGAACGAGGGTATAATGAGCCGGCAGTCGTAATTCTGTCCCAGCCTTTGTAACACTGACCACAGATATGGCATGCCTTGTAAATTACAGGAACACTGAGCAACCTGAGGCCATATACGCCCACCCCAGCTCATATGATCTAGAAGCCTTGCAGCCTACATGTATATTGTCGATAAATCAACGCGCAGCTAGTAAGGAAACCGGGCGATGCTCCTAGTAGTCCTGAGAGATGTGGCAAGCTGGTGTGGGATACCCATGAAGGTCCAGCAACGCCAGCTTAGCATGTCAGCCATATACCTTTGGTTCGTATAGCGATGCACGCTCTTTCAGCCTGACAAGCATTATAGCTTAGCCTCTTCTTTCTCATGACCAGTACCAGCCTAGTTGGCTCAAATACTGAGTACAGTGGCAAGAAATGATGTAGCGTTGGAGGTTTGACACATGCCTCAGTTGCTTCAACGGGATAGAGCCATCAAATGTGGTACTATAGGGGTTGTTGGCAGGCGTCTCATGGATGCAGAATATGAGCCGACGAGTAACAGTATAAGTGCATGTCACAAATCCCACGGCTTCTTCCGAAACATACTATAAAGGTCTAGCAACAGAACGATATCTGTGACTGGTCCGCTCTTCCCCCACCCGCCGAGGTCCTCGTTGGTGCTTATTTTTCATTTAGGCGTTTATTTGAAAGATTTCGAATTTAGGTATTGAGAGGCAGGGATGGAATTGCTTTATTTGGTGGATTCAAGCATACATATTTTCCCACGAATTCTGTCCACTAGACTGATCTGCTGAAAACCTGTGGTAGTGGCATACTGCAAAGAGTCAGCTATCAGCCCAGGTGTTCAGAACTCACAAGAGTAAGCGCAGAAATAGCCTGATAATCGCAAGGGTATGGTAAGGGTTGAGAGCCCATGTGAAGGCCGAGAAGCAGGGAGAATATACAGGTAGTCCAGGGTCATCTTGAGGACCAGTCTTGTAACACAAAAACCGATAATCAGCTCAAGTTCATATGCAGGTCTCAGGTGGAACAGGCAGAAATGCGCCAACATTATGCAACGCTTTGTGGCAGTGGTACCTTATTGGATAAAGATCATCGCTTGCTGCGACCAAAGAAAGGAGAGAAGCTTCACCGAGGTGGTAGCAGCTTGAGACTTTGATGGTAGCACAACGTAAGAGCAGGCGGAAATTGCCGGTCACAAGCTTATGATGATGTCCCAGGGCTGCACGTGTCAGACTAGCTCTCATTTCTCGGTTCTGTCTCTCATTTTGGTTCCATCATATTTGAATCAAGCTATGCAGAGGAAGCTCTTTTGGAGGAGGTTGTCGTGCATTGAAGAGCGCTGCCAGCGTGCACGTGACTCGCAGTAACGCTCCATACACCTTGGACCTTAATTACTGCTACTACGCATATCCAGCACAATCTGACACTTTATCAACCATCCAGCTGGACGCCATCTTTTCCTTTCAATGATGCGTCCCATCTTGCTTGGATAGTAATGTTTCAGCTGACAAGTGTTGGCTGAAAGGCGGGGAAAAAACGATGGCTGAACCAACACCATCGCCAAAAGCGATATTACGAGGCCACAAAGCCCAGGTACACGCCGCCACCTTCGTGAGACATAATGAGCGCCTTGCGACTGGCGATGCCGAGGGCTGGGTTGTGCTCTGGGACCTCACGATTATGCGGCCAAGAGCTGTTTGGAGAGCTCATGAAAATGCAATTCTCGGCATAAGAGGGTGGGGCAACGACAAAATTATCACGTATGTTCGCAGTAGGCAATGCAGCATCAAGTAAAAAATTGTTACTGATCAAAGACTCAAGCCATGGCCGTGATCACAAGCTTATTGTGTGGCGGGTCAAAGAGGAGGATGAGGAGCGACTCAGCGTCTCTTTGCCGCTGGAGGATACCCCCACGCCACGCCCACAGCCTTGGGTCCTTCACTTGTTGGAGGTGAACACGATGAACTTTTGCTCATTCGCTGCTTGTCTCGGTGACCCCAAACAAGGGAGTTCTATCGAAACCAGCTCGCCCACAGCAGAAGTTATTCTCGCTGTACCCAACACCCTGGCCTCTGAGGCCGTAAGTAACCGCACCATTAGATGATGACGAGTCTGTCCGTACTCAACTGACGATTCGCAGATTGATATCTACACACTCCCAAGCCAGAACAGGATTCACACTATCAAACCCGGCCAAAAAAATGGCATGGCCATGAGCCTATCCCTGTTCCATCACAACGGGGGTTTGACACTAGCTGCAGCGTTTGAAAACGGGTTTGTCTCTGTGCATCGTCTAGAAGCCGATGGGTCTTGGACGATGACATACCGATGCCAAGCCCATACGCAGCCGGTTTTATCCATAGACATTCATCCCAATCGAGAATGCTTTTTCACTTCAGCAGCAGATGCCCTGATAGCGAAACATCCAATTCCAACCTCTCAGCGAGAGGTAGACATTGGGCTTCAGCCTAACCAGAGGGTGGTAGAGGTGGTTGACTCTCCGTCTGACTCCTCAGCAACTAGTTCAGGCTGTAAGACACTGAAGGAATGGGAGCACGCACTCAAAATCATTAACACGAAGCATTCTGGCCAACAAAACCTCAAAGTCAGGTCCGACGGAAAAATATTTGCCACCGCTGGGTGGGATTCAAAGATAAGGATATACTCTACCAAGACACTAAAGGAGCTGGCTGTGTTGAGCTGGCACAAAGTCGGAGCTTACGCCGTGGCCTTTTCTGTTATCGAGGGCTCAGCTGCTCCCGGAGGCACTAAAGCTGCGTCATCCAAACATTCGGCAGAGAATATCGCCAAAGAATTTGATGGCGAGCCACTTCAAATGACTGAGCCACGGGAAACAGAGAGCTTGGTAAGGGGAGCTGGAATGAGCGTCAAAGACCGCAGACTTCAACTTGCAAAGACGGCACACTGGATTGCAGCAGGGGCAAAGGATGGAAAAATAAGCCTATGGGACATATACTAAGTCTCGCTATATACACCGAAATTCATGTCGTTACATCATTATCATATGCATCGGCCAGTTCGTGTCATCGTTGCAGGCAAGCATACCAGTCTTCAATGCTGGCTAGCCATAATTCCTAGATCAACTCTTTCGCGCAACCCCATCTTCACTTCTTATTTGCAAGCTCAGCCCATACCCTTGACATCCATGCCGAAACCAAGGCATCTCTCTCGCCAATACTCATCATGGCACTGATTACTAATGTCATCAGATCGCTCATGTCCACCTCTCGTGCCACAAGCTGGCCGTCTCCATCACTCCACTCATATCGAACAGCCTTGTCTCTTGCAGGAACGGCTGAGAAGAGAACATTTCGGCGTACCAACTGGTGATCAAGCGAGTGTGTTGCGCGGCGAATGCGATAGCCTCTGGTAGACGACAGTTTCCTTGGCCGAAAGCTTTCTAGCCCAAAAGTACAGAGACTCTGCCGCGACGTAGGCTCTGCATGGTACGGAAATGTCGGGCAGGTGACTCGTACAGGATGCTTCAAGTCATAGATGTGCCTCCTCCGCGCCGCTATCTGTGCCTCGCCATCTCGCCGTTTCACCGAGTAGTCCAGCCTCTCTACGCGCACATTGCGATCTGTGTCTTTGAGAAAGCCCACAGAGTGAGAGAGCTCGTACAGTGGCGGAGCTGGGGGACCAGCGGAATGAATGAAGCGACCAGCTACATAGAGTGTTGTCGGTGAGAGGACTTCGTCCTGATCGCTGAGTGTGGAGCTGCTGGCGAAGTCGCTGCAGTAGTATGAAGGCGGGTCGTCCATGAGTGCGTATGTTGTTTTATGGCGATGAAGAAATTTCGGTTCTTTGGTGGGCGTGCCTAGTGGCCGTATATGGCGGACGGCGCAATGCAAGGTCCGACTTATAAGAAATTCAAGAAGATGCTGCTGTCGGTGGCTACAGTGTACGCGGAGAAAGTATCGTGGCACGAACGGTGTGAATTCGCCTTTGCTGCGTTACGATTACAGCAAGTGACGTGATACCGGCTTTTTATTCGCAGCCACGGTCTTCACACTCCGAGCCACATGATCTATCCAATGAATAGAGAAAATCTCTGTCCCTATCAGCACTTTAAAAGATAAACCGTCAGGACCGAGTAACCCAAATTGGCTTTGGCGATGCGAGAATGCAGCTATGAATGACATCAAGATTCATGCTAACTGCTAGCCCTGGCCTGGACCCATCCCGCTCTCGGGATTTATATGGAGATGCACTAAAAGCTGTCACAGAATAGCGGATCCGCCAATACTAATACACAGCTTTCTGAACTCTAACAGGAACATTCGGAGAGATGTTGCAGCGTATAAACCGATGGGCCGATTTACAGATCTACATGCATTTGACCATCGGAAATGACGCCAGCTCGGCAGTTAAAGACCCATCACGCCGCGCAAGCCAGCTAGAACCAAGGAACGACTGGTGGATATATGAAATCACAGTTGTTTATTTATAGATGGAACACGTTTCCTTGTGGCTACATCATACCGCAAAGGGCCACTATGCGCTCACCGCGATTGCTAGAAATGGCAAGCTAGGTGTGTAGCTTAAGATTGAGATTGCGATTTTAGGATAGCACCCTGAGCTTCGGTTTAGAACAGCAGACTTAAGCATGAAGGGCAGTAGCGTGTAACGGCTACGCAGAGCATCAAACGTTTTAGCTGCATCCTTAGGTTCTTGGCGGCGGTGCCATAATATGGCGGCGGAGAAATTTGTGAAAGAATATATACCGCACAGGCTACCACAGATGAATTGACAAGCACTAATACTTGAATCCTACTGTACCAATGCTACGATAAGCTCAGCAGTATGACGTAGTATTCACAACAGCTGGCCCGCAAGCCAAGAGTACATGCAGCTCACATGGATACATGTGAAATGCGTCGGAATGATATATAGATTCCCTTTGGAAATCAGTTAAGTAGCTCCCTTCCTCGCCGTCTGCTAATAAAAATAAACTTATAGCAGCTTACAATATTATTACTCGTATTAATCTATTCGCGACTCATTTCCTCCCCGATTGTAGATAGCCGTCGGAGCTGTACTACGAGGGCATCCCCTCTTATCAGTGTCACATGGACCAGGATCCGACAGAGGCTGAGATACGCTTGTGCGGTAGCTGGCTGTCACGAAATGCTGCAGCAAATACAACAACAAGCGATATTATGAATGCCTCTGCGTAATTGCTACTGCTTTCATTAGTGTTGCGTAGTGGAAGAGTTATCGCTGTCTACTACCTTGTCACTCTGATAGCCTGCAGATAAAGGTTTTCACACTACTCAGTGTAAGTTGACGGGGTTGATGTGCCGGTTGGCGGGCTACATGTTGCACAACTGCATCTCATGCTGGTTATGGTCTACTACCTAGCTTTCTCTTTCACTGTGATCCGACGTGGCTTATTCGTACTCATTCAACTCCGTACTACGTACCTAAAAATACTCGCCAAGCCCTCATCGTCTAGCACCCCGCCTAAATCAACGCGGAGTACATTGTTCGTTTGATGCTCACGAAATCCATCAACTTTGGCTTGACACACTTTTATTATTGTCTAGTGATGCAGCAAGCGTATGGCGTATAGAAAATAACAAGATGAATTGATGAAAAAAATATCCTTATCACCTGGGCGATAATGCACTTCATATTCTCGTAAATCACAGAGGTGGATATTTTAAGGAAGATGAGCTGGTCGTCCCCCTAGCTTTCAGCCACCTCCATTTTGTCTAGGCAGAGCCAATTGATTTGGGGAGAACTTGGTGTCCTTGCAGGTTTGCTACCGCACTTCTCCACTGTCTCGCTGAAGAACGAGGCAGACCAACAACGCAGTTATCATAAAATAATATTCTCTGTTTAGAACTCAGCTCTGGGTAGCACGAGGTATGCCCAAAATAGCATCATAACCATAAACATTCTTCCTTTTCTTCCCATTCTCCCCCCATCCTCGTAGCATACCTCTATCTCATGTTAGATTCCAATCAAAGCATATACTGTAGTCTCTATTTACCCCTTTTTCATCGCCAAAAACCCTCATTATTATCAATGGCATTACCGCGATGGCCAAATTATTTCATTCTCTTCTGTCTGATTTCACTTGTTCAAGCTTACACGGTATTCGAAACAAATTGCTCCGCTCCTACCACTCTATCAAATTACGTATCGTCTCCAAACACTCGCGGGACTCTTGACATACTATGGAGCTCCGTTTTCACAATCTTCGCTTGCACTTGGAGCGTCCAGCATCCTAATGTTCCCAAACAACAAGATGCTGATAACCAGACATCAAAGAGATGGTGGAGAAGCGACAAATGGGTGCTGCGAAGTTTCTACAGAAGCACGCTGCGGATGCTGTGGACTGTCATTGCTCCCGAACTGATAATTGTTGCGGCGTGTGATGAACTTCTAGAGGCACGGAAGAATTATAAGAAAATGCAGGAGTTCGCCTCAGAAGACGGACTTACTTGGAGTTTAACGCATAGCTATTATGCAAACATGGGGGGGTTTGTCGTACGAAACCCATTGGCAGACAAGGAGATATATCATGATCCATACCATCTGACTGGTGAAGAAATCTTTGACCTTCGAAAACGAGGACATATTACAAAGTTGCCTGCCATGACGGAAGCAGAAATCAAGGACAAATCCAAAGGCGATATGCTTGGAAAAATGATTGCACTCGGCCAGATTACGTGGTCCACAATTCAAATCATCGTACGGGTTGCGAGAAGGCTTCCTGTTTCGCCTCTCGAGGTAGCCGTTGTGGCTTTTGCTGTCTGCGCAGTCCTCATATACGTTCTCTATTGGAACAAGCCGCAGCGCGTCGGCGTCACCCAAACCATCCAGATAAATGACATTCACGCGCTGTATAACAAAGCCAAATTAGAGGCGAGTCCCAGGTTTTTCAAGGGTCTGTTTCAGGGCATGAAATCGGCTTTTGGGACCTCATTCGAAGAACCCCTACGTGGTGCGCCTATTAGCGTGGATAGTATAGACAACAGCGACGACGGCGTTTTATTTATTGCGTCTGCCAGTGCCGCGCTGTTTGGTGGGATCCATGCTTTGGCGTGGAACTTTGCCTTTCCATCGAGAATAGAACTGTTATTCTGGAGATGTGCAAGCATCTATTCGGCTGCGGCTCCAGCTTGCAGCGTGCTATTCATATTACTCTTCAACGCGCTTCCTAGTTCCAATAGCCTGGCTCATAACACTCCCTTCATTCTCGCTATGTTCCTCCTTGTCCTTTACCCCATTCCGAAGCTTTTTATTATTGTCGAGATGTTTCGGACAATTTACTTTCTCCCTCCTGCTTCATTTATTTCTACTTGGCCAACTAATGTCCCGCATCTTGCTTAGCTAGTGATGGTAGGGATGTCATATATGGCTGTTATCGCTGTCCATGATGTCTCAAGTTGGATGGTTTAAATCAAATATTGATAGCCTTCAATCTGCATGTACTCTCTTTTTATCTAACTACCTAGTATACTGAAGTAGCAGATATACATGCAGCGTCATGTCTCCAGCATCCAATTGACTTAGAATATGCCATATACCTACTCCGTATTTATAGCGGAATTTCAGCGGCCCATCGAATAAAAAGGCGTGACTCGTGGGGTCCTTATCTCCAACTCACTTGTTTAAAAATAGCACGAGGGAGATCATGCTAGTAAAGCTCAGACGAGACACTTCATTCAGCTCCTGAGATGCAAGAGGGGCACAGGATGATGACACAGTTAGTTATACAAAAGCTGCTGCAAGCGTGAATTTTCAAGGTCTGTCCTTGTTTAGAGACGAGACGTATGATGAGAGCCATGGTTATGTGAAACTTTTCCTCGTACCCTATATGGAGAGAATGACCCAAGGGAACATGAGAAATTATTCAATCATTTTACTCTTTGATAATCATGACTTTTTGAGAAACTGGGTATAGAGTAGCTAACATTCATCTTGAACCCTCTGGTGGATGAAGATACCGTTATTGCTGTTGCGAGGGCCAGGATATTGATGTGACAGCATATCTTGAATTCTTATTAGTTGTATCCTTTGTAATATTCGAGCTCATTATAAGTACAACAACTGTAAAGCCAGGTAGCTTCGTATTTGTAAGTGACCTCAAAATCAAAATCCCTTTCATATCGCGCTACTTGTTCACATAATGTATATCATAAAATAGGATCTATACGTCTTCTGGGTTCCTGTGAATATCTTGCCTGGGCATATGAGATAGCTCCTTGGAGAAAGGGATGTACGGAGATAAGGTGCCTATAACCACCACGAACGGCAATTGCGTTTTACGCTATAGGAAACATTCTATTTTTAGTAGTAAGTATCACCCTGAAGTTTATAGTTGATATAGATTATCTGGAATAGTGTACACTAATTGTTTTGAAAAAGCATGGCTTTCCCTGATCAAGGGTATGGATCAGCAGCGGACGATACAGTATCTTCAACTGAGTCATTGCACAAACCCTACAAGACACCTAACCATCTGAACAAGGGCAGATTCCATAAGGCCACTGTAAAGAAGATATAACACCATTCACTGCCTCGCCGGGGCCGCTGCAATATCCGTGCCCTCCCCTTTTTCTTGAGGGTTGGTCCTAGCGGGAAAGCTAATAGCTGTCCGAGCCCGAGAAGCTGCATGCTCTTTACGAAACAGGAGTAGCTTTACGACAATTCCGCTTTGACTTTACATGTTAGGTCGCATGTTACCATGTGCTGTGAGTTGATTTGAGTTGATTACGAATGGAATGCGGAGAGAGAGAGGCAGTTACTGCTGGTGGTGCCAGCTTCATGTCTCAGTTGGCTTTCATTGTTGGTTGTTTTGCCGTGATGGACATCCCTATACCCAGATCGGATGACCCGCACTGATGGGGACCTATCACCATGCATTCACGAGCCTCTCATGTTTGCAGTAGATGCTTTGAAATCTGCAACACAATACCATGCGTCAAATGGCATGTCACTTGTTGGCGACATTGATATTAAATCCGAGCCCACAGCTTCATTGTGCTCCATACGAACAACGTCCGCAGGGCAGACTGTCTCTGCGCAGGTCTATTATTAATTTCTCGATGCCTTCGGAACTCCCCTCTTGTGCGGAATTAGAGCTAGTTGGCATCTCGAACGCAGATTATCACGTTTCAGACGTCAGACCCTCATCAGCATCGGAGTTGAAGCTCAAACACCCACACCTTGGTTAGTTCGCAGCCTATTCAGGTCTCTCTAATAGGGCGCTACGTCGTCGCAATGGCGGACATTTGAAAAGTCCGCCAGCTAGCAGCGGCAGAGGCTGACAAACCTTCTCGCACTACCGCAGCACTATGCGCCATAGCGCATCAAGAGTCACCACAAAAGTGACCGCTAAAGCCACCGAGGGGAGTCTGATCTTGCTTCGTACAGGCAGATACCTGCGCCGGAAATAAGAGGTTAATTTAGCATGGCGAGAAAACGTGCCGGCCACTTAGATTGACGAGATAACGCTACATGTATGTACATGTACAAGTACTATATACTGCAGCAGAAGACTGGCGCACTCGGCGTAATATTTCATCCGCAAACACGTTCCGATTGGTCGAGATAGTGCTGGGAAAAAAGCCAAATGGACGTCATGGGGTGTCGAAGCTTTCTCAAGCCTTGGCAATTTCCACGCGGCGAGAGACTGAGCATCACGTTGGTGCTGTTTGCTGGTGAAGGATGAAGCAGGATCGCATGAGTAACGGGCGTGGAAAGTAAATGTACTTGTCATGCTGCTCCGGCAAACCTTGTTGTAATGCCTTGTACTCGCCAACTGAAGAAATTTTTCTGTTTAATTCGGCTAGTGACTCACTAGGGCCGCTGGCGATGCCTGATTGGGGCAGCGCCAGGATCCTGCGCGAGGCTTAGCGTCTCGTCGGGAGCCGTGATCTTGGTAGTGGTTGCGGTGCGGGTATAAGCGTTGCTTTTGTTGGCCGGCTCTGACTCGCGGTTAGACGCTGCTTTCATCTGCCTGCAATGCGTCGTCTGTTCTTCCCTGGCAGGCGAGTGCAGATCATCCTTTGTCCCTTGCAATGTATCCTGCGGCGAATACGTGTCCAGTATAGCGAGAGGAGAGATGGGCTACATGTACATACACAATGCTGCTGCATCCTGCACGTAATCGCCACTTGGACATGGTCCAGCTGGCTCTGAATAGCTGCATCCATGTATTCCTTCGGGTTCTTGCACCTGTCCGGAAGCCCAAGCAGCGGGCGTTTATTGCAAAGTCAACAAAGCACAAAGCAGATGCAGAAACGCTAGCTCGTACGAAAACACCCGTTGCGGCACCCAACCAGTTCCACTCGGTTGTTCCGCCCTGCGCCAAAACTAGCCGTGACCCATCCATGCCATTAAGGCGGCCAACCAGACCCAGCAATCTGGCTCATACGCCGTGAGCTTAATTGCCATTCATTGTGTCAGCATCTTGGCTTCCGTTAGCTGCGCGGACTTTGGAGATTAACGTGTCCGAGGCGTGAGAGAGAACGAGATGGGCTCCAACGCACTTACACCCAAGGGAGCGGGTCGATGAGGCTCGTTCATGGCATATTGGCCAAGGGGGGGCACTACGTGGACGTCGACGGGGCATGTACGACGCAGGAAAGAGGGCTTAGCGGACCCTAAGTCCGCTTGGATAGAAATTTCACATTGCCGTAGTGTATAGTGACTCGTTGCCGTGCCCGTACCCCAGAAAGAAAGAAGCCTGTGCAGGCATGTACATGTATATATAGAATGGCATGGGCACCAGAGCTGGGGACCTGGTGAAAGGATCCAGCCATCGACGCGTTGTCACTCTGTTGGCAACCCTTCCCAGCCTCCCCCTTGTCCTTGTCCTTGAATCTATTCTTCGAAGAGACAAGAAGGACGCAAGTCATCATGGCAGACTTACACCAGGACCCTGAAAAGCTGCACGCCGCAGTGGCTTCGTCGGCCACGACACTCAATGGCGAAGATCTCGATAGCAAGACTCCTGTGCCTAGCCTGGGAGAAAAGGACGACCTGGATCTCGGCCTCGACGAGAAGCGAGAAGACATTGTTGTCGAATCTCCAGCTGAAGATGGCGAGCTACGAGAGGACGAGTATCCTTCGGGTATCAAGATGTTCTTCATCGTGCTCGCCCTGGTGCTGAGTGTTTTCCTGCTGAGTCTTGATATGGTGAGTCTATAGATCCATCTTTTTCGCAGCAATGAGATGTCGTGATAGTATACTAACAGCTGTGGCTTTCCAGACAATCGTTGCAACCGCCATCCCCAAAATCACAGACGAGTTCCAAGGCCTCGACAAGGCCGGTTGGTACGGCGCCGCCTTCTTCATGACCGTCGGTGCATTCCAATCAACATGTAAGCAGCCTCTACTCCCCTATAATCATCACATCTCAGTTCGGCTACTAACAGAATAATTCAACAGGGGGCAAGGCATACAAGTATTTCCCTCTCAAGACCACCTTCATCCTCTCCATCCTCATCTTCGAACTCGGCTCCGTCATCTGCGGCGCCGCCCCCAACGCCGAAGCCCTCATCACCGGCCGAGCCATTGCCGGTCTGGGTGCCGCTGGCCTCGGCGCCGGCGCGTACACAATCATTGCCTTCTCTGCGCCGCCCAAGAAGCGTCCCGCGTTCACCGGCATCATCGGTGCTTCGTATGGCTTTGCCAGTGTCATCGGACCGCTGCTGGGAGGAGCCTTCACTGACCACGTTAGCTGGAGATGGTGCTTCTACATCAACCTTCCGATTGGTGGTGTCTCCGCGGCCATCATCTTCATCTTCTTCCAGACTCCTCGCAATGCGGTGCCTGTCAAGGCGCCTCTCTCTGAGAAGATCCGACAGATGGACCCTCTCGGTGTTATCCTGATGATGGGCGCCACCATTTCTTTCATCCTGGCTGTCCAGTACGGTGGCATTGCCCACCCCTGGAACTCATCTGTTGTTATCGGTCTCCTGGTCGGTTTCGCCCTCATCATCGGTGCCTGGGCAGCCAGCCAATGGTTCCAGGGCGAATACTCCATGGTGCCGCCAAAGCTGTTTAGCAAGCGCACCAACTGGGTCATGTGTCTCGTCGCCTTCATCCAAGCCGGTGGCTTCTTCGCAGCCATCTACTACATCCCCGTCTACTTCCAGTCTGTCCACGGCACCAACCCTACCATGAGCGGTGTCCGCAACCTGCCCTTCATTATTGCCGTGTCTTTCTCAACCGTTGCTAGCGGTGCGCTGGTCAGCGCAACTGGATACTATCAGCCTCTTCTCCTTGGTGGAACTTCCATCGCCACCATCGGCGCAGGCCTCTTGTACACCATGAGCACCACCACAACTACCGGAAAATGGATCGGATACCAGATCGTTGCTGGTGCTGGCTGGGGCACATCTTTCCAGATTCCCATGATCGCCGTCCAGGCACTCGCCGACCCAGCAGACCTCGGCCCTACCACCGGCATGCTCCTCTTCTTCCAGGGCCTCGGCGGAGCTTTCCTCGTCTCCGGAGCCCAGTCCGCCTTTGTCAACACCATGATCCGCCACGTCCTCCAGCACGCTCCTCAGGTCAGCGAGGCCATGCTCGTCCTGACGGGCGCCACCGAGATCCGCAACAGATTCCCCCTCGACCAGCAGCCATTTGTCATTGACGGCTACATGGCGGGCATCAAGGTCGTATTTGCCATGTGCGTCGCCTGCACGGGCATTGCGACGCTGATCGGCCTGGGCATGCGGTGGAAGAAGCTCAACCAAGACGCTCTCAAGAACGCCGGAGGAGCGGCGTAGAGAGTGTGACTGAATCAGGAAAGATGACAGAATATTCTGGTAGATTTTTTTTTGCATTTGCAGGCGTCCAATTTTTTTGACATGTTTGGAAAAAACAGGGGGTCCATTTAATAGGTAATACCGGGTAATATAGATAGGGCAGAAGTGGGATTTCTGACACCCTCCTTTAGAATTTTCTCTTTTTTTTGTTCTTTTTTCTTATTATTATGCATGTAACGCTATATACCTAGATGATACATATATTCAACATAGACAGAGGAGAATCAATCACTACTCAGGTTCTTTTTTATTATTATTATTATTATTATTATTTTTTTTTTTTTTTAATTCGTGATCACGATTTGTCCTTTTTAGGAGAATGAGGTTTGATGATGGTCATGTATTGCATGTAGTCAGCTTACCTTTTGGGGGGTTCAGTCAAGCTGGTGATAAGAAGAAATGATGTGAAATACAGCGTGATCATGGGTTTGTACGGAGTAATACTCGTGACGGGGAGCAAGGCTGCGGCCGCTGCGCCGAGTAGTGGGTTGATGATTGCAGGCAGCCTTTAATAATACGACGTATTATAGGTTATAGAACTAGCACAACTATTCTCGTGTATGTCAATCTCTCTCTCCGTATCCCGACGCCTTAGAATAATGGCTCTGTATTATTTACTTACATAAATAGCATTTAATTATAAGATCCCAGGTATATATACCCAAGCTGTCTATATAAGTCAAATCAAGTCGTACGCACTAGCTATAATGTAACAACATGACGTCTTACATGGCATGGACCCTGCTTATACTCTCCTCAGCACCAACGCTCACACATTGACTGCAACTCTGCATCTCAATCTCACGTGGGATCCCACCAACGCAGCCGTACATACAGTCTGCACTCGCGAAACCCCCAATTCAGCCTCCATCCGCAGCTCCTTCAGGCACGGCCAAGTCCGGATCTCCATCCCAGAAGCGGTGGTGGTGACAAGCCGTGAGATTGTTGGAGGGGGAGGGGCCGGCCCGAAGCTCCGTCATACCGCAAGGCAGAAAGAAAGCACCGCGGAAAAAAAAGCCACCAAGCAGCGTGAGAAAAAAAAAAAGGCAGCCAAACCTCGTCCCCAAAAATCCGCCGCAGAAACCATCACGAAACAACTTCTCTTGACTCGGCCAATTGCGCGTCCGGCGATGGCGGCCGAGGCATCGACTCCAACCTGAACGCTTCGGCTTGGCTCCCCCCTCCCAGACTCTAGAAACCGCGAGCCATTTTATTTAATTCCCCTTGGGGTGCCGCCGCATCTCGAACGGTTTTTCTTTCTTCCCAGAAAATCCACCTTAGCCATCGCGGGCACACGACCATTCTGCGAAGCTTCGCGACAACGGCCGCTGCTGCTAAGACCAGAACACACACACTCACTCACTTAACTCACCCACTCACTCACACAATGCTGCCTCAAGCTTCATTCTCGCGGCTCGTCTCCCGGGCTGCCGGCCTGCCGCGAGCAATTGGCCGTCCAGACACCACCACCATCCGGACGCTTCGCACCGTCGCCGAAACCGTCCCCAAGTCGTCCATCAAGATCCTCCGCCTCGTCGACGCCGTGCGGCAATGGCGCAAGCCGCACATGGCCAACTACCGCTCCGTCGGCCTCGTGCCCACCATGGGCGCCCTGCACGAGGGCCACTTCTCGCTCATCCGAGCCGCCGCGCGCGAGAACCACCACGTCGTCGTGAGCATATACGTCAACCCGGCCCAGTTCGGCATCAAAGAGGACCTGGCGTCCTACCCCGTCACCTGGGAGACCGACGTCGCCGCCCTGGCCAGGCTGGACCGCGAGTTCGCCGACGACGGGGCCAACCTCGGCCGCATCTCCGCCGTCTTTGCGCCCACCACGTCCGAGATGTACCCTTCTGGCTTCCCCGGCCAGGAAGTCGATAGCAAGGGCAGCTTCGTCACCATCACGCCCGTGGGGGAGGTCCTCGAGGGCGCCAGCCGGCCCACCTTCTTCCGCGGCGTCGCCACCGTCTGCATGAAGCTCTTCAACATTGTCCAGCCGGACCGCGTCTACTTTGGCCAAAAGGACGTCCAGCAGACTGTCGTCATCAAGCGCATGGTCAAGGACTTTATGATGCCCACCGACGTTGTCATCTGCCCCACCACGCGGGAACCCGACGGCCTGGCATTGAGCTCGCGCAACGTCTACCTGGGCCCTCGCCGGCGCAGCGTCGCCGTTGTTCTGAGCAAGGCCCTGCGTGCCGCCGAGGACATGTACAAGAACGGCCGATTGAACCGCAGCGACGTCCTCGGAGCGGCGAACGAGGTTGCCAAGACTACGCTGGAGGCTCAGAAAAGGCTTCCTGCCGACCAGCGGGTTACCTTTGAGGTCGATTACATATCCATGGCTGATCCCGATACGCTGCAGGAAGTTGACGTCGTGGACGCGGCCAAGGGGGCGATCCTCAGCGGCGCGATCAAGATGCTGCCTGTAGAGCAGGCGCAGAGTGGTGAAGATTTAGGCCATTCTGGAGGACCGGCAGTGCGATTGATTGACAACATTATACTTGCGCCCAAAACCGAGTAGAGAGACAAGTTTTGGTGAGAACGAACGGGATCACGATTGACGAGTAATTGAAGAAAAGAATAATAAACAACTAGGAGGAGTCTGCGAGGGAAGAAAAGAAATAGAAAAAAGATGTATATTATATATGGCGGGCGATTGCATTTACAAAACTTGTTCTTTTTTTTTTTTTTTTTTTCCAAATAACGCGCCCTTGTTAAATTTCTTTTCATGTATACATAGCTTCATATATAGGGGTATAATACAAGACAGGCTCAGAAAGGAATATGAGAGAGAAATGATTAATTTCTTTTACAAATGCGCCCTGCCCTCCAGCTTTCTCTTCCTCCGTGCATTCTTTACATTGTGATCCAGCGCCGCCTGCTCTTCTTTGCTCAGCCGGCTGGGCACTCCCTTTCCGCCCTTCTTGTCCGCCTCTTCGGCTTCAGCAAATAGCCTTCTGCCAAGCTCATCCGTCAATCGAAGCACGCGGCTGCTAACCGTCGCCCCGTCTCGTCGGTTCTTGCCCTCTCGGCGCGAGCTTGCAATCTTCTCTGTGAAATCCCACAGCTTTCCCTCGGCTAGTAAAGCACCTGTTTCGGGGTCACGAGAAGGCCGCCATGAAGGATCGAGTTGGAGGCGGGGAGGTATCTTGGCATCTTTGGACTTGACGACGTTGATGATTTGCTCTTGCTGGAAGCGCGTGTATGAATTTTTGAGGGTTTCTTTGTTTACGGCCTCAAAGTATGAGAGGTCTCCTTGGTGGTAGAGAGTTTTACCGAGCTATGACATCCAAAGTGTTAGCTTAACCTTTTTGACTATTGGAGAAATATTGTTTCTTACCAGCTGTGCGTTGTTCTGAGCTTTTGCTTCTCCAATCCATATATCGCCGTTTTTGCCGTCTGGAGGAGTAAGTCCCATTAACGACACTGCCGCCAGCCAACTAGCCTCGATAAAAGGCCAGATCAGGAAACAGTAGAAATCATAATTTTCTCGCCCGGCCTTGCGCTCCTCGTCTGATAGTCCAATGGTTGTAATGCTACCATTCTCGTCTTTATCCAAGCGGACGACATGGTCGGCTTCCAAGCCACGCAGCGTGTTATCCAAGTTCACGTCAAGCCCAGCACCAGAGAAGATGAACTCTCCACGGAATAGCGAGGATAGAAACAGAACTTGGTCCCTAAGTTCCGCGTACGGAATATCTTGATTGGATGGACCGCCACCACGCTTGATACGCGTGTACATGGCTGCGCTGACGAGAGCCTCGTAAATAAAGAGGTGGATCGTCATATTGCGATAGAAGGAGAGCTGGAAGCGGTCGACGGCATAATATGTTGGTTCTGCTAGTCCTTCGACCACTCCTACCAAGTCTTTACCCAAGACTTCCAATCCTCGGTCAACAATTTCCGAGATAGCTGCGTTTCCAAAATGCGCAACTCGTCCGCCTTTAGCTCGGATACGGCATGTCAGCCACTCTACTCGGCGGATCAGTTCACCTTTGCCGACGCCTCGGCCGCGTAGAGTAAGGAGGACAGTGCCAATGAGAGCGGTAGGCATCACGACCGATACCGCGTTGATATCTCCAAGCACTTTGTAACCTAAAGCACGTAGAATCTTCTCACGGACTGCCCTTACTTCCGGGTTATAATGATCAGTATCCAGTCCACGAGGAATGCTCGATAACTTCGAAAGATGAGTGTCGATGAACTTTCTTAGGCTCCACGGCTCATGGAATCGGACGTCGACTCTGCCTAGCTTCAGGGAGAGAACAGAAGGCCCATTAGAGAGAAGGTCAGCCAAGTTTTCCTTCTTCTTTGGCATACCAAGCAGCTCGGTGACATAGCCTTCTGTCTCGATGACTTTGTCGTACTGGGTGCTAACGGGGCAAATAATGCAATCCTTGACTCGGCCAGAGAGAATGCTATCAAGCACGAAGCTCAGGATGCCAAATTTAGGGGGAAGCAATTTTCCTGTACGCGACCTGCCTCCCTCAATAAAGCACTCGAAATTGTAGCCGCCTTGCAAGAGGGTATCGACGTATGATTGCACGAGTGTGGTATACAAGGCATCATCTCCAAACGACCTTCTGATCCACATCGCACCCGCATGCTGCAAGAAAGCTCCTACCAACGGAAAATTGAGATTGTCGCCAGCCACGACTACCGGCAATGTCAAGCCAAGGCGGTAGCATATTAGCTGCAAAGAGACATAGTCAACGTGTGACCGATGACTGGGCAGGAACACAATGCTCTGCTTCTTCTTGGCAGCCAGATCTGCCACCTTTCGTAATCGCAACACCTCTTCGCTAGAAACGTGGATTCCTTGGTGGTAGGCGCGCGTTACCAGCTGCATCATCAGGTAGTATGCGCCGCGAATAAAGGTGTTGCTCTCCATCTTGCAAATCATGTTATCTGTAAGCTTTTCTGCAACTTCCAGGAGAGAGCTCTCTATAATGTTTCGTCGCTGCGCACGCTTCAATTGGTAATCTTTATCATCTTTGTTCAGCAATCCTTCCTTTTCCTCGACGGCTAGGCGATCGTTGGCGAGCTGCGAAATCCGCTTCTGTAGCAATGGCGCCGACAAGACATTGGAAATCATATTCTCCGAGAACCCGGAATAGAAGACGGGCTGCCCGATAACGCGGTCGCGATCGTAGGCTCGCCATCCTTGGCCTGACACGTAGAGAGAGACTTCGCGAAGAAACCTGGTCAACAGCGAGTTAGCAGACGAGTCCAACAGCCAACCTCGGTAAATCATACTGAAGCGGTTCGCTGCGGAACGAATGGGTCTGATTCATCAAAGCCTCCTCTTTGTCGTCCTGCAGCACGCCTCTGGGCTCTACGAAGCCGCTAGGCTGTAGAGTGATTTCATCGCCCAGGATCTGGAGGTCGGGAGCCGAGCTGCTGGCATCATCAACGGAATCGCCATCTCGAGCCATGGTTGGATGTTGCGGAGTCGAAGTAGCCGGGAGCTGGAGCGGTGCGGAGTTGGTTCTCAAGGATAATTGAAGCGGCTGAGGGGTAGCAGCAACATTGCCATGCTATGCCCTGCACAAAAGAAAATCAAATCAAGCTTGCTGATGCAACGGCAAATGGCTAGCCATGGAGACCGAGTCTGATTATCCGGGGTAAATAGTGCTGTGGGGCCGAATGAGACGAGAACGCGAGCAGTGTCATTAGTCGAAATAACCCGAGGACATGTGAAGAGAAGCAATGGTGGTTGCATCCAGCAGCTGAGCCGCTATAAGCCTGCGCTACAGCTGAAGTAATCAGAGCCGGCGTACCAAGTACCAAGCATGACGCACTATAAGCGCCCCGTCGCTTCGTATTGGGGACGTAGAGGTTCAAGGGAGCTTGGACCACCTGCAAGGCTTCCAAGCCGTAACCAACTAAAAAAAAAAGTTATTTGACCTATCAGCTGCATCTGCTGTCAGGCTGCAGCTCATATTCATATTTGAACCGCAAAGGATTGCCAGATCCTGCAACACCTGTTAGTCACTGACATTGCAGATCGCCGCCATGTCATCTTCAGAGCAGATCAAAGTAACTCAGGACCTGTTGGCGAGAGCGCACTCTCCCGACAGCGCAAACCGCATCTACAGCGAAAAGATCCAGTATCGAACTCTCCAACTAAAGCCTACATCTCCTCCACCTGCTGCTCTCAACGCCAGGGCAGCGCGCCACAGAGCTCGTCAGCAAGAAAAGCTACGAGGGAAGCAGAGGCCAAAGCCATTGTCAGCTCGGGAGCGTCGCAAACTTGGGCTGTACGATATTCCAAAGGAAGGCCAGAAATATGAAATCTATGAACCGCTGAAAAAGATGTGGATGGGCTACGCCTTGGAGATCTTAGGGAATGGCATATACACCGGCGGTTCACTGGCCGCTGCCAAACTAGCTAGTGCTGAATTCCATGGGGCAGAGGCCGAAGTGGTGAGGAGCCGATGTCCAGGACGAGTGGGGACCAAGGGCATCATCGTCAGAGATCGCAAGTTTGTTATTGAGCTGATTACGAAGAAGAGAGGGCTCAAAGTCATACCCAAGGAAGGGACCACATTCCGCGTGGAAGTCTGCGCCCCCCAGCAACCCAACGACGATACGGAGAAGGTGTTTGCCTTTGAGGTACTTGGCGACCAGATGATGCTCCGATCTGCGGACCGAGCCAACAGAAGGTTCAAGTCACACTTCCTGAAGAATGTATAGTGGCGGGACGCACCATCTTTTGCTCCTGGTGGCTTCGAAAAGACGACCTATACTCTGGAATACGAGCCTCGTTCCGGTGGTATTATGGATATATCCTGAATATTCTCCAATCTTTTTACTTTAAGGTTCCAGTACTACGTCGTTTACGCGTTGCGCGTCGTCAAGTACTGCAGTCTTGATATGGGAGTCTGTATAGGGCTGGTAAATTAGCTCTCGCTTGCCGGGATGGCAGAGAGTATATTCCACTAATATAAGAGATATACGGCCATTGGCCGGAGGGGATAAGACTCTTCCCGATTATTTGAAATTAGCATCTCGGGCAATCGTTTGAGACACAAACAGTCATCCTCAACGGTCATCTCGATTAATCAGCTCGAACAATCTGCCTCCCAAGTCCTAC
Source organism: Trichoderma asperellum (assembly GCF_020647865.1). NCBI lineage: Eukaryota > Fungi > Ascomycota > Sordariomycetes > Hypocreales > Hypocreaceae > Trichoderma > Trichoderma asperellum. Next base: position 6,531,778 of record NC_089415.1, on the reverse strand, counting down.
AACAGAGCCATCTAGGAAAATGTGCTTACTCGACCCCCGCCCATGGAAACTCCCCGTGCCTTTTGTGGGCATGATTACCAGATCGTTCATAGGTCTGATCATGCTGGCCAATGTGAATACCATCTATGAACGGTTGGAAATCTTGGGCCTGTCATCTGTCTATATTTTCATGTTCAACATTTGCGTGGTAAGTCAACTTGGCATTAGAAGTAGACTCTTTCCCAGACCTAGCAGCTAACTCTTGCTATAACGCATAGCTCGCAACAATACTCCTATTAATCAGCATGTTTTGCGCCCAGCGTTTGCGCAACTATTTCTTCAATCCCGACGTTAAGATTATGTGTTTCAGTTTCGCTACTCTTTGGTCCGTCGTCTTTATTTTCAATACCGGCATCATTATGAGCGGCTTTGTATATTGCCTTGCGCCTGACTTTCAACGGGAGGGCGAGATGAAATATTGCCACTTTTTTGGCAATCGTGCAATGGCTCAGATTCCCGATTGGAAGGGAGCGGCTTGGCCTGTGTATTATTGGACCAGCGTCGCCCTCACTTTGATCATGGCTTGCTGGCAGATGTTCGTAGCATTCTCTCCCCTTTTACATACAAAGCAAAAGCTAACTTGGGTTGGCAGGATAAGCTGGTTCTCTTGGTACTTGACGATCAGGAAAATGCTCCAAAGAAGAGTGGATTCAACCGCGAATGGAGCGTAACTACTGTAGAATGATTCTAGGTATTGGGTATATTCAAACAGGCATAAGGCATCTGATACCGGAAAAGGGAATATACGGCTACGGTAGCATGTCCGATGTTTATGGGCCATGTTCATACCGTTAATAGTAGCAATGAGACCCATGACGCCATTTTCAAGAGTTGCTGCTGGCTCGTTTATACGTTCTTTTTCGGTGCATGCATCCATCACGTAATTAGTACTTACCTGCCCAACAGGTGCCTAATCGACTTACACTCTGCATATACTACCTAGTCCGTCTGACTAATGCTCCGCCATAACATCCGCATGTTCGCAGTCGTAGAGCGTCGATCTCTCTTCAGCCCAAGCATCTACCTGACATCCCGCTCCTCAGCATATTCCGTCGTATACACGTAATTGCTTGTAGGAAATCAGGGCCGGAAAGAGACCAACTGAATCTATCATTCGATAGCTCTCGGTGGCGGATGGCGCTTACCATAAGTCGACGACGCACAGATTACTCCGTGCAGACACTGCCTGCCAGAACGAGTGTACGCCTGCATGGAGTGCCACCGAACCCACCGCTTTCTCGCCAGAGGCCGCATTGCCCCGTAGCATTAGGGCAAATATCACGCCGTCAGTCGCAGGGCCTCCGCGGCCAGATGCACTCCATTCCGAATCGCAAGCCGTAGAGCCTTGCCGGGCCCCGGTGCATGCGCCATTCCAGCACTTATCGTAGCATGTCGTAATACGGCTCTGGGCGGTCGCGCCGCAAGGTTCCTCGATTAGGATTTAGCCCTCGCACAGTAGGCTCGGTTAAGGTTCGGGGCTATCCCGTTGCAGCCTAGCGGCGGCCAGCCTCGCTGTTCATCCAGCCTGGGGAACAGAATCGAACTCCAATTTTATCTTTCCCAAATCTCAGGTTTTTAACCCCAGCAAAAGCACTGGTAGCATTAGTTTCTCATTCAAGCATTCTGTCATCTCGCGACCTAGCGTCTGCTATAACCACGACTCCGACGACCTCTTGCCCGCGCAATTGATTGCTCTCATCATCTAGCTAATCGTAGCAGAATTTTGAGTTTTTCCTCGTGCTAGACATCCTCCCACTGGTGTCTGCATCCTGCCATTTTTTCAGCCGCCCGACCCACGGCTGAACTCGACCTCACGACGAACGCCCCGCGCCTCGGTACACGATCACGACCCGTGGGATAAGTCCAAACATGCCATCCAATCTCCCGTCAAGCTTTGCTTCGGCCGCCGCCGGCCAGAACGCGGCCCGTGATGCGAGGGGTGGTCGAACTGATGGAAGGGGATCTGCTGGAGGCGAATGGTGAGTCTTTGCCCCTCGCCAGCACCCGTGTTGGGCGCAAACCCTGGAGACGACGGAGAATTTGTGTCATGCATGCAGTCTGCCGCTGTTGCTTTGCACTAAGCGACGCTGCGTGAATCATCCTTTTTTTGGGGCGGGGACAGCCGCTCAACGAGGCAGCCCCTCTACTCGTTCCCCCGAAAGCGGCCGTGTCGTATTCATATACATTGTCTTCGTGGCTAACCTTAATCTTTAGGTCTCGGAGAGATGGGCGCTCAGCCAACGGCACTCTGACCTTTCGTCGTTCCTCCACCACGCCCCTGAGCCAGTCTTCCAACCTTCCCCCTGCGAGTGATAACGCTGTCCAGCCGCCAAGCGTCGAGGTGCCCGTCGCGCAACCCACAACCTACGAAGTTGGCCCTTCACGTTATACAAAGGACGATCTGCTCGAGATGTATAACTCCCAGCGCCCCGGTGGTAACCCCTCTCACCTATTTATTTCTGGCTGGGACCCAAGCAATGGTGCTAGTGCTGGTGTAAGGGGCTGGGGGAAAAGCAACGAGAACCACGTGCCGCAGGATCCCGGCACCTGTTGGGATGCCAGCGGCGAGACAGCACCGATAGGATTACAAGGTTTCTCCCCGGAAGAGAGAGAGGTCAGAGACATAACTTTTTTTTTTGTTCTTCTTCTACTTTTCGGTGTCAGTCACGCTGCGGGGATGTGAACTTGCTAACGATGACGTCTAGGCCTTCTCTACTGACATCAACTCGCCACTGAAACCTCCCACACAGACAAAGGAAGTTCACCAGACTGCTGTTAACGGCCGCAAGCCTTCTCTTTCTCATGCTCCAGGAGCTACCTTTGGAGTGAGCTCACCGTCATCCGCTGTCCGACCCAGTACTCGTCGACGAGAGACTGTCGATTCCAATCCATTCAGCCCCTCCTCTCTTGCGTCGCCGACTGCTACCAGCCGATTTTCGCGGGAAGATCCGCTCTGGTTCTCGCGAAAAAGTGGCGATCTGAGAGAATCAGAAAATGACGAGCCCGATACCGAGCAAGCTTCGCGTGATGTTCCAAAGTTGCCAATTGGTGGCCTAATGCGATCTAACACATCGACTGGCGTGAGCATGGGGTCGATGTGGCCATCTAGCGCATCCGGTGCTGGTGGGTTTGGCAATTTTGCCCTGCCCACGTCCCCAGCCGTTGGTGACAAACGACCTGGTGGTACTACCGGTGGTAGTCGACTGGCACATTTGATTCCCAAGGACAATGCAGAGGGCGCTAGTACCAGCAAATCTTCTGAAACTCAGAACCCTCTGGCGCAGCAGTCTTGGCGAACTAGGCCACGAACTGACACCGATCCCTTTGGTGGCGACGAAGAATTGTCTGGCAGTGCTGTTCTTGGAGGCGCGCAGGATACTAGCTCGGGGGGGCCGCAACCGCCTAACCGAGCGGGAGTCTTGGGCACTCCAGTTAAAGGATCCGCCGGGGACTTTGGCATGTCTGGCCTGAACTTGGGCGGGCAATCTTCTGGCGACAATGGCCCTGTTAGCCCATCAGAAACAAACCCTTACCGAAGCCCTCCAGTTGAACGCCATGACCACGACGGACAAGATTCGAGTGCCGGGGATAAGACCCACAGCACTGGGCATGAACAGCAGCCACACTCCAACTATAGCACTCTCTCCCGGGGATTTGCTGCGGCCTTTGATGGGAGTGACCGCAGTCAGACCTCAAGCGTAGGTGCTAAAGCCTTTCTGTCTGGCGGTTGGCCGGCTCCAGCTGGCCCGTCTACCGGCACCCCTGACCGTGAGCGGTCGAACTTTGGAGGTGCTTTTGGCAGCTCTCTATTTAGTCCTATCGGTGATATACAATCTCCCGGCCTTGGAAATCTCGGAGGTGTGTTTGGGCCCTCCAACACCGGTAGTATCGGTCGCGGAAGCAAGCTGGGATCCCTCTTCCCCCCTGCTATGCAAGCCCAAATGCAAGCACATGAGCAAGAAAGCAACCTCTCAGATTCTCTGGGTGACCTTCGACAGAGTAACCCGCTCGGTGCCATCGGTCGGGGTAACTTTGCCGTCCCAACTCGCGACACGGACAGTCCCATGAGGTCCAACCGCGGGGTGTTTGAGGAGCTTTTCCCCTCTAGTGACAGCTCTAGAAATCTTGCTGCCTTTGGATCTTCAGATGCTGGACAGCCCAACATCGCTGCTACAGTACCCCAGTCATTCACGCCTGTTAGCGGCGGTTTGCCATTCGGAAATGCTCAGGCTGGCGTAGAACACCCATCCGCCCAGGTCCGCCAAATGGTAATGCCCGATCGCATGCGATGGGTGTATCTTGACCCCCAGGGGCAGATTCAAGGCCCGTTCACGGGACTGGAGATGAATGATTGGTACAAGGCCAACTTCTTTACCCCTGATCTTAGAGTGAAAAAGGTTGAAGATCCTGAGTTTGAGCCACTTGGTCAGCTCATCAGACGCATTGGAAATTCTCGAGAGCCATTCTTGGTGCCCCAGATTGGAATTGCTCATGGACCTCCTATGCAGAGCGGTCCATTTGGACCCGGAACTGGAAGCGGAATCATTCCTCCTCTCAGCGGCGTTTTCCCAACATTTGGCCGAACCCTTACGGCCGAAGAACAGAATAATTTGGAGCGCCGTAAACAAGAGGAGCAGTTCCTTATGGCTCAACAGCGCGATTTCATGATGCGGCAGCAAGCTATGGCCAAGTTTCAGATGCAGCCAAGCCTCCAGCATCATTCCAGTGCTCATAGCCTCCAAAGTCAACCAAGTTTTGGCAGTATGACATCCCCTTTGGGAGTTCCTCAGCAGCAACATCACCAGTTGCCGCATCAACAGCCCATCGGGGCCATGGGAGGCCCGGGAGGCGTATTTGATAGTCACCCTGGCGCCAATCCCGCTGCTATCCGCGCTGCTATGGGAAACGGCGAGCTTTTTAGGCCAGAAGACTTGGCTAACCTCTCGGCTAATGAACGACAAATGCTCGCATCCTTGCAGGGTGAACCTACCGGTACTGAATCTGGTGCGCCTCAGCCCATTGGGACTCCGGGCGACGCAAGTCGACGATACGGTCTACCAGAAGCTAACGAGCTCAAGGAGGACGATGAAGGTTTCAAAGATCGACTCCAAGAATTTGAAGAACTCCGTGCCGAGCATGACGCTGAGCAAGCTGCCGGGATTCCCGCCGATGAATCCCAAGAGAGCTCCGTAAAGGTAGAAGAAACGACCGTCACGACCGTCACCGTCGAGCCGAAGAGCGAACCCGCTGCGCCTACTGGCAAAGCTAGCAAGGCATCCAAGAAAAAGACCACGGTTGTTGAAGAGAGCTCGCTTTCTCTAACCCAGCAGGTGCAGAAGACTCAAGCCTCCGCAGCTGCGGCTGCCACTGCCCCCCCTCCTCCCCAGCCTACGGAGCCTGGAATGCCAATGCCATTCCCTCCACCGGCTTCGACTACTCCTCTCCCGGCGCCAACCGCTCAAAGGGCCAGGTCTAATTTGCCTGAACAGTTCAGCCGATCGCAAACTGCAACCCCCGACGTTGTCGCCCAGCCTCCTCCTCTGGCCCCTTGGGCTAAAGAGCCCGGCCAGGAGGGACAGAAGGGCCCAAGCCTGAAGGAAATTCAAGAAGCCGAAGCGCGTAAGGCTGCCAAAGCTGAAGAAGCCGCTGCCGCACTACGAAAGGCCGCGATGGAACAAGAGGCTGCCCTGTTGAGAGAGAAAGAGAAGTCTGCCGCTGCCGCCGCCGCCAACGCTGGCCTCCCAGCGACAAGCACTTGGGGCCAGGGCTCGCCTGTAGCATCCGTCAGCCCGTGGGCCAAGCCAGGGGCTACCAAAGCCAAGGGAGCTACTCCCGTCGCAGCAACCGGAGCAGCCGGAGCGAAGAAAACTTTGGCTGAAATTCAGCGTGAAGAAGAAGCACGAAAGCTGAAGGCCAAAGAAGTTGCTATCCAGGCTGGAGGCGGTGCTCCTATTAGTACCGGCAAAAGCTATGCTAACCTTGCCGGCAAGCCAAACCATGGCCCCTCTCCGACAGTCCCCTCTCCGATCATTACTGCTGGAAGCGGCTGGGCCACTGTTGGGGCTGGAGGCAAAGTGAAGAGCCCATCTACAGTCCCATCTCAGCTTCAAAGCCGCTCAGGAAGCGCCAGCAGTGCCAAGCCTGCTGTAGCCACCCCTGTGAAACTGGCTCCCAAGTCAATCATTAGCAACACTAGCTCTCAGCCAGCCAATGCGGCTATGGATGAGTTCAACAAGTGGGCGTATAGAGAGCTTTCTCGAGGAATCACGGGTGTCAACGATAGTAAGTCATCTTTGGATATTCCTACAATCACATTCATAGTGTCTAACATGCATGCAATAGTCACGAGCTTCCAGGCAGACCTCGCCGTCTTACCCCTTGATACAGGACTGATTGCGGACGCCGTGTATGCCAACTCAACCACAATGGACGGACGGCACTTCGCCGAAGAGTACGTCCGCCGAAAGAAGCTGGCCGAAAAGGGCGTTGTAGAGAAGCAGACGCAGGCTGAAAGCAAGACGGCGAGCTCCGCCGGCGGTTGGAGCGAAGTAGCCAAGAAGAGCGGCGCCACTCAGGCTAGAGAGAGCGATGCAATGCAGAGCGCTGATTTCAAGGTTGTGCCTGGAAGGAAGAAGAGCAAGAAATAAGGCATTTTGAAGAAAAGTTATACTGCTATGGAATATTGTTGAGCTCGAGCCCTTGTCATTGGATTATATGTTTTCGAGCGTTGCTAGTGGTGTTAGGAACCAAAGCGGAACATGACTATATGTAGTATGTACATGTGTGGAAATGAATGTTAAGCGCAGTGCTATGCTATGCAAAATGTCTAATTGAAAATCATTATTATTATGTGTAACGTGCCGGTGTAACATGTGCACCTGTAACTGACACACTAATTTCTGGCAAGCCAAAATAGACACATGCTTAAACCATGAAATATTCAGCACTATATTTTACACATATTTGTTCAATGTTGTCTGTTACTCCGAGCTTGGGTCTCATCTTTGCTTGAGTTCACTGGAAGTATTACAAAGTGCAGCTGCGTGGGTGCGTGCGCGTGTGTGGATATCGGCATAATGAATCCAAATTTCAGTGACAATCAAAGAAAGAATTTACTGCTGTTTTATTTGCTTAGCACCATGTACTTGTCATGAAAATGTTTCGTTTGGGCTTTGTTGGCTTTATTACACCTGAATTTTGCAATGTTGTGGATATACACAACAACTACTATCAAACTATCCTGGTTATCTCTACTGATAGAACAGACTCTCTGAGGACACATAGATCTAAAACCAAAACAACAAACCTGAGTGAGTACATTTTCTTCCCCAATCACAAATCTCTATGCCAATGCTACTCCAATCCGGGCTACAATCCTGCCAATCGCAAATCAAAACAATTCATCTCCAGGGTACGTCCGTCTTAACCCAACCCAAAATTTCAATTCGTTTCCTCCCGCAACCATGCCCAAATCTTCATGAGCACATTCTGCTCGACCCTCCTTCAACAAATAACACTAAAGCGTGAATGGTTTAGTGGTAAAATTCTCCGTTGCCATCCGCAACGTCGGGGAGCCCTGGGTTCGATTCCCAGTTCACGCAGTGAGGAACGGTTCGTTCTCTCTACTCTTCAATATCTTTCAGCGTAATTGGTTTAGTGGTAAAATTCTCCGTTGCCATCCGAGCAACGTCGGGGAGCCCTGGGTTCGATTCCCAGATTACGCATTGAATTTTTTTTTTTTTGGCTGATGCTTGGTTATTTTTCGATGGTGTTGTTGAAAGACAGGCTGAGCTGATTGACTACGGTGTTGCCAAGGGGTTGTTGGTTGGGCTGCGGGTGCTTGTTAAAACCATGTGTCTTGCGTTGCGAGTTTGGTAATCGAGTGGAAAAAGGTGCATGCATATGATTCTTGAAATATATATATTTTTTTCTTCTCTTATATGTCCTGTGTATATGTATATCTATGTATGCTAAATATATATGAGTCGTGCGTTTATATACGTCTAACCCCCGTATATCCCAGTAGTGGAATCTCTCTATTCCACAAAACGTGATGGGTATATAAAACAAAAAAACGTAAAAAAAGAAGAAGAAAGAGGGCGTAACAAGGACGTATAATCGTAAATCCATCTTCAAAGCTCCCGACCCCAACAAGTGTCTAAAAATCTCTCACTTTAGCTTTCCATCTTACACGTGAACTGTGGCTGGGTTCTTCTTGCGCTTGATGCCGACCATTTGCAGCATCTCAGTCCAGAATGCGGTGGGAGGGTCGATAAGGTGTGCCTCATAAGCATCAATCGTTGGTCGTTGCCATACGAGATCAACTTCGCTAGGTCGGACGAATCGCGTGCGCTTCAAAACCTTCCAGAAGATGAAGAGAATGGGCGCCAGAATCTGCATGGTATAGTTGCGGAAAAAGCTCTTGACGTCCCAGGGAATGAAAGAAGCGTATCCGTAACCTCCCACAACCATGAGCTGGACCACAAAAGCGATGATGGCACAGTAAGGCTGGCCCCAACCGACGTATGGGAATGTCTTCCGGTCAACGCCCTGGGCCTTGCATGCCCTATAGAAGCACAGATAGGTCGCTGACATGACGAGGTAGTCGATAATGCCACCGGCCGTGATCAGAGTTACCAGCCAGTCAAGCACGACAGCAGACCCATTGCCAACTTGAAGGAAAGACAGGAAAGGGAAGCACATGACGACCAAAAATGCGTTGATGGGCACACCCTTGCTCGTGCACTTGCGCAGGAATCGAGGAGCCCGACCTTCAAGAGCCAAGCCATACAGCGAACGGGTTGCGCAGTAGGTGTATGTGTTACCAGCAGAGAAAATGGACGTCATCATCAACGCATTGACAATATGGGGTAGCACTGAGATTCCCATGTTTTGCATAGCAATGACGTATGGTGAAGCCGCGGCAGTCCCGCTGCCCTTTCCGCCATTGACGAGGTTGGACAAGGTGCTGTCATTGTAAGGAAGAATGATGCCGACAGCCAAGGCACTGCCCATGAAGAAAATGCCAAATCGGAGATAAATGGTCTTGAAGGCGGTCTTGATGTAGGTACGAGGTCGCTGAGCTTCGGCAGCCACCATGGAAATGTACTCGGGTCCGACGACAGCGAAAGCAGCGCTCCAGAGAGCAGTCAAGAAACCTTCAAAACGACCGAGGGCACCGTTGGTATGATACTCGGCGAAGGCTCCGGGATTGTTCCAGTATCGAAAGCCGTAGGCGTCGTGGGCAGGATTTCCACCAACCATGGTCACAAAAGTGAAAGCAAAGAGCATGAAGATGAGAATAACCTTTCCTCCAGAGAGGTAGAATTCTGCTTCACCATAAGCTTTCACAGCGAGGACGTTTAATAGACTGCAATATTGGAGACAGCTGTTAGTATTGAAACTCTAATATCAGTGAATTTTAGGAGTGCTGGTTTCTCATCTGCTCCCCATTTCTCTCTATTAAAGGGCGAATACTTACGCATAGCAAACGATGACTGCAGCGCAAATGCCAGCAGTAGGGCCCGGATTGGTGATGCTATCATCCCAAAAAGAGATGACGAGATTGAGTGCCGTGATTTCGAAGGGAATTAGCAGAGCTTCATATATGAAGAAATTCCAGCCAGTCATGAATCCCAGGGCATCATCGACCCAGTGGCCTGCGAGACGAATGAATCCTCCAGATACGGGCATTAGGACTGTCATCTCCGCGATAGAGTTGTTTACCAATCCGAGAACCATTGAGTACAGGGCGTAGGCCAAGAAAAGGCTGGCTGGGCCGGCCGTGGAAAGCCCACTTCCGATGCTGACGAAGAGAGCAGTGCCAATCGAGCCGCCGATGGCAATGAGCTGGATCTGGCGATTGTTAAGGCGCCGCTGCAGACCGTCGGCATTCTCAATGAACTCTTGGGACCCAGAGTCAGAAGCATCGGGAGCTTCGAACTTTGGGTGCTTTTCATCGTTGGTAGTCGCCATCTTGAAAATGGGCCAGGAAATCAGTAACAGTACTACGTCCTACTAGATCGTCATGAAGAAAGAGAAAAAGAACTATGACGATACAAAAGCAGAGTGTATTGCCAAATAGATCAAAATCAACGAACTAGCGCCACCAAAAGATTAAATCTTTAGGTGAGACGTTTTCGTATGGCCAACGAAAGAGAAGTTGGGGAATAGAAGAAGAAAAAAAAAAAATCCCACGAGGGTGACGGGCGATGGAGGAGTATATGTAGCAAGCATTCATGAGCAGCGCCGCATCAACGGGCCAGGGACTCGCTGAGTACCTGTCGCATCAGGTCCGATTGTATGAGTGAATACCGTACCATGTAGTAGCCAACCGACTGGGGACCGGGACCAGAGCGAAGACAAGACCGAAGCCTTAGCATCGCAATGGGATTGGACAGCACCGCGGTGACGGCGTGGGCTATGTGGGGGCGAGGCCGAAACAGAGACGCTTCCAACATTATCTCAGGCGATTTTGTGGTATTCGTCTTGGCAAGGCCCAAGGAGCTGCTCTTGTGCTACAGCTGGCGAGTCGCTCAGTGCTCGCTGCTCGCGCACCCTGCCATTGTCGTTCTTGGTGGAGAAGCCAAGGACAGCGCCAGAGGAGAGCTAGCGGCTTTAGGCCCTGCTTAGACTGAACGGGACGAACAGCCACCCACAGCGAAGGGGGGCCAAGGATCCAGAAAAGGCGACCAGGGGGAGGGCACAGTGCCAGATTGCGGTCCTGTGCTCTGCCTTGTTTTCGTGCAGAGAGGAGCTTTCGGCGTCCATGGCAGTGGAAAGGAGAGAAACCTGACAAGATTAGCATTTGTTCGAAAGATCAGGACTCTGCCTGGGCAATGGGATTTTATAGTCAGGTCACAAATACCGTGTCGAGGGCCTGGTGTTGTGCTGTGCAATAGACCATGGATGCACACACGAGTCGCCTAGACGTACCATATTCGTCGAGGATTTGCTTGTAACGACCAGGATCAAAAGCGAGTGGAATGCTGATGTGAAAAGATGAAGATCCTTGACAGCCAAGCATCCTACCTGTACGACGTCTCCTCTGTTAAATATCGCTGATCAGCGAGACGTCAAAGAAAGTCATCGCATGTTAATGATCCGTCTTCGCTCATGAACATGACCTTATTTAGTTATTGCTTTATGATGGCTGCTGATTGAACATCAAGAAGCCAAATCTGACCTTTCTTAGCCTAATTAGTCCATGTCACAATACTAATCCATTGCCAAATAACGGAACATGCCGGCCATCTTGCATCTATCACAGCAAGGTTAGGAATAAGGGTATATACTGCAGTCTGCATTCCGCACCTAGGTAAATGCCCGAGCCTAGAGCCGATCGACTGCATATCCATCTCAAGCTAAATGTCAATAATTGCATGTTTGGAATTGGCATAGAGAGTTGCTCACTCGCGCCTCGCTGGTCTGATAGTGTCAAGTATGGGCGTAGTCTTGAGTCTTTAACAACCCCAAGGCCACAACAGCATTCCTAGTCATCATCACCGATTGTTAATTTTCTCTCTATCATTTATTAAACAATAGATCCAGACAAACAGGCGAGTTTCTGGATGCCATTCGTGCAGCGACTTGCCCCGAAGAGCAGCCTTTTTTGTTAGACACTGTGCGATCGAAGTATGTCACTGTTTCGACCACGCGACCAGGGATTCTGGACTCAAGCCAGCCGCTTGATCTGGAACGACTCTCATCATAGCTGCATACGGCCGCGAATATAAAGTTGCATGTCGCTTAATAGAGATCTTGATGGCGCTCCTCAGCGATACGTATCTCAAGAGATTAAGCGGCTGGTCTGCCTGCTTCCGTCAAAGGAATCTCTCGCAGCTGACACTGACGTCACCCTGCCTAAGCCTTGCGCGGGACTAGATTCGTATCTGGACTAGCGGCTATCGACGATCACGAATGTCCCTGGCCGCACAGTCTACACACAGTGGGGGATAGCGTCTTCAGTGGCCTTGCTAAATAACAATCGGCATCGTATTGTACTCGTATCTCTGAGGCCTCTAAATCTACTAGGTGGTCGCTCGCTGGCGACACCGCCTGGATGCTGGCGATCCCCAACAGTTCGTCTGGTTCGACCGAATGCCGGAAAAGGGAGGCTGTGCCTTGAGCACCCTCCCTGCAAGAAGACAGGCTGCCGTTTTTTGCGCACAGCCATGCTTTAGAGTAGACTTTGTGCATAAATGAGCTGCATGCGGCAGGCTTGATGGACGCGAGTCAAGACATTCCACCCAGCTGCAAAGCCCCAGATGTCTGAGGCCGTCACTGTCGTCATCTTTTGCGCATGAGTCTCGAGAACAAGGCAAAAAGCAAGCCAAGACGAGAGCCAATGCTTCTTAGAGACAAAAGGCGAGAAGTGCGAGTTTGTTGAGAGACGGTTTTTTTTTGTGGGTTAGAATCCACCAAATTTTGGAGCGCGCCAATTACTGGACAGCAAATGCTGTTTAGCACGGAGAACTTGTATGCATACAGTACTGTACGCTCGGCTTTGGCGGCACTATCGCGCGGTATGGGGTAGCTACCTGAGGGGGACCGTCGGTTGCCGCTAATTTCCCACATCAGCCAAGTTTCCTTCTCGTACCCGCAGCAGATGCGCTGATAAACGGCGGACCCTGTAATTTCGCACTGTGCCACCAATCAACTGCAGGACAGCGCCCGTGCCGCGAAAAGTCCCATTCGGCCATAACCTCCTCCCTAGTCGCCAATACGTATTAGACGGCGCCGACGTCGTTTCATGTTTTTTCAGCCCTCAGCAGCGCCAGGGTTTTTAGAGCGAAGTCACCAATAGGCATTGAGTTTGCCGTAAGAAACGGACGCTAACGGTAAATTACAGCGCAAGGCTTTTCTCTCTCTCTCTTCTCTCTTTTAGGCTGCTTTTTGCTTTGCTATGGCTTGTGCCTTGTACTTGTATCTTTTTGGCTGCTTGTCGCGTGACCTCGAGCTTCATGTGCCAAATCAAGCTGCGAATCGTCTTGCGTTGATGATACTATTAGTTAATAACACCCATACCATCAAGAAAACATATAACCTTCATAGGCTGGCGCTGGAATTCGACAGAGAGAATATCACTGGCCTTTCGCCACCACAGCTTGGAGACTCGCACAGGCAGAAAAAATTCTTGAAGCCCACACACACACAAACACTCGCGCGCGCACTGAATGAGCCTGTGGGTCTATTCGAACGCCATGCGCCTCAAGTAAAGAGCAATGGGGCAAAAAAAAGAAGAGAGAGAAAGAAAAACTGAGCCCAAAAGAGTGACTATTCCAAGAAAAATTGGGTGAAAAAAAAAAGGAAGAAAACAGCCGTATTGCAAGCATATCCTCTACCAGTACTCGAACGAAGCTGCCTCAACGCGTAGAAACGGTCTAGACCGGCAAGGCTTCTTTAATCCTCAACAAAAAACAAGTAACGTTACGAAATAGGAAGAAGTAGAGAATGCTTCATCCTAAGCGAGGCCATCTAGAAGTCTATTGATGCAGCAGCGGAGGTGAATTGCCGCGTTGGGACAATCACATGTCAAATGAAGAGAGACCCTGAAGTCGGTGAAAACAAATGAGGCTAAAGAGCCCACTAGGTGATAGTGCTGGGATGAGAGAGACGATAGTACGGCAGATGGACAAGAGTTTGCGACCGCCAAAAGAGGAAAAATGCAGTATAGGGGCTATTACGATTGAAATTAGACTCCTCCTATCCTTCTAGCTGTATAACCTAGCAAATAAGGATATTTACAAATCAGCTGCAGTGGGAGCTCAAGTAGCTGTTGATATGGACTTCAATGAGGTTTAGTTTAGTTCTCGCAGACTCGAAGGCTTGCAGGCAAGGCTCAGGCGCTGTAAGTAGGCGGGGGGTTTGAGTGCCTATGGCACGTCTCGCCGCCGATAAACTAAAGCCATGTTTGCAAGCGCATGTATTCCATGACTCTCGAATTCATCAAGAATAATTTCATGTTTAAAAAAAAAAAAATCTGATTCATAAATGAAAAAGCGCCTTCTTTATTCTCCATGCAAGTTAGAGTGGCCTGCCATGCTGCGTCCTCAGAGTGACAGGTGGGGTAAAAGGTTTCACACGCTAAAATTTTCATGCTGAAAACCGTCATCCCACCTTTTGCTGCCGTATCGATAACGAAAATCACAAAAAAGGTAGCGAACCAAAGAATCACCAAGATACCCGTACCAGTGACATCTCGGAGCACATGCCGCTTGCCTGGAACTCAGACAAATAGTCGCGTCTGACATCTCGCCAGTCCCCGAGTTTCGTGGCGGCTCAGCGATCGCCAGGGGTTTGCCGGTCAAAGCATCACCAACTCCGAATATCAAACCCCCACCATGGCCTCGACGTCTGATAACAGCACCCTGGCAACGCTGGTTGGCAGTCCTGTAGCGGAGCAGCTTATAACGGCACATGTATCTCACCTTGTGTCTCCTGCAGAAGACCCAGCTTCAGCGGCATCAACACAGCACCCGTCTTCAGAACTCCTCGCCATAGGCTTGGCCGCTCTCGATGCCTTCCTCCAGGCAACCGTTACGGGTCCTGTTCTGCCACCGAACGATTCGGCTCATGTTGAGAAGCTCTTTGCCAATGCTTGGAATTCAAGCCACTCAGAATCTCATGACACGGTCGTTGCGCTGCACCAACTTAGAAGGGCTTGCTTAAAGTATCTTGAAGTTGATGGCGTGGTTCCCTATGCCTACATCCCTCACTTGGAGCTCTTCTCTCTTGCCAAGTACATCTTGGTCCATTCCTTAGCAGCTGAGACGACTGATGTTTCTGAGCTGCCTTCAACTGAGGGAACTTCAACAAAACGAAGCCTTGCATGGGAGAAACTACGGGTTAACGTCTGGCATTATAAGATCATCACTCAGCCAAGCCTGGGCTCTGGATCAAATTTCACCAAAAGTTCACAGTGGAGCGACATTCCTACACTAGCAACCCAGATTAGCAACGAAATAGATGCTGTACGAGGAAATATTCTCGGCAATGAGGTCTGGGCGACGGAAGAGACCTGGACTCGGGATGAAAAGGCCTTGTTCCTCGTCGAAGCTGCCAACAACTACATTCTGCTTGGACGCTATGATAAGGCAAAGGAGACGCTTAGTGAAGCGGCGCAGGTCACTGGCGTTGCTTATGCCCTATCCGGTGCACTGGGAAAGAGGACCAAATTCCAAGAGCACAACATCAGTCAGCTCGTTGTTTTTGCACGAAGCGCCTCTGAGCAAGATGCTGCTGCCACAGAGGAGAGCAAGGATGAGGACGACCAAGCCGCTGCTAAGCCAGACGCTCTCAAGCTCAACAATGATACCCTACTAGAAGAGATTAAGTTTGCAAACGAGCCCGTGAAGGACACAGCAGCAGTTCAGACTTTGCCCCCGGCGCTATCCGAACTATCACCAGATGACCAGCCGCAGCTTTCTGCTCTCGACGAGATCATTCTTCTTACCGAGGCCACAATCAAGGATGCCTTTTCGCCTATTGACGGACTCACCTCTGAACAGATTCTGCCATTCGCGGTCCGCGTTCTGACTGATAAATCCGTCAACTGGCAGATTTACACGCAAGCCCTGCTCGTGCGTTCAAGGGTGGAAATCCACAGGAGCAGAACAGTTGAACGTGGTGTCCTGCAACTGCAGGCCGTTGCCGACCAGGTCCTCACTGACACCACCTTTTCCGCTCCGACAAGCAACGAATCTCAAGAAAAAGACGAATCAGATGTCCCAGCCATTCAGGTGACCGCCCCAGGCCAATCTGCCGCCCCTGTCGACGAGTCCAGGCCTACTACTTTCCTGCCCGCCGCAACCAACTCAGAGTCCGCACCCGCTCACGTTCGTCTTCGTTACATCCACGCCTTATCCACCCCTCCGCGATGGCATCTAGAGTCTGAACTTGCTTACGCCTGGGCTGGCATAGGCTCTATGACGTCTGCCCTTGAAATCTTCAAGCGTCTGAAGCTATGGGCGGAAGTAGCTCTCTGTTACGCCAGCAGCGCAGCTACTGAGGACGAAGATGGCCGAGGCAGTGGTGGAGAAGCCAAAGCCAAGGGAATCATTCGCTGGAGACTTTTCAACAAGACTGGAGTTACAACACCTTCTTCATCCGAACCAGAGGATGAAGTTGTTGGGCAAGACGTCAGTCTTCTCAAGGCAGCTGATTATTCGGGTGTAGAGCGACAACCTCCCTCTCCCAACGCTGCTCGTCTGTGGTGCATTCTCGGTGACCTTGAAAATGACCCAGCTCACTACGAGCGCGCTTGGGAGATCTCTAAACACCGCTACTCTCGTGCTCAGCGATCCCTGGGAGAGTACTACATCGGCCAGAAAGACCTATCAAAGGCTCTGGAAGCATATAAAATGGCCACCAGTGTCAATAGGCTAAGTCCCGACATGTGGGGTCGTCTCGGTGATATCAGCTTGCGCATGGGACAGTTCGAGGACGCGGCAGAGGCATACAGTCGGTCCATTAGCAGCGCAAATGACACCGAGGGAGGCGAAGGTGCTAAAACATGGAGCAATCTTGGCAGCGCTCTGTACAGCTTGTACAGCGAACTGACTGCTCCTGGAAGGGCCAAAGAGCTCGATGAGGCTCCTGCTACTACGAAAGCCCCTCTTGACGACGAGGACGATGACATCGTCATCGCGGGTTCAGATGAGAAAATCGCCTCTCGAGATCCCAACAAGCTCCTCGCCCAATCTCTCGCCGCCTACAAGCAGGGAGCTTCCATCGCCCACGACAACTGGCGCATCTGGGACAACGTCATCACACTCGGCTCCCGCATCTACCCCGTCCCCGCCACAGACATCATCCTCGCCATGACGCACATCATCCGCATTCGAAAAACAGAGGATGCTCTCGACGTCGATATCCTCTCCGCCCTCCTGCAGGACACCATCCTGTCAAAGGACAGGCCCTCCGCCAGCAACGGCGTCTACGAACCCCCTCGCGGCTCCGTCGAGCGCCTCCTCATGCGTCTCATCGAAGAGGAAATCGTACCGCTCATCACCAACCGCTCTGACCTCTGGACGCTCGTCTCGCGCCTCCGCGCCTGGCGGTGCGATTACGCCGGAGCCATCGACGCCTCGGAGCGAGCTTGGCGCGCTGCTGTCGGCGCCTCTGGCAGCGGGCTCCTCCCCGGCGAATCTGCCTCCGCAGACTGGACGTCCAACGAGGCTGGGTGGGCAGAAGTCGTGAAGAGAACTGACGAGCTGGTTTCCGTGCTGGAGAATTGGGGCCCTGACGTCGAGGCTATTGGGCAGAAGTGGAAGGGCAAGGCGCGGAGCGCAGTGCGCAGCGTGATGGGACGAGCAAAGACCAACTGGGAGGATAGCGAGGGATGGAAAACGTTGGAGAATCTCATGGAGGGGCTGAAGATAGATCGAAGCTAAAATAGAATAGAAGACAAAAAAGAATAGAATATAAATGCAAAGGGAAAAAACAAGAAGACCCCATTCTGGTAATGAAAGTGGGGGACTTGGTGTGTTTGTAAGGGTTATGCCTTGCGCCTGCATATATATACTAGGTAGCTACTTGAATAGTAGTAGCTCGTTTATAGAAGTGCTTTTGATATATCATAATGGCACAAACCTACAAAATATAGCCCCCAATTTTGTATTTACAAGAATAGAGTTACTAAACAGGCATGTCTTTCAAAGTAAACGGCCAAGTCTTTCAACAATTCAAGGCATTATACATAAACATAGCCACTGCTGGCGTATAGTATGAAATGGACCTCCTTGCATTTTGTGATTTACTTCAAGTGAGCAGCAGTCTACAACTGACTACTTGACATTCACAGCAAAAGAGAGACAAAAAGTTTAATTCAAGAGGTTGTTCAAGTCTATTCGGGTTCTATCTACCGTCTACCTTCCCTCTATAGCCCAAGGCGCGAGAGTTCATGACAACATAGGGGTCCTCCACCCCCAGCTGTGTTTCCCGCACTCATCCAGGCCATTCCATTCTATTGAGAAGGCCCTCTCTATCGGCAAACCCGAGCATGCAATCATCGCAAGAACGCATCGCAACTTTTCCTGTACCAATCCGTATTTTTCATCACAATTAAAACAAAAAAGAAAATAAATAAAAACATTCTCTAAGTCGTCAAAGGACTAGACGTCATCGAAATGCCGTGATGTAGGGGTATGTTGAATCGTTTACAGGTCATCCTCGTCGCTGAACACCTCCTCACCACGCTTTCGGCGGGCCATGCGGTCTGTAGAAAAATCGAGTTAGTTAATGTTGACGCTATTTTGTGATATTGTTCTCTAGTTGACTTACCCTTCTTCTTCTTTCGCAGCTCGGCAGAAGACAGCTTGGCCTTCTTCTTGGTGCTGACAATCTTGTTGCCCATGGCATCGAACTTGTCCTCCTCATCATCGTCATCCTGCTTGAGACGAGGACCAGAGCCCTGGCCCTGGACCCAGTTGTGGCCGGAAGGAGTCATCTTGCCGTCCATGACAGCCCAGACTTCCTCAGTCAAGTCCTTGGTGAACTCAGCAGAGTGAGTAATGATGATGACACCACCCTCGAACTTCTTCAGGGCCTTGGACAGGGCACCCAGAGAGTCACGATCCAGATAGTTGGTAGGCTCGTCAAGGACGATCAAGTGGGGTCGCTGCCAAGAGCAAGCGGCCAAGACAGTCTTGACACGCTGACCACCAGACAGACCACGCATGCGAGAGTGGGAAACCAGCTCAGCATCGAGACCGAAGTTGGCGCAGTGGCTCTCAATCTCCTTTCGGACCAGAGGGCGGAACTGACCAGAGGCAAGGGCCTCCTTCATATCGACATCAGCGACCATCTTCTGGTGAGAGGCCAACAGCTCGTTACGGGGCAGCCAAACGTTGTCAGCAGACATCATGGGAACCCAGCGCTCGTTCTTCATGCCGACGTTCTCACCCAGAGCGAACGAACACTCGTACTCGTAGCTGTTCTTGAACTTTCTACGGGCGTTGATGCCAATGACACGACGCTGAGTACCCTCGATCTTGAAGACCTTGTCCATAGCCTTCTCATCGGCCTCGGTGATGATCTTGTTGGCACGGTCCATGGTCTCACGATCCTCACCAGTCTGGAAACGCCACTGGATGTACTCGGAAGGAGTCTTGTCCAAGTGGTTATCAATGTGGGCGAAAGCGTGCTGCTTGATGTAGGCGATACGGATGTTCTCGTGTTGGTAGATCTCACCGCCGGTGGGGATGAGCTCACCGCAGAGAACGTTGATCAGGGTGGACTTGCCAGCACCGTTGGGACCAATGACGGCAATACGAGAGCCCAGAGAGCACTGGAAGCTGATGTCGGTGATCTGGGGCTTGGAAGTGCCGGGGTACTGGAATGACATCTTGGTAGCACGCAGGATAGCCTTGGCCTTGGTCTTGACACCCTCAAGGAAACCGGGCTCAGGGAAGCTGAACTCGATCTCAGAGGCACCAAGCTCGTAGTAAGACTTGGCAGAAGGAACACGCTTGACGAACTCCTTCAGGTTACCACGGTAACGCTTAAGCTTGAAGCGCTCGTAGTGAACGATGTGCTGGCAGACGTTGTCGAGGAAGCTGGAGTCGTGAGAGACGATGATGGAAGTGCAAGGAGAGTTGACAAGGTAATCCTCGAGCCACTTAACATTCTTCACGTCCAAGTGGTTGGTAGGCTCGTCAAGAAGCAGGATATCGGGGGCCTCGAAGACAGCACGGCACAGAGCGAGCTTCATCTTCCAACCACCGGAAAGAGCGGAAATCTCACCCTTGACCATCTGCTCGGTGAAGCCGAACTCATCCAGACGCTTCTCGACATCAGCCTGGCTGACATCGACCGCGGCCTCAGCCAGCTTCTTCATGGTCCAGTCAATGGTGGTCATCTCAGTGTCAGCGGAGTCGAGATCGTGCTCAACGAAGACAGTCTTGACTTCGCTCTGCTTGGGGAAACCCTCAACCTGCTCGTTGTTGATGGCACGCATGAGAGTAGACTTGCCGGAACCGTTGGGACCGCAAAGACCATAACGCTGACCACGCTTGAGGCGGAGGTGGGTCTGGTTAAGCAGAATCTTGGCACCGTAGGCAAGAGAGAAGGTGCAGTTGCAAAGGTCCTCGCCCTCCTCTTCATCAGCCTCAGTCTCGGCCTCGGCCTCGGCGCCGGGGGAAGCACGCTTGCGGAGAGTCTCAACGGTACCCTCAGCGTTGTCAATGCCAGTGATGACGGCAACGTAGGGCTTAAGGCTCTCAACCCAGACAGCGGGCTCAGTCTCCTTCATGTCGATGAGCTGGCCAGCGATGGCAGAGATGTACTCGGCGACAGGGCCCATCTTCTCAAGGAGAGAAGCGTAGCGGGTGGAGAGGATCTCCTTGGCCTTGGTGAGGACGACGTTGATATCGCCGTCGTTGCGGACCTCAGGGATCTTGCCGTCGACAACGT
The DNA here is from genome assembly GCF_020647865.1 of Trichoderma asperellum. Classification (NCBI taxonomy): domain Eukaryota; kingdom Fungi; phylum Ascomycota; class Sordariomycetes; order Hypocreales; family Hypocreaceae; genus Trichoderma; species Trichoderma asperellum. The sequence goes on along the minus strand of NC_089415.1, from coordinate 6,511,327 downwards.
TACCAACACGGTACAGAGTGTCGAGAGCCTGCTTGGTCTTCTCACGAGCCTCGGGGTCAGCAAGGTTGTCGTAGTTCTTCTGGAGACCTGGCATCATCTTGGGCAAGAAAGGAGCGACAATGTTGGGGTCGTCGACCAGCTTGCACATGTTGTCGACGATGACGGCAGACTTTCGCTTGATGGCAGTCTCACGCTCAGCGAGACCACGATCCAGCAGAGGGACCATGAGAGCGAGGGTGGGCTCCTGGACCTCGGTAACGAAGGTGGTGGCACCGAGAAGGTGGACAGTCTCGGGGACGTTCTCAGGCTTAGCAATACACTTGATCAGCTCAGGAATGAAACGCTCAATATCCTTGTTGACGATCAGCTGGCAGATGATCTCCATGACCTTGTAGGCGTGCTCCTTGACCTCCTTCTTGGTGTCCCACATGGCCTCAGAGACGACGGGGATCAAGTCAGGGACACGGTAGGAGAGCTGAGCAGGGGCAGTCTTGACAAGAGCAAGGATGAAGTCCAGAGCGGCCATCTTCTCAGGCCACTTCTGGGCAGTGCGGATAGACTCCATCAGGTAGGGCAGAGCAGCCTTGACAGCGTTGCCGTTGATGGCGCTGGCAATGGCCAGAACGGCAGCGTTGGCGGCATTCTTGACAGCGGTGATCTTGTCGCCAACGGCGGCAAGGACAACGGGCAGAAGAACGATGAGGTAGGGCTCGACGCCGGCGCCGACCTCAGAGTGGGAAGCGATGGCCTCAACGGCGAGGGCAGCCTTCTCACGGAGAGTGGCGTCCTTCTTGTTGACGAGAGCCTTCTTGATGTCGTCGATGGTCCTGCAGAGAAAAACACTGTTAATACCAATGGGAGCTAAAATTATGGCGATACAGCGCAAAGAAAACTTTTTTTCAGTGAATTTGGCCACTAACGTAGCCACCAAATGGAGGGGTAGGCCAGCGGAAACCCCGCTGGGAGTGGCGGGGCACCCGTTGGCCAGGTAAGATTAGAGGCGAAAAAAAAAAAGTTTTCCCCGCCAAGGGGAGAAAAAAAAAAAAAAAAGTAACGTCGTATTTTGAGTGTATCATCAGGAACAAACTTACTTCTCGGGGACGGCCTGGTCATCAATGCGGCCATTGATGAAGCCAGCGAGCTCTCCAGCGGACTGCTTAATGTCCGCCGCCTCCTTGGAGACGGTGAGCTTCTGGAAGAGCTCGTCCAGGACCTTGAGGGACTCGGCACCTTCGTTAGGCATGTTGGCGGTGATGTAGAAGGGGGATTATAAAAGTCGGAGGAGGATTAAAGAATCGAAGTCGATTTGAATGTGTCGATATCTACCACGGGCAGTAAAGACTTTTCAATCGAGTAGTCAACAGAGACGATGGAGGAATCGACTCTGCCTGTTGATTTCTTCGAAGAAGAACGTTGCTCGATGGGGAGGAACCAAAGAACAACTCGTCAAGGACTATGTAAGATACAAGTCCGCGGTTCGTCGAGAGAGATGACGACCAAATATGAGAAAATAATGAAAGGAGATGGAGGTAGGGAGATCAAAGGAGAAAAAAAAAAGGTGGGAGGGCGACAAGTTTTAAAAGGCTGCGGCCGCCCAAGAGCCAGCTTTGAGTCCACAACTTTTTTTTTTCGCGGGGCGTGTCGCTAAAATCGGGCAGCCCAAAAAGATTTTTTTGCTGCCCCTCCATTGGGCGCTGAGACTGGCTTATCAGCTCTATCAGCGCCGCGCTAAGCCTGGAAAGGATGACACATGTGGTGAGGCAAAGGCGGTGAGGCGTCTGGGTACAAAACTTTTTGAAAAAATTGCTGTGGCTGTCGAAACAGAAGGAATTCGATGTGCAGCGAAGTTTTTTTTTTGCCGCTCGACGGGTCCCTAGTCCTGCTCCCTAGAGGCGCTCTTGTACCCCAGCATTGAGCTCTAAGTGGCGGAGTCTGAAGTCTGAGAGTGCTCTCCGTATTGCCTGTTGCATTGAGGAGAGTTACACAGTAAATACTGTGTCGAAGAAGTACAGTACATACTCCGAGATTGCGAATAGTTGCCGTAGCCCACGCCTCTCTCAGCAGCTGTGAAATTCTCCTTAGAACGGCATCTTCATTGGCCAGAGTCTAACGATTTTACACACGTAGTATTTCTTCTTACGGCACCTGGCAACATTGGAGGGCAGCGAGGACTGAGGTACGAATACTCCCCCAGAATTCAGGGGTGAATGAGCTCAGTCTTCGCAGCTTCTGTCGCCAAAAGCCTCACATGCATCATGCTCTGCCGCTGCTAATCTGTACACTACTCGGCTATATGGCGTAGCGGTGCTGCAGGCAGGGACTGGTGGGGGACAGGGCAAAATGCTCCCTTGATCTGCCGCCACGCATTGCTACAAGATAGATTGCCATCCCCTATGGCCGATGGGGTGTCTCACATCTCGCCCAGCCGGATCCGCCCCTGCATATGGAGTGGTAAGAATGGTGCTACTCCAAGCTTACTGCCAGTTACGAAGGGTCCAAGTGCATGTATGCAGTACCTGTAGTCCGCACTCATTGGCCCCCATCGCTACATGTACTGCTGGCAAAGCTGCTGCGAATTCTGGTTGGGCCTACTCCGTACAAGTATTATGCATGGACCGAGGCGGTGTCAGAAGCTCTCGCACTTTGTCGGCTTGGCCGGGCTGAATACCTGCCCCCATTTGGTCCTCCCAGCTCCTTTTCAGAAGGAAATAAGACAACAGGGCGGCTGCGTTGTCAGTGCATTCTGCCTGGTGCCTCGTATACTGTAGCTGTCTGTGGTCAGTCTGGACATGATACTCCGTGCCGAGCACGGGAGATGTCACACCTGACATAAAGCTGCCCTCCTTATCCATCTTCGTGGTGACGGTGGGGCTGGCAGAAAAAAAATATTTCCCCAAATAAACTTGGCCTGCCATTCCTGTCCAGCTTTATCGCCACGTTGTCACTGCCAGTGAGTCTCAGTGGCTAGATTTGGGACGGGCGTGGAGAATTGTCCCAGGCTAGCATGTGCTCTTTAGGTCTTCAGTCCTGTTCTGCGGTGTGCCGCCAGCCTCAGATTGAAGCAGCGCCTCGTCGATATCGAAATGCACGTCTCACGCTCGGCCTGTCCAGATACGCACTCAGGCTCAGCATCCAGGTAAACCGCATCGATAATTCCTTAGGTCCATCGCCATGATCCACCACTATCGCGGGGCCCCAGAGTCAATCTGCTGCAGCGTCTTTGCCCATGTTAGATGCGGGCTCACCGACTGTCAGATGCGGCATAGGGCACGTATAGACGGGGCTCGCTGGTCGGGCGCATTGATGTGCTAGCGATGAAATCAGCAATGTTTTGGGCTTCTAATTGAAAGCAGATTCACATGAGGCGTACTCGTAGGCACTGCACTTATGTGCCTATGTACAAGTAGTAGGCAAGGATTGAAGTTGAAAGAAAAGCACCTAAAACATCTTCAGCTTCAGTACATGTAGACACCACAGCACGAATCCGAGGCAAGGCAGGTGCAACACCAAGCTTCATCCATGCTGACTCATCACGATATCTCGCAGCATGTCTAAAGAGCCGCTTGTTTCAGTCATTGATCCAGATATCACGCTTCTAGAACGGCTTTGGAAGATGCTCAGTGAAGATTGACCAGACAAATGCCTTTCATATCTCGCAGCTTGCTCTTTATACCAACCCAAATCCCACTGCCTCCTTCGTCGAGCTCTTGGATTGCTTCACACTGCGTAAATGCTAACAAAGATATCCTTGCCATTGGTCTTTATTACCGTGATCCTTCTAAAAGCAAATACAAAGATGACTGTCTCCAGAGATGACTGATCTCTCCTCCCTTTCATTGCCTTAATGTGGTGGTGCATTTACTTTTCTCAGATATCCTTGCCAAACCCTAATCTTACAATTTTGCGCTTATTAGCGGCGACGTTGCTTGAGATTTGGATGTCTCGATAGATCAGCTTCGGGGACCGTCCTACAGGCATGTGAACGTTATCATCCTTAGCCCTGTTGATTACTGCCATAGCCTAAGATAAACTATCGATGCTGAGCGGCGAACAGCAGATTGCTTCTTTCGCAGAAGAGCCTAGACGCTATCAAAAGAATTATTGCAAGGGTCCCACGTTCTCTTCTTCTTAGTTCCAGAGCCTGTATAACGAGCAGGAAGGCCTCACACGGGAGCATGTCTACATTGTGGCTAAGTTAATGTAGTAGATGGATTCTTCAAGGTCTGTTGTGCCTTCTGTAGCTGATATGCCCACATTGATTGCGCGAGGGCATCTCCATCCCATCAGACGCTTCTTGAACGTACGATTCTGTGCACCCGAGTTTCAGCTTTCTTTCATTTTGTCTCATAGTTTCTGGCTATCGGCGTACTTTCTTTGCTCGATATTATCTTCGGATTTTAAGATTCGTTTTTGCAGCTACAGAAGGTGTCCTTGAGAAGGATTCCAAAATCTGCATCTCTTCCAGCTCAAGGTCTTCCAATAGCTTGCTATCGTCTCGCTCATACCTTACAGTCTTACCCGAAAAGTACAACTGCGAAGTACTCTTTCAGAGCTTAAAATACTAGAAGAAATACTGAAAGTAAACCTGAAAGTAAATATGGCCGAGGATCCCGCTGAGTTTGTTCTAGACGTGATAATGACTGATGATAACGAATCTATTAAATTCCATCAGACCAACCAGATCTCTACGAACGAAATAGGATGTGTCATAGAGGTGTATTTAGAGGCATCAAATAAGGCGGCAGAACGGCAGAAGAAGGCTTATGAGCTTACTCGAGAGGAGCGAGACAAGGACGGAGCTTGAACTTCGAGATGATAAGAGTCATTGGGCTTTGAGATTTCTACATAGATATTTATTTACAGCATTTCAAATTCAATTAAACCAGGTTTTGCCATGCAAATGGCATTTAGATGCAAATCATGTATGTTGCATATTTCTATACATGTTCCTACCTCTGTCATAGCGCGTTATACTCACGACTGCTGAGAGATGGCACCGAAACCAAGAAGATTGAATATAACATAAAACTCTATACTTATCAATAAATTGCTTAACAACCATTCCTCGCTTAATCAAGCTTCAAAACATCCCTTGGTATGAACCTTTGTTCGAATTCTGCGGTTCCACCAATCCACGCCACTAACAAGTATAGCTCTCAGCACCGTGCGCCTTCAATCTCACGACGTCACTTCACCTCTCGCATCTCTCTACTTCTCTCTTGTGGTCTCATTTTCCCCAGCGACAACAGAGCGAAAAAGTAAAATTCAATGCTGCGGCGCAATTACGTCTCCATCTCAGCGCCCATCCTAAAGCTAGAAGCCCGCCTGCGAGCAACGTACCCATACTACCACTCACCTGTACGTACCTACATATATATCCTTGTTTAAGCTGCCCCCCAACACCAAAAGTTTGATTCTCACAACAAAACAGCAACAACAACACACCTACCGCACCTCATCGCATTCTTCACATCTCAGACCGCCTTCTTCACACCACCATCTCACCATGGCCTCCTTTTATTCTTCTTCCAGGCCTTCCCTGAAGTCCGCCCAAGACATCCCCAATATCCAAACCCTCTACTCCACCAACCGCCTCTCGCCACCCCAGCTCCCATTCCCATACAACCCCCCTCGGGAGATCACGCCCAACGAAAAGCTCAACGCCCGTGTCTGTCTCATCCGCGCAGACCTCACCACCCTCCCCGTCGACGCCATCGTCAACGCCGCAAAGTCCTCCCTCCGCGGTGGCGGCGGCGTCGACGGCGCCATCCACGCCGCCGCTGGCCCCAAGCTCGTACGGGAGTGCATCGACAAGTATCCGGGCGGCTGCCAGACTGGCCAGGCCGTCATCACCGGCGGACACAACCTCCCCGCCAAGCACGTCATCCACACAGTTGGCCCCGTCTTCCACAGCGAGAGGGTGAGTCGACCGCTCCTGCAGAGCTGCTATCTACAGAGCCTCAAGGTGGCCGAGGAGAACGGCTGCTCCAGTATCGCCTTCAGCGCAGTTAGCACTGGCATATACGGGTATCCAAGCACGCTGGCATGTGAAGCAGCCTGCGATGCGGTGAGACAGTATCTTGAGCAAGACACCACGAACCAGATCCAGCAGGTGGTGTTTGTGACGTTTATGGACAAGGACGTAAACGCATATAGAAGTATACTACCGTAAGAAACCACCAACTTTCTGTGAGAGATGTATCTACTAACACTTCGAGAAGCTACTATTTTCCTCCCGAAACCGCAATGGGCTAGAAGAGCCACCCAGCGGGGACTAAGAATTGGAGAGAAGAGAACGGAAGCAGAGATCAGTGAACTTTTTAGCTGGTGTATTTGGTTGAATGAGGCACAGGACGAATGAATTTGATTCTGAAGAGTTATGTCACTTAGAGTCGGTTTTTTAGGTCTTTAAAATTGATTGCATGATACATAGAGCCATAAATAACAACCGGTTCCCCCCTTTAAAAAAGAAAATGCAACGCGCAAAGTCATTCATACATTGAGCATCATCACCTGTTCGGCCAAGTCCCCATGTCCAAGCTCAGTCCACGACGTACAAAAGAATGCAACCCTGCTCTGGTAGCATCTCATCAAATCAGAACCATATGGGTATATATACGCCTTCCTTAGACCAAAGATAATTACACACAGTCGTCACTCCTTTGCTGCACTTTTCACGCCAAGCCCAGTTGCTTAGCTACCACCACTTGGACCACCTTGCGCTCCCTTGTTCTTCTTTCTCCGTCTTCTCTTCTTTGCTCCTTGCGAAGGCTGCCCACCCTCCTCAGCTCTAGCTTCGCCAGATGTAGGACTGTCTGGATTAGGATCATCAGCTTCGGGTTCTTCAGTCTCAGCGCGTGCAAGACGTTCCGGTGCCGCGGCTTCAGGAGCTTTAGATGATGTATTCTCAGGTGCTTCTTCACTAGGCTTAGATGTTACGCCTTCAAGAGTATCGGATGGTTCAACCTCGGGAGCCTTGGACGATAGAGCTTCAGGAGCTTTGGAGGATTCGACTTCAGGAGCCTTGGAGGATACGCCTTCAAGGGTTTCTGTTGGTAGATCCTCAGGAGCCATGAACGGAACAAACTCAGGGGCCTCAAGGGGGGCACCTTCTGGGGCTTGGAAGGGCATCGCTTCAGGAGCTTCAGATAGTACATCATCAGGCGTCTTAGATGGAACATCTTCAGACGAATCAAAGGCTATGTCTTCGGATACCTTAAAAGGAATGTTTTCAGGAGCCTTGGATTCGGAGGCTTTAGGATGTGCATCGTGAGTTTCCGATTCAGCCTCTGGTTCAGCCTCTGAGGGGCGCGTAAAAGGATGTGTAGGTTCTTCGGTTAGCTGAGCCAATTCTTCAGACGGCTTGGCAGGCTTTGCAGATTCTTCAGTGGTTTCAATCAACTGTTCGGAGCTGCTCTGCCCTGCTTCCTCTCTTACATCATCCGATGTGCTTGCAGGCTCATGTCCGACATGCTTTGCCGTTTTTCCAGTAGGTTCACTTTCCACATGAGTCGATTCGAAGTAAGAAGCTTTGAAATCATCGTGAGTGCTACCATCTCCAATTTTGGTATCCTGGCTGGTCGGGTATTGGACATGATCACTAATATCAGACAGCATGGACCTCAGCTCGGCGATTTCACCTCGGAGCTTCTTAATCTCAAGGATAGCTGGATCAACCTCCAGATTGGGTTTGACGGCCTCGCATTTCTTGGCCCAGCCTTCGGCTCCAAAATCAATTTCGTGTGCCAATTGTTCCCACTCTTCAATGATATCGTCATCTTCTTCTCCGCGTGCCCGATTGCGGCGGATACCGTACGCAGTACGAGTCTCAAAGAAAGCTGTGATCAAGAGAAGTGGAGAGTACAAAAAGCCCATGACGCAATCATTGATGAATTCGTAAGCCTTCTTGCTCATCCACCATTCGAATAGAGCCGAAATTACAATCTCTATCAAGTTGAATGGAGCAATGTAGACATTTTCGTCTGGTGCCCGAACAAATTGCATTGTCTTTTGAGCGAAGAGAGCCAAATATTCATCATCCGCGTTGTCATAGATATCCTCGTAAGCAGAGTTGTAGAGGGCAATGAGAATATTGAGAAGAATGACCTGGTGACGCATGTTAGCGTAAAACGCAATATAGTGTCGTGGAAAATCGGGCAGAAATACGTACCATGACGATGAATGTAAAGCAGTAGTACAGGATAGCACCCCAAGGTGGCCCAAAGCCATCAAAGCCATCAAATTCTGGACTGCCAAGAAGAGCTCTCGTCATAGACTCAATGATGAACACTACATCATCAGCCACATTGTCGTCGGTAAGGTCAAGGCCGATAAAAGCCTGCAAGAACCCGATAATTATGACGATGAGAAGAGCAAAGAATATCACAGACTCCTTCATCATGACTTTTAGAACCACGAGCATTGCGCCAAAGAACCTGAAGCTGTCCAGGTAGAGCAAGAGGCGGCACCAAAACATGGGGGCGGTAAAAGCCAGAACATTGTAACCCAGGGTGCTGTAATAAGTTCGGCCATCGGTGTGGGCCGCAAAGGTCAAGCCAATGACGCGGAATATAAAAGAAGCCGTTAAAAATGCATATAGGATTGCGTTGAACGCATTCCAAAACCCCAGAATTTGAGGTCCGGCTTTGTAAACCTTGAGCAGCTCGTCGCATACATAGCCAAGCGTAAAAGCGTACAAGGCTCCTTCAGCGATGTCGATGACGCCACTAGCGTTGACAGTATTGATGGCAATTGTGAAGAGGGCAAGGTAGATGAGTGAGAATAAAAGCTGGGCAAGATTCTGGTTTCTGGGGCTTCGCATCCGGTCCGGATCCATATGAACAAAGAATCTAGTATTGTCCTTATTATCGTAATCCACAAAGACGGACGGATCGTTCTCGTCTTGGACTAGCCAACCACGCCATAGATAGCTGATGCATTTTTGATATCCTGAAGATCCAATGACTCGGACGGCGTGTAAATCAACAGCTTTTTCAATTACATTAACGGGAGGGGTCGCTATGCCGTTTGCGATGTATGAATATCGACGCAATAACACGGAGTGTAAAAGATACGCAGTGTCTTCTTCCTCCTCGATACTAGTCTCATTATTAGCATATCGGCCAAGGTCACAAATACCAACAACGAATTATCTCATGGATCACGTACAGAGCCTTTGCTATGACGCCGCATGCTTCAGCTCGGAGGTTGTGCAGACCGGCATCCCAGAGCTCGACATTGGCCTCATGCGTGAACCACCGTTGATTGACGAGTAAAGAATAGACCTAGTGCGATTAGTGTGTGATTGCTATCATGAATGGCAACGTATTTCCAAGTAAGCACATACCACACAACCCTTGTTCTCTTGACCGCCTGCTTCCTTAGCAGCCCGAACGACGTGTGGCGTGATGATACGGCTGTGTGGTTCTGTGATTCGGCTCTCTTCCATCTCACACGGCACGCACTCCTGAACTAGATGCCTCAGCCGAAGGCATACTTTTGTAACTTCGGCCGGCGGAATGGCAGAGTCTATATCCTCATTACGAATATGCGGAAGCACTATAGCCAGGGTACGCAGCTTCTGTTAGCAGGGCGATCTCCAGAGCACGAGACAGGGAGTAAAGTGCCATTGAGGGGTTTTCACTTACGAGCACGCTCTTCTTCGTGAAGCCAGTGACGGCCAGAGTGGCTGCCATGTCTATTGAAGCCAAGGAGGCGATCAATGTTGCGCCAGCGATTGCTGCGAGGCATGACGACGACGATCGAGAGACGGTGAGCGGCACAGCAGATGCAACAAAATGCCCAAGCCGCTCAAAAGCCTCGTGGCCGTGGTCAATCCAACGTGCAGGTCAAATGTCAAGGCCAAAGATGCTAAAAACAACGAGCAGCAGTCACCAACCGCGCGGCGGCGAAGAAAAAGCTGGCGGCAATGCAGCAATGCAAGCTGAGTTGAAAGGGCAAAACGAGGTCCTACTCACTGCCCGACTGATACTGTCGGGTCACTCTTGTTTTTAGCGGCAGAAGCGATGGATACCTTACCACTGCCCTAGCCAGGGAGCAGCGCCTAGTTTTGCTTAAGCTTCACGGCAGAGACAGGTTGTGCATTAGCTGATAGCATCGAGGACGCAGCCTGAGCAGGGCCTGAAGCGAGCTTATCGCTGTTATGGAGCTACAGCCGCCAGCGCTAGCACCCCGCATGACGCAACAGCACCGCCAGCTGCCTTTCCGGGAGCAGCCTAGCATCGACTCGCTGCCAGCATTAGCGCTTCTTCAGCGTCCGTAGCAAATCGACGATGCCAGCTCAAGACGGCGAATTGGATGATGGAGAGATCGTAGCTCTGAGGCTCCGTTGCTGAGGCCTGCTGAGAATATTGGGCGCTAACGACGGTGATTCGCGCAGCCTCGAGTCTCAGACTGCTGCCCGTTAATTAAAGACTCATACATGCCGCCGCGCATTGCTACCTTAGGCCGCAAAGCAGCAAATCGTGTATGTCGTGCCGCTGCCTGTCGGATGTTTCTTTGCCCAATATCGGATCAGGGCGTCTCCTCTGGCTTCCAAGAGGCTCAAGGAACCATGCAAGCTCTCAACTGATTCGAGCCAAGCCATGTGCTACACAATGTTACATGTGATGGAGCGGCCGCCTATGAGACACACTAGGTCAGACACATGACTCCGCCATTGGGCGAATGGGATGCAAATTGCACGGCGGTACGAGTAATTGAATGCATGAAATTGTCTCATGTTTTGCTGCGGTGCTGCGTGTGTTATCTGGCACCTCTTCAGTGGATAGCCAGGTAGATAGACGTACCACGCAGCTGCTAGAAGGATACCTGTATATCATGATCGTGGTGTCATATCATGGGCCTTGTATGTGGTGAATGCTGTGATTGGAAGATGTATATGCCTCATTTATTTTCAATCCAGGCAAGTTGGAAGTGTCAGGGCCATCATGCATATCTGTGTATCCCACACCAAGTTGTCGTTGGAGCCAGATTATCCTCACAATCGGCTCGATATTAGCCGCTGCGTGGAAATCAGCATTTGATGATCGATGGCGCTCTTCAAAGCTTCAATCAAAATTACCTCTAAAAGAGCCTCTAACAGCAAAATAGAAGTAAATGCACTAAAAAACACAACCTAAGCGGTTTCCTTCTTTGGTAGCAACCCAACTGCCTGGTTCGCCTTCACAGCTCCGCTATAAAAGGCAACGCAGTCTCCATGTCTGAGATTGCAGGATTTTGCATATGAGCCAGCAGCTTCTGCTATAAAAGGGGCAAGACTAAGCCTCATTTTTGCAGTTGAATTCGGTTGCAATATACTGTCAATGAATTAACATGATTGGGAGGTATTTTTAGACCTTGCATTGAAATAGCCTAAGGATGTCAAAAATAGTGTAAAAAATAGTGTAACTACATGTATATGCTACTACAGGCGCTTTTTTGCTTGACTGACTGCATGGTGTGCAGTCCGCCTGCAGGTTAGAACTAGCACCAATAGCTTCCATCTAAGGAAAAGATTGGACATATACTCTGTAATAGGTATCTGCCGGTACTTTCTGCAATTTTAGCAAGTGAGATGCTGGTGAAAGTGCAGCATCACAGCTGGCCGTGCCTTCTATCGCCAATTGTGCCGAAACTATGTTTGGTAGTGTCAAAATATGTGTCGAATTGTAGCCAAAGTTGAAGCTTTTGTCTCCAGTTACATATCTCCATGCTTAGCAAACATTCACTTGGAACTATCGCTTAGTAGTAGCTGCAGCTCTCCCACAGCAGCAAGATATCGCTTCGACTCGAAAATAATGTCCCCGCCAGCCCGAGAACCACGAATAATCGTCATGGAGAACCCAGAGAAAGAAATTACAGCCAAATACGTACTCAGCCCCGTTTCTAATCAGCAGGGGGGAATGTCCACGATATAAACAAGACCTTTGGCTTCGTTGGTAATAAGAATCACCACAGCAGGGTTACCTACAGTGCTCCAGAAGACAGTGCCTATTCTCCGCACGGGTCACACGAAAGTTCCTCTCCGACTTCAAGAAAACGCAAAAGGGCGATCCGAAATGGAGTGAAAAATGATGAGTTCGTACAATCTGCCTCCATCTCAGAGAACAAAAACGACGCTTCACCTTCAATATGCGGTGAAGTCGAATCTGAGTGGCTGCTATCAAAGTTAGAGAAGCTTCAAGAACGTCTAGATGAGGAGTTGCAAAAGTCGATAGATAATGCGGATGGCGGCGCCTCTCTGTCTATGCACCTGCATTGTACATCTGGAGAACCGCCAGCAGTGTCACAGCCTGATCTTCATACTACGAACAACCAGTCTTCTCTCAAAGATTCATCTAACTGCAGCACGGGATTGGATAAGCAGCATTCAGGATCGCCACCCGCACTGTCATCAGGGACTTCACTTTCACCCGTGTCTTCATCTGTATCGACGCCTCAAGTTTCATATGAGCACTCGCCACTCATCCAGCGAGAACAAAGCGAGGAAAACGAGAAGACTGATTCAGATGATCAGCTTTCGCCAAAATTTAAGCGCCTCCACCGCCTTTGGGATGCATCAGAAGAGAAATTTACGATAATGGAACCCGCAGCAGAGTGTGGAAATCATGATGCTACCCAAACTGAAGATTGCATCTTCGTGATTCGTCGAGATTTCAATTGCGACAAAACCCACATTAAAACCACCGTAGAGATCAAGGACAGCTTGCTCAAGGAATGCATCCAAAACGTCACGGGAAATATCTTTGGCGTCAATTTTACCGAGGGTAATCCTATATTTGATCCAAAGAGTTTATTTCTGTGAGCAATACTTGAATCTACATACCCATATCACTTACTATTCTTTACTAACTTGAATCCACTTGAATAGCTATTTGGATGATTTCATAAGTCATCACGACTCATTGGCGCAAGTCAGGCCCTACAACAAAAATGAGCAGTGGCTAGAGAACCAGTGGAATATGATTTCCGCCAAGAGAAGTCTGAAAATTCTCATTGAATACCTGGAAGAAGAGTTCGCAGAAGGCAAGAAGAATCTCGATTTGATGCTAGGCAAAGGAGTCATAACCTTTGACTTACTATGGGCACTCTGGAAGCCCCATACGCTGATATACTCGCCTACTTATCGGTGCCATGATGTTCCTAGGGTGTCCATGGTGATTTGTGCAGAGAAGCTCAAGGGCAGACTTTCAACAAACCCAGAGTATTCTGTGGAGGCCAGATTTGTCGACTTTAACGGCAAAACGCTTGTCTATAAGACATTGAAGCAAGAAATACAGCATTTCAATGGTACAGTCAACATCACCAGCCTTCCGGTATACCCACTTCAATACCACAAGGACGAAGCCCGAATTCGCCGTGTGCTAATCGAACGCGGTGCCAAATTTGTATCGCTCCAAGGAATACACCACAAATCATATACGGGCATCGCGTTCCCGCTAGTTGAAAGCAAGAATCAAACAGTGACAAAACTACACGAGGAACAGAGCAGGATAATGGTAGATCCCGTAGGCTTTCGAAAAGTATATCCTGATTTTTATGGCACAACGGACTTGCCGATTCAGTATACGAATGACGATGAAACCTTCAACAACGGTGTACAACCCCAGTGTCTCATGGACATGCTATCTACTCAAAAGGCTGAAGATGATCAGCAAAATCTGAGAAGCGATGTGAAAATCAGGGAGGGCTCACCACGCAGCTCAAATACATGGTCAAAGAGAGAGTATATGGAAAAGACAAAACTGGAGATGGCAAAGGACAACCTTTTACTCTTATGTTCCCCAGTTATAGTGGGATATTCTCTTGCGAGCTTGGAATGGCTGGAGTTTGATGTGCGTTGTATCGACGATGTCAAATGGGATGAAGAAGCATGGGATTCTCTTGTGCTTGATGAGAAGATGAAGGTGCTGATAAAGGCGTCCGTGGCGTCCCACATTTCTAATTCAGCATTTGACGTCAATATTGGTGCCATGGCGAAGAGTAGAGGGTTGACCAGTGAGTAGCGCCATCCACACGATTTGAGAGGTTAGCTATGTCCCCATCGCAGCACATAAAGACTAACATTTAGCCAGTCGTGTTGCATGGCCCTCCAGGGACCGGAAAGACACTTACGGTGGCAGGGCTTAGCGATCATCTAAGGTGTCCGTTGTTGACGCTGCCAGCCAAAGAGCTGATAGGATGCTGTGCCATTTCGGTCGATTTCATATTAAAAAAGGTCTTGACAACCTGCCAGAGGTGGAATGCCATTGTAGTATTTGACGACGCCCAAATACTTTTAGAAAAATACGACTGCCTCGGCATCGAGCGGGATTCTTTGATGACCACTCTTTCACGGCGTCTGGAGTCTTTTCAAGGCATCATCTTCTTGACATGCGATACCATTCGGGTAAGTTGAGCAATACGCAATATAAGCTATGACTATATATGAGCATATACTATTACATATCGCACCTAGACTAACGATGGATAAAGGTATTTGACGAGGCATTTCAATCGCGCATCGACCTTTTCCAAAAGTACGATAAACCAGACAGAAAAAGTAAAAGTATTATCCTCAAGCGAGCCATCAGCCGAGTTACGGCGCTGAATCTTTGCGAAATAGAGACGTTCAGCGATGAAGAGTACGGTAAGCTCGTAGAGAGCGATCTCAGCGGCCGTGAGGTAGAGAAGGCAGTTGAGCTGGCCCTGAGTTTGGCAGAAGCGAGAAAGGAGCCGCTCGGGGTGCGGCATTTGCAGGATATCATGGATATACAAGAAAGGTTTAGGTGCGGTTTTGGAAAGAAGGATTATGGGAATTACTTTTCCTGATCTTTGATCTTTGATCCTTCCAGGGTAGATGTGCGAGAAAGGGTTTGTCTTCTTTTGCACTTTTGCACTTTTTCTTCTTGCTGACCATATGCTCTATATTATCAGTACCCCATCCGCCGTCTTTGTTTCTTTGCTTCTTTCTCTTTAATACATGTAATACCTAATAACTAATTGTGCCTCGTCAGGTAGCACAAGAGCAGCGGAAAGAAGTGTTACATAGGACTTAGTCAAAATATTAATACACGTCCTGGCACATAAGCTACATTGAGTACATAAAAATGCCGTGTACTGCATAGCGGTGAACACCACATCTCGTTTCATGTTAATCGATGTTTGGCTGTGCCACGTATTTCTAGTAATACTACCACGAAGCATCAATGCTTATGGCACTTTAATGGAGCTTTTTACGTTGGATATGGTGACCAAAGAAACCGCAGAATACCGGTTTGTCTCTACTGCCAGAGCTAATGGGATTCTCCATTCTCAATGCAAGACATGGTATCAGACAACCACCCCCCTGTTTAAACAAGAAAATGGAGTTTGCAAGAAGAAAATGCCATATTCTACTCCCTTTTCGGGGCGAAGCTTTTGGAATCCGATGCTCGCTGAGCACACCGAGATATCTATGCTTTGTATTCCGTATGCACCTACGCACACGTAATTGTGCTCTGTACAACCCGGAGTGAGAGAATATTGGTATCCTACATTCCAATCCTTGCACTCGCTCAGGTTTGTAGTCTACATGTATGCACTGTCTATCCCCTGGCGATCATTTACTGGTACTCGTGGTCCAAGGATAATAAGCTTTCTTTCATTTGCAGAACAGGAAAAGCTGCAGAACATCCTCGTAGGGGGTTGAAAGGCCCGTCGAACGTTGGCACCGTTAATAGAATGTCCAAAGGAAGACAGTCGAAGGGGTGACGCGGATCCGATTGCTGCGGCTGGGTCGTTGTGGAGACCCGGAAGCCGGGATATGCACTCATACGGAGAAAAAAAAAGAGGGTTGGCAGCGGATGGATGCAAAGGGGGGAGGCGGAGCCATGTGCCAATGCGTTTATAGGAGAAGCCCTGGACTGGAGCCATGGGGGAAGAAGAAAAAACAGGGAAATCGGGGGGGATAAGAATAGCAGCAGCGGGGAGAGAGGAGACGAGATTGGGACGGTGGTCTGAGATAGAATGAATTGCATGGAGAATCGTTGCTTGTGACTGTTAATACTGTATAGGTACCTATATGCGAGAACAATTAAGCGGGATTTGACATGTTTAGACGAAGTCAAATGGCGGTGACGCGGTGTTACGCGTTATGAGGAGGCTGGAGTTGATGGAATGCTGCCAAGTAGTGCCATAACAGGCTGTGGTTGGTGTTTTGGTGATTTGGCGAATCAGAGGTTGGTCAAACACTATTGATTTCGATAGCTGCAACACCCTGAGCTTAGTGCGTGCATCAACGCTCTTGAATCTACAGCCTATGGTTGGCTGTGAATAAGAGAAATTGTACATGAGAGATAAAGAAAGAGAGAAGAAACAAGGAAAAAAAAAGTGGCAAATCTTTTGTTTCCACAAGATGGACGATGAAAAGTGCTGTGCATAAACGAGAAAGCCTCTCAACTCAAATCAATACGAGCACAGCTGAGAAGCTCCAGTCGCAAATGTGGATGAGAATTGCCGATTCTTACCGCCTAAAGCGTCTGGGGTGGCGGCATTAGAACTTGCCAGGCTCAAGCGTTAGGATTTTAGCCATTGGCTTGGCTTTTGGCGGCCCCGGCAGCCCGATGCAGCAAAGGCTCGATTTCGCACGAAATTGCTTCGCAGGGGTGAGGACGAGCTCATTTCCCTTTTTGCGCTGCCCCCTCGCCAGCTCTGTCCTCAATTAGGCGAGAATGCTACGGAGTAAAATAGACTCTGGTCAGAGGCTTCTTTCATTCCAGAAGGCGGCGCCTGGGCGACGTGGGTTTTGGGTCGTTTGCGGGTTGCTGGTCGTTTGCGGAGATGGCTGGGCTGTGGGCGGTGCGCAGCAGGTAGTGAGAAAAAGGGTCAGAAGAGACAGTGAAGAGAGAGAGAGAGAGACAATGATGTTTCATATTTGGAGCCTGGCTGGGCAGTGACGAGTCGTGTCGTCGCCAAAGGCAGCTTTGAAGAGGCTGTGGCTGCAAAAATACATCTGCGAGGTTCGGGGGGAAACACCAGGATTGGGAGAATTAATTTGGTAGACGAGGCGCGACGCAGATGCTATTCGTCTTGGTTTGATGGTGTTCAATAAGTGGTGCAATAGATCACATGTAGACAGCGGTGAAACGCTGGTACAGACACTTGTGCTTTATATGCACAGCACTGCAATTTGCAAGTACCGAGTACATGGAATGACCACATGTACTAAAACGACTGGCCTTCATTATAGCACATCCATGCGCACATCGCGTGGTGGATCGTCAACGGCCATTGTGTGAACTCAATGGCTGCTAGTCCGTGCAAGGAGGCTGTCTGTCTGTCTGCCACACGCCTCGATCAGGCGGGGCGCGTAAAACTTTGCAGACAGCACAAGGAGAAAGCCAAAGAGAATCTTGTCGAGCGTCCATTGCCAAACGACCGCCAGAGCACACAACGCAGCAGTTCTTCTTCTCTTGCTGTGGGCTGACGCGGCGAGATTCAGGCACTCAGTCCGGGCTCCACCGCGCAGCTGAGCCAATGGCGGCCGGCGGGTACCTGGTGGTTCCTGGACCGCTGCCCAGACAGGGGACTCCCGGGCTGTTTCATGGGGCAGCATCGCGCCTTAGGGGGCCGTGGACAAAGGGCTTTTACGAGCCAGGCGATGCCACAGGGCGCTAGAACGAGCTGCAACTGGGTCCAATCACTGATCCCTTTCCACCCCTGCTGCTGGACGTGCCCTGCCGCATGCGTAAATAACGTTCGCTTTCCCTCCTCCCTTCGTCCTGTTCCTCTTCCTCCTCACCCCGTCTTTCACTCTTCTCAGAGCCATTCCTTAAAGCCAGAAACATCGCCGGCGCCCTTTTCAGCGTTCGACAACACCTTCTTTTAGCACCTACAGCAGCAAAAAGGCTTCCTTCGCGCATCTAGTCGCCCACCGCTCCTTCAGCCAACTACCGCCGCGCAAGCCGTATTCTGGGAATACCTAAGACGATCGACCACTCCTTTGGATATATATCAGATACAAAGCATCTTCAAGCTTCGACAGCAAACACCGACATCATGAAGTTCTCCACCACCTCTGTTCTCCTGGCTGCCGCCCTCGGCGTCTCTGCCCACCCCAGCGGCCACGTTCACCAGCGCGCCCACAACTCTGTCCAGGCCCGCGGCGACTTCGTCATGGCCAACAAGCCCGCCGCCGCTCCCACCTCGACCGCCGCTCCTGTCGCCACTCCTGCTCCTTCTTCCGCTGCCCCTGCCAAGGACGCCACCTCTGGCAGCCAGGGCACCGGTGTTGCGACCTACACCAAGTTCTGCCAGGGCGGCAACAGCAAGCGTGCTACCGCCGCCGAGATTGCTTATAAGGGCAATGTTGGTGGAAGCGGTCAGTACGGATGCAACATCATGGCCGTCCAGAACCACCTCGTCGACCAGTACGAGTACACCATGGTTTTCAACAATGCTGGCGGCGACGCTGAGTGCGCTTGCTGGAACAAGATCGGACCCGATGGCGGTATCAACGGCTTCTTCAACGGCAACGAGGCCCTGAAGTTCTCCCTGCCCGCTGGTGGCAAGCAGACCATCGCCATCGACAGCAACTCCCAGATCGGCTGCACTTGCGGCGTCGGCAGCATTCCTCTGACCCCCATTGGCCAGTTCGCCGGTACCTGGATCGAGGGTGATGTTGGCAACCTCTCCAACGGCGGTTGGTCTGGTTGGGACGCCTCTTCCCTCGTCGCCGCCGCTGCCGGCATGGACATCCCAGGCCTCAATGTTTGCGGAACTGGTGCCCAGGAGGGCATCTGCTCTACCATCAACCCCGGTGGCAGCGGCAAGAACGCCTTCGTTGCCGGCACTGCGGCTATGGATGGCCTGGGCCTCAACTGCCCCCCTGGCAACCAGTCCGTCATGGTCACCGTTGGATACCAGGGTTAAGTTCTCGATTCTCACTGGACGATGATGGGAGAAGTGGGATAGAGAAAATTAGTTGGGCTAGGTTTTGGGATTTATTATACATGATTTCGGCTTGAGAATTTCTTACGTGGAGAATATCTACGGTGTTTTTGGTGTGTGGCTTTTACGGATTCCCCCGATATCCATCGAGTGTATGGGACAAAAAACCACTCAAAGTTGCTGGAATCCGTGTTTTATATATATATTACGGTTCTTTTATATATATAATTGAAATGTTTATTTGATTTTCTTTTGAATGAATCATGTCTGCTGTAGTTTATTTCCCCAATGCGTTGATTATCCTTGAGCTTAATTCTAACTTTCTTTTGGAAACAATAGAGAAAGTGCTGGATGGCGTTGCACCATTCCACTCACACATCTTTTTCCCATTGTGTCTTTGTCATGAGACGAGCTTGCTATTCGCACAACTTACACTAGGTCATGCACCATGGCGTTTTCCTTTCCGTTGGTTTTGGAGCTTGCTACCTATAGCTAACTCGCGTAGCTCAAATGGATTGGGCCGTTCAGCCTAGTAAACGTTCTAGTCTGGATCTCTAACAGTCCGCCACGAATTTTTCCATTTGACATAACGGCCCTTATTGAGTCGGTTCCTTTTTTGGTCTCCTCCCTCCCCTCTCGCGTGTACTACTAGCATCACGGATCTTTTTTTTTTCTCTTCTGTCTGCTTGTTTACCGGAAAGTTGCCGATCTAGGCATTCTCATTTAGGCATCCGACCCGTAGCTAATGCAGGTCACAAAAAATTTTCCTATCCATGGCCTCCGATTGCACGGGCATATTGCAAAACTATTGCTTCTCTGTAAAGCATAATTGCTTTCCCCTCTTTTTAAAATGCTCGTTTTCAAGTAAATGGTGGTGCGGGTGAGCACCCGAGTGGTCGAGCAGGTGCACCGCATACGTATTACACGTCAGAGCTTGTACATACATACTGAAAGTGAACAACCTCACACTTATACGCACATCACATCTCCATCAAAAAAAGAAGTGAGGCGAGCTGTAGCGGGTGGCTCGGTTGGTTCGAGTCATTGATGAGCTGGCAGAGGGCCGGTGGGTGTGCCTGGCCACATGGGAAATGGATCTGCCTGGCCTTGTCAGGTACTAGTGGGACTTCTAAACAGCCGGTTATGTAGCATGACAAACTGATGGGTACAGTACGCTTCGAGGCAATATACATGGTGGCATGCTTTAGTAATGGGCGTTTGGATCTTTTGAGGTGGAGGGAATCCACCGAATCGGCGCATCTTCTCGAGTTACCTTGGCCTGCGAGGAACGAAGTTTCCTGTTTTCGCTTGTCGGTGATGGTGGGGAAGGCTATGGAGTTTGAGGCATTATTCTGGTTGGAGAGAAACTGCTATTCCACTGAAGAGTGGCAAAAAACATGTGAAGCTAGCATGACGAGTTCTGTGACTGAGAAGCGTGTAAGTGGGTGGCCATGAGTGAATGATTTGCAGCTCTGCTGGACAAGAGGTGGCGAGTTGGCATTTTTAATGCCATGAATCCATTATTTATTACTTTTTATAGTAGCAAAGAGATGAGCTCTTTTACTGGACCAAGACCCCTGACTAGATGTCCAAGCATGTAAAACTCAGGAACACAAAGTTGTGAGCTTTGGCAGATCATCTGCATTGGACTCTGACTGCCCCGCCCATCTTTTTCACGTGTGCCGACTTGGCCTAACCGGCAATATTGCACAAACAATTGGCGATTCAACTTTTGAAATCGTGGGTCAGAGGATAATTGTTGGCTGCCTTAACCTGTTTGATGAAGCCAGGTATAATATCTCGCCCTCTACATCCTTATTGCTAGTGTTGGGTAATCAATTACTCATGACTCTGATTATTGCTCAGCTGCTCTAACTTGAAAGTCCTCGATGACCCAGCTCGGGTCGGTAAAAATATGCTCCGTAGCACAGTATGGATTAGGCACCCACAGCATAGCCTCTCAAGATTTGGCTTCATGATGATATGAGGCTCACGAGTGTTTGGTGCCAAGAGGCCACCATTATGGCAGAGCGACGGCCTTGAATCTTACAAGCCCAGGGCAATTCTAAATTGCCTTTGGTTAAATCTAAACATCCACCATGGGACTGGAGATTGCCGGGCAACCTGAGCCTCAGCTGCTGGCCAGCAGCGAGGATGATGTTGCTACTATCAAGCAGGGCATGCTAAAGGAGACGAGCCAGAACATCTCCATATGCGACTCATACATTCCGGAGATTGAAAACTTTCTTCAGGCTGTCGAGTCAAAAGTCAAGAACCCGCGAGTTACTGGTCTTCCTAGTTTTATTCGTAAACTGCGAAAAGAATATGACATCTTAAAGCGGGTAGAGTCTGAGCTCGTTGCTGAAGAACAGGATGAAGTTGGACTTGGTCTATTAAATAGGAAATTGGTAGCCAGTTCTACTATCATCAACCACGGGGCAGTTCATTGGGATATCCTTAAACGCTGCCGCTCGTTTCGCATCGTCAACCAGGCGTTTCAGGGGTCGGCTAAAGAGGATCGCAAGAAGCAAGTTTCACGAATCGTTGGAGATGGAAGAGAAAAACAGCAGTTGAATCGGACATTGAAAGAGCAGGCCAAGGTGGAAGTTGACGTGGTCGAAGGAGGAAGCGAGTGGCTTGATATTCGATGGCTTCAGGCGGATAGGCTGGCTCGACAAATGACAGACTGCGGCTGGGGATGGGGCGACTATCAGCTGGGGGATACCGTCGACCCTGAGGAATGGGAGGATACGCCTCTTGCCAAGCAAATAAAGCGACTGGTTGCGGCGGCCAAGATGAACCGGCACGAGTATCGCATTCCCCGCCTACGAATCGTCTTTCCCAACATCACCAAGGGGGAGAATGAAGATATCGATGTGCTGTTGGATCAGATATACCGCCTCGACCCCTTGGTTGAAATTGCCATCGAGGATAGCAGCAGCCTCTTCATGGAGACACCGTCTCCACCTCTCGAAGATGCCATAAGAAATCTTATAGGGGACGAGTTTGACGGTCTAACAAACGTC
This sequence comes from Trichoderma asperellum, assembly GCF_020647865.1. Classification (NCBI taxonomy): domain Eukaryota; kingdom Fungi; phylum Ascomycota; class Sordariomycetes; order Hypocreales; family Hypocreaceae; genus Trichoderma; species Trichoderma asperellum. The sequence goes on along the minus strand of NC_089415.1, from coordinate 6,489,392 downwards.
CTAAATATGGACCACACCATCCTCGTCGACCTCATCTCCGACATCACCCATTTTCAACTCCAACCGCAGCCATGGCAAGCTCAAACCACACAGCTGCAAATCGAAGAAGAAAGAAAGCAAGGCGGCGTCATGGTGCGCGCCCTGTATCCAATCTTACAAGGCCGCACCCTCGTCTGCACGCAAGAGGCAGCCGAACATTTCCACGAAGTGCTCAGCACAGTCGGAACAGCCACAGAAAGGGAGCGAGGGAGACTCTTGGTGCCATATGACGATGAGGCTCGCAGCATGTCAACCGAGGACATCCGCAGACGCTTTCGAGAACTCTCTACCCACCTTCTTCCCCACAACGTCCAAGTTCCTATACGAATTCTCGATGAGACATGGACCATGGCCACCGTTACCCAAGCCGTGGCGGATGGACGTCTCCCAAAGGTCGCTCTTGATGTCGCTCAGTGCGGTGCGTTTAAGAGCTCCAAGTTGAGCATCTACATGTACGGCTGGGCAACGGGCAACGTCACCATCACATCAAATAAAGAAGTCCGGGGCCAGATCCGTACGTGGGTCGAGGCAAACAGGCGGGATGACCAGGAACGCGGCCCGACCATCTGGCGTATTGACGTTACGAGGAATTTGCTGGCCAAGAGCGCCACTCCGCCATCGACACTGAAGGCGGAGAACAGCTCGGACGGAAGCACGATGACACGACAGAGATGAAGAACTAGAGCCTTTTCCAGACTATATACACTTTATTCAGCTAGCGATTCGATGCTGCCAGCTGTATTGAGTCTCTCACAGCTACACAGCCTTTTTTCAATACAACCAAAAACACTAGAGGTCATATTATTCACCATAGGAAATCCATCACAAAATAACATATATAATTAAATTCTTGCTATTCAAACTCGCACGTCCCACACATCCCTTACATAGCTTCCCGCTACTTATGCTCCGAGCATACAAGCACCGTCTCAGGCTTGGGTTTCTTTTTCGTCACCGTCTTCACGAACGACGTGATGGTGGGATCACTCAGCTCTTTACCACACAAGCGCGCATTGGCTACACGCCCTATACTTCGTACGCGTGACGGTCGAAGTATACACCGTCCTCGTTGGGTCCTGGCGGTCATCCTGGAGGGCGTAAGTTAGAACGCACTCCGGTAACATTGTCCCGACGGGAACGTCGGTGTGAGGGACAATACCTTGCGCAGTGACTTAAGATGGGATAGTAGCAGCTGAGGTCGTGACCGCGGCGGCGACGTTCTCTGGGGAAGCTTTAGTTACAGTGACGGTGGTGATACTCTCCTTGGTGATCCTGAATGAGACAGAAGTGATGGCTGTCGTTTTCGCGGATGCTTCGATCGAAGGGCTAGTTGTGGGGGTGCCGCACACGAGCTCTGTCTCTGTGTACGGTTCCACGGCCGTGACTGTCGTTTTGAATATAGCGACTGGAGGGACGCCTAGCGGGATAGGGATGGGCGAGTTGTTGGTACAAGGACCGCAGTCGATGATCCTGTCAGTCGTGGTAGTGGTAGTGAAGATGGTGCGAGTAGGGCCGATGTTCAGCTTAGGAACCTGCAATACCCTAGCAGTGCAATCTTCATCTCCCTGAACAAGAACGCCCGAACCGTTCTCGAAATCGACGAATTCCATCATCTCGTCCACTCCTCCTCCATCACGCTTCGCATTCTGAAATCTGGGGGGTTGTCCAGTTACTGTACCTCCCTGAGGGAGAGGGTTTCCTGTGGTGATGTAGGTGAGGGAGGCGGCGACAAGGGCGGCCTTGATTGATAGAGTCATGATGAGTCTCTATCTTTGCTTTCTTAGTCTTTGCTTGTCTAGCTGATATGGAATAGAGAGGAGTTAGTATGAGGATAGATAGGTCGATAGAGGGAGGAAGAAGAAGAAGAAAAAGGCTGGGTTTGAGAATATTTTTGTGCTGTTTACTTAAATGGTATCTGGTGCGACCATAGGTTAAGCGTTAGAAAGCGTGATATGATAGAATTACGAAATAGAAGAGCTTCAAAAAAAGCAAGTCCCAAGGTTGCAGCATGGATGGCTTATTTTTCTTAATTTTTCTCCTCAATACATTGTACGCTTCGAGGAGGCGTTTCCTACAAATTCCCGGAGTATGTCCGCGAGAGACCAGTTCTTGCCATATCCGAGACATTTCGACAGCTTTGAGAATAGCGTTCATCCTAGACATTATTAAGCTCAAACCATCGCGTAAAGGGAGGCTCTGTGGCCGCCACAACAAGGACAGGGCCTGTAGATCATCGCCGTTGGCGTTGAATTTTGTTGAGCAAAGGGGTCGTTTAGAAGCGGGTTATGGCTTTGTTACACTCTAGTTGTATGGTATAGATCTATGCACTACGTGAGGCGAACTGAGATGCTAGGATCTGATGAAGAAGCAGTGACGACTGAAGTCCCATGAAAAATAAGATTTATCTACTAAGTCGCAAAGCAAAGGTATAAAGTATACATTAACTTGCTATAAACTCTGACGGTATCAGTTAAGTGCACTGGAACCTACTACACCACTTTAAATGCTCGTCCAAGAAATCTTTTTACAATACATATATGCGTTTTAATTACAGGCCTTGATAGTTTTCAGTACTCACAAGCTTGAATCACATAAAAAGTTCGCATTCCATTCATGAAAAACGCCACGCACCCACCAACCCTTTATCCCTCTTTCATATCCCGAGCCCCAGCAAAATGCTATAATTCACCGCCTATATCTATTCAACTGCGAAGAGTAGGAGTTGCCGAACAAACCGTTCGATACGACGTGCTCGGCGTCGCCACATGTTCACTCGCCGTGATAATCATGGCCGGGCAATGGACCACCGGCACCTCAGTGACGCGAACATCCGAGCAGCCGTGGCAGTCTATCGATCGCTTAACCGTAACCGTAGACGAGTAGATGCTCATCGTGCCGTCCCATGAGCACTGCGGCCAGAATGGCGGAGTAGGGAGTCGAGACTGCGTCAGGGTCAGGGTAGTTGTGCAGTTGGCCGCCTGGGAAGCAGCCTGGTTTTCTTCTGCCGTGGCGAATCTTGCGCCGACAAGGGCGAGGAAGAGCAAGGCTTTGGTAGATGGGATGGCCATTGTGCTGCTCGTAAAGGGGGCACTGAACCGTTGAACAGTGTTTCAAAATTGAGGACAATGAAGACTGGTGCTTTTGCTGATTTTTTTTTCTTCTTTTCTTTTCTTCCCCCTTTGCCACTTTTGGCAGTTATCAAGTATATATGCTCCGATGAGTGGATAAAAAAAAACGTAATCTGGGCTTGCTTGGCCGCTTTTTATACAAATCCCCCTTCTCTTCAAGTGTTGTGGGAGATGAGGAGGAGACGAAGCTGAGCGGTGGCGGTGACAAACGCAAGGGAGGATCAGCATCGCACAAGCCGGAAAGACGGAAGAGACGAGAGCACACTGACGTAGCGGATGTCTTGGTCACATGCAGCGCATTGCAGCTGACTTGTCAATGCATTATTAACATCACTATTGAAAGCATTACCATTGCTACTTCTTCATTTAAAAGTTGAGATTCAAGTACATAAGGAATCTTATGCTATAATATGAGTTGAGAGGTAAAACGAGTTGAGAGGTCTATAAAACCAGAGAGACAATGTCTCAGAGCGCTCTGGAATGGCGTCCTTCCACCGAAAACTACTATTAATAGCACTTCATATATAGAAACGTCCGTCTCGGTTGGTGGGACAAGAATCCATCGCTCTTCACAAGTCCCGGGCACCTCATCTACATCTGGCCAATATCAAAGTCCAGGTCGTCCATAAAGTCGGCGCTTTCAAAATCAGGATCCCACTGCGGAAACGAAATCCCTTGGTCACCTTCAAACACCCAATCTTGCATCCAATCCGTCGACATCCCTGACATGGGTGACAGCCCGTCCACGCTCGCTATCTCATAATCGTCCCACTCGCATGCAGGCAGCCCTTCTCTCTCGGCCACCTCCTTGAGGATCCCAAAGCACTGTTTACCCATGGCTATCGACGCTTCGAACATCAGGCGCGTCCTCTCCTTCGTGTCGAGCCCGGCCTCCAGCGCCTGGATGTGGGCGAGGCATGCCGCCATGAAGATCATGCCCTTGACGTTTGTCTCGCCGGCGCGTACCCGGTTGAGTTTCCACTCTCGTGTGGCGTCGAGTCGGGCACGCAGGTTGGTGCTGCCCACTGTCGGGAGATAGCCAAGGCTCGAAGCCTGGCCGGCTTTGGCGTGGATGAGCTCTATATGGATGTTGAGCATGGCTTGCGATGCGACGTTGTGAAACATGCCCGTTCCGTTGGTGACTAGTCGCTTAAGGTCGGGATCCATGGCTTCGCCGGCTGTGGGATTGTCTGTAGACCAGGCATCTGGGAAGCCCCAGATGTGCGTGAGCTTCAGTGCGCTATCCAGACACATCTGTCGCGAAAAGTAGAATCTAGCGTCGTTTAGATATTTGACAATGACGGGCTGGTGAAGTGCGTGGAAGCAGCGATAGAGGAATATCTCTGTCACTGAAACATGGAACTCTGTGATTGGCGAATTCGGCATTGCTTTGAGAGCCATGAGAGACTCTGAGATGGCTCGGCAAGATTTCGTCAGATCCGAGTTCAGCCGCAGCGTTTCTTCGTAGTGATCGCCTGGTCTTGTATTGTTGACATGGTTGATGAGATTCAAGCGTAGTGGTATCGTCGCCAGTAGAGCCCTCAAAACTGACGTCTGGGTCGGCACCTTTGGGCCTTTTGCAATTCCGCCATTGTCCTTCTCGTCAGTGAGTTCGTCGTCGTTTACATTGGCCGGAGGCAGAGTGTCGTAATGGGCGGTGGAAAGCAGCGGCGAGCCCCCAGCATCAAAAGAAAACTGCACGTTCAGCTCCAAGACAGTGGCCCATAGACGACGTCGCATCTCGGCTCGATATATCGTCATGTCTCCGAGATATTGAGGGTCACGATGAAGGCCCACAAACATGGCGTTTCTCACCAGATTCCCCGCCATCATCCACACCATGTCTGAACCGACGTTGCACGTAGATTTTGCGAGGAGCAAAAGACACTGTATTTGAATGCCCTCGATGTTAATCCTTTTCTTCTCCGGCGGAATCATAAGCCACATCTGGGCTTCAAATATCCACTGCGTCGCCATTGGCCGCAGGGAGAAGACAGAATCATGCACAGTCGCCCCAAGTGCCATGACGAGCTGGAGCAGGATAACAAAGGAGTCATTGGATGGATGGCTAGCGTTCCAGAACCTCGCATACTCAGCCCTGAACGTGGGTATATGAACGACACGGAAGATACCTTCGAAAGTGCGAAGATAGTTTTCGACAAGCTCATCCGCAAGCTCCCGGGCAGGAACCCGGAGTCCTAGAGTAGTAGATGAGAGTGGCTTAAAGCGATTCTTTTTGATCTTGCGCGCGAGGACTTTGCATCTGCCAAGTGACTGATACAGATCTCCTTGGTTGACCTTGTCTTGGCCCATGAGATCCTTTTCCATAGTAAGCTATTATATTAGAGTTAGCACGAATTGCAGCAGCTACCACAGCGCGATCCTGGCAAACCACTCACCATGCTCAATCCATATATCCAATGGCTATGGGCAAAATATCGAGATTTGGCCACGAATCCCTCCGCTGGCTCCGCCGTCTCCGCCGTCTCCTGCGCAGACGGGCGATTCTTGGCCCCATCTGAAGCGTCGTTGATACGCAGAGCCTTGGCAAGCTTTTCCTCCAGCTGGTGGACTCGAGAGACTAGCCAGTCGACATTGGGGGACGACGAGGTGGACGATGACCCGGCCTTGGAGCTGGCAATAGCGGACGACGATGATGCACCGATAGAGTCGATACTGAATGGAGTGACTTCCGATGGGTCTGCGCTTTGGGCATCTGGCTTGGGTTCAGCCGCCTTGAGATTCCGCAACGAAGCCTTGCCATTGCCATTAGCAGCCGCCTCTCGAGTGGTGGTCATCATGGCGTCCATCTTCTTGGCCCGCCACGCGGGGACGTGGTACGGCGCATACGTGCAGCTGGGGATGTTGGACTTGACGCAGTTGGCGCATGGCTGCGTGCGGTCGCAGCGAATCTTGCGCTTCCTGCACTGCTCGCAAGACAGCGGGGGGCGGCGGCGCTTCTTCTCGGTGGCGGGAGGCAGAGGAGCCTTTGGAGCCTCGGGCTGCGGTTGCTGGAGAGATGCCGCGTCCATCATGGAGTTTTGGCCAAGTGCATTCAAGACTCAAGACGATGTGGTTACGCCAGGCCTTGGCGGGGTTTACAGTCCAGCACTGGGGGAACAAAGACGCATGCAACGATAATATCTGCAGGAATTATATTTCATCGAAATTGCAAATTATCTAGACAGTGAAGTGCAAAATTTAATTAGCTTGAAGGAACCACGACGCGAAGCCTCCAGCGCCATTCTACTCCCGCTAGTTACATGCAAGTATACAAATAGCACATATGGCACATGCTGTGGTACGCGTTGAGGCTCGGAAGAGCGGCGAAGTTCGAACTACTGTTCGGTGTTTTGGCGGTCGCTCATTGGCCAGCGTGCGGCAAATCACCGAAGGAATAGTAGCTTTTGGGGGGCCGCATAGCAGCGACAGAACCTACGGCTTGATTGTTCAAATTTCAAGGCTAAAACTTTGTGTTTGCTTGCCATCATATCTTGGATGAAAGGACTTATCGGGAAGCAGAATGACGGCGTATAGGATGTTCTTCCTTGCGACAACTACAACTGCCAAAGATTCCTAAGCACGTTTACGTCTGTGTGTGTAAGACGGAACCTTTCTTGGTTCAGTGTTCCGATACTCGGGTAAGGCACCTTTTCAACACACTCGGATAAGGCACCTTTTCAAATTCAGGAGAGGAACGACGAGGAAATCAAATCCTCGCTCTTGGCATACGAAATGCCGAGAGCAAGGCATGCTCGCAGAAGGATTCCACAGCGACGAATACCTCCGACTCCAATATTAGTTTGCTCAAATCCTACGTTTCAAATCGTCTCTGTTGCTTTGTAAAGGGCAGTCCGAATGCTAGACCTTACATCAGCAAATAGTGTGCCCTCTAAAAATAGGCCACCACCAAGCGATTCACATACATTGATCTGCTTGCTTAAAAGCCTCTCACCACCCCCTGTCAAGACATCCATGTTAATATACATGTGTACAAGGCACATGCAAGCGCGGCACTATGTATTCATACTCCTGAACGACAAGCCGCGAGGACGACGACGACGACGACGACGACGATTCCTTCGCCGTGTCATGTCCGAGAGCGAGGCCGCTTACAAACAAAGGCAAATAGGTCCCATCCATTCAGTCTAAGCGTCTTAATTCCGTGCAGTCGAACACGCTACAGGGAATGCCAGTTTCATTAAAGTCACGCAATAATCACTACACTCCTGTTCCTGTTGTGCAGTACTTTGCCTGTAATCCTCCCGTAGCACGCATTTGAGACGCCTTATGCCGTATATCATACCGCATGTCCGGAATCCTACCCGCGAAACACGCACACCACCCGTCATACAAAAGGGTAAACTGCTGGCTGCAAAAGACGGCCACTAGTTCCCTCTGCTAAACTGCCACTAATACCGCAGACATTGGCATTATTACTGGCTGGGTCGGCTTGAAATGCCGACCACCATCATCGCTAAAATATACTAGCACCGCGTAGAACAGCCTCTCTCCTCCATGCTTAGCTCCAGGGACCAAACACGCTTAATAACCCTGGATTAAGAGGCACAAGAAGAGAGCCCAGGGAAAATAACAAGACATGGGCCGGCCCTTTCTTAACAAAAGCTTGGCAGTGCCACCTTTTCAAATTCTACAAGCAGGAAGCCCAAGGGAACCCCCTCCCCGTCCCTCGCTTCTCTACCCATAGTGGTGATAGTTTGCTTGTACTCCCCGTGGATATTACACATCATACTGCTCTTACTGTTTATTTGAACTATTCATGGAAAAGGGCAGATGGCCAAGACTTTTCCTACTACTAGCAGAAGCCTGTCTCCTCAGCGGCACGGAGCGCCATTTCCCTCCGGCATGCTAGTCCCAAACAACCATAAGATCATCTCATTTATTAGTCGCAACCGGCTTTGATTCTTCTCTCTTCCAGGGGTTTTACTCTCTCTTTTTTGGTAGCCTTCAAGGTTCCTTTCTTCTAAGCTTGTTGTCAGGGTGAAAAGCCGCCGAGCTGGCAAGGCGAATCCATCCATCAAGCATCGTTATTAGAGTTTGCAAGCATTATCATTGCGCCTCGGTACTATTCCTGGTAGAGAGAGAGAGAGAGACAACGGCAGTCGGCTGTCAGACGTATGGGGTAGAACTCCTACCTAGTACACAATAGTAATTTTTTAGCTATTACTAACTTGCGAAGCGAGTTCTTTTAAACGATGCTGATATTACTCGACTATGGGTCTGAGAAGGTGGGAACATGAATACTAACTACTACCTAGTTGCACTACAGCTAGTACGAGTGGTTCTACTTTGTATCACCATCATCATTCTTACGGCGTTCTTGTCTTTTTGAGGTAATGATTGTAGTATTTTGTCAGCCGTGTACGAGTAGTAGCACCACAAAAAAAAATACGACTGGAACCATCAGGAAGTGGAAACATGTGCATCAGATGCACATCATTCGCCGGGTTGTCGTCTTGATCGCAAAGAAACGTAACCAAGAAACGGCAAAATGCTCCGCTCCGAGAAAATCAAGCTTAGCAGCATGGGCCTAGAGATAGGTATCGTATCTTAGCAGCTAGGTAAAACAGTTGTATTCGGCGGTATTCGTACAATCCTGGAGGATTAAATTGCGTGGCAATACTTCGTAGTAACTTGTGGCTTTGCTAGATTCTCTCTCTCTCTCTCTCATAAGTGAATCCTGTTTACAACTTAGTCCTGTGCTTTCGCAACACTGTTAACCAAATCGAGGCTCATAAAGCGCCCTAGTAGTCTCAGAAGCAAAGCTGGCTGACTACTCTCCCCCCCTTCATTTTGCCATGACCGACGGCGAGCCCGTTAGGTCATGGCCTTGACCCTGACCCGTGGCGGTGGCGTTGACTTCGGCTAATATATGCGCGCTGTGTACCATGAGAATGAGAACCGGAAGCGAAAGACGATTTTGCCTAAAGCAAGAGTTCGCGATACCATCGTAATAGATTGCCTGCTACTACTAGCGGTACGGAGCTCTTCCACAAGATGCTAAAAGGAACGCTGCTTACCCGGCCGTTCCGCACCGTTTTGGCGCTTAACAATTTGACTAGGATCACTGGCAAGGGTTTCCTTGGACCCTTGTTTTTATAACGGCTCGCTTATGGCATATCAGGAAAGAAGCTGGAATATCAGAAGAACATACTGCAATAGTACTAGCAGTGACGCTACGGTGTACTCTAGGTGTGCAGCATATAATATTGCAGGGTGTACTCCGTAGTTGTACATCGTATATGAGTTGCATCCTGTTCGTAGAGGACATCTTAAGCTCCTTGCTTTGCCCTGGCCTTGGCTGTCAGACCTTGGCATCCACTCAGTATTCGTAGGTGCCTGGTGTTTGTACATGCAGTAATACTACCACCATTCTATACGGCCCTTACTTGTCCTAGTCCTAGTTCTAGTCTTGAATGTCACTCGTAGCTTTAGGCAACCAAATCGCCTGTCTCAAGACAGTTCCTAAACACGAAAGGGCAAGTTCAGTAGTGAGATCGGTGGTGATCGGCTCTTCTATTGATACGTCTGCTTTCATTTCCGTTTGCCTTTACCTTTTGCCGCCTGAACAGGATTCCGTAGGAAAATCTTCACCGGATTTTTCCTAGGCCGCCGAACCGGGTAAAGTATTAAACTGAAGATTCTTATGCTTTCTGAACTCTCATGACCCCCAAAAAGGTCAGTGCGTTGCTAGATACATATGTATGCATATATTCATGATATGATATGATATGATATCAGGAGCTGTACGAAGTATAAGCACGAAGCTATTACGATTATGGAGACTACCTAGTCTGCTCGCCAAGCTTGCGTTGAATACAACACTGGAGACGAGTTCCGTGGCAGTTTCTGATTAGAGAGAGGGGCTCTGCTTCTTCGCATTAGTGCGTCCAGGATCACGTCCGAAGCAAAAGCCTTGTTAGCATACTGTAACTTCTGTTTCTAGAATGGCGTTCACTCTAAAGTGGTGAATAATCAGCCCTGCATACCACTCGGAGAAGATACGCACATGCTAATACTTGCAGCTCATACCTGTAAATTATCCAGTCCTTTTCATCAGTCCACCTTTGAAGCATATCAGATAGCCAAAATCGTAGAACCAATTCCTGGATATTCATCTGCTCTGCTGGTTATCCAGGTAGTATCTTGTTTAAATCTCCTCCATATCCTCTAAATCATCCAGAGCAGGATAGTCTCCAATCTCCACCCTTTCTGGCCTTACAAAAACACCATGCTTTAGCTCTGACGGTTGTCCCCAATAACGCTTGCCTGAGATGCTACCGTCGTTCTTCCCCACAGGCTCATCTAGATGAACCCCCACCCACGGCCCAGCACCACCAGGAATTTCTTGAACGTCGCCCACGTATTTGACTTCACCTCGACGAGTGTCCTCTCCGCCAACACGGCATCTCTTACCGACCTCGATGCCACGCTGGGCAATCTCTTCCCTAAAGGCGGCCACCTTAGCCTCCTCACGGCTTGGCGCTGTAGGGTCAAATCGGCCAAGTTTCTCCGTCTTCTTCCATGCTAGCACAGAGTCTGTCTTCTTCTCGTACTCATCATCGGGCATTACATATTTTTCAACGCCTGAAGTATCGGTGAAGTTAGGCCTGGCTGTAGGTGGGCGGGTATCAACAACCTACGAAATCATGGCGTGTTAGCTTCGTCTCCATGTAGGCCCCCCCCCTCCCTCCTCTGCCCTCTGCGTCCATCCCCAGCAAATGCATAGAGACACTCCATTACGGTCGGCAGGGGCGCACGCGCCCAGAAGAAACGTTTGGCTGCCCAAAGCCCTCCAGGAGCGGCCCGCTTTGGGATTTCATCAGCTCTATTTTGGGGGTGGCATTGAGTCGATTGCAAAGCAATTCTCCACCCCACACAGGCTGGTACGCACACAGAGGCAAGGAAAGAAGGTGAAGAGGACGATAGAGGCAAGAAAGCTGAGGCATCTGCGTTGTGCAGCAGGGCATGGGATCAAACTCCGCATCCCTAGGCAGCATGCTCAGCGGCTAATGAAATCGACAACGGTTGACTTACATGCAGCTCTGCATACGGAGCCAGGGGAAAGCTGGACAGTCGCACGGCGTCTTCATCTGCTGCCTCGACTGGGATTTTTTCCGAGCCGGCTGATGTTTTGAGACTGAGTATCTGGCATGAAGGGGGGATGCCTGTGACCGGCTCGAGCTTTGTCTTGAGCTGGAAGATTGTCCATGAGGGTGTGATGCGGCGCTCGGAGGCGGCGTACTCCGAAATGACCAGAAGAGGGACGTCCGCCATGACGTTTCGGATTGTGTAGCTCGGCAGTAGGGTCCTTTTTGAGATATTTCTGACGGTTCTCGTTAATGGGCCAATTGTGGTGGTTGTTTGGTATCAACCTCTCTCACTCCCTTTTTTTCGAGTTCTCACTGCTACTTCGGACAAACTAGCGGGGTTTGGCCCCTAGAATTCGCAAAGGCGGATGGAGCACGGAGGAACTTGATCGAAGGATGTCGCTAGTGGCCTTGAGAACGGCCGTTGAGAGCAAGCAATATGCTGATGCGATGGCGGCAAGGGAGCAGGGCAAAGAACGAGCGTATAGAGCAAAGAGTAGAAAATAGATGAGAAGAGAAAAATATCCTGCGAGCAGTTATATGTCGTTTTTTTGAGGTACCTGTCGATTTCTCATCAGGCCAATTATTGTCGGTGCCTACTAAGTACCTATCCTGTCCCATAAAGAAAGAGCCAGGCGCAAATGGTAGGAGGCAGCAGCGGTTTGGCGCCACAGGAGAAATAGGCATCGGTGGACGTGTGCGGTACCTGCCAGCTGGCATAGCGGTCTAGTTACAACACCCTCTACTGCGACAAAGCGCCGTGCGAAGTATTTGTCGACCGGCAGTCGTAAGCTGCTACCTAGGCAGTACTTGTTTGCCCAACCCAATACGCGGAAACCAGCCACAAACGCATCACCTTTCCAGCGCCACCTTGGGATTGAAGCGATTACTACTAGGTACTGTCTACTAGTCGTAGCATACTGGTAACAACCGCTTAAGGAGCCCATTAGAGCAATGTTTCTCTATGTCTCGCTGACCTTTGTTTCCCTTGCTTCCAATTGCGTAATAAGGCAGTTTGTAACATGGAATATTCTCCATAGAGCTGGACAATCTTCGCGGCTGCTTTGGGTATCGATCAAAGGCGTTCTGAAAGAGATGCCTAGAACAGGCCTTCTAGGGTCCTGCAGAGTCCATACCCACTTGGCCGTTGGCAGGCAAACGGACGGGACTACAAGACCCTTGCCACGGCAGTATCACCCGCCTTGAGGGTATCCGCCGACGGCTATACGACCATAGGCATGTCATAAATGACCAGATTATCTGGGTGACCTATCCTGTGTTTGTATCGGAGCTTTGCCGCAGAGCAACCTTGTTTAGGTGTGTCGTCGAAGCGGGCGTGGGGAGGTAAGGATGTAAGTGCCCAAATGTCAGGCCCAATTGAATCGCGGCCACGGCTATTACATGGTATGTAGCAATAGTAGTGTTAGTATATAGCGAGATTGGCGATGGATTAAGAAAATACTGGAAAAGGTTTTGGATTCTATCGAAGTCTGGATGTTAAAGCACATGTTAAATAAACCAGGTTGGCGAAATGTCTTGCAGCGTAAATGCCTTTATTAACCCGATTTAAAGTTTTTGGACTAATAGCTGTTTCAGGATAATTATAAGATAAGGTATATACAGTAGTTGTAAGATCGAGGTACTATTAGTATGAGTTCGCATAGACAGCTGTTGTATGTAACGAGTAGCATCAATTGGTCAGTCGCTACTCCACAACCCTCATTTCATTGGCATGCCAGATCTTCCACGTAACACAGCATACTGTAGGTACGGCAGCCTCTTAATCCCGGACTAGACGCCTTTTTGCAACAAGCTTCATCCACGCAGTCAAGATACTACCTAGGTGTCTATTGACACTCTATAGCTTTTAGTGCGCTTCTTGATGAAAAAAAGGTGGGAGACGCGGTCCATGCGCACTGTGAGCAATGTTTGATTCCGGTCTTCATATCCTCTCATCATGAAACAAAGTGGAGAAGCCTTGAAACTGATGTATACCGTGTATAAAATTGCACAGCAAATATGCATGAGACGATTGTGGAACGTAAACTTAAGAAGAGCCTAACGTGTGTTGTTGATGGGGCTCTCTCCCCTCGCTCGCAACATACTTGTACGCTTCACTGATTGACGGTCATCATTTCCTGTTTGAATGCTGTTGAATGAGATCGGTTGGGATGAAACACCACTCCCAATGGCCCCGGCTAGGCATGAAGACGGAGGCAATGCTACCCTAGCCATGCCTCATTCAACTTCCTCCCAATCTTTGGTGATGCCCCCGTCCATTGGGGGCATCGTGGCGCCTGGCACCTGACCCAACACTCACCGCCGCCACGTCACGACTTTCTATTGCCTGGATTAAGTGCGCCCTGCAAGTCGTACATCAAGAGGGGGGAGAAAGAGGAGAAGAAAATATGCCCAGCAGCAGTAGTGGCAGCGTGTTAATCTAGTAACTGCGGTAGCGGTTCTGCAAAGGTCCGCTTGCCTAGCAAGGACGAACGTGGAGTCAATATGGGATATCTCTATTCTTCAGGTTGCGCTGCTATTATTCCGTATGTGTACCAGCACAAGCAAGAGGATCCTCTCCTTGTGGAGGCTAAGATTTGGATTGGCTGGTGGATTTGTTAGTAAGTACGTGTAGTGTTAGGGATGGTCATCCCGCACACAACGCTGCACCGGCTGGCAGCCCACGCGATTGGTAACGGGCAAAAAAATTGCTGCATGTCCCGCGATGACAGACAGATGTGAGATGTGATGTCGGGGAACGGATGCTGGAACGACGTCGTCTGACAGGGATGTTCTCTGCAGTTGGTGTGTCGGGCCAACAAAGTCTCCTGTGGGCTCATCCACTCATAGCGCTTGAAACTGATAATACCTACCTAGTAGTAGCACCTTGCCGTAGGTATATCATTTCATAGACGCAGTCAATGATGATGACAATTCGTGCTTGGTCAACGCAATTGATTGACAGCATCCTACTTTTCAACGTGGAATGCACAATATCGGTATATTTTGTCTCTATAGCTGGTTATTTGGACTCTGCACATACTTGTGCCACTGCTCAGTACCCTTACCTTATACCAGTAATGCAGATATCAATCCCTACTTCGTAATACTTCCAGCATTGATAGTGCGTACTGTCCAGCCATGGCGTTTCCGCATGGCGCCGTGGCTAGTGGAGGGGCGGGAATTGTGCTCCGTACGGAGTATTACCGCTATCACTGCCAATACATAAGCAGGTAGGCGGGTACCATGCTAGCCCTCATAGCTTCGTGTGAATCACAGATATTCACAGCGCTGGCTACCTGGTGAAGGTTGGTTTGTGAGTACCTAGTAAACAAGGGCCAACGCGGGCTGAGAAATTGGCTCTGCCCATCAAACTGCCTGTGCTGTTATTAGGTAGGTGGTGCTACAGCTAGGATGTTAAGCTATTAGTAGTAGTAGGTTGTAGAATTCATGCCAGCGGTTCCTGGCCTGTCAACCCTACTAGGTAGTACGACTACTAGTACGTAGCGAAGGAGGAGTGCCGAGGATGGTCGACTCTCGATGCTACTCGGGCAGCAACACTGACTTGAATCTCGGAACTTGATATGCATGATTTACGCAGCTATTGCGGCAACGTACGATAGTAACAATTCCATAATTAAGTCAGGAGTATGACACGGAGTACTGTACGCTCGTATGGCAAGTATAGATACGGATACAGAGCACCTAGATATGCTGGCAGATTGGGTTGCTGTTCACAGGCGGCGCCGGACGTGGGGGAGCAAACCCTCCATTTCCGTATACAGTAAGACTCCATGCTTGTGGGTGCAGGAGTGGGTGTCAGCAGGACTGCCATGACGCTATTGATAAAGAGTGGCTTGCTTTGTTCACCGCAGATCGTCGACTCACCAAGAGCGGTATCCAGCACGTCCAGAGACGAGATGTTTGGTTTGGCGTGCGAGTACGCCTCTTGCTGGTTGTGGCTCTCTAGCCCAGTGGCCGTTCGTAATATGGCGAGCTAATGGTGGTGTGGTGGACCTTCGACGGAAGAGACAGGGGGTATGGGAAGCAAGCGGTGCGCCATGATTCAATCTCTGGAGCGGCTCGGATGACAGTGCAGCTGAGGCGCAGACCGCCGGCAGAACAGACAGCAAGCAGAAGCAAGACCACGAGGGGCGTACGAACAGGATCTCTGAGACTCATGCGACGCTGACTGGTCGATCATAGTTCGCAGTCAGTTCGACGAACGATGTGCCCTTGTCCTAGCACCGGCTCCTGAGAGAGCCAGCTCACATACACGCACACTTTTGTGGGCAAGGTGCAGTAGCTGACATCCACGCCCATACCTCTCCTTGTACCTCCCACGCCTCTTCGGTCGCTCGTAGTGCCACCCGCCGATGCATGCTGTCTATTTGTTTGTATACGAAGTGGCCGCTGAAGCTTCGTGTATCGAGATCCTTTGCGCCTTGCTACATTCCCGCGAAAAGCAGAAACCCGAGTGCATGTAGCTTGAAGTTGACCGCCAGTTCGTTCATCGGCAGTCCCGGGCAAGCTCCCTGGCGGTGCCGAAAGTCAGCTTGCCTGATCCCAACTCCTTTCATCAGCGGTGACTTGTTTGGTGAAGAATGATGCAGGTGAAGTTATTGGCTTCTGAGACGGCTCTACAAAGTGAGTTAACGGTAGGAGATGGAGTTGTATGAAGAGAGGGAAAGAGAGGGAGGGAGAGAGAGAGAAAGGGAAAGAGAGAGATGTGGTGCATTTTTAATGGGCCGCAAGTGAAGTGCCGTTATGGGCTGAGGCAGGAATGACCAGCAGGTATCCCACAAGTACTGCTTGGCTGCTTGCACTGCCAGACACTGCCGAGGCCCATGTATCTGTACTTGGTGCATGCGGCAGATGCTCGCGTGCGCTCAAAACATCATAGATTAAACAATAGAGCCTTCTATTATCTGCTCAGGGCTAACGTAATGGATGCTTTGAACCAGTCCCGTTCTCTTCATACAAGTTAGCACTAGAGTTGATGGGCGCATTTCGAAATCCCTAGGTCATGTCACTTTAAGCAGATAAGTCCTGCTGTTAGCCGTAACCTATCTTTGATGGAGAATAAGTTGAGCAGCCATTTGATTAGGATTGACAATTCCTGCACTTTGTAAATGTGAATAATTCTGAGTTCCAATAATATGGAAATTGCTTCGTTATTATAGTATAAGTACCTTTAAATACAACATCTCGAGCCGCTTGAGGGTCTGCCAAAGGCTGATGGCATGATCCTAATGCCTAGGTCATAATTGCTCGTCTTACAAATAATACATGGACCAAAAAAAAAGGTGGCATAGGCTGTTGCCATACCTTTCTTCGACTTCGGACTCTGATCATCTCGCTTCTGCTCGCTTGCTGGCAGATAGCTTTTGCTTGCCCATGCAAGCCTGTCTTCTCTTCTCCCTGCATTGGCTTCTGCCTAATAATACCATGCCATACAGGCATAGCACCCTGCTCCTGGACTAGGCACTATAGTTGCGAAAAGTGCCGAATTACTTATACCGTATGAACAGGGCCAGGGGTTGCCACGCATTCATACAAGCATAGATAGACGGCACTTCCCCGTATCTGGCTCATAGCCTCAAGCAGTAAGTAGTGCGGAAGACGCCCGTCAAACAGAGCCGGCAGCCTGGTTACGACGTCAGACTGATCATCTAGTTTTAAGCTCGGCTCCCGCAATGTAACATCGTCTGCGGACTTTTTCCATTACTATTGGACTAGGTATGCCTGTTCACACTACGAATGTATGTAGCTTATCAGGTTAGAGATGTGACAGATCTAGCAGAGGCTCTAATGGCGTCTGGCCATGAACAAGGGAGTAGCAGTACAAGCCTTTCAGGTATCCTATACCAAAGTTCTCTGGAGTATTGAGCAATAGTATGGCAAGGAGCGTGCTGATGGCGGTGGTAAGCATTGCTTGAACTAGCAGCAGTAGCAAGAAGCGTCTATGAAATAGCACTAGTATCTGGGGATAGGATGAAATTACTGGCATCATTTTATACTTTGTACGTACCAGCGGGAGGTCCGCCTTGTCTAAAAAGAGGACGGCTCAGGACGCCAAGACTTGAGACGGAACGCACATCCGAGAAGCGATATATTATAGACGGCAATTCCAGTAAGTGTTTCATCTTATATGAGCTCGCAGTAGACTGCATGCAGAGGCAACGGACGTGGCATTCAAAAAGAAGAAGAAGAGGAAGAAGAAGAAGAAGAAGAAAACACGTATATAAGACGCAGCTCGTTATCTCCTATAACTCCCGAGCGAACACGTTCTTTCTCCGATAATAGCTACCTCACCGCGATTTTGGACTTGGCGAACCAAGCTGAAACTAGCCTGCTGACAACCATTCCAAGTTTCACGTTGGGCCATGTCGTGGCGTCACAATACACGTATTGTCCTATTTGTACATAGAAGCCCGGAGTAAGAGTAGATGAGGAAAAACAAGAATAGTACTTGCGAAACTGAGAGAGCCGAAAACAGAAAAGCAAAGTAATAGTCGCCGACGACGCTTTAATTAAAGCACAGCAGGGCCTGCCCTGACAATAGAAGGCCTGGTATGACCACTCTACCAAATTTGAGTGTAGATTTACTACAGCTTGCCTATCTACGCAGGGGACATGACAGCTTGTAGAGGCGAGCAGACGCTACTGGTGCTGCTCCCCGGTAGCAATGCTATTTACGGGCTAATGACAGGATGATTGACGGTCATTCCCGTAAGATCGAAGCATCCACTATGGCCATATAAGCGCGGTGCTAAACTACATGTTTGGATGGGCCTAAGGAGCCCTGCTTCGCTAATTGCCATTCTTGCCACTCCATTATTTCAAAGCCTCCTATGTACCTAGGTATTACATACTACGCGCTATGACAGCAACTCCCTGTTCCTATCTTCTACCGTAGTGTTAAGGTGATGAGAGGCTCAACAGAGAGCTGGGCCTTTGGCCACGAACACGTAGATATGTTCAAAACCACTATTGCGGCACAAGGGAGACTACGCCGCCTCCGGGATCACCTAAACAAAGTCAGACTGTAATACTTGGGGGCGGAGAGCTGTTGATACGAGTTCAGCCCAGCGAACCCGATGGGCACAGTCCTAGCACGGGCAGGATGCAGGATGCCAAACTACCTCATCTTACAGCAGCTGGTTGCGAATTGAGAGCCACTAACAATCCAAAACACTTACCCAAGGCATGTGCTTCATACCCAGCAGCTCATAACATGCCTGCCTGCCTAGCAATTGACTCAAGCATCCAGCAATCAGACCTTTCGATGCATGAATGCGTGGCCGGGTCAGGTGCTACACTGCATATATGAAGTCCCTGGACAAAGTTGCGGTGGTGGCTTCAGATATACTAGCAATGTAGGGGGCAGGAACAAGAACACCAAGTCAAGCCACAGCTTATTGGCAGGCCTGCTTGAAGGCCAAAAGCAAAATGAACTCCGCACATGCATACATGTACAGGCAGTAGTGAGGCCATAGCGAATGGGGCGACCAGTTGAGAGGAGCTGGACCAAGAGGGGGGCGTGTATATGAAACGGCAGGCCAGCTGTGCCGTTGGCCTCTTTGTTGACCCCTGTGCTGGCCATAGACAGGTAGCGCACAGCAGCTGCTAGAACGGATCGAGAGACGGGTTCCCGACTTGGCTTTACAGGATGGAGCTGCTGCTGTAATCTATCTTTATACCCAAATGCACGGCTGGCGAAGTAAGGCGCAGAGAATGTACATGCTACCTACTCCGTACACTGGAGCATATAGAGGAGCATATACACCTGGCACTCTGCGTGGGAGAGTACTTGAGATGCGTACCGCGCGACGGTGAGAGCAGCTGTACCTTGGTCTGTACCTTGGTACTTACCTAAACTTCAACGGTACCTCCCCCATGCGCATGCACGCACACCAGACACCAAAAAAAGAAAGGAAAATGAAGCCATCCAGCATGTCCACCATTCCTTGCGCCGAATACGTGGTGCCGTGGCGAGAGCCGAACGAGGATGCCAGTGCGAACCTTGCACTCGACGAGGCTTAGAGCGACAAGGTCAGACTCCTGGCAGCGCGATTGAACGCCAGAGACAAGGGCTGTCTGCCTCGCACGAACACAGTCTGCCCAGATGCGTACGGTACAGCAAGGCGGTTCGCACTTCATATACAGCCATGAGGTGAAGCGGCCAGAGAAGGACATGGAATCGCATCAGCAGTGAATGACGCACCTCCGGCACTTGGCACGCACCACTCTCCGTTGTCTGCTCCAGCTGTCAGCCGCTAGACGAACAGCAGACGACGTGGGCGATCTGGCAAAGCTCGGCTGAAACACGCAGCAGGAGGGCCACGACGCTGCCAGATTTCCAATGTTCCAGCCTCCACTCTGGGAACCCAAAGAGGATCCAGGGCCTTTGATTAGCTTCCATCTGCAGGGCCTGGTGCATATTCGTGGCCGGTGATGCAATGAGCCTGGCGACCTTTGACGAGCACACAAGCCACCGCCATGGTGCGTTTTCCTCACCGACTTGAATCAACGTCGACTTGACGATGGGATGAGCTGGAGGGTGACTCAAGCAAGCTTCTGTTTTCCCTTGTTTTCCCTTTTGCTTTTTTTTCCTGGAACTATTTGCTGTGGTCTCTGTTGGTCTGGTTTCCAGCCGCACCCCCTCCCGGCTCCCTTTTTGTTCTTGCTTCTTCCATTGATTTCAAGCCTGCGTGGTGGTGATGCTGCTTCCCCGACCTACTGTGTGTGGGCATAGTCTTCAGCCCGGCCGCCTCTTCGCCAGCCTCTCGCACCCTTTTTGATCTTGCTCAATCTCGCGCTTCGCCATTGCCGACAAGCCTTTGCCCTCTTTTGTATCAGCTTCTAATCAATTAGTTCATCATGGGCCGGGAACTAGCCCTACGTTGTTCGGGCCCTAGCTTGAGTTGAGCCCCAGTCTCTATCGTGCTGCTTGCTTGCTCCTCCATGCATGCAAACCTGCCATTTCTTCTATTCTTCTCAAAACACACTCCCCCACCGTTCTCTGCCCTCCCCAGTCCAGCTGGCGCCGAACAGGCCAATCAGCCTTGGCTGCTGGCTGTGGCCGACTCCCCCTGGACTCAACGGCCAGATGCACCATCAAATGGCTTCCCGGACTGGCGTCCGCCCTGTCCCCAGCGCTGGGCTCTCTCCACCCCTGCCTGGTCCATCTGACGTTTCCTCTCTCGTGGGACTGGCCAGATGGAACTGAGACTCTCCCAAGGCCTTTTTCCAAGCACTGCAACCCGATCTAGCGACAGGGTCCTGGTCTGGCCTTGACGTAGTGGCCCGTTGCCGCCGGCCCCATGCTCTGCTTCATCGGCTCCTCTCATCTCCTCCCCCCCCCCCCCCCAATTGGCCCCATGAACCCCCCGGGCCACGCCAATCAGTTGGCAATTTTTGCCTTCATAAACACGTTCCCGGAACTGCAAGCCCATTGTATTCAATCCCCGAGACACAAGCACATTCAAGCACTGTTCTTCTCTCTTCTGCCGTCTTCTTCCCTCCTCTTCACGCTACTTGGAAGCCCAGCTACGCCCGAACGTCTCTTATCCTCCTCAGCTCTCAGCTCCTGCGGCTGTGTTCTCCTCTGGCAGCGTTAGGCAACGATAGGACAACACACATCTTGCTCCCTGCTTCTCTCCATCTCTGACGCCGTCGCTCTGACTTCATACGCATCACATACGAGGGGCTGGCCTGTCTGCCTAGGCCCCTTTGCTGCCCTCTGCAACAGCTCTCGTAACAACCGCCACGCCACAAAAAAAAAAAAAAAAAAAAAAAAAAAAAACAGGAACATCAACCGTCTCCAGGACACAGTGTCTCGGCCACAATTTGCTGACACTGCTTTGCCACCTCACCGGGCCATTACGCCGGCCCTCATCATCGCCTCATTTGCATAGCCCGCGCCGGGGCTTAAGCAGGCAGTCGCTGAGCTGGCTCAACTCCAGAGCCAGTCGCTGCTCTGCCTCCCGCAGGCAGGGCCACCGACGGCGTTCAACGTGGTCGCACACGGCAGTTACGGCCTGATCCGCGGTTCTGGCGCCTCTGCTGACAGACCCCGTCTGGGCGGTAGAGGCTTGACAACCAGTTCCGTGGATATCGCCTCTCTGCTTCGAATTCCAGCCTCAAACGAGCCCTCCGTGTCCCACACAAGACAGCTTCGACCTGCCTCTGTACCATCAACTCCTACGACTACTCCTCATGACCTCCTCCCTTCACGTGTAGGGCCTTTGCCTGTAGCTCCGACGCTCGTTCCGAGCAATCGGCGCAGTATGACACCTCACGTTCCAGACCAGCCTGTCAAGAAACAAAGCAAGTGGTCTCCCGAAGAGGATGCCGTCATCATCGAACTCCGCGGGAGAGGCATGAAGTGGGAGGATGTTTCCAAGCGACTTCCAGGACGCAGTGCCATCAGCTGTCGGCTTCACTACCAGAACTATCTCGAGAGACGCAGTGAGTGGGATGAGGAAC
The DNA here is from genome assembly GCF_020647865.1 of Trichoderma asperellum. Classification (NCBI taxonomy): domain Eukaryota; kingdom Fungi; phylum Ascomycota; class Sordariomycetes; order Hypocreales; family Hypocreaceae; genus Trichoderma; species Trichoderma asperellum. The sequence goes on along the minus strand of NC_089415.1, from coordinate 6,467,623 downwards.
GCAAGAATAAGCTTGCTAGGCTCTATGAGAGGTATGTATGGATTACAGCAGCGCAAAAGGATCCCCCCCTTTTCATCATATATGGCTTGATTTTCATTCGTGTTTTTACTACCATTACTTCTCCTCTTTCAATCTGAAGTATCAATCACTTACGTAAAATACTAATATGCATCTATTTGTAGATTCAAATCTGATATGTGGGCTAAAGTGGCTGAAGAACTGGCTGTCCCCTGGCGAGCAGCTGAAGCGATGCACTGGCAGCTTGGAGAGGCGGACATGGCTCGACGAGCTGGAGTAGTTCCTTTCTCTCTCGCTGCCGTCAATAACGAGGCAGCGAGCAACAGGGCCATGGCCAGTCGAAACCAGACGCCGATTCAGCCACACGATAGTAGCAGTCTTCGTGAAATAAAACCGCCCTCTCCTCACTCGAACTACAGCCGTGGCCAACTCATGCCCCCCATGACGCCTGCACGAACATCTCGACGAGGACCTATCAACTCGCAACCACCTCCCCCACAGCACGCGCGACCAATGTTACCTCCCCAACACCTGCATCAAACACCCCATTCCTCCCCCCACGCAGTAGTGCCAGGACCATCAGCGCCGCAGCAGCAGCAGCAGCCGCCACCGCCGCCGCCGCCGCCGGCAACTGCCGCTGCTTTGCCGCACCCTCATCCTGATTACCGCCACAGCCCGGGTCCCGGCCTTGCCCCGATTCAACCTCACCCTCCCTCTCACAACACAGGCCCTCTACCAAGCGTTGCACAGCTAACCACGGGGATGAGTCCGTATGGTCCACCAAGCGGACCACCAACACCAACGTCTCTGCCTGCGATCAATAACCCTTCTATGCCTCGTTACTTGCCTCTAGAACAGACTGGAACGAAACGGCGAGCGAGCCCTGATATGACAAGGCCGGATGGTGCTCATAGGCGAAGACTGGCATAAAAACCTACTCTTTCTCAACCACCAAACGATTTTCATATATATTGCAAAGAAATGGAGCAAAGCGTATATATGGCGGGCGAAAATTGTTAGAACTTGATATTGAGAAAGGCGAGGGACAAAGACAAAAAAAGACAAAAAAAAAAGGTTATTCATTCGTTATTTGGGTTAAGGCACACGCTTTGATGAAATTAACGAATAGCATGCATCGGGACGGATATGCACTGCAATATCAATATATGGGAATTACGGAACACGGTTCACGGAACAAGCTCACTGATACGGACGGACGGTATCAACAGTCCACTACGCCCGGTCACAGACACTAAGACAGCCTGCTATTTATTTTGTTCTCTGATGATTTTCTTTACTTTCCTTTCTTTTCTAAGTTTTCATTCATTATTGTACTAGCGCTTTGTCAACCAAGTTCTGCACCCCTTTTCTCTTTTTTTTTTTTTTTTTTTTTTGGTTATTTTCCGGTCTACGGCTAGAGGCGCTTCTTGGAATACAGAAAAACATTGACTCTGGGCTTTTTCTGGTGGTTTTGGGTCATGAACAGGCATTCTACTATGGCTTTAGAGGTACATGAGAACGGACCAATGGCAGCTGATGGGAGAACCTTTTTTTTATAAAGGTATCCGTGTTGGAGTATTTAGGATGTCGCTACGTGAAGAAGCTGTGTTGAAAGGGCATGAAACGAAAGGGCGTTTTTTTCTTTTCTCTCTTGTACTTCTTTTCTTTCTGCTTTTGGGGGGAGAATGGCATTGGGCATACACTGGGCATAAAACTCTTACTGTTTTGTTTTTTGTCCTACTCATTTAGCAAGCATACAGCATATCTGCAGCGTTTACTTTGTATCAAATTAGCTATCGTGATTATCATTATGAAAATTATTGTCCATTTAGCAACTCTTGGTGATTTTAGGTGTTGTTTTTTTGCTCCCATATACAAGCTTCATGTTTCCTTGCTGCTACATACCACCCACCAGTTGTCCTTTTCATAGCCGCTCTCCAAGATGATGCCCCCCGCAGCCACGACATCCTCTTCCAGCTCCCCCTCTCGATACAAGTGATAGTACCGCTGATATGTAGCGTCAGGCTTGCCCTTTGAGCGCATCACCCACGGCACCAGCGTATCCTGCTCCGACCCTTCATCCCATCCCCTCCGACTCGTGCCCTGCTCCAGCGCCCACGCGTAGACAAGCACCTTGCCACCAGCCCTCACGCACCTCAACAGCGCCTGGATGGCCTCCTGGCGCCTCTCCCTGGTGGACAAGTGGTGGATGACGGCCACGCAAATGACAAAGTCGACGGAGCACTCGCGGTAGGGCAGGCTCAGGGCATCGGCGACGACGACCTCGCCGTTGCGCTCGGCGCGGGCGAGCTGCACGAGGTTCTCGCTGCGGTCGGAGCCGAAGATGTGCAGCGTCGGGTTGACGGGGAGATACTTGCCGTTGCCGCAGCCGACGTCGAGGCCCGTGGCGCCGGGGGGCTGCGCCGTGAGGAAGGAGGATATCAGGGGCCACGGCTTGTGGCGGGTGGAGGAGAAGTGCGGCGCGATGGCGTTGTAGACGGAGTGGACGTGGGTGGCCTCGTAGGCCTCTGCTGAGGGCTGCTCCATTGTATTGTGTGTGAAATTATTTTTATTTATATTTAGTTCGGGGGGGGTTCGGGGATGATGTTTTTTTTTTTGTGTGAGAGGGTTGCAGTTTGACGGGGGTACGTTGTATATGAGATGAGTAATGAGGGTGAGATGAGATGTGTGTGTGAGATGTGTGAGAGAAGGATGTTTTTTTTTTTTTGGTGTTTTGATGAGAGATGGAGCTGCAACTTTTTCTTCTTTTCCCTTGATAGGCGGGATGAAAACCGAGCAGATTTTAGATTCCCTCCCAAAACGGGCTATGACCTGTGTAGAGTCTTAGCTATGCATTATACGAATTGATGAAGCTGTGTGTTTTGTGCTTGCTGGTCTGTTAACGAAGATGAGGAAAAAAAACTGCCTCTTCTTTTGGTGGTTTCACTGCATTTCGCAAGCATGGCCGTCCAAAAAAAAAAAAAGCCTGCGACAGAAAGGCTAAGCGGCTGGAGAGGGTGTTGGAAAATGAATTACCCATGGGGTGCGTATATAAAACTATCCGTGCATTTCTGGACATGTTGATTGATTAGTGGGAAAAAAGAAAAGCGGTTGGCTTCGTTGCGGCGGGAGCGCCTAAATCGTGTGGGGAGGGAAGCTTATCTTCCGCCATTGTTTTTTTCGCCGTGTAGTATTTTTCTGCGGGCAAGGGTTTTTTTGATATTCGATAAACGGGATAGGCCCTTGCTCCGTGTTGGCTTTTTTTTTTTCTAATCATTTGAATAATTGCCGTGCTGAGGTGGTATTGTTCGGTGGTATTAGTGGAGAGTGGGATCCTTGTTTTGTGGACTAGGAGGCCATGGGCTGATGCAGACAAAAGTGCTCCTTGGAAGGCGCCGTGGGGATTGAGAATGACAGCCAAGGATGGCGTCTATGATCTAGATTGCGGTTGACTTGTGTTATGAGATACGATATGTGTGTGAGGTAATCAAGATAGGTGACTGTTTCCCGTGGCAGCTATTGGATGGTGTAGAGAGGATTTGATTGGTTTCCAAGCAAGGGAATACTATCGAAGCTATTCTAGCCTTAACTCGATCTCATCTTGGATATAGGGGCTTCCTTTTTCCTTTCCTTTCTCTTTCTTTCTGCAAGCAGATGTCAGCTATCGGTTATAGCATGATTTACACCGTTTCATGCTACTGTGTGGCAAACAGTTTGCATTGAGCCAGGGATATGTGCTGCGTTTGTGGCGCTCGTATCCAGCATATCAGCATATAGGTACTTGTCACCGTCACTTCTCATGCATACCACTATTCAAGGCCCTTATACATACATGTAGGTATGTACATGTACTTGCAGCAATCAATCCCTGTCATTTCCAACCTCATTATATCTTGTTTTAGCTCACGTCATCGCCTGGCTTTATGTTTGATAATTTCTCTTGTCCCGTTCCACTCTCCCTATTGTGATGGTGATTTTTGTTTTTTCTTTACTGATTTCCGGTGTTCAATGGACTCTTCGGGTCATACACATCCGTCGTGATCAGCTCCGGATACTCAATTCCACCCTGCTTCAGTGCCGCCTCCATCGTCTCCATAATGACGATGCTCTCTTTCCAGGGCAACGTGGCGCTCTCCTTCTTGCCATCGCGCAGGCATCGAGCGCACTCGTCTGCCTCCCAGAACATTCCGTGGCCCCAGCCATTGCGTGCCGGGTCTCCGGGGATGGGGCAGTCAAACGTCTGGGATTCGCCGCTCTTCTTCACAACCTTGTACTTGAGGGGTCGGTAAGCAGGGAAAAAGACCTGGATCTCTCCTTCTGATCCCTGGATTCGGATAGCCGGGACGGCGTCGAGTTCGGGATCGGTGTGTGCTCGGAGGGTGGTTGTGGCGACACCCAGGGAGTGATGCTGAGGGAACTGGCAGATAATTGCCGTGTTTTCATCCGCGCCGGTGGTGTACTTGTTGCTGGCGGCGACCACTGTTGGTGCCTCCTTATCTTGCTCTGGCTGTAGGTGATATAGCGTCTGGAATACCCAAGTCAGGGGATACACTCCGAGGTCTAGGATTGCGCCGCCTGCAAGATCAACATTGACCATGCGATGAGAATCTGCAAACGAGAGGCCCTTGCCCTCAGTTGCATTCGAGTTGAATGACAAGTCACCTAAATTAAAGCAAGTAAGTAACGTTATTTAGCAGTATCAAGTGTATCAGCCATATAGTCGGTATACTCACCAATTGTTCGGTAGACAGTGCCAATCTCGCCCGCCGTGATACGTTCTCGAATCTGGATACTCAGCGGAAAGTATCGAGTCCACACAGCCTCCATCAAGAACAGGTTCTTCGCCTTGGCCGTTTCGACGAGCTTTCTGGCCTGGGCGGCCGTAACGGTGAACGCCTTTTCACACAAGACATGCTTGCCGGCTTCCAACGCCAGCATGGTGTTCTGGAAGTGGTGGCTGTGGGGAGTTGCGACGTAGATGATGTCAATGTTGGAGTCGGAGACAAGCTCTGGGTATGATCCATATGTCTTGGCATCAAAAGCACCGTCTATCGTCTTGAGAAACTCGTCCGCCCTCTTCTTGCTGCTGGAGGAGGCCACAGCAACAATCTCGTGGCGCACGTCATGAGCGCCGCGAATCTCGGGGTTGCACAAAAGATCCTTGCAGAATGCTGTTATCATGGTATTAGCTCAATGGTTGCCTCCTGAAATGCGGTGGAAAGACGAGATGCTGACTCTCTGCAATTCCGCCGGTGGCCATAATGCCCCATTTCACGGTGTAAGGGTTTCCTGTAGCCATTGTGGGCAGTATTCGTTCAATCGTATTCGCTAAGAGAAATGTGTTACGACAGAGAGAGCTCTCCTATGAGATTGCGTTGAGATGAGAATCGTGGGCTGAAGGTTGGAGGGCAGGAGGCTCTACGGATATTTATATACACTAGCATCATCTAGCTCTCTCTGTTAGCAAAGTTGGCGATTGTTCGCAAAAGCTCGCCGTCAACAAAAATGCACGGCGAAGCGATCCACTGCGAACTGGTAGATCCACGCCGTCGCCAATAAACGGCCGCCGGTGGTGGAGGATATCCCACTATCCACTTCTTAACGTGCGGACAAAGTTGCCCCGCGGCGACTATTTCTCTCTGCTGGCCATACAACGCATTCGCTATAGCTTACAAATAACCAAATCCGAACATCTCCTCAGCTGTTCGTTATTATGGCAGACCTACATTAGCGGCGGGGAATGGAATTCGGCTTGGTGGGGTTGCAACATGCGATCCAATTAGGCTCAGAGAACGGCGTCATTTTGCCATGTCCATTGCCCCGACAGTATATCCGTAGTTTCTAGGACTAATATCCGGATGATGCTGAGATGAAAGCATTGATCAGGAAGCTTTGGCCGTGAAGCTGGAGTTTTGATGTGTTGATGAAGGTGAAACTAAGCACTTTTTGTTTGACATATTACATAGTATATAGGCTTATATGAATGTGGCAATATAAAAGACAAGCAGCCTGACGTGACCTCGTAATGGGTACATGGTCTATTTCCCCGCGTCTCAAGCTCCGCTGTTGAGCGCATGGGACTGATATTTACCAGCTCCAGGCCGATAAGCCGATAGCAATTGTTTATCTACCGCCTTCTTTATCATGATGCAACTCTCCTAAATGGCATCTTTGCCAATGCGGTCTCACCTTCAGCGATCCTAGCGTTATGGCCCGACCATCTATTGGAGCGCAGGCCTCTCGCCTTGCGCGAGATCTTCCTCTGGGGATATCTTCAACATCTTCCACGCGGATTCCAAAGCTGGTCTATGGCACCGCCTGGAAGAAGGACCAGACCGCGGATCTTGTCTACTTGGCTCTAAAAACAGGCTTCCGAGGCATCGATACTGCAGCACAGCCGAAGCATTATGATGAGCGTGGCGTTAGCACCGCTGTTCGACGGGCTATAGGAGAAGGTATAATTAAACGAGAGGACCTATTCGTATGTACAGCTACAGCCTCTATTTTGTACACGAAGACTTTGCTTAGAAAAGCAATGGCTAAACCATACATTTGTAGATCCAGACCAAGTTTACTTCTCCAGCGGGGCAGAGTGACATTGCCCCATACGACTTCAATGCCCCGCTGGCTGATAAAGTTCATCAGTCTGTGCAGTCATCCCTCGCCAACTTTACGATTGATGGCCAAGAAGCATACCTGGATAGTCTGGTGCTGCATTCTCCCATGGACACAATCCAGGAGACAATAACCGTGTGGAAGACTCTCGAAACATATACACCGCACAAGATTCGAAATCTCGGGATATCCAACACCACCCTCCCCGTCTTGCAGACTTTGTTCAACGACATGGGCGTGAAGCCGGCTGTTGTGCAGAATCGGTTCCAAAATAGGACCCATTACGAGACCGAGCTTAGAGCATTCTGTCGCGAGCAGAAAATTGTGTTCCAGTCTTTTTGGACAATCACCGCCAATAGGCATCTTCTTCAAAGCAGCCCTGTCCGAGTGGTGGCACAAAAGGCCGGAGTGGGGGCAGTTGCGGCGTATTATTCCATGGTGCTCGGTCTGGAGGGGACTACCATCTTGGACGGAACGACAAGTGAGGCACATATGAAAGAAGATTTAGAGGGAATAGAGGCTGTGGGCGTCTGGGCAGAGGGAGAGGGGGCTTCTGATTGGGCCTCTGCGCTCGGTAGCTTCAAGAAGCTAATCGGTGAGCCATAACCCTCAGCAGAAAAGTGGAAGTTATTATATCTGTAGGTGAAATACACGGTGAGCTTGTAGATTTACCACTTGATAATTCCTTCTGAGTGTCTTGACGATGCGAATGGGAATATGTATGGTATAGTCTGCCTATTTAGTATAGTATAATAAAAAAATAACTGAGAATGCTCTGGAATACCTTGAGTGTATATCTAAGTCTAAATATCTTTCGCAAATGTGTTCGCTACAATAAATGGAAAGCAAGCTGTGGCTTCCAGGTAAACCTAATACTTCGTCTCAGCTCATGTCCGCATATGGCTCAGGGGAAAGATGGAGGGGGGTGCTTACCTTCACATTATCTGCTCCAATCTTGATCTTGCCCCATGATACGGCCTCATCTGGACGAGCACCGGCGTCACTACCATCAAATTCCTGGGCTGTGTTGATATAAACGGCAGACTCTGCACCGTTTCTCATTAAGCATGCGTTTGCAATGTGGTGCTTGACCACTCCTCCTCCGAGGATAATCATTCCTGCTCTCTTTGCTCGTACGGCGATAGTGTTAATGCGTCGGATATCTTCTACGAGATCAACGCGCAACTGCTGTGGTGAAGTTTTGAATGTATGAAAGTAGAGCATATCGCCAAGACTGCCGTCCGTCAGGGCAGGGCAGAAAACCGGAATGTCGTTCTTGTATGCCCAGTAGTATACCGAGCGCTCATCGTTGATCTCCTTGCCCAGTCGGTGGATAACCTTTGATGGTGTCCAGTGAATTTCATCTTCTGTTCCTTTGCTGGCTTCCTGCTCCTCCAGCATCTTGTCAAAGATGGGCACCACCCAGTCCTCAAAGGCGCAGTAGTTGGCGTTGGGGACCACAAGATTTCCGATGCGGTTAAGGCCCTTTTTTCGCAGATTTGCGCCGTCTGCGCTGAAAGAGCTCATGTATGTTTCGCCGAGACACTTGATGAAATCCTCCTCTACTCCTCCTGCTGTGGTGACAATGGCTGAGACATGCTTGTGCTCCACCAGCCACCGAAAGACGCCTCTTAGACCGGATGAGATGAGATTGGAGGTGTATCCCAGAAAGATTGTGGTCTTGTCTCCTGTTTCAGGGTCTCTCCAAGCTCTCTTGGTGAGGCTGTTAGCCACACGAAATCAGCTGTCTTGAAACTCTCTTACTAACCATGTCGTTGATGATCCTGATAGCCTCACTCATCGAAGTTGCCTGGAATCCCATATTTCTCATGCCCAGAAATAAATCCTCTGCGGTAATGGGTCCCTTTAACTTGTTGAAATCAAGTTCTTCTACCTTTTGGGCGTCCTTTGGCATTTCTTCCGACTTGACGAGCACCGCATTGGTGACCTCAACGGGAGGTGCATTTGAGTTGCCGTTGTCAGCCATTTTAAAGAGATAGGAATTCTGCTGAATGATGCGTAATGTCCTTGCGGATCATAAAAAGATAAAAGTCTTGAATTCGAAAGGTAAGACGATTTAAAAATAGATTCTACCACCCTCTGATAGAGGCCTGTCAAGTTCAACGTAGGGGGGATACTTGACGCTGTTCTCTATATTTGCACAGGTCGCGGGTAGCCTCATCCGTCAGAAGATTTACTCCAAAAAAAAAATTAAAGAAAAAAAAAGCCTTCTATCAATAATGGGGCTAGTCCCACTATTGCAGTGCTACAAGGCACGCACCTCCGTGGTCCGGCAGTGCTATAAACATGGAATTTTTCTCGACAGCGCCAAGGCCCCGCCTAGAGCCGGGGTGCGTTAACCAGCGCAGAGCCCCCGGAAGGGACTAGCGCCTCGCGGCAAAGAGGCTAGGTCTGTTCAAGCGCCACGCGATCTGGATGTATTTTGAAGTCTCACGGTGGACCTCGAGATCTTCAGCTCCTTCACCATTCCAGCCCCCGACGGCTATTTGCATCGATTACCGTGGAATCATCTGCAGCGTCGCGGCTAGACATCGTCGGATCGTCGGCTGGGGTTTGCAGCCTGTTTTTTTGCCTGTTGGAGGGTTCTGGCCCTTTGCATTCGACCTCTCAGGACCCCCTTGTGCTGGGTTCGGGTACAGAGGCACGTTAGCCGAACCGTCGAGCCCATTGCAGTCCCCGTGGCCAACAACAAAGAAGTCCGCCTTCGATACGCAGCGAATCCATCTCCAGCTCTGGTTTCGCGACACTATTTGCTCCTGGATGGGACCTGCGGAACATCTGCAGGGTCTCATCCGGCACTGGCCCGCCACTCATCATGTACGTACCGCGCTTGAATCATCTGCCTGGTAACGGTGCATTGTCGATGGCCCTGGTTGGCGCCGCGACCATCGTTATCAGAAGAGACGATTGAATTCTGCAAGTATCGGCCTGGGCCATCTTACTCACGTTGACACTCGTCATAGGACGTCTAGGTATTCAAGATACGATGGGGACCGGCGGTCTAGGTCCCCTCGAGATAGATCCCCAGCGGATCGCTTTGACCGGCCGTCACACTTTAACAATGATGGTGATAGGCGTCGCTTATCCGCAGAAGCCCGAACGAATTCGGCACCATTCCCACCAGGCAGAGATCTGTTCGGAGACCAGATGCGCAGAGAGCCGCCCCGTGGTCCCAAGGCCCTTATAGATGCGCCTGTCGGGCCGAGAGGAGGAGGATTTGCCGGTGACTTTAGAGGCGGAAGAGGACGCGGCAGAGGACGAGGATGGGGAAGAGATGACAGCCGTGATCGAGGAAGAGATAGAGATGTCGACTTTCGAGACCGGTATCGAGACGAGAGAAGCCGAGAACGTGACCGAGAGCGAGATAGAGATTGGCGCGACTCGAGAGACTTTAGGTTGCGTAGATCACCAATCGCGAGGGCACGATCACCAACGCGAGATGCACGAGATTTTCGGGATCGTGACCGGGATATACCCCCAGGACTAGATGCAGACAGATCTCGACGTGGCTCCCGTGATGGTGGTCCTCCATCGGCAGGCTCTTCGTCATCAGAGCCTCCGTTTGGTGTGCTGCCATTTCCACGAGGAGGAGGAGGATTCCGCGGACGAGGAAGGGGTGGAAGAGGAGACTGGCCTATGGAAAGAGGCCGTGGTCGAGTCCCGTACGACGATCGCGGCGACCGCTACATGCGCAGTCGCTCTCAGGAAGGGCGCTGGGCCCGTGAGCGTGACGATCGCGAGCGAAACGATAGGCATCCCGATGCTGATGTGCGCCGTGACCTTCATATCGACAGGGACCGAGGAGATCGTGAACTTTTTCGCCCGAAGATGGCGGCTCAGGAATCTGCCGCGCAGGCCAAAGACGTCTCACCTCTTCATGTGACACCATCAGCCCCGGCATTCGAATCTGCGCCAAATCGGGCTCCGGCTACGGGTACAGGATCGGGGGCAGGTGGCGAGGCGCAGGCGCAGACGCAGACGCAGACGCAGACGCAGGCCGCCCCTAGCATAGTCACGGCCAAGCCGCCACCAACGGCCCCACGGGCTTTTGGAGAACGCCCGGTTTCTGCAGGACAAGCTTCTGCAGGACAAGCTTCCGCACCACAAGCCCCGGCAGCCCCTGAGACCCCATTGCCTCCCACTGGGCCATCGAAAATTGCACCTCACGACAGTCCCCCTATAGGGACACCTGTAGGTCCCCGACTTCAACAACAACCCAAGGTTACCCGCCCATCTAGCAAACAATGGATCAACCCAAGCTTGAAGAAACCGCCACCGGAATCGCCAAAGGTAGCGAGATCGCAAAGTTTTGCTCAACAGCCGTCCATTCCGTTACAACGGGACATCTCGCAGGTCGAACCCTCCGAACCAAGGCGACCGCGTAGTAGCGATGCCAAGTCGGATTCTTACTCCGAGCTAGATAAACGACTGCGAGCCCACCATAGCGAAGAGCCGGGCGAGATAACTACAAGGACTGAAGACGAAAAGCTGAGCGAAGTAGACACAAAAGTCGAAGATGAGAAGTCTGAGGAAAAGGACTCAGTTGATTACGAGCCACCTGAATCAATGGACCAGGACGAAAAGCCTTTGGATAACTTGGAGCCGCTTGCTGCCCCTTCTACTTCCCCCAAGCAGGAGTCGTTTCCTAAACAGGACTTACTTTCTAAGCCCCAAGAAAATGAGACGACCGAGGATACGAAACCCTCCGTCGAAGTAGCCATAGAACAAAAACATAGACGACTCAAAGTTCGCGCTGTTCGATTTGCTCTGCCTCCAAAGAAAATCCAGCAAGAGGAACCTCCCGAATCTGATGATGAAGATATGGGGGATTATTTTGATATGGAGATCAACAAGACTGAGGCTGAACTGGACAAATTGCAAAGACCAAAGACACCAGTTGAAGTTATCAGGCGCTTTATGAGTTTGTCTCATGGATCAATGGTACAGATCCTCAACGAAGGAGAGGGATTATCCGAGATGGTAGGCGACATACCAGAGAACCTTAAACCCGTGAGCGAAAAAATGGAGGTGGAGCCAGCTGTACAAACAGAAGAAACACCTGTTATTCCCGACGAACCCCATCCTTCAAAAGAGACCGAGGAGATCAATCACATAAAGGAGTCTGCTAGCGATCAACTTGGCAAAGAAACAGTCGAGGAAGATACACAGAAACCTGAAGTTGTAGCCACACAAGAGGCAGGAGACCTTCAGCCCAAAGCCGAAGAAATGGACGTCGATAACGAACCTGTGATTCCACTCCCTGAGCTCAAAGACGTTCCCGAGCCTGTAGTCGAAACCACGGCAGATGACTCTATTATGAAAGAGGATAAAGAAGTTGAAGCCGAACCGATCAACGAAGAGACTCACGAAAAGACTCTGGCGCCTACCGAAGAGGCTGTCAGTCTGGCGAAACCAACCGAAGTAGAACCTAAAGCTCCAAGCACCCCATCTCAAGTACCAGATGAGGATGATGAGACTGAGACGGAAGATGAAGCTTATATGGAGGCTCAAGCTGTGGCTGCCGCTGAGACAGTCCGTAGATATATGTCGACGCCACCCATTGATAGCCTTCCTGATTTCAACGGTCCAGTCTGGTACCGAGATAAAGAGTTTCTGGCGACGCTAGACTCGGATCCCATTATCGACGATTTTGTTGCCGAACATATTGCAAAAATTCACTTCGATCGATCCAATGAGCAACGGCACGCGCAACAGGTTTATGCAGACAACTACATGCAGTACTTGAAGTACACTTTGTCAGATGATCCTGTGGCGACAAAAAGCCGAGACAAGTTTTCTGTTTCAGCTCCCTCGGAGACTACAGGCACCGTTACGCCCGAACATAAGCCAGAAGGAAGGGGCACAGGTAGAAGATTTGCCACAGAGCGCGATCTTGAGCGTGTGCTTCAGGCGTCCATGCGGGAAGACGAAGAGAGAAAGGAGCGAGAATTGCGAATCCAGCAGGAGAAATACCGCAGCGATAAGGAGGCTGTCATTCCAGATATGTACTGGGACGATCTGGAGAAGCAACAGGTTCAGTACATTGATCGGTCGGGATATACGCCTCCAGATAGGCTTGTTTCTGCATGGCATATACTCCCGCCCACTAACAATTTCACTGAGGAAGAAGCACAGCTCTTTGAGAAGCGTTACCTAGAGCTTCCCAAGCAATGGGGTAAGATCGCGGAGGCTCTTCCAAACCGCGACTTCCACTCCTGCATTCAGTACTACTATCTGATGAAGGGAGAGCTCAATCTCAAAGAGAAGCTGAAGAAACAGCCCAAGAGGCGTAAGAAGGGTGGACGGGGCAAACAGAGGTCCAGTGCTCTGGTTTCGGAGCTCGGCAACGGCGAGCCTGAAGCGGAGGAGACGCCCCAGGAGAATGGAGAGAATGGAGAAAGGCGAAGGCCGCGAAGAGCTGCCGCTCCTACGTGGGGCTTCGAGCAACCTACGACGGACGGCGAGAGCACTCCTGCTGCTACTCCTGGACGACGCGGCGCATCTGCTGCTGCCAAGGGCGACCAGCCAGAAAAGGTAGACGGCAGGAAAAGGAGAAAGCCAAGAGACAAAGACAAGGACAAAGACAAGGACAAGGACAAAGAGAAGGATGCCAAAGCATCTAAGCCAAACCAAGTCCTTGCGGCTGCGCCGGGCCCCGGTTCAGGGACGGGGAAGGGAAGAGGCCGAGCCGAATCCCGCCCAGTGGCCGCAGAATTTCTCCCAGCTCCTCACCCGCTATCCGACCCTCATCGCTTGCCGGTACAATTCGAGCAACCGCTGCCAGCAGGCATTCAACCGCCATTTGTTGTTCCACAGCCGCAACTTATGGAGAGACCGAAGCCTGCCGTTACTTCTATTACAGAAGTTATGGCGGCTCCATCTCTTCGGCCAGAACCACCCCCACCGCCTCCGTCCTCTATTGCCACTTTCAACTTACAACAGCCTATTCCTGAACGAAAGGCACTGTCACAAGCAGCATCGAGCTATTGGAGTGTTTCTGAAGCGAATGACTTCCCACATCTATTAAGGGCATTTGGCACCGATTGGTCTGCAATTGCGAAATACATGCAATCGAAAACAACTGTGATGGTATGATTTCACCCGAATGATTGTGAGCGATAGACTTACTAATACAATAAACAATATAGGTTAAGAACTATTATGTGCGGCAGAAAGATTCAGGGAAACCCGAGTGGGAGGTAATTGCTCAGGAGGCTGATGCAAAGCGGGCTAGGGGTGAAAAGAGACCTGATCCCCCTGTACTCAGTAGTGGTGGTCGTGGTAGGAGATTCGAAAGCACTGCGCCTGGCACGTCGCGACCTATTGCGGTTGCTCCTGGAGCAGTCGACCCTCACGTGGATCTACCGCAGCCCAAAGTTGAGCCTACACCTCCTCAGCCATTGAGGCAGCAGCAGCATATCTCTACTTATGGTGTGCCAATTGCCCAGGCTCCAGCTCAAGCTCCTCTTGCGCAGCCTAACCAGACCCCTCTTGCTGTACCGGCTCACCCAGTGCCTCAAGGGACACAACAGGCCATATCTCCGAGCGGGCGCTCCATTCATCAACAGCTGCCGCATTTCGGTTTCCCGGAGAGAGAGCGCGATCCCGCTCAGCCTCAGCGAGTGCCGTTGCCACAGAAGTCATCTGGTAGCCAGGTTCCGGAGCTTCGAGACCCTCGCCCGTTATCTGTGGCACAGCCCCTTCAACCATCGCACCCCGAGGCTATCGCTGAACGTGAACGCACTGCTCAGCTTGAGCGTATGAATGCTGAGAAGCGGTATAGAGAGCAGCAAATGCAGCAGCAGCAACAGCAGCAGCAGCAACAACAACAGCTTCACCACCAACATCAGCATCAGCATCACCAGCAGCAGCAGCAGCAGCAGCAGCAACAACAACAGCTCATTCGAGAAAGAGAAATGGAAATAGAGAGGGAGAGGGAGCGAGATCTCCGACAAGCAGAACAGCAGTCGATGAGGATGAAACAAGAACCCGAGGCACCACTTCAGCACCGTTACGAGCCTTATACCCATCGCCAGCAGCTCAGTCATGGCGGAGGCCCCCGAGAGCCTTTTTCATTAGCAAGGGCGCCATCTCAAGAGCCCTCTCGTTCTGTTGCTCCTCAACCGTACTCTGCTCCTGTATCGCAGCAGCCAATGAGGCCATTGCTTTCGGAACCTGTAGCAGTACAGTCACCGCCATTGGCACCTCCGCCTTCTCGACCGACTCAAAATTCTCAGCCAAGGATACCTTCAGGGCCTCCGCATGAGCCTTATAGTGCGGCTGCGCCACCGCCGAATGCTGCTTCAATATCTCCCCTCACGCCGGTTCGACCACCTGAGCCCCGGAAGTCAAACATCATGTCGCTCTTGAATGATGATCCTCCGCCCCCCAAGCGGGTGGCCGAGGTTACAAAAAGTCATACACCTGCACCGTCCTCGACACCACCATCTCAGGGTATCGGCAGGCCGCCGCCACCAGCATCCGGGCTTCCGCAGGGAGGCCCAGTTCGTCGGGAAACAGACGCGCACTATTCTCCCTACACACGGACACCATCCGGTGGAGCATCAGCCATGCCATCTCTCAAGCCTCCTTATCCCGCATCGTCGGCTTCTTCGCAGCATATGAGTGGGCACCGAAGCATGCCATCTGATTCAGCTGTGGACATTGATTACTACCGGTCCCATGGATATCCGCAAAGCCATCCCGCAAGTGGAACGAACTCTCCCCAAACATCGCATCGATATCCTCCACCTGCACAGCCGACTCAAGCTCAATACCAGTCCCAGACAGGCTATCCTACATCATACGGAGGAGCTTCTCAGCCAACGCATATCACCTCACCGCCGGCACAGCCATACGCGGTTCACTCGTCATCCAGGAGCCGCGAGATTCTTCCGAGCAGTCGCGATAACGCTTGGCCATCATCCGGTCACCAAGCACAGCCTTCTGATGTTCGGTCACAAAACAACAGCTGGCCAACTCAACCTCCGAAAGCATCACAGGCTCCTCCACCACACTCGCAGCAGGCTTGGGGATCTCAGCACCCATCAACAAAGCCAGGGACTCCGGGGCCGACATGGTCAACGGCACCTCCACCACCTCAACAGCATCTGAGAGATGAACGCGGACCCCCCTCAATATACGGACAAAGTGCTTCTGGCTTGCCACAACAGCACGGAATGCAATCCAGGTACCCGCCAGCTACTCGGGAACCGCTACCCTCTGCCCCTCAGCCATACTCGCGATATGCATCGACACCAGGCCCGCCGCCGCCGCGAGATCTCCGGGAACCTCCGCCGAGCAGAAGCTACACCCCAAGTGTCTATGATACACGAGGGCCGCCACCTGCCCAGTCACAGATGCATGGCTATCCAGCGCCAGACCCAAGAGACATGCAGCTTCGGGATGCAAGAGATCCGAGAGATCATAGAGACCCAAGAGATCAGAGGGATCCGAGAGATCCGAGGGACCCTCGTGATATAATGAACAGAGGTATTCGACCGCACGAGTATGATCGGCAGCAAGACAGATATGCGCGATAAGAAAGGGCTCTTTGATAGGCTAATGAGAGGTATAGCAATATGCTATGCTTGTTTTCGCTATAATTATGTATTTACTTTATTGCAATCCTTTTGTTTTCCTCCATCTATTTATACACATCTCTCTCTTTTTGTTTTATCATTCAACTACGAAATTGCTATGTTCTATAGATGGGGAGTCTCTGAAGCACTTGAGAAAAAAAAGATACACAAAGGCATTCGGATTGGTTGAACGGAGCGTTTATGGCGAAACAAATACTGTAAACTGGGAAAAAAGGAGAAGGACCGGCGAAGTTGCTTGTGTATAGTGCGTTTTGTTTTCAACTGTTTTGGTTTAAACCTGCCATTTTCGAATGCAAGTATTTGCTCTTTGCGTTTGGGACGGGCCTCTGTACGATACTATTTGTCTCGATGATGAAGTATAGCTTATATATATATATATATATATATATATATATATATATATATATATAAATGAATATCGTCTGAAGACTGTCTTGTGAACCGTGAATATTACCATCAGCAGATGGCCCTGCATATATGTGAGGTAATGTTGTAGTTGGTTAAAGATGATTGGTGGGGGGCGCATTTGTCCCCGCTACTACGTAGCAGCTATCAGCTGCTAAATGTTCTAAACCACTTAGCTGCAGGTAGATAGCGATTGAATATCCAAATAGCTTCTCGCGCGTCGCGCAACTTCAACTGCGACTTTGCACCACATCATAGTACACTTCATCCTTCCAATACTAGCTACTGCATTCAAAGAGAGAGAGAGAGAGAGAAAAGAGGACAATAATTTTAAAAAAGCAGATCTCTGGTGCTTTCCAATGGACGCACGCAACACCACCGGCGGCTCAAGCAGCAGCAGCAGCAGCAGCAGGACGTATTTCGAACAGCAGCGAGAGGTCCTCATCGGGGACATTGCCCAAGTATGGAAGCCCCTTTCGCCCTTTGTGTGCCCGAGATAAGAGAGAGCTAATATTTGGGGGGGAATGGCTATAGAGCTTCGAACAGGTCCTCTCCAGTATAAACAAATTGAACCGATCGCTCGAAGCAGTCATTGCTGTTCGTCCCCGACGACGGCCAAAGAGATGGGCAAATGCTAATTAAATGTATTGTTAGGTCGGCAATGAATTTTCTTCTGTAGAAGCTCTCTGGTCACAATTCGAAAACGTCATGGCCAAAGATGAAGATAGCAGCAACAAAGCAGCAGACCACCAAGGCGACGAAACACAAGCCGACGAAGAGGAGACACGACACGAATGAGATATGACATGATACCCAACTCCCGGAGAGAGAGACATGCAGAGAGAACGATGGAGGGAGGCACGTTGTATGTGAAACAGACAAAAGATTATATTGCTACTACACGCACGTAGGCGACAAAGATACCCCAAAATACCGAGTACCCCAACCGAATCTACGCAACGTATAAATCTACACTATCGCTACAACACGACCGCTAGATCGGAGAGAAAGAGAAATATAAAGACAGAAAAGGGTAGAAAAAGAGAGACAGTCGGTAGGGTGAATATGATGATTTTTTATGTCCCCATCCCAAACCTGATTGAACACAACAGTATCATGCTACATAAGAGAAAAGCGCAAAGTGGATAGAAAAAAGCGAGACAAAAGAGAAGAAAAAAAATAATAAAGCACTAAAAGACCACACAAGTTCGCAAAAAGTCACCACCCGTTTCCTAGTTGCGTTGAAAAGTTCGTGGCTTCCATATCCACCCTTCCCCTTCCATGCGTCAAGGCTAGCAGGACCTAAAGCGCAAATCCAAAAAAAGAGGCCGGCTCGAATATGTTAAAATCAACCACGCGGATTTCCGCTTATATATACCAGGCTCTGCTACCTTTCTTTCGAAGAGCGAGATGCACCAGCAGCTCGTCTCCCATCTCCTAGCGTTCTCGTCTGAAATCGTGGGACCATTAGCCGTTGGACGTCGTTCGTTATAGGCGCAAATCGTCGTAAAAGATCGTCTAATGGTCATTAGAATTGCCGTATCTGCGTCCGCATCCACTCCCGCGCCCACAAGTCCACCTTGACGACCACTGCCCTTCTGCCGCCAGTGCAGAAAGGATGAGCATGTAAGCTCGCGCGTGGGCGCTTTAGAGGAAATTACACTTTCTCTTCTTCCTCTTAAGGCCTCCTACTACCGGAGCTTGTGTCTTTCCATCGCCCGCGGACACAGCCAATGCGGTAGGTGTCTCCGTGTTCCTCCGGTCGTTGGCCACGACAGTCAGGATGGCTCGTTCAAAGATCTCGTCGACGCCCCGCATTTCCTTACTGCTGCATTCCATATACTGGGCTCCCATCTTCTTGGCAACGGCCATTCCCTGCTCTGCGGTGACGGGCGTGAGGCCCTGGGTCTTCAGCATGTCGATACAAGATTTTTTGTGCCGGAGATCTGATTTGAGGCCGACCAGGATGAGGGGGGTGTAAGGGCAAAAATGCAGAACTTCGGGGTACCACTGTGGTCGGCGTTAGCAAGACAGCAATCGCAGATGAGCTGCCTCGGACTAGATTCAGGGGGTGGAGCCTCCAACGTACCTTATCCATGACATTGTCCAGCGAGTTGGGGCAGTCGATGGCGAAGCAAACAAAGATCAGATCGGTCTCGGGGTACGACAGCGGGCGGAGGCGGTCGTACTCTTCTTGGCCGGCGGTATCCCACAGCGCGAGTTCTACGGTCTTGCCGGTGGGCGGGTGCGTCGGGTAGGTGATGTAGTTCTCGAATACGGTAGGAACATATTTCTACCAGGGGGTCGAGCTTCAGTATCTGCATGCTTAACGATGGATCTCTGCGGCTGGGCTCTGCTTACCTCTGGAAAATAGCCCTGGCTGTAACTGATGAGCAGACATGTCTTGCCGCATCCACCGTCTCCTACAACGACAATTTTCTTCGAATATGTCGGGGCCTCCGTTACGTGAGTCGCTGCTGATTCGCGGCCAGACGATGAGGTGGTTGTACTGACAGTTCCCTCGCTGGAGCGGGTGCGCTGGGCGCGCTTCTCGTTGCCCCCCGTCGCATACTGCGAGTTGCGGTTCTGGTACGCCGCCATGGTGGAAACGACGTTCCGTGCAGATGCTGGAGAGAGCTCGGCAGGAGAGCGTGTCTCGGGCGAACAACGATCTCTCTTTCTACGACAGGAATGCTGATCCTACTCAACAAAGAATAGGAGTGGGCACCGCAGCAGAAACAAAGAAAATCGACAAATCCGGCTCGGTAGGGTCGATGCAGGCAAAGGAGCAATGCGGTGTAAGGAAAAAAGAGGAAAAAAAAAAAAAAAGAGATACAAAAACAGGCTGCGGCGGTGTGGAATCCGATGCGGCGAGCAGCAAAAACCGTAGCGCGGCCCCCGAAGCTGAAGGTTTGAAGATTGTCAGGACGCAGAGGCTGGGGGGATGACGATGTTGTACTTGGACGGGCTAGGCTGCTGTTGCTTTTCGCTCCGGGCAACGAGACGAGTTGGTGGGACAGGACGGTTGCTGCAGCTGGCTATCAGACGGGGAGCTGGAAACCGAGCCCAAAGAGCTGAGTAAACAAGTTGGCGAGGCAACGGATGGCGGTGCACTGACGTGACAGCACTGACGAGTGGCTGGGGCGCCAACCGGCGGTGGCTAGGGCGGGTTGTTCCGGCTCCGAAGATGGTCCGTGCATTAGCCGTTCGCGAAAATTCTCCTGGGCTAAAACGCGTGCACGAACGCCTGCGGGTGGATAACTGTTGTGCGTGCGTATAAAGCTTTTTTTCGTGCAAAATTTCTCTCTTCTTTTTTTTTTTTTTTTTTCTTTTTTTTTTTCTCCGAGGTCCCTCTCTCGCCAGAGATTACCGAGAATTTATTCAGCTGCCATGGATCTCTCGGCCCCCAGCAAGTACGTGACGCTCGTGTCCGGAGACGGCTTCGAGTTTGTCGTGCTGCGTGAGGCTGCCATGGTGAGCCCGATCATCAAGGGCATGCTGGACCCGAGGAGTGCGTGAAGAACAGCCCGGGAATCGCCTCATTGTCTCTCTGTCACTGCCTGCTCACAATACTGTGCAGGTCAATTCGTCGAGGCGAAAGACGCGAGATGTGTATTCCAAGAGATGAGGTGAGAAACAACTATGCATGGCCGCTGGAATGTGCTGCATGGGATGACGACGATTTCATGAGCATTTTTTGACAGAACGCCGCCGTCTCTACCAGACCTCGAGTCTCGGGAGAGGCTGACAGGCTGGTCTGGTTGATCTTGCACTACACTTGAACTGACCGAGAATCGCCTTGAAACGGCCTTGCTGCACCGGTGTTCGAGCTGGCTGACTAACGCATGATAGCGGAATGGTCCTTGACAAAGTGGTCGAGTACTTCCACTACTGGTATCGCTACAGGAACAGCGAAGACGTGCCCGACATGGACATTCCTGTAGAGCTTTGCCTTGAGCTGTTAGCCGCAGCCGATTACCTGGGCTTGGATCAGTAAGCCATGCGGGAATCGCGCTATAGGCACTTCTAACTTTGTATGTTTTTCACAGGGCCAACATGAGCACGAAATGATACCGCACTCACTACCTGGGTGTTTCTATTCAGAAAGATTATGATACGAAGACATGATACCACACCGATTACATAAATAGAAGAGGAAAGCAATATGCCTCGCCTTAATACTAAGAATGACAAAATCAGCAGCTTTTTTTTCTACTTTCGATTCATTGTGATGATCATCTCCATGACCTCCATTTCAGCATATGCGTTCCTCTCTGTTACTCCTCCGTGGGTTGAACGTCTATTAGAAGTGGTAGATTGATAGCCTCCCTCTCACTCTGCTTGACTCAAAGTTCTTCCATTGAGATCTCGCTTTTTTTGTAGGGGCACATGCTTTACCAATTACTTGTAGTGTCGTAAACCGATTATTTGCCTCTAGTAGTCTGGCTAGTTCGATATGCTGCTTTGCAAGAATTGCGAACAATATCAATACCTGCTTAAGCTGCTATGCTCAAATACTACATAGGTCTATCCTACCGAAATCACTTATCCCTTGCGGCATACTGTTTAAACATCCGTAATCTCTGCATTGATGGCGCTTTATGCTGCTTCTGCAGTGGCTTCCTTCCTAAGCTGCAGTAACGGTGTCACATCCGTCATGTATGAGTCAACTCAAAACTATGACTCAACCACATCCCTGAAATGAATAAAATAAAAATAAAAATAAAAAAATAAAAATAAAAATACCGTCGGTTCCAAAGTTGCCGCCGTAAAAGGCAAGTTTCCGCCGTATCCACCAAGGGATACTTGATTGAACGTTTTGACAGTCTTTCGCATTGGCAGCCCAGTATATTATACAGCCAGTGGTCCTCTGTTAGTGGACGTGGATGCGCGCTAAGCCCCGGCCTTTCGTCACTCTTTTTTGACAAGACCTCTGATATTCCACCACAAGGAAAATGGCTTCAGCTGCATTCGAATCGCAGGGCGTTCGAATTGCTGTCGAGGGCTGTGTAAGTCTCTTCACACACCACACATCTTTATGATCTTTGCCAACAGCATCAATTGACCTTCTCCAGGGCCATGGCGCGCTCGACGCGATATATGCTTCTGTCAAGCAGTCTGCCCAGGAGCGCGGCTGGGATGGCGTTGACCTACTTATCATTGGAGGTGATTTCCAGGTAATTGATATAATCCAAATTCTCAGCTCCTGGTCGATACAGTCTGCTGATCTACGCAGGCTGTGCGCAATGCGGCCGACTTGACGGTCATGTCATGTCCCATCAAGTATCGCAAAATCGGTGGCTTCCACGACTACTACGCCGGGAGAAAACAAGCTCCGTATCTAACCATTTTCATTGGCGGAAACCATGAAGCTGCTTCACATTCTTGGGAGCTCTATTACGGCGGCTGGGTCGCTCCCAACATTTACTATCTTGGAGCTGCCAACGTCCTTCGGCTGGGACCTATCCGCATTGCAGGCATGTCTGGAATATGGAGGGGCATGAACTACCGCAAGCCGCATCATGAGCGGCTACCTTTCAACCATCTCGATATCAAGTCATTCTACTCTGTCAGAGAAATTGATGTCCGGAAGCTCTTGTTGATGCAGACGCAAGTTGATGTCGGCCTAAGTCACGATTGGCCGCGCCAGGTGGAGACGCATGGTGACCTCGATGAACTATTCAGGCGAAAGCCTTTTCTTAGACGCGAATCTATGGATGGCTCTCTTGGCAGCGTGGCTGCTGAGTATGTCATGGATCGTCTACGACCACCTTACTGGTTCTCTGCGCATTTACATGTCAAATTTGCAGCAATCAAGAAATACGACGATGCATCAAATGCCACTGAGGCTACTCAAACTCAACCAGATAAGCCCATTGATGCTCCACCCCCCGTCCAGGATAACCCGGATGAGATTGATTTGGATATGGACGACGAAGATGATGCTGAGAAGACTGAGGATACTACCAAAGAAGCAGCTACGGGAATTACAGAAAACGAGGCCAAAGGGGATACCGAGGGTGATGCTGGACAAGTTCCTGATGACTTGAGAGCACAGCTACCAGCATCATTTGCTCGGCCTACAGAAAAGGTGAAGCGCAAACCAGGCCAGCCAGTCCCTCCGGGCATTGAAAACAAAGAGGTCAGGTTTTTGTCATTGGACAAGTGTCTGCCACAGCGACACTTCCTCCAGCTATGCGAGGTCCAGCCGTTCAAGGAAGAGCAGCTGTCTTTATATCCACCACAAAGCTCCGGCCCTAGATATCGACTTCAATATGATGCCGAGTGGTTAGCAATCACCCGTGCTTTCCACAAATCCCAGACCTTTGGCGATCCTACGGCCCAAGTGTCTGAAGATTTAGGAGAAGAGAAATACATTCCCCTGATTGAAGCAGAAAAGGCGTGGGTTGAAGAGAACATTGTGCAAAAGGGGAAGCTGGATGTGCCGGACAACTTTGAACAGACAGCGCCTCCATATGTTCCCGGCACACCAGAGATTGTTCACAAGCAGCCTGACGAGTATACAAACCCACAGACTGCAGCCTTCTGCGAGCTCTTGGGCATTGAGAACGTGTGGGATGCTAGCGCCGAGGAGAGGCAGCGGCGGAAGGCTCAGGGGCCGGTGAATACACAACTTCTGGGGCGCGGTGACAGAGGGGGCTACGACGGAAGGGGAAGGGGAAGGGGTAGAGGAGGAGGTAGAGGCGGCGGTAGAGGCGGCGGTAGGGGTAGAGGAGATGGGAGAGGAGGGTTTTACGGCAGAGGGAGAGGCTATTAAGAGACGGCACAGGGCCATTCATTATTATCCCTCATTGCCAAGCAAGAAATAGCAAGTACATGAGCAAATTGGCATCTCGTTTAAAAAACAGGGTCGCCAATGTTTAATGTTTACCAGAAAGCTGGTTGTGGGGATAGGAGGCTGGGTGTTTGTTTACCCACTCCTGCTACGGAGTATGACCTCCGTATATGTATGTGCTAATGCAGGTGGTCTTACATATCGACCTTCGCAGCAATAGGCACGCATGTTCGGTGAATATTTGTGGATAACAATTCATGCATGCTTCCACCATGAGCGAATAGAATCGACAGACGTCAATGTTTCCTCAAGGCCCACGCGCCTCACATAGATTAAAGAAACGGACGTAAACACGCAGATGCAGCGTCAGTGTTGTTATTGACGTTGCAAGTTTCCATAGAAGTCTACCAAGTGCCTTTTGAGGAAACAAAACATTGAACTCACAATATCATTAGTAATCAGCGTCGGAACTGGGCTCTCGGCGGAACGATTTCCCGCGACGGCCATCCTCAGCTATGCCAGTTGACAAAGCCACGATGGCCGCCATTGCTTTATGCCTCTTTGCGGCAATGCCAGAATTGTAAAACAAGCGGCGGAATGGAGTTTGAGAAAAACACTAAGATTATCCGGTTAACCGGAAATACGTCAACTGCGCACCAAAACACCGGGATCCCGTGATGAAGCCTTAACAACTGGGGGTTAAAGGGGGGCTCTTGTCGCTGCACCGCCGTGTCATCTCGTTACGGGCAGATGATCCCTTTTTTTCTCAACATTTCGAAATTATGTCCAACTAAGCTTCTTTTTGCGTCGTACAAAGTAAATTGCCTTCTCATTCTTGCGGAGTAGACATGGGGCACCTGCAGAATCTCATAGCATGGGCCACTGCCCAAGGCGTGGTGATTGACGCGATACAGCCGAGCAAGATTCCCGGTCGAGGCACAGGGATTCTGGCCACGCGCAATATCAAGGTATACTGGGCTCTCTAAGTGGTGCTGGCACTTTTGGGGGGTTTCTAACATTCTGCCAATAGGCCGAAGAGGAAGTCCTGAAGGTGCCTCCTGGAGCGCTGCGTTGCCTGGAGTCAATTCCATCGAGTATACGCGAGAGGCTGCCCTCGCACACGACCATCCAGGCGCTGCTTGCGGCGGATTTGGCTCTTGATAAGAGCGCCAATGCGGTGCCGTGGAAGGCTGTGCTGCCGAAGATGAGTGATTTTGAAGTAGGCATGCCGATGATGTGGCCGAAAGCGCTGAAGGACCTTTTGCCTCTCGAGCCTAGAAACCTTCTCCTAAAGCGGGAGAAGACGTTCCAGGATGATTGGAATGATTTTAATAAGGCATTTCCGGATGTTCCGTATGATGAGTACACGTATGCATGGCTGGTTGTCAACACTCGGACGTTTTACAACGAATCACCCGAGACGTTGAAGTATCCCTGGGAAGATAGGCTGGCATTGATCCCTGTGGCCGACTTGTTTAACCATGCAGACGCTGGATGTAAGGTGTATTACTCACCAGAGGGATACCATATTATTGCGGATAGAGACTACGAGAAGGGCGAGGAGTTGTTTATTTCGTACAGTACTCACTCTAACGATTACAACTTGCTCGAGTATGGTTTCATCCCTGATGAGAATCCATCAGACGATGTCTACATTGACGATGTGATATTTCCCAAGCTGGGCGAAAGCCAAAAGGCGGAACTCGAAAAGCGAGATTTGCTTGGAGAGTATCCTTTGGGGGAAGCTACCGAGGAATTTCACCGTACGCAGGCGGTGTTGAGGTTGCTTTCAGGTACAGTCAAGGAGTTTGATCGATTTCTTAACGGTGAAGAACACGGACAAGTTGTTCAAAATCGAGTCGATACATATCTCCTGAAGGTGCTTGATGAATTTTTGAGCGACGTTGTTACAAAGCGGTTACAAGAAGTTGATGCTCTGAAAGTTGGTCTGGAAGAACAAAGAGCGCTTCTGGCTAAGCGATGGACACAGATTGAGGAGATAATAAATCGGAAGATTGGAAGTTACCGCGAGAGACAGATGGATACTTTGGAGTAGACGGGTTGGTTTCTAGCACAAGGAGTTGGTTTAAATTTTGGGAGATAGATATATACAGCGCATGGCAACATGGAGGCGTGGGATCATACAACTGAGTTATAGAATGGTACAATTTGTGAAAAATAGATTGTTTCTTGATGATGAATGAGGCATAACTGATTGCTTGTCTGCCTCTGTGCTTTATCTATGATGACTGGGTTAATATACGACTATCATCTAATACCGTATTTCCTTTCCAAGAATTGGTTATCCAAATAGGCATATATGCCTTCTATGGCGAGCTTCAACTCCTCTTAAACGCCGAGTTCTGCCCTAAAAGATCTTTCCAACAGTCATATACGGGCCAATTTGCTATTGGCAGCTAAAGTTATTCGTCAAGCGAACTGATTACCCCCTCTCTCTCCTTTCTGTCGGTTAGACGTAGAAGAGCTTATTCTGGTTCTGAGATGCAAATGATTCTTTCATTTCGGCCGCAACAGATAACACCAATGGAATATATCCGGATCCGTCGCTTTACTCTTCGGCGTGGGAACTTTTGCCAGGACCTGCACATCAAACGGCAGTCTCTCAATGTCGAACCGCGAAGCAGAGTAACTCAACGAGATCCATACAGCACCCGGCGCGAGATGCTCTTTAACACAACTCGCCATCTGCAAAACTTGGTCTTCTCCGCCACAAGAGATTGCATCGACGGTGCTTTTGTCGACCACGAGATCGAATTTGCAGCACTCGCCACCACTATCATTTGAGAGGTGTAACTGTGTGGCGTCTGCCACGGCGTACTTCATCTTGACATTTCCAAAAGCCTGCTTCTCAAGCTGTCGGCCACGGTCCGCGGCTAGAGGCTCATAGTCGACATTTGTGACGTCCAGGAAGCCGAGATGGCGAAAGTAGTTTTGTAAATCACTTGTTCCGGAGCCGATGTGGAGGATGCGGGCTGATGAAGGTTCGAGGCTGGTGAGAATGGGCTTGATGATGGACATGAATTCAGCAGAGCCGAGAAGCCATTCGAAGGAGGTTTCGGTAGAGAAGCGGTCGTGCCAGTAAGCCTGCTTGTCAAAGGGGACTGGCATTGTATTTGTTTTTTTGGTCTTTTTACTTTTTCTCTTCTTTCCTTCTTTTCCTGTTCTATTTCATGTAAATGGCAAAAAGAGAGTGAAGACGATGAAACGACATGAGAGAAAAAAATCTTTTTAATTCCAAAGATGAGAACTGAAAGCCGTTGACATGATAGAGATGCTAAACTGAGATGGTGCCGGTGCTGATCATGTTAAAAGTTTATTAAGGCGATGGGGCCGGGCGGGGCCGTGCAAGACTCGTTAATACAGTAGCATCACAGCGATTCAAAACACGGTATTCGGCGCACGAAAAAAAGAGAATCATGAACAAATTGATAGATGTATGAGAATAGAAAGAGAAAAGGAAAGATGGAAGATGATATGCCATCTTCCAAGCGGACTGCGTCAATGCGAAGCCCACTCCTGTGTACATCAACTTGCAAACTTCAATCTTCTCTTTTTTCCCATGTAAGTCCAGTTGTTGACATAAGTAGAATCTAATGCACAATTATATTTCTTCATATATAAAATACGTTATGATTCTAATAATCTCCAAATCTTAGGGACCATTTGATGGTTCGACCGGCCAATCTAGCAAGCCCAAGCAGCATCCATGGCGGATATTCAAACTGTCTAGTTCGGCTCACACACAATATTCAGCCCAAAAACCCTAGTATTTGGTGGTTGATAGCAAACATAGGCAGACAACTCAGCCGTGGTGACCAAGACAGTATCAGCGCACGACGGTGAGACCACGCCGTTGTTTGACCAGACCCAGTAAACGGTGCACGTCTGCTCGCCGTTGGTCTGCAATGACGGTGGGATGGTCTGTCTGACCGACATTGTGACGGCGTCTGCGGTCGCGATGCGCCATGTAGAGCAACTGTTGTTGTTTACCGTGTCGTTGAAGCCCACGGAGATTTGTGGTCCGCAGGGCACGGGGGAGATGGCGCCATCTTGATAGAACCAGATGTCGAAGGTGATGCTATTCGTGGCGGCGACAGCCGTGGGGCAATGGGCAATGCGAGAAGCGCCTGAAGGTGGATTAGAAGAGAGGCTTTGGGCTCTCCGCAAGTTATCATGATGAGATATAATCAACTTACGCCAAAGATGGAGAGTTGCATGATGGGCATTGCTTTGGGTAGTTGGGACTCTCGAGAAGCGCTGGACAAGTTCACGACAGCAGGTATGTATATATATTATATACAGGTATATAAGCTTCAACCTCAGATATTAAGTCTGGATCCATGTCGGAATACACCAAACCCTCCACCACCAGTGAAATGTATCTCCAGCGCCCGTTACTTGTTTTGCCGTTACTCAGAGGAGCAAGTCGCCAATGCTGTTGTTGGCAGCAGCAGCAGCAGTGCTACCCTCCATTTTCTGTATTTCTTCACTCTATTTATTTTGCTGGCTGGTTTTTATACGGGGAGTTTTGCTGAGAAGTTGGTCAACTTTTGCTTTCTTGGAGACAGTCTGCTGAAACGGGCTCTACTCGTCAATCAGATTCCCCTTTCAAAAGTAGTGGTAGGAGATGCTATCGCTGAAGGAGCTTACTCTAATGCAGATACAGGGGGCTCAGAGTTACAACGCGCGTTGGTAGTTGCATCTGATAAGATCTAAATCATATCTATCATATGAAAGACGAAATAAGAGTGCAATAGCAGTAGTAGCAGCAGTCTCATCAAACTAATCAATTTTTGCACTGGTCCATGTACCTGTTACAAACAATCATGAATATGGCCGGTTATAAGAGCAACCTAGATGGGAGTTCACCAAGCTCTCAATTGACGTGGCTCCCGTCACCCAAGAAAGAAGTATCCACGAACTGCTGGTTTATTTCTACAATCTGCTCGTCCAATTTAATACACTTAACTCCATGATGGTGCGAGGACGATAAACCCTGCATTAGAATATTTCTTAATAATCAACTACCGAACCATGTTTGCTCTTCCTACATATACGCCGTCGACAAAGCCTCTTTTGCCTCTGTTGGAAATGCTTCTTTCTATTGAAATTTATAAGTTGCCTTGCTTTATTGTTCTTAAATCTTGATCAAATGGCCCACTACCAAACAACCAGCAGCAATCTAGGCACCAAACCCTCCTTGTATGCCACGCCTCTAATGCCACAGGCCAAAAAATCAAGGCCAAACAGACCCATCATCTCATAAAAAACAGCCAAATAGACAGTGAGCATAAAGCGCATCTTTCTCAGAAACACAGCAAGAAATACCTCCTACAACCAGGTACCCCGCACACAAAGCCAAGCCAAGCCAAGCCAAGCCAAGCTGCTGATCCAAAACCAAGCATTGAAAAGTGGCTGTGGCAGTGGCAAAACATGCCCTGTCGATCTTAATAACCACCTAAAAATAAAGAACCAACTCCAGGGGCTCTCGCTCTCTCTCTTCGTATAAGCCAAAAACGAAAAAGCCACCAAAAGCGCATTGCTGAAGAAATGATGCACACCGCGCCTCAGCCACGCCCGCGGTTCCACTTGCTGCTCACATGCCGCGTCAACAGCTTTGGAATTCGATATTGACTCTTCATTTTCTACTATGAATCCATCTTTTTTTTTTTTTTTAATTTTACCATCTGCCTTTTTAATCTCTGTTCCTCTGCCTGCTTCTGTGTGCGATTTCCTCTCTTTTTGAAATCTCGTGCTCAGCTCATGCAATCGTTCAACCTACGCTTGTTTCATCCCACCCACGTCTAAAACCAGCATCATCAAACCAACCACCTACAACAACAAAAAAAAAAAAAAACCTCCACCAAGCGTCGTCGTCATCACCATCATCATCATCACCAACATCTTCCCAAAATGGCGCCGTGGCAGCCTCTTGAAAGCGCCTCCAACCTGTTTACCCGCCACGAATCCCAATACCAACCTCTCATCTCTCGAAACCTACAGCATCCAACTCACACTCAGGCCGTGACATTGGGCGTCATTGGCGGCTACGTCGTGGCCATTGCCATTCTCTGGAATGTGCCCTACCTGCGCATGATTCTGTGGCCATTCAAGGTGCGTACCACCATCTCAAGTCCCCAAAACCAGCTTCATTCATACACACATATGTCATGTCCATATATATATATATATATATATATATATATATATACATGCATCTACCTACATATATGAAATGATACATCACAGCTAACCAACACCCCACCCCACCCCAGATGCTCGTCATCGCCTTCCACGAATTCGGCCACGCCATCACCGCCATCCTCACCGGCGGCCGCGTCAAGTCAATCTCCCTCGACCCCCACGAAGGCGGCGTCACCCACCTCACCGGCGGCATCAGCGCAATCACCCTCCCCGCGGGCTATCTCGGCTCGTCCCTCATCGGCGCCCTGCTCACCATGTGCGGCTTCGACATCGTCGCCAGCAAAGTCGCCTCCATCGTCCTGGGCGTGTGCTTCCTGCTGACGCTGTGGTGGGGGAAGCGCGACTGGCTGACCATCTTGACCGTCCTGCTCGCCGTGGGCTTGCTCGTGGCTTGCTGGTTCATCGTTCACGCCGAGGCGCTGCGCTTTGTCGTGCTGTTCATCGGCGTCATGAGTTCGCTGTACAGCGTGTGGGATATTTGCGACGACTTGATCTTGCGCAAGGTGAATGAGTCGGATGCGAGCGTCTTTGCCAAGCGCTATGGCGGCTCGTCGCAGTGCTGGGGAGTCATTTGGTCCGTCATCTCTGTGCTTGTCATGGCTGTCGGCATCATCATTGGCCTGGCTGCCTTTTCACAGTCGTTTGCGCAGCAAGAAGAGGATTCCAAGCATTTCATCCCAACCTAGGCAAATCATTTCCATCATTTCAAAAACGACCAAGGGGGAGAATAAGAGGATGGGACGAGGAAGAAGAGAGTGCTGATAGCGGCCTTGTTAGGAGTTATGAATTTTGTGTTATGATACCCAATGTTAGAACTGATGAGATTGATTATAGCAACATATAATTAGCGGTACAAGAAACGAAGTTATGTGCAGTTAATTCAATATGTGCAAAAACTGAAGCTATATACAGTAGAACTTTAAGACAAACATATATACATATATACAATCCTGTTCCATCCAACAATCAAATCATACCAGTTCATCCTCTTTCAAGGTATCTGTACACGATCCGAGTCTCATAACATGTATTTTTTTTTTTCCCTTATTTTATAATTTTAGTTATTTCAAAGCATTGACAACCTGGGCCTCAAAGCCAGTGTTCTGGTAAAGCTGGGACATATCCCACATCATGGCACCGGCAAAGGTGCTGCTGAACCCCTTCGAGTACTGGAAGACTGAAGTGAGCTGAGAGCCAGAGACGTAGCCGCGACCAGCACCTGGGCCAGCGGGAATGCCGACAAGAAGCTTGACGTTGGGGTTGGGGCTCGTCTTGGCCCAGGTATCCCAGGTCTGGTAGTTGTAGTTGTTCTGGCTGCTGGTGCCGGGCGTGTAGCCACTGACGCCGCAAGGATTGTTGTAGAACTGAATCTGGATCCAGTCCATGGGGACGGCGTTGATCAGCGCACCGACAGCGGCGTCTGGGAAGAAGCACTGAGGAGCAGCAGAGAAGTAGTACTTCTTGCCGCCGGCAGCGTTGGAGAGGCTCTTGAGCTGGGCGCCGAAAGCAGCGAGGTTGTTGGTCGTGGCCTCAAAGTCGAAATCAAAGCCGTCCACGATTGCACTGCCAAACGGACGCTCGGCAGAGCTGCCGGACTGAACGGGACCGAACATGGCCCAGACCTGGTTGGCTGCGGCTTGAGCAGCGCTGGCAGAGCTCCAGCCACCTTGGGTGTAAGAGTCACCACCAAGAGAAAGGAGGATGGTCTTGCCGTTAGCCTGGCAAGTCTTGATATCCGCCCTTTAAAATGAATTAAAGTTAGTCCATATTTGCATACACATCAGACACCCATTTCTTCATATAGAGAAACTTACTCAATTTCAGGGCAGCTCAGGAGCCAAGGGTTGTCGGAGAAGGGAGTGCATCGGTCACCAGCATTGGCAAAGTTGGTCATGGGAGGAGTGATTCCGTTTAAGAAAGCAATGTCAATAACATTAATATTGGCATCTACATGGCAGCTGTCAGATTCAACATGCTCTTTTTCTCATTTTGGCCGATCAAAGCTTGCAGTGTTGGGAAATAAAGCAGAAACGTACCGCTGCAGTAGGTTGAAAGACGCTGTTGCGTGCTTTGCTGGCCGGCCGAGTTTTGTCCTATACAGATGTCAT
Organism: Trichoderma asperellum; assembly: GCF_020647865.1. NCBI lineage: Eukaryota > Fungi > Ascomycota > Sordariomycetes > Hypocreales > Hypocreaceae > Trichoderma > Trichoderma asperellum. Next base: position 6,435,833 of record NC_089415.1, on the reverse strand, counting down.
GTTAGATAGCTATTTTCCCTTATATAAATTGTGTAAAAGCTCATAAGAAGGGCCTTACCCCAGTACACAGCAATGTTTTGCTTCGAGTTAACATTCCAGCCAGCAAAGACGGAAGGAACAAGAGCGAGCGCGCTCGCAAGAGTGGTCAAAGAGGGCATCGCGGCTGAAGAGATGGTGAAGCTGCTAAGTGCGAAGTGAAGATGCTGACAATGATGAAGGACAGAGTGTCACCTAGACTGGTTGGACAAACGGCTTTTATATCCTCATTTTTGGTTCAACATGCCTCAACATCCAAGAGCAATCTCTCTCCACTTCTTACCGCGATGCGACATCCATCTTTGGGAACATACGTAGCATTGAATCGACCGTCCTTTCTTCACCAGCCCAAAGCTTCCACCTCCGGACCAAAGGATGAGGCGAGACGAGGATTATCACAAGCCCATGATGGAGCCATGCCATCTAGGGCAGCTTCGAATAAGAGAACGACTAATGCCGGCAATTGGATCCCTCGGTTTCGCTATTGTAGTTTTAGAGATATTATCAGTCAAGATAGCGCTTCATACTAAGTAAAGGAACCGCGAGGTGCCATGTACGCATAATCCTAGCGAAGAAGAAGGATGGTGGCATTCGAAGGCGTGTGCCGAGGCCAGATTGGTTAACGCTCCGAAACATCAGGGGTTCTGGCTACTACTCAGATACAACGTACAAAATGCTTGGTAGTACCAATCAAAGTCGCCAAGCTTTACCGTTTTATCAATATTGCTGCCTATCTTACGCAACTGCCAAAGGTTGATAATGGCCCCTTCACGTGCTGGCAGACTATGTATATATGAAGCGAAACTCCACACATGTTTGTGCGAGGTCGCATACATACGTGGTGAACCCATTGTCCATAAGGTGTCACTAGAAATACACAGAGATAAGAACAGAGAAACAGAAACAAGATATTGATGAGAGCATATCAGAGTCTTGACTTACGGTAAGGTTTGCAGAGAGACTGGGATGTCATACCTCCTACCTACTTTGGCAGAGGCTCGATGCCAATATCGAATAAGGTCAATAGCATGCCTTCGGACTGCCCCAGAGCGACATGGAACATGGAACCCTAATTTGGAATCAAACATGGATCAGTCAGTAAGCAACAGTTAAGCTTGAGTAAGCCCCCTGGCATATCGATCTAACAGGCTAAAATGGTCGTCAACGATAATGATCCAAAATGATTTTCAGGCGGCCAACTTGGCTCAGCAGATTTGAGTTGCACACGACCGGCTACCACAGACAGCATCTAATGGTGCTGAAGAGACGCAAACAAATTAACTGCGGCTAAAAGGTCCCTCTTCATTGTGGCCTTGCTCATGCGACACACCACAATAAGCTTGACACCTTTCACTCATCTGCAGCAGCGCGCGAAAAGGCATGGAAAGTGATGGTTTTGAGCAGATTATAGCAAACAGCTTGCTCAGATTCCAAGTCCTCCTCTCATCAAATGGATCGTAAGCATTTTTCTTGCCGCCCAAAGAGACACCTCCACCAGTCGGAAAAAAGTTCGACGAAGCGTATCGCTACAGCTAGTCTTCTCTTGATACAGCAGCTTCCTGCTTTGGCATAGGAGGAACGCAGATGATTTTTGGGCGAATGACCCCCCTGCAGGAACGTTATCCGCAGGAATATCCCAAGAAGGTTTAAACCTTCACTGCAAATCATTTAGCATTTAGATATCGTGGGGAAGCAGAGCCGCGGTTCGGTTCAGCCCGGCTGCCCCAGTGCTCATATCACACTTTGTTTTCCAGTTCTAAGTTGTCTTGACGATTTCACTTTGTTTTGAAACGCCAGGATAGACGAACGCCGGAAATATGATGACAGCTGCGTAGGAACAGCTATAAGCGTGTAATGTATCCCTTTCTTTACTCGTCTCTGAGTATTTTTATCCCTTGGGATGCTCAACGCGGCTTTCGTCGGCGCTCATGACCCTATCAAAGACGTGTTGCCACCTGCTCCTTAGGTATGGCTGTAAAGTGAATTATTCATCCCCGGGGCTGTCATCCATCACAATAGCTAGTGTGCTTCAAGCATCACACATTAGCCGCCAGCCTATTCGGCGCAAGCATCATTTAAAGTAGTGGAGCGATGCTCCGTGGGGTACTGGAGAGTCGGCTTTGGAGAGAATTGCGTTGCCCATTACTAGCACGAGAATGGCAACTTGCGAAGTCTGTTAGTCCCCGATAGCTCCGGTACTCTGGTAGAGATGCTTTCGATCTTGCTGATCACTTACGCCACGCTCGCTTGGTAGATCATGACGCTGATCTTGTTTGCCTCTGTGTCCATGATCAGGGAGCATCAGCCCCAGTTAGAACGGTTATTCTGCGATTCCCTCAGCCATGGCTGCCAGTGTATCTGAAAGGGATTCGAAAAGAGAGTCGAGGTCTTGCCCATTCGATGCTTGATATCCACAGCCCCACGTGCTTCATGCAGCATCTCACGTCTCCCGCGATGCAAGTTAAGCGTGTGCGTAAGATGGAAGAGAGAGGTTTTAGTGCGCGATGCAACGTAGACTTGCCAATGGCTTGCAGTACAGCGCACCTTCTCAAAGCTGCCTTATCAACAGCCAGGATGAGACGTCATCCGCCGACAGTGATAACCTCTTTTGGCGAGCACCAAGACATTCTGGTAAGAAACAGTGCCCAGGGCTCGGTCCTTGCTCTCTGCTGCAGTATAGCCTCTCACCATGGCATAGCTCTAGGTACATGTATTAGCTTTTCCAGGCAGACAAATAATCGAATAAATCTCAGGCAGTAATTAAATTTTATTTATCAAGCTTAAAACGTCTGTTTACTTTATCCGCTAACAGTAACAGTAGCGGTAGTAAGCACATAGGTATTTATCATGATGTTAAAACTACTAGGTAGTCTCTCTCCGCGCGTTGTCCCCCACCTAAGGCAGTTTCAACACCAACACCAACCCCAGCTTTCCAGCTCTAGCTGCAATAACTACTTACACCTTCTGCCGTGCTGCTAAACATCATATTACTCCGCTGCTGAACCACTCATCCGTCTCAACAAGAACAAAGGCTCTGTTCACACACCTCTCCGACGTCATGTGATGCAAATCCAAGCTAGACAGCGGCCGTTCCTGGCGTCTGTCAACTTGAGTCCTCTTAGCTTCTTGGCAGGCCATACAGGATCGGTCGCCCACCTGTCTTAGGAAGTTCAAGCCTTAGAGTTCCCAACTAGGCCTGCGTTTGCTACAGTTAGGTAACGTTACCTGATGCTGAGCTACACAGATATCCCTTATCAGCATTTTCATTTCGGCTGGCAGCTCTCAAAGTTGTATATATTTGTATAACAAAGTATCCGCGTATTTGCATATATCAGTCCCATAAAGCCATTCCCTATTCCATGACTGAGAGAGAAGAGGAGTAGGTACTAAATCCTTTTGCCGTCTTCCATCTTGCAAAGCTACTAGTAGTTTTAGGCTGATGGCTGTCTCTATCATAAGAAAACTTGGCTTCCTCATTTGAGCAGTTCGATGACCAAGTGCAAAGGTATCTTGACTGTGACCTCGCTCTCTCATCTTTGCTTGTAGATAATACCTTGCTTCCCATCAGGATTTGATACATCGTTGGTTCCGGTAGTATATCATTACATATGTGATGCCCTTATCGATCTTTTGCGCCCATCTATCGCGTCCAATTTCAGATCCCGTAATCAAGAATCATAATAGCAGAGAGCATCCATTAAAATTTACCTTGTATTCCCGTTCCATTATTGCAGTAGAGACCTCCCGCAATGTGATATTGCAATATCTTGGAAATGCAGTCCCGTCAACGCCAATTGTTCAACTCCAGGTGTCCCAAATACATGCCCACTTATTGATAGTCAAGAAAAACCTGAGACCTCATGGCAGCATCATAATCATGGTTCTACCATCGGCCACGGCGTCCACGGCCCCCAAATCCGCCTCTTCCACCGCCACCTCCAGCCATGCCTTGATCATAGCCGAAGCCTTGGTTTCCACCAAAGCCTCCACCAAAGTTTTGACCCTGGCTTCCCTGGGCACCCGCGTTGCCGCCGGCATTTTGCATCCCAGAGAACATGGCTGCCATCTGGCTTGGGTCCATCTGGGAAGGATCCATGCCAGAGGCCATCATCTGCTGCATCATGGCTTGCATTTCGGGCGGGATTCCATCCATACCAGGCATGCCAGCAGCGGCACCTCCGCCGCCAGCCCCGCCAGCCCCAGCACCTCCTCCACCTTGCATGCCCATACCTCCCATCATCATCATGTTGAAGTCCTCCATCATCTTCTTGTTGTTGACAGCAAAGGCATCGGCGCCAAATTCGCCACGGATAGATTCTTGCTTGGCAGCATATAGCGCCCATGTGAATTCGTCGAAGCCGTAGTTGAAGTAATCGCTAATGTCTGTGCCTGGCTTGCGCCACGGTTTATCGCTATCTGGCAGATCTGGCAGGATTGGTCAGTTATCAAAGGAAGCCAGCAGGAACAATAGCCACATACCCTCATCAATGTTTATTTGTGTTATAGGCTTGCCAGTCGCAGGGTGAATTGGAATAGCATTGATATCAATTGTGGACTTCGAGGCGGCAGCTGAGGTTTGATCTGCGCTTGGGGCGGCAATGCTCAGAGCGTTCGTCGCTTTCGAGTCTTCATCTCTCTTGACCGGCGCCGTTGACTTTGCGGAGATGTCGTTGGAGGCTGATCGTTGGGGAATATTTCTAATGTCGCTATATTTTGCTTGTCTGTCATCGCATAATCAGTCAAAGAACGGCAATATTAATAGGCGCTCAAAAAAAGCGTTCGCGCAGAAGCACGGCGGGCCTAGGGTCAACGTACGGCGGCGGCGCTGCCTTTGTGCCATCTTTTCGCTCTGTGATGATGTCTATATCCTGAAAACCACAATATTAGCATACAGATTGTAGCACATTTCGACACAAAAGGGTCAAAGTCGCGTACCGAATCGTCATCATCATCTTCGTCCATGGCGCCGCTCTCATCTTCCTCTTCGCCTTCCTCTAGCTCTTCTGCCTTGAGCTTTTTCTCCTCATCTTGTTCAATCTTTGGCTCTTCTGGCTGGTAGAGATCGTCATCTTCGTCCATGTCCATTTTGGTAGCTGATTGGAGGCAAATTTGGTATAAAAAAAGTTCTGGATTATACAAGAAGATTAACAAAGTGTCGTGCACATCAATTCAGAGTCGAAGCTCTACCAGGTAGGTAAGAAGCTCATCTGCAGGCTGATAGGCTGGATAAGCCCATGGTGGATCGTAGCAACACAGCCCCGGGGTTTTTCCGTATCCCTTCATTATCAGCCATTATCAGACCCGCAACAAAGTCCAGTCCAAGCTCACGCATACTGAAGTAAAAGCTCCACACGAATTAGACCCTTGACTCGCCTGTCTGGAAAAAAAGTTTCAAAGCCTCTCTTATAGAGGTGTGATGTCTCTGGCGCGGTCAGCCAGTGGCCCAGCGGGTCTTAGCATTAACACTGGAGCTGCCAATAGCCTGTAAGCTTTGCTAAATCTTCAACACCACGCCTTTAGCGTTCTGATATCGCCCAAACTTATACTCTACACCACGCCTCTCTACTCTCCAACATCTCCCATATCACCCAATTGGTCACGCCTTACACTGTCGTCCTCTTGTTGTTTCTAACTAAACGCGCCACAGAGGCACTGCGCAGCCAGCAGCGACTAGGGGACTGTTTGGTTCTGGAAACGCGTCGGCGAATCCAACAACACCCAACAATATGGCGACCACAGGCGGCCTTTTTGGCGCCAAGCCAGCAGGAACAGGACTCTTTGGAGCCGCAACGACCGCGAGCCCGCAAACAACCACCGGCGGAGGTCTCTTTGGCGCCGCTACAACCACGCCGGCAGCGACGAATACTGGCACAACTGGCGGCGGCTTGTTTGGCTCAACAGCGACTGCTCAGCCAGCTCAAGCATCTGGTACAACTGGTGGTGGTCTTTTTGGAAGCAAGCCTGCGGCGACAACGACAACGGGAACGGGAGGAGGCTTGTTTGGCAATACCGCGACCCCTCAGCAGCAGACAACCACTGGTGGAGGTCTGTTTGGAAGCACCCCTGCGGCCCAGTCCAGCGCCACAACCGGTGGTGGTCTTTTTGGAAGCAAACCCGCGGCGACGGCAACGGGAACAGGAGGAGGTTTGTTCGGCAGCGCTGCGCCCACTCAGCAGTCAGGAGGTGGCCTCTTTGGTTCGGGAACAACTCCAGCAGCAGCCACCACCACAGGAGGTGGTCTCTTGTACGCAATCCTATATTCGTTTTGAAGGATTTTCTCGGCCAATGCTAACAAAAAATGCAGTGGAGCAACTACAGCTCAGCCAGCACAGTCGACAAACCAAGTTGCCGCCGTCCAGGTCAACTATGACAATTTGCGACCACGATCGCGATTCGATGACCTTGCTCAGCCGGTCCAGAACCAAATTGCTCTCATCGACAAAGGCATCCAGCGCGTCATCAAGATGAGAGATGAGATTGGCGAATTCATGCCCCAGCATGAGAAGGACATTGATCAGCTCGGTCGAGACGTCCAGTTTGTCGAGTCCAAGTTCAAGACAGTCCAAGACGCCCTCAACCGCGATATTCAGACTGTCAAGGCCCTACAAGACATGACCAAGAAGAACGTCACCGACGCTCAGCTCTCCTTCAAGGCTGCGGACAACCTCAAGTTACCGACACACTACCACCAAACCGGCCTCTTCGCCGGCCCCCCTCCAACCAGCGACTCCAACTCAGCAGACGCTTCATCGGCACATGCCAGTGCCCAAGACCTCATTACTTATTTTAACCGCATCTGCGATGACGTCGAGAAATATAAGAAACGCCTGGACGAATACCGGGCGCAGATCGAGCGCGATATGCCCGGGGTGGAAAACGGCCTCTACGAACAGATTCGCAGCCTGCGCGACCACAGCAACGCGCCGGTCCAGGACCAGCTGAGCCAGGTGCTCGCGGCGCTGCGGGAGATGGGCAGCGCGATCGTTGCCCAGGCTGGACAGATTGCGGATACGCGGGAGAGATTATCACGATTGCAGGCTGGGTTCTTGGATAACGGCCTGTATTCTGGCATTTCCTCATAAAGCGCTTACGATCTTTGCTTTCATGTCTGCTTTTCTTCGGGTTTTGGGTTTTATCTTTTTTTATTTAATGTTGTTTGGTGGAAGGGAGATGGTTTAATCATTAGGCGGCGCTTGCTGTACAAGGGCTGTTTACGGCCGAGCATATGACGGGGGCTGTTCATTGTCAAGAAATGTATGACTATGAGAAGGGCAGCAGCGACAAAAAGGAGTATCTAGACGATAAAATATAGGGGAATGGCTGGTGTTGATCATGGCTACAAGTGTAGCCACAAGAAGATACCCTCCTTTTAGAAGATGAGAAATAAGGAAATCTGCAAGGGTGAGGGGCTCTAAGCAAATTCGTTTTCACTGGCATGTTCTTTGTATGTGTGTGTGTGACTCATCTTAGAATCATGGTATATGAAATGGGTATATGCGAGTACCTCAGTAGAATTTTATATACATGCGTGTGTGGAAATAATAACCAAAAGAAAAGAAAATTTGCTCCAATGACAGCTTCTTCTTCAAAGTTTTTTTTCTTCCGTAATAACCAAAAGTCTTTCGGTAATTCAAAACAAAACGCCGGAAGTGGTGAAACAAGTAAAGAAAAAAAGAATAGGGACTTTTTAATATGTTCCTTCGCCGTCATCTCCATCCCCGTAGTCATCGCCGCCTTCGTCACCATTGTCAAAGTATCCTTCGGCATCGTAGTCACCCGCATCTTCATCATCGTAGACCTCATCTTCCTCCTCCTCCTCCAGCCCCTCGTCGTCTTCCGCGTCGCCAACGTCATCACCCTCGTCATCCCGCAGGGCGTCCAGCCTTTCCAGAATATGTTTCCCATCGACCGGCACGCCGTCGTCCTCGCCCTCGATAGCAGGCATGCCAAACGCCTCTTCCGCATTCGGCAGAGCATTTACTTTGCTCAGCTCCAGCTTACGCCTCTTCCTCACGCCACTGGCATCTGCGGAGTCGACCGTGTCGAGCAGCTCAGGTGGATACATTTCTCGACATACCGGCCGGGAAGACCATTCTGGGAGTGCGCGTTCCGGACGGGAGAAGCGCTGTGAGTAGGTTGGCATTGCGCTGAAGGGATCGACGGAGGCTTTGCTTTTGACGTCGTAGAGGGCGTTCATCTGGTCGCGGCCGTAGGTTTTGCGCGGCGCGTTGGGATCGATGAGGGAGGTTCGTTTGGATGTATATAGCGGCGATGAATGGATCTGGTGACGGAGGAGGAGGAAATATTGAACGCCGTTGTATTCTGTGGTGTTTAGGTCGCGAGCTGTCGGGACGACATAAGGCTGGAAAAAAAAAGAGAGAGAGAATGACCGTTAGCAGCAGCTCTCACCTATAGAATCTTTTTCGAGATATGCAGCGCATGATCTACTTACTGGGAACAGCTCAGAGGGCCGAGCATCAGGCTCATCTGTGTCATCCCAAGGAAGACCCGGCCGTCCTCCTCTGCCTCCTCCCCTGCCTCCTCGGCCTCCTCCTCGCCCACCACCTCTTGACATTTCCGACTCAGCTCAAGCAAGTCCCTTGCGCAAAGCTCCAATTGCTCGGTGAGCAGGTGTATTTCAGTGCTAGTTTATGAATATCGGAGCAGATATGGTGATATTATTCGCTATACTGTCGAACTTCACGACAGCAGTGCCAGATATTTTTGCTGGGTATAAAAAAAGCCGACTTGATGGACTAGGATGAAAATGACAGAAGAAGCTCAATTGGAGCGCCAACTTTCAGCGACAGAGAAAAAAGTATGGTGGGGAGGGCGGAATTTCCTCCGCTGTGACGCTGCCCCGCTGCCTGGGCGCTCGCCGTCAGCGCATCTGCCTGCTATTGCCTACCCTGGAAATTATATAGTTATAGTTTCCAGCTCTATAATTCGAACGTTTCAGGTTGTCATTTGAAATCTTGAAATCCAGAGACTGCTGCTGAAATCAGCAACACCTTTCGCCGTTAATCTCATTCTATTTTATCACATTAGACATTATCCTCACCTTCGAGTTTATCGGCAAACCGGGTTCAAAGCTGCTGGTGGTAGCTGAAACCTCGTCATGTCTGAACGCATCATCCCAGACGGCAACCCAGACGCTCACCCCATCTCCGGCCTTGAGGAGTTCCAGGCTCATCTAGCAGAGCTCGAAAACGACCCTTCTGTGCCGTTCAACCTCAAGCTTCTCGACGATATCGAGCTCCAGCTAACAGGTAAGACACCCGTTGATCGCAGAGCCCAGGAAGGATTGCTAATCAAACAACCCTCCCAGAATCCAACATCCCTCCTCTCCTCCCCACCGTCCTCCCTCCTCTCACCCAAATCCTCAAGTCAACCACGCAAGATCCTTCTCCTCTACTTTCTCTCACCATCAAGCTCCTATCGCCTCTCACCTTCACCCGCACCCTCACCATCGCCGATCCTCCATCCATCCTCACAGCCCTAAACTCTCCTCTCTCCGGCGCCAATCTTCTCGCCCTCGCCATCATCCACAAGGCCGCCAAAGCACCAACCGAGGCCGCCCTCCTCAGCACTCTCCCCGATGTCGTCGAGGCTCTCATCCGCCGCTGGCTAGAGAGCCCGGACGTCGGCGTTGGCGAGCGCGCGGCCAAAGTGCTCGGCGACTTGCTCGAGTCAGACTGCGAAACCATCCGGCCAGCAGAAGGAGTCAACGGTGCAAGCAGCTATGACTTCAACGGCCTGAGCACCACCAGGCGTCGTATCCCCGGCCACGGACGTCTCTGGCGCGTCATCTTCACCCAGCGACCCTTCCTGGAACTCATCAAAACGCTCTGCTCCCCTGAAACAGCACATCCTCCCACTCGGCCTCGACACCAAACTTCCCTCTCACAAGGCCGTCTCCTACGCCTTCTCACTCGTCTCGCAACTCTCGATATCCGCGCCATAAACACAGCTCATCACCAAGCTTTATTCCCCCTTTCCACCACTGCCATCGCCCCCAGTGACCAAGGGATCCTGCAATGGGCTGCCCTGGAGATGCTATCTGGTTCAGACGATATTCTCATGCACCTCAATCTCATTGACTTTTTTGAGACTTTTGTCAGCGTCATGCGCGTATCTCGCCTCACTCCTGAAGAAAATGCCATTGTAAAAAAATTGGTTAAAGTGGCGACCGAAGGGGATGGCCAGCTGAAGGAGGCTCTGAGAGGATTGCCGAATCGGACTGTGGAAGAGGAAGCTGAGCCTTTGCGTGCGTATATCAGCGATCTGCTAGATTAAATAAGAATTTCTTCTTTGTCCACAAGATTTCACAAAAGAGTCTAAAATCTAGATTAGTCGCATAAAATTACCTACAAATCAATCGAACCCTATTTGTCTACAAAAAAAGGGGTGTAAGATCAAGTAGATGGTTAGCGGGAAGGGCTACGTATAACAGGCGTAGCTAAATATAACATCATACTATTATAACATTGTATCTCCTACCTGACAACAGTATAGGCAGTCCTTCCTAACATACACAAACACACATGGTGCTTTGGAAAATAAAAGAAAAAGAAAAAGTCACACTCGTCTATTATATCCGCCCTCCAACGCCATAAATCGCTGTCCGCTCTTTTGTCATGCCTGACTTACAGCATCTTCCGTGCGGCAGCTTCAAATCTACCACCAGGAAGTTCCTCAGCATTGGTGCTGACCGTGCTGTCCCGCCTCTTGTCCCCAGCCCTTACCAGCCCTTCAATTCCAAGGGACACCTCGCCAACCCTCCGTAAAACTGCAAGTAGCGCACCGCGCAAATCCGCCGTCAAGTCCTTTTGGAGCAAGTCAATGGCGAGCGGGTAGAAAGAGCTTAAGTGAGTCTTGAAAGCCTCTTCGGGGAAAGTAGCGAAGCCCTCAAGCACATCAACGACGACTGGTCTCCATGCAATGATGTTTCTCTGCTGGCTTTCTTCCACCAGCAAAGAGTACCCCGTGATGATGTCCTCACACAAAGGCACCAGAGCGGCTTCGATGTCGGGTCTGCTCTTCAGCCTTTCAGGTGCATCATCTATAAACATCCTGAACAGGATAGACACGTATGTCGCCGCAGCACCACTTTCCTGCTTCAGCAAGTTGGGTGGCTGCTTCATAAATCCTTCCCGCCAGAGCTTCATTCGAAGCTCCTTATCTTCGTTGAAGCGGCGTGCGAACTGGAAAGAGCGCTTCAAAAGAGCCATGAGTCGTAAGAGCTCGGTGGAAGGGATATTTGCGTATACGGTATCGTTGCTAAAGAGCTCGTTGACCGTCTCAATCATAAGAAGCTGCAGGACACAGCGGGAAATGATGCGGTTGAAAAATCGCCGGCGAGCAGCTGTCACGACGACAGGCTGCTGCTGAAGGTTAGAAGTCGGTTTGAACTCTTCCAACTGCTGTCCATTGGTGGTATTTGCCGCTGAAGCCTGTGCCTCGTCATCATCTAGCTTGTGCAAAGTTGGGTGATGAATGGACTCTGTGTCGGAAGCGCCGTTCTCGTCTCCGCCATTAATCTTCAATGTATTTTCATCCCCAGCGGAAGGAGTTTCGGCAACAGTTGGGCTGAGAGGTGAGGTGAACTCCAGTCCATTGGATGACGACATTGACATAGAAGTAGTCGCCTCCATATTTGCCGCAGTGAAGAGTTGGTATGCTGTTGTCCGCTCGAATAGTTCACAAAATGCTCCAACGATTTTGGTCCAGTGTACCAGGTTAAATTTTGTCACGTTTTTCAATATCAGCTGTTGTAAACAGTTGCTACCAATGCGAGATATCGTATCATTTTCTTGGCAAATGCAGAGAGCGAGCAGCTCCAAGAATCTGTCCAACATATATTCGAGTGCATCGAAGTAGTGTGTAAACAGCGTGATCATGTTGCGTAGAGCTTGGATCATCGTAGTGGACAGCCAGACGGACAACTCTTCATGATTAAGAACGTTTGTCATCTCCGGTCTTGAGCGTAAGACCATGAAGATGGGATAGAGTTGCTGTCGCCAAAGAATATCCCAAAACGGCTGGGTAAACCCACCTCCGTACTTGAGGAGTGCAGCAAAGAAGTATTCCAACGCATTTGAACGAACCTCAAGGTCTTCACCAGTCATTAGCACATCATGGAAAGCAAACAGCACAGGGAACCAATAGCCCTCTTCCATGGAAGTTTTTGTCTGCCCCTTTTTGGGAGGTTCTGCAGCTCCGTCATTTAGGGACGTGGAAGTATTCCATGGCTGATGCGACAACGGGCACTCTGGTGTTTTGAGCATTGTTGGAATAATGGACTTCAGCAGCTCCAAAGCGCCCAGACTCTTTTTCTGGAATTTTAGATTCTTCGAAAACTCTGTCAAGCAGACGATAAGATCCGTAAACGCTCCTTGAGAAATGACAACGCCGAATTTTTCCTTGTAAACCTGGCTAACGTTCTCATATGCAAGATAGACAATGCTCTCGTACGGCTCCCGGGCAGCAACTGTAAAGACACCAAACATGGTCCTCCATCCAGAGCGGATGTTGTCTCCTCGCGCCTGAATCATCTGGATGAGGCATCGCAATACCATGTCTTTGACAGTGACATTGTGAGAGTTGGATAGCACATGCTCAAATGGCTTCAGGAAATCTTTCTGGAATTTGAATCCAGCAAGCTCTTCAATCTCCATGAACCGCATAGACAGCTGGCGCAAAGAATCCAAAGCAAAGAATACAATGTTCATGTTATTATGACATCCGACTTGGTTGAAGTGCTCGCCGAGTACTACCCAAATATTGCTCCACTCGAATCTCACACGATTCATGTTGTAGTAGCTAATTTCGACAATTTTTTGCAGACTGTATGTCCGGGGGGAATCATTCGAACCTGAGACTTTGATCTCGTCCCAGCTAACCTCTGTTAAGGCCTTGGCAAAATAGACCATGGCTTCACCCGAAAGGTCAGCTGTGCTGGAGAATATTCGATCGACGCTTCGAATCAGTTCGTCTGAGCGGCTCTCGAGAGCAATCTCGTGAGAAAAGCCCTTGGGGCCAGTAGCAGATCTCTGTCGTGGTCTGTTCTTCAACTGCATAGACGAGCGAGATTCTGATGTCCCGGACCGCTGAGGGGGATAAAGCGCGCCTGGGATACATCTGGGATGGCACTCTCATCAACGCCGCCAGAGATCAATTGTAGTCGATCCAACTGACTGATGCACATGAGAATATCCTTCCACGACTCTTGCAGAACATTGCCCTCTGTCTGAGCGAGATCAAGGATCACCTTCAAGGCTTCAATGTTTTTGGCTTGCATTTCCTGGGGGTTGTTCAGGTTTGTAGCATTTCGAAGAGCGGAAATGAATGCTTCTCGAGGTGTTGAGAGATTGAAGAGGCAAGCAATCTGGGTTGCTAGCCTCATGCCCTCGAGGCATAGTTTATTAACTTCAAGGTTATGTGCCTTTTGCATCTGCCCTGAGAGTGCAGAGAAGATGGACATCCATGTAATATCAAACATGGCCTCGACATGCTTAAAAGATGTTGCTTCAATATATTTGGGAGTAGTCTTGGAGGCGTTTCGTCGCTGGCTCTTGAACAAGTTCTTGAAGAGCTGCTCTGAACGCAACGCAATCTCTTCTGACTGTTGCATATAAGCTTCCCGCTGCAGATCTCGGCCTACATTTGAGAAAGCTTGTCCCAAGCCTGCAGCCAAACCGCTTGGCTGCGTAGGCAGATTGCCCTGGGCAGCTGCAATGTCCCGCTCGCTCTTCAAAACAATTTCGTTGCTGGCAATTTCTTCATAGATGGAAATCTGATATTCATGGGGCAAATCAGAGTTGTCGTTAATGCCCGCATTGTTCCGAATGAATTCCTCCTTGGTCATTCTCTTGGCGATCTTGCTGCTGTGTAGATCTGTATTTAGCAAGATCACTGAGTACGCCAGTACATATGCCGTGTCGGCGTTGGCAAAGGCGTTGGGGTTACCAAGCACATAACGCTCGGCAAACTTGAGCATAAATCGATCGATTTTCTGCGCCTCTCCCGGTAGACGGAATGACTGCAAAAATTGACGCAGGGCATCAACGAAACGCTTCTTGGTGAAGTCCATAGAGTCCACAAATGCGTGCATAGTATCAATATTTTTCTGATCTCCTTCACCAAGATATTCACCAATTTGTGCCTTATCCAGCTTGTCTTCGCTAAGCAAAAATGTGGCTATATCTTGAGGTGAGTCGCTCGCGATGAAGCCATCGCGAAGGAGCAACTCAATTCCCTTTTTAGGCTTGAAGTTAAATTGCCTGATTCCCTTCATGAGGGCCGTTTTCCTAGCCTTTTCTTTGCTGAGATAATCTGGGTCATCCTCTAGCACGGGAGTCGAAGGGGGCAGGGGCGTGTCAAGTCGAGAAGCACTTTCGCTGGTGGGATCGATGGACGGCCGCAGCTCATCAAAAGAGGTTCTAGCATCCGCATCCGTGCGAACATTTTCGCTATCTGAGCGTACAGAGGCCGACCAATTAACCAAAGAGCGTAGCGTCTCAACAAGGGCCTCGAGTGATAGGCGTTTGATTGCATATTCTTTGGGGTAGTCGGTTTCATTTTCCTGATGTGGGATTATCTGCGCAACGGTGAGCGATGGGGGAAGAATACCCTTGAGCTGCCACTCGCTCGCTGGCGCAGTCCTCCCTCGGTACTCCTCATATGCTTGCTCATGGATGGAGGTAATCGAGACTGGCGCCGTCGCAAATTTAGATAGATCTTCAATAACAGTTTGAAAGATGTTCTCTACGGACTGATCGCAATCGTAGTTGAGATACGTCTCAACTAATGCTCTCGGATCGGCGCAGAGGCGGTTCAGGATGGAAACAAAGTAGAGCTTCTGTGTTAGCGGGGCATTCTTTTGGGACAAGAGCGCCAAATAAATCTCATTGAGAATGACCTCAATTTCTTTCTAGTCTAGAGTGAGTCTCTGATACACATCGATTATATGTCGAGTAGGAAGATGTAAAGAAGGCGGGTAACCTACCTTGAACGAGGGGCGCATGTATTTAAGCATGAGCCAGAAAATCTCACAGCAGATATCAAAGATTCTATCCACCGAACTAGCTCCATTTCGCGTAATGCTGAGACAAAGATAAAATTTAATGGCTTGAAGAAAGGTAGTGGGCTCGTTGCTCTTGGAGCTCCTAATAGTACAGAGAGGCGAAGTGAAAACTGCAATGTTGTTGTTCAGAAGGGTGTGGATGAGGTGCAAAGAAACGAGCTTGGAGCGCATTGCTCCACCTCGCAAGTCGAAGAGCTGCTCAGGAGGCAGAACTTTGGTTGACAAATTACAAAAAGATCGGAAGATGAGATAGGCATCCCGGATGTAAACTTCATCTTCAGCATCTAGCGCGTCGCTGTCCTCCTGCGGACCAGACTGCCCTGACACGGACACATTGCTGTCATCTCTCTTCTCTGATTTGAGTCGCGTAACCATAGTAGGTCCTTCGCCAAGTGTTGAATCGTCGAAACTCTTGCGATGTTCCAAATCTTTTAACGTGAGTTTGGCAGCATTGGCCGGCTCTTCCGGTGCATCGTTGTTATCCGGCTGTGAAGCCGAAGCCGAAGCGTCTTCCCCATCATCACTGTGACGGTTGCCGTTGGCAATCTCGGATTGTTCAAAAGTAACATTGCTTGCGCCGTGCTTCAGGTTGTCCAAACTTAATCTGGCTTCCTTCATGTGAAGTCTAGTCTTGACTCGCTCGAAAACGGTGCCGACCATCTGGGTGAGAGTTCCCTGTGCAACCTGCTGGTTGGCCGTGCTCCGAGAGAGCAGGAAAATGTTGTAGGTCTGGCGCACAGCCTTCAGCAGGCCTGCGCCATGAACGACGATCTTATCATTCAGGACGGCGGCTAGGAGTGACTTGACAATCTGCAGCTGGATTTCGACAGCCGTCGTCTCGCCTAGGAAACAGTCGCAGATGGTATCGATGGCTCGTTCAATTAGCGGGGATGCCGGTTCGGCGCCTTCCTTGTGTCCATCGTCCTTGGCAGGAAGGGAGAAGTATGAATATGATATCAGCTTTCCAATGCAATCGAGAGCTGTCGTTGTGAGCTGCGGGCTGCCGGTCTTGGTTGCGAGCTGGAGAGGCGCGAAGACGATCTCGGGATCGGGTAGCTGATCCTGCTCTTTGATGGCATCGAGGGCTGTCTTGGTCAGGTCGGCCAGCTGCTTGTTTCGCTGGGCATCTTTAGAAGTCGCAATGGCGTCCAGAGAGGACACCACGAATTTTAAGGAGCTCATGAGGCGCAGGGAGGCCGGATATGAGAGACAATCGCCACGGAAGAAAGACGCGGGAGTTAGGGACCTTGGGCTTGGTCCATCGATTGGGGCTGCGGTTCGGAGGCAAGGGCACTGGCGAAGACGGAAGAGTGGAACGAAGGGCTTCGCGAGCAGGCCGAGGAATTGGAGAGGCCGGTGCCTTATCCCGCAGCTGGCGGATCAGAGAAAAGCTGCGATATATCAAGGCAAAGAGCTCGGAGTTGACGTCTCTCGACAAGGGGACAACATTTCCAAAAGCGAGAGGGAGCCGGAGAGCGGGCCCCATTACGCCGCCTTAGCCTCGAGGCGTACGTACCAATTGGAGGTGCGAAACAACGCGCGCTGGAGTACAGAGTACTCTAAACGTTCCAGCTCAGCTAGTGAGATTCTGCAAGATTGCTCTTACTCAGGCACCAGCTCCAAGTATCCAGTACCTGATCATCGTTTTTTATTCAGCAACAAGCCACTTCCAATTCAAGCCACAGCCAATAGGCCAAATGCCTGTCTAATACAGTACTCTAATCTCTAAGTGGAAGACAGTGATAAGGGTCCACTGCGAGAATGTGCTGTACGCTGCAGCTGGAGACAGTGCCTACCTATTCTTGAGGCCCTGCCCCAGCTTGGTCTCTGCAGCCAATCTGCACAGGCACCCGCATACTCTGGAATACTGATTGAGACTATCCGTCTGCCTGCTGAGATGTGTCGAATTTCGTATTTAATTGCCTAGGTAGTAGGCAGCCATTTCTCCTTTGCCGTGGCTAAAGCCACAGGCATCGTGCAGCATTAGGCTTCAACCACCTCAAGCTCTAACACGACCGCTGTGCTCAGAACCTGAGACGTCTCGCTGCCTCCCTTCTCGATAGGAGGCGTTGCTTATTAGAGTCGCCTAAGCAGCAGCACTTACCGTTTGCAGCATCATCAGACACGATACGAAGCGCGCTGCCGCATATATATGAGGCAGCCGTCCCGCTGCTTTGGTTAGCGCGGAGCTGCCTCCCGCAGTCTGAAGGCCAATGCCTCCAGGGGCCATCATGATAAGCAACTGCGCCCGCTAGAAATCTCCAATTCTGAGAGAGCGGCAGGATGACATACGGATACGCAATGTTGACTTTATTTCGTGCCAATCTTTATTGGGGCACGGGCTAGCAATTTGCTGTCAAAACATGCTCTTTCTTTTAGTCAAGCGCCACTTACAATCGACTTAGGTAGTACTAACATCATTCATGTATGTACGCAAAGGATCGATCTAGGCACACGGCAGCTTTAGAATTTAGCATTGTTCTGGTATTGTGCTGCAAGAATAGATAGGCCAGACACTAGACCTAGTGAGCTGCTGCTGCTGTTAGTATTACGGCTAATCTGGCACGGAACGCCTGGAAGCATTGCATTCGTGGACGTGCCGCCCGAACTCCGGAAATCATGTAAGTGCGTAATCCCGGGCGGCTTCTCGGGGGTTCTTTTTTTTTTTCCTCGTGCTCTTTTTCTGCTGACAGCTGCCAATCAGAAGCTGGGCGCAATCCATGGTTTCCTGGAATGATTAAATGAATGCGCAGTCACTATAGCCTGGTGCCGCACACGCTGTATAAGATAGAAGACACGTCTTTTTCTGCAACGAACACGGAATTATCCATTCTAAACTGCCACAAACTGCCGCCTGCCAGTCGCCGTAGTGGCCATTTTTGCTCATTAGGGCTGCCAAATTCAGAGCCCGGCTTCAAGCTTCCCCGGCTCGAGGGCACCGCTAAGCGCAGAACATGAAGTCTATTAGGCGGGCACCGCCACCGACAGCGACCCGCTCCAGCTCCAGTCTCAACTGCAAACAGACATCCAGGCCAAAATGCCAAGCACCAGACATTCAACTTGGTGCTCACCTGGCTTCTGCTAGCCTCAGCGCCCCAATCCGCTGGAGCTATTTTCCGCCGCCCTTTCGGAGGGGGCGGGCCATCAATCCATCCACCTGTAGAGCCAGGTGAAGCCCGTCGTGCTCGGGGCAAATCCACCGCCGCCACCGATCTCCATGGCCGCCAGACGCTGTCGTCTCACTTCCTCACCTCTTCGCTGCTGAGCGCCAAACCTGCGCTTCGCATCTCGCATCCCATCCGCCCTTCGCCCTCGCCCGACTCTGTGATCGCCCGGCGCCGGCGAACTCGACTGCCGCCAGATGTCGTCTCTGCACTGATTGCGACAAGGCGGACCAAAGACGAGCACGGCGACGACGCCCGCCGTATCGCAGAGCCACGATCCGAAGCTCGAAAAGATTGTCTGCTGGCTCAGATCGCTTCGACCAAACTCCCGAATCCCGCTCGCACGTTTGCTGCTCTGCCCCCACGCGCAGTGCAGCACTTCTACCTGTGTCTGAAAAGGCTACGAATCGACCCATACGCTTTCAGATTTATTTTTGTTCGCTTCCCTCGCAGGCGCCAAAGTGAGGCGAATCACCGCTTCACCGAAATCCAAGATAAATGCAGATACGCACATAACATATATATACACACAAAATGTACTCCATCTTACTCGCCGCCCTTGGCCTTTTGGTCGCCGCGACCTCGGCCGACGACAATGACAACATCACGACTTCAGCTGAGAGCGACACCCCTCCAGAATGGTCCACAAACGATGCTCTGCAGATGAATCTATCAACTCCGGGCGGGCAGACCAACCCGCTCCAATATACAGTCATTCCTCTTATCCCTAACGCTGGCACGAATCAATCAAGCAGTAACTTTGTAAGATTGTTTCTGAACCCCTTTGTTAATGACTTGCCCTCGATGCTAACAAACCGACAAAGTCATTGAACATAGATGGCAACATGATTGCTACCGACGTATCCAACTTTATCAAAGTCAATAAGCCTAACGACGTCGCTTATCTCTCATGCGACAATCCTTCGTCTGGCACCTTCATTAGCACCAATACAATGCTAAATGATCTCGTCAACGCAAACCCAAAGGCCATCGTCTTGTATTCGCTTGCCGGCACTTGGTGCAGTCTGAATTTTCAGAACCCCCCAGCTTTTTCTAATATCCTGTCCATGGCCGATAGCGGAGAAGCACAAAATGTGCTGAGTTTCCTAAACGGAACTGCCAATGGGAGAGTCGTCAACGTTTCCATCACGGGAAATTCAACCGTTGGAGATCCTAATGGCAACCCCAGCGGAAGTACAGGCTCCAGCTCATCGGTCGCCATGAGTGTTCTTTACACTATAACAGGTCTCATCACTCTTCTATTTCTCATAATTATTGCCACAGGCGCCATAAGGGCACATCGTTATCCGGAACGATATGGACCTCGGAGAGCCCTGGGTGGCCGGCCTCGACAGAGCCGCGCCAAGGGACTGGCTCGCGCAGTTCTCGAGACTCTTCCCATTGTCAAGTTCAACAACCAGGAATCCGCTAAGCCGGATCCTGATCTTGAGCTAGACACGGCAACCACCGATGGGCGTGACACCAGGACTCAGAAGTCGGCATCAATCCTTACAGAGGATCCACGACATGAAGCAGCCACGGCCGCCACGGGCGGTGGCGAGACCAAAGAACCGGTTCCAGTAGCTGAGTCCCACGGCGCTGCTGACGCTGGCACCAACCCAGTTGGGAACGTGGGATGTTCGATCTGCACAGAGGACTTCAAGGAAGGTGAAGATATGAGGGTTCTGCCTTGTAACCACCAATTTCACCCAAATTGTATTGATCCTTGGCTTCTCAATGTGTCTGGAACATGCCCCTTGTGGTAAGTTGAATGTGCACCTCTGAATTGTTTCGTTTCTCAATACTAACCCCCCCTGAACTAGCCGACTCGATCTTCGTCCTGATGCTGCTGAGAACAACGATAGACCGGCCACCGATAGAAGCTCTACACTACCACCTCCTTTGGCTTTGGAGGGTGAGGATGGCGAAGGCAGCCATCCGCATCACCGCAATAGGATTTCACGCTTTTTCGATATCAACAGGCTGAGACAAGCAACAACGGAAGAACAAATCGAAGCTCTTCGACAGATGCGATCGACTCGCCAGAACGATACAGAAGCTCATGGTGCAAGCGGTGATGCGGGCGGCGTCCATGATGCAGAGGGTGAAAGAGGACAGAGGGCTCACTTATCTGCGAAACTCAAGGAGAAATTCCGAATTCGAACCAGAGCTCGGTCTCCGGAGCGTCGCGATGGTTAAAATCAGCATTTTTACCCGCCTTTTATTCTCTCCATCAGCGTAGTTCCACGTCAAAGCCACACAATCCTTGATCTCTTTATTATCGTTCCAGCGGCCATTTTTGGCCATCATATATACAAATCACCGGTTTTCTTTATTAAGGCTACATCAATTTCGATCGTTACATCTTGGTAGAACTGTCTATTTGACAAAACTACGGCTTCGGCGCTTGGGGGCAACACTTGAACTCTGTTAGGCAGCAAAGATGGAGGGGGGGTCTCATGGAAGCATCGCACGGCGTTTTTTGGCATCTGTAAACAATTTTTCTCGTCTTTCAATCTATTTTTATCGAAGCTGCTTTCCAGCGAATGATGGCTTACATGGGAGTTGGGGGCTTGTACCTTTTGTTTTTATTGGATGTGCGATGCAAGGTTAATTATGAGGAACACGATGGTGTTTGAAATACACAACAAGGCATGAGATGAGATTTCCCGCTAATCAACCAATTCTGCTGCAACATGTGACTTGATTGGAGTTGACTTGCACTAGTAGGCGTAGAAGTGAATACTTATCTGACAAGTTTTTATGCCTGCAAGAATTGGCACGGGGGTATTGCGTACCTACGTAGTCCGTATGTCAGGAGAATGGCATTCATCGCAAATTAAAAAGAAAATCAGCTTCATTCTGTGAATGTTAAAGACAGTACTAGCAAGTCTTAAAACCTCACTATTATAAATTCAGAAGGGCTAGAATAATCTCGGAGGCTGAGTAAAGTTACGCGGCGTTATTGTTCAGATACCAATCAGTATACGGCGCACATATGTAAGGAACTCGCATGCCTAGGTACCTATATTGAGAAGATATAATTTCCCTTTCCAGGCTGAGATAAGATAGGAGTGTACTGATATATCCTCTTTCTCGGAAAGGGGGAATAACGGCAGATACCACTTGCCCAAGCATGCTCTTATTGTGAGTGCCTACCAACTCAAATGATATCACTAAATTAATACGTATCTTGCCATTACTTCTCATCTACCTATCTATGCCATACGGTCACTTCCACTCCTTTCTTCTCTTCGTCCTTGCTAAATTGCTATCCTAATCACATAGTTCTGCCTCCTATCAAGAGCCAACCGCTGTAATCCCTCTGCTCTGGGCCCCATCATCGCCTCTCACAACATGACTCGCACTTAGGCCGTCTGCTGAGTGGTACTGTCCTCCCTTCAACCACCACGAGCTTCTTGGATAAGAAACCTGAGAGGGACTCGGATTCCGATTTCAGCGAGGCCGTTCATCACGTGGCCATGGCTCCGACAATTACCTCGCGACGAGAAGGGGCCACAGTACCACTCGGAGGTCAAGTTTTCAGTATCATACTATCATTGACGGCAGTCACCGTTTTAACGTTATTTTTGAGTGAGGTCACCACCTGATATTCCACTTAACCACATACGAAACTAACGGTGGTAAACATATCAGCACAGAGAGTTCTTGCAATCAAGTATTGGCGCCGATTACCGCCTGTAGTTTGGTGCAAGTTGTCATTATTCTGCCGAGTTTGGGGAAGGAAAAAAGCTAATTCTAATATCAAGTGGTATTTGCCATATATATTGACTCTTACCTGTTCGTTGTGGCTACTGCGATTTTGGAGCACTCACTTGGGGTCAACTCCGGCTTCAGTATTTGTGACGCTGAAATTATACTGTGCTTGGCATGTTACGTTACCACCAAGGTGATATTTATTCTCTGAGACTCACCGGTGTGCTCACTCTTGCTGATGTGGTCTTTCTGGTAGATTGTCAGTACCTAGTACTACTTAATCTCGCTGAATGCCAGGCTCTGTACCATGCTGACCATCTCAGTTTATATACTTGTTCCTCGTTGAGAAGGCTGTAAGTGCATATTCAATTAATGCTATTCCCAAAATATTGCTAACACTGCGATTCAGTATATCATTCGTGATGCAACAAAGCCTCGCATGAAATCCACTCTATATCTGGTAAATTCTCTCGGTATGCTCACCATATACATAGCAGTAGTCATATTAAACTTTGTCTAGTAAGTTCAATATGGGAGTTCTACTAGCTATCAAATGGCACTTAATAACAAGTAAAACAGCCGCATTGCAAGAATGGACAATGGACAATGCATAATAGGGATGGAAACGGTCTCAATGATTCCTCTCATCTCCTTTGACGCGCTTGTCAACGTGTACCTGACAATTATGTTTCTCATTCCTTTAAAGAGTAAACTTATTTGGGTCCTTTGGATGCGGAAGCAGAGACGTCGTTCGCTGACTTATGCCAGGACTCTACGCTTTTACCAAGCTGGCGAGAACACGAGCCAATATTCGTCTTCGGACCGTGGCATTTCGAACATTCTGCGGCACAGTCTGCACACTAGTAAGCAGTGTTGTGTAAGAATCGACTCTCAATAGATCAAAGTCAGTTCCCTCTTTGATATGGATTGGCTAATCAAGAGTTTCTAGCAACCTCTCTGTGTTGATGGCCCGTAACGGAGAACCTGGGTGGATCTGCTTGATGAGCTGCAACTGCGATAGTGAGTTAAACTCTTCCTTACGACTTCATAGCTAAACCTTGGGCTGTTGATAGTCCTGTTTTCTGTAATAGTCATCCAGTGGGTGACATCCAGGGATAACGCTGGGACAGCAAGCACCAGCTCATCTGGGGAAGCCAGACGATCGCGAGATCTCGGCTCAGGGGCAAATCGAATATCATCGCCAAGCGAATTTCACGAGACGCTATCATCGACATTGGCCGATATATCGCTCGTGCCAACCAAGCGTCGATCCCGCGATGGCGATCATGATGATCCTTATGAGCGCGACACCCCTGGCAGCCACGCTGCCAAGATGCTCAACAACCCCTCCAATGCTGTTACAGTAACGACAACGATAAAACGGGAGGTCGGACCTCGTCCTAATGACTTTCCGGGACTGCACATCGAGTCTTCCACGACTTGTGGACGCGAGTGTCTGATATCCCTAAAGTCCGGCGCGATAGATGGGAGATTCCTCCCACTGCAGACCAAGATTACTGCCGGGCGGTCGCACTCTTTGGAGGAATCAGATCAAAAATTCGACGCTTGTCAATGTCAATCTTTTTCCGTTTGAGAGCAATGCCAAGTGTTACCTAGTTAGTGGTAGCTATTGATTCGATAGAACTTTTTGCTTTCTACCTTTTCGACACAATACATACGTTACTCTACAGTCGTTATAAAGAGAGCTGTAGTCTACAATTGGTATGTTGAAATAGTACGAGAGAATAGCACATGTCAATCACCACCGACAGCCGTCATTCATGCACACATATTCACAGTAGATACAGATACAATAAGAGACTAGTACTAAAGTTTAGGCGCAAAGAAGGCAAATCGCAAGACCTTTATTGAAATCGTAGCTCGTAGATCTATGCTAAAGTCTTGTCCTCGACCCTATTCTATACGTGAGATGCATACCAGATCTTTTCATGCTTTTCCGTGAACATCCCCGTCCTTTGTCTCGTGCAATACTTGAAAGTGAAATATAGACGGAAAGGCCAAGAGACGACCACCAAAAAGTGACTTATGGCAGAAATATCTGGAGTACACTCTTTCCCCTCCTTGACAAAAAAAAAGTGAATCAAAATGTACTGATATCGCGGATGTGACATCCAAGAACCAGGTAGTTAAAATATGTACAGATGAACTCGAGTTGCGCCTTTCCCCTTAATGCCATTCAGTTTTTTTATCTGCTGCCACACCAAATGTGTCCCTCTTGCAATAAGTAAGCTATGTCCGAAAATTTGACTAGAAATATATCGAAATAAATCTCTAGCGAGGTACTGTATAGGAAGCGAAAGATGCTATCTCAGCCACTGGCTTAAGCGGTGGCATAGGTGAGGCCGATGTTGCTGGCGGCGGTGAGTGATCCCATCAGGTTCTTACCATCAGCGCTACCGTCGTTAGCAACCATGAAGTAGGAGTAGCCCATAACAGTGGGGTTAGAGTCCAGCTTAGGCAGTGCCTCCTCCAAGAAAGATTGGATCTCCTGAACAGTGCCAGAAGGCTGGAACTCGGTGATCATGACGGGCTTGCCACCGCAGGCGGAGCTGACAGCATCAATCTGGGAGAAGAAGGTATCGATAGCAGAGGCAGGAGAGTACCAGTGCATGTTGCAGAAGTCAAACTTGCAGTTACCACCGCAAGCCTCAACAAACTGCTTGAGCCAGTCGGCACCCTGGTTGGCTGATTGGGAGTTGGAAACAGAAGGAGCGCCAATCAGGGCCCTGCCGGAGTACTGGTTCAGCCACTGCTGGTGGGCAGAAGCAGCTTCGCCAGGAGACATGTTGGCCTGGCTGGCAATATCGGGCTCGTTGAAGCTGAAAATAGCCTTGGATCCAGAGGAAAGCAGAGTCTCAACCTGCTCAGCGAAGCCGTTGGAGTGAGAGGGATCAGTGCTCCAGAGAGTAGGAATGTAGCTGTACTTGCTGTCGATTCCAGAAGGATAGAAGCCCCAGTTGTAAGCCCAGCCCATCTTGCCGGAAAGAGCACCGTAAGCGTTGGCCAGGACACCATCATTGTAAGCCATACCACGACCAAAGTGGCTACCGCTGACAGGGGCCGAGCTGGCGGCCTTGGTAGGAGTGGCAGAGGGAGCAGCCTGGGAAGTAGAGCTGGGGGGAGGAGCTGGCGCAGAGCTGGATGAGGGAGAAGGAGTGGGAGTAGGCTTCTCAGAGGTGGCGGGAGGAGGAGCCGGGGCAGAGGAGACCGGAGCAGATGATGGCACAGCGGGTGCAATGCTGCTGCTCACGACGGCGGCGACAGACGGGCGAACAGAGGTGACCAGAGTGGTGGACTGGGCAGCGGGAGCCGCAGGAGACGAAGCAACAACGACAGAGCTGGAGGATGAAGCAGCAGCGGCGGCGGCGTTTCCAGCAGGGTTGGGAACATCCTGAGCAGCGAAGCCGCCGGCAGAAGAGGTGGCAGCGGGAGCAGCAGGAGCCGCAGGAGTAGACGCGCCAGGGTCAACAGTGACATAGACGGTCTCGATGACAGTGGTCCAGTCGACGACGAGAGCCTTCTTGTCCATCTGGTGCTGGTGGCGATGGGCGTTGAGAGCCATGGACTGACCCGCGAGGGCAGCGATGGAGGTGAGAGCAACGGCCTTGTACATTTTGTCTAGATTTGACGGGAGTTGTCGGTCGATTTCAAACGTTGAAGTAAAGGACTGTGAGAAGAAAGTCGAAGTTTGACTTGTGAATGCTTTTGCAATGCAAGGCAGGTCGGCGCGGCCGGTAAAGAGTGCAATCGGTCTATCAAAGACGCAAAGTAAAGAGTGAACAGCCTTGCTGATTCAAAAGAAGAGTCGAACTGGCGACGGAGAAGATAAATGAAAGACGAGCTGACGAAACTGCCAGGGAATCGAAAACGTTTGATGGTGAAAAAGAAGGAGAAAGGAAGAGATGAGCTGGGGACGAGAGGGGCCTGAAGTACCCGGCAAGTGGAAGCCGCAGATGCAGGGCCGGTGCAGGGCCCGATGCAAGGTACAGAACCAGGGCAGCGGCACCCCTGTCGGTCGAGGGTGGGCAACCCCCCCTGTAGGCGCTATCGTGCAAGTTTTGTGGTGGGCGTGGGCAAACGGCGCCCTGGGCTGCTGACGCTAGAGTCAGCGAGCGTGAACTCAGTCCAACTGTCTGTGCCTGCACGAACCTCCCTCGGCATTGTTGGCAGTGCTACGGCAGACTCATACTGTAATGTTGTTGGCTGTGCCGCTGGAGCTTGGCAAAGGCGACGCCGGTTCTGGAGGCCATGAAAATTGTGAATGGACAAGGCGTGCACAAACTTGAGGTCGTGTACTGTTTGTTCACGTCTAAGAGCAGTCCGGTATATGTGTCAAAGCTTAGCAAGAGATGCTAGCCTGTATGGAGTACATTGAGTCCCACACAGTGATGGTTGGACCCGTGCTCGTGTTGTTCAACCACTTGCGCACACAAAGCAGGTACTCGTTGCAGTTGCAAGCAATAACTGCTGGAGAATCACGAATCCTGATTCGATATTGATCCAGTAGTACCGGCAATATATTGCATACCTCTGCTTACACTGGAGCTGCTGCTGCTGCGTCACCTCCCTGAAGGGAGACACAATATCATTCAATATTGTAGCACTGCCAACCCCTCTCCATTCTCCCGACATGAACTGTAAGCAATGCTCAAACTAACTTTACATAATTTTTCCGCTGCAGCACAGTTACAAACATTTGTTTCCATACTGCACCTCAGAAACGGGGAAGCAGAAGAGAAATTCAAAAGGGCTCGAAAAATGTCCCTCTTGCTTATCCAACATGTGGTCCGTCAACCCAACTTGGCTTTGGCCTAACGCCCCTAGTGCCGGCCAAAGCCTCAGCTAGCTCCAGGGGCTGCGGGGGCCCTCTCAGGCACCTCGAGCACCCTATGGAGTTCTTCCAGAGGGCCTATGGGGACCGTTTTGGGGAGTCGCCCCCGCCAAGGCACAGCGCCAGTTGAGGCTGCACTCATTGGCCACTGCGCGCCAGGCACAGGCTTCCGGTTGGTCGAGCACAGCGACTCGAGCCGCATGAGGCGGCCGCGGTGGACGAGCCCGGCCCGCCTGTGCCCAATCGCCGTCCACGGCGCCCACAAACCTAGTCAAGGTGAAACGACCTCTGCATATGTCCGTACGCGGCCCTGAATCCTGTTTGCGAAGGGGGCCTAAAGCAAGCAGAAAGAGAGTGCGGGTTTTTTTCTTTTCTTTTCTGTGTTTTTTTTTTTTTTACTGTATTTTTTTTGCACGGTATGGAGTACAATTCTGTTCTTTTTTTGTTTACATGTTTTAGCAGCAATTTTAGAGTAATGGGCCAAGCATTTGCTGGGACCCATGTGAGCTCGGCTACACCAGCTGGAGCTTCTGGTTTCTCTCACCCATAACCAGATGCACACTGTATAAAACTGTGGTACGAGCATGCAGCAATAACCCTGATACAGGCACCAGCAACCGTGCTCATAAGGATCAGTGCTGACGAGGGTTTTAACCTTTTTCTCCTCGGACAAATCAAACTCAAGAAATGAGAATGGGAGAAAAAGAGACTTGATTATGCTTCTTGTAGCTGCATGAAAGTACATAGTAGATGGATGATCTGAAAGTGGGTTGTGGTGGCTCCTGTACCTGAAAAGACGCATGAACACATTCACATACATACAGCAAGATCGACAGAATACGAGTCCGTGTCGTTCATTACTTTTTTTCGTATTCTGTTTCTAATCGTACTGTAGTCAACTTAGCACCATGTTTGCCCGATTACTGAGATCTTACTAGAAGCATCTTGGCGGTTGTATAGACATGAATGATGCCTAGCAGGTCATTTAGCAGTACGAGAAAATCAGACACAGCCCTTGGAAACTCCCCGGAAGCTCTTCCAGGCACATCCGTTCACCCCATACCCAAAGGAGGTACGCAATGCCAGGCTATTAGTTTCATGCTCACCAAACGAGAAGTGGCCGGGGGTTGGAATGCTGGGCGAGACAGCCATCGGAGGCCCGGCACCGATTCATGCTCCCCTATTGGAACAAAAGCCGGATATGGGCACGGAGTACTCCGTATACGTATACCTAAAGGCATGGAGTATCATTCTCCGCATACAATATCATTGATGCCCAGCCCTTTGTCCACCCGAGTCTAAATGTATCCCAGAGTGAGACATGCGAGAACTGCTTCCTTTCTACGCTTTCCACCCGTGTCTTGTGTGGTAACGCAGGAACGGCAGCTCTGCTCCTGTATCCCACATGGACTGACGTGGCTCCAGTCCGGCAACTTCAGAAGTCCATTGCGCACATTCATCGACTGTTCACGCCACGCCACTAATGTGAAACAGAGAAAAAAAAAGCTCGAGGCCCATCCCGGACATCAAAAGGGCTTAGGCCGATATGCAGCGCTTTAACTAACGGCACCGACGCCGACACGACCCCTGTCTCGTTCTTTTTTCTCTTTTTCTTTTTTTACGCCGAGAGGCGTGCAAACCCCACCTGGCCACGTTGGCTCGCTATCTCGGTCGTGCCAACCGCTAGCTCATCCGAGATACCAAGATAGCGGTGTCTTTTTTTGCCCTCCTACTTCTTGGCAGCCGCGCGCTCTCTCAAAAAGACTTGCAGGGATCAGGCATCAAACGGCTTCTCGAATTTTTGAGTCCTGTGTGCGGTCTACTTGATTTCTAGGGCTTGGGTCACGACCACCGTGAAATGTTTGGTATTTAGATAAGACAGATTGACTGTTATTCAGTTGCTCAGACTAAGAGCTTGTTTGGAGGGTGTTCGGAAAACAATGCTCCATACATACATGTCCTCCGCGCAGAGACGCTGGATTAGTAGCATGGGATAACATGGGACAAAACAGCGTCAATGGACTCAAAAAGGAGGCGGGCAGGCAGTATCTGGTAGCCTACTAGGTACATGTAGTCCTCAAGATCTTAAGCCACGGGTACTACATGCTTCGTGCAGGCTGAACCTGTTGGCTACAAGCACGAATACTCCGCAAGCAGGACAGAACTCCACGCGCTCCGTGCTGGGTGCTCAAATGGTAGCAGTTACCCGAGTGGCGCGATATGTCAATTTCCTTGCCCCTTTCCAGCCCTCACGTTCTTATATTAGAACTGGAGGCTGGGCCTTCGACCAAGCCATCGCCAACCTGATTCCCCCATGTCTACACAATGCCCTCGCCGTACGCAGTTGCAGGGGGGTAAGGATACCCGGCACAACAAACCCTGGGCCAATCATGGCCGCCCCGAACATCCGCTGCTGCATTGGTATATTGTCACTCCGTAATGGGTATACGACCATTTTCAACCGCAGTACACGCAGATTCGGCCACCAGCGCGTATCTCGTCAACCAATGGGCCGATTTGCTCTCTGTGCTGTGTGGAGCGGCTGGTCCTGCCATCGCTCTTGTAAATTGACGATACCACCTATCTGCCCATCTAATCGGACACTATTGGGTGTTTCAGCTCAGACTTCAATTTATATGCTCCCCTCCGTCAATCATGGTGACATTGACGACCCGCTACGTGTATTATATTCTGGAGTTTTGTTGATATATCATACTACGAGCCCTACTCTTGAGAAATAGCCGCCAATGTTCGGAGATTGCGAGCCAGCAGACGCTGGCCAAGTGATATTCGTAAATACCCTCTGCCCGTGCGAGATATAGCTACGAGTCCGTACATGTAGCCATCCACCATGACGTTGAATGCCGTCTGATCCAGCTTTGGCAAACCGCCACCATCGCGCTGCATGCGGCTCGTTGTTGTATCCAGTTTATTAGCATCGTGCCCTTGGCCGCGGGTCAGCAATCAGGCCCGCGCCACGATCTTCTTTTCTTCGCTGGACCAACCACTATTGGAAGGTCTGGGCAGCGTTTCGCGCAGGGACACAGCTCAGATTCCTATCTGTGTTAGTTTACGCCAGCCCCTACGATCGGTTTTCATTACCGACCAATTGGGTGTGATTAACTCAAAGGGAATATGGAGTTTGTGAGCCCTGGTGGCGATCAAAGCCGTGCCTTCTATCTTGACCGAGTTCTACCATATATATATGTATGCTGATGAGTACTAGTAGTATTTGGTAGGCAATGAAATTTGGTGACAAATGCATGCAGTTTACATGCTGAGAGTCTTATGAAAGCTCACCACATAGCCGAGTACATGCACTAAGAGACTGGTATTTCTCTTTTGATGCTGACTAGCTTCCGGTAGCAACATTGTTTATTTTCAATGTGCTTACGCGTACTCATTTATTCTGCTCCCATGCTACCAAGTTGTAGCATAAAAAAGATCATCAACACCCCTCCATTCTCAATTCTCGTGCCGACTATCCGGACGCGCAGGAAGAGCCTCCGATAGTTTCGTCGATCCTCATCGCAATCAAATTGACCGAGCTTATGCTACAATGGCCTCTCCAGTACGAGGGAGAAAGTCATGACGTTCAACTATAACGCTATGATTTATATTCTATAGTATTCATTCATGTCGCTAAAGCCCAATTTACTTGCCGTTTCAGCTGAATTGACCCCATGCCTACCCTATAACTCTGGGGAAAATCACGAGGTTCTGTCTAGGTTGGTTGATTGAGCAGATATACGTAGTTAGCGCGGCAGCGATGCATTCTGGAAGCTTGGCTGCTGCCTGGACCAGTCGAAAACGTAGTCATTGCTTTACAGGACGATCCTCTTACGTTCCAAGATATTATCTAGTAAATACCATGGTGCGTATCGTGAAGGGAAAATGAAAAAAGACTTGTGAATCGTTGTGATGATATGGTGCTTGTCCTATTTTGATCAACTTGCCGAGGTCACGGTTCGGTGAAGACGACTATCTAAAGTGATTCTACGGCTTGCCCTCTCGGTGCCCAAAATGTCGCCAGTGTCCAAGACGAACAGAGGATGCCACCCCTCAGAAGCGAATTAGCGGCAGGACCCAAATGGCGCAGGTTGTCTGCCAAGGCGGCCAGCTGATCAAATCGAAGCTCGCGCGGACCTCATGTTGCTGCGCCGCCTCATAAACGCCTCACAATCAGTGGCCATGCGAGCATCTTTAGCTGTGCTAGCCAGGAGCATAAAGTAATCCGTACAAGGATGCGGAGGAAAGGTGCTCCGTTCCACGGCACCTAAAACTAAGTCCGTCATCGCATCCAATCGAGCGTTTGGTCAACAATGATTCCCGGCTTCTCGACTATTTGCAGCATCCCACTGGCTCACGGCTGGTATTTTGTTCAATTGCGCGCGGCTCTGAACAAGGTGCTGAGGATCAAACTGCCGCTGCCCACCAATCACGCCCCGTGGCCATCGCCATATGCGCTCCGTAACGTGGGGCCGACAAGAGTCACCCGGTGACCGCACCCGAGCCTGCATAGCAGTACAGCCTGCTGGGAAGAACCGCACGCGGCTTTCCAGAATCGCCCGCCATGAGCTCCCAGCCCTTTGAGGACGACATCATGTCGTTCCCCGATTCGTCCGAGTTTGATTATACCGCCTACCTGCAGCCCGACGCGGGCTTCATGGACGGTGTGCAGGGCTATTCGACCACGCTGTCGGAATCGTCAGGAGGAGCGCACACACCTCCGTACTCCAGCTCCAAAAGCCTGTCCAGCGGCAATAACAACAATAGCCACCTCGAGCTGAGCCTTCGCCGGACGCCGATGCAGCAAAGGCAGCGGCTAGAGAGGCGAGGCCATACCAAAAGCCGTAGGGGATGCTACAACTGCAAGAGGCGGCGCATCAAGGTATATGCTCAAAACATCGTCGCATTTGGTCGAGTAGAGGGAGTGGGCAACTCATGTTGAACGCCTATCATAGTGTCAAGAAACACACCCAGCATGCGGCAACTGCGTCAAAACGGGATTGAATTGCGAATACCCGGTTTCGCCGCAGATTATACACCAGGTACGTCCTAACAAGCGCGAGATCATCGTACAACCGGCATCTAGTGTTGAATCCTGCTGACATTGGAGCAGCCGCACAATCAGATACCATTATTCAGCTTGCAAGATATGCGATGCTTTCAGCACTTTCTGACCCAGTGCTACCCTCACCATCCGTTGAGGCAAGAAGAGATTTGGACGCACGAGATTCCAAGCATAGCACACAACGTATGTTGAATATTCCCTTGATGCCGTGTCTGAAAGCTAGCAGGTTTTTTTTTTTTTTTTTTTTTTTTTTTTTTAAAAAAAAAAAAAAAACAAAACTGCCGGTTAATATAACTGACAGATTTTTGACAGCACGAATTTCTTATGCATGCGATCCTTGGCTATGCGGCCTCGGAGTTGATGGACACAGATAGTAGCCTTGCACCGGTGGCGATGAATCACCGTATAAAAGCGATCAAGGCCATCAAGAAACGATTAACAGATGCCTCAAAGATGGACACGACATACGAGGAGGCGAACGCTCTGGTAGCTACCTGCTTCGCACTTACTTTCCAATCGGTCAGCCTCGAGGACGGATTAGCTGAGTACATGACATTCATTCGGGGGATTGTCATTGTGGGAATGCAAATGATGTTTAAGAGCATCAAGCCTCTTTTTAGTAATCTGTTTGAGTCAAACCAAGACGAGGTCCTTGCGCCGTATATGGAGGGGCTGCCTTTAATTGAGAAGGGGTGGGCTGAGACTGCCATTGAGTCGATTACCAACTTGGGGCCGCTTTGCACACGGCAAGTCGAGATTGAATACCACGAGAAGCTTATGACCATTTCGTCTCAACTGCTTACCAATTCCTTCGAGGGTAAGCTGGATTCTTTATTCACTTTGATGCTGGCCACCTCGCTAACATATTGGGCTTTTCTTTGTTTCCCCCTGTTGCAGCATACAAGGCCAATTCGAAGCAATACGCATGGTGGATGCTGCTACCCCATGATTCATTCCAAGAGCTCATCAATGCCAACAACCAGATCGTCATTTTGTTGCACACACACTGGATAGCCCTGTCGCAAATCATGGCTTTCATCATTGAGCGGGAATACGACGTGCGAGAGAAGCATCCTGCTCAGCAGGAAAATGCCCGCATCGACCCAGGATTCATCCGCTGGCTTAAGCATCTCAACGCGCGCGTAGATTATGCTCATCAGATGTTCAATCAGTGGCCGAGGTGGGTAGACGAACAGCTGGATAACGACATTACTTTCTTTGGGAAGCGTCGGTAGATGTATGTCTTGTTTGTATGTGAAGTAGGAAGCAATTGGAATTTCGGCGTTCCTTCTTTTTTCAATGTATCTTTGCGACATATATCCAATAATTGATACAAACGAGATATAGTAAATACACTTGGTCACTTGGAAACCATCAAGATGGTAGATGATTTTATATATTTATCCGGGCACGCAAAGTCCACGGGTGGAATGGCCATAGGCGTCCTTCGATTGTGGCATCCGGGGAGTGGCTGTTACGAGGAATACGGCTGCTGGGTTAGCCGTGGAATATTCAAAGGGTCTACCACTTACACCCTGCCGCGATACTGTCTCCAGCTGCACAATAGCACACCTATTTTAGCCAGCCGAACCCCTCTCAACAAAAACGACGGTGAATGCAGACACAACTGACGCATCTTGACCAGCTCGACTCTGCAAGCTTCTCGAAGCCCAGCCAAGCCCTGCCTACAGCCACCCAAAGCTTCCTCCAAGACTCTCTGGTGCCCAAAACAAAGAGCCGAGAAGCCCAAGGTGCAGTCAAGCTTGCGCCAATCCCCACAAATGATGCCGCTAGAAGCTCTTCTCCACTTTATAGTCGTGTCTCTGATTGGTCCGTATTCATCGTATTCTGCGTATCTGGCATGCGAATGGAGAGGCCCGCTTGTTTTCTGGCAAGCTGAACCGCACAAAGACAAAAGAGGCGCTCGGTAGCGCATGTCAGCAAGCGGGAGGACATGTGCCCGGGCCAGGAGCTGGCGGATAGCCATTTGTAGCTGGGGCGAAGCTTGGGGGGAGCGTATATCTCGGGTTGGGCGAATCTGCTTGGGGTTTGGTTTTACTGCTGGCTTGGCGATGATGCCTACAATGTACTTTTAATTGCTAGGGGCATGGCGTCGAAAGTATATATAGAGACGCTGGGTTGCACATGGATGGGGAGAGGATCCAATTTCTAGAGCTTCATGTAGATGGCTTTAGGACCAACTATATATTTACTATAACGCTTTCTATATATACTAGTCAAGATTGTTCTGAGACAGGCTCTTATCTCACTTATACAACCACATCAACCTGCCGCCATCATATACATACTTATATACATATACACATATATACAACTGTATACATATACAATGTCGGCTACTCAAACGGAAGTGCTTCTGCACGGTCGAAAGCTCTCCCGACCATCAACATCAACATCTTCCCTTCCTCCAGCTTATGAACCCGGCGACTATATCGAGCTCGATAATCTTTCAACCACATCTTCACGCTCCAGCTCCTCCTCCCCCCCTCAATATGACGACTACCGTCTCAGCGCCCAGGGCTCATCTTCATCGTCATCCCAGCCAACTTTTCGCTGCACCAAGGCCTTTCAGATCGAAGCTCGAGGCCATCCTCTCCTTGCCTTCCCCCACTCGCCTCGGCGGACGCCCATCCCCATATACAATGTAGATCTCTCCACGGGTATTGCCACAGACCTTGCATATCGGTCTCTCCGTCCGGTTCGCTGCTCCGGAAACAGCAACCTCATTCGTGCCGGCGACTCTGAAAACGACCCCATCTGCCGAACCACATATCGCTTCGGCCCCGGTAAGCCCCCAAAGCTGGAGTTGTGTGGACTCATGGCCTACGAGGAGGAGTTTGAAGTCGTCAATAAGGGCTTCACTACGCGAGCGCAAGTATTCCGCACGCACCTGGGCACGTTTCAATGGCGTTACGCAGGGCGGGAAGAGAGAAAAGCGGCTGGGGCAAATAATTTGATGGTCCTCGATCGAATAATCAAAGTGGCGCTTGAGGGCGGGAAACAGGAGGAGAAGAGGATACCCGTGGCGAGGCTGGTGAGAAATGCAGAGGTTAGGTCCAAGGAGACGAAAATTACGACGGCGGGGAATGGAGGTAGATTGATGATGAATTTGATGGAATGGGAGGGAACTAAAGGGGATGCGGAGCAGGTTGAGGTGTTGGTGGTGGCCAGCTGCTTGGTGATGCTGAAGAAGGAGGTTGATAGGAGGAGGATGCATCAGGCTATTACTATGACTACGCCTTGTTATTTTGCTTAACGGGTATTGGATGGGCGAAGGATGCTAACCACAGTTTTTGGTATGTAACAGGGGCGTGCGTGTGAAAGATATTTAGCGATTAATGTTCATTTATTTTCGTATAATATGGCCAAATATTTATTTATATACTCTTGATATAATTCTAAATCGCCGTCTTCTCCGCCCTGTCTAATTCCAACATCTCCCCGCGTAGAAGCCTTCCATCAGAACCAACAGCTCCCCCAACATCATACTTTTTGCATCTCGCACAATACGTTATACAGCAACCGTCTTTCTCACCGATAAATGGATCGTCTGTACACGATTTCCCCCACAGCTCGACAATCAGGACCCATACCGTCAGACTTAGTGTGATGGAAATGAGATCGAGGGACCGGAGCGATGTCGCCAACGGCAAGAAGAACATGATGATGCAAACTGCAATACGATTTGCGAGCCTAATACTTTTATTCAACCGAAGCGTCGGTTGCTTCTTGTGTTCGTGTGAAAAGGATATGGCTGCCATGCAGAGAAGGGCGATGGCAAGGCCATGGCAGTAGAAGAAGCGGACGCCTGAGTTGAAATGATCCTCGGCGCTGTCTCTGTAAGGTTCAGCAAGTTGATTCGAGTCAGTGCCTGGTACGTCAGTAGCAAGTACCAGCCTTGATAGAGCTGATGTGGCGACGATGTATCCCATTACAAAAGGTAAATGAGAAACCCCCCAAAGACCAGCTATGCTATTGTTAGCTTTGAAGTACACAGATAAGAGGGGAAATGAATGAGATCTAACCGGTGGTCGGAGAGCGTCGAATTGCATGTAGATTGATGTTTCGTCCGTCGATATCAAAATAAATCCAATTGAAAGTAAATGCTTGCATTAAACCTAGAATAGCCTTTCCTAGAAACGCATTTATATCGTAGCCACCTTGGTTTTGGAACAGGACAGCGACCACGGAATATCCGAAAACTAAAGAGACAAAAGCGTTCATTCTTTCGACCCTGTGCTCGATGCTGATGGCAGGGTAAAACTCAAACATGCGATCGAAACGCCTTTTCCAAACGCTCTCTGCGGCATGAATTTGGTTGTATCGAACTATTGTGAAGAACGCTACTTGTCCATACATGTCAAGAAACAGAGCTGGTACGATGAACCCCAGGCGGCCAGGCATATCGACGTGAATGCTGGCGATCCACAAAGCGGTAGGGATAATAATGAATATTATCTGGGTAATCATGACACCCTTGATCATGGGTAGGAGATAAGCCGCTATTCCATAAAATATCGCTGTAAAAATTCGTGCGGCGAGATAGAACGACACAAGTTGCACGTAGGTATTGTGTGCCGGATCATCGACAAAGATATGGGTCATGTTAGTAAAGCTATAAGAAAGGTTAGCCGAGATATTGCAGCAGAGGGAGATTGCCATTTTTACCCGATGAGGCAAGAGATGCAAAACAAAACCTCCAATCTAGTGACAACGTCGTCTGTCTCGAACCAACTAAGCGTTAGAGTAATGTCCGTCCATATCTTCCAGGTCATAATGAACGTAATCACGAAGCGGAGTAGTTCGTATCCGGTCGCTTCTTCTGCCATGTGCTCGCCATTGGAATGGATGATGCCCACTAGGAAAGCGTTATTAGCTGCTCCATTTCGATCGAGCCATAGAGCAAACAATATCGTACCGTATACAAGATCGAGGAAGAGCTCGATAGCCATAACTTCCGTTTGTTCAGATGCTCTCCATAGCAAACCTTGATGAAACCATTGCCTGATCACAGGCCGTTTAAATAGCTTGGTTGTCTCTCCATGCCGGTCGCCGTCTTGGTCCCGCTGCCCACGGACTTTCTCTGAGATTGACGCATGCGAAGATGCGATAGGAGGGTCTTCATCACTGTATGTTCGTATAGCAGCATCGTAACCAAATTTACTAAAGTTACCGTAGAGCCCCGACGCTTGGTTCTCCAAACGCTCCAACTCTGCAGTCACCAAGGAAAGCTGCGTTTGGACGTCTTCCCATTCTTCAAAGGCAGGCCCATGTTGCTCCCGTAGCAACTGTCGGCGCTCTTCATGATGGT
This sequence comes from Trichoderma asperellum, assembly GCF_020647865.1. Lineage (NCBI taxonomy): Eukaryota > Fungi > Ascomycota > Sordariomycetes > Hypocreales > Hypocreaceae > Trichoderma > Trichoderma asperellum. The sequence goes on along the minus strand of NC_089415.1, from coordinate 6,398,573 downwards.
CTCGCGATTGTCGAAGATGATGACTGTGTTCTACAGAGCCGTGAACAACCACTTCGACTTGTATGTCGTCGCTACCTCTGGGATATTTGCGGCGAACCTCCTCGAGATCCTCGGGCAGCGTCACGATTATCTTCTTGCCGTTAGGGAGCAAGATTTCTCGCGGCCGGCGTCTTCTTCCCTGTAGCACAGACGACATATCTGAAGTGAGAAATGTACTGACGTTTTTAGATGGATAAGGAATATGAGGGTCGACACAAATCAATACACAGGCCAAAGCCTTTTACGAATGTGATTAAGGAGCTTTCCCTGTCAAGAAGGACACGGAGAGCTCTAGCGAGCGGAAACACATAAAGCAAACTTCCCGGTATGGAGAGCTGAGTCCCTACTGCACCCTTGTCCTTGGTAGATTAATGGTGTGTCTCGCCTTGCGGAGATTCCATTGGCATAATCAAGTTCTCCGCCTCGAATCGGCGGCGTTACAGGGAGTATTCTTAAGTTGCGCCTGGCTTGTCTCAGCTCAGCACAGAAGCCTGCTTACTTCATCATCCGGGATTGTGCTGCTTGTAGATTTGCCGGGGCGATGCTGAAGAATCCTGGCACGGAGTTAAGTCAAATTTTCTACCAGATCTAATTGGACCATGGAATGTGCGAACTTGGGCATAGATCATCCAGCTTCAATATGAATTACGGCATGTCAGTGGGCAAGGTACTAAACGGGAAAGCAAGTCGGATGTAGCCGCTGAGTCATCCTTTGAGACACACGTGACTTTTTGAAACCTCAGGCGCGCTAGCGCATTGTCGAGCGCTCGATTCTAGCAAAGATTCAGTCGGCATCATTAACAACGCTTATTTTCGCCGTTTAACCCATCCATCCGCCAAGATGACTGCTGCGTGGAAAGCCGCCGGTTTGACGTACGTCGATTGATCCCCTGCCGTAGCGCACTCGCCTTCGCCGCCTCGATCACCCTCTCGACCGCTGCGCTGCGCTGCGACTTTTTCCAACCGACTCTGCGAATCCATCGGCTAACATGCTGTGATATAGCTACAACCGCTTCCTGGCCGTTTCGGCCCGCGCCATTCGCCGAAGCCTCAAGGAGGACAAGCGAATCGTTGCTGAGCGTCGTGCTACTTCCGAGCTGCGATTTGCTTCATGGAAGGTATGTGAATTGGGCGCATAGACAATAGCAGGAACCGATTGTTAATGCCTCAGTAGAATGGCAAGGCCGGCGAGCCCCGAGACCTCAACGCCGCGAACGCTGCTGCCACCGCCGAGAATGCCTCCTCTTAATCTGCCTGTGTGGGGGAAAAAAAATCGAGTGGATGAGAAGGGGTGGGGAGTGATCTTACAATAGACGCTGGGAAGCGACATGAGAAGAGCCATGCGAATGGGTTAGAACTCCAAATTGCTGGCATTGTAAAATAAATAACTGCTGCAATACACCAATATATTATGGCAAACAAATCATGGCATCCGGCTGCAAGATCATTCCGTAATGTTCCGTTGGAAGTAGATGTAATATGTGAGGGGTGACTGCTTAGCAAGATATATACCGATGGTGGAGAATGCGACTGAAGCCTCGTGTGGTATTATGCAAATACCGCGGCCTGTTAAATCTAAAAAAGAAATTGCCTTTATTAACCTTGGAAGATAAACTTTGCAATCCAGCGCTTTCAACCGCTTGAACCTCTTGCTGAAAACTAGGGAAGGTACTATTGTTCAGTCGCCTAATAGCACTGTCTTAGGTCTGTGTGTCTCGGCCCGCGAACAGTGACTTTAGTGGTCATCAACAGCAGACCCATTTCAAGCCACGCGCGAGGGAGCATAGGGAACTCTTTATTTTTTGGCATTTCATCTTTGATTCGAAGCTCATCACCCGCGCAATAATGCCAATATAATCTATCTGAGTGCCAAACCATTTTTACAGCATGGCGGACTTTGGCGTTGGGGTACCAGATGGTGCGAAAAAAAATGATGGGCTGAAAACCGTCATAATCTCTCTCCCCTCGCCCTCAACAAAATTGCTAATCCAGAAGCTGCGCAGAAATCGCGAGATTATCGCTGGGCCAGGGCTCTGCTCCCCCGGAGACGCTGCCACCGAATATCAAGAGCGATGGCATCGTCGCCGTGGATATAACGGCAAAATTTTCAGAAGCTGTTAAGAGTGAGCCGACACATCCTCACGTTATCTGAGCCGCAGTGCACGTAAGCTGATTTATAACCACAGCTCTTGAGCCTGGAGCCATCGTTAAGGATGGGTTCTTCACGTTGTTTGATTCTGTCGCCGCTTTGGAGGTACGTATTATGCTAGACTACGCTTTGCGAGGGTTTCCGTCTTCTCATACTATGATAGATCATGGATCCCAAGATGGATAGTGGGTGCAGCCGCCCCGGAGCTGAGGTGGAGGAAACATACGACGTTTCCAGATCACTGCTGCCAGAAGAGGTGCTGGGTATCATAGATCAGCTTTTATGTCATGAGGTTAGTTCAAAAGGCCCGTACTTACCGTGCCATGCTCCAAGCGCTCATGTTGCATTAGATGTCATGGCATCTGGGATACCCCCTCTCTCAAACGTTATTTACCAGCTTCTACGTAGAAGCCCTGTCTATGCCAGAGCCACGAAGTATTGAAGAAGCTACCTTCGTTCGCAATGGCAACCACAACCCAAATGAACAGCTCATGCTACAGGCCCTCCGAGCATACTGTCTAGGCATGCTGAAAAGCTGCGGCTACGTGAATGAAAGGATCAAATCAGAGCACTTTTATGAGGTAAGTTTCCTACATCAATGCACCAATAGTGGCCCTTTGTTGTTAAATCCCGAGTGCAGGAAGAAGATTTTGTCACCACCACGTACAACCGCACTCTTTTAGCAAGTCTGCCAACAAGTGCGATACGTGACGTTTTGATAGAGGCCATTGCAGCCCTCAGGTCGCAGCGAGGTTCTATGCCTGACAACCTTGTCGAAGCCCTGTTGGCACGATTGGAACTGAGACGCATATTCTTGGACGCTGTGGAATGCCCCAAGAATATGAAAGAGCCTAACTTGGCGAAAAAGCCCTGGAGAGAAGGCCTTGAGCTGTTACCAGACCTAAGCAAAACACACTCTCTGGCCGTGCGGGTTAATGAGGCTTTCAGTGCTACGCTACAGCGGAGACTGGCCAGCACCATGCCTCCACGACCCATTGTTCAACTGGAGTTTGACGTTGCTTTTGGTCACCTAAAGGGCCTGTTCGCAGATGGCCTCGAGCTAATCGACGTTTTGAATTATACAGATTCTCAGAGCTTGCTCGTAAGTTGTACCGACTTAAAAACAGATGATTATTGATGTTAACGAGGAATCATAGACATTTGTAACTTGCTTTCAAGCGAAGAAGCCGCAGCCCATTGTTTATGTGCGAACGTTGTTGCAGACATTCCTCTTCGACGCTATGGAGGTTCTGGGAAGCATGAGTATTCGCCAACTTCTTGACGACGACTTTTCTATTCTCACAATGCCAGCACACCAGTATCTAGACAGAGCAAATGACGAGATTGAGGTTGTTCACGACCCACGATATGCCATGGCGCAGCAGATGGAGTTATTCAGGACCAGGGCAGCACAGCCGTTCTTAGATATCCTCCGCACAGCGTGCCAGAACCGCTGCCGTGTGAGGAGGACTCTCTGCCATCTTCTACGCGATTGGGAGAGCCTCCAGATGGACGCAGAAGAAATCGACCAGATCCTTCAGGTCAAGATTGAAGAGCGGCCGACTATGTACAGATCGGCAATGAGCGGCAGTGGTGTTGAGTCTTATTCTCTGCCCCTGTCGTCATGGACATATCTGTATAAGCTGCGTCAGATGGAGCAAATTATCCAGCTGGGCTTCGAGCTGGAGATTTACCAGACTGATGAACTCGCCGGTATGTACTGGTACCTCAATTATATCTCCAAATCCCGTCTCCACCACACCGAACGAATCAAGTCATTCTTGATGAAAAGAGTTGAAGAGACACACGGACGCCCTGGATATTCAAATCCCACCATCGACGCACAGCTGCAGCGATCGTTGATGTATGCTCGCCTGTCATTACTCGATGCCGCTGTAACCTGGGAGCTATCCGATTCACTGTCATGTCTATACACCGTTTTAAACCGCCTTAAGCTCGTCAAAGCACCACCAAGGCCATACAGCACCGACGAACTCCGATACGAGATTCGAATGAGACCATTCGCGCCGATTGGCCTCCCCGTCCTACCCACTTTTGAAGAATTCACAGCGGGTACTTTGCAGCCCGACACCGAAATCGATGAGCTCTTTGAGTATGCGGAGCGAGCAGTGGAAGGTGCCAAACGAGGCTTCGAGGCTCTTAGCAAGATGACGGCTGAGGAGTCTTTCTCAGTGGGCTCTCACGCCCGATGGTCCTCGTCCGTTAAGAATGGACTCAAGTCGTGCATTGCGACGAAACTTGCCATTTCGGCGGTGCAAAAGGTGATTCAGACTTCGCCGAGCCTGGATAATTTGAAGATCAAGGTGGATGTCCCAACTCCACAAAAAGCATATCACGAATGGTGGATTGTTCCGAAGGTGCTGCCTGTGGCATAATTGCATGTAAAATGAAAATAAGTATTTAATGAGGAAGAGTTTTAAAAAAGACTAATTGAAGTCGCGTTTCCTATTTTCTTCCATCCCCGTTATCCGGAGTGGAAGAAAAGGGAAAAGAAGAGACATAAGATCCCCAGATATACAATCGTAATATGTACGTTCAACTCATCAAACCCGAAAACCCGTTGGAAGATAATTCCATAAATCCAGCTCTATATCTACCGATAGGAGTATCATCCGCCCTTGTCGATTCCACCTTACCTATGTTAATTACACTTAATAGTACAGCCCAAAGATTACAGCCCTCTATCTAATGGTTCTCCGAAGAGCCTACCTTCCATTGCATAATGGAAGCGAATAAAAGATGCTGAACGCATCTTTGTGCTAGCAAGTAGCCAATCGTGTGGTGTAATTAATTTACGCCTTTTTGCGGCCCATCCTGAGTCTCACCATCTGCTCATAAAGGACATCCTTAAAGGCAAAGAGGAAGGCCGCTGTCAAGACACTCTGGGTAACCTTGGGACCAATGCCTGTTATTGTATCTCATTAGTTAATGTTACCAATATTAATGCGTTCTGCCTGGATATCGGCTTACCTTTATACAGACCAGAATAGCCTTCATCTTTCACAACGCGCCTCAAAGTCTCAGACATGCCCTCTTTCTTATCAGAGTGGGCAGCGACGTGCATCTGGCTCTTAACAGTGATGTATGGGTATGTGACTGATGTTGCGAAGAGCTTTCCCAGGGCACCTAGCACGAATGCTACGGTAGGCGTAATCTTCCTCTTCTTCTCCACCGTATTCTTCATCTGCTCAAAGAGGGTATATTGCAGGATGGGGTTCACCACCAGCACCAGCGCCGGGATGACACCAGCGAACAAGGCCTGGGGTCCCTCGTTCTTCAAGAGGGCCATGAGGGTTCCGATGGTGCTGGGAGGCTTGCTCCGCTTGGCAACGGCGCCGGCGCCGGCCTCGACATCATCAGAGTTCTGTCGGCGCGTGGTGATGCGCGTGTTGACGACCCAGATGGGGTTGGTGATGATGACGGTCGCAGAGCCGGCGATGGCGCCCGCGATCATGGACTCGATCGTCGTCAGCTTCTTGCTGGCGCGGCCGGCGCGGGTGGCGGCCTTTTCGAAGAAGGCCCGAGTCCACTCGTACCAGTAGTAGTAGATGAAGTTTGTGACGCTGATGCCGAACAGCGCAGAGTTGATGCCCGCGTACAGGCCCGAGACGCCCTCGCGCGCGATGATCTTTTGGACGGCCTCGACAAATTTGCTCTCGGCCTTTTTGGATTCGACCTGGGCTCTGGTGGAGAGGGTGATGAGAGGGTAGCTGCGGAAGTGCATGTTAGTCGAGGGCGCTGTGTGTGGTTCGCAATATGCGATGCGCACGCCGGAACAAAGACCCAGAGGCTACAACAACGCGACTGATAGCTTGGACATAGGGTATCTTACGTCAAAATCATGGACAGAATGCCGCCACCTGCTCCGGCAAGAGCATGGGCGACATTGTCGTTCTGAGGAATCGGAGTTTTGGCGGCCATTGTATTGGAGTGCTGAGAGACCGAGTCGGGACTAGGAATTTGATATGCTGGGTTGTTCGGTGAGAGAGAAGTGCGGAACCCACGCGATCAGTGATGCGTTGTTGTCTGAATTGCTACCCAACGGCAAGATGACTTGAACAAAAGAAAAAAGCTGTGGCAGCCCTGCCTGGATCGCATGCGACTGTGCGAAGACCCGATGCTATAACGGCAAGCGAGGTAGAGGCTGTCTAAATGTTTAACCGACTTGAACGGGCCCTGATGGATTCCAAGCCGAGGTACCCTTTGGGTGGTGGTGAAGGGCCGGGCAATTTTGGCTGGGGAAGCTGCTGTAAACGGCTGTTTGGCTCGGTGCTTGTGTCTGGCGCTAGTGCGGCAAAGTGCGCTGGAATGAAGTCATGCCTTTTCCCGGGGAAGCCCGGCTAGCGTGCTAAGCTTCGGAGCATTGCATGTGACATTTGGCGGGGTGTTTTTGGGATTTTTTTTTGTAGGTGGTGAATTGCAGGAGTTTGAGTTCTCGTGAAGATAGGTAGTATCCATTTATATACGTGGATTCTACTAATACAATACCATGCTTATGAGCACGGCAAGGGAAATCTGGGAAGCTAGGAGAGAATGTCACTGAGCTCACTGTTGTACTCCTTACATCTCTAGGTAGGTACTTTGACAAACAGTACATGGTGTTGGCAGCAACAATCGCACGGAATAATGATATTGCGACAAGAGCAAAGAAAGTTTTGGAAGAGCTCGACTAGCAAAAAGCATCACAACAAATTTTGGGGCTAAGCCGCTATAGGCAGTATCAGGTACAACCTCTCCATGTAGCTTTCCACAATCACGGTCGGTATCGAATACCTCCTCATCTGGATTCTAGCTTCATTCACGCCGTGGCTGGCCCTGCGCTTAATCCCCTGCAAACACAGACCCAGGTCTGGGAATGACATACTTTCTTTGCAGCAGATGTCCAGGCATAGGAAAGCTGGCTTCTAACCAACGGCTTCGACCTTTGCTGGCACAACATCGCCGACCCCAGCACGTCTAGCGTTGATGCTGTGTCCTCGCCTGACCCGCTGAATGAACCCACTATATCGTTTCCTAGCTTTGAGCCTCAGTCCGCGTCGCGACGCGTCACGCGCAGCCAGCGATCGCAAAAATCCCCATCGCAAGTCGAGGCACCCAGAATACAGATTATTCAGTTGGAAGGAGGGGAATCTTCGTCGCCACAGCGGTTACTGGTCACGGTCGAGACGGAGGGCCATCGAGCCGACGACAAGATGGCCACAGCTTCGAGCGGCACGAGGAGGAAGCTGTTTAGGTCCCCGGTACCTCAGTCGCCCACAGTGCGGCGCATTGGCGATGATACCATCACAACCTCAGTCCCGCTGAGGGAATCCGGCGAAGATGAGCTCACAACAGCGACGACACCAGGGAGGAGACGGAGCCGCCCTCGATTACTCAACGGAACACCCATGCCGGCTGCGGGGGTGAAGAGGAGGGCAGGATCACCGATCAGTCGAAACCCACGCCGTCAACGCACCGAGAGATTCACAGGAGGAAATGATACAGAGCTACACCTTGACGAGAAGGAGAATATTGAATCCATGACGCCAAAATCCCCGAGACGAGGGCGTCCACCCAAAAATCCGGCAAATGTCCAATCCACCACGCCAAAAGCATCCCCAAGACGAGGACGTCCTCCCAAAAACCCAGTTGTCGAACCATCTAGCGGGCTTGACACTACGAAAAGAGGGCGGAGGCGGCGAGCAATGGCGCCCGATGAATTGGTCGAAATGGCTGAGGAAGCGAAAGCAGCAGCGGAAAGGAGCTTTGTGCAGAATAGCGGCAGGACAATTGAAGCAAACAGAGCAAATTCCGCACTTGCTCACTCGGAACAGCAGGTCGAAGTTGATGCAGTCTCCAACGCAGATGCAGCATCCGATATATGGATGAGAACAATAGTCGACGAAGCGACACCTAGACCCGCGGTACGACCTTCAGCCACACAGTCGCCTTCAAAAGGCAGATCGACAGGCGGTAGTGTGAGAAAGAGAAAGGCCGACCGAAGCTATCATGCTCCAGAAACTAGCGATCACTCTTCCGTGGATGACCAACCTAATGACTTTAGCTCCCAGAATAACGATACGATCGCACAAGGCGAAGACTTTAGTATGATCTTCATGGATTCTATTCCGTCTTTTCAAGGGAACCTCAGCGCCAACGGCACCTTCATGTCCACACTACATGAAGACGAAGAGCTTGGCGAGGAGACACACATTATCATTAACAACACTCTGGCATCCCTCAGGCGAGAAGTTGCGCAGACCAGTGACCCAGTAGAGGATGTTACGGAAACCATCGCGATCCCTGACATCCCGGAGACCGAAGAACCAGCAGAAGAGGTATTTGTCCCGATTATACGGGAATCTGCTAGAAGTGTGCGCCTGAGCTTGAGTCCATGGTGGTCCCGGAAGCCTAAGAAGATGGGCACATCACCACTTAAGCACCAGGCCTTGATGAGATCAGCCGCAAAACGATCAGGGAGAATATTCAGCGTAGAGCATACGGAAGAGCCGACACCGACTAAGGCTGGTAAACAGACGGCGTCCACGTACTCTCGCGAACAGCACCCGAATGTTTCTAGCGATTCATTTTCTGAGATTCCTCAGAATTACCTCGATGCTCCGACCCCCAAGCCTATAAACTTTGCTGCCCCTCAAGCTGACCGGGAAGTCGATTTGATGAAATTCGGATTGGAGGGGGGGGATGAGGGCCAGGTTGAGCTGGAACATGCTCAAGATATTGACGAGCCGCAGGAGGAAGAGGAGCCGCAGGAGGAAGAGAAACTCCAAGAGGAAGAGGAACTCCAAGAGGAAGAGGAAGAGGAACTCCAAGAGGAACTCCAAGAGGACCTGGAGGAAGTGGTGGAGGAAGAACCGGTAGAGGAACTGGAAGAAGAACCAGCGGAAGAAAACGCCACAAGAGGGAGCGTACTGGGTGGTATGATAGGATATCTTAGGAGAAGACTGTCAACCTTTGAGATGAGCTCACCCGTGCGTCATGTCATTGAAGAAGAGGGAGAAGAGGAGGAGGGCGAAGAAGCAGAAGAAGACAACCAGTACGACGAGCACGAAGAATACGAAGAGCAAGAAGAACCGGATGAGCAGCAGCACGAACAACATTACGAAGAGCAGTACAAAGAGCAACGCGAAGAGCCTGGGCATGAAGAGGATTTGCAAGAGCAGAGGCTCGATTCCGATTTGCCAGAATTAGAGGAAGAAAAAGAATATGAATTAGGGGGATACGAAGACGAGGAGCCGGAAACAGTTGAAGAGCATGAGGAACAGGCAGAAGTGGAGGACCTTGAAGAGCATCAAGAGGAGCTCGAGACCCATACCCCAGAAGAGGAGGTGGAAGAATACGCCGAGCAAGAAGAGGATATTGAGGAATACCCAGCACATGAGGAGCACGAGGACCAACAGCAGGACGACCATGAACATGAAGTCAACGAAGATCGCGAAGATCACGAAGACCAAGAGGAATATCCAACGACTTTTCAGATACACGAGTTCTCAGACCGTATGAGAGCAGGTAATCATACGCACGAGCAGCCAGATCGCGATGACATTCATATTGACGAAGAAATGCGTTCCATTTCTCCGGAACAACCACCTGAGCAGCTAGAGCCTACGCCAGAGCGGGAAGAGCAGCCAGCAAAGGTCACGCCCCTCCATCAGATGTCATCGCCGCTGCAGGAGCCTCAATCTCTGCCACAAGAACAAGTACCGGAGAAAGCAGTACGATCTAACTTCTCTTCCATTATGCGAGCTGGCCGAGTTTTACAAAGCGTTACTTCCGACCCTCCTTCCCCACGAGTCCGAGAGATGTCCCTAGGAAGCCCATTCAGAAGCTCCGCAAACAAAGAGCCGTCATACACCTCCAAAGAAGACAGGCACCAACTTTTAAGCAAAAGTCCACCACAGCCGATGAATTTTGGTAGTAGCCAGTTGACTGCTGTCAAGGTACCTGTAAACTATGGAGCTACTGCTGAGATTCAGGCTTTTGGTATGAATGCAAATGGTATGGACCCTGCATACGGCCACGGCACAAGGGATTTCGCGCATAAGAAACGACTGTTATCAAGAGAATCGATAGCAAGTTCTTTGGGCAACACTCCATCGAGTAACGGTGCCGCGCACTGGGCGGAAAATGAGGGGCCCTCAAGCCCTAGCGTGAGGAGAGAGAGATCATTACTACAAGCAGCGCGTTCATCGGTTATGAGAAATACGATTCGTCTTGGTCAGGTTGACGGTGCTGCAGAGGAATTAGATATGGCCGAGGAAGAGGAGCAAGTGGCAGAAGAACAAATGGAAGAAGAACAGGTGGAAGAGGAGCACATGGAAGATGAGTACATGGATGAACAAGAAGTGGACGAAGAGCAAGCGGGAGAGGAAGAAATAGGAGAGCAGCATATGGATGAACAAGAAGTGGAGGAGGAGCATGCGGATGAAGAAGTGGAAGAGCAAATTGAAAATGGACAGCATGAAGAGGAACAGGAAGAGCAGGAGGTAGAAGGGGCAGGAGAAGGAGAAGAAGAAGAAGAAGATGATGACGATGACGATGACGACGATATCGATATTTGGGAGTACGAAGCTCAGCGGGAGGTACCACCTCGTCCGGAACTACCTCATCAAGCATTGCAGTCTACGACGGTGTCTATAGCACAAGGCCATAACGTGGTACCGGGTCCTTCAACATCCTGGAGAGATACACAGCAAGCAACCGCCAAATTTCCTACTGATGTGTCAAAGACTGCTCAAGTGAAGCGGACAATCGACCGGCACTCCAACGAGAATGTTGGAGATGAAGAACTTTCTCCAATTTCACGGAATCAACAGGACAAAGAGCCAGAAACTGCGACCAAATCCAAGCGATTTGACCTATCATCCTTTTTTTCCTCGCCAGCGGCGATCACAGGAATATTGGCTGAGAAATTTCGGTCGGTGAAACACCAAGCTCCTGCCCAGCCAACTCAACAAGCAGAGTCTACCAAACCTAGACAGGAGCCCCCAGCGATGTCCCCCACATCGATATTTCCGAGACTTCCAAATGTTACTGGACAGCCAAGCCTTCATCGTGCAAATCCTATATCTTCACCAATTCTCTCTGATCCACTAGATGATGATGATCGTACGAATGAACGCTCTTCATCACCAGCCTCTCCCGAAAGATCTCATCTTACTACCATTTCTCAGAAGCAAAATTTTATGCCGCGGCCAAGGCAGGCCAGTAACCCACTCTTCCAGCCCACTTCATCTCATGCTGCGGCGACTCCACCGAGGACGCAGTTGACTCATGAAGATATTCAGAAGTGGCAACAACAAACATCGAATGCCGATGAAAACTCGTCGAACTCTCGACCTTTACTGAGGCCGTTACCATCAAAACATGCCTCACCAAAGAAATCAAGTCTCCGATCTCCTCTAAAGCCACATACACCAGGGCGGGTTGTTGAGTTCACAAGCAATGTGCTATCACCTGCAGAGCAAGCTCGACTTCGCGAACTCCGTAACCGAGCAAACGAAGACGTGTCAGGGGAGGATATTAGCGTTGTCCCTACTACATCAACCCGAGTAGAGCCGCGTGCAGGCAAGGGAAGTATGGCTAGTAGGCAACAGCAGAAACAGCCGCCAACAATTGTTCCATCAAGGATTATCAAACCTGCGGGCATAACAAAGAAACGACCAACAAAGAGGCGTCGGAGACGGGAGCCGCCCTCAGAGACGGTTTGGACGCGTCAACACTGGTTATTCCTTGACACACTCCTACAAATGCGGCGAAAGAGCCCCTTTAGCGAAAAGTACGCGCCAGTCTCTCAAAAATACCTCGGAAAAACGATCACTAGCATGGGCGAATCCATGGTACTAGAGAAATGGCACCTCGAATGCATCGACGCCTTTAAGTCTCAAATCGGCGGCTGGGATGAAGGCGAACTCGCTAAAAGATTATTTGCGCTCATTCTCGGAGAAGCGAAACGCCGTCGAAGCTCTATGAATCGGTCTCCCGGAGTTATATTCCATTGATTGAAATTAGGATGAGAGAGAGTTAGAGGTTGCTTTCTAGCCTATTGACTTTTTTGTTCTATTACTGCTGTCAAGTTTGCTTTTTTACGGCGGCAGATTGGCACAAAGCCAATTTTTTTTTTTCTGTGTGTGTTAAAATTTTGATATAGCATTTCACCGGTGTTGGAAACCAAGGATCAGGAATGAAAATGAACTATGCATGAGTGGCGTTGGAAAACGGAACGGGTTTCGATTAACGTTTTTGGTTTGGCTCCGGTTTGGTTTGCTTCTTCATCATGTTGTATTTAAAGGGAAAAGATACCACTTTGGCGGTTCTGGCTGTTTGTCTCTCACACAAACATTTTTTTTTTTTTTTTTTTTTTTTGGAGAGCAGGATTCTCTTCTGTTTTTTTGGCTGTACTTGGATGTACCACCAGTGTTATTTGTACGTACAGATATCTAGGATACTTCTTTCTGTGTTGCCTTGTCTTTAGGGAATGAGTTACGGCATGATGAAATGAGAAAAGAACACTTCTCAATTGCACTTCTATTTCCCAAATTCTTCCAATTACAAGCAGCCAAAAAAGGCGCAATGAGTTGTTTCGGCACGGACGGGTCTTTTTCATAAACCAACACCTGATCTACCGTGACTTGACTAACACATTACAATACGAGACCCGTTTGTCTAGCCATCATTTCCCTCCATCTTCATTCCCATTGTACTCTTCTTTTCTCCTCCTCTACTCAAGCAGAGAAGCCTGGTTAGTGTACAATACATCCACCACATTGCTCAGCTTCTCAATCGTTGCTAGAGCAGCATCATATGATTCGTCTCTCTGCGTCTCGTCGTAAATAATAAGGCAGCCAGCACCCTGATCCAAAACACCAATGATGACCTTGTCGAGGATCATCTGTGACAGCTTCCTCTCAACCTGCTGGGTGTCCAGACCCACCATCTTGGCAATGTGATCGATCTCAACTCTTGAGAAGGGCTCAATGACCTTGATGAGATTCTGCTCCAGCATGGCGTCGTAGAGCCGGCGGAGATGGTTGCGGATAAAGGTGTCGCTACCGAGCTCGTAGCGGTAGGCAGACAGGGCACGCTCGTATTCTTCCAGAGATCGGTTGGCGTGGGCGCGGGCGATGGCCTTCATGGCCTCGAGGTTCTTACCGGCGTACTTGACAGCTTGTTTGGATGCCATGAGCTGGTTGACATCCTCAACAAGGTTCAACATAATCTTGCAGAGGAGCATGTATTGCAGCGCAGCTTGGGCTTTGCCAGCCTCTTCCTGGGTGTGGTATCCGTCCAGCGCCTCGATGAAGTAAGAGAATGCCGTGTTGAAGTCCTTATCTTCAGCATGGAGCATTCCACTCTGCATGTCGAGGTTGGCCTGCAGGAGCGGTGGGGTATAAACGCTGGCAGCGCTCGTTCTCGCACTTGTTAAGGCAGCGCGGGCCTTGGGGATGTTGCCCAAAGCATGGTAGACTCGGGATTCAAGGAGCTGTACTTCGACGAGGCGGAGCTTGTCGTCGAGGCGCTTGAGCTCGCGGAGGAGGCCGTTGATGAGTGTGAGAGCGTCGTAGTAGGTCTGCTTGGACATGTAGAGTGTGACGAGGCGGACTTCGAGGTCCTGGCGCTGGAAGGCACGGCGCTCTGCGGTGGCCCATTCTATGCAGTCTTTTGTGACGGCAACTTCAACGTCGGTGCTGTTGGGGATGTCTTTGAAGAAGTCCAGGAGCTGGCGGACTAAACGACATTACCAGGTATCAGTCATTGGGTCTCAAGATATTAGTTCTTTTAGAGCTCCAGCATAAAATGACGTACCCAGCTTCGAGGACTTGGCCTTTGCAAAGGATGAGAATACTGTCCGGCTTTCCCGTACCAGGTTTACAAGCTCTTGGGTTTTCCTGATGGAGAGGTTAGCTCAGCCTCATGAAGCAAAATGCAGTGCAATAGTTGTCACCACTGACTTCTCATCCCGGTAGAGTTCTCCCAAGCTTATCAATGCAGTCTCATACTCGCGCGTGGCGGCGTCTGAGGTGGCCGCAGGGGCCTTTGATATGATTTCTCTGAACGCAGCCTCTGCCTTTCTGGGATCCTTCTTCACCAGCTCTGCCGCAGCCTGCTTCTGGTCCGCCTTCACCAGCTCTGGGGATTCTTTGACCAGGGTGGCCATGGTGGGAGTTGGATGCAGAATCGAGAGAGCTTCGGGAGGGGTTTGCGAGCGGTGGGGGGATATGAGTGGTCGAATCGGTGACGCTGTCTATTCTGCTTCTGCTTGAAAGACAGGAAATGCTCGTCTGGGGCTGGAATGGGCGAATAACGGAGTTGGGTTGTTGAAGCTGAAGCTGATGCACAATCTCGATCCGAGCTTGGCCTGTCCCTCCAGGTAGACACAGCGCGACGTAGCCCGCAGCAAGGCCACAGAGTACAGGGTACTTAGTCAGAGGCAATGGGCGCCATGCCGTAAGCAGTAGCGGCTACTTTGCCCACTTTTGGCGGCGTGGAAGCTGCTGGGCGCAAGTTGCAAAGTGCGGACCGTCAATGATCCGCCCCGGCTGCGCTTTCGGTGGGCTGAACCGGCGCAGGCCGGAGGGGCCAGTCATGCAGCGCAACGGAATTTTTATAGCGGGCTCCCCTCATATAGAAGAGCATAGAACGTGCCGAGCGTACAATTTCAGATAGCAAACCATTGCCGTCCACCGCTTCAGTCCGCCCAATTGGCCCATTCCCCAGCTCTCTGCCGACCTCGCATCTCCGTGATTCCCCTTCACCATGTTCCGACAAGCCATTGCCGCCTCTTCCAGAGCTCTGCGCTCAACGCCGAGCATCGCCGCCAGCCGAGCAGTCCTGCGGCCTCAGCTTCAGACTGCTGCTCCCGCCGTCTCAATAAGATCATTCCAACCTGCCGCCAGCCGGTGGTACAGTGAATCCAAAGAGTCTACCGAGACCAAGGAGGCTCCCAAGGCTGAGGAAAAGGCCGAGACCAAGGAGGGAGAGACGAACGGCGAGTCTGACGTTGTCGCTCAACTGAAGAAGGATCTCGAGGCCAAGGATGCTGAGGCTCGTGACTGGAAGGTTCGTATATAATTTCTCACGATCAATCTTCCAAAAACTCAAATAATCTCGTTTGGGTCCTTACTAATCTCTCTCTCATTACAGGACAAATGCCTTCGCACCGTCGCCGACTTCCGCAACCTCCAGGACCGCACGGCACGTGAGGTCAAGTCCGCCCGCGACTTTGCCATCCAGAAGTTCGCCAAGGACCTCGTCGACAGCGTCGACAACCTCGACCGCGCCTTGTCCACCGTCCCCGCAGACAAGCTCATGGCCGAGATCAAGGGCGAGGATCTCCAGGAGCTCGCCAACCTCTACGAGGGCCTCAAGATGACCGAGAGCATCCTCATCCAGACACTGGCCAAGCACGGCCTGGAGCGACTGGAGCCGGACGGCATCAAGTTCAACCCCAACGAGCATGAGGCTACCTTCATGGCCCCCCAGCCCGGCAAGGAGGACAACACCGTCTTCTTCGTCCAGCAGAAGGGCTTCAAGCTCAACGGCCGTGTTCTGCGTGCCGCCAAGGTCGGCGTCGTAAAGAACGCTTAAGAGCTTATTTCCTAATTGAAGGAAAAAATCTTCTCTCTTTTACAATCATCTTTCAAGATATTCTTATTCGAAGACATGAAGAAGATGAAGAAGAAAAATTCATAAAAAAAGATACCTAAAGATGCGTGGATGGAAATGATCTAAACATAAATCATTGCAACGCCTCTTTCACTTGTACTAGTATTACCGGAATTTTGCGCTGGCTTGGCGTTGGGTCACGAAACCAAAAAATGTATAATGCTCCTCTCACGATGACGGTTTTTGAAAAGACAAAAAACATAACATGTTGCATGGTGGGTTCGGGAAAGAACCTTGAGAAGAGGGACGAAGGAAAAGGGTTACAAAAGGGTTACACACTCCACAAAAGTTGGACACATGAATGTGAGACTGAAGAGGAAAATGAGAGAGAATCATCTGTATGAGCGGATATAACATACAT
Organism: Trichoderma asperellum; assembly: GCF_020647865.1. Classification (NCBI taxonomy): domain Eukaryota; kingdom Fungi; phylum Ascomycota; class Sordariomycetes; order Hypocreales; family Hypocreaceae; genus Trichoderma; species Trichoderma asperellum. The sequence continues at coordinate 6,382,341 of NC_089415.1, read as the reverse complement.
GTATATACGACTTTGCGTCATCTAAGCGGCTGTCAGATGGCGAGCCGCCCTCTAATCAACCGCTCCAAAAGCGGAACAATGCATACCTATCTCACCCCATATACCTTTGTGACTTTGAACGATTCCTATTTCTATAACTACCATCCCACTCTGCCATAAAGGAATCCTTTTCTAAACATTAATGGTCGTAAAATTCGATGCTCAAATGACATAAAAAGCAACTGTTTCCTTCCCTCATTTAATGCTTGCAGACTGCTGCACTGCCTCGGAGTTCCAATTCTTCTGTTCTTTTTTCCTCTTTTTTACATTTGACGACCGCCGGTCAACATTATATTCACGTCTTCATAAAAAAGCTCCAAGACTCCCCATAATGTATGTTATACACTTGAGACCGACAGGTGGTAGGCCACCTTATACTCGCATCTCATTTCTTTGCTTTTCCCTTTGCTGCAGCTGGCTTGGCCTTGGAGCGGCCTTTTGGCTTGGCCTCTTCACTGTCACCGTCATCTGCGGTCTGGGCTTTCACAGCCTTCTTTGAGGGCTTCTTAACCTTTGGTTGCTTGATGTATTTGTCCTTTTTGAGATCAATTTCGTCATCTTCTTCGGCATCTGGCGACTCCAGGACCTCTGCATCATCTGCCTCTTCAATAGCTTCTTCCAAATCTGGAGCCTCCTTAGCCAGCTTCTTTGGAGCCAAAACATTGCTGGCTTTGATGAATGGTAGTGGGTGATTCATGGCATTGTATCTATGTCCAGTTAGTATCATCAAAAAGCTAATGAGAGATAGAGACGCGTAGAACTTACGTTCGAGTAAAGGCAGCCTTCGTCTTCGATTCGATACTGACATTTTCGTCGCTCATGGGGCCAACTCCGAGCTCCTGAATAGCGTCAAAGTCTTCTCGAGTGAGATAGTAGCTGTCCATCAGATCAATCACTTCTCCCACGGCTTCACCACCTTCTTTCTGCAGTCGATCAACTGTTTGGGACCACATCAGGGGTAAATACTCTTGTCGAACCTCGGTATGGTCGCCAGATGACTTGAGCCGCATGTGAGAGTGAATTTCTCGGATATATCGACCCAGCTTCCCAGCTTTGCTGTGGTTTCCAAGCCACGAGGTAAAATTAGATCCCAGCAACTGGCCAGCAATGAAACTGGCAGGTCTTACAGTGCTAAAAACAGCATGTGTAGGCATCAGACTCCAGTGCTGCTGCGGTCCGTGGATCATACGATCCACCAAGTCACCATCACTGATACTCTCCGCAGCTTGATCAAAGAGCTCAAGCGCTTTTAAAGTGGCTTCTCGACCGGTGTATCCCTTACCCCCCAGGGCCATGGGTTTGGTGCGGAGGTAATTCTCCTGGATCATAAGGAAGCTGAACTCATGATCATTGAAATAGAGCTCAATCTTGTCATTGAGGGTTGCTTTGCTCGCAGGAGCAAAGAGTCCGCCGCCAAGCATCTTCTGACAGATATCCCACGGCTTGAGGACGACATGCTTTTCCCATGCTTTAGACATGGCTTTGCTTTGATCAAAACTCATTGATGACTGGTCGAGTTTCGCTGTGGAAATCATGTTGATAATCTGGCGGATGTCCTTATTGCTCCCTTCAATGAGAGCATCGACAACTGGTGGTGGCAGTTTTAGGCCTTCTCGGTGGCAGATTGTCATGATACGGGAGCGTACTTGGTCGACCGTCGGACGGTTGAATCTTACATCAAACGCAGCGTGGTCGAAGGGCTTCATCTTTGGCAACCTGCGCTCGTTGCAGATCAGGATCAACGGCACCTCCGTCTTCCTGCAGAATTTGGCCAGGGCGCCAACTCCTCCGCGATCACCAGCCGACATGCCGTCGACTTCATCCATGATGAGTACAATCTTCTTCTTAGCGTTATCCACTGATTTACCGTCTCCTGCGAAGAATCCCAGCAATGAAGTATTGTTCATAACATCGCTCACCCCAGCTTCGACAAGCTTCTTGCTTCGTGTGTCACTCGCATTGCTCTCCAAAACATCGTAGCCCTCGAGCTTGGCCGCCAAATGCGCCGCTGTGGTTTTTCCAATACCAGGAGGACCAGATATAATGATGGCACGCTCGCCTCCCATGCCATCCGCGCCACGCCGCTGAAAATTATACTTCTTTGACTTTGGCCAGTTTCGAAGCCAGTTTTGAATCTTTTCCACCTGCGCCTTGTTGCCACATATTTGATTTAGCTGTGTCGGCGCATATTTGGAAGTGAGGAGCATATCGGGTGCTCGTGCAGGCTGAGCCGCGGCGCTGCTCGTTGATCCTTGAGACGCGGCCTTCTTCTTCGCTAGTTTCTCCGCTTCCAGCTTCTTTGCTTTCTCTTCCGCCTCCATTTCCGCAATCTGTTGCTTCACTTTTTCTTCCTCTGCCTTCTTCTTTTCTTGTGCTTTCTGGGCGCCCTTGCCTGTACCACCAAATGCCGGAAGTTTGCGAATCAGGTCGAAAAGGCCATGCTCATCAATGGTCTTGATACCATTTGCTTTGATCTTGGCTAATTTACTGGGCCCAGCATCGTCTCCGAGAACAACGAAGCTGGTTTTGCTGCTGGGTTGACCAGTAACTTTACCACCATATCGCTTGACTAGTGCCTGGCCTTCATCGCGGCCAATGGTTTGCAACACGCCGGTGAAGACAAAAGTCAATCCACTGAGACACTCTTCCTCGCCTTCTGGAAGCTCTCCGGTAGGTTGGGCGGGTTGTGTGGAAGCATTACCGCCGCCCGCGGCAGCCTTTCTCCAATCGAATTTCGCGTTGGGATCTTTAGGTGGTGGTGTTGGCGCTCTTACAGTAGCCACGCTGTTTAAGATGTTCTGGATATCCTCATCCTCAGGTTCGTCTGCTTTCTTCGCTCTAGGTGCGCGTGGTTTGCTCGCTGCAGGTTTCTTTCGAGGTAGTACTTCTTCTTCCTCTTCGTCCGATTCCTGTTCCGGGGACTTTCGCTTCTTGCCGGCAGGTGTGGCCTTGGCCGTCGGTTTGTCTGCAGAATTCTTTCCAGGGGGAGCAGCTCGTCCTCGTGCTTTAGATTTGGGGACAACTTCGTCTTCAGATTCTTCCGTTTCATATTCGTCATTTCCACGCTTGCTGCGGCCCTTAGCGTCAGCAGCGAATATATCATCGGCATCCTCGTCGCCATCTTCCATGTATGCATCCTCATCATCGCGAACGGGAGCCGGCTTATACGAGGTCCTGGCTCTTTTGGACCGAGGGGCTATGTCTCCCTCCTCGTCTTCTTCTGGTGCAGCTGCCGTTGCTGCGGGTTTCTTTCGCGGACTAGATCGAACAGGGACGTCAACTTCGACAGTGGATTTGGTGGCACTTTTCTTGGGTGTTTGAGATGCTTTGGTCGCTTTAGAGTCTTTAGAAGAGGCGAAATAATCATCGGCGGATATGGCTACACCTTTGGGCTCTGTTTCTCTAAACAAATGTTAGTGGTCTTCAATTAAAATCGGTACAATATAATGCAACAATACGTACCGTTTTTTCGCCGGGGGCTTTGGTGTAGGCTTCTTCTCTCTATAAGACTGGTTAGTGGTGGGGCGTGAACTAGATGCGACGATGGAGAGCAGGGCAATAATACTCTATAGCTTCATCATCGCTATCTTCAACAACTTTCCGGTTCTCTATAGACTAGTTAGCATCAATTGAAGACTGATGATTTCGTAGCACTTACTCCCTCGCTTGCCTTTGGCCGCTGGTGGCTCTGGTTTGGCGGCCGCGGGCTTCGGGGGGGCTGCACCACCCTTTGGCGTGAAGAAGGATCGAATATCAGGCATTGTTTCTTCTTGCTGGGTGAAAAAAAGAAAATTACCAAAGGGAAATGAGATGGCAAGGAAGAGGACGAAAATATAGCCCTCCAAAGGCCCTCTTTTGCCGCAATCTCGGCGCTGTTGCCTGACTGATCGCGGGTTTAGCGGCGTGCAGAGAGGAAGCAGCCTAGAAATTATCCCAGTGACGTGCCACCTGCGGCGCAACGCGAAGCTGACGCGAGGTGCGTGACCTGAGCTTAATTAGCAGAAAATGTTGGGGCCTGACATCTCAGGCCCCGCTTTGCGCCTGCGATTTTGGCGCTTGCCGTCTTGGGATTCTTTTCAAGATATCGAGGGCCCAGCGGTGCGACAATCTCCAGACAAGCCTCGATAAGCGGCCAAAACCGACGCCATGAGGTCCAATGGCGCTGCGGCATTGCTGAATGCCTTCCAGGGACTGAGAATCTCCGCATCCACGCCTTTGCGACAACTGAGGGCCCCCGTCCAGCGCCAGTCCAAGATCCTCGGCGCCGCTCAGCTGCTTCAGAATGGCAGAGCCTTTTCCACAAGCCCCGCCATGATGGGCACATGGCTCGAACCCAGCCTGAACCGAAAAAAGAAGATGGCCAAGGGTCGACCTCGAGTAGCGACTGGAGGGTCAACGAAGGGCACGACTGTCATTTGGGGTGACTACGGACTGCGGATGGTCGACCACCACCGAAGAATCAGCGCCAAGTCTCTGAAAATGGCTGAAGATACGATCAAAGTGCGACTTCGAGGAGAGAAATACCGACTTTACAAGAGAAAATGCTGCAATGTCGGCGTCTACGTCAGCGGTAATGAGGTGCGGATCGAGTATACGCCTGTTCGAGCGACGGAACCAAGCTAACTATTGGAATAGATGCGTATGGGTAAAGGAAAAGGTTCATTCGACCACTGGGCTACGAGGATGGCAGTCAGCCAGGTTCTTTTTGAGATCAAGGGCCGAATTCACGAGCAAATCGTTCGAGACGCCTTCCGGTTGGCTGGAAACAAGCTTCCTGGTAGGAAATTTTTCTCTTCCTATTCTGGCGCCAATGCTAACTCAGTCACAGGCCAGTGGGAATTCGTAAAGAAGGGAGATGCTCCCGTTGTTGGAATCACCAAGCTGGATGGTGTGACGCTGGAGGATCTGAAGAGACCTAGAAAGCAAATTGCCCCTCAAGAGCTTCTTGAGGCATCCCCCTCTACGACAGCCACAGAGGCTGGAAGCACACCCGCATCCTCTGGATCTTCATGAGTAGCGAGAGAGAAAATCCATGTACCATAGACATCTTGTATATATGAAATAAAAGCCGACTGATGAAAGAATGAAAAGAATGACAAACATGCAGGCACAAAGATTATAAAGCTCTCTAACCCCACCAAGCTCATATCAAGTGTGCATTTTAGAATCAAAATCATCAATGATTGCCAATTCAATAATAATCAAACTTAGCAAGATTAAGAAAAGTCTAAAAATTAGAATGAACTTTATAAGGCAGCATAAATGGCTGCATCAAGCCGATGTGGCACTCGTTCTGCGCTCGAGTCCGGTTAATGGTTAGGCAGTGGCTGGCAGCTGTAAGGTACAGGCAGACAGGCAGGCACCCCACTATGGATTTTGGTGCCGTCTACAGCACTTAACGCGACGACGCGTCTTCCATCTGTCAAAATCCTGTAGCTTCGCCGCATCCCATCAGCACATCAGCTCAATAGCCAGCGCAATGGCCCTCATCGTCGACAAGCATCGTCCGCGGTCCTTAGAGGCTCTTTCATACCACCAAGAGCTCTCAGACCGACTTCAATCTCTCGTACGGCCCTCGTCCATGCCAACTCAGTTTCACGACAACAAAAGCTAACGCTCCCAATCAATCATACAGGCCCAGAGCGGTGACTTCCCCCATCTTCTAGTCTACGGCCCATCAGGAGCTGGAAAGAAAACAAGAATAGTGGCAACACTGAAAGAGCTGTTTGGCCCAGGTGTAGAGAAGATCAAGATCGACGCACGAGTATTCCAGACTTCCAGCAACCGAAAGCTGGAATTCAACATTGTCGCTTCGAATTACCACCTGGAAATCACGCCGTCCGATGTAGGGCAATATGATCGAGTTGTCGTTCAAGATCTCCTGAAAGAGGTGGCGCAGACGCAACAGGTAGACCAGTCCGCAAAGCAGCGATTCAAGGTCGTTGTCATCAACGAAGCAGACCACCTCACTAGGGATGCTCAGGCCGCGCTTCGTCGTACAATGGAAAAGTACTCGCCAAACTTGCGTCTGATCCTTTTAGCCAATTCGACAGCAAATATCATTGCGCCAATTCGTTCAAGAACGCTGCTTGTCAGAGTTGCCGCTCCTACGCACGAGGAAATCTGCGACGTGCTTGCGCAATCAGCAAAGAAAGAGAATTGGGAGGTCGTCAAAGGTCTACATGAAAGAATAGCTGTGGAGAGTGGAAGGAATCTTCGTCGTGCATTGCTGATGTACGAGGCCGTGCATGCACAAAAGTAAGTGGAAGCTAGACAGCCCAGTTGCTCTGCTTTCTGCTTGTTACTGATTCCATGTTGCAGTGAGAAAGTGACAGACACAACGCCAATCCCCCCCGCAGATTGGGAAGCACTGATCGGCCAGATCGCCAAGGAGATTATCGAGGAACACACGCCCGCGAGGATCTTGCAGGTGCGCGCCAAGCTGTACGACCTACTAACGCACTGTATCCCCCCTACGACGATTCTCAAGACTCTTACTTTCAAGTTACTGGGTCTCATTGATGATGGGCTGAAAGGAGAGGTCATCAAATGGTCTGCCTTCTACGAACACCGGATAAAGACAGGCACCAAAGTCATCTTTCATCTGGAAGCATTTGTGGCTAAATTCATGCGCATCTTGGAAATGTATCTGATGAGCATGGACATGTGATTATTGCATCTGGGTAGGGAGGGCGTTTGGAGTATTACAAAAAATAGCTGAAAGGAAGCCTTTGTTATGCCATCCTTTAAAATCTTACCACTTGTTGTGCATTGATTGGATGTATTCGTTTGGTGATTGCAGTCATTCATGCCTATTTTTTAAAGCAAAAAACACAACATTGAACAAAGGGGACAGTAGTAGAGTTGCGAAATAAAAGAAGCCATCTACTTATATAAACTCCCACTCAATTCAATCCAAAGATGGCACTACAAGCCAGCAGGATAACATCCGAGCACAATTCAGGGAGAGCCTTATTGCTCTTGCTAGCAATCTTATGTGAGTATACGATAAATGAGTTTATACATCTCTACTACTCTTATAATTTCGGTATAGGCTAACGCGAGGGAACTGGGTAGAATTTAAAGTCGGCCCACTGAGCCCTCACACTACAAGCAATGTCTAACCATGAAGAAGAAGGCGCTGAGAGTGCCGAACGGGGCACACGGACTATACCCGTAAAGCTTGGTGAAGGAACAATCGAAGAGATCCAATTGTGCTTGCGGTTTTCGGCCCCTGAAGGAACGAGCGAGGGTTTATTGAAGACCGCCAATGAAGATATGCAACGACTAAGCCTCAAAGAAGCTAACAAGGGCTCATTTAAAAGCGGCGGCCTTTATAACGACACAGATGAAAACGTTTCTATGACTATCCAAGGGTTGAATCGCCCCAGCTTCCAGCCCACGCGGCGACTAGGAGATGGTCTAGAGTTTGAGTGTAGTGGGAAGCTAGCTTCGCAATATCAAAGATTTGCTTTCAACAGCTACGAAAACGAAGGCGATTGCGATGAATACATTACGCAGATTGCTGCAGAGGAACTTGAAGAAGACGATGTTGAAGAGCCAGAGATTGTGTCTGGCTCTACAGTGAGTCTTGGCGGCGCGGATGATTTTGAAAACATTGATGAGGAGTCTGCTGCTGAAGATGAAGACGTCGGTGACGCGAGAATGCCCAGGCTGCAGGGTTAGGATTGTTGGGTGGAGGCAGTTATTGTCCCGAAGTCTCTTTTCCTTTTCTATTTTTTGCTACCGCTGCAGTTTCCTATCATTGTCAATTACTCTTGTAATCTTCAAAATCAGCGTCTACTTTGTCTTCAAGCCTGAATTAAAAATTAAAGGATAGAGCAAAACGTTAGCGGCGCTTGTATATATACATTATACATCATATACTACTAAGACATCTGGGGTGCGTGTAAGTAGTAATCCATGTGTACCTCTAGTCTTTGAAAAGAAAATTTCGCTGCTACTGATTAATCTCGCTGCTGCAATTCTCAGGCGTAACCTTTTGCTCCGGCATGCCCCACCAGTTCTCGTGGAGATTTATGCATGCAATTGTGTTTTTGTGTACGGTAACATAAAATGCCCCGCAAGATGAGAAAATACTGCTGCTAGGGGAGATGATGCAACATTACAAGCGCTCTCAACAAAACTCTCTGGCTGATTGATACATTCCTGGTTTCGGTCCTTTCTCCAATTTTTTTTCACCTTTCTTTCTTTTTTTTTTTTTACCTTTTCAAGTTTGCATCGAGTGTACTCCGTATAGCGTACCTGGTTTCAATACAAGATACCCCACCAAGCTACATCAGGGCGGGTGACTTTGTTTTGGAAAAAATTGCTTCTTCAATATAGCGAATATTGTATGTAAATAATATATTAGCAGTAGGTATTCACATGCTAGTTAGACGTTGAGGAAGTGGCTGCAACCAACGTCCTCCATGATATTCGAGTCGGGTCGTGCCGCATAAAGCATATTGAATTCGTTTTCGCTACACCAAGGCCCCCGTCCGATCTACGAAGTAGTGGTGGTGCAACCTAAGTCAGGGCAGCAGGATAGCGCAGGCCATATGTTGTGAGTGAACCTGCATATAGCCTGGTACTCTTCATTTGTATTCGGAACGTCTCGCCATTTAACCGGTTGTATGTGAAGATGCTTCGTAGACTTACTACCTTGGCCACTAAGATACCTCGTCTAAATTAAGGTACTGGAAAAAAAAAGGTTCACGGGGGCAGCACCGCTCTAGGCCTCGCAAGCCTCGCAACAGATGGTCTAAGTAAGTAAAGGCGGCCACACCATCGGCGAAACAGCCTGCTTTTAATAACGCATAACCCGTACCGAATGGTTGGGTGCGTTGGTAGCAGCTTGTGTGTCTACCAGAATCTTGTAGGGTAACCGTTTCGCTGCAACAATGGAGTGGATGGGTGGAAGGAAGGGTAAAAGAGGGGCAGCGCCAGGCAGAGTAGCATCGAAGGATTTTAGAAGCACCGCCTACCTATCTTTTGGGGTTGCTTACAGTATCTTGTTGATCTTCATTAATCTTGCGAGCAAAGCAGCTGTTTCCCCTTTCTACGCCTCCATTTCCCAGCACTCCGTGCTCAATCAAGCAAATCCCGCAGGCGGGTAACTCGGTACGGAAAACAGGAGATTTGTTACAGTACTACTAGGGTAGTATGTACAACCCGGTAGTTCTTCGTAGCAGAGTGACGTGCGAGGTAGCGGATATTGAACATCACAGCCGGCACCCACCCACCTAGACCCCCAATTTTTAGCAGGACCCGATTCAGTCACCCATGGAGGCCGATGAGAACCCTCGCTGAGTTATAACGTGGCAGTCCATGGTAGCAGCACGGAATGGGGCTCCATAGCTCCGTGCTACCCTAGCAGTTGTCGTTCGCAGTGCCTAGATGGGGGCATCGCTTATTCACGCTGTCCGGGATGCATGCAGCTAGCATGAGCACATCGTGGGCAGCAATTTCAGCACCCGCGATAATTGGTGGTCGCCGACTCGAGAGAGACGCTTGCGTCCGCGAGAGCTGCAAACTCTCAGAACCCCGGTCGTGGGTTCTGCAGGATAGGACGGATCAAGCCAAGGAGGCGGCTTGCGGAGGCTGCGGCCACAGGATAAGAAAGGCAATACTGTAGGTATTTCGGGATATGCAATGTGTATGGACGGGTGCAAGGGGAAAGGCAGATATCCCGAGGATAATGTGCCAGAAATGCCCAGAAGACATGCGTAGCTCCATGGACTCCTCGGGCGACAGGCGCTCGTCTCGCTGCTTGACAGGTGGTGCGGCGCCGGCAACATGGCAGAAGGCGATAAAACACCGTGCCAGGCATATCAGCGGCCGAGGAGTCGCTGGTAAAGGTCGCACCCTGATGAGCCGCGCCCTTCCGACTCGTGGACGGTCATTGGGTCTCTGCGACCCCTTTACGGAAGGGCCTCTGATTCTTGTTGGCCACGCGCTTCGGGGCAACGGAGGTGCTGCTTCTCCACCCGGCCCATCGGGGCAAGCGCCGTCTCGTAGGGTGAGAGGGAGGCTGTTGAGACACCAGAAGAGCGAGACGTGGCGCCGCGGCGATGGATTCCAAGACGGCAGAGGAGTCGCAAGTGGTAGGACGAGCCCGCGCTAAAGGATTCCTGGGGAGGGAATTTGGGGTGGGAAGATCAGCCTGGGGAAAGACGGGGAAAAGAGGAAAAGACTCTAGACGTCCTCGTGGCCATGTTGGCTGGTCATGGCCGAGATGCTCCCTTCTTTGGGCCTCCCTCGCTGTATCAAGCCTTGGCCAGCCCAGGGCATTACTTGGTATAAACCGCTGCTCAACGCTGGCAAATCACGTAGGTGGCATTTGCTAGGAAATTACCAAGTAGACTGTAATATCTACTACCTCTCATCGTGATCCACTGCAACATACAGTACTTGTTCTGCAGCAACAGGCAAAGTATCGTAAGCCTGCGAAGCGCGGGAAATGGAGAATTGTGGTCCCAGCATCGTGTACACGCTCGTACAAATACGGACGGAGCCACGAAACTAAGATTGACGCTCCATACCTACTACAACGGCATGGGCTCCATAAGAATCACAGACGGAGGCCGGGCTAGCGAGCGTCAAGGTCGGCAACTATCCCCAGAAGGCAAAATCCCTTGATGTGGTAGCATCATCGTCCAGAGCCCTATGAGAGTATAAAGCAATTTAAACCCCCTCCGCCCTCCGCCGTCTTTCTCTCCTCCCTTTTTTCTGTTGCTTGATCTTTTCTTCACATTCCTAATCGCCGTCAACCACCTCTGGACAAGTCCAGCCCCAGACACATAGAGAATCTCATCTGCTTCTCTTTGCGACGCCTTTGTCTCTGCTTGGCAGCATCCCCAGTTGCTCCCTCTTCCTCGAGCCGTCGCGACTCGGAAAGGGACAACGTCTTTGTCCAGCGACCGCTGCTGCTTGTCTGAAGCTTCGCAGCGCATTCGCAACATCCTCGCCCTCTAGGCTTTTGCGGCGCGGCAGACCCTCCACAAGCCGCAACGTAGCACCAAGTACTGGGACTTCGCAGCTACCCCGCACTCCGCCGGATTTCTGCAGCGCGCATTGCCGCTCGACCCCTCCAAGACCTTTTCTACACCTTTTCCACACACAAACACGCGCAGCAGCCGCAAAACCACCAATATCTTCAGCCATGGCCGACAACCAGGGAGTGGTCGTGGAGGCCCACGAGATCGAGACCTTCCGTAAGAACACCTTCCGCAGCTTGTCCTTTTTTGTTGGAAGCTGAGACTGACTTATGCGCGCAACAGAGCCTCCTCAGAAGATGTTCGCAAGTACGTTGCCACCCGCTAGTAGCCCCTCGAAATCTCCGATAGACAGTCAGCTCTTAGCTGCTTTTGAGTGAGATCTTGCTGACATGTTTTTTCTTCTTCACCCGTTCGGCAGAGCACCCTAGCAAACCCCACATTGGCAGTAAGTGCATCATTTTCCCAAAATCACCTCAAAGAGCAGTATCTGCACCGGTGTCGGCGCACATGCCACGACCTGGCCCGGACGTCCGGAATTGCGTCAAATCAACGGCGTTTTTTCCGCCTGTCCGGCCGGCCGGCGCAGGTACGCGATTTTAGGATATGCAGGCCTTGAGTGCTGACCACATTTGAAATTGCACAGGCCTAGAGGAGTACCAGAAGCTCTACAAGGAGTCCATCACCGAGCCCAACAAGTTCTGGGGCCGAACAGCTCGCGAGCTGCTGTCCTGGACCCGCGACTTTGAGACTGTCTCCGCCGGCAGCCTCGCTGACGGTGATGTCAAGTGGTTCGTCGAGGGCCAGCTGAACGCTTGCTACAACGCCGTTGATCGCCATGCTTACAAGGATCCCAACCGCGTTGCCATCATTTATGAGGCTGACGAGGTCGACGATGGTCGCAACGTGACCTACGGTGAGCTTCTTCGCGATGTCTCCAAGGTTGCTTGGGTCCTCAAGCAGGCCGGCATCAAGAAGGGTGATACCGTCGCCATCTACATGCCCATGATCCCCGAAGCTGTTGTTGCTATCCTGGCATGTGTCCGTATCGGCGCCGTCCACTCCGTCGTCTTCGCCGGCTTCTCTGCCGACGCTCTCCGCGACCGTGTCATTGATGCCAAGTCCCGATTCGTCATTACCTCCGACGAGGGTAAGCGAGGCGGCAAGTTCATTGGCACAAAGAAGATTGTCGACGATGCCCTGAAGCAGTGCCCCGATGTCAGCAACGTTCTCGTCTACCGCCGCACTGGCGCCGATATCAACATGGTCCCCGGCCGTGACCTGTGGTGGCACGAGGAGGTTGAGAAGTGGCCCAGCTACATTGCCCCCGAGCCCATGAACTCGGAGGATCCCCTCTTCCTTCTCTACACATCTGGTTCTACCGGAAAGCCCAAGGGTGTTATGCACACCACCGCCGGATACCTGCTTGGCGCTGCACTGACCGGCAAGTACGTCTTTGACATTCACGATGGCGATCGCTACTTCTGCGGTGGTGACGTCGGTTGGATCACTGGCCACACCTATGTCGTCTATTCTCCCCTGCTCTTGGGTGTCTCAACAGTCGTCTTTGAGGGTACACCAGCCTACCCCAACTTCTCAAGATACTGGGATATCATTGAGAAGCACAACATCACTCAGTTCTACGTTGCCCCCACAGCCCTGAGACTGCTCAAGCGCGCTGGTGACGAGCACGTCCGCGGCAACTTCAAGTACCTGCGAACTCTCGGCTCAGTCGGTGAGCCCATCGCCGCTGAGGTTTGGAAGTGGTACTACGAGGTTGTTGGCAAGGAGAGCTCCCACGTCGTTGACGTAAGTTGAAGAGATAACAATATCAGCATATGGGCGATTACTGACGTATTAAATCTATAGACCTACTGGCAGACCGAAACTGGCTCCAACGTCATCACTCCCCTTGCCGGTGTTACCCCCATGAAGCCTGGCAGCGCTTCATTGCCCTTCTTCGGTATTGAGCCTTCCATCATTGACCCTGTCTCTGGAGAAGAGCTTCACGGAAACAACGTCGAGGGTGTGCTCGCCTTCAAGCAGTCATGGCCCAGCATTGCTCGTACTGTCTACGGCAGCCACAAGCGATACCTGGATACCTACCTGCACGTCTACAAGGGCTACTACGTAAGACTACCCCGAGAGAAACGAGAGGGAAAGGGTAAAAAAAACTAAAAAACTGACGATTTGATATATAGTTCACTGGTGATGGTGCTGCCCGTGACCACGAGGGCTTCTACTGGATCCGAGGTCGTGTCGACGATGTCGTCAACGTCAGCGGTCACCGTCTCTCTACCGCCGAGATTGAGGCTGCTCTGATTGAGCACCACGCCGTTGCTGAGGCAGCTGTCGTTGGTGTTTCCGACGAGCTTACCGGCCAGGCCGTCAACGCCTTCGTCGCCATCAAGGACGGTAACGAGGCCTCAGACGCTCTCCGCAAGGAGCTTGTCCTGCAAGTCCGAAAGAGCATTGGCCCCTTTGCCGCTCCCAAGGCCGTCTACATCATTGGAGATCTCCCCAAGACGCGAAGTGGTAAGATCATGCGCCGCATTCTAAGGAAGGTCTTGGCAGGCGAGGAGGATCAGCTTGGTGATGTCTCAACAGTACGTTTTATGCCCCCCTGAAATTATCAGTCAAAGCCTAGTATAACTGACCATTGTGTTCTTTGTTTAGCTGTCTGACCCCTCAGTTGTGGACAAGATCATTGCGACTGTTCACGCAGCAAGGGGAAAATAAATAATCAAAAAAAAAAAAAAAAACAATATCTGGGAGTCAGAGCGAGTTTTTGTTTCGCATCTAGCTTTTCATTTGGTAGTACAATTAGGTCGGTAGTAAGAACGGCGGCCATCAACGCACGCAAAGTCCGTTTTGATGTTAAAAACTAGGGTAATTCAGGGGAGAACACTTATTTTTCCTTTTTTTTTTTTTTTTGTATGCGGATATACCGATTGGGATAGCACTTGATATCTAAGACGATGAATCCAATAAAATTTTTTTCGTTGAGCAAAGATTGACTCCTGTAATACTCGACTAATATGAAACTCAACTAGCATGAGTCTTACGCTGTGCTGACAAAGAGGAGCAAGTGTTCGACGAGGCTTGTATATGTTGAGGAATCAACAGAAGACGCGCGTATTGCTTGGCAAAATACTTGTGGGTAACTTATGATATAAAGTTCGTTATGGGTATGTGATTGCGAGTTAACCTTCATTTTACCTCTTAGATATCTTAGCCTACCTCGGATCTAACAAGCAGCGATAGCCTGAATTTAATGGGGCAAAATACGATGAACGTGGAATAGGGGGCGCCTCCCCGGATCTGTAAGGGCGCACGTTAGTATTGCGCTTGATGATGCTTTTGTACTATTCAGTACGGCGCCACTGATTTTGGAGATATGGAGGCGAGCCAAGCCTGGAAATGCTTGCACAGCCTGGATTGGCCCACGCCGATGAAGCCGAAGATGGTGTACACCTACCTAGGTAGGGACTTGAATGCTGAGTAACGACAATGGAACGGAGCAATTCAACGTCCCATATAATTCATTCGAGCTTGTGAGCATGAGAAAATTAAAAGAGAGAGAGATGAGCGAATCTCCCTAATAATAATCAGGTGCTAAGTCGCCAAGACAGAGACTCAGCCATGGTCGTCATCGAACATGTGCCATTGGCTGGGCCTTTGCCTGTGAAGTTCTAACCGCGCGGTCTTGTTTCTACATGCTGAAACGAATGTCCAACTTTTTCTTCTCTTTTCTCCTGCAAAAAAGGGTGAGTAGCGATAACAGACATGCGCGATGCAGTCACTTCTGCAGGGCCATGGCATATATGTAGGTACAACATGTGACCTTTGGCTTGTTATACGAGAATGCTGCTCCGGGGTCGAAATTGATATGGGGAGGGTCATGGATGATGTGCGGTGGAAAAAAAAGCGTGTTATATTTGGGGTAGATTCTTGGCAGAGAGTGGCTCAGCTCAGCTGGTGAGATTTGGGGAGGGGGGTTTCATGATGACATTTTTACAGTACGGTCTTGTTCTTCATAAGAAAACGATAAGAAAAAAAAAATCGATTGACGGCGATTTTGCGATTCGAGGGATGGGGTATTATGTACGTCAGGTATGCATCGAACAAAAAATTCTTAGATGGCATGCAGCCAAATGTCTCGGCCAAGACATCAACGTCGTCTGATGCGAAACACCTAAATTGCGTACAGACCGGGATCTACTGCTGCCGGGGTCAGCAAGCTGAAGAAGAAGAAAAAAGAGACGCGCAGTGACATAGCTTCAGGTTATTACAGGTAAGCAGGGCTACCTTGCCCCTCGCTTCTCGGCGACGTTTCAGGGAATATGCATAACAAAAAGTTGAGGTTAAAGACAAAAAGTTACATGTATTTCTTTGCTGGCTTGGTACCTCAAACGTAAGCCGACAAAACGCCCTCAAAATACGCGAATAATTGAATACACAAAAAAGAACTGCGCTGCGGAATTAGAATTAAATCCTTCCCGATGCCACAGAATCTGCGCTGCACCCTGCATAGCCACCTCGATTCCCTCATCCACCCATCCGTCTCGAAACAGACCTGAAATCGTCCCTCCCAGAAAATGCATCCGTCCCAGCCCCATGCCAAGCAGCCGCGCTGTCATCGCCCCCCCTGCTACTTGTCGCCATGTCTGCTACAGCGCCCTTCTAGCGCTTCCGTACCCACTGAGTTTACGAGCTTAATGGGCTGCGTAGTGGAGGCGCAGTGGGCCCGACAGCTCCCCGAGCTGGCTAAACTGCCTATGCCGCAGCTACGGGAGCAGCAGGCCTTGTTGACAGCGCTGTTGTCCCGCCCGTCCAGGCCTGTCGCCCAGGCGCTATGAAGCATGTACCGACGCCAGACAACCATCTGAGCCTCATCGTCCCAAGTACCGCCTGACTGGTGCACACACTTTTTCTCTCTCTCACTCGCATTCTCTCCTCCTCCTCCCTATCGTCTTGCTGCTTCGTTTCTCCCTCTCATTTCCTCCGGCACTCCGTCCGCGGCGCGCGCTCGTCCCCACCTCTTCGGGGGCCTCTTTTCCCTTCTCTTGGTGTTGATCGCCTCTTCTCCTCCGTTCTGTCGCTATTCCAAGCCCTCTGCGCCACGCGGACAAACGCAATCGTTTCTTGGCTTGTCATTGTCTTACTTAAGAAGGAGCCGAAAGCCTGCTACCTCGTCGCCTGCGTCTGGATGGCCTGTTTGTTGGGATAATCGTCTTTTCTCTGCGTCTATTCTGCGTGTCGCCTTTCTCTAGTCGGCCGTTTATATAGATTCCTAGATATCCACCCCCGCTGCCATGGTTGCGCTGCGGTCTCTTGTGGCCGCTTTTGCTAGCACAGCCTTGTTAGCCCAGACCGTGATCGGTATTATTCTCACTCCTCCACTGCCAAAGCCAGTCCCCATTCGCTGATATCAGAGTTTCTTTTGAATCTCGCTGTAGCGCATTCGTTGAAGAGGAGTCCACTTAGTTACGTCTCCGTCATTGACGATATCAAGATTCACACGCCTGCCGGCCGAGTGCACTCACATTCCGAGTTCGATCTTACCTTCTCCCTCCACGATGGAGAAGAGCGAATCCGGCTGTCTCTTCACCCCAACCACGACGTCCTCCACGATGATTTTGAGGTGACCTATCTCGACTCCCAGGGAAACGTCAAATCAAGAGAGAAAGTACAGCGTTCCGAGCACAAGGTGTATCGGGGTGACGCCTACGTTGAGCGCCCTGGTGAAAATGGCTGGTCCCTGGCTGGATGGGCAAGGATAACGATACACCGCGACGGCAAGCACCCAGTCTTTGACGGCGCATTTCGAGCTGATGGTGATAATCATCACATCCATACCGGCACCAAGTACAACAATCTCAAACTTGAGAACGATCCTGCGTTTGAGGACTGGAAAGAACGAGACCCGGATGAAATCATGGTCGTATGGCGCGATTCCGACGTTCAAGACTTTCTCGGCCGTGGAGAGCTCAAGCGCGATGTCTCGAGCCCGTCACAATGCATCTCAGACTCTTTGAACTTTAACAGCCAGTTTGATAATGCAGAGCTAAAGCGATCCACTGGGCTCCGAGGAATAGACGCAAGAAGCTTATTTGGTCGCCAATCCATCGACGGAGGTTCGGGGGGAAGTGGTCAGGATTTGATTGCGAGCATTGGAAGCACAGCTGGCTGTCCAACCACCAAGAAGGTTGCGTTAGTTGGCATTGCTACTGATTGCACATACTGGAACGGCTTCAACTCCTCTGAGGATCTGAGGAAGAATATCATCGGGGTTGTAAACCAAGCTTCCCAGGTCTATGAGAGTTCTTTCAAAATCTCTCTGGGTATAAGAAACCTGACTGTTCTCGACCGTGGATGCCCAGGAGCTCCCCAGGCAGCTACACCTTGGAACGTCGACTGCCAGTCCAACACTACCATTAGCGATCGATTAAACCTCTTTTCTGCCTGGCGCGGTCGATCTCTCGATAATAATGCTTATTGGTCTCTGTTCAGCACCTGTCCTACGGATGCCGCCGTCGGGCTGGCCTGGAGAAGCCAAGTCTGTCGTCAGGGATCAGGCACCAGCTCCGATGGGCAAGGTCATAACGAGACTGTCGCCGGCACCAACGTCGTAGTGAGGACGACGACAGAGTGGCAGGTATTTGCCCACGAATCGGGACACACTTTCGGAGCTGTCCATGACTGCACGAGCTCTACTTGTCCTGTTGATCCCTCTTCACAATCTTGCTGCCCGCTCAGCGCCAAGACTTGCGATGCCGATGGCAAATTCATCATGAATCCTTCAACCGGCGTGGGTATCACCCAGTTTTCTCCGTGCAGCATTGGCAATATCTGCTCCAGTCTCAAAGCTGCAGCTGCATCAAGCTGCTTGACCGACAACAAGAATATCCCAACCGTCACTGGCAGCCAGTGTGGTAACGGCATCGTCGAGGAAGGCGAAGAATGCGACTGCGGCGGTGAGCAAGGTTGTCAAAATAATACGTGCTGCGACGCAAAGACTTGCAAGTTCACAAGCAACTCCGTGTGTGACCCATCCAACGAAGATTGTTGCACCAGCAAGTGCCAGTTTGCTTCCTCTTCAACAGTGTGCCGACCTAGCACCGGAGAGTGTGATATCCAGGAGACGTGCCCTGGTAACGCGGCCAAGTGCCCTGACGACCAGCACAAGGCAGATGGCGAATCATGCGGGAGCGGCAATGGCCTCGCATGTGCTTCAGGGCAGTGTACGTCTCGTGATAGGCAATGCCAGGTCGCCGTTGGCACCTCGGCCGACAACAGCTCAACAACTGCATGCCCTGATACTCAGAATAGCTGTACGGTTTCCTGCACTTCCGGAGAACTTGCCTTTGGACAACGCCAGTGTCTCTTGTATGGTCAGAACTTTATTGACGGGACTCCGTGCGGCGCCGGTGGACACTGTTCTAACGGAACATGCACCGGCAGCTCCACGTCGAAAGAGATCCAGCAATGGATCACCGGCCACAAGGAGATTGTCATTCCTATTGCGGTCGTGGTCGGCATCTTGGTCATCGTCATCATAGTAAGCATCATTCTCAGCTGCTGGCGCCGGGTGCGGCGACGTCGCGGAATAGTGCCCAAGACCTCCTCGCCCCCCGTTGGTGGCGGATGGCCTCAGTGGGGAGGTAATCAGAACCGAGCTCCTGGGCCACAGGATTACAATATGACCGAGACACAGTATAACCCGCCGCCGCCGGCGTATCAGCA
This sequence comes from Trichoderma asperellum, assembly GCF_020647865.1. Classification (NCBI taxonomy): domain Eukaryota; kingdom Fungi; phylum Ascomycota; class Sordariomycetes; order Hypocreales; family Hypocreaceae; genus Trichoderma; species Trichoderma asperellum. The sequence continues at coordinate 6,363,559 of NC_089415.1, read as the reverse complement.
GCAGCCGCCGCCTGGATATGGACAGCCACCCATTCAGGAGCCGCAGTGGAGGCCAAGAATGGCGCGGTATGCATAAGAGGAAACCCTCTTCAACGGCTGTTTTACATTTCATGTTTGTCTGTTTGTTTTGTCGGGAGGGAAGTAAATCATGTATGTGTTGCCTTCCGAAAGAAGAATTGGAAATCGCTTGGGATAACACTCCCTCTTTTGGGTCTTGGAAAAAAGGGGGATTTGCTTACATACTTGGAAACATTTGCACATACTCGCGGCGTTATGGGAATATTGAATATTTTACTGATGAGTTATGAAAGAGGAGGGAAAATATGGCTTTGTTTGGAGGGGATACATAATATTGATAGATGCACACTCACTCACTCACTCACGCTTACACTTGCACTTGCACTTACACGCTCTCACACACATACCCATCGCTGCAGGGTCTGGATTTTTAAGCTGGTTGTTTATAAGATTTTGCTTCATAGTACTTTCACGTGTTTCGAGTTGATGGCAATGCATATATCTCATTTCAACCTGCCGATATAAATAAAGTAAACGTTCATCATGACGGTCGTAAAAATAAAATCTTCGAAAAGTGTGCCATGGTCTGCTAAGAGAGAAAGCTTGAATAAAAAAGAAAGGGAGGGGAAATACCCATAAAAAGATTCCCTCAAAAGCAATTTTGCTCTTTTAATTAGGCTGTTCTTCGGTCAATGTTCATAGTCTTTCGCATATTCGCCTTCCTCTCCTGCGCCGCCCTGGTCGACGCCCGATGGTGCCCAACGTTGGACCAGTCCTCATCCCCATCGTAGCCACAGAGTATGGTCATGAAGCGATGTCGCTGACCAGCAATGCTCTGTTTCTCCCCCTCTCACCTGTCAGTACATGACTTGGAGAAAAGAAAAAAGACTTGGGAGTCGTCTGTCTTTTGTGTGTCAACTCACGTCGTTTGTGCTCTGGGCATACATCATCAGCTGCTCCGGACGATCCAACACTGATGCGGCAAACGCCCTCCGCTGGCGAGTCTCAAAATCCTCTGCTCTGCAACTGCGCAGGATATCAGCTTCATTGTCGGTGTCTTCGTCATCGCCATCATCAAGATCATCAAGAAGGACGTCGTCGAGATTATCACGATCGCTAACGCAGAGTAAACATACAGCAAAGCTCAAAATCAAAACGTAAGGAAGGAGACGTCGAAATATGTGCTGGAAAAAAAAAAGAAAGAAAAAGAAAGAAAAGAAAGAAAAGAGAAAAAGAATAAAAAAAAATCAAAGAAAAAAAATAAATAAATCAAAGCACGCACCCTTTTCTCGACATGGATTGTCTCCTCCGGTGTTGCTGTCGCTGCTCTTCTTCTTCTTCCTCATCCTCCTCCTCATCCCCTTCATCGTCCGTCTTCTCGTCCTCGCTGCCCCTGTAGACGTCCTTGCCGCGAGCCTGGCGGTCACGCACAGATTGAGTCACGTTGGTTGGAAAGGGCCTGCTGCGAATCCTCTCGCGCCTATCTCTCGCCTCTTGATGTAGCTGCTGTATCAGCTGGCGCTGTTGCTGCTGGTACGTCTGCTGCTGCTGAAGTTGCTGCTGCTGGATATGTTGCAGCTGAATATGCTGGTGTTGGAATTGCGGCTGCTGAAGTTGCTGCTGCTGCTGCTGCTGCAACTGTTGCTGTTGATGCTGCTGCATCTGCGATATTGAAGCCTGAAGCTGCGGGTCGTATTGATTGGTGAAGTTGTAGTTGGGCGGCAGGCCAGCCATTTTGATGGTACCTTTTTTTTTTTTTTTTTTTTGTTGGCCTGGAGTGATATATGCCAGTCCTTTTTGATGCTTTTAGTATTGATCGCTCACTAGTTGTCTTTGGCTCCAATATTAAAACGGTTTGCCCGTCGCGCGTGCAGCCTGGCGTAGATGCAGTTGATGAGAGGTGGTCGAAAGTAATGAAGATGAAAATGGCGGGTGAATTTCTAGGCACGATCCTTCCTTAGGTCATCCTTTGACACTGACCCCGCCTCGGCTTCAATATCTTACCTTGTACGTACTTCGTGGCGTCACCGTACTCTCGTACTTATATAAACCGTAGAGACGGTACACGGCAATTATTCATAAACACAGGCCAATTATAAGATACGCAGACGCTCTGTGCGTTTCGCTAAATATAGACTGGGCACGTTCACTGCTCACCCCAGAAGTAAGCCGAAACTTATTAATAACAGGAGCTTTGTCCTTAGATTGATAGGTAGTAAGTACCCTGCAAATTTTAATGTACAAGACGCAGCTTCACTACCTCCTTGATCTGTTCAAACATGTTAAGACACAAACCGAAATGCCTTTGCTAGCTTTCCTTCTTTCTCCTTCTCTCTTCTCTCCCTACCCCCCTTCTCTCTTGTTACCGGCGGCCCGAAGACTATAAAAAGCAAAGCAAAAACAAAAAAGAGACCTAAAAAAATAGATAATCAGAATAACACCACTCGTACTCCATACGTCCGTTTTATCCCTGTCGTTCATTCGAGTGTATCCGCGTAGTCAAGATGTGATTAGCATAGTTTGGTCCAGTTTCCCCTTGCTGTCCAGATATATGTGGTTATGACCAAAAAGAGAGCCCAACGGGGAATGCTGGTATACAAAAGGGACTGATGCACAGGGGCATCGAGCCCTAAAAGATTGGTTTCGCGGCACATCACCTCCCACGAATCCAAATGGCCATCTTTTGTTCAAAGAGAATGAAAGAAAGATGTTAAGGAAATCAAAAAGAAAAGAACACTGCCGCTGACGTGAGTTTCGTCATGCAGCAGTCATAGTATGATATCGTGCCACTCGCCGATGCTGTGGCTTTCTAAAGATTTTTTTTTTGTTTCGTCCTCACGCTGTCGTATCGTCCTCGAAAGCTTTCAAAGAGCCAGCCGACCGATCCCCATCGCCGTAAATTCATCCGTTTGCCGTAATATATCCGTGTCTTCTTCTCATTTGTAAACGTGGATTCTATCCACTAAAGCTAATGATAGCGAGCTAAGAAATTGTCAGTTTGAAACGTTCCATCCATTGAAGTTCCTTTCTTTCACTCCTCCCCCCTCTCAATATTTATTATAGAGCACACTTACTCGACTATTTGCACCATAAGCAAGTTTCTGGCCGCTGATATCCCAACAAAGACAGTGTTCATCCTCTTCTTCGGAATCTTGGTTGCTCTTAAGGTTCTCAAATTCATCTCTGGATGGCCTCCAGACGGCCCGAGGTACGGAATGGCTGTCGACTTTCCATATCAAGACACTTCTTGATGTGGCTCCTGCGATGAAAGCTCCGTCAGGTGTGAACGCGAGTCGCACAACAGGCAACTCCATTGTGAAAAAGCATTTTGCTTTGCTCTCAGGTTTTCTGGCGTTCCAAATCAAAATGGCACCGTCTTCTCCTCCGGTAGCGATTAATCGTTCTTCGTCTGCACTGGTCTGATTTGGCGACAGGGGCTGCCAGGCCATTGTTGTGATCGACCCCTGGTGTGCTGATATAGATCGGCGGGCGCCGGACTCGTCCCATAGCTACGTAAAACATGATGATTAGTCTCCAGTTTCCAGACGACCTTGGTATGCCAGGTTTTTTTCTTTTCACCCTCAAACTTACATCCAAAACACCCTTATCGCTGGAAGTGGCCACCAGCTGAGATAGCGGGTCGAATAAAACCTGAGCAAAATGATCATCCTCTTTCGTCTCAAATTTCCGGGCCCTTTGTATTGATGTCTCTCCCACACTTAGACACTCAAAGACGCCCCCGCCGCAAATCAAAAACTCAGAGTCGCCGGTCCATGCCGCATCCAGTCCCGTATCGAGGCTGTGGCCCGATAGACCGTATCTGAAGGACTTGTTCGAGGTTGCCGAGTGCACTGTTATTGATGTACCGACTTTGTTCTCTGGGGAAATAGCAAGGAGCGCCGAGTTGCTGGGATTCCACAGGAGCTTGACGATGGGCGGCTCTGCCACGTCCATGGACTGTAGCAGCTCGCCGCCGGCGGACCACACATGGATGGCAGCGCGGGACCCTCCGCAGTCGCTAGCCACGGCAATTGCCGTGCCATCTGATGTCCAGGCCAGCGCCGTAACTGTCGTTGTCTTGGGAGCGTCGGGATCCAACAAGGCATGGGCGTGGGGCGACACGTGATGCTCGCCATGCTCAGTTGCCGTGGCACGCGAAATGGTCCAAACGCGGGCTAGCGCATCGGTTCCAGCAGCCGCCAATATTGATGGGTCTCTAGGGTTCCACTCGCACTGCAGCAGAATGGGAGCATTTTCAGTGCCAGCTGGGGAGGGAGATGGCGCTGTTTCGGTGGCGCAGTTGGTGTCCATGAGGCGGATGAACGTGGTTTTAGGGAATAGTTGCTCGACTTTGTCGACCTGCGTGCCTTGCTCGGGGCCCTCTGTCCGGACAATTGGAAGGGGTACCTGTTCTCCTTCTAGCGGAGAAGGGTAGGCGTGATTATCTTGCAGGCTCTGGTCGTCATCGTGCTGTTGGTGATTCTCCTGCTGGTCCACTTCCATGGCCATGGGGGTGCTGACGGTGGCTGCATCGGATTTGCTTTCGCAGCCGTTGCTGAGCCGTGGGCGCTTGGAGGCCGACCCATTGGGCAGAGAGTTCTGATTCCGTTTTCGCGAAAGCTCTACCTCATCTTCTCCTGGTGCATCCACGTCTTCGTCGTCCTCCTCTTCCTCTGTCTTTGCTGGCGGCTGCACTTCTAGCGGTCCAAAGATGCCGTTGCGCAGCACCTCGGCTTGTGCGGTGGCATCCTCAGGCATCTGCTGCCGAATCGGATCGTCAGCCAAAGGGGAAAAAAAGGGAAAAGCGAACCGCGATTGGCGCACAGGCAGCCTAGACCCCAATCGCGAGCTTAAAAAAAAAAGAGGGAACAAGCAAGAAGAGAAGAAGAAAAAGTGAATCCAGCAAACAGTAATTTTCCGGCGTACCTGATGGCGTGCGTGCTCTCTTTCGAGCGCATAGTAGATGAGGCCGCTGTTGACAACAGAGACTAGAGCACGGCCCTTGACATGGCGCGCAAAGTCAAAGTCTCGCTGCGGCTCTTTGACGTGCCATTCTTTCTGAAATTTGGCAGCGGTTTCTCTGTAATCTAGAGGCAAAAAAACAATGGTCCACGGTTAGTCACACTCCAAGTTTGACGCGGGCCTGCGAGAAACGACAGGGACAAAAGTTGCGGTGCTGCGCGGTTCCACGTACTGCCTTCAAGCAAATACCTGCGCAAAAAAGGGTCAGCAAAAGGCGTGAGCGCCAACAAGGCCTCTCGGGGCCGAAAAAACGTCTGGGGAGAGATTAAAGGCTCGGCGAAAGAGGATTGGGCGTCGGTAGATGCCTTGGAGGGTGGCAGGCGGCCAAAGGGCACAAGGCTGGCAAAAGCAACGGGCTTCAACGAACCTCCAGATGAGAAAGTTGACTCGGTCTGAGTCGAGAAATTCCTTGATGACCATGGCTCTGGTTCCGGGGGTGGGAGGGGGGAGAGCGCGCCAGCAGGTGGCGGCAGTGTCACGGCTGGTCGTCGCAGGCGAGTCTGCAGGTGTAGAGCAGCGCTGAGGCTTGTTCGGGGAGCCGTCAAAGGAGAGCGAGCTGGCGAATGTGAGGAGGAAGTGAGAGTGAAGATTCAAGAAAGAAGATGAATCGAATCCACATCCCGCCCACGGTCGGCAGAGACAGGTACTCCGTACCTCTGTCGGTACATTGGCCCTGCCGCGCCTGGGGTATTCAGTACCTGAACGATGCGCTGGGAGTACCTGGCCGCCAGCCGCAGCCACTGGCCACGCTCAAGTACCCGCTAAGTCCTGCCTACCTCGCCGCCGGGCGTTCAGCCCACGCCAGATTAAACGGGCCTTGTTTGGGGAGCCCAGAAAGGCGAGGCGTCGAAGGAGAAACCCAGCCGGTGGACTTGCGCTATAGCCGGCGCCAGACATCAATTAAAGGCTGGCTAGATGCCAGCGCCACACTGCAGCGCCGCTCTGCCAATGGCAAGGCCCCCAAGGCCACACCCAAGGCTCTCACATCCTACCGCCAAACCTAATAATGGAGGGGGGAGTTTTTCTCTCTCGAGATCTTGCCCCCCAACCTGCCTCCCTACAGTAACTTGCACATACATGGCCGTTTTGTTCTAGCCCTGTCATGCCCTGGGAATGGCCCTAAAATGCACATAAACGAGCTTCTGCAGCATGACATTTGCTTTTGCCTTGGCAGGCCCCCTTTCTGAAGTGATGAGGCCGCGGCCGCGGTGCGGATGCTGCGCCGCGGGTTGTAAGATTGGTAGCGATGGAGCGATCATGGATGGCATCCATTTGTAGCGTCGCTTCGCTGAGGCTGCCGCGCATCACGGATGTCGCTACCTAGGCTATGGCGCCGAAACCAAAATTCTTCACTCGATACCTCCAAAGCTATGTGCAGGTACGGAGAGGTACCGAGCAAACGTCGCAACAGCGTGTGATGCCACGGGTACTGCTCCGTCGTGGGCACTACTGCGTCTGGTCGTTCTCGAAGGTGGACCAGCCTGGCGCTAGATTGAGCGTTCACAGCTGTGGAACGAGATGCCATGGCAGCAGGGCAGCGGGAGAGTTAACGGGGGACTGGACGGAACCCTAGGTCTGGCTGCTAAAAGTTGCCGACGGAGGGTGGTGCAGTGTCCTAGTACTGTACCTCGTAGAGGCTCTTCACCTACATGCCCGTCACAGGCAAGACAAGACATTGTGCCGGGTACCCAGTACTTTTGCACGAAACGTTTCGTCGCCGAGAAGGGAACCAACTAGCGGGGACCAGTCAAATCGTCATTGTCTGCCGTGACCTGGTCTCTGGACGAGTGCGTGCATATCACTTCAGACAAAGGACGAACTATCGACATGCGAACAAGACACCAGGAAAATAAGGAAAGTCATTACTAAATGCGCCATCTCTTCCTAGCGCTAGTGGCGCAAGCCCAATTCTCTCGTCAACCTGGATTGCCCTATACTTACTACTAGCAGGTATGTACTATCTAGGTATTCGCTGTATTTGTTTGTCACGGTCCGGCTGTTGTGCTGAGACACTTCGGTCGGTATCTGTGACCGAAGCTTCTCCGGAGCACTAGATGTTCGTAAGTTGCGCATTGGCCTTGCTCCCCCGTTGACGCCCGCCGAGTCAGACGCGGCCAAATGGGAAAATCGTAAGCCATTTCGTCGCGAACTCGGTTAACGGTAGCCCAAGTGATTTGGACTAGCCCCTGCAAAGGGGGCGGATGCTTTTGCACAAGCAACGCAACGAGGCACACTTTGCCTAAGGATGCCCCAGACTCTGGCATGCACAAACTCGGCTGCCAAGACAGATGCTTGGGCCCAGGGCATGGGCTGGCAGCCCCAAAAACCTCTCTTCGTGCGGTGGCGAACTGCGAAGTCGGTCGGCTGCTGCAGCTTGGCCGCCTCCGGGCCATCCCCATCAGCAATCGAGATTTCGATCCTGGATCCAGGCAGAAACTCGGTCGCCGTCTCATCTGGCTCTCCTCCCGTGGCATCTTCGTCTACGGCCTGCCGCTGATGATGGAATGGAAGATGCTGCCGTCACCATATCGCGCCTCTCGAGATCAAGCCCAAAGGGCGCCAGGGCACCAGAATCTGAGACTGGATTGCAGATCGGCTGGGCACTACTCCGTAAATGAGCGTGCTCCGTAGCAGTACCTGGACATCCCGCGCCCCGCAGGGGAGGTCCTGGATCATCCAAGTCCAAGTGTCCGTACCGGTACGTGCTTCCCAGAGAGGCCACGGGATCCCGTCAATGGATCTGGACGCGCGAAGATAGCTAATGGCCCTAGCACAGCTCGTACTGTGCTGGGAGGGCTAGCGGCTTCGTTTGGCGAACGCTGTGCTTATTGCTTTTATCCCCGACACGCGGGAAATCCCCCTCGGCAAGATGACGGGCTGCGAGCTCATCACCTCACCTAAACCTACAAAAAGTGGTCCTTTAATCATTTAAGATTCAGTCTCACGCGCAGCAGCGCACTTGACACCGGCCCCTTGAAGCTTCTTGGACCGCCCAGAGGGAGAATGCAGAAGGCAATCTTCTGGAAACGGCAGCTCAAAAGGCCTTCATCCCAAATGAAGGCCTTTTGATGATGCTCTGCTACTTGGCTGCTGTGGTCTGGTCTGGTCTGGTCCGATCGCCCTCCCCTCTCTCCTCTCCTCTCGTCACAAGCAGCAGCCATCCGGAAAAGAAAGAAGGCCCTGGATGGCGAGGTGTGTGTGATTTATTCTCGTCAGCCTACGTGGCACTGGTCACAGGCGACAAAAGGGGCGGGCGGCGGCATCATAGGTGGTTGGCCTTGGAGCTGGTGGCGCCGCCAAGTGTGTTGCTTGTTCCCCTTCACGCCGCCGCGAAATGTATCTGCACAGGGGTGTTGGTGACGGTTGCGATGTGCGTGCCGGGGACAGGGGTGCAGCGAGATGGCTGCCATCAATGGCTTATTATAGCCCGGAGACCACAGACGAGTGGATGAGAGAAAGTGGATGACGGAGCTAAGCCAGGCCAGCTCAGCGTTCCGTGGGTGGTAGGACAGTAAATCCTGGTACATGCTTGTACTAGAAACTGGTAGTCCAAGTGCTAGTAGCAGCAATATCCGGGGTCTTGCAGGCTCAGAGATTCCAGCAACTACCGCGTGCACCAAAAGGAGAGGGAAGGTTGGAGCAGAGTAGAGCAGAGCAGAGCAGAGGAGAGGAGAGGAGGAAATCGGCGCCATGACGAATTTCGCTTCTCTGGAGCTGAGAGGCTTTGTCGCCGCAAAACCTGCGTCCACAGCCCCGGTAAAAAAGCCAGAGGCCTCGAAGTCAGGATCTTTGACGATGGGTCTTCAAGCCCGCCCCGCCTGCTCCATACCCAAGCGCCGGCCCATGGCAGCTGGTACGAGATACCCGTACTGATTGCTACTGCACAAGCAAGCGAATGAGGATTTTTCAACGGCGGCGTCGTGAGGCAGACCACGAGTACAAGTCGGGGGTAGTGTCTCGAGCGTGCATGCGGCTACAAAATACTGCAGGCAGTGTCACTCTGAGTAGAGCACATAATGCGCTTTGGGCGCACTTATCAGGCATGTATTGGCTCCAGGCACTGCTCCTACCAAAGATACCCGACATGCCTAATAAACAAAGAAACTAAGCTTTTTTTTTTTTTTTTTTTTTTTTTTTTTTTTTTTTTTTTCCGTCTCCCGCAGCTTACTGGTGTGTGTACAAAATGAGCATTTCAAGCTTATCAATTGCATTCTTGCGGATGTGCAAGATCGGCCATTCCGACGCTGCTTCTCTCGATCGTTCGCCGCCAGTTCCAGTTCGGGATGGGCTTCTCCGCCTGTCTCGCAGCCCCGTGCTTCCGTAGTACATACATGGTGCTGTAGGAATAGTATACGGGTCTGGTAACCTTGAAGCAAGCAAGACAGGGTCCCCCGTTACGGGTTTTTGCACATGCGCGCGACCCCACATGATACGCTCAATCCAATTTGCAGGCTGCCGGAAACTGATAGTCCCGATAGGAGAAAAGCCTGGGGCACAGCCTGTGCCTTACCGAGGTTCTGCCACATGCTGAGTCATGAGTCGTGTGCTGGCTGCGTGTAATTGATGTCTTGAACGATTGATTGACTGAAGACTGGGGAGGGCGCATGTAGGGAGGGTTTGATACTGCATCAGATAGGCTGTGTTACATTCTTTTGACGTGCCTACGCTGCCTTGTAGGGTCATGTCTTGCAGCAGGGCGTTTGTCCTGGTATCGCTTCCCGTTTAAGCTTTCAAGGCTGCGTCAACGCTAGTCAATAATGCAAGAACCAGGAAATGTGTCTGCAGTCTTTGCCCTGAGTTGACATCGACGAATAACAGGTCGCCATGGTCTTAAAATAGCATGACAGCAGCAGTGAGACAACAAGACTCTTGAAAACTTCCTTCCCTCCAACCGCTGCCACACAAATCGCCTCACCTATGAATCTACGAGGAGCCTGGTACCTATCGAGAAGTTGGTGCCTGAGGCAAACGCTTCACCACCAGTCGGCATCACCCGATTCGGCTGATCCCTTCGCACATAGTGGCATCCCTAGCATGGAGGCTTTCACATTGAGCACAAGCCACAGGCAGGAAAATCCGAACACACGCCCGTAGCTCTGAGCGCGCAAAGAGGACAGCGAGCCTCTCGTTTTGCCCTTTGCCTTCTTCTCGCCATTTCCTTCTTTCTCCTCGTGCGCTGGCTTGGATCCTTCTGCCATAACCCGGCTCAAATGACGCCTTGAAGAATCCCCCGCGATAGAACCATCCATCGTCCCGCATCTCGCATCCCCGTCACCATGCCCCCGCGAATAAACCTCCCGCCAGTAACACGGGCTCTGCTCGGCACTCTGCTCTTCCAGTCTGTCCTGAGCGCCGCGATTAGATATCGCCAGTGGGCCGAGGATACGGACATTGTGATACCGTACTTGACGCTCATCCCGCAGCTGTCGATTGCCTACCCCTGGACATTCCTGACGGCTTCGTTGGTTGAGGGCAACATCTTTACATTTGGCTTAGGTGCCGTGACTTTATACCATGGCGGCAGGTACTTGGAGAGAGCTTGGTCGTCGGCAGACCTGGCCAAGTTCCTTGTGCTCGTAACCCTGATCCCAAACGTCCTCACTTTTTTCACCATGATCTTTTTCTTTACCTTGACCAGGAACACTGACTGGACGTAAGTTTATACTCTCATATATACGCTCCTGTTTACTTAATAAAGGGAAACCACTAAATATATTTCACTTTCACAGTCTCACAATTATCGGCGGTACCATTCCTATCCAGATCGCTTTCCTGGTCGCCTTCAGCCAGCTCATCCCAGCGCATACGGTAACACTATTCCGAGGCATCGTTTCGCTCCGAGTCCCCAGAATTCCCCTCATCTATATCGGTATCGTCACCTTGCTCTCGTTTACTCCGCTGCTATCGCGCGCGGCTCTTTGGCTGGCCAACTACAGCTTCCTTACCAGCTGGACCTATCTACGATTCTTCAAGGTGGTCTTTCCCGATCTTGACTCAGCTCAACCGGCATCGCTGCGAGGAGATGCTAGCGAAACTTTCGCCTTTGCCGAATTCTTCCCAGGCCCTGTTAAGCCCGCCGTGGCTGCCTTTTCAGATCAAATCTACAACATCCTTGTCGCGATCCGACTCTGTAAGCCATCGGCACAGCGAGGCATTACTGCCGGGCGCGATAGCTTCCAACACAGAGGGGCGCCAGGAAGTGCCCGTGCCGAAGCTGAGAGAAGAAGGGCTATCGCACTGAAGGCGCTGGACCAGAGACTGAATGCCGCAACTGCTGCCGCCCGACAATCCTCGCAGGCCCCACCACCGGCTCCTGCTCAGCCGAGCGGCCCGCCTGTTCAGGTTCAGCCTCAGTCAAGTGCTCAGACAGCCATGAAGTCTGAACCAGGACCAATGCTTGGCGAGACCAAGTTTGAGCCGGAGGAAGACGATTCATAGGACAGTGTATAGGGTGGGGTCGGACATTTGTGATTCAATGATTTAGGTGGTAATGGCGGCGCCTCGGTGTTTTTTAGGCGAAGGTGTTGGGAGGAGGGACCAAGGTCATGAATCAAATGATTATAATGATATGTGCGGATACCGTGTTGGATTGATGGATTAGTAAGTTGGCGCTTGGTGTTGCTATGGATCATGGTTAATTATCTAGCCAGCACGTGAACTAATGAATCATGCTTTATTTCATCAGCTATGTTAATATATCCATTGAAAATATCCACCTTGCTGTGTTTGCAAGAGCACCCTTCCTTCCCTACCTTTGTCCTCGGGTACCAATGATCGACAGAGGTATGTTTACCCAATTCTGTACGCTGTTGGAAATCCCCAGGCCCTGTGAGAAAGAAGTAAAAGGAGGAGGAGGAGAGAAGGCTTGGTACTTCATGGGGTTGATGTGGAGGCTGAAGCTGAGTGCCGATCAACTGCGCTGATTGGACTGTACAAGGGAAAGGAACATGGCCATGTATCACATATTACATCGTACTGATCTGCTACAGTACATACAGTAAATATTTCGTAACTTAACAAAAAAAAAAAACATGTATGGAAAAGTGTGTCCTGTCATCTGTATTTCGAGACATTAGCGCATGCAGATTCTCCTGCAACCACGCCGATCGAGAAGTATTGGCCGTTCGAAGCATTATCTAGAAGGATAGTATGCGATGAAGCAAGCGCAGCAAACATTCACTGCTTTTTGCTTTTCTTTTTCCTTTATTTTTTCTTTTTTTGGGGTGCCTGGCGCTTAGATACTCAGCTGGCGGCAAGCATGAAATCCTACAGATGCCCAGAATAGTAGTCAAGAAGATCTATCGAAAATAGAGGGCAGCCTCTTGCGTCGGTATGCGCAAGCTGAAACCCATACACAGGAAACTACGGAACCCCCCTTACTTATCGTCATGTATACACTTGAGATTTCGTCTATCGTAAAGTGCTCCAGCCGGAACCGGCTCCTGTTTCCAGCCGCCAAAACTGCTGCAAGAAGCACAGACGGAGTCCTGAAACAGGATATCTCGTGGCATTTTCACTACCAGGATATGTATGTACATTAGTACAGGTAGGTAGGTACTTCGATAGTAGCTACAGTGCTGCCGCCTGTAGGGATGGTAGCCCTACTTTCGAAATATAGCAAAACCGATGCGGTACGATGCGGTGGGATTGCGATGAGACTGCATTAAAGCCGCTGGTCCTCCGTACAGAGTAGCACCCCGGATGGAGCAAGGGGTGAAAATGTAGTTTGTTTCCAAGGTTGCTTTGCCTTTTTCTGTAATCGGAGGATCAGGGCGGGCTACGGCCGCTGCGCATTTATACAGTACTGCAGTAATAGCGAGGAACTAGCTTGAGGCGGATGGCCAGGATGTCGGGCCCTGTTTCCGTTTTATAAACTCCGAGTAGCAGAGAAGAAAGCAAAACAACTACCAGCCATCTACCCATCAAACTCGGCTAGACGTCTCATCGCAGCCGTCTGGCGCAGGTAAATCGCATGGTATCGAGTACTGCCGGTGTGTCTGGGCGCTGTGCTATGGTTTGCAGCGGCTCATGACAGGCGAAAAGCACATGTATCACGTCCCAGCCCAAGACACAGCCGTGTGTATCCACCGCCGTCTATTCATTTCCAGTCTCTCACCTTCACCCCTGGCGCCCATGTGAGGGGGTGGAGTGGTTTCCGGCAGAGGCCTCTCTGGGGTTAATCACTGGGCGTAGCGGACCTGGCCGAGTGTGTGCTAGCCAAGCGGCTATTTTCGCTCAGCTTCCACCTAGCCTGATGATGAGACACGATAGAACTCCACGAGTCGTGGCCGCATCTGAACACAGAGGCGCTGCGTTGCACCCCAGCAGCAGCTCGCTCCTTAAATACCCAGATAAACACTGATGGAAACACAGGCGACTAAGTTGGCAGCACGTCGCTCCTGGAGCTCGCTGCGGCAGTGTATCATGGGAGATTTCTAGGGTAGTAGCGCTAAAAATGAGGGCCATATCCAGATCGCCTCTCGCTCAACGGAGCACGTCTCATGGTGATACTGACCTTGCCGTCGTTCGTCTCTTCTCTTTGCTGTTTCGCAGGGGTGTGCGCGTGTGCAGCCTGAGCTGCCCTGCCAGTGGCACAGGTGTCAATAGAGACAGGTCACCTAATGACGAAATCCAAGAGCACCGCCGACGGAGCCAAAAGGGGTGCAGCAGAGCAACGTGCCGCTGGATGAGCGCTTTGCGTGTAGCCACCCAACTGCCCTTTGACCTTGTGCGAGGATCCGAAGGTGGATGAATCAACTGGCATTGCAGAGCAGCACAAGGCCTCACGTTACCAGCACCACTATGTGACTACAGGCCCTGTGCTCTCGTAGCCGTGTAGCCGTACTCACCCAGGCCCGTTGAAAGGTACGTACCTCGCTGAAGCGAAGGCCCGGCGGCGGGAATCTGGCGACCTCGCGATGGGGGAGGGATGTGCGGCCGCCAGATGAAAGTGGCAAGGCATCAGCTCAGCCAGCCGGCCAGCTAGTACAGAAGAGTGCTAGCCAGGGCTGCTTGGAGGACGAATGCATGATGTACTCGTATTTGCTGAAGGCACCAGCTACAGCCAGCCATTGCAGATAGTAGGTACATGCCATGCCATGCCATGCCACGCTGCATGCTCCTGAGGCTGCGTGCTATGCTGTGGTGCACTTTGCTTGGATCCTGCCAAGCACGCTCAAAGGAAGCATGATGTGCGGTGCCTTGGCGTATCCTGATATGCGAATGCGCCGCCTGGCAGCGCTTTGCATCAGCCCGAGAGATGCAATCGGGTAGACATGGCAAAGGGGGCCATCGGGCCAGCTTGGCCATAGTGCAGACAATCTCTGACTGGCCCCGACGGCCGCTGTTCGTTGTGCGTGCTTGTCTTTTTGCCGCCTTCTGGGCTTGTGAACATCCTGGGGAATGGTCCCCACACGCCATCGCGCCCGTTGCTGAGCCAAGCAAAAGGCAGGGGACCACGGGCTAGGAAACGCCCCAGATGGCCAGATCCGTCGGCGGCGGCTGACCGTGGCACGTCAGAGTGTTGAGCAGCGCAGGCTCAGGAGGTGTCCACCTGGCGGATCCACAGTGGTGAGAGTGGATGCTGCTAGAGCTGGAGAGCTTCTTTTCTCGCTCCCACGCCAGGGAGATTGATGTGATGTGGGTGGAGCCGCCAGAAGAATGGGTAGGGTGGAGCTAGTCCGCAACCGCCCTAGGCAGCAGTGCTAGTGCATGTAGCGCGGACTTGTAGTGCCTGCTTGCAGCAGCGCGACACGGCAGGGGTGCAGACACCGCGACGAGGCTTTAGAGGGGAACAAAAGAGGGCCAGGGGATGGCCTGACTGCGGTCTGGCCTTAGCGCCTGGGAAACGCACCGCCTAGACCGCCGCCGCATCGCCTGGCGGTCCGAGCGAAACGCGGCTACCGGTGCTTTGGCGTCCACCAAACGCAACACCTCGAATCCATCGTCAGCGCATGCCCCCTATAGGCACTGTCCGACTGCCTGCTCCATACTCTGCACGGAGTGCGTGTACGAGATGCTGCTTGCACGGCGCACAACCCACTGGCACGTACGGCTGCATGCTGTGCCTGTATGGTATGCTGCTCGCGCATCGCTTCAATGGTTTGCTGGTGCTGTGTCGCATCGCTCCCCACTGTCTGGCTGCCCTTCTCCACCAAACGGGGAGCCAGCTCAGATATTCTCCTGCTGTCGGTGCTGGTGAGTAGGTACATACCTGCACTCGCCGGTCGGCGGTTGCACGAAGCAGGCCGTGAGAGTAAGCTGGGCCTCTGCCACCAAGCGTATTTGCCCACCTGCCACTCGTGTCCTTGGGGGAGGAAATCAAGCAAAGCAAAAACGTGGTTTGAGTGGCTTGTGGGCTTGCGGCATCAAGCCTGCACGGCTCCGAGAGGGGCCCTGCCTGCTTATGTAACAAAGGCTGCAGAAAAAAAGCCGAATGCAAGATATGACCTGTATCTTGATCCTGAGGCTCCAAGCAAGCCACCCTCCCACGCTACCTCTACCTTATTTTAGACTCTGCAGTCGCCATCACGTGATGGATGTTCCTCTTCCGTAATCTCTCGATGCGTGGCAGCGCAATGGGTCCCAGCGCCACCGTTCTTTTTCGTTCTGTTTCGTTCGCGTCTTGTGGGGAGCAAATCTCTAGCGGCTCCCCAAAGCCACGCTCATCCGTCGAAGCCGCTGTCGCTCTGCGAGGGGTTTTATCCAGTGATCCAGTGGGCAGTGTTGAGGCATATTGCCCGACGAGAACTCATAGGTGCAGCAGATGCCTTGCTTTGCCCAGAACGGATGCATTAAGACGCATCTTATCTCCATCCACAGCTGCCGGGAGGGAACCTTGACCTGCCTGTGCCTTGCTGGAGCTCTTCCTCGCCTGGAGCAGGCAATGCAAGCGACCCGGACCTGTCCATGGCTGGTGCCGCAACTCATCCCCTGGCTCCGTAAAGCTAGGCCCGAATGTCTGACTTCTGTCTCTCTAGTCACCCACTATCAAGTCTGCTGGCGTCATCTATATTGTACCTTAGTTGACTACTACTAGGTAGTACTCGGGTGCCACATGTCGATTTCAATTTGGTGGTTGTACAAGTATATCCCGAACAAGGGCAGGGGAGTGTACTATTCCCCGTGCAACCAACAGGCAAACCCTAAGGAGTCCTGCGGTTGACGCCAGTTGGTAGCATACCGTCCTATCGTGGCCACGGTATTAGGTATTTCGCCGCCATAACTTGGCTGCTGACAACGCGTGCCACACGAGCCACCAGCGCCCCCCCGGTCATTACCGGGGCTGAATGGCCATCCACTATCGAATCGAGGGCTTGCGTCGCCAATAGTAATGAGTGAAGATCCCCCGAGAGCTAGGAAAGCTCTTGCTGCCGGTTGACTTACCCGCTGAATCATCCGACAAGGCTTGTTTGCGCCCATGGGCCTTCAGCAGTTGGGATGTCTAGTGGCGGATCCTACCACGACCCTGCGTTGGTGATAGCCTGACTGGCTGGCTAACTTACCTGTTTACTGTAGTCTTGTGCTCTGCTAATGGATATATACAAATAGATGATTGAGCGAGAAGTGCTGCCGTTGTTGGCTTTTTTTTCTTTTTCTTTTTTTCTTTCTTTGTTGAAATAGCTAGCCGCTAACCCTGTTACTTTTGATTTAACCTCGCTCAGAGGCTTCGAATTTCTTGCGGCGTCTAAGCTCTAACAAGGCTGCGATGCGTAATAAGAGAAAAAGGTGCCTAAACGTCAGCTCGATTGGGCGTTTTGCCATTGTTGCCCACTGGGAAACTGCGAGGCCATAGCTTTAAAGAAAGGATGCGCCGCCAAGGCCTAGATTAGACGCCTTGTATGCCGCACATCGACAGCCTCACCGTCACGATAAGATTGGTCGGCCCCAGCGCTGTCCCCCTTCTCCCCATCGGGCTCTCAACCCAGCTCCTATCAGCCGCCTTCGTCTCGTCTGGCCTGTCGCTGTTGTCTCTCTGGGCTAGCGCTTTATGCATACCAGTAAGGCATCTACTGGTCGTGAGCACGTTGCACTTCGTACTAGAGGCTAAGGTACTTTGGTACAGGTCCTTACTAATTGCTGTACTGGCCCCGGCAACTGCGTCAACTCGGGTGCCCAGACTCCCAAGTTGCCGCCCCCCGCTTTTTGTCCCCTTCGCAGCGCCGCGACCCGTCATCACTGCCAAGTGCGTGTGTGTGTGGGCTCCTGCGCTGGTAGCCTCGGGCGCTATGGCGCTGCAGCGGTACGTACCTCCTCTCCGGACGCGGCGCGCGTTGCGCAGACTCTTTGTATGAGATACTTCGTACCCACACACCTTCTGCGATGAACCCTGTTAACACCCCCTCCCATCCCCTCGGCAAGGTAGGGGCAGAAAAAGCTGCCAAGCGGGCAATGACCCACTATTTCAAAGTGACCCCGCCCGGTTCCACAAAGTACACCACCGTGGTTGTAGCATATCCTTCTCTCCCATTTTCATCATTTTCATGGGTAAGGTAAGTTTGTCGGTTCAGCAGCGCAGTTCCTTCCTCCACAGGACAGCCTTTTTTCTCTCCCCATTTACCCGTCCTCTTCTTTTCTCCCCTCCATCACATCTCGCAACCGCAACAAGCAGCGTCGGGGGTGCTCGTGGACCTTGGCTTGTCTCCACGATCCTAACCATCGCTCTCCATAGAGATTTAGCCTCATCGGCCTTCGCCTTCGCGCCGCATCATACCTGACGTATTTTATTCAATCTTCTCGCGAGGCGCCGTCGCTGCTGTGCCTGGGTTTAAGCTCTGCGCGGTACATACCTAACGAGCCACGCCTGTATCCGAGCCATTGGGCCATCAACACGACCATCGCCCTAATCGACACGTACATTCGCCGGCTCCAAGCATTTTGCGCGGTCGCGTCGAGACTGTCTTGCCAAACCCACGCCGCCGATTTCTTACACCGCCAGCCTTGTCGCGATAATCCGCTGCCGAGTGCCTCGCGATGGCGAACCACCACCCGTCGCCTACGATGATGCAGATGCAGCATCAGGCTCCTCCTCCAGGAGCTCCGCCTCAAAATGTCCAGCCTGCTCACTTCAACCCGCCGCACCAGATTGCCGGCTTGAACCAGATCACGGCCATGAACGAGGCTGTGTGGTTGCAGATTGGTATGACCTCCTTTTGTTTGCAAATTTGTCTTAGCGCGGCCTTTGGTTAACAGGCCGAACAGGAAGCTTCTCTGAATTGCTGCGAGTACCTGATGAGGCAATGCACGCCTACGAACGAGCCCTCCAGGCCAATCCCAACTCGACAGCCGCAATGAACGCGATCGGAATGCTCCTCAAGGGCCGAGAAGCATTCGACAAGGCTCTTGAATTCTTTCGAGCCATCGTCCAGCTCGACCAGAACAATGGTGAAGCTTGGGGCAATCTTGGTATGCCGCGCCATCGCTGGATGGAAATTGTTATGTTGATGCTAATTGAACTCTATAGGCCATTGTTACTTGATGACCGAAAATCTACAAAAAGCGTATGACGCATATCAGCAAGCTCTTGTCAACCTCCGTGATCCCAAGGTAAGTATTTAATGCACTAAAAATTTTGCGTTGCTTGGAACACCAACGTAACCTGTTCGTACATAGGATCCCATGCTGTGGTATGGCATTGGCATTTTGTATGACCGGTACGGAAGCTATGATTATGCAGAAGAGGCATTCTCGCAAGTCATGACAATCCAGCCCGACTTCGAGAAGGCCAATGAGATTTACTTCCGACTGGGTATAATATATAAGCAGCAATCGAAATTCAACCAGAGTTTAGATGTGAGATACACCACCACCTTATACGCATTGCGAAGATATTTTTGCTGACCCCCCTTTTTTTCTCTCCAGTGTTTCAAATACATCGTCAACTCTCCCCCTGGACCTCTTACGCAGGAGGACATCTGGTTCCAAATCGGACACGTTCATGAGCAACAGAAAGATGTAAGCTGCTTGGTTTTTCGTGTGTCCATGTGGTATACTAACATTGCCTCGTAGTTCGACGGTGCCAAGTCTGCGTACCAGCGGGTGCTGGACCAGTCACCTAACCACGCCAAAGTTCTGCAGCAGCTGGGTTGGCTGTACCACCAACAGAGCCCTTCATATGAGTCCCAGGAACGCGGTATCCAGTATCTAGAAAAATCTGTCGCAGCAGGTGAGTTTGGACATTAAATGCTGGCATATCGCGAAAGCCGACGCCGCTGACACTGACGCCTTTCATAGACAACCAAGATGCGCAAAGTTGGTATCTTTTGGGCCGGTGCTACATGTCACAACAAAAGTATCCAAAAGCATATGAAGCCTACCAACAAGCTGTGTATCGCGATGGGAAGAATCCCACTTTTTGGTGCTCCATCGGTGTCTTGTATTACCAGATCAACCAATACCGAGATGCTTTGGACGCGTACTCGCGGGCTATTCGCCTGAACCCTTACATTTCTGAGGTCTGGTACGATCTCGGCACTCTGGTAAGTTTTCAAGCTCAATCGACTTTTTTCGTATGTATAACTGATTACTAACTCGGCGTGTAGTACGAGTCTTGCAACAACCAGATCGCTGATGCCCTGGACGCCTACCAAAGGGCAGCGGAGTTGGATCCAGGTAACCCACACATCAAAGCTCGCCTCCAGCTTCTTCGCTCTGGTGGTACCAATGGTGGCCCACCACCTGCCGCTCCTCAACCTGCTGATATGCATCCCTCAACGTATCAGACAGGTCCCACAGGTCCTCCTCAATGGGGAGGATCTACGCAACAACAATCGGGCGGCCCCCCTGCTGCTACTCAAGCTGCTGGCGAGAGCTGGGCCGGCAGGCTCTCTAATGTTAACCCGCCTCCTCAGCCACCCAACCCTTATGAGAGTCGAAGTGGCGAGCCTTTCCGTGGTGGTCCGGCACCACCTCTTCGACAGCCCAGCCCTCCTCCGCAACAAGAGCTGCCGACTCGTCAACCATATCCTGAGCTTAACAGATCCGGCCCGTCACGCCGTGGCCCATCACCGCCGCCTCAAGCTCACCAATTCGCGCAGCCTCTCCCCCCACCACCACCTCAATCCCAATCCCAACCTCCAGCCCCTCCGCCGGCTGAGCGACGTGTTGTCAACCCTAACTGGGGTGGTTCAACGCCTTCGGCATCGGCACCTCCTTCCAATAACCCGAATAGTGCTAATCCTCCTCCGAACGGTATGACTACTTTCCGACCAGCCAGCAGCCCTCGTACTGCTGATGGCCGCCCTCCCGTTCATGATAACCGCATGCCATCTCCAAAGTCGGCTTATCCCCAGCACCCGGCTCCACCACACTATCCTCACCATTCGGAGATGCCACCGCAGAGTGCTCCTGAGAATAATGCACCACAGCCACCCCCCGCCCCAATCGCTGAAGCTCCCGCCCAGCGTATGGATGATCGCCCTCCATCTGTTGGGCCAAAGAGACATCGCGAGTGGGAAGAGGAGTCTGTTGCTAAAAAGCCAGCCAATGAGGAGACTCGTGCCCGATTGGAAAACTTAAACCACCGCAGACCTTCAACTCCACCTCGTGATGGATACCGTCGCAATTCGTCTGAAGCTCGTAGGACGGAGGAGCAGCGCCGCCCTGAAGAGCCTAGGAGGTCCGACGAGCCGCGCCATAAGACGGAGAGCTATCACCCTTCTGAGGCTGCCCATCACACCCAAAACCACAGTGTGAGCTCGAATCACTTGCCGCCGATGCAGCCGGGATCGGGGCCCATGACTGGTGTCGTTCACGAAAAGCCTCAGCCGCCCGTTGTTCCTAAGGAAGAACCTCGCACGGAACAGGCTCCTCCGGCTCGACCACCCCCACCTCCCGCCTCTGAGCCTGAGCGCGCGGCTAGGAAAATGGATGTTGACGAGGACTACGACGACAGCGGAGAGGACGAGAAGAAGGCAGTCGTTCTCACCAATGGCTCTGGCCCTACAGCAGCCTCCAGCGATCTGAAAGCCCCACCATCTTCTACAAGCAACGTAAATGTTGCTTCTAGTTCTGCTCCCAAAACTGAATAAGGATGTCTTGAAATGCAAGTCAAGGAGGGATGGAATTTATGAGTCAGGTCTTTTACGAGGCGATATTTACCGTGCATTTTTGTCTTCTTCTTTTCTTACATTATATATCTAACTTCCCTCCCCAGTATTAGTACTACTTACTTCTTTTAAGTTTCATATGTTAACTGTTGACGGAAGGGATGGCGGACGGCAATGGGGACGGGTTATCGGTTTTTGGCTAAAAACAAACTGTCGCCAGGGAGCGTTTTCCGTATCATAAGTGTAATTTTTTTTTTCTAAAAAAAAAACCCCTTCTCTGTATATCGTACATTACATGTATTCTATGTACCTTAGTACCTTCTTCTCTTACCGAGAATCTAGACCATACACTATTGGATGCTACCTACCCATCCCGGAAACTTGAAAATTCTGAATCACGTGATTTTACTGTTGCTCTTCTGGAGTATCTTAATCTGATTGGACTGATGCCCCTGTCTTCTATAGGAGGCTTAGCGTTAACGTGCACGGGCCACATTTGATCCTCCCATCAGGTCTCGCTTAAAATTTCGCCCACAAATTATTTCTTTGAAAGCCCTTTTACACTTTTCTGCTCTGTGCAGCTTTGTCGTTTTTACATACCAACTCATCACCACACCAGCGCCCAAAATGAGTGTATGTAGCCATACCGATCCAACTCCAAGGCTCTCATGAAGATGTTAACATCAGAATAGCACCGCAAGTACGAGGCTCCCCGTCACGGCTCCCTGGCTTATCTGCCTCGGAAGCGCGCTGCCCGCCACCGCGGAAAGGTCAAGTCGTAAGTCTCGCAGAAAATTTTTTGATAACCTCAATTCGGGTGTTGAAGGGGGAAACCACAAAAGAAGAGAAGAAAGAGCAATGCTAATCAATTGGAAATGCCAGCTTCCCCAAGGATGACGCCAAGAAGCCCGTCCACCTGACTGCCGCCATGGGCTACAAGGCCGGTATGACCACGATCGTTCGTGACCTCGACCGACCCGGCGCGAAGGCAAACAAGAAGGAAGTTGTGGAGGCTGTTTCGATCATTGATACCCCCCCTGTACGAACAATGCAGCCCGCTTGGCTATGTGCCTATGGCTAACATCTTTTAGATGATCGTTGTTGGTCTTGTGGGCTACATCGAGACTCCCCGTGGTCTGCGCTCCCTCACCACCGTGTGGGCTGAGCACTTGTCCGACGAGGTTAAGCGACGATTCTACAAGAACTGGTACAAGAGCAAGAAGAAGGCTTTCACCAAGTATGCCAAGAAGCACTCCGACAACAGCGGCTCTTCCATCACCCGCGAGCTCGAGCGCATCAAGAAGTACTGCACTGTCGTCCGTGTCCTTGCCCACACCCAGATCCGCAAGACTCCCCTCAAGCAGAAGAAGGCCCACCTTATGGAGATCCAGATCAACGGTGGCTCTGTCGCCGAGAAGGTCGACTTCGGCAAGGACCTCTTCGAGAAGCCCGTTTCCGTCGACTCCATCTTCGAGCAAGATGAGGTTATTGACGTTATCGCTGTCACCAAGGGTCACGGCTTCAGCGGTGTTACCGCCCGCTGGGGAACCAAGAAGCTCCCCCGTAAGACTCACAAGGGTCTCCGAAAGGTTGCCTGTATCGGTGCCTGGCATCCTTCCCACGTCCAGTGGACTGTTGCCCGTGCTGGTCAGGAGGGTTACCACCACCGTACCTCTGTCAACCACAAGGTTTACAGAATCGGCAAGGGTGACGCTGAGGACAGCGCCTCCACCGAGACCGATGTCACCAAGAAGAAGATCACTCCGTAAGTTTTTCTTTACTACACTTCTAACTGAGATCTATAATTGCTAACGTAATCTTTGCAGTCTCGGTGGCTTCGTCCGCTACGGTGAGGTTAACAACGACTTCGTCATGGTCAAGGGCTCTATCCCTGGTACCAAGAAGCGTGTTGTGACCCTCCGTAAGTCCATGTGGACTCACACCTCAAGAAAGGCTCTGGAGAAGATCAGCCTCAAGTGGATCGATACCTCCTCCGAGTTCGGTCACGGTGCTTTCCAGACCCCTGCGGAGAAGAAGCAGTTCCAGGGTACTCTCAAGAAGGATCTCACCTCCGCATAAATGCGAGGCACTGATTTTTTTCCTTTTTGAGTTTATTCGTCGGGTCATCATTGCATTGGTGTCGGATTTGGTTTTGCCTTAGGCTTTTCTGGGGCTGGGTTTGGGCTCCATAATGGGATGAGCACGAAAAGAAAAAGTTTTTCAGTTAGAAGTCTGAAAAAATTTCAAATGAGATTTCCTATTACAATAATGGAAATCCCACGCATATATGCATGCCAAAGTAGCCGCGCCAATACAAAAATGTGTGACCAACTAAGAGTGTGTGTGCCTTGTAATGTTTTCCATATGATTTACAAGTCTACCCGACTGGAATAAATTTCAGCAAACATTGACAGCAAGCCTGTCGTCCAAAGCCAACGCCTTGGCTGGAATTTTTTTTTTAGAGCTATAATTCAATGTTATATAGTTCTACTTGTACACTGTAGCAATTTTCGCTGCGCTCCACTAGCCCAGGATAATTTGATAGTGCCCACAAGACAAGATCTGCTATGCTGTGGTTCAAGGTATGTGGACGGATTCGTCCGCGTTGACGTCACCCCACCTTGAGCTGACTGGGCCTCGAGCTTTGATTGCAGAAACATCATCATCACTCGCATATCTTCCTACCACTCCCACTCATGCCATTCATTCAACAAAGATTTGGTGGCGCCTTTAACCTGTCATTTAGAAGAGGGTTTTGTATCAACACCAGAATACCCCAGTCCGTCCGACAGCGCCAGCGATTAGCCAGCTATTCGAACACAAGCTCGCAGCAGCGACACGCTCGAGTCGCCCCGCGGATATCCATCCCTAGCACACAGCGTCAAGGATTTTTCAATACGCAGCAGCCCCGCAAGATGGCGAGCGACGAAGACTACATGGCCTTCCTTAACAAGGCGAACCAGGACGCAGAGGAGGGACAGGCGGCGGCTGCGTCGTCGGCCCAGAGCGGGGGACAGCGGGCGTTCAAGACGACGGACGAGGGGAGCGTACTGCCCAAGAGTATTGCAGATGTTTTGAAGGATGCGTTTTATGTGAGCGAGGCGGATGAGCCGTTTAAGGGGGTGTCGTTGAAGTGGAAGGGCGAAGGGGGGCTTCCAGATGAAGGTTTGTTATTCCAAGTGCTGTGTCCTTTTTCCTAATCATGGCATCGGGAGGAAAACGTAGAAGAGAGTGCTAATTATATCATGGGGTTGGGTTGATACAGTCGAATTCGCGAAACTGATTCACCACTGGGACGCCGAGAACGCCCAAGTCGACATTATGGATCCTGTCGACTGGGACTCGGATGGACAATACGCTAATATCATCGATGCTGTGAGTGAGGCGACTCGAGGAAACGACGTCAGGGTTTATAGGGTTGCGAGGGATCTAACAAGAGCGGAATATTGGGTCATCTCACGAGACGATAAAGAGGATAGGATTGTTGGAGTGAAGGCACTGGGGGTTGAGTCGTGAGAGGCTTGAAGGGAAGATAGGTTATGCTGCTGGAAGGAGAGGAGTGATTTGTCATCTTGCGTCTTATCTGCATTCTGTCGTATAATATTGCTATCGGGCGAAGCTCACGAATACGAGTATATCTTATAGCTGTCTTGAGTACCTGCTCATTTGGCCATTTTAAAGTTTTACTGTACTTCTATGTTTTCCATGTGAAAGAAAATTTTGGACGTTTCCTGCACTCTTTCTATCTTTCTATCTTTTCTGTATGATCATATTTAACTCTCCAACCACCTCTGTGTGTATTAGCAATATCATGTATGCCAGTAGAAGCAAGAGATGGCTCAGTTGAGAATGGAGGAAAATCAGAGACGCCGCCCCTTACCCCACTTAAAGCATTTTGAACTATGAGCTGGGTCATCTCTTAGGCTGCTGGCAGAAGAGATGCGGATCGAAATGATTGCTACTAATCTACCTGATATCATATTCCATATTTTGTGCATCTGCATATACACGTAGTGATTGGATCCAGCAGGTTCCCGCCAGTTGGCCCCCCCGTCGATCTCTTGCTTAGAACGGGAGCTTTTCCCCCGGACCGTCTGGCACGCGCATAGCCACCTACGAAGCTGGCCATCAAGGCGTGCAGCAAGCCTTGCAGCATATACCCCTAGTCGCCCAAAATGACGTCGAGCTGCTGCTGTGACGGGCACAGTGTCAGCCGCAATCCAGGATTGATGCGATTTCGAAAAATTCGATCCCTCGATGGATTGCGCGTTTGCTCCGCGGCCTTGTTGGTGTGGGCACTTAGTAAGTAAGAATGCTGCAAGGCTTTCCCCCTTAATTCCTGCTTTCGATTGAACGTGGCTACATCTTGTATGCCCTTCATCAACATGTTCCCGGGCAAGTTTGATTTTGAAATACCTGCGAAATGACCAAGGTGAAGAAGGGCAGCTCTGATCGGCGACCGTACGACATCCGGCGCGTGTCCCTCATGCAGCCCAACAGGGCCCTGAGCCATGATGCCCAGGACGGACTCTCGCTGTATGAAGAAGTAAATCGCCAATTTGCGCAAGAATTTCCTCAGACGGCATGGAATTTTGGGCAACAATCCCGGGTGCCGTGGCTTCTCTCACCCCATCCAGAGCGACAGGAAGATATGACTACCGCTCCAGCAGATAACGCGACATCTACAGGTACTCCAGCAGTTCATATGCCGGCTAACGACTTTGAGTTCGTCACTCCAACAGATTACAGTCTTTCCACCCCCAACGACGATGCCGATTTTGATTTCCTATCCGCTACAACGTCCCCGATGACGGCACCAGTAACTTCACCCTCTCAGCTCTCGGACATATCAGATCCATTTACCACTCTCAGCGCCGACTTTGACCCGTTATGGGATCCCGATGCCTTAGGTTCACTACTCCCCTGGAATAATAGTCGAGCTCAAGGGCCATACTGCTACAAATACCATGCAATACGAAATAAAGGCAAATGCGAAGCGAACGAACAAGAACAGTTGGAGAGGTCAGATCTAATGGCTCCCACACCCCTCTTCGAGCAGCCTGCAGAGCACAGCATGATTCTACATCCAGAAAGAGAGCCCCGTGGTTCCGAACGCCACGTTTTAGCTAAGGAATCGTGTGTAGATAGAAATAACATGAATCAGATTATATATAATTTGAATCAGTTGGGCAGCCGGCTTCGCGATGATGCCCGCAGGCAGCTGGATGTTATAAGCGATGGTTGTGACGCGTCTCCGTTGAGCTTTGGTGAAGGCTGAGCGCCTTTCTCTTTGTGTGCTTCTTTTTTTTCTTTTGGTCTGTCTGTGTGTGCGAGCGTGTGTGTTTCTTTTCTTCTCTTCTCTATATTTTTGTCATCTATTTCAAGTGCAAAGGCATGAGACCATAGATCTAAAGCAAAAAGAGTGCCTGCGACTATCGATGGGATAGCGAGTGGCGCTTTTAATGCCCTCCTATTGCCATCGAGATTCCCCATTACCATCGAGATGCTGCTAAAGACTCGACCCAAATATCAAAACGCACCTGCTGGATTGGGGGCTAGAAACACTGAAAGAGCACTAAGATAAGGCGATTGCTGCTAGAGGCCGGCTAACTGGAGCAAAGTCTCCGTAAATAAAGTGGAAACCAGCACTTGTCTCTACCAGTTCGCCCACAATGGCCTGTCCAGAGTACCTCTAACGGCGTGCCCGGCAGCGCCGTGAAGCGAGTATAATCGACTTAGGCTTGATTTAGCTTTGATTTGTTTGACTTTGAGCTCCAAAAAGAGGTGCGGCGGAACGCACCGTGATTTGAGCCGATCCACCCTGATACCGTAAGTGATAGGCATTAGCCGTCAGAGCTGCTGGCAGCTAGACGGGGAGCTCTGAAGCTGGGGTTGGAGCTGCCGGGTCACGGACGGTATCGGTGGCTGCTGCAGCATGATGGAGTGCCTACAGCGCGCCATGCAAATTCTGCCACGAGAGGCTCCCACAGCGCCAGTGACCGTGCCAAGGCTCATGGGGCTTTGATTCCGCTAAAAGGTAGCAACGGCACCTGCCACACATGCACTTCACATAGGACCCCAAAGTCCTTGGTGATCGGCACTCCAGATGGTCCTTTATAATCTTTTCCTGTGACCAGCGATCCGAGCGCCTTGCGGAGGTTGTGGAACGGCGATGGCAGCATTTTCGGACCGAAGCTCGGTGAAGCCCGTCAGGCTGGTGTCCGAGTCTGCCAGAGAGCGGGAGACGTTCGAGTAAGAGGCTTCTTTTTTTTCCTTTTCTCTTTTCCATAGCCCGATTGACATGCCGGCCTCATGTCCAACCAGCTGTTAACCCGTGCCCTGTGGCAGATACTCGGCGTCCCTGCTCAGCTCCATCAGGCTGAACGAGAGTGGCCGGCCGATTCCCTCATCCGAGCTCTCGGCAGCCGACGACGTTATCCTCACCGGCCTCGCCCAACTGGGCGCCCTCCAGACCGGCACCGATAGGTCACTCATCTCCCTGTTCGACGCCCACCGCCAGTGTATCGTGGCCGAAGCAACGCCTACCCAGCGCCTATGTCCATCGATCAAGAGTGACGACTGCGAACGCCCCCTCTGGCTATGCGGCACCGCCATACCTCGCAGTCATGGGGTTTGCGAGTTTAGTCTCCTTGGGGAACGGTCTTTCGACGCTGTCAATGGCGAATCCGCCAAGGAGCTCCCCCTGACCTTGGCCTACGATCTCGTCGTTGATCCTCGGTTTTGCGCCAAACCGTTCTGCCAGCCAGGCACTTTAGCTCGTTTCTATGCTGCTGTCCCAATCCGAACTCGGCGTGGTATCAATATTGGCGTATATTGTGTTATCAACGAAACACCAAACATGTCCTGGAATGATGGCTACTCTCAACGGTTACGAGACATCTCCTGTGCTATCATGGATCATCTCGAGGCGCAGAGACTAAAGGTCTTGCATAGGCGAGATATACGGATGAATCGAGGCTTGGGGTCATTTATTGAAGGCAAATCATCTATATTTGACTGGCAGGAGCCTATAACATCTCCTCCTACTGAAGGGGGATGCCAGACACTGGCAAACAGCCCCAATTTCATGCGGTCTTCCCAGCAACACCAGCGAGACGATTTTGGAGATGACGTTGTAACCCAATTATCGCCGACGGCTCAACTGCCCAACCCGAACGATACGACGGATCCGATCGACGCTTTCTCTGAACACGATCAGCGTACATTCTCTGTGGATAGCTCAGAGGCCATGCTATCAGAAGCCAAGGCCATGGCTGCCTTGACAGAGGACGAAAGTTCCGTGCTTATTACATCAAAGGCAGCCAATCTTATTCGAGAGTCAATCGAGGTTGAAGGTTGCCTTGTTTTCGAGGCTCCAATCCAGCCATATTTGTCTCAAACGCACACCAATACTACGAGTGAGGAAGAATGCCAGACATCTACAGCAAGTAGCAGCGAGGAAGACCTTGAAATCAGACGTCGAAGTAAGGTCATGCCGATATGTAGACTCCTCGGCTACTCCACGTCGAGAGCATCGAGTATCGATGGAGACGCTCCCGCTCAACCTCGTATAACGCTGACAGAAAGCTTCTTGTCCAAGCTTATTCGACGTTATCCTAGGGGTCAAATTTTCAACTTTGGAGCTGATGGCGAGTTACAATCAGACTCATCGGAAGATGAGCAACCATTTTCGTCTCCTGAGGCGCTAGCGGAGCATTCTTCGCTGCTTACGTCCGACTCTAGGATAAGTTTGATATCCTTGCAGGATAAATCACAGACGAGGTCTTCGGCACGACAGCGCGAAGGCGAGGCTCTCCTCAAGGCATTTCCTGGCGCTCGGAGTGTTGGATTCGTTCCTATCTGGGATCCGAGGAAAGATCGATGGTATGCTGGCGGATTTATCTATACCAAGGACTTGGCCCGAAGCTTTTCTATTGAACAGGAATTGAGTTACCTGAGGGCTTTTGGAATGCTTGCCATGTCTGAAATCCTGCGTTTTAAGGATTTGCGAGCTGATAAAGCAAAGACTGATGCTCTCGGCTCACTCTCGCACGAACTACGCTCTCCACTGCACGGCATTCTGCTCAACTCGGAATTACTAATCGATACCAAGCTCGACATCTTCCAAGGAAATGTTGCCCACACCATTGAAACTTGCTCCCGTACTCTTCTTGACACCGTAGATCACCTTCTTGAATATTCTAGGATCAGCCATTTCTCTGGCCGAGACGATAGGGTTCCTAGTCTATCATCAAATGGCCTCGAATTAGGCCAGTTTGGCAAGAAATCTCTACTGAGAGACTCTCGACTTGATCATATTGTCGAAGAAGTAGTTGAAAGTGTCTTCGCTGGGTTCAATTTCTTACACTTATCTGTGAAGCAGCTGTCAGATCGACAGAACGGATCCATCAACAGTGATGTGAATGCTAATCATCAGTCGGATTCGCTGCAAGCGATAGACCAACTTGAGCCTTGGATGACCAACAATGGGGAGCTGAAATGGTCTTTTGATGACGTATTGATAATACTCTCAATGGATGTGAGATGTAACTGGGGGTACATCGCCAATGTCGGAGCCATCCGTCGGATAGTCATGAACATCTTTGGCAATGCACTGAAGCACACCAAGCGCGGCACGATCACGGTATCACTCACGCAAGAAATGATCCGTACCAGAAGTCGGAAGAAGGAACGTGTTGTTCGGTTCACAGTGCAAGATACTGGTAAAGGTATCAGTGCTGATTTTCTCAAACACGGCCTCTTTCGCCCCTTTTCTCAGGAGGACCCCTTATCGCCAGGCGCTGGGCTGGGACTCAGCCTTGTAAAGCAGATTACTACTCATCTACAGGGCGACATCTCGATTCAGAGTGAAGTTGGTGCTGGGACCATAGCCTCTGTCACTCTCCCGCTGCAACAATTGCCACTGTCTTTAGGAACGGCCCCTATCATCTCTGATGAAGATAAAGTTTTCAAAGAACAAGTTGAAGATCTCAAAGGGTTGCGAGTGAGGCTTCTGATGACCAACTCCGAATGGCGAAAGGCCGTGGTCGACATCTGCCGCGAGTGGCTGCACATGGATATCATTTCTAATACGCCCGATACAACTGTGACGCCGGATCTTGTGATGTGGTCTTATATGGACTTGAAACCAGTGCAGGAGGATTTACAGACATTTTCCAAGACACCTAATGTAGTTGTGTGCTCGAATGCATTGGTGGCGTACCGCCAGTCGCATGCGTTCAAGAAGGCTGGCTCTGCTGCTGTCTTTGAATTTATATCACAACCGTGAGTTTGCCAATCTTCTTTTTTCTTTTTCTTTTTCTTTTTCTTTTCATGCTACAAGATTTTCTCTTGCTCATATATTGCAATTTTCAGGACTGGACCGCGTAAACTTGCCAGAACACTACATTCGGCGTACATGCGATGGATGAGTAATTCCAATTCACCAGCAGCGGCCACTTCAGCGCCAATGGTAGCCAAGCGACCAAAGGGACCCAAAAGAATGCCAAGTGCATTCTCCGCCAACAATGTTAGTAGGCCCTCTATAGGGCGATCAGCAAGTGTAGTATCCCGAGGCGATAGACCAATACCGGCACCACCCAGCGCAACGGTCGAAATACCTGCAATGTCTACTGAGGAGCCCAAGGCACCAATCAGGATCCTGCTGGTTGATGACAACTTCATCAACTTGAAAGTATTGTCCACTTATATAACAAGGCGTAATATTGGATTTGACACTGCAAAGAACGGCCAAGAAGCAGTGGATCTCTTCCTTTCAAATTCGGATACACCATACGCCTGCATCTTAATGGACATATCTATGCCTATCATGGACGGGTTTGAGGCCACGAGACACATCAGAGCTCACGAAACCCAGAGGGGATTAACGCCTGTGCCAATCATCGCGCTCTCGGGCTTGACAACAGAGGATGCCCAGCAAGAAGCGTTTGGTAGCGGAATGGACATGTTCTTAACCAAGCCTGTGAAGCTTGGAGATTTGGGGCGTTTACTTGAATCTCAAGGAATCATCCACGCCGGTTGAAGCAAAAGCTAGGCTATACATGACTTTAACTAATACATTTTACATGGAGGGCTTACGAAGGCCGAGACACAGCACGTTGAACCGACACTCATACCTAAGAGAGAGAGAGGAGAGAGAGAGAGAGGAGAGAGAGAGAGAGGAGAGAGAGAGAGTGAGTGAGAGGGAGCAAAGATCATCTGACCTAGTCCAAGGAGATTGCGGCGCCAAATTTAACGTTACTCTACAAGACTAGTATATCGCTTTGGCTATTTTTGCCTTATTTTCGGAGTCGCGACATAAATTAGAGAATTAGACCAAAAAAAGGCCTGGTTGATGTACCGCGACAGCTACCGCGATCGGGAAAGGGGCATGAATAATAATCTGACTAAGATCCTGGACGTGACGACGAGGCATGGAATATTTATAGGGTTGTGTGAAATGAGCTGGCCAGATGGGGAAGAGGACTAGTCTGGAGCGAGGCAAGCATGATGCGGTGAGGCTATATTAACGACCAAGAGGGGTTATTGAAGGGCTACCTTGGAGGATTGTACAGACAGAGCCATCTACCGTTGGTGAGCCTGAAGGATCTTACTAGGCCCGACAGGGAAGATGTTTATTCAGTCAGGAAGACAATTTGCTAGGCTGTGTCGGGACTACCTTGGCATATGGCTAGAGAATTCTCCAGGGCCCGGGGAGCTGGGTCTCGAAATACCGCGAGCATTGAGTTATATCATTGAAGAAGCTAATTATTGGTGGCCATTTACGCATGGATAGGTTTACCAGCAGTGGTGATAGTTGTATTCGGAAGAAGTGAAAATAAAGGGGTTAGTTAGCCTGTGTGCAGGTGAGAAAATAGCGTGAAGGGGGTCAAGCTCTAGGTGATCAATCGCCCACCGCTCGTTCTAGGAATGTTCTCCAGGCTTATTTTCCCTTGTAGATTTCGACACTATTCCACATAATGAAATTGCTTTGTGCTCTCCACCCTCTGTCGCCTACCATAAATAGTACCTTGTAGCTATTGCTTGGCTCTTACACGACTAACGAACCGGTGATGCTTCTTGCCTATGTAGTAGGTAAAGTTAATTTTAAGATAAGAGACTTGGAGAGCATTGATTAGTGCATACCCTTTCTGGGGCATTTGCTGACAGCTAGGCAGGGTCCTCACAGATCTCTTTGATGTGCTTTTTTTTATACTTGGCATTAACAGACGTTGGGGATGTGTCATCATTTGGTCTGTGCTGGAGGCTGTTTCTTTGTTTCCTTCTTGATTGAGAGAGTAATTAGATATTATTAAGATTATTTTCATCAAAGAAAAGCTAAATATAGGAGGATTATTTTGCTGTTGGCTCAGACCTCCTATGTGGCCGTGCTGATTCCTTCCGGCGTACCATGTTGATCAATACATATCATATGCGGCATCCGTGCCTGAATATCTGCTTTGCACAAATCTTGTTACAGTACGATCAAGATCTGTGGGTCGTCGAAGGAATTGCGTATTTCTCATGTGGCTTTTTTTTTTTTTTTCTCTTTTTTTTTTCTGTAGATGCGAGCGTATACGTGGTAGTGTGGGAGCTTAGACATGGGAGTGGTTACAGAAAGTATACGTAGCTTACCTATTCTAATCATTGGATGTCGTTTATAAACGACAGCTTAAAATATCAGTATATTATTAAGAGCTTAGCACATCTCGATGTTGGGCCTGCAAAAAGGCAATATAAACCAGAGAGCCATGAGTTCAAGTATGGTAGGATAGCCAAATGACGTCATATAAGTCGAGTGAGTGCTACTAGCAGAAAACGAATGTCATCAGCTAACTTGATAGGTTCTTACCTACTTAATATGGAGCAGCATCTCTCGAGTATACCATGCAAGATGGGCTCATATATGGAGTCAAACCATTCCTATTTGGCTCTCTACACCAGGATTCTTACACGTAGCAGTAGTAGGTACCATGTATGTATGAGTGTAATCAACCAATGTTGCTATTTATGTCTTGAAACAAGTTTTTACGTACCCCCTAGTACGATGCTAGCTCAAGTATCATACCACGTAGTAGTGGCATATTCCTATTTTGGCTTCCATCACCAGCCCTTGAACTTTTCTGGATAATGCCCCATGAGTGAGTGGCTTAATGGTATGAGACATATGCATTCTCTTTCTTCTGGAATCTTTGGCAGGGTAGCATCCCGGTGCAATCTGCCCAGATGGAAGGGGATACCAGCAAAGCGTTTGCGGAGGATTTGCCCTAGGGTCTGGGATAATCCTACCGCTGCATGAGGCGTATAACTAACTGATGGCTTACATGTTACATGTAACTAGGTCTAAAACGGCGGTAAGGAGAAAGCACGGAGTGCAAGCTGCTTTGATGACCAACAAAGGATTGGTTAACATTAAAATTGAGGAACCAAATTAAATTCCGTTCAACAGAAGGCATGTTTCTGGTCAGCTGCTATATCAAACCCAATCAAGTCTGCTGAGGTCCAACAAGCCCTAATCCCCAGGAATTCTTTCATTCGGGGCCGACAAAGTTCCTTCATGCCCGCAGATGGCTTGATGGCCCATGACCCACCACGCAGAGGCTGCAATTGGTGCGCCGGCCCGTCTCTTTTTCCGACGATGTGTGCCTCGGTGACCCCCACAATAATCGCTTCTCCAGGGACGGGACGCATTGCGTGGAGTTTTAAATTTGCATTCTATATTTAGGCCTGGTCCCTGTTTGTCACTTGATGCTGAGCAACGATACGATGCGGCCTGTTCCGCGAGGGACTCGTGGCAAACAAGATGTGGCGGAAATGACATCGGGAGTGGGAATCGCTTCTGCTGCACGAACAGCGTGCCATGCGTCTGCGCACATGGATGCGAGAGACTACTAATGGACGACACAGGATGTCTGTCTGGCTGTATGCACAAGTGTTTTGGCACAAGCGACGCCACATTGTGACAGACGCTCTGCGATTGCCGACGGCTGCTGTAGCGTCTCGCACAGCGACTCGCCATTGGCACGGCGCCGTGTGACAGCAGCAAAGGCCGTGCATCCAAGGCCGATCCGCTGCGCTACAGCGTCCGAGGCATAGACGCGGGCCATTGGCCTCAGGGCGCTGCAGCAGGGGTCGAGGCTCAGCGCTTACCCGCAGGCTGGAAATAGCAACAC
This sequence comes from Trichoderma asperellum, assembly GCF_020647865.1. Classification (NCBI taxonomy): domain Eukaryota; kingdom Fungi; phylum Ascomycota; class Sordariomycetes; order Hypocreales; family Hypocreaceae; genus Trichoderma; species Trichoderma asperellum. Next base: position 6,329,301 of record NC_089415.1, on the reverse strand, counting down.
GAGCCACTCACGGCCGCTTTCGACCCTCCACCGGGCCTGGCCCTCTCGACGTCTCCGCTTCCCGTCTGCCGTTGCGTCTTGTCGCCCCTCGCGCCTATCCGGAGGGGAAAGAAGAGAGAGAGAGAAAAAAAAAAAATGTGACTTGGGCGTCGTGGGAGGAGCTGAACAAAGGCCAGCGGTTCCACTTGGCGGTGGCGCAAACAGGGAGAAAGGAGAAAGGAGGACGAAGCAAGCTGGGCGACAAGTGCGGAGAAGCTGGGCCATGGAACGCCGTCGACGACGAAAAACATGCGCGGTTGTTTCGTCGTCACCTGTATATAGCCGCCCTGGATCCCGCCTGTCTGCGCTGTTGGATTTGGATTCTGCGGCATTTCTATTCTTGTACGGGGTAGATAAGACCCGTACTCGTACCGCTTTGTGCTTTGTTTGTTGGCTGGCTTCTTGTCTTATGCTCTACATTAAATTAAATTAACCCACAGCTAAAGCTCAAAGGTTATATTGACATCCACCTATACGAAGCACGCAACCACCAAGAGTTTCCGGACAAGTACGACTGGGGCTGCTGATCGATTTGCAGTTGGGTCGATCGTTGGATTGAGCGTGTGTCTGGATATCGCCCCCCTTAAGTCGAGGTCGTCTTCTCTTTCAACGTTGACTCACCTATAACCCCACTCCACCTCTTTCACCTCTCGACATCTACAACTCCATCTCTTGTCCTGATATTGCATTATTACATACGACATCGAACACCGAACATTGTCGCTATCATCATGATGGCTTCTCAGCCGCTGCACCAGAGCCCGCCCAAGCGGCCGCGCCTGTCGCTCAAGATCAACACCTCCAGCCCCTCCGTCTCCAGCAGGCCGATAAGAGGCTTCCAAGTCGACCCTACCGACCGCACAGCTTGCAACACCTTGTCAAACGTCTATGCAACTGCCATCGAGAGATCTACACCAGTCCAGCCAGAGCCCCTCACAGCCATCAACACTCTGCAATGCCTCTCACTCAAGACACCGGTTGTGTCTCGAGGCCCCAAGCTGAAGCTCAAGACTCCGATCAAGACTCCATATGTCGCCGACTTTCCAGCAACACCAACCACGGATTCGTCAGGCTCGCCGCCGCAGCAGATGGAGATTGCCTTTCCCAGCACCATGACACCAACACCTCCCATGTCAGCTGGCGCTGTTGATTCCAACGGACCTAAAGCCTTTTCCTTTTCACCCAAGGATCTCTCTTCCAGAGCCAGGGGTTACACTGTGGCTTCACCCTGCTCGCCTGTCGAGCCTCTTCTTTCAAGACGGCATATCATCCCGTATAACACTGGTGCTCCGGCGCCTTATACGCACCCTCACACTCTCCACAGCATCTTGCGCAACTCCCCTCTTCCTCCCAGGACGGCCATCCCCCCTTCACCAAGGCGACAGTCCTTGAGATTGCAAGAGAGAGCCGCCAAGCGCGTGGGTTACAACAACCCTCTTACCCAGACCATCATCACCAACAAGTATACCAAATCACACATTGACCTTCTCGTTGAAGAAGCATCACCTGCCTCGCCGTCATTTTCGCCCATCGGAGCCGACAGGGAAATCAACCTGAAGCAGGCATTTTCGCCCAACGAAATCGAAAATGGGGGCCAGACCCCAGGCCCCTTTGAGGACATGCGACGCAAGCTTGCGGCTTTGAGTGGCAGTGCAACGTCTTCGCCCTCGACAACGCCCGGCGGCAGCAGCGGTGGCATCCGCAAGCGCAGGCGGAAAGAGAAAAAACGCCAGTGGGTCTGGACGATTGGCGTGGCGGACGAGGAAGAAGAAGATGACGAACGCGTCGGCGGCGCAATCGCTGCTTCGAGGGCTGAGGCAGCTGCGTCTGCAAGGGCCAGGGCCAAGCAGGCTGGCAACGATGAGGCTGTGCCCAGGGCCGCGGTGGAGGTTCCCGATATTCAGATGGTACCTGACACACCGACGGCGAGCATCGAGAGCAGTGCCGATTCGGCCATTGACATTGACATGTCCGACGCTAGCAGCGTTGTTTCGGAAGATTTCCAGGGCATCTCTGGTGCCTCCTCTTTGGGATACGATCTTGACATCAAGACGCCGACGGAGCCTAGGGCGCTGTGCAATAAGCGGAAGCGGGATACGCCTATTCCAGAGCTAGCTGAGGCGCAGGACGCACCCGTAAGCGTGAGCTAGGCTAGCTCATATTGATGAGGAAGTTTCATCAAAAGGGGGGGGGGGGTTGTCAAAAATAAAGAAGAAGAAGAAGAAAAATAATAAAGCTTTCATGTATTTATAGCCAAAGTCCTGTTAGAAACAGGAGAAAAATGGCAATAGGGTGCGATACGAGGCATAGGGAGAGGAGTTTTTTTTTTTTTTTTTTTCCCCTTTATCTTCTCTTTTTTTTTTTTTTTGAAGTAGCATTTTCATTGGGAAAGCAAGCAAGCAAGCAAGCAAAGCAAAGCAAACAAAAATCGGGTTGCATTTTATGAGAAATGAACTTGTTACGAACTGTAAATTTGAGATGGGACATACGAGACTACGGAGATGAGGGCGTTTTGCCGCTTTATGAGCACGGGAGGATGGGGACATCTTTCAAAAGATATTATACCAACTTTTTTTTTAATTAGTTTCTTGAATATATCAATACTACTAGGCTTTGATCAGCCGAAAAAAATACCTTTCTGGTTCTATTAAAATAGGAATCTCGTGTGATAAGTAGTCTTTTATTTGATAGATGTAGAAAGTGGACGTTGTTAAGTCCACATTACACCAGCTAGACTATACCTATTCCATAATGCTCCTAAGGTGTCCGAAACAGATATATGTTCAATCTTCTCTTTTTCTTTTCGCCTTCCCAAGCTTTTCTTTTTTTTCCTCTCTTTTCCTTTTTTAGATTTATTCTCGTCTATGCCGTTTTTTCGGATTGCTGCTGGTCATAGTAAATTTCCTCAGCTGAAGTGATGCACTGCATGTTGGCACCCAGCTTGTTAATGGTTTCTTGCCACTCCTCATACTCATCAGAGTCAAATACAATGCCGCCACCTAACAATCAAAAGTTAGCCTTCCTTGAACACTGTGCAGCATGAAATGTAGCAAGGAGAAGAAAGAAAACTGGTCTCAAACATACCGGCTTGGAGATACGCCACGCCCTCCTTCACCATCATGGTTCGCAGAGCGATACAAGTGTCCATCGCGCCCTCAACATCTTCGCCGCTCTCGTCCACTCCTCCGTAGCCAAAGTATCCAACCGCACCGGCATAGACGCCACGCTTCTCCTGCTCCAGCTCGGCGATGAGCTCCATCGCGCGGACCTTTGGCGCCCCGGACACCGTACCGGCGGGGAAGATTGACCGGAAGGCGTCGAATCGTGTCTGGTCTGGGCGCAAGACACCAGAGACTTGGGAGACGAGGTGCTGCACGTGGCTGAACTTTTCCACCACCATGAGGCGGTCGACACGGACGGTGAATGGGTCGCCTACGCGGTTGACGTCGTTGCGCGCGAGATCGACCAGCATGACGTGCTCGGCTCGGTCCTTGAGCGAAGAGCGCAGCTCGTTGGCCAAGCGCTCGTCCTCCTCTGGCGTCGGGCCTCTCTTGACAGTTCCGGCAATGGGGTGGGTAATGATTCGGCCGGCTTCTGATTTGACCAACAGCTCGGGTGATGCGCCGACGATCTGGAAATCCTGGCAGTCAATGTAAAACAGGTACGGCGATGGGTTGACGGTTCGCAGGTGGCGGTAGATGTTGAACGGGTGTAGGTTGGTAGGACGGGCGAAACGCTGCGAGGGCACGGCTTGAATGATGTCGCCAATGACGATGTGCTCTTTTAACTTGGTGACGTGGGCCTCGTAGCCTTCGCGGCCGATGTTGGACTTGTACTCCTGGCCCAGCTCGATGGGACCTTGCTCTGGCAGGGGAATCTCGGGGCTGTTGAGAACATTCACCAGCTCGTCAATCGTCTTCTTCGCCTCGTCATATGCCGCTTCCAGGGTTGTCTGTCCATCCGTGGGGACCTTGACGTAGCTGATGACTTTGATGATGCCGTAAAACCTATCAAAAGCCACAATCGTATCGTACAACATGAATAAAGACTCGGGAATCTTCAACACGTCCTTCATCGGCCGCGCCGTCTTGGGCTCGAAGTATCGCACGCAGTCGTAGCCAACGTAGCCGATCGCTCCTCCTGCCATGGGAGGCAGTCTCAATCCTGGCACATGCGCAACGACATGGCTCGCCAATTCCGCCTCAAGCGCAGGCAACGGGTCCTTCTCCTCGCCATAGCCGGGGCCGGTGGTCAGGATCTTGCGCGGGCCGGCGCCGATGAAGCTGTATCGACCGACCTGTTCGGTGGCTGCTGATTCGAACAGAAATGAGTATGTGGAGGAGGCAGAGGATGTGGACTTGGCATGCGCCGAGACTTTGAGGTAGGCGGCGGAGGGAGTGATAAGGTCGGAGGAGATTTGGCGATAGACCGGCACGAGGGTCGGCTTCTTTACGCCGTCCTTGGCGGGCTTGTTCAGGATGTCCCTGACGGCGTCAAGTGACGGAACGATGCTTCTCTATAGCCGTGGCAAGAAATAGTCGCGATATTAGCGCACGGAGAAACAGCAAAGGGCAGACAAAAAGAAGACTTTGGGTAGCTCTTATATGGATTGGAAAGAAGGAAAAAAAAAAAGTTGACTGGCTAGCTTACCACATGTGCCATCGCTAGGATGTGAAGAAGAGAAGCGAGGTATAAAAGAAGGGTGTGTATGGGAAGAAAGCGCTGCACCTCAGACTGAGAATCTCAAAGCGTCTGTGTCCAGAATCCGCATATGTGGCAGATGAGTCTGCGATACCCAATGGCAACATGTAAGAGCCGAGAATCTTTGGAGTTGTGACTCGAACGCATGCGACCCCACCAAATCGGGCTCTGAACTGCTATTACTGATGGAGGGGCAGCAACTTGGCCGGCACCGGCGATCTTGGTTTGGAATCTAGCGGCTGTCAGCGGCCGCTTCAGCGCCCTTTAGCGGCGGAAGAGCACTGAAGCTTACGCTGAGGGCGTCGTTCGAGACCCCTGATTGGCGCAGAGCCCTAGCATCGTTGAACTTGGTGGGCCAGCTCACGGCAATTCACCAAATCGCGTTGACAAACGTCTTGCCTGTGCATTGTTCTATACAATGTCAATATACTTGTAGCCAACAGCCCTTTGATTCAAGACCAATAAGACACCAATTCAGCCCTCAGCTGGCCGTGGGTTAGAGCCAGCAGCTCGGGAAGATGCCGCGTGAAATATGGATGGCAGGGTGGTGAAAAGACCGCCAAAACGCAAAGAAGACCGAATCATTCTGCAGTTTGTCCGTCTCACCGTCTTAACGCCCGTCGCGATGCAGCGACACTGCATGGCGCGGGATGTTTACTTATTCCACGGCCACACAAGTTAAGATTGCACGTATTGACCAAACGCACAGGACTATGACTGCTTCTACGCTCAAGTTTGTGAGAACAAAAACCCGGCTCTGAGGTCAAAGCCGCTTGGCATAAAGCAAAAGAACATTTTGGCCACCTGCAACTACAATGCACGTCGCCAGAATGTCAAGAAGCTGATGCTCATCTCCGAGGCGAAGAAGATATGTCCCGATCTCGTGCTCGTAGACGGCGAGGATTTGACACCGTTTCGCGATGTCAGCAAGATTTTGTTCAATTTTCTGAGATCTCATTCTTGGAATGGCAAAGCGGAACGGCTGGGGTTTGATGAAGTCTTCTTAGGTACGTCCAAGATCAATCCAACAGCTAAACTTACACTTACTAACAAGCCCTATAGATGTGACGGATATCATCGACTACAACATGTCGTGTCTTAACCGAGCCTCAATGGCCGAGTCGTTCTTTTACCTATCCAATAAGGACCCTGAACTAGGCTTTCCATGCGACTTAACCTCTATTGCAGGCTGTGTTGCTGGTGTCACCGTCGAGGGCGTGGATTTAGAGAGCCCTACGTATCTGAGACACCTTTTGGGCTCCCACTTTGCACAATACTTGCGACTAAAGCTAGAGAAAGACTTTGGTTACACATCGACTTGTGGCATCTCTACTAATAAACTCCTGAGCAAACTTGTCGGCAGCAAGAACAAGCCGAGTAATCAGACAACGCTGCTTGCTTTAACCGATGATGATATCGTGAGCTTTGTGGATGGGCACAAGCTTCGCAACATTGCAGGAATGGGCTCCAAGATCACACACCTGCTTGAATCACACATCATGTCCAAGGAGCTTGAAGATACTGGTCCCTTTGATTCTCACGTCACGGCACGAGAAGCTCGTCTCCATCCAACCATATCACCGTCCTTTCTTGAGGTGCTTTTGGGCGGGCCGGGCGCGGAAAGAGGTATCGGAACTCGAGTCTGGGGTTTTCTTCACGGCGTGGACCCCACAGAAGTTAAAGAAGCAAGCGATGTCCCTTCACAAATCAGCATTGAAGACACGTACGGAGGTCTTCAAACGATACCCCGAATCACAGAAGAGCTTCATAAGTTATCGTGCTCTCTGATCCGGAGAATGCGAGTAGATCTTACTATCCTAGACCACGGCTCAGATATACCAGGCAGTCAAAAATGGATTGCAAGGCCAAAGACGCTTCGCCTCTCAACTCGATCGTGGCCGAAGTCGGATGCCTCTCAAACTCAAAACTCCAGCCGTGTGTCTCGGTCAGGACCGTTACCAGGTTTTGTGTTTGACCTAAAGGCTGACATTGATGAGATTGCTCAGCAGCTAGTCGCGGAAGCGCTATTGCCACTCCTTCGCCGCTTACAGAGTGAAAAGGGTCAGACGTGGAATTTACAACTGATTAATATCTGCGCTGCAAACATGGTTGCCGGAGCTACTGATGACAAGATGGGAGCGGGACGAGACATTGCAGTCATGTTCAAGAAGCAGGATGAAGTACTTGCCCCATGGAGGATTACATCTGAGGCGACCGACGAAGATGAGAAACCTGCAGAAGACGAAATGGGAGACGCTATATCTGAAGATTTAGATTCTGACACATCTTGGGAGGCTTCAGATGGTTCCATTTGTGTAATCTGTGGCCACTCTATACCATTGTTTGCGCTGCCTGCTCATGTGAGGTATCATGAGCTGGGCGAATGAGTTTATCTCTTCTCGCTGCAAGTCTCATCATCTTCGATAAAGGACTTTTGACGCTACTTGCAACTATCGAAAAGTGCCGTGTTCCGCCGGAATTACCAGCCCATCCCTAATACCTACAGTGAGTGCCTTACAAGCAGCAGTCAACTTTTCTGTATAACTTTGCTGTACGACGATAAGGCGCGGAACCGGAGTCCGCTGCCAGTAGCATACTCTAACACGCTGTGCGTCTTTCGGGCGCACAAACTGATTGCGATTTCCGCGCAGCACCTACGTGGGAGAATAACTTTGTGAAAATGAGGCAGCTTGAGCTATGTGGTACTGAACAAATATGCGGCTCACCTGTGGAATAGGAAGGAAGCCAATAGGAGGAACGCTATCCCAGAGACAGTGTTAACTACGACGTATCAGTCTGGATGAACGGGCATTGACAAAGAAAAGGAGGGGGAAAGGGGAAACAGGAGAGCAGGTAGTAGTAAACTAGACGGGTCTGTAAACAACTCATTCAGATATAGTGGCAGTGATTTAGAATGGCGTCCTTGACTTATTTTTATAGACTACTTTGAAGCTGCGTCGGTAGCTTAAGCAGACAAACTAACGTAGGCGGGATAAAAGCCGCTTCCGCCATGTTTGTTGCCGGATATCCAGGTCTTCTTCGTGCTACACATTTGTATCACAACCAGACGCTTCGTTGTCAAGCTAAAATTTGATTGTCATGCCATCACCTTGCCACACTCGGTTCAATGATGTTTGGTGACAACGTGATAGCATCAGTAACATGCTATCCATATTCACAAGATGCACTGCCATGGAGGGCTAGAAGCGTGAATCGGCTCAGGGTTTAAGTAGCTTGATGTTTCTCCAGCAACACAGAGCACTTTCCCAAGTTGACGAGGCTCGGGCGAAGATGCTGTATATACCCGGATGAAGCAAAAGAGAAAGGGGCACAGTGGCTTGTTTGTCCCGCTGCTCATCACACGTCCTGCCGCCTTCTTTGTGCTGAAGATGCATCCACCCTTTTTATGGCTCTACTCCAGCACACCGCTTGGGATGTTCCAACCAGCAGGGCCTCTCATTTTCCTTTCTACCATCGTAACTAGTACTATATATTACCTTTTCTTTCTGTTTATCTACTTCCTGTTGCATTTCTCTCCCTATCCGTCTATTCACTGTATCGCCAACCTGTGATTATCTTCATCTTCTACCAGGCAATCCAGCCAGATCCAGGAGACGGCTTCCAACATGTAATGGGCGGCCCGGCTCACACCTCCGTTGCAACTTTTGCGGGTGCACTGAATTCTAGCAGTTCCGCATTTCTGTGGCTGTGGCCTTGATATCTTTGTCTTGTCCTCCGTTTCCAGCTGTGTCTGGCTGTTGATATCTTGGTAGTGACTATCCCTTCCTTTTCTTCTGCTACATGGTTGCTTGGTACATTTATCGGGCGCGCAAAAGTTAACTTTCTTGTATTTTTTTTCTTTGCCCTCGTTGGTACGACAATATTCTCGGTGAATGTTTTTGAATGTATGTGATTAAGTGACGTTTGCTTTTGTTTGCCCCCCCAGATGCGCTTTTAGATCCCCGTCTCTGTGTTTATTTGCTGTTTTCTGCTGTTTAAACGTCTTACATCCTATATGCCTACCTAATCTCAAGCCACCTAAGGATAGAAATGGGAATACGCTGCGTTCATATACACCCTTCTTTTACGCCTGCCTCCTCCATGATTCTTGCCCTTCTGTGCTTGTCCTCGTCTCTTCTGTGCTCGTTCCTTCTATATACGGCTTCCTTGCATTTGTTTACTCTTGCCATTTGTTCTAGAATCGGAAACTGGCAGCCACCTGGCAGCCTGTCAGTCCCAAATTCACCAGCGCTCCTTCCTTCTCTTCAACTCCTGCTCACTTCACTTTTTGTCCAGACTCTCTTTTCTCTTCGCTTTTCTCCTCTACGTTGTTTCTTTCGTTTCCCATTTCCGCGCTTTTCAACTTCTCCCAAATCAGATTGACCTTGTCTTTCTCGGCCACAACCTCGACGAGTGATATGCACCTATTCTTTCTCCATCTCCTTTTACGACCTCATAGCATCTGGCCAGCCTTGGCCAGTCTCTCAGCCTCTTCCTTTCATCGCTTGAGAGACTTTTTCATCTGATCTCTTCTCTCAGTTGTTGATCGAAAACTTGGCGCTCATTATTCAACTCCTCAAGAATTCACTTGTCTTTGACCAGCCTCTCGTCTACCAAATCTTCGTCACTTACGGAACGGACCTCTACAGTGTCTTTTTCCTCAAATTCGTCAATTAATCAGCTTATTAGGCTCTCTAGAAACTAGAAGCGCGCATTTATTGCATCTCGTCTAGATTCTTTTCCCTGAGGTCGCTGAGTGCGAGAAATTATAAGCCGCCCCGTCATGGCTCGAGGACGTGGAGGTGGTAATCATAGCCAACGCCGACCAGTCGATTTAACTGGAATCCTCTCAATAGCCGAGAAAAATGACTTGGTAACCCTAGTCAATGCCATTACGGAGAGGATGGCTAGAGATATTAGCAATATCTTTGACTCCCCTCCAGTTGCTCCAATTCAAAGTGACCATGGTCACCACCACTGGCTTCTGCTTCCCCTACACCATCAAAAAGACAACAAACCAGCAACCCATTCACTTATTGGAATGAAGCGAATTGGTTCCTCAAATACATTTAATAGACCTCATGAAATCATCGAAAAAGAGGAGAAAGAAGCCATGACGCCGCAGCTGCGCGAGCTAAAGAAGGAGGCTTTGATCTTCTTCCGTAAATGGCAGAACATGGTTTTGCAGCGGGTTCGAGATATTGCTGTCAAGGATCAACCAGTTTCTCAACTAAATACTCGTGGTCGTGGACGTGGAATGAGAGGAATGCCTCGAGGACGAGGTGGAATTGGTCGTGGTGGCGGCATAATGCGCTCCCCCCTGACTCTGGCAACAGGTTTGATGAGCCTTCTTTAATTCCTCTTCCTGTTCCTAGATATAAATATGTTAATCATTGTTTAGGACCACCACGCGCACCGTCCAACTATGTGGACCGTAACCTGGCTGCTCAATTTCCCCCAATTCCCAACGCTCTATGGACCCTGGATATGGACAAGCGTAGGCTATTGTTGCACATTGTGTTTCTCGTTCTGCTATCTATGCAAGAGTACACAGCAAATGCAAGGCACCTCATACAAAGCCTCGCGACTTCTTTGAACCTTCCACCTTGGGTGTATCGAGAAGAAGAACTACGCCTTGCACGTGGATTAGCCAGGACAGCCCTTGATCTCTCTGAAGAAGATGCGATTGCACAAAAGAGCGAGGAGACGAAGACCTCACGGCGCTGGAAGCTTGGATTGGGAAACCATTCGGGGAAGCTGGCCGCTCCTCTTGCCGCCGTTGGTATCGGCGCGGCTCACGGTGGTCTTGGACTCACTTCATTTACAGCGGCAGGCCTATTAGGCATAATGGCCGAAAATGCACTCGCTATCGGCAGCCTTTTTGGCATCAACACTTTAAAGCCCTTAGGCAAGATGATGGAGAATTTCGCACGAGAGGTTACCGACTTTGCATTCATTCCCATTCAGAGCACGGATGTATCTGAATACCGTGACCCTCGAGGCATCCCAGCCGAGCACCGCAGGCTTTGCCTTACTATTGCTATAGGTGGATATATCATTGGGGATGAAGACATCACAAAAACTTGGCACTGTTTGGGTCGCTATACCGAAACTTTCGCCACAAGGTGGGAAACTGCAGCTCTCACAAGCCTTGGCAGCTCCCTTGACACTGTTATAAAGAGCAGTTCTTGGAGCAGTGCCCAGGCAGAGATTAAAGCTCGCACAAGTAAGTATATGTTTTCCAGAATCGTTATAATTGTAGACGCTGATGCTAATGACATTCATTCAGTTTTCTCGAGCCTTGTAGACGCCGTCTGGCCCATTTCACTGCTCAAGGTCAGCAAGATCTTGGACAATCCATGGAATGTTGCCATAGTCAGAGCAGAGAAGGCTGGTGCTGTATTTGCTGATGCCATCATGCGACAAAAATTTCATGGAGACAGGCCGGTTTCATTGGTTGGATACGGTCTTGGGGCCCGTGCCATATACACGTGTCTCATGGTATTAGCAGAGCGTCGACAATTTGGAGTCATCGACTCAGTTGTCATGATGGGCACCCCAGCACCTTCTGAGAGTCGTGTATGGCTGACGCTCAAGAGTGTTGTGTGCGGTCGTTTGGTCAACGTATACTCAGAGCACGACTACATGCTCGGATTCCTATATCGAACTGCCAATATTCAGTTTGGCGTCGCTGGCCTGCAGGAGATCCAGGGAGCAGATGGAGTCGAAAACTACAGAATGAAAACCCTTCCTCGCGGTCATCTGACCTATCAAAGCCAGGTGAGTCAGATTTTGAAGAACATTGGCTGGGAGGATGCTATTACAGATGCTATTAAAGTGGGAAAGTGAAGTTTATCAGATTGTATCCCTCCTTGCTTATTCAGCCCCTTACTTTCCACCGGTTTGTTCAGGGGCTCACGCCAACGAATTGTCTTTCACAACTGAAGGTGCATTATTCGTATTTCGACACTGAGCCTTATTTGTCAGATGCACTGAACAGCACTCTGACCGATTGTTATTGTATCTACCTATTTAGTTCTCATGCACCAGCAAATTTTGCTAATGTTTATACATGGACTGGTCTTTCCTGAAGTTAAAGGTGGGAGGAAGGACAGCAGATGCAGAAGAAAACACAAATTCATGTATGAAATTAAGAAAACGAAGAATCGAAATAGTCCAATTAACAAAGAGCTCCCCTGCCAAAAATGTGTGTTCTAAAAAAAAAAAACCTGAGCTTCCCACGCCATTTAGGTCAACCAGTCAACCAACAAATTGGTTATATGCCATCGTATGCCTCTCTCCTCACCCGGAATGAATCCATGCATGCCGGTGTCTTTTTTTTGTTAACAATAAAATTATCTTTGACCCATCCGCGAGTATGTTGCGATTTCGACAATAGATTACATCGATGCGTAGTGATTCTATTATACATTTAAATTTTGCCCTTCATCCTCTTCACCTTTTTTGTCTGAATGCCAAGATTGTCATCTGCGAGGGGAAAGCCCTCATTGAGGTGTACCACCTAGCATATTCGGAACCTGCTTCCGAGCAACCCCCTTGGGACCACGTGGCTCGATGCGTGGAACTCCCTGGATAGCGCGAGGCTCACGCATGAGCGACCTGTCCAGACGAGCCGGCATGCGAGTCACAATAGTGTGATACTCGCCGGGGAAGTTGCCCTTGGGTAGAGGCACGGAGGCTGTGCGCCAGATGTGCTCTGAAGTATCGCCAAGATAAGGGGGAATCTTGGCGCCGCTGCCAGCTCCACCGGTGTTGCTGCGGCCTGAAGGCGAGAGACCCCACGAGTTGGTGCCGCCGCCGCCACGGAGAGTGGACAGACGGGATAGGCTGGAAGGCAGGCCAGTGCGGCCACGGCCCTTCTTGGCCATGATGATCTCGTCAAAGAGTCGGATATCGGGGTCAGAAGTAAGTTTCATTTCTCTTTCATGGATGAATTCGTTAAAGGCTAAGAAGAAACAGGAATGATTAGTAAAAAGAAACTAATACCAGGAAAAATAGGTGAAGTATTAAATGCAAAGCTTACCTTGTGTCTCCCGCATCATCGTGACATATTCTTGTTGATCGTAAGGGAGACTCTTGATGAACCCATCCATGTCAAAGGTATACAACTGACCGCTGCTCTTGTGCTGCTTTGACGGCTTGCCCAGATATTTGCGGTACGTGTACAACAAACTGGCGAGGCATCGTACAAAGGCTGCCCGGACCCGGTCAGCATGGAAAGCCTCAGTGCAAACCAAGGATACGAAGCCCAGGCATCGGCCGTGGGCCACAGTCTTGCACGCTCCACACTTGTAGAATCCGTCACCTTCGGATCTCTCTTCACAAATTGTGCACACAGAAGCCGTGTCTTTAGGATTCCAGTTGAAGCAGTGTCCCTCTACCCAGACCGTCGTATCAGTGTTACTAACTGGCTGAACCTGCATGCTTGGCATAATAGTCGAAGCCGCCAGAGTTGAGGCCGCATATGTCGAAGGAGCATAACCTCCTCCGAAAGAAGATCCAGAATCCAGCGTCGAGATAGATAGGTTTGTCTGGTGGCCATTCAAGAATGGAAGACTGGGTCGATGGACGGGCTGAGCCTTGTCGACGCCAAAAGATGAGCTTCGTCGGCCCTTGTCTTCTCCAAAATGCCCAGATCGCTTCTCCCTTAGTGTCGCAGTCAAGGCGAACCCTGAGTCGCTACGTGAGACCGGGGTGGACGGCATGGGAGGGAATTTCATCGATACTGGAGATACGGAGGATTGAGGGCTGGTTTGGTTTGACTTGCTGGTTCCTGGCCGATCAGGTTTGCCATTGTCCACAGAGGACAGCGAAAATCCGTTAAAGGCCGGAGGCAGCAGTTCAGTGGGGGGATCAGGGTCCGCAAAGCTTGACGAGTTTTGAGACACCCATTTGCCGAGAGTCGCGGGGGGAGCGACACTAGTGAATAGAGATGCGTTCTCCGACGAGAAAGAATCATACGGGAAGGCCTCCATTGCATAGGGAGGAGGTCCGGTGGTAACGCCATAGCGCAGCTTGTGAGGAGCCGCTACCTGCAGCAATGACATCAACTTTCGGCGATGCTGTCGCGGTAGGCGGTTGGGCTGTGATGTGGCATCGATGGTATCCTTGTCAAGATCGACCAGAACGTAATCATCTTCAGGGAGATCAATTCGCTCGTAGCGGCGCTCAACACCAACAATGTACGGGCAAGGCGCATCAAGGGCAGATATCAGCCTAGCAGGTAATATTGGGATGAAAATGCTTGCCCATTTCAGAGGGTACAAAAGACTTGCAATCGCATGGCAGGCCAAGTGCAACATGCTAGTGTGTGAGGAGAGGAAGATGATGCGAGATTCAGACATGGCGTATTCAAAGAGAGCCACTATGTTCTCAAGAGAGAGACATCTGAATAAAGCGTATATGTCAATAGTCCGGGACCCGGGAAGCTCATTCGCTGCTTCTTTACGAGCATAAAGCCGCAGCTCCCGTACACCAATCTCAACTTGGGTCTTGGAGCCTAGGGGGCTAAAGGCCTCTGTGCATAGATTGACAACATACTGTTCCAAAGGCTGCCATCGGCCTACTTTGGGGGAACTGGGGGGGATTCTGAGCACAGCACCATCAGTCATGGGGACAACAATTGCCTTGAGCCATTCTTTCCAGAAGGCCATGTTTGCAGGGTCTCGTCCCAGGATACCATAAGCACGCGGAGCCCAGAGTCCACTCTCGCCAGTGGTAAGACCCTCAATTCTAGAAGCTGCACCGTGTCTCAACGGTCTAAGCATATCCGTCATGAGGCTGATCTTTTCCTCAACAGTTCCAATCTGATCCTCAAGCCTATCCCGAGCAGGGGTTCCCGAGGGAATTGTCCCAAGCTTTGATAAGAGCTGGGACAAATGCGATCGCTCGCTGGCTAAGCGCACTCCCAAGCTCGCAGCGAGCTCCCGCTCTTCATTGGACATGTGGCTCTGTCGCCATTCCTCGCATTTATGCTCCACAGCCTCTGCTACATCGGCAGGCAGCGCTGTCCACACAATGAGTGCGATTCCATAGAGCTTAGAGTTATCATCAGACGTCATGGTGAACCCGTGCCACGTCGTCCGCGGCCGATCATCAGACGAGACAATTTGGACGTCGTTGGGGAAAGCAAACATGGGCACATAGTCGGGGAACTTGCCTCGCCGAGCAACCTCGTCGATGGCAGTCTTGGGCGGGTACCGATCGAGGAGCATAGGCTCAAATCGTCTCTTCAGAGGATGCATGTCTGGATCGGTGTTTAGTGGTTCGGGAGGAGGGATTACAGAGTTATAGTTGCTCAGTCGTCTCGTTGTGCGTATTGAGGCTGTGGTAAGAACAGGTTAGAATAAATGACAAGCTTTGTACGATACGAGGGGGGAGGGATGAGAGATAACACTCACGAGCTCTCTGCGACATAGGTCTGGCGACACTGGGCTGCTTCCGCAGGCTGTTCATATCTCTAAAGCTGATCTTGCGGCGGATGCTGCCCTTGATGCTCTTCAGGGGGCTGACTCTTCCGCTGGGGTCAGCGTCGTCGGCTCGAATGCGCTCAGCTCGAGGGTTCACCATGGGCTGTCGCGCTTGGGTTTTCGCTCCAGCACTGAAAGAAAGGTCTTCCAGAAAGTTTTCTCGCTCTGCAGCAAACTTTAGGAGAGCCTTGTCGAAATCAAAGTCCCCCATAAGACCTAGAAACTCGCCCATGGAGCCGCCCGGGTTGGTGCCATCACCGTTAGGGATGCCATTGCCATTAGCAGCGGCCGGCTTGGCCTTGATTGTGGCACTGCTCCTGTTGCTTCTTGTGTTGCCGTCATCCTCCTCGATAGTATCAACAGAGTTTCGGCCGTCCAGAGAGAGCCTAGAGAAGCGAGTGGCAGAATTCTGACGAGAATGGCGAGCAGACTGTGGCTTGGTATGGTTGCTCGCAGCGTCTTCTTCGTCTTCAGGCTCTCCGTCTTCAGCAATGGTTGTCGTCTCGACAGAGTGGCTCACTGATGGCAAGGACTCATCGTAAACCACCGCCTCTATGCCGGCGATCCAGAAGTATTCCGCCAGGGGAGGTGATGAGCCCTCCATGTCATATCAGTTATTCGAACTCTCGGCGTAGATGCGGCGATTGGTGCTTCAACAGCAGCGGCGATGTGCAATGGTAGCCCCTCAACGGGTTGCACCAATCTTATGATGACTATTAGTTTCTCTTCGCCTGCTGTGCTAATGTCTATATGTCTCTTGTTTTTTTCGTCTCGACACAAGAGTCTATGGTCGGTGAACGGCGCGTGGCACGTTGGATGCTGCAATAACGTTAGTAAGGGCATGCAGGACAGGCTATGGAACATGTTTGGCCGGTTAGTGGCATCACTGCCGCTGCAACCAAGGAAGGCTGTGAAACAGCTACGCACCAAGACACAAGCAAGGACTTTTTCTTGTCCTTGGTCTATTCAAGGGAGGAAATGCAAGACGCAAAGGGCGTTGTCGGCTGGAGAGCGCTGTTCGTGGGATTGGACAGAAAAAAAGGCGTTTGCAGTGGGAGGGGGGTTTGCTGAGCCCCTTTGGCGCCGCAGAGGTCGAGGATTATTCTCTGGGATGCTCGTGGTCCCGCAGGCGATTCAAACACCACAACTCAGCACTGGACTGCCAGCTGTGGTCGACGCGGCGGACGAATGCATTCGCAGTGCAAGAGAACGGCCTGCTCAAGCGGTGCTGCGCGATGCAGTGCAGAATGCAGGATGCGAAATGCGAAGAATCGAGGGGATTTCGAAAGGGGAGGAAAAAGGGTCGCGCAGTGCCCCGTACAGGTAGTACGGAGTGCAGGTACAGGTACAGGTACGGGCACCACTGTGGGCTGCTACGGCCTGGGGGAATTTTGGGGTCCTAGCCGGTTTGGCACCGATCTGCGCCGGCGCTTTCTGGAGCCAGCCCAGCGACAAGCGAAAAAGAGCCTGGCGATTGCAGGTAGCGCTACTTGCGTCTACGGACCCGGTACGGGTACACAGATGCCCCGTGCAAGCAGGCACGTCTGCAATGCAATTCGTATCAAGCCGCACGAGTCTGGAGCCAATGGAGCGGCAGCAGCATTTGTGTGCTCGGGCTTTAGCGCTGCATCAATGGCTGTCATCCTGTTCAAGTGTCTACAGGGTGCAACACCTGCCTGCCTACGTGTATGCAGTCACCTGTATCGAAATCGAAATGGATGCCGCAAGTACTGGGGTACGGAGTACTCAAGCGCAAAACCTGTAAGGTACCATGTACTCCTTGGCTAGCGTGCAAGTTCGGAAGCAAGCCACCCCGTCGAGCCGTAATAATGGCTCTAGCCCGGCCGGAACTTCTATTTGCGTGTCGGCTTTGCCTGAGGGGCCCCGAGTGAGCACATGCGCGACCCAGTACTCTCTACATCTGTGAGAACTGCAATAGCACTCGCCTATACATCCTACCCAAGTACCTACCTGTAGTACTACTACCTACTAGTAGTAGTAGTAGTAGTAGTAGTAGTAGCATTACTGATACAGTAGGTGGTGGTATTGGGCAGATATCTGTTCAAGCCTGACTGCTTCATTTGCCCGCGACTTTTGAGCTTTTATCACGTCCGAGATGGTTGATGTGGACAACACGCCTGGCTCACCTACTACCTAGTATATGTTGGGCCTCTACGGGGCATGCATTCCGCACGGGTAGCAAGAACTGCAGGATCGGTGGCACAGGGATGAATAGCAGGCATGTAAGTTGCTTTGGCGCTCTGTTGGCCGTCTGTGAGCTCCGTTCCGAGGATGCTCCCAGGCACCGCAACCCTCCTCCCAGACCTGCAAGTTTGTACATACAAGCGGTTGCCGGTAGGGGCTCTTGATTGTGGCTGCCGTGTCTGTGGGCTAAACTCCGCTTTTGTGCTGGTTCTGCTTAGGGTCCATGGAAAAAGCTCCATGGATTAGGTAGTCCGTGCTGAAACAGGGTTTAGATGTAGCCGCTAGCTATATGTATATACACTGCCTACCGACTTGTATGCATCATCTTCCAGGTTTGCTAGCCACTGAAATCGGACTATCGGGATGGCCGCCTTTGTTTCGAGTAGAAGAGAGTAACCAGCGCCAATGTACTCGCTTGCTTTACACCAGCTTCTTCGAACTAGTACCTACAGGTGCGATCAGATAACAGATGGACCTTGAAACGCACGATTTGACATCTTGTCACCCCGTTGTAAATCGAGAATTCTTGCATGCACTTGCCTACCTATGTATGCACCTAGGCAACTACCTCGGTAGCTATAATGTCTAATGTGGCAGCAGGTAGAAGCACTCTGTAGGTGCTGTGAACTGAGAGCGCCTAATCTATGCAGAATCCATGTGTGAGGATAAGGTACGTATACCTATCAGCCGAATAAGGTACTCTGGCCATCATTATCCAGAGATTGTTTAGAAGGGTAAAGAAGATTTGGCATAAGCCTTTTAGAGCCTAGGGAGTAAGCACCTTACACATGTTAAAGAGAAGAGAGAAGGTGATTTCGACTTTTCTCTAACGATTGCCGTGCAGATCAGGGTACCTGCCATTGTAGGCATCAGGCAGGCAGATCTACAGGTACAAATACTGTTAACAGCGGCAGTAAGCAAAAATTGCTACTACGGCACGGATGTAGGTACGGATGCCTTATTAGTAGTAAGCCGCTCGCTGCCTTAGGTTGGCAGCTACTAGTCTAGGTACTAGGTAGGTATTTAGACATCATTCGTTCGCCCGCTATATCCTGTTTTCTCTATTCAAGATGCACACTTCCAAAACTAACCAGCCGGCATCTCTCATCCGCCAGGCGAGACAACGAAATCATTGCCGGCCCTAAGCTCAAGCCTCCCAGATACCTAGTATGCTGGCACTAAGCCGATTAGAGCTACTGCCAAGGTCACTTCACATGTGGCTAAAAGTGCCAAAAGAAAAGAAAATTCTTCAAAGACCACCTTCAAGGGACGTGCCGCAAGATGAAACGCAGCAGCATGCATCCATCGGCCTGGCGTTGGGCGATCTCGAGCCAACCAAGGCTTAACGAAAAACGCGGGCAAACAATTCTACAGCCACCCCAGACTGCAAAGAGTGATCCGAGAGCCAATCTTGAGCTCCATAATCGATGCTCCATGACTTGCATGCTTCATGTATGCACATGTGGAAGTACGGAGTAAGCTGCAGCAGAAGCTCACTACAGTACTAGTACCAATACAGTCCCGTCTGTCACTCAGAACAGGAGCAATTGCAGCCAGCCACGTCAATGCATATAGGTACCTACTATGTATGCAACAGAGTGCCATTAAGAGAGGTGATCAATGGGCCTGGGAGTGTGCATCATCTAGCTTTTTCGAAGCCAGTCTGGTATTTTCTAAGCAGAGATGCCCCCTGTGGTTCCCAGTAGCCATCCTTCTGATGACCATCTGCACCAATATCCTGGATTCAGGGATACCCCTGGTACGTTTAGGGCGGTAGGCGCGCCTCGCGTCAAGTGGCGGGCTCTCTTCATCGGCCTTCTCGCAGCGGCTGGTGACTCCTCAGAGTAGTGCGAGTATGTGCAATGCTGCAGTATGCATTATGATTGATCGATAATGAGATGAGCTCTCACCGCAACTACGACTCGTCTCAGCATGGGCAGCCTCTACTGGCGAATACCGAATACTTGCACGTCCCCACGCCAAAGGCAATGGAGTACCTATTAAGCAAGCTCCCCCAGATCGGCAAGGAGCTAGGTGCGATAATCAGGCACCGGCCGGTGTAACAGAGAGCTTCAGTGGCCACCAAGATGCAGGTACCGCCAAGCACGCGAGTGACATGGCGCCCATAGGTGCTCAAAGCGAAGCACATGCTGCAGGTACTCCGTACTCGACGCCTCAGTCTTCACGGCCGTCTCCAGCTAGCCCCTGGACTAGGTTGCTTTGGCTCCGGCTAGGACGTGGGAGCACGGACCCTGGATTGAAGGCTGCGCAAGTTCGCACTAAGGAGAACTCGAGAGCTTCGTATAACTAAGTAGCATGGCACAAGGTGATTTCTACTCCATACCTGCCTCTCCGTAATATGCATGGAGCAGGCTACAAAGCCTTTGAGCAATATAAGGGAGGGTCTCGTTCTCCTTGCACTAGCTGAATGCTGCTGGGTAGAGCTGGGATTTTCTTGTCTTGGCCCTGTTTTGCCGCTCGAATACGCATCTCCCCTTCGTTGAACTCCGTATTGACCTTGGATCGAAAAAGACGATAGCTATCCACCTTGCGGCCGCTCTCTTTTGTTTCGTACCTCTTATGAGTACCAGTTCTGCTTACATGGGGAGACGGGTGGAAGAAAATAGATTCAGCCCGTTTCAGGACACCCCACATCTGATGTATCACGATCTTAGCCACCCACTTAGACCACTCACTCCGAATTAACCCTTGTTCTATGATCAACCTGGATCACGAATTGGTATTAACATATCTATAACATACAGAGCTAGACTGCAGCCACAGACAAATACGGCAGGCTGTAGAATTAGCTCTGTCGAGATATGCCACTTCAACTTGTCCAACTGGATAAATGTGTTAGCAACCAGCAGTCACAGTACTACTTACTGTACATACTGCTACATGTAATCTGCCTACTACAACTCAACTCTGACCCACCAAAAACGGCTCACTTTGACTATGAAGACGGGTTCAGTTCAGGATCTGGGTATTACTTTATACACGGAGCACTCATGCTGCTTTTGCGTGCAGCTCAATTGCGGTTAACCGTAAGCATCTGCCAATGAATCTAATACATCCAAGCCATCAAGCAATTCTCCTGGTGCGACGCCTCTAAACGGCTACTACAGCAAGCCATTTGACCTCATTTTGAATTGCGACAGCCCACCGCCGATCCCGCTAGATACCACTATCTAATACTGTCGATCCCGGTCTTGGACTCGGTGCATTCATAGCCGACTGCCGGCTCCTCATCCCTCCGATCCGGATGCTTCCCTCTGTTTGTAAAGCAGCTCAGTCGACCGTGCCTCTACCCAAATGCGTTGCTCTTGCGCATTGCTTTGTTATGTTATAATTGACTACATGTCTATATTGAAGGCATCCCATTACCTGCTGACATCATCCTGCTGACTGTACTATGCTCTCCTCCTCTACTACCTACTTTCTTCATGCTTCACAGTACTGTAAAGGTTTGACGGTGAGACGGGGTTCGCATTTACCAAGGTAAACGTGCGTAGATAATAATATTCCGAACTCCATATATACTACTACCTCTTACCAGGTACTGGTACTGCTTCGATACCCGCTGCCAAAAGCAGGTATGGACATCTTTTACCCCTTTAGACGCTGTCAGGGGGGGAGGGGGACTGAGCAGCAACATTTCCTGACGGATGATCACTAAAGAAAGAAAGCGAGACGGTATTCTTAGCAACTGTCACCTCGTGTGACATTGTCGTCAGCGTCAGATCAGTCTTGCATACACGACACGCATTTCAGCTGGGTAGTAATGGCTAGCAGTTGCTCGTACTGGGCCAAAACGGCGGGCGCATCCCTGATACACGAACAGGAGTGCATTGGATGTTTTATGTTTTAGGGTAGCAGTCTACTATTAGCGTTTGGTTTGGGGAGTACGAGAAAAACGCTTCCCTAGTTAAAACACAGCCCTGCTTTGACAGTTGACCGATTGGGTAACAAGTCATGCATACTTATAAGCTGAAAAAATAAAAATAGAGATGCTCTAATAGGCTGAACTGTGATAAAAATATCTGTCAATTCACTACTACCTAACCTAGTATCCCGTCCGTTCGGAACTTGGGCCGTAAGCTTGGCTTCCCATCATCAACCATGTTATTCTCCTTTTTGCCAAAACTTACGAAACCATATGTCCTTGACTACCTACCTATAATAGGTAGGTAGTCCGAAAACAAGAGGCAAGACACATGTAACAGCTAAAGGCAATGCCTGGTCGGAACTCGTACTACACATTCGTTATGCTTAGGCGCTCTGGATCTCTTTGTGAAGTCAAGGGATCCATCCATTTTGTACCTTGCTGCCTTTAAAGAAGTACTTGTGACTCCTTGTAGGTGCCATGACTGTTGATACTAGGTAGTTGGCATTCCTATTTGGCGGTCTGTTTATATCCCAGCATGGCACAAACCCGTCAACCCGGACTTTCGGTGCTTTCAACACCCAACACCCAACCTTTCCCCTATGCCTGGATACTACATCTCTCTCGTGAATCGTGAATCGTAATGCCCCTCCCCTCCGGAATTGCTCCATCACATGTATATGGCATGCCACGCATCCTCACAGCCGCGGTATATACTCAAGATCGGCCGTTGGATCCATAATTTAAGACGTTGGAAACGTTCCCATAGTCCCCTGGTCTCTCCATACAGGATGCTTGCTATTTTTTGTCAATGAACGGTTCTCTCGACTGTTGCCAGTGAATCACCGTGCGGCAATCCGAGCACCAAGCTTGCCCGTCGAGAGGAATCCTCGACATCCCATCTCCCCTCTCCACCCAATACCGAGGACGCCAAAGATCAATCTTCCGTCAGTCGTCAGTCGTAGGCCGCCGTCGGCATCCGCGCCCTTCTCTTGCACCAGGAAGCAAACCTGCTCAATCTCGCCCGGGTGCAGCACCGGCTTTTTGTCTCCGTCCGAGAGCCAGTTGCAGTCCTGATAGCCCAGGCCTTCCTCTACATCTAGCACCACCTTTTCCAGTTGAATTACGTCTTCACTGCAGTTCTCCAACTGCGCCTCTAGAACCCATTTTCTGTAGCTGCTGCTGTTTGCGCTGGGCTCCAGGGCGCTTACCTTGGTCCTCACAATAAGAGACGCCTTGCATATGAATTGATAGAGCTTTCTGAATGTCCGCGTCCGCCCGCTCGTCTCCGTAGCCTCAGAGTAGCTCACCGTCACGGCCAAGACGTGGTTCCCTTCCTCTTTCAAGTCAAAGCCTACAATCCTCTGCAGCGTCCCACCCGGCTCGAGATCTACCCCTCCTGCAGGAGTCGCGCCGTGGATGTTCGCGGGTCCGAGTTCGAGCTTCTGGGTTCCTCCCAGGCCAGGGGTCTTCATCTCAGCCTCAATGCGAACATCTCGTATGCGCTTCGCTGCATCGGGGGGCAGGTCGTTGTTCGCGCAGAGGGTGCAGCTGAAAGTCTCGCCCACGTAAGCCGAGCCGAACGACACGGGCAGGTTGAGGATCGGGCTTAGCAGGAATGGGTCGGGATTCGTATTCGAGGCGGATTTATAAGCGAGCGACGCGGGAGCTGGCTGCGATTTGGTGGTGGGAGGAGAGAATGGAGGATCTACTGGGTACTGCGTTACGAGAGACGGTTGAGAGAGCCTGCAGAGGTTGGCCGCGGTCCAAGGACAGATCGAGACGACCCAATCAAGGAGGATTTGGTGCCTACCTGAGGACTTTGACAGAGACCGAGTGCGGCTCCTTCACGGGATCGTGGGAGGCGTATGCCTGATGGGACATTTCTATCCAAGACTGCGCGCTGTGCTGGGGAACGAATGAATGCTCAGGTACTTGGCAGCGACATCACTGTGGGAAGCGGAGCTGCTACAGTAGCAGCTGCCACCAAGCTCGCTATCGATAAGAGATCAGGGACCCCATTTCTTCTATTATTAGCACCCAACGCCGGCTATCTTAGGCTTTGGACTTCAAATCAGAACCCGGGTCTTGAGGACATCTCCGACTACGGAGTAATGTGAATGTCCATAGCAAATGGATCACCTAAAGTTTATGCTTGTATATGGGCTATTAGAGCATAGATAGATGTACAAAACAAGTTTTAAGATAAATTCGCAGCGTATTCTTCCCCGATTTCTAGAACTGCCAGCAACCGGCGTGGCTCCCTAGCTGCAAATCGGTTATTAATTTCCCCAAGTCTCCTCTCGCCCCCCGACGCGTGAATCCTCCTTTCTACCGTTAACCCCCTCGTTTGAATATCCGAGCGTCCATTTTATGAGCTTTCGGGAGGCCCTCAAATAAAACTCCTTCATTTCAAATCTCTGGGAATTAGTATTTAGCGGGTGAGAAAAAAAAAGGGGGGTGGGGATAATCCTTCCGTAAGGTCTGCTATTCAATGGCATTTTCAGCATTATCACGGCCCATCATGAAGGCGGCGAAACCAAATCTGCTTCTGTGCTTTGATGCGTTTGGCACTTTATTCAGCCCCAAAGGCCCAGTCGCCCAGCAGTACGCAGAAGTCGCACGGCAATGTGATTTTACTGGCTTTAGCGATAAGGAGCTTCAATCTCGGTTATTGGAAGCAATTAAAGACGAGCGGGAGCAGAATCCAAACTACGGGAAAGCAACGGGACTGGGCGCCACTCAGTGGTGGACGAATGTGAGTAGATCCCCGGGTTGTTTTATAATAAGCAGGCTGCATCAAGCTTTATTACTAGTTTATGTCTCTTTAATATGCTTCAAAACTCTAGCGTGAGAGGGGTTCACCCATGTCTGATATCGGTTGTCTAGGTCATCCACAAAACATTTACACCACTCTTGCGCAACAACCAGGCCCTCCCCCCTACTCTAGTCCCGAAACTAATCCACCGATTCTCTTCAAGCGAAGGCTATGAAGCCCAACGTGATCTTGTCCCAGCAATAAGGGCTTTGCGGGAGCGGATATCCCAGCAAGGGGTTGAGAGGCTTGTTATTGGAGTAATCACAAATTCCGACGATCGAGTCCCAGATATCCTGTCCTCTCTGGGCCTTAATGTTAGTCCGTTACGATACGGTACTCCGTTTGACGCAAGCGCTCTTCGAGAGAAGCAATTTGATATCGATTTCCATTGTATGTCATACGACGTTGGCGTGGAGAAGCCAGACAGACGGATTTTCAACGCCGCCGATATTATGCTTTCTCACATCATCAGAGCTCGATATAAAGAGACTCTTACCGAATCCGAGATGGAGAGGTGGCAAAAGGTGTATATTGGCGACGAGGTTGCCAAAGACATCGTGGGAGCTGCCGAAGCTGGCTGGAACCCTGTGCTTCTTGATGTTGATGGAAATTCCACTGAGATAACCAGCTTGGAGGATACCCCACAACAGACCCTCGAAGACCTCTTTGCAGAACACGCTTCTGTAAGAGTGGGCTCGATTCGAAACCTGGTTTCATGGCTTACAGGATCAGAATGGGAGAAAAGATGATAAACAATACAACGCCGATTGACCAAGGATGTGAAATGTAAACTTAACCTCCTATAAGCGTTGCAATACCCAAACTTCGTGGCGACTTAGACCTGATAATTATTAACTGATAGTAGAGGGGCTAAATGGATTCTCTCCCATGAAGCTTCATCCATAGATGCTGCACTTCAAGTCTCGACAGCCGCGATAATTGACAAACTAGGTCAGGCTGTAGCAATTGCGATAACCCGCTCCCACCTGATAGCTACATAACAAGCCCAATTGTAGGTCGATTACAGAGGCAGCATTCATATAATAAGAGGTTATGAGCCATAGTCTTTTTAAGCTTTTATATCCTACATCAGCACCAATTTGAACCGTCACTTTCATACACATATCGTAGCACTATTATTACTCTGGCCCAGATTAATAGTTTACAGCCTGTGCTTGTCAGCAGTCAAGACTTCTCACACAAGAACCATCAACTTTTTCTTCCTGTTTGAACAATAGTTATCAACAAAAAAATACTGGTCTTGTCAAGACCAACTCCCTACCACTGCATTTATGTCTAAATTCAGATGTCTGGACTTGTCAGTTTGAAACCTTTCGTACCAAACCTAAGATATTTGTGCGGTGCGTTTGAAACTAGCAGCTCTGCGCGTCCTCCAAGCCATTCGTTTACGAGATCTGTTGCCCCCTGTTGTCAACCATGTATATTACAAAGTCAGCATAACAAAAGGAGTAGCAAGCTCTTATGTCAGTTATGGAGACCTATTCCTTTAAAGCCCCGGAGGAGGCGGAACCTGAAATCAACAACAAGTAATTAGTTAATGCCGCACACTCGAATCTGTGAATCAGGGGTAAACATACAGCACTGAAACTTCCACCAGGAGGCGGTGGTCCGGATGGTGGCGGAGGGGGTGGTGCAGAGCTTGGAGGAGGTGGTGGAGGGGGAGCTGCTTCGGCAGGAGGCGGCGGCGGCGGAGGAGAGGCAGATTGACCTGGGGCTGCTGCAGCATGTGAGCTCTGACCTGGTGCTTGAGTCTGACCTCCATAGTACTGTTGATACAAGGCGACATAGCTGCAATACGTTAGTCCTTTGATCAAGACAATCCTGAACAGGCCGATTTACTTAGCGTATCCTCCATATGCGGCGTAGGGATCGGCGCCATTGTAGTATTGAGCATATTGAGCGGCATAGTCGGCTGCGCTCTGTTGGTTGCTGGCTCCTGGAGCGGGGCTGTTGGAGGCACCAGAGTCGGAGTTATATCTGTTATACGAATTGTACGAATTGTGGTGAGAGCCGCCATGCGACCGATCGTGGGATCCTCTGTGGTGATGGTGGTCGCCATACCCGCCACGATCATTGTTATAGCGAGGCGGTCGGGCTTTGAATTCCTCGTACTGCTCCTTGACGTTGGCAATCAAGTCTTCGCAAAGTTCTTTGGCCTTGGCAACCATATTGGGATCAGGTCCTCTGAGATGAGAAGTCAGTAACGCAAATTAGAGTGGAGAGGAGGCTCAGTATGAATACATACGTGACATGAAGGAACATGTCTTCGTCGCTTTCACAATTGGTGGCAGCCTCCAGGTAGCCTGAGCCTCGACCCTTGATTTGAACTCGACAACCGGTTTCTTGCTGGATATGTTTTACATAGGCACCGCCGTGACCAACTACTTGAGCACGTAGGTTGAATCCTGGAATTGGTTCAAGAGTAATGGGAATCTTCTCGTCGGGCCATTTGCGCTAGGAAAACCAGTCAGTTACAATGTAGTATAGTCAAAATTCCAGATAGTATCTTACTCGTCCAAATTCATCTCGCTCAACTTGCGGCTGCGGCTCCTGGTCTCTGCGTCGGAATCGTCGTTCGTCAACTAGCTGGGGAAGCTCCTGCTTAATGAGGTCGTTGATCTTTGCCACTGCGGCTTCTAGCCCAGTCTTGGAAGTACTAGTTATGTGAAGATATAAAGGAGGATTCTTTTGTGAGAGGCTAAAGTTAGAAGACGATGTACAAGAGTGTGGTGTGGTGTCGTTGATTCATCTTACCGCTGCAGTTGCCATGCTCTTGTTAGGGTAATAGCTACCACGAGTGGTGACATCTGAGGAGAAAAAGTCAATATGAACGTTTTAGAACCTGTTGTGGCAAGGATTATTATTGCGTACCAGCACCAGTCTCGTTTCGAATCTAAATGAATACGAGGTTAGTGAGAGCCAGAAAGGGGGAGCAG
The DNA here is from genome assembly GCF_020647865.1 of Trichoderma asperellum. Classification (NCBI taxonomy): domain Eukaryota; kingdom Fungi; phylum Ascomycota; class Sordariomycetes; order Hypocreales; family Hypocreaceae; genus Trichoderma; species Trichoderma asperellum. The sequence continues at coordinate 6,302,205 of NC_089415.1, read as the reverse complement.
TTGCAAACCCGCAGCCACGAGAGCATCATGACTTGGGTTGTAGTGCCGGGCGTCAAGCTGACGAATCCAGCGGAGCAAATAGAATGAGGATTATTTACCATTTCTTGAGTAGAGCCTTTGGTCAGCAGGTATCGATTTCGCAAGTCGTTGACTTCGATGTCTTGGATATAGTCGCCGTCGGCAACATACATATCGGGCTTCATCTCATTGTCGCCTGGTTTATCGGATTGCGCGCCCGAAGATCTGATCGGGGGCACATCAACATGCTGGGGAGCCTTTCGCGCCTGTAGCTGAGCATTGATCTTCGCAGCGGCAGCAGCTATTTTGCGAGGTTAGCTCGTCGCAATCGCAAGTACACGCGCATTTGCGCCTGAAGAGATGTGAGTCAAAGGGGCGTACCAGCAGCCGCAGCAGCATCTACTGCGGGTTTCTTTGTCTCGGAGGAATCATCCTTGGGAAGCGGACTGCGGTCTCTGCCTTCGTGGCGGCGCGTAGGCGGAGATCGAGAGCGCCTGTCAAATCTAGATGCTCGTCGGGGTTCAGGCTCCGTCTGGTCGAAACGAGATCGCTTTGTTCGCCGCTCAGAATCCTCCATGGTGTCGCGACAGGGATGCGCGGTGTGCGATTTGAAAGAGACGAATATTCCGGTGTTTGATAGGAAGACCAAGAGACGCTCGCAATAGAGCCGAGGTTGCGTCGTAATTTAGCAGAAAAATCAGTTGGAGGATGCAAGGCTGCAGGGCACAAGAGTCCGCGACATGCGTAGATCAGCGCCGGCAGCCAACCATTGTGCTTGGGCACTCTACAGAGGGTACTTGGGTACCTAGGCTAAATGGCGGATTTTTTTCTTTTTTTTTTTCTTTGTTTATTATAGCCTTGTATCAAGATTAGATAGACAGGGGTACGCCTAACTAGCATCGGAAAAATATACTCGCGCGTGCAAAGTCCAATGGCCTTACATAATGCCACTTAAAGCTGAGCCCATGGGGAAATGGCTGGTTACGCTGCGGTGTCGGAGCTCTTGCTGATACAAGATCCCGCTACTGTCGTGATGTAGTTAATTGAGGAAATATAAGATGCGTTTTAAGCTGCAAATTGTGAAATTCTGCATCTTCAAGCAATGGCTCTCAGAACACGCCGTCTTGCCGTCTATGGTGACAAAGCAATCAGCCACGCATGCGCTCTTACGTGAGGCTGCTTGCGGGCTGGTGCAGCTTTTGGGAAGCTGGATTTTGCCAAAAGCTCAGCACGGCACGGCACATATACATAGAAAGAGAGCAAGGGCCCTCAAGTAAGTAATGGCTCGGCAAGGCCTATAAATTAATCAATTCCATATAGAAGAAGAAGAAGGCTGAGCCCGATAAACACCAACACCACCGGCTTCAAAGGAATATGTAATTTGCACTTCCATGGATGCCGAATATGGCCAAATCGCGGGGGAGTTTATGCGTGGGGCAGCACCCATATCCGATCGCTTTCGGGAGCTGGAAATTCTCGTCGCTAGAGCCACTGAGCCTCCAGGTAACTCTAATGCGCTCATCCCCTCTGTGAGCCAAACAGCTAACCAGAGCTTTCCTTTACCTTTCGCAATCCAGTAATAAAGCAGCTGTAGTCGTCATCTGCGGAAAGATTAATGCAGTAGCGGAATCCTCTTCCTTATTTAGCGTCCGTCAGCCCAATGGCCAGCCAACCTGAACCGTACTAAATCGCTGTGTCAGTCAACCTCCGGTTTATCGGAGCCCACCTCCGTCTCTCGAGGCCACTAACTTTTCTGCATGCTTTTAAATCCTTCCTCCTTCACTGACTCAACGCTCACGAAAGCATCCAACTATCAACTCCATCGACGTCCGACTTGCTGTCTTCCAGTGACCGAACTCGATTGGTTCACGGCACTGCAGGATGGCTTCGCTTCGGCCGTGGAACGCGCCTTTGCGCCTCGCTGCGAGGTCGTTCCCCACTGCTGTGCGGACGACGACTGTGCGACACAGTTCGTCCAGCAGCTCAACCTCTGCCATCGCCTACAAGGCTCTGCGCCGTCGCTCGGCTCCTCTGCCCACCACCGACACTCCTCCGGCTTGGTCGGCCCAAGCCGCCGTCTCCAACATTCTCTATGAGACGCCTACTCCCTCCATGGCGCCCCCGAAGCGTCACATCCTCAACTGTCTGGTCCAGAACGAGCCGGGTGTGCTCTCTCGCCTCTCTGGTATTCTCGCTGCCCGAGGCTTCAACATTGACTCCCTGGTTGTGTGCAGCACCGAGGTGGAGGATCTGTCTCGCATGACCATTGTCTTGACTGGCCAGGACGGCGTTGTCGAGCAGGCCAGAAGACAGTTGGAAGACCTGGTGCCTGTCTGGGCTGTGCTAGATTACAGCAACGCAGCTCTGGTCCAACGCGAACTCCTTCTTGCCAAGGTCAACATTCTCGGACCCGAGTATTTCGAGGAGCTGCTCGCTCACCACCGCGAAATCAGCAGCGGCGAGCATGAGGGCGAGCCTGTCAACGAGTTTGAGCGAACTCTCGAAGAGTCAGCCAAGGACTTCCACCCTAGCAAGCTTGCTGCCAGTGAGGCTCTTCGCCACAAGCACGAGCACTTGAAGACTATCACCTACTTCACCCACCAATTCGGAGGCAAGGTGCTGGATATTAGCACTACCAGCTGCATTGTTGAAGTGTAAGTCGTGCAATATCCTCCGTGAGCGTCATTCATTGGAGTAAACTGCCTACTAACATTCTGGATAACAGCTCCGCTAAGCAGTCGAGAATCGACTCATTCTTGAAGCTGGTTTCTCCCTTTGGAATTCTGGAATCTGCCCGTACTGGTCTCATGGCCCTACCCAGATCACCCCTTGCCAAGCACACTGAGGAGCCTATGATCAAAGATGCCGACGAGGTTGTCGATGCTAGCCAGCTTCCTCCTGGCTAAAATTATGATTTTCTACGAGTATTAATTGTACCTAGCTAGTGCCATTTGGACACTTGGCGTCTGGTAAGGAAATGGTCGTTGGTTTATAGCATTTTTGTATGAATTCGATTTTTTTTTTTTAACTGCTTGTGATTTGTGTATGTGCAAAAAATTTCCTCTTAAAATTTTCTTTTCAACTACATAAATTTGATGTTTGGTATTACTCAAGAACACCTTTGTTTACGACAAAGCCTTCCAATGCCGCTGTTAAAAGAAAAAGGCAACATTAGCGTTCTGTCGATATTGCGTAAATAGCTAGCAAAGGAATAACTTACCAACAGCGGCCCAAAGTCGATTCTCTGCCTCAGGGAAGACTAGAGACCTAGGGCTGTAGAACACCTCATCTGCAACTTCCTCAGGGTGTCGGGGTAGGCAGTGCATGAACTTCCAGTTATTCTTGGCGCCACCTCGTGTTGCCAGTTCGTTGGTGATCTGATATCCGGCGAAAGCATTGAGCCTCTTCTGCTTCTCAGCCTCCTGTCCCATGGAGATCCAAGTGTCGGTTACCAGAATGTCGGCATTCTTAATAGCTTCCTCAGGAACGGTCGTCTCTGACAGCTTACCGGGTGATTTGACACCGTTGGCAGCTGAGTTGATGAGCTTCCTCATGTGGTCGGGGATTCCGTAGCCCTGAGGCGAGGCGACAGCGATATCGACGCCGGTTTTGACGCAGCCAATGGCCAGGTCGAACAACACGTTGTTAGAGTCGCCAACCCAAGCAACTTTTAGACCACTAAGGTTGAGGCTGTTGTCGCTTGAGACAGAAGATGGGAAGGCCTCATAGATGGTGAGAAAGTCGGCAATGGTTTGCAGGGGGTGGAAATCATCTGAGAGGGCATTGATAACGGGCACGGTCGAGTGCTCTGCTAGTCCTGTGACATCAGAATGAGGGCCGACTCGGGCTACCATACAAGATGTCATTGATGAGATGACAACGGAGGTGTCATATAGCGACTCGTTAACCTGTCTTACAATGTCAGTGATGAAATAATTCAAAATAACTCTAAAGAAGCACAAACGCCAAGCTGAATATCATCCTTGCCAAGGAACATGGGGTGTCCCCCCAGCATCGTAACTGCCGCCTCAGTCGACACACGAGTCCTCGTGCTTCGCTTGCTGAACATCATGGCCACCGTCTCACCGGCCAAGCCGTTGCTGAGTCGCGGCACCCGGCCAGACTTGACGTCCTGTTTGCGGGCGGCGGCATTGCGCACCAGGGCAGAGAATTCTGAAGGCGAAAGGTCGCCGATGGACATGAGATGCCTGGGCTTGGCGGCAGCTTGTGAGTAGGCACGGCTTTGGAAGCCATTGGCCGCGCTTCGGAGAGCTCGCGCTGCTGTGATCTTCATGACGTCCTTTTCTTTTTTTAAGCTGACGAGAGCTTTGTTTAGAATTTAGGGCCCGAAGGTAGCAATTGAGGGAAGGAGAAAATACCAATTGACGCTGTGCGATTAAGAATTGAATGACGCAATATCGACACAGACGTTGATTTTATAATATTTGCTTGTGCGAACAGGTAAAATGTAGAGTCATGAAGCGTTATCAGAGCTGCTAAAGAGTCAGTCATCGGCGCCGATGTGAGGTTTGCTGCAGAAAAAAAGGTGGGGTCACTGGCTGTAGCTCTAGCCCGTTTGATGCTTGATATAAGAGGCATCTTATATGCAGGCACTTTGAGGACTCCGGATGCGGACAACAAATAAAAAATGAAAATGGTTTAAAAGTTATTTTCATTAGAGACATATTGGATGAATTAAGAGGAATATGGGAAAGAGTTTGCGCAAGAGTTTATTACACGTCCAAGTATGCGGTAGAAGCAGTATGTGCTCTTTGAATATATACCAGTAAATTATATACACGTGCTTGCAAGAACTGTATGGAAGCTACCTAATATACTACTTGGAAATATTAAATGAGAAATTAGAGCATTGAAATCTTGTGATTGAATAATTATCCAGCCCTCACAAGAAATTCTTCACAGTCAGCAGCTTAGGTGCTCTGATCGGGGTCGACATCGGCAAAGGTAGTGCCAACGGCAACCTCGTCGTACCAGACCTGGCGGAAGCTCTGGCTACCAGTCATCTTGTTGTCGTCGTGCCAGCTGTTGGCATAGAGGCCGATACGGAACTGGAAGACACTGTCGTCATCGAGAGTGGTGGAAATGTTGTACTCCTCGTGCACCTTGGCGCCGTCGAACCAGACCTTGAAGTAGCCGGTGCCATCAGATGCCCACTTCACCTGGAGGATGACCTTGTGCCACTGGCCTGGGGAGATGGCGCCGAGGTTGGGGCGAGTGACGATGTTGCGGCCGCAGTTGGGCTGGCGGTAGTGGCCGTTGACGTAGCGAGCGTACAGCTGGCCGTTTTGGGTCCAGATCATGGTGGAGGGCATCCAGTCATCGCCGCCACAGCCAGCGCCAGGGCGGTTGGCGATAAACTGGGCAAGGTTGTAGGACTGGCCAGAAGTCTCCCACGTGTCGGAGAGGCGGAACGCGAAGCCGTAGAAGAGCTCATCGCCACGCTTATAGCCCTGGTTGTGGTCGACCTCGGAGTGGTAGCGGTCGTGGTACGAGGTGCCAAGGTAAGTCTGGGTCATCTTGAGGGCGGAGGTGCCCTTGTAGACGACATTGGAGACTTCTGAGACGGTGCCCTGGGCCTCCTTGCGAACGTAGTCCCAGCCGTTGAGGTGGCCGTCGTTGTAGAAAGTGCGGGTGGCGCTGGCCGCTGGCAGAAGAGCCAAGGCGGCGGCGAAAAGGGACTTGAAAGCAACCATTTTGAAGATGATTCTTCTCCTCAACAGAAGTAGCTCTGTAAAAAGCTTGAAACTTGAGATGATTGTGTAAGCAAGAGATGGAGATTTCGAATAGAATGATCGACAGAGCCGTGGCTAGGTACTTATAGTTGTGCCTCCTCGCGCTTCCCGTCGGACAAAACAAACGAACAACATCATCGACCCTGTTCCTTGGTCTATAGATGCCGACAAATAGCATACCCTGCCATTCCTTGCAACTAGGTCGATACGATATTGGTATGCAAGTACCACTATGCACCGTTGCACCCAAGGATTTGGTTCATTCGGAACGACCATAATTGCTTTCGAAGAGCTTGTCATCTATTCGGAGAAAAATATGCCGTTCAATTAAAGAGAGGTTCTTTGTAGACTGGCCAATCAGTTCACATTGTGCCCCTGGGGGTTCGAGCGGATTGCAACCATGTTTCTCGGATGGATCTCGGTGGATCTCTACGCCTAACCAGCTAATGGTTCCCAAGTGCCAAACTGGGCAGGAGAAGTGTAGATGGCGTGGGTTGGGCTGACTTGTGACTGGTGGATTAAATTGCAAAGCCATTCTGCAAATCAGATCTCAGTGCCATCAGTCGGTCTGCCTGGCGAGCTCGCCATATCTCACTCCCAGGTTTGCTTTAAGGTTTAACAGGCCATCTCACGGGCGTCATACGTAAACTTTCCATGGCATGTGGTGAAAAGTTGGCTACGAGTTTGCCGGCTATTTCCTTTGGAGCCCGTACACAAGATCCCCATTTTAGTTTACGGCATCTAAACTCATTTGCTCGTCTTCAGTAGCTGAGCCGATCTTGTAGCTCACAGATGACTCGCTTTGGATATATAGCGGCGAGTTTAGTACAGAGTAGACTTGCATGTCTTGGCTCTCTTGGCTACACTGCATCTAGCCAACCATCTGGGAACAGCACTTTAAGAGAGCCTTGCAAATTCCGTTTTGGGATTCCTGGGCATTTGACAGGAGGCCTCGAAGACGCAGAACCGTGGTTGTATGTTGCTTCTATTAACCCCCTGGAAAAGAGAAGAGTAGTAATGCCATGGGACCCACTACAGTAACCATGAAAGTAGAGTAAAATTTTAAGTTTAGTGCACGGTGTAGCGCCTTAGTGCCTTAACACCGAACCTGACCTGACCACAATCCCCAAGATAAATTTCAAACGAATTGATTAATAGTAGCAACTGCCTAATACCTACTAGGTATTTATTACAAGTGAGAATAATGCGTTGTTCTATAGCAGCTCCGGCTCCAAGGCTAAAACTAAAAGGAGAACTCGGTGCCCATAGCTCTTCACTACTTAACGATGAAAGTACGCATTAATGATTCGTAAGGGCGGAGCATATTGTGGGCTGTCTGTGGACTTGTAGCCATGTGGTCCTGCCTAACAATAGGTAAGCAAGCCGTATACATACTGCTGTTCTACAAATAGGAGCAGGCGCTAGTTCAGATTGCCGAAAAAGGAAGCTCGCGATATTCTTGGCACGTACTGGCTGTCGGAGATAGAATGACGTTCGTCAATCAAAGCTAAAGGGTTACCCGTGAGAGGGGGTAAAGGCTGGTTATCGCCAAGCCTCTTTTCTGCCCTGCGGCTTTAGGTCTTGCGTCTTCGCAGCTACATGATTCCTCCAATCACGCGATTGGAAGCTCTCGGACGAAGTGAGCAGCATTGAAGTAGCCCATGGAGCGGCCCCTGTAGTGGGCTACTCATATGACAGAGTGAGATGCTAGCCGCGGAAGAGTCGAGAGAATAATCACGGCGCCTAGGCTAGCACGGTACATTACTAAGAACAGAAACTGCAATGCATAACACTTTGGCGAACAGTATCGCACTGATTGTAGAGAGGCAGATTTAAGCCGTCTACTGCTAAGTATAGTACCAGGTGAAGCAGGTAGTAGGCATACAAGAAGCATGGCCTTTAAAATGTATTATCTACCAGGAGACGATAGATCTCTCTGCTTAATCGCTGGCCTGTAATGTATGATGCTAGTGAAACATGTCTTCCAGCTTGTGCTTCAATATGTGGAGGGGCCTTTGGAGCTCCGTTGAGGGATGTTTCATCTCATCTCTTTTATAAGTGGCTGATAACAAAGTTTTAATGTAGCACTCTTCAGCTTAACTTTAGCAGATTTCTATTCCTCAAGAGATTGTCAAGATGAAGAGAGAAAAAAATCAGATAATCTAACATCTATAAGTATATAGATCTGCTGTTACACACGCTGTCAATATACTGTAAGTCATGGTATTTAAACAAGATAAATTAATGCCAGCGGGAAGCTGACCTAATATGGAGCGCATCTGCTCGAGCAAGGAGAAAAGATCCACAGCTTTCTCGAGCATTTTCTCGAGGAAGAAGAAAGGGCTCCACAGCTTTCTCAAGCAGATGCGCTCGACTTATCTTGTTATGGGACTCCACTCGACTTGAGGTACGAGACGGGGCTAGCTTGATTCGGTTAGTCACAGACAGGAACCTGAGACCAGGTACGAAGTACTCCGTGGCACAACAGATGAGTGGTGCCTGCACTAATTTTAGCACAGGTCGCGGCACGTTGGGTGGCAGAAACGGCCCCTACGCAGGTACTCGGTACTCCATTATCTCGTTAAGGGGACTGAAGAGGCGTTACTCAGCAAGTGTGGCTCCGATCAGCCAATCACATTGACCGTCCACGTGCGCTGTCTCCGTACTCGTGCCGCCCCGATACCCAATGGCCCACTCCTGTCGCTCGATCGTGACGACAACAACTTCCACCTTCAACCCAAGCCGTGGATAACCCATTCCAACCCATTTTGGCAAATCCGGAAAGCTTGCCTTGCAGCAGTGATCATCTCCGCAGTCTGGAGTATCCTCCACTCCTCGCGGCTATACGCTTACGGCAGCCGCTACTCATACAACCTATTTAGCCTCCAGTGAGAGGTGACGTCTCGCCGAAGGGACGCATCTTGCTGCAGACTTCACGCTGTCGCTCAACTCCCAGGCCCGCCATGCCTGATTTCCGGGTCTCGGTTAGCTTCCTAAAACCAAATTCTCGCGATGCCGATGCCTCAATTCTAGACAATGAGCCGCCGGAGGCATCGGAGACGTCCCCCTTGCTCTCGTCGGAATCCGAGCGTAGGCCAGTCACTGAGGCTTCGCCATTGCTTTCCGATGCCAATCATGGTCAAGGGAGTGAAGATGGAGAAAGCGACAGCATAAACAAGTCTCCAAAGAAGTCAGAAAGCCGCCTACGATGGCCCTCAATTATCGCCATTGCAATCTTGGCCGCCCTTACTGTGGTGGTCATGGTCTTGGGTTTCCTCGTCCCTCCCGCCATCAAAACCTACGCCGAGACTGCTGCCGTTATCGAGCCAACTGGCCTATCTCTTGAATCTCTCACTCCAGATAGCGTGCGTGTGCGGATTCAGGCCAATTTCAAGCTAGACGGCGCTCGAGTTCAAGATGACACAGCAAGACGCCTCGGCAGACTAGCAACCAGCATCGTCAGAACCCTCGATACCGAAGAGACAAACGTTAGCGTACGCTTGCCCAATTACGACAATGCTCTCCTCGGCTCTGCCGTTGTGCCGCCATTGACTATCAATTTGGTTGATGCACAAACCACTGTGCTGGACTTTGTGGCAGATCTCAGCCCTGGAGACGCCGAAAGCCTCCGCCAAATTGTGAATGACTGGCTAGATGGCAAGCTTCAACAGGTCAAGGTGACCGGTTCGGCTGCACTTCGTATCAAAACGGGCTTTTTGCCTCTTGGAACTCACGATGTAGTCGAGTCCATGGTCTTTGAAGGTCAATCTCTCTACCGCACCTTTGCTGCATTGTATTTTGGAGAAAAAACAATAATTTGAAGAATCTTTTCATTTACATTTATTTTCATGTTGCAATATTTGCTAATTCCGTTATAGCCAAGGAAATCCCATCTTTGCCCGAATACAACATAGATCGTCTCAACATCCATGACGTTCCTATTGGTGATGGAGGGCAGATGGCCGTTGGTGCGAACGCATCAATCGTCGCATACAACGACTATCCAATTGGCCTCACTGTTCCACAGCTTGCATTTGATATCCTCGTTCCCAACTGTGATCCATCCGAACCCCATATCATGATCGCCACTGCCATTACCCAGCCAATCGATGTGGAGCCGCATGCTAATGTTACGGTTGATGCCACCGGCGTCATCAACGATCTGTCGGAAGAGCTTACCCAGGCTTGTCCTCTCACCAAAATGTCACCACTGGACAACTTTTTCAAGCATTACATGAATGGCGAGGATGCTCAGGTCTTCGTCCGAGGTCAGGACTCAGACGAGTCAGATGTTCCAGAGTGGATCAGGTCCTTCCTCAGCAGTATCACCGTTCCGATCAGCTTCCCAGGATCATCGTTTGATGATGCTATTCGAAACCTCTCTCTTACAGATGTCGACTTCAAGCTTCCGAGTCCTTTTGCGGATCCTAATGATCCCAACTCAAAAGCCCGTGTGTCTGGGACAATCCAAGTTCTGGCTGTACTTCCTTCTGAATTGAATGTGGACATTAGTGTCAACAGCCTCCGAGCCAGCGGTAACATCTTTTACGAGGGCAAGAAATTTGGCGAGCTGAATGTGCAACAGTGGCAAAAGGCCAAGTCCAGCAAGATGAACGACCCTGAAGACGGCCAAGCAGAGCTTGAAATCACATCCAGGATCACCGATGTACCCCTTGACATCACTGATAGCGATGTCTTCAGTGATGTTATGGGACAGCTTTTACTCGGCGACGAGGATCTTCTGCTTGATGTTGAGTCTCTTGTCGACATCAAGGTTTCGACGGTGCTCGGAGATCTGGTTCTCAGAGATGTCCCCGCAAAGGGCAAGATTCCAGTAAAACGTTTGTCCTCGCCTTGGTAATTTATTGCGCGGCTCGCTTGTGATGGTGTCATAACGCGTCTTTTGAACTATTGAAAGTACGGTTATGATGCACCTCACAAGATGCCCAAGGACAGCTCTGCTAACTAAATGGAACAGAGCTTCCTGGTAATTCGCTTACGAAACTTGACCCACGCGTCTTCAATCTGGTCATTCTTAACACAACGAAGCATGCTGTTCACATGCAGGCATCGGTCAACATAACAAATCCTACACCTTATACAGCCTTTATTCCATTTGCAACTGTTCACGTCTACAACAAAGAGATCATAATCGGAGAAGTCACGGTCAGTAATCTGGACGTGCAATTGGGAAATAACACAAATCTGGCCGTATCCGCCACCTGGGATCCGGTATCTCTTGGCGGGGAGAAAAGTCACAAAGCGGCCGCGAAATTACTATCCGACTATCTTTCTGGCCAAAACACAACATTGACATTCAAGACTCATGAAGGTAGTATTCCAGGACTACCTCTCATCGGTGACGCTCTCTCCAAGTTCAACATCACACTGCCAACACCCCGAATCAAACTTCCGGGAGACAAGAAGCACGGCAGTAGTCAGGGTAAAAACTTTGTGAGAGATGCCGTCTTTCACATATTCTCTTCTACGGCCTCTTTCAATCTGGCATCTCCACTAAAGCAGAATACTATACATATTGAGATGATAAACGCTACAGCATATTACAACCATACAGAACCCGTTGGCCACATCTTCTACGACGAGCCGTTCGATGTGCCTCCAGGGGTGACCGAGACTCCACGACTCCCAGTTGCATGGTCAGCGGAGAGCATCGGCTATGATAAGCTGATTGACGCCATGGACGGCTCATTAAAGCTAGATGCCTCAGCAGACGCGACATTAAGGATAGGAAATTGGATAGAGACCGTCCATTACGAGGGACGGGGAATTGGAGCTAGGGTTAGGATATAGACGGTACATTTCTTTCGTTCATTCGTTCTTTCAGCTACATGATATTGTTTTGAGTTTTTCTTGGGAGCAGCGTTTGGTATCTATTTTGGACTTTTTATGATTTGATTAGCAGGTATTGCTTTGATATACAGGTTGACATTTTCTACAAGCAATTTATATACGAGATACACAGAGATATTCTCAGAGTTGAATACACAGACCCAGTTTACAAGTGGACAGAAACGTGAATTTCGATAAGAACCGATGAAATTATATTGGTATACATATGTATCGCCAGACTTTGATAACGCGCTACACCTAATCCTGGTAGTATCTCTTCAATGGCTCGACAGCTATCGTCATACACACAAGCGTTTAGAAGCTACGTGGATGTCATCTACTATTTACGAGGATAAGAATAAGAGGCAGATTTCGAAAGACAGGATACAGCATCACGTTACTACAAATTTGGCTGGCATCGTCACGCTGAGCAATGAGAGAACGGGGATCGGATCAAAGTGACGAACCTGGAGTAGGTACACCATGTCGATACCGACTCTAACAGTGTCAGTAAGGGATAAAATACTTGAATCATGAGAGAGAGAGAGAATATGACAAGAAAAGGAATAAGCACCTTTGTTTTTAATCAATTTCCCCTAATAAAGCCAACAAGCGAGAATTCATTAATAAGATACGTTGCCGCAGTGGGTTAGACACTTTTTCGCAGAAGAATATAAAAGAAAAGCTGTTCCTTGGACCCGAGTCGTCTTGATGCTGAAACTTTAGCCGAGCCGTACGCCTGCTTCTCTACGCTTCTTCAGCTGCTGCGCCGTCGCCAGGTTCATACCGGCGCTTTCGCTTGCGTCAAACATGCTCTGTGCCTCGCGCCTCTTTTCGTCGTCGATCTTCTTGAGGCGCTTCTCGGTCTTGCCCTTGCCGCTACCCTTTCCGTGGAATTGGTGACTGAGATGCTTGAAGGCTTCCTTCCGGTCTAGCAATCGGCCGTGGTCATCGACATACTTCAACTCGATGTTTGGCTTGTAGCCCGCGTTAAAGAGCTCAGCCATCTTCTTCGACTGCTGGTGGTCACGGTGGGTGTTTTGCTGTCGAGCCCACTCTTCTCTTTCTCGAACGGACATGCGATCCAATCTGCCACTCATTCTGTCACGCTCTCTCTGTTGTCGAGTCTGTTCGTCCAATTCACCCTCCAAGATCCTCTTCTTTGATAAAAATTCTTCACGAGCAACAAAGTCCTCATAACTGCCACTCTTCTCCTGGGACTCGAGGAGTCCTCGTTCTCGAAGCAGTGCGAGGGCTGCGCCCATACCGGTACCAACCATCTTTTCATCTTCAATACCCGCATCACCCTCCTCCTCTTGCTTGATATTATTCCTCTCTTCTTCTTCTCGGTGTGCTGCAATCTCTGCTGAGTAGTCATCCATTTCATGATCTTCATCTCCATTTTCATCTCTATCTCCATCTCCATCACCCATATCACGATCCTCCTCCACTTCAGGACTTTTTGTAATCTGTTTTTGCTTCCTAGCCTGGCGATCTTCATCGTCTGGCTTGCTCAGGCCGGCAACAAACTCGGAAATCTCGCCAATCACAAGACCACCGCTTTGGATCTCCTCGGGCGCCTCGTCGTCTTCTTTAAGTTGTCTTGCAATGTCTTCAGGTCGTGTCTTTTTGCGTTTCTTCAGGGCAATTTTTCTTTGGATTGCCAGCGACGCTTGAAGATCGTCGTCATCGGCAAAGTTATCAGCAGAAGCAGCTTTTCGTTTCTTAGTTAGAGATGAATCCTTGGAATCAACGTCCATAGAGCCAGAGTCTACCGGAGCGGTTTCCAAGGGAAATATGTCGTCTTCATCAAGTTGCTTTTGCCTCGTGCCCTTGCTCCCCTTCTTTTTCTTGGGCTTCTTCACTTTGATTTCTGAGGGGGCAAGGTAGTCTGATGAAGGCGCAGCATCATCTAGCGTATTGTCAGCAATCGTTTTATTCTTAAAAGCTTTAAGTCCTTTGTCTTTCAACGTACCAACAATATCATCGAGGCTTATTGATTGAATCTTCTTTCCCTTCCTTTCTGGCTGACCCAGGATATCTGACAGTTCAGCGATGGCTCCGTCGTCATCAAGAGTGAACCTCTTTGCTTTTTTACCATTAATCTCCTCGTCATATTGTGCCAGGATGGTGCCCTCGCCATCATCATAATCATTAGGGTTATAGCCTTTTAGCTTCTTCTTGAGGTCTAATCTTTCCGTGAGCTTTTCTTGTTCTCTGATACCCAAATTCTCGAGCTCATCTCCCTCTTCCTCATTCTGGTCAATAGTCGTGTCCTTCAAAGTAAGGATTTGTTCATCTCCGTCTAAAAAGGACGTTGATTCGTGAGCAACTTTGATGCCTGCGAGGTCTTTGGAGGTGTATTGTATGGCTGCCGCTGCTTCTGCCTCTGCCGCCGCCAGCTCTTCTTCCAGCTTCCTCGCTTTGTCAATCTTCTTCTGCCTCTTCTTCTGCCCCGTCAACCACGCCTTTGCATCAAGGTCGTTGTCCGGACCTTCTTCACCGAGGCCCTTTCCCTCTAAAAGAGCAAATCGCTGGGCCTTTTCACGGGCTTTTCGTACGGCGGCTGCCTTCTCTTCGCGTCGTTTTTTGGCGGCTTCTTCATCCTGTACCCGTTTGTAGTTGTCATACGCCTGGGCTTGGCGACTCTCGACGGTGCTTCCGGGTTCTTCGTCGTCAACCGACGCTGAGGCTTGCTGCGATACTTCGGCTCCGGGTACCGGCAAAGGCTTCATGCCCAGCGATATTCGGATGCGATTTGTCTCTTCGATCGTGGCCGCGTCCATGGTTGCTCGATGTTGATGTCAGACAGGATAGAAGCTGGTTAAGTCGTCGCGAACATGCAAGAAAGAAAGCGAGTCTCAAACAGCGTCTTCCTAGGTAGTTAGGCACGAGATAGCGGTACTTGGTGCTCCACCGCAGCCGGGCTGCTAAACTTGTCGTCACTTTAGCGTGCAACGATTTTAGCCGATATATTTCCCGTTTAATATCACGTGATATTCCCCACCACCCAATCTTATCGCAACTCCATATAAGGCTCTATCGTGAAATTTTCTTCCAGGGCTTCTCTTCTTCTTCACAAACACGGATCTGTGCTCTGCGGTCCTCTGCGTTCACGCGTCAGGGTCGACTGCTTTGCAGCTCGATAACTCTATGGAGCCATCAACTTGCTATGGTGTCAATCATCCTATCGACAGGTCCAAGAAGAATTCGACCTCTGGCTGCCTCATTCGCTGTCGCAAGATGGCTTGAGTGTTGTGGCTGGAGGACCCGAGGGCCCCATATTCCGAACCTTTTTTCCAAGGCCGTCGGCCGATGAGGTTGAGGAAAACCATGGGATGCCTACATCTCAACGCTCGCAATACCTAGTATTAGATTACCTATCTGTAGACATCTCTGTGGACATCTTACCGCTGTTGAGCCTCAGTTCAGAGGCTTCTGACCCCATGATGCCACTCTGACTAGCCGCTCAGAGCAAACAATGATTAATTGTGCTACTCGGGCCGTAATATCTACGAAATAACCCCGACGAACTCGGAAAGCAAAATGCGATCCATTGTCGGCGGGGCAGACGGGAAACCCGTTTGCTTACTCCAGGCGTGCCTCGTGATTATCATGGAGGGCCCCCACGGCAGAAGCCCACCAAGACATGCGGTACCTGCGAAAGTGATTACGGGTACCCCATCCATTTGTTAATGCATGTGAAGCTCAATGCCGAGACCCTGCTCGGACCTTGTATGCACGCTCTCTGAGGCGGTGACGGCCGATGCTGTCACCGTCCTGTCACATCCTTCTACCTCTGTTCTACTTCTTCTTCCCTTCTCATTCGTCCACGTTCTTCTTCGCCTTCTCATCCGTTTCTGCAGCACGTGCTTGGCAGCCCAGCCTGCATATGCATTTAGTCAAGATTACGGCTGTCATCACGAGCCCTCGGTTGCTTGTGAAACACACGCAGCTCAGCTCCTCCAGAAGCTCGAGTAATAACGCCGACTCGGCATCACTTCGCCACACCCAAACTAATGTGCATAATGGACTACATCGAAAGGCTGAAAATTTTTCATTTCCCTTTGCGCCCATCTTTTCTCCTCTTGTAAGCTGCAAAGCACGTGTAGCTAATGCAAGAGCGCAAAAGTTCCGGCGACAATGAATGCAAATGTTCCGGTTGATCTAGGGTAGGAGGGCTAGCACCGGAGGCTAGAGGCGGTAGTGGATGGGCGGCGGGCGGGAACCTGGCAAGCCTTGCGCCTCATAGCCCGAACGAGACGAACATGGCCCAGGATTTGCCCCACGGGGGAGCAGCTTGGAGATGCGGAGCAGGGCCAGCCCCTGGGAGTGATGTGATGTCTGTTGGCAGCGGCTTGGCCAGAGCTCGCTGCGGTGGTGCCTTGATCGGACGCTGCCTCCTTGCTCGGCCCCTCTCCCTCTCCCTCTCCTTAGCTGCGCATGCTCTCCTGACAGCGTGACTAATGACGCGTAGCCAGCCCATTCGCCTGACACATCCCAGCATCTGAGTCTAGCTCGTCACGCTGGCCAGGCAGAGCAGCAGCGTCCGGGCATGATTGGGCGCCGGCCCCAGCCTGGCAGAGCATCAGATCAGCTGCCCATCTGCCGTTGACCGCGCCGCCGACTCGTCGGATCTCACCGGCCAGGAGCTGATCCCGGAGTGGCGAGAGTGTAGAAAAAGGATGACGGCCCCGATGCCACGACGCAGTGCTGTTCTCGCTGCAGCATCATCGCTGACAAGAGGAGCTGAGCTGATATCGAAGAGAAGGAGGCTGCCAGAGGAGAGCTGAATATCCACCACCGCCAGTTGCTACCCATCAGGCAGCTCGGCTCCTCTTCCTCTCCCCCCAAACGGCTGCAACGCAAATTGCGGCACTTGGGCCCGGAGAAGAATCGGCCCTTTGTATAGTCTTCCGGCCCTCAGTTCCCCATGGGGGAGATCCGCACATCCACTTTGGCCCTGTAGACCCTTTGTCGGTCCGAGTCCGAACAACTTGAGCATCGACGGTGGCCTTTGCGAGATACTCTGCGATCAAGCCGCTGCTTCTCATTGGACGACTGATTCCACAGGGCGAGGCTCGGCATAAACGAAGCCGTTTGCCATAGCATACTGCAAAAGTTCTCGCCAGGCTCCGACTATATAGTGAAGATGCCCGCGTTCGCCATGGATCTGGCTGCGAGCCACTCAGCGTCAGCACTTTCTCTCAACGTCTCCTCTCACGCTTCATTCATTCCGCCCATCATGCATGTCCTGTCGACAGCCGTCTTGCTTGGCTCGGTTGCCGTCCAAAAGGTTCTGGGAAGACCTGGATCCAGTGGCACTTCCGACATCACAAAACGAGCCGTTACTGACTTCATCAACACGGAAACCCCCATTGCCCTGAACAACCTGATTTGCAATGTTGGTCCTGATGGATGCCGTGCTTATGGCACATCGATTGGCGCTGTAGTTGCGTCGCCAAGCACAACTGACCCAGACTGTAAGCTTCCCTTGCCATTGTACAATATCGTATACACCAACTACATGTACGATGCACTAACACGAATATACTCAAAGACTTCTACATGTGGACTCGAGATAGTGCCCTCGTCTTCAAGACTCTTGTTGACCGGTTCACCCAGAACTACGATGCTGGCCTGCAGCGCCGTATCCAGCAGTACATCGCTGCTCAGGTCACTCTTCAGGGCATCTCAAACCCATCTGGTTCCCTCTCAGACGGCTCTGGCCTTGGCGAACCCAAGTTCGAGCTGACCCTGAGCCAGTTCACTGGCAACTGGGGCCGCCCGCAGCGTGATGGTCCAGCTCTTCGAGCCATTGCCTTGATTGGCTATTCAAAGTGGCTCATTGCCAACAACTACCAGTCGACAGTGTCGAACATCATTTGGCCCATTGTGCGAAATGATCTCAACTACGTTGCTCAGTACTGGTTAGTGACTGCTTCTTCTCTCACCCACTATTCACTAGCTCGTTGCTAACCTTGACTTGTAGGAACCAAACCGGATTTGATCTGTGGGAGGAAGTCAATGGAAGCTCATTCTTTACTGTAGCTAACCAGCACCGAGCACTTGTTGAGGGTGCCACACTTGCCGCTACCCTTGGCCAGTCGGGAAGCAGCTATTCCACTGTTGCCCCCCAGATCCTCTGCTTCCTCCAGAAGTTCTGGTCGTCATCTGGATACATTATTTCCAACAGTAAGCTATCAATGCGCAATAGTCTTATTCACAACATAGAATGCTAATACTAGTCGGCATAGTCAACAGCAATGATGGTAGATCTGGAAAGGATTCCAACTCCATTCTCGCCTCTATTTCCACATTCGATCCCAGCATTGGTTGCGATGCCGCCACCTTCCAACCCTGCAGTGACAAGGCTCTTTCAAACCTGAAGGTCTATGTCGACTCTTTCCGCTCCATCTATGGTGTTAATTCGGGCATCCCTGCCGGCACTGCTGTTGCCGTTGGCAGATACCCAGAAGACGTCTACTTCAACGGAAACCCATGGTACCTTTCTACCTTTGCTGTTGCTGAGCAGTTGTACGACGCCCTGTATGTCTGGAAGAAGACTGGTTCCATCACCGTTACTTCCACCTCTCTGGCTTTCTTCCAAGAGCTCGTCCCCAGCGTGACAGCTGGAACCTACTCCAGCAGCTCATCTACCTTTACCAGCATCATCAACGCCGTCTCCACCTATGCTGATGGATTCGTCAGCGAGGCGGCCAAGTACGTGCCCTCCGATGGTTCTCTCTCCGAGCAGTTCGACAAGAACACCGGCACTCCTCTCTCCGCCGTTCACCTGACCTGGTCGTACGCCTCTTTCCTGACTGCCGCCGCCCGTCGCGCTGGCGTTGTCCCCCCCTCATGGGTCAGCAGCGGCGGCAACACCGTTCCCTCGACCTGCTCCGGCACCACGGTGGCAGGATCCTACTCAAGTCCCACAGCCACGTCATTCCCTCCGTCACAGACTCCCAAGACTGCGACTTCTGGCACTACCTTTACACCCATTGCATGCGCTACCCCAACTTCCGTGGCTGTGACCTTCCACGAGCTTGCTACCACCGTCCCTGGCCAGACAATCAAGGTCGTTGGTAACGTCCAGGGCCTGGGCAACTGGAACACCAGCGCCGCCGTTGCTCTGAATGCCGTCAACTATGCTACCAACCACCCTCTGTGGATTGGCCCTGTCAACCTCCAGGCCGGAGCCGTCGTCCAATACAAGTACATCAACGTTGGCTCAGACGGCTCCGTGACCTGGGAGGCCGACCCCAACCACACCTACACTGTCCCTGCAGTGGCCTGTGTCACCGCAGTTGTTAAGGAGGATACCTGGCAATCATAATGAACTAATCTAAGGTAGGAAAAGGAGGAAGAGGAACGAAATGGCAGATTGTCAGTCACGCTTGCAAGTGTGTGTATATTAATTAAATTTTTTTTTTAAAGCTTTAGCTCTTTTTATGATTCCAAGAGAGACGAATATATGATAAAGGAATAGCGTTATTTCCAAATATTATGGATCCCCTTTGCTTTAATCTGTGTGAAAGAGAGAATTTTTCTTGATGATTTGCGTTTGCGCAATCTTCCCATAAATTAAGAAAAGAGTCTTTGTTTTCTGCTGTTTTGATTTGTTAGGTCGAATGAAGACTTGTGGCTTGTGGTTAATTGGCCACGAGCATATGCAATGACGAATCAAGAAAATGAACGAATGAACAAATAAACAAGCAACACGTGTACATCCTGATTAGTTGAAGCCAGACAAGTTGCCCATGAAACCAAAACCCTTCCTTTACTTAGTGATTCCTCTTATTGAACGCTACACTCTTCTCTTTTCTCTCCTTCTGCCCTTGAATTTCAAAATTTATATACCATTTCTTCCTTAATCTCCTTTACGCAAACTCATCATCAGGGGCCTCAATGGCATTCTTGACCTTGACCAGGATAGCCGTCATCCACGGTTCCAGTCTGCTCGTGCGATCAAACTGGAACAGGATCTCGCCAAACTGATCCTGGTCGTGGGCCTCGATGGCGCCGCACAGGTCCTCAATCAGCTTGTACTTGTACTGCGAGGAGAACTCGACGTCCTTCTGGCGGTAGCCCTCGATGGCGCGGCGGGTGCCGACCAGGTCGCCGGTGGCGAGGTGGCAGACGCCGGCCTTGAAGCAGTAGGTAGAGAGACTCCATTTCATGGTCTGGTTGCCGATCATGGAGTTGATGATGCGGTCGTAGGTCTCGATGGCGACGTAGTAGTCCTCGTCTAGGGCGGCGAGATCGGCGTATTGAGTGAATAGCTTGTTGGCATTCCTAGACGATAGAAGAGCAGGTCGTTAGCTTAACCTTGAACATAAACGCAGCTCTTTGACAGCAACATTGCCCTCAAATAAATCATAATCCCAGGTATTCATGCTGCAGAGGGGGGGGGGGAGACGTACAGTTCTCTCGCCTTCGGTAGTCGCTCAGCAGCCTCCTTGTAGGCCTCGCGCGCCCTCTTCAAGTCCTTCAGGTCATGCTCATAAATCTGACCAAGGATCTCCTTGACTCTGGACAGCCTCGTCTGCTTGCTCTCGCTGGTGGACTGCTGGATCAGAGCAAAGGCCCTCTCTCGGCATCGAATCGCCGCCTCGGGATCATCTCTTCGGTAGGCGTCGGAGGCCTCGACGTAGCTGTCGGCAGCATCGCCCAGTTCCTTGAGGTTCTTCTCTCGTACTGCGGCGGCTCGTTCATATGTCTTGCCGGCCTCGATATCTAAAAAGAAGGTCAAGGGTTAGTCGATGTTCGTGATTGCGTCAGAGAGCCGCTCTGAAACAGATCTCTCATAGAGGAGCTCTCTTGGGTGGAAGACCAAGGCAGGTACATACTTTGGCCCTGTCGCTCGTACGCCTGGGCTGCCTCCTTGAATAATCGAGCAGCGTCCCAGAATTTGTCGTCTGAGCCTCCAAGGAAGCTCCAGCCACCGCTGCCCTTCGATACGAGCTTCTCGGCCTGTCAAGTCTGAACGTTAGTCCAGCCCCGCGGTTTCTCTGCCAGCTTCTTGGAGCGCTGCAAGCTGGAGAACCAGAAAGAGAGGCGCACCTGTTGGATTAGAGCCTGGGGGTCTTCCATGATGTCGAGGATTCTGTGTGCAAAGAGTATCAAAGCTGTGTGGAGGAGAAGCGCTTGGTATAGTAAGATGAAATCGTGGTAAGAAAGGCGATGCGCTCACTGGAGTTTAGTACCTGCCACAGCGTCTGTTAGGCGTGACCTGGAGCCTATGACGCTGCTGAGGTGGGGGGCGAAGCACTGAAGCAGCTGGTGCCGGATAAGGCCGGATTTGGCCTAAGCCGATTTGGACACATCTGGATCGGCACATTGACAAAATTGTGCATTCATTCATACACCTTGCATGATACTCACTGAATCATTCATGCCGGCAGATCCTCAACTTCCAGGGGGCTTATTTCATATTTTCTCGATACAACTCTGCGCTATAGTCAATCGCCACAATGTCACTCTGTTCCAGATGCCTTAGGAAGAGCCTTGGTCTTCGTCTTTGTCTTCATCCAAGAATCATCTCAGCTCCTCTGTCATCCAAAGCCTCGCCATCTTCGACTGCGCAAGATATCCTCTCCAAACCAACCTGGTCTGTGAGCTCTCTGCTTCCGTCTCAGTCACATGTCGAATCACCAGAAACCATCACTCCTGCTCAGCTTCATCATCTCTTGCGTCTATCAGCTCTTCCCTTACCCAAATCCCCTGCCGAAGAGCAGTCAATGATTGAGACTCTCCAGAGCCAGCTGCAATTCGCGCGGGCGGTACAGAGAGTTGATACCAAGGGAGTGGAACCTCTTCGAGCCATTAGGGATGAAACGGAAGCTGCAATGAAAGAGAATACCATTGGCTTAGACGATCTAAAGGATACATTAGCCAAAGAGGCCCTCGTGGGGCACTATCAACGGCCTCGTAGGGTCAGGGAACAGATCCAATCTGATGCTGAGAACTGGGATGCCTTGGCTACGGCGTCAAGAAAGGCCGGAAAGTATTTTGTTGTTGAGAGTGGGAAGAAGGCTGAGGCTGGGGAACCTTGAATAACCTTTTTTTTTTTTTCGTTGGGTAGGGCGTTTTCAGCCCCATGGTATATACTTCGACATATGCTTGGCTGTATTTGTCCCAGCCCACCCAGTAGTTTTCTGTCCTGCGATGATACCCTTGATGACAAACAATAAACGAATTTCCCTATGCTCTCTTGAAACCATTTTTCTGCGTGTCCCGCAATCCATGCTAATATCAATCCTTAAACAAAAAGAAGAAAAACGTGTACTTCATGAACCGGTTTAGAAAATCCAACCCCTCTACTCTAATCCAGCTGCGGCATAGCCATCTGAGTGGATGAATCGCACGTTACTTTGGTGTTTCTTGATTCGTATCTCTCGGCTTTTGTTTAGGTATCTTTTCGTAGGCGTTCGGGCTTGGTGCCCTCTTCTTCTTGCCATTCGTTCTCCTGCCACGCCTGTGGCTGTGGTTGTGCTCATGATCGTGATTGTGACCGCAGCCGTCGTCTTTTCCACCGCCGACTTTCCTTTTTCTTTCTGGCTCAGAGTCAGAATCTGAGTCTGAAGATGAAGAGTCCGACGAAGATTCGTCGCTGGATTCATCGACTCTTTTGGGTCGGTGGTATATGCAGCACACTATGCGAACAAGTACCGTTAGCTTCATCTCCAGCTTTGCATAGGTATGACATTCCTCCCTAGCGAATACCAATAGTGAATAGACCATATAGTACAGCTTTGGGCATCAGTAATCAGAAACCTCTTGCAGTCATGCATACCTTTCGAGCTCTTCCTCCCCAGCCCTTCATTGTCAACCACGTCCTCTGCCCACTGCACTGATCTCCCGTTTGAGGTATTCCCTCCTCTTAGCCGCAGCACTCTCGGCGCACTCTGCGCGGTCTCTGGCGGAGTTGTTTGTGTGGTTGTTTGCGACGCTGTTGGCGCCTGCGCGGCGCGCTCTTGCGACTGGGACTGCGACATGGCGCAAGGTTTTGTAAGAAATCCGGTTCTTTTTTGGTTAGTAGTTTGTAGCGGGTCTATCAGTAGCACGCAGGCAAAAGTGAAGGTGATCGCATGAAATCTTTATGCGCTGTTATGCGAAACAAAGAGATCTTTTGCGAGGATGGATCGGGAGAAAGTGGAAGAGGGATGTCTTGTGACGAGACTTTGTTTGGTAGATGTCATCGGTGGGAAAAAAAGAGCTCGGAACAAGGTAAGTTGCCCCCCCACGGCTTCCCAACACGCTATAGTTAGGTGGCGTCACTGATGCCCGGAATCCTGGAAAGTATCGCCAAAAACCACCGCTTGCTAATGCTGCTAGGTGCATGTACTAAACCCGGCATTTACTCGTCTGCACGTATTTATCACACTACTTTATTTATCTGCATCGCTTCGGCTACTAGCCTATTTCAATCCGTATTTCAATCCGTATTGCTATCTATGTCTATATGTGTTGAATGGTATTTGGATGTGGTCATATGATGGTACATTCCTCATGATGATATTGTACAAATAGTAGTGATAGGTATTCTTACACTCATTCTCACCCATGTGACACCAAATTACGCAGCCTGGTGCTCGCCCCTTCGCTTCTTTTCAAGCTTCTTCGCCCCTTTCATGCTTCTCCTCGGCCGGCTCTTCTTTTGTTCCGCAGTCTCTCGTGGCTTGTTGTTCAGCCACCCATTAATTGGCTTTCTGGACCCGATGAATTTGCCCAGGGGAGAGTAGACGTCGACGGCCGGCCACTCTGGCGATTCTTCGGGCTGTAGTTGAACCTTGGGCTCCACGGTCGTATCGTTAGCCGACATATCCCTTCTCATGTTGTACATATCAGCAAACGGGTCGTTGGTCTCCTGCGGCGTCGCCTTAGGCTTCGTCTCTTGCTTGGCCTCCGCGGGCGCATTTTGAGATGCAAGTATGCGCTCCAAGTGTCGTTTGCGGACTTGGGCCACAATCTCAACATATCCAACACCCTCGATGAGTATGTCTACAGATAACACACGGAATGGTAGTGTGTCAACGCTTAGACCAATGGCGTTCTTTCGGGTCAACGGCCCAGCCCTCTTTTTGGTTACATCGTGTTCGAGTTTGAATGTGCCAGCATGCTTCATCTTGTCTCCAATGTCAGGTAGTGTAATGTTTTCAAGACCGATAGATTGACGTGTTTGATCTTGGAATTCAATGGCCTTATCCGTGCTCGTAAGATGCTCGTGGAGTGGCGTGAAATTGTACATTAGGAAAATCATATCTGGCGTTCGCGGCGTGATCCGAATCAATCCGCCGCCAAGAATGATAGAGCTTCCAGGCTTGACAGTGATCTGCTCGG
Organism: Trichoderma asperellum; assembly: GCF_020647865.1. Classification (NCBI taxonomy): domain Eukaryota; kingdom Fungi; phylum Ascomycota; class Sordariomycetes; order Hypocreales; family Hypocreaceae; genus Trichoderma; species Trichoderma asperellum. The sequence continues at coordinate 6,278,239 of NC_089415.1, read as the reverse complement.
GAACAATGCGTTTTTTCATGATAAGTGACTGCCTATGTTCTTCCTTAACGTACAACTCAAGATCACTGCGTGCCAATCCAGGCAGATCAATGAGTTCTCCTTTGCCGTTGCCGAAGGGAATGCGGATAGGAGACGCAGTAGTTCCAGGAAGAGATGAAACAATGGGCATGTCTGGGTAATTTTTGGCCGGCTGGGGAGGTGGAAGAAGGGATCCCAGATTGACTGTTGCCAAGTCTTCGTCGCTTTCCAAAGTGTTCTCATCCATCGTTGAGTTCGCTGTGGCGGCTCTCGAGTTTGTCGATACACTAGCTCGTTCGGGCTTTTCGATCATCCTGCCCTTTGGGTAGATGGCTTCAAAAAGTTGGCTTTTACCCACGTTGACTTTGCCCACCATCCATCCAGCACCGCCGCGGTTCCAGACATCTTCCTTGACTGTTGTTGTCCACCACCCTCGTCTCGCGCTGACGCACCTGACGTTTCCTAGGCGGATCCGCTCACCAACTCTGCCCAAAGCCTGGCGCAAAACATCTTTCAGGTAGGGCATCATGGCGTCTACCATCTCTTTAGTTGGGCCTAAGAGGTCGCTCCTGGTAATAATGAAGCTCATCTCAGTCTTGCGGTCGTGCTGGAATTTGCCCGCTCGAGATCGTCGATTGCGCGTGCGTAGTGGAACGTCTCCCAGCAGTACATTAAGTCGTGGAATAAGAGACATGGGGAAATCGGCAGCGTCAATGACATGGTAAATGTGATTATACTTATGAGGCGATTCTTCAATGGTCTCACGCAGAGATTCGACTGTTGGGTGGTACATTGTAACTTTTGCAGTGTCACCCTTTGTGCTATGGTGCAATAAATCATGACAACGATCGCAAACAGGCGCTTTTTGATGCGATATTGCTATGAAAGAATTAGTATAAACTCACATGTAAATGCTGAAGCTGAAAGTGTTTGACATACTGTTCTTGACCTCAGTCTCTGGCTCGCCACCTTCCACAAGCATGGCCGGATCTAGACCGAGTTCTTTTAATCTGCTCTGGTCCAAAGATCCGAGTGTCTCGTTGACAATCTTATCTTCATCGCCTTCCAAAAGATTTTGATGCCGTGTAGGAGGGTTCATCCATCCTCTCACTCTCCTCTTAGTCACATCCAGATATCCTAGCTGCTCTGGATCCTCAGTTTGCGTAAATGCGCCACATCCAGAACACGTCAATGGCAATCTTCGCACCGGTTTTAATGGTGAATCTGTAGGTTTTGCTGGCGGAAGTGTCGATTCATTGCTGCTGGAGATGGCTTCGGTGTGGTTTGTTCGTCGCTGAGAAACCTTCACTGCCGCTCCCAGACTTATACATGAGAGTCTGCTTGATAGACCTGCAACTGCAGGACACAAGTACAGTGGCACTCCTGCCGAAGGTACAGCTTCGCCTACCCTCAATGTCTGCCTAAGCAGACGTCCCGTAAGGGCCCTATGCATCTTCACCGAAAGAATGTTCGTGGATCATAGATCTCGGATCAAGATTTTTGTCTTCCGAAAAGTGACCCTTCTAAAAAAATGAGCTTCTGTAAACTCAGTGAGTGACAGTGCAATCCCCACTGTCGCGTGGTCACCCCACCATTGAAAAAACAGAGAAAGCCCCGGATGATTAGCCGGCCCGCCAAACTCCAACGAGTGCGATTTTCTTGAAGTGGGAATATGCTCTGGGACGATATTGCATGCAGATTGATAGTTGCGATAATTGCTGCGCATCAATCCCTGTCCGTAATTGAGTCCTCGCAGCGGTCGAGGCGCAAAGACACAGTCCAAAATGAGGTCATTAGGAGAGCGGTTAAACCTGCTTCGAAAGGTAACATTCTGAATTCCATCATTTATACCGTAGTAGCATCTTTCGCTAACCAAGAGCTATTATAGAAAGTATGAGATATACATAGAACCCTCCTGCTACTGCCGCTCTGATCGCGATCTCCGACTTACAACTTCATTCATACAGCTCATTAACATAAAATGCGGTCCCGGCGCAGCTATCCTTCCTTCGGAAGTCACCCGGATACACATGGACTTTGCCATACGCCTGAAGGGCGGCCACATGGGAGCTAGGTTCGCATCTCTCTTGCGATATCTACCTTACGTTTTGAACAACTAGATTGTACCACTAACACAAATGCAATTCAATAGGAAGTTCTGGAAGGAATACCTCCCCCGCCTGAAATACCACAACCCCTCCATCCCCATGATCGTCAACCGCCACGACCAGAACCAGCTCCCCCCGACCATGTCCATCTACCTCCGCAAATCCGACTCCTCAGCCGCCGCCTCTTCCGAACCCCTCGCCCAGCCTTCATCATCACGCACAAACCTCTCCAAGGCGCAGCCCCCCACCGCGGACGAGCGCGTCGTGCACATCGACATGAGCAACAAGCACTCATCACATATCCTCGAGTTCTTTATGGCGGAGACCCGTGCTGTTCCTCTGCAGCCCACAAACGAGGAGATTGCCGAGATGCAGGCCCTCGAGACACTACGAAAGAATGCTGATGTCGACCGTGAGCGTGTACGACAGCTGAGACTAGAGAAGAAGAAGGAGGAGGACATGCTGAAGCGAGCAAGAGCTGCGGGTGGCATGGCAGAGCAAGAAGAGGCATAGAGAGAGAGAGAGAGAGAGAGAGAGAGAGAGAGAGAGAAAATCAAGTTAGACAATTGTACGATAAGCGTTTTTGAGTATATGGCAATGTGTATCGTCCAGGAAAAAAAGACTTATGGGCCGGATGTTAAATAATGACATATGCTAAAATCCCCAAAAGTATCGCAGGCGCTCGACGTGGCTAAGATACAAAAACATAATCCAAGGGTAATACTACGTGATGCCCAATATCTACCCAGTACTCAATCCGTGACAATAATGTGTACTTAGAACTGTAGTAGTCTACTCCATGCTGATTTTGCAACTTTAGAGCTATAGATGATGTTTTCCAGCGTAGAACACCGCAGCTCTTCTGAGTCGGTGATGATTCTTTCATTGACAGCTTATTTGAGGCCAAATCCTTCACTCTCATGAACCGCTCTCCATAGCATAGACTCCAGCTTTTCCTTTGATTCATAACGCCAGAGAGACAGCATATTGAAGCATGTTCTGGCAATGGGATACCTCCCACAGTCATCACCCAGACAAGACAGCTTGATCGCTAGAGAAGCGGCCCCCATCGCCGGTATGCGGTCGCTGCCGGTGATAAATGTCAGCAGCTTGCGCTGATCACTCGGAGTAGCCTGTTGGAACGTGTCCCAGAACCAACCAACAACCGGCTCCGTTTCGTCAGGGGTTTTGCTCTCCCAGTTATCATATTCTGCTACGGCCCTCAGAGACGCAATATCTAGGGATTCATCAGAACCCCTAATAAGGAGTTCAATTTCTTCCGGCCGGAACAGAGAAAAGGCATTGCCGCCACAAACCGTGTAGAAGCCTCTCTTGAAGGGCTCAAACTGTCGCTTAACTGCTGTATCAAGCACGTATCGCACATAAAGATCGACATATTCTCGCCGATTTTCATTCGTCACGGGTTTGTTTTCACCCCCGGGGCAGAGAGGTACTTGTACCTTGGAGCCATATTTATCTGTTTCAATGACAAAGTCGAGGCAAAACGTCTCTTCGACATCGCCATCGAAGGCTAAGAGTTGTCTAAGGCCGTTCGCTAACCGCGGGCGGTATTCAGATAAATCATCCAGTGTATATCTCATCACTGGCTTATGCTGTTGTGGAATTGTTCCAGCAAGAGAGGGAGCCGATGCAAGAAGTTTTCTGAAAGCAAATGGAGGCAGAGCAACATCCAGAATAGTAGAATTGTAAATAGCCAAACCCATGACAACGCCAACCAAGAAAAACTGGTCAGACGGTTCGAACGAATTAGGATTGAAGTAACAATACTGAGAGTCATCGTCATATATAAACATTCCTATATCTGAGTTAGACTAAAGTGATTAATGAATCATATGCAAGGAGACCTTACCATAGTCGGGGTTGAACACTTCACGGATGAGGAGCAGAAACCATTCTTTACGAAGACCGCCTGCGTCGATTCCTTCCTCTCCCTGAAAAGAAATGCGTAGACCTTTCTTCAGATCTTCACCACCACTGCCAATGACGCTGCTTACTGCCGTTAAGCTGTCATCAACAAGGCAGTCTCGGCGGACATCAAGAAACAGGTATTGGTTGATGTTTCTTCGAGTCATAATGCTATCAAAGAAAGCATCTCGGGCCTTGCTCTGCATTTGCCGACGGGCATCATGCTCTAGGATGTGGGTCTTGGCCCATATACTCAAAAGGAAGGGATATTGACAAAAAGAAAATTTGCTCCGCCTAGATTCCCAAGACTCAAAGTCCTCAACAAGGTCGGCATAGTCTATCATAGAATTGTAAAAATCAGTGGGCGGCAGAAAGTAGCCAGCAACGCGGCCGGTCCCATTCCAAGTGACCGTGCCATTAGGATGAGCGTCTTCCCCGCGACGAGTGGGCAAAACATTATTTGCAGAAAACAAGAGAGAAAGAACGCGGGAAGCAGCTTTGATTTGCCAGTCGTCTGAGTAGGATATCTTTTTGATTGGCTCTTTAGGCTTCTTCGTCGGCCTGGGACCCCCTATCGCATCATGAAGAGACGCACCGCCATGTCGGCCAGATTGCATTTGTGGTATCAATCCGGCTGTCAAATCCACCGACTGATCGGCTTGCTTCTTCTCGCTTTGTCGAATCATCCTGTACGTCAAAAATCCCGACACAAGCTCTTTCACTTTGATAAAGCGCGGGGCATGGTACCTAGCCAGCCAAGTAACCATTTGGTTCTGACACTCTACCGAGGAATTCGAGATCAATCCCACTATTCGTTTGATGATACCGGAATGTTGCCCTGATATGGGACCGGAGTTTCCCATAGAATCTTTCGATCCCGCTGGTCTCGATCGCATAGACTTGCTTACTTCTAATTGAAGTACTCCATGGAAATTTTCATTCTCCGCATAGAGCGATGGATTCTCCATGGCTATCAGAAGGAATCGTAGATCCATTGGGTCTTTAATCGGACGCCCTGGTCTTTTGAGCAGATTTTCTGTAACTTTAAGTAGCACTCGCTGAAGATGAGCCTGTCCTTTTAGGACATCCTGCTCAATAGCAAGAAGCTCCTGTTCGGCAAGTTGTCCTAGAGAAAGATCTCCCGAGACTTCTTCAAAGATCGTGAACCAGCCCTCTGCAGCATTGTTCACAATCGAGTACCACTCATCAATATCGGTCCAATTCAGCTGTGGTGATTTTGTCAGAGGAGGTGGCCGGTGAATATGAGCTGTCTCCTCTTTAGTAGGTGGTTTCTTAGGAGCCATGGTGTCCTGCCCAGTCCACCACAGCCCATTTTCCGCAACATCACCGAGCAAGAGTAGCTTCGGATCCAAATCAAATATAGGAGAGTCAACCTCCATCTGAGATGGCCTACGGGGCGCGCTCTTTATCGGCGTGGGTTGCCGCGTATCTTTCAAGGGGACTGATGGCCGCCGAGGGGTATCGCTTGTGGATCTTGAGGCATACCGAGGATGTTGGGTGGAAAAGGAAGAATTAACGCATTCAAAGCTACTAAAACATATCGTAATGTAATCTTCTAGTGGTTTGAATATCTTTCTAGGGTCATCAGTCTGGCCAGCAGACCGATCTCGTGAGCGTGGGCCGGCATGATTGCTGTTTGATGGCGGGAAACTTTGGCCAGGGTGCTCGGAGGGAGAGGAGGGATAGGATCTAGACATAGCAATCGGAGGATTGTTATTTGAGGCACCGTGATGCAACGTTGGGTCCTCACTGAAGATATAATTCGTGATTGAGCCCTTCCTCCCCTGAGGAATTTCCAGTGGCATACGGGTTCGCACGGCAAGACCCGGATGGAGTCGATCTTGGTATGAAGGCCGATCATCGCAAGTCTGCTCAGCTGTAGCCTCTTCGGACATGCCGCGAAGCCTCCTGAGGACATAAGATCGCAGATTTTGCCTGGCCAGTTGCTTGGTTTGGTCGAGAGAGATGGGCAGAGTAAGATGCCCAAAAGGACCCGTCCTGGGGCTTTGGATTGGTGCTATACCCGGAGACACTGGCGGCTGTCTTGACGCTGATGGCCCTGGGCTTCTGTCATGGCGCTGTCTCGAGCTTTGACTATCAACACTAATCGGAACCAAGTCATTGATGGTCATACAAATGGTACATTTGAAGACCTTCAAGTCCTTGGGCCACTTTACCAGAGAGGCACATGTCATGCAGTTGCCAGTGGCAAAGTCCCTGCTCCTGGTAGGACTTCCTCTCCTATGCGTATTCACCTGCTTGTTCGGAGTAGGGCCTACATTCGCCTTGTCCACGTCAACAGAGGGCTTCGATGCTGAGCCTTGCCTCTTCCGACTGCTGAAGAGGGACGGGAATGGATTGCTCATGGAGCGAGAGTGTTTTGGTTTGCGGCCGCGGTTCTGCTGCGAAGATTCAGCGTCGGAGTCAGACGAGCTGTAGTCGAGTTTCGCACGCGCGTGGTTGGTCTTGGAGATACCAAGTCGTCCGCTCAGCGAAGTGGGTGTATCGAGAGCCTCTGAATGGAGTCGGCTGATGATGTCGGTCTCGTTTCGAGGTGTAAACTCCGACCCGCGTCGGGCAGTGGCAGCAGGAACTGGGGGAGCCATGTCTGCGGTTGCTGAGGCGTCCAACGTCTAAGTCCAAGATCTAAGATTCGATGCTCTTACTTCTGGCTGTTGCAAAGGAGCTGTTGCAAAGGACAGCGGCAGTCGCATCTGAGCATGAAGAAGGCAGAAGGCGTCAATGTAGGACCGGGAATACGAACAGCCATATGCAAGCGGTGCGCCAGGCATACGAGCACAAGCACTAGCAGCTGTGCTTCATACAAGAATGAAGCACAGCGCACAGGGATGGTCGATGATGAGGACCAGGGGCCCTAGGGAGGCTCGCCCCCCCTTGGTTTGATGAAGCGATTTATGGAGACGTCACTGGCTAGATGTCGAGAAATAGCAAACTAGTGGCTTATGGACTGTGGCTTTTGTCGAGAAGGAATCGTCAGTACGAGCGTTGTTCGTGGCGGCGAGCTGATGGCTGGATCGACAGGGGGTTGAAGTCTATATTTTCTGCTTGACGATGGTGGTGTCGAGGTGCCGGGGACTGGAAGGTTAAGCGCACGTGCTTGGCCCAGTGGGAAGCACGAGTAAAACAGATTAGACGGCAATGGAATCAGGCGTGGGCTCGTCATTACTGGCCATCTCCATCCCTGTCACCGACATGGGAAGTTGGGCATGGCAAGGGACAAAAGAAAGTGGCATGGAGAGGTGAAGGCTGCTCCGCAAAACCCATGATGGAGGCTGCTCCTCAGAACTTTGTTTCCCCTCCAGCGCCTACCAAATACCGGCTGGCCCCTGGCGCTTCTGAGACTCCGGACGCTTAGCGGGTTCTAGCGCCAGACTCTTGCCTGATCCGACATTAAAGGCTAAAAGTGCCGCTGCAGCCCCCAAATTCAATTTCAGCACTCTTGGTGGGCCGGTCCGTGTCTTCTTCCATCATTCATGCAGCGACAAAGCCAGGCTAGTCTGCGTTCGGACCTTTCAAAAGGAGTTTTCGATATGCAGCTCTACGGAATTTACTTGCCCTCCGTCTTTTCTGGAGCAGGCTGTTACACACTGGCTGGCTCCAATTGGCCTCGTCAATGTCTCTACGGGTCCTCTGTTAGACTTTTACAGGCAACTGGAATTCTACCTTGTGCTGTGAGTCGCTCGTGATGTCATACAGGCACATGTAACTGGTGCCTATAAGTGTTCCGTAGAGGGCAAAGTAATATTGGATGTCTGTTTTATTAAACGCCTGCCGTTTCCTATGTAGCTCACCTATCTTTTATCGAAGATACCGTTAAAGTTCTCGCTATGGGTGGACTCTTCTTTGGTGAATGCCTTGCCTTGGTGATAAAAGAGCAATGGGCATCACGCCGCATCTAGCGTTTGCCTTAAATCACATTATCCAAATTTATTTCCATTTCAAATTGTCGGATGGCGTGAATAAACCAAGTGTCTGCATCCTCATCCAAGCAGACTCCTTTCAAAACAGCTGTTCCGAAGAGCCGAATATATGGATTGAGGTTTCCAGTCAAAACGTATTGCTGGTCATCATCAGTCGAGCCTATGAGGAAAAATGTACCTTCCAATGTAGCTAAGGTACGTCCGTCTTTTTGAAGTTTGAAATGAGTTTTGTCGAAGAAGATGATGACGTTGGTTGGATTTCGCACGACAAACGTAATCTCAATTTTGTCACCGATGTGGCGAACAATAGGGTCAAGGGCTTTGGCGACCCCCATGTTATCCAAATTTATAACCATGGAGATTGTGTGGCCATTCTCAAGGATTTCTAGTGCAGCAGAAGGAGCTTTGTCCTCCAGTTGACATCTGTCCCTGGGTTGCGGTATTACATGCCGAATTAGAGCCTTGAATGCAATCATATTCCGAATCTCAATTTTTTGGAGGACTAAATTTATCATGTTGTACTCGTTAGGTATAATGTAGTTGTCTTTAAGACTTGCTTCTCCAATGAGAGTGCCATCGTACAACAGCGAGACTTTCGTAGAGCTGATCCAACCGAGGTCAATGCCAGAACCGGCTTCAATCGATATTTCAAGATCCGTCTCCCTGTAGTTCATAAGTATTATTAATATCGAAGTTAAACTATGAGAGGCTAAATGAAAGAATTAGATATAAATACGAACCTCATTGTTGGATGATGGAAAAAAAGGGATTGAATCTCCATATGTTCCATTACTGTAGATGTATTATCCATGTTGATCGTTATGTCTGAATGCGAAGAGAACTGCTTTGTTGCTATGATGACAGAAAAATACTGTAGATTAAACGTCTCTGACGAGCAAAAAGCTTTGGAATATGCAATTTTGTTCAGATTAAAGATCGAAAAAGCATGAAGAGTTCATTCGCTTGCGGATATATAGGCAAACAGAGTTGTGTGTTGGAGGATATCCCACCACCTGTGATTGAGAGGGAAGATGTAAAAGAAAGTAAAAAATGAAAGGCGTTTGAATTCGTGAGGAGGCATTTTATAGTATCTCTTCGCAGTTGGCAGCAGTGCTCTCTCCGAGTGGCGGTCTATCGAATAGCTGCTGGCTCTGCACTACATAAAATCTCGTCGTCTTGGTCAGCCTTATATACTATGACGTGAAGATAATCTGTTTTAGTTTTTATCTATAACTCCTCTCATAGTCAGAATAATGTTTATGCCTGGTGACTTAGCTATTTGAACGCATACTGTTTCCTAGTAAATATTGCTCTAGTATTTTATTGAGGCTGCTTAGCTATGCTCCAGAGCTCTCTGCTTTTGGAACTAAGGAAAGCTAGATAATCAACAGCTCAAGAATAATAATCTTCGTAAATGTGTACCATTTAGCCGAAAAGAGGGCAATACTGAGCTTCCTTTACTCGTCATCATCATCAACAACGTCATCCTCATCCTCATCACCAACATTTAAGTTGTCCAAGTTGACTTCAGCCTCGAATAGCTTAATAGCATATTGCTTCCAAGACTCTTCATAATCGCAGCTATTGTAACCATCTCCTTTGAGTGTAGCCATGCCAGAAACACTGCGTTGGACTTTTCCACAAAACTTGGCCTCGAACGACGAACCCGGTACAATATCGAAATATCCGCTCAAATTTCCGATTATGTGCTGGTTTTGACTAAGTACGAGAGTGCAGTTTTCAAAGCAGATTTCAAGTGGACTCTCGTTTGTTATTTCAATGGTGATACTGATGAAAGAGTCATCAATTCTGAGCCTTGTTACAGATGTCTTCATTCTTGCTAGGTAGCTTAGATCGATGGACATCGTGAGATCATGGCCATCTCGGCTGACATTTAAATCAGCGGTTATAGGCGTTTGATGGTCGAATTGATTATTCTCATCTTTCCGAGGCATAGCATCTTGAAGGAAACAACTGAATGCTCGCATGTTGTTTATTATCATTTCGGGATTCTTGGTCTCGTACCAGTCGGTTTTGAAGTTATTTTTATCATCCAGTATCATTGGCATATCCGGCACTTCGAATTTGCCGATCAATGAATCACCGTATTTAAGGCAAACCGTTATAGCAGTAACCCAGCCGATTTGGGATCCAGGGCAGATTTTGCCCTCAATTTCAAGATAGCAGGATCTTTTATTTCTGTAAGCAGCTAGTAGACGAAGTAAATGCGTCAGTATATAATAACATACTTCATAGAACGGTCTGTTATGAATAATCGATCGACAGTCATGGTTCCTTTCGTCTCCTGGTCAAGCGGGTTGCACATAATTTCCATTCTAGACTTGTTGTGACGTTCGTCTGGCGTAACCGATTGACGTCGAATATTGGTAGAGGTGGTATTTTCTTGATGAGATTCCTCTACGCAAAGTTTGTAGATGACTTGGTGAGAAATGGCGTTAAAGTGTAGAAGAGAGGAAGATTTCTTCGCCACTGTGCGGTTGTACTTCAGAATCTTTTCAATGCAACATTCACTTCAGTGTCATCCGGTAAAAGTTGAAAGAAGTGAAAGGGGAGTGCCTGATGCACGAGAGGAATATATAAGCATCCATCCGACAGTTGGCGCAGCTGCTGGCACGTCACTGCTCGGCTTCTTGCATTTGCCGCAGAGTTGAGCTCCAAGGGCAAGACTATGGCAATAAATCTTCTCTTTTTGGCCTATAAAGGCGACACCGCCTATTGCCTTCTTTGCGTAATTAACACAACTGTTCTTTGCAGCCCGTGGCCGAAAAGAGATACTCCAATTATGAGACCTGTATCTATATTCTGGACTTCTATATATGACATTAGTTACAGATCGTTAAACCGGGGGAACGTAGTCCTCAAAATACTAGCAATGCTGAAGATATCTCTCCAATATATTATCTTGCTTTACACTTGGCGACACAACTTTACACAACTACACACGCTCATACTCAGCGCCGTAAGCATGCAAACTTTGTTTGACTATGCTGAATTCAGGGATCCATAGCTTTGACGTTGGAACCTCCTCACATGCTGGTTATATCATGCGGCGAGCATTTGAATATGGCCTGCGTTAACACCTGAGAGCCCTTTTAGTAACAGGGGCTCAGCTATTTATACCAGCAAGCAACATCTGTGAGTGTCGTGATATACATACTGGAGATTTGCTAATAGACTGGAGTGGTATATTGCTACAACTAGCAATAAATTGAGGGCAAGCGATGGCTCTAACCTGCTGTCGCGCGTAAGGTAGATGGAGTGGCAAAAACTGGTATGAGGTCATTGAAGTAAGAGCTTCAAATATCACTTTGCATATGGTCTGTAATAGTGAGGCGAGGAAGGATATCAATTGAGCCAATTTCAACTCTCTATCAACCTCTTCATAACCTGCCGGTACTCCCAAGGAGCTGGGTCGGCTAATCACCCATTCTTCAGATTTTTCACTCGACATATTCAATGATCCCTTCACCAGAGTGCACGTCTCACATGTAAGCATAAAAGAAAATTATCTCGTTGATGGCAAACATTGACCCTGATGCAAATGATTTCCGAGGATCTAACCTCCAAGAACTCCCACGATATCCCCCCTCACGTCCCATTTTCTTCATGAGTGGACTCATGGTGAGGATTGCCTCACGTTTTTTAGACTACATGCCGTTGTCTTAATGCGCCATGCATCATAAGATTGTGTTAACCCCGAAAGAGACAGAATTCGTTTAGGAAGGAGGAGCAGCACCACGTCCACGGCCAAAGCCACCACGGCTGTAGAGCAGAAAAAGTTAGTCAATGTCCCAAATCAATCGTAAAATTCGAGCCGTAAAAAGTGCAAGAAAACGAGGATCCGTCGTCTAAAAAGATAAAAAGGAGAATGCTTACAATTGAGGAGCAAACTCGCCGGGAGCACCACCCTCCTTGCCCTCACCAGCATCCCTTCTTCGGTATCCACCCTCACGGTCACCACGGTCGCCGCCACGTCCACGGCCGAAAGGTCGTCGCTCACGCTCGCCCTCGCCGAGCATGCCACGGGGAGGAGCGTGTGATCGCTGCTGCTTGATGTGGGTAGCAGGAACAATCTCGGCAGGCAGGTGAAGCCATTCCCGGAGGTAGTCGAGACCCTCGGGGGTCAGGGTGTAGTAGTAGTATTGCCAGGAGAACTGGGTCTTGACATAGCCGCGGGAAGTGAGGGACTGAGCAGCCTTGATGACGAACAGGTTCTTGGTGTCAATATCGGGGTGCTTGGGGAGGTTGAAGTCCTTCTGCGCGACGAGGACACCCTCGCGGAAGAGGTACTACAGACAATTGTCAGTGACACCCGGACTCTGTAGTTTACTGCAGCAATTCCTCGAGCTCGCACTCGAGACTGCTCTCATCGTCGAAAAATACCTCGTGAATCTTCTTGCGGTCGGCCTTGGGGATCAACATCGTGGCGGTTTGCTGCTCGGAGGGTCGATGTTGGAAAGTTGACGGATTTGCGGACAGGCGTACAAAACCAAAGATCTCGAATTGGGATAACTTTTGTGGGCGGAAGCCCTACGTGAAATTCACCACCTAGCGAAGTGGGGTGGCTCGAAAGTGTGCGTTGTGGCTAAAATCACGTGTCGATAAGCGTGCTTCGATAGCGAGCGTTGGCGCTGTCAGAAGTGTGGCGCAGGCCGCGAACTCACATGACAAGCTTTCTGCTGACTGTTGCCGCCACTCTCAAGGTTACAGAGAGATCAGGCATTCTTGCATCGCAACCTTCCTAACAGGACATCGCCCCAACAGCAGCCGAATTCTTGGCTCTAGTCCGAGTGCTGGTAGCGGCCGTATAATAATAATTGTATTGGCCCTCGTCTTCTAACACGCCGACATCATTCAGCCGCAGTCTACCGGCTTTTGCAGTTTTCGCAGCGATCGCATCACTGTATTCATTACCGTTCTCGAGCATCGCATCCGCAACAATGAGCGAACATCTCAACGTTCTCATCTCGACCTTTAAGGGTCTTGGCCTTCCGCCAACCCTGGTCTTGCGCGCGCCCCCATCTACCACAATCACCTCTCTCCGAGAGCTCATCGATGAGAAGATTCCTACCGGCGCTACCGAATCCAAATTCATCCTCACAACGCATTCGAATCGGCTCTTGCCCCAATCATCAGAGTCGCCCATCTCCACATATCTATCCTCAAACAGCGATGACTTTATCAATTTACGCCTCACCATCCCCCTCTGCGGAGGAAAGGGTGGTTTCGGATCTCAGCTCCGAGCCGCTGGTGGCCGAATGTCATCCCGCAAGAAGCAAAAGCAAGATGATAGCGGCTCCAGCAGAAATTTGGATGGTAGACGACTGCGCACTGTTAATGAAGCCAAAGCTCTCGCCGAATATCTCGCCATAAAACCGGAGATGGAGAAGAAGGAGAAGGAGAAACGACGCCAGCGCTGGGAAGAGATTGTGGATATGGCGGAAAAGAGAGAGGCGGAGATCAAGTCTGGCGGTAGGGGCAAGCTGGATGGCCAGTGGGTTGAAGACAAAGAAGAGAGCAACGAGAGAACCCGCGATGCCGTACTAGCCGCCATGAAGTCTGGAAACTACAAGGACAACTTAATCAGTACATCTCACGGGTCTGCTTCTTCTGAGCAGACCAATGGCCAATCTACAAGCGAGGCAGAGGATTCCGAGAGCTCAAAGGAATCTACTCCTCCTGCAGAAGCTGCTGGGCCATCAAAGGCGAAACCAAGAACGTTCTTCGGTTTTGATGAAGACGATGAATTTATGAGCTCCGATTCGGAGGACGAGAGTGACAAGAAGTCATCATAACGGGAAGATTGAGCAACTTGTAAACTTAAAAATGGAGTTCGGGGCATTTTGAGCATTGGGATACGGGCGCTGTTGAGGTTTCATTCGATACCAGTATGGCTAATATAAATACCTCTTTTGTATAATTTTTTATAATCCTAGTAATATGCACGTCATGTACGTCATCTGACTGCAGATACGTAAATAAATAAAAATTACCACCACTTCACAAAAAAGCTCAAAGTTTCAGCGTATTGCTTGCGAATTGGCTACTGATATTCTCTTGCAATACATGCGCAGCTTCGCTGCTTAATCTATGTGAACACCCATATACATATACCCCGCCAAGTCAAGTGTGACCTTTAAGCATCGAGCTTTACGGGGAAGCTACCAGCCTCTGCAAAGGAAAAAAAAGTCAGCTTCAAATTGGGGAATTCCGCAAGATTGAAACATACCACGCTGCTCGTCCCATCGCTGGTACCATCCGGAGGGGCACAGTGATCGGTAGGCCAACCAGAACTGCACAATTGATCAGCATACCATCTAAACTTTAAGATTCCTCCAGTCTCCGTACCTGACGGCAAGGCGCAAAGTCCTCTCCCTTGGCGATGATGCACTTGTGGTAGTCGACGTAGTTTTGCCAGCAGTGCTTGGTCTGGTTCACGTTGGGGAAACGGGCATCAGTGCCTGCGCAAAAGCACTCGGGTTAGCGACATGCGTTTCAACATCCAATAGCGGCACCTCCGGCGACGGCTGAAAAAAATCCGGAAGCTATTCCAAAGCTGCGGGCAGCTCGCAATCGGCAGCGCTGCAATTGATCGAGCTGCTCGAGCCGGTCGTTTCGTCGTTCACGCAGTAGAGGGGTTCTGTTGGACGGTCTCACCAGCTGCAAAAACGCCGTTAGCCTCGGGTCGACTTAAGATCAGACCACTTTTTTGGAGAGTGGGAGAGGGGATATTTTTATGTCTGGGCGACCGGCCGTACCAGTGACAAACTTGAAGGGCTTGGTGACAAGCTCCTGGCCTTCCTCGTCAGACATGATGAATGAGATTCGCGTTTGGCGGCGGGACGAGTGTTGTGCGGGCGACAATGGGGAGCGGATTCAAGGCGGCGCTCTGGGGAAAGGTTTGGGGTGGGAGATTTCGCTATGCGTCGAATGTTGGCAGCTTTCCGAATCAGATGTTCCGGAGGTGAAAATGTGTGCCTCAGGCCCCCCTCCCGGCCAATGGGCCCGGCTGCTGGGGTGGGCAGAAAGTGGGCCAATTGCTGATGTGGGAATTACACCATGAGATAGATACTTGCTTTCGCTCGGCCCACGTCCCTCGAACCAAACATTTCCTCGCAATCCGCAGCAATCCCATCGCCTTTGAAGCATCCCGGCCGAAGCCTCTCCGCTCATCACAATGCGTCCTACTCTTGCTCTTCGGGCCTTCCGCCCCACGGCTCGCATGATGCGACCGGTCCCCGTAAGTGCAGCTGCTTAGACGAGCCGAAAAAGATTCGAGATCCGGCTAACCTTTCGGCCGTACAGAAGGAGGACCAGGCCGGTATGTGACACAATTGATGCTCACCGAGCACTGCGACAATCTCAGCGATGATTATTAACGTCTTTCTCCAAGGCCACACCGTCTCCCAGCGCCTTCGCAAGCTCAAGCAGATCCCCGCTGAGCTGTACCCCCTCTGTACGAAAAGACTCAGCAGCTTCCCCCCAGTGTCATGAACATTCGATTTTCTAACATGTGAAAAAAACTTGTTTTAGTCGTCGTCGTCAGCTTCGCCCTGGGAGCCGCTACCTACTCCATGAGCCGTAAGTTCTTCGTCGACAAGAACCTGCGTCTCTCCCGACAGGGCGCTGCCGCTCGCGCCGCCCAGAACGAGAGCCACGGCGAGCACCACTAAGTTACCAAAGATTGTTCAACTTTTTTCGAGAAGCAACGACCTCGCCTGTGTCATCTTTTCCTGCGTTTGCTTAGGGCTTCGGATGGGGGTATTCAAGACTGTATATGTCGAGAAAGATTAGGACAGAGCGCCGTTGAGAAACACAGCTTGCATGTTGTTCCAAAAAAAAAAATGTTGGATTCCCATTCATGCAAAAAGAATACAGTATGCCATGACATGGTCCCTCTAAACACCGTCGCTATGCAAAAACAATTCAAGTAAAACCCATATAGCCCACTTCCCATCCAATCTTCACCCATAGCCCCTTGGGAGATCACTCCGGTTTTGGCCCTGCAACATCCAGCCCCTCGAGGCCTTGCATAGGATCCGAAGCTGGCTCCTCCAAATTTGCCTGATTCGCGACGTCATCTTCTGCCGCATGCTCAGCAAGCCAGCTCTCCTGTAAACGTTAAAGCATTAGCATCATCCCGAGGGTATCAAAACGTAAAAAAAGAAAGTAGAATATTGAAGAGACAGAAAAGAAAGAAAAAAAAAATCAAGGAGCTGTACCTGTTCCCAAATCGCCTTTCTGCTTCCCAGCCCTTCGTCAGCACTCTTTGGCGCCCTAGCTGGCGACACCTTGATCACCTTGCCAAAGAACTCAGACTGGTCCATGTTGTCGATGGCCTCTTTGGCATCCGCGCTATCCTCAAATTCCACATACGCAAAGCCCTTGTGAGGATCCGTAGAGTTTGGCGCGTCCGCCTTGGGGAGCTGCACCTCCACGATGTCGCCGAACGGGATAAAGGCATCAAACACATGTGTGCTTGTGGCGAGCTGTGACAGGCCGCCGACATGGACTGTGGCCTTCCAGCGAGCGGCGTCAGTCATATTTTCTCAATTGTATTCGACTATTGAAATATGAGGTAAAGAGAGAAAGGACTGTAGAGGGCGACAGGCTCGGGCTTTGAGAGTTGAATGGCTTGAGTGACCGTCTTAAAACTTCGCTATGTTGGTGAATGAGGTGAAGATGGCTGTTATACCGAAGTTTCCCCGACGCATGGCATGCCATGGCAAAGCACCTACAATGCAGTTTTCTTGCCGTATAGAAGAGCAACCATGGCAACAGGTAAAGATAATATATCTTAAATATAGAACAAAGGATAACGGAAATACAAAAATTCCACAGATAAAAATACTACCAACCATCAGGGACTGAGTATCGTGGTACACTCTTTTTATGGCGACTTTCATACCCTGCACAGATTTCATATTCAGCTAACCAGCACGCGTCTCCTTATATTTCTATAGATTATATAGCTGACATAAAATTCAAAACTCATACATTAACACTGTTAATGATTTTTTGGCTTCTTTACATAGGTATTACAATGCGTCGTGTCTAGAAATTGTTCGAGAAGAACAAGTTCAACAGCTTTCAATCTACGCATAGTATTTTAGCCTTCTTTGCTAAAGTAACTTCAATTAGTTTGCACCTCTATAAGCTCAAGGCTCAAAAAGCGAAGTCATATCTCCTAGTACTACACATAATATAACGAAGCTTGACACGGGTTGAAAACATTCAGTGTAATAGCTGACCAGGACATCTAGCCAGAATAATCTGTGACATGAAGTCACAAGAACAATCAAAATTATGCACATCAAATTCCCTTTCGCTTGGTATCACCAATCATCATTTATATAATCTAACTAGTCATGCCGCCCGCGGTTTTAATAAATGCCTTACATCACCCATCAACTTGATGCAGCAAATAAAATCTGCCAAGTAAAATACTACAGCCCTCCACATAAGACATCACTTTTCTCAAATTAAGGAGTTGCCTTGCTCATGCTGATAAGCCGCTTAACTCCAACCTGTAACGAATAAAGTTAGTAAACTATGTATCGTAATTACGGAATCTGGTTAAATCCAACTTACCATCCAGTTACCACACTCATCTGTCTTATCACGATTAATTTCCATCTGCAGCTTTTGAGCTGTGGCGTAGTCCTTAGACTGAATTGCTTGGGCGAGCTGCGATAGCTGGTCGATTGTCGATGGCTGGATAAGCTCCTCGTTGTTCAAGTGATCAAACAAGATGTTCAAACGCTTCTGCGTATCCTTGACTTGAGGAGCAAATGTCGCCGGAGCTTTAGACGCTACCCGCTGCATATCCTGGCTCAGAATATCCACCAACGGTTGAGCGTTAGCTGGAATATGTGATCGGTCTCCAGGAGGATGCTTTGCTGCCGCCGGAGGTGGAGGAGTTTGTTTGGGAGGTGGTGGAGCAGACACTGCACTGGGCGGGGGGCCAGGTCGACCCATCGGAGGTCCTGTTGGTGGCGGCTGAGTGGCTGGCACCTGTCCAGGAGCAGGAGCATAGGGAGACGGAGCATAAGGTGATGGAGCATACGGACTGGGAGCTGCTGGTTGCTGTTGAACTGGTGGTGCATAGGCATTGGCAGACGGCGGGGGTCGGTTGATTGAGCCGGGAGGCGGTGGCACAGGGGAGCCAGAGTACTGCCCAGGCTGCTGTTGGGTCGCCACTGCCGGCGCGTACCTATTCGAAGGTGGAGGTCCCGAGGGAGGAACATTATATGGCGAAGCCGTGCGTGGCATAACTGGGGGGGCTGGATGGGTTGGGATCGCTCCAGCTGGAGGAGCCGGTGGAGCATACTGGTTGGCCGCCGCAGAAGAAGTTCGAGGCGGTCCGGCTAATGGAGACTGAACTCTCGGGGGAGCTGGTCCTCTGGGAGGTGGTGGAGGACTAGCCCTAGTACCTGGCCCGTAAGGTGATGCTGACGATTGAGGAGGGGGCGGCGCAATCTGGCCCTGTTGACCTGTGAAGGGTGATGTGATGGGTGCTGCGCTAGGAGTCGACCTTCGCGGCGCTACCTTTGTAACTACTGGGACGTCATTCCAGTTCTCCATGTTCTTGGCCTTTGATGGCGGAGGAGCTGATGGCGTTGTGTTCCGTGGGGGAGCACCGATTGGCGGCGGGGCGACGGGCGTTCCAGTATATGAAAATTGGTTCGGAGGCTGGTAGCCTTGAGGTTGGTAGCCCTGAGGTTGGTAGGGGTTGACTGGAGGCTTATACTGTTGAGCCGTAGAGATAGCCGGCGAAGTTTGCTGTAGTCCGCTATAGGGGTTCGTAGGGGCCGGAATAGGGGCAGGTTGAGGAGGTTGATAGCCTACCACTGATGGTTGTGCTCCAGTAGTAACGGATGGCGTCCTGCGCGCCGCGGTGACTGGTGCAACGGCAGGCTTCTTCTGCGTTGCCAGCTTCACTCGACTTCTGGTTAGCTCGGCAGCTGGATAATTGGCTGGCAGCAAATCAATATACTTCTGAGCAACCTCCAATTTGCCTTGGCCAGCCAGGATCTCTGCGTATTCAGTGTACTTGTCGTAGAGGGTGGCCAGCTTCCAATCGGCCGTCTGTGTCAGTTCTTTGTCTTGGAACTTGGCGACCTGACGGAAGACGGTAACCTTCTCGATGAAGGTCTGCAGTGATCTAGTGTGCACTGAGAAAGTTGAGTCGTTGGACTCTTCCTTCATTCCAGCTTGCTCCGATTCATTCAGCTCATCCACCCAGATGGCAACAACCTTCTCAAGCTTGGAGCCTACAAGGTAGCAGAACGAAGCGTCCTTTCTCAGGCCGTGCTCGTTGATTCGGTCACCGAGGGCCTCGCAAAGATCTGGGAATTCAATAGGATCAGAGAATGTGCAAATGATGGCCATAGTCTCCTTCCAGTTGCTAAGATCTGCGTTGTAGACAACGTCCCATAGATTTTTATCGACAACCGAGCTGATGAGACGCAGGTAGCTAGGGATGCCGCTCTTACGAGCAAGATAGGCGGACTGAACTTTCTCAACAAGTTCCTGGCCGCCACAGTTGGCAATGAGGAAGGCATCTGCTATGCGATCTTCTTTCAAGCAGATATCAGTGGCTTTGGCAAACTTGCCCAGCATCAGAGCCTTTGTGATCTCTTTCTCGACAGACGAATCGTCATCACTGAAGAGATGGAAAGGATTATCAGTCTTGGCGCCCTTGTTGGCGGCCAGACCAGACAGGAAGTCATCTCCCTCACCCTCGCCTTCTCCAAAGAAGTTGGATAGGCGTCTCGGCTTGCCTTCCGCATCAGTGGCTTCCTCCTGTTTTGTAACCGTGTCTTTTTCTTCTCCTTCGGGCGCTTCGGTTGTTCCGTTAGCCAGATCTTCTTCCTTGAAGCCGAGATGCTCAACGATTTTTGAACGAGGGTTTTCGCCAACCAGCGTCTCTATAACTGTCCAGTCGGCCTTCTCTTCGTCAGTTTGGGCTTGTTCCTTTCTCTCTTCGCAAAGCGTGGCCAGATCACCAGAGGCAAGAGCCTCTTGGAATTTCTCAATAGCAGATGAAACATCTGAATCCGCAGAAAACTGTGAGATTGACAGCTTTGACGAGCGTTTCTGACCAGCCTGAGTTGGAGATTCCCTGAAAATGACGAGTTTGCCACCAAAGCCAAAAGAGGCACCAATGGGTCGCTCGAACCACTTGGGCGCTTTGCTCAATGACCAAGAGGCTCCCTGAGGTTGGGTCTGAGCAGCCCTAAAGAACTCCTCGTCATCCAAAGGCTTCTCGTTGACTGCCTGCGACGTATCGGGGTTTGTGTTTTGGAGGGTCTGGATGGTGATTTTGCCGTCAAAGCTCGCAGTAGCTGACAGGTTGGGGTTGTGCGGGTGGAAAAGAGTTTGGAAAGTCCAGTTGGTAACCTCGGGCAATTCTCCATAACGCTCTGCGGTATGTGGGTTCCATACAATGGTCTTGTTGTCTTTGCCAGACGAGAGCAATAGATCGGGATCCTGCTGGCACCACGACAGCGACAGAATACCTTGCTCATGTCCCTGAAGAGTCTTCTCTGGAGCGTTGGAGTTTCGCAGATCCCACAGGAAGATAACGGGAGTATTATCGTCAGGAGTTGCCGTGAGGAGCTTTGTTGAATTATTTGGATCCCAGGCAATGGCGCTCACGGCCTTGCGGTTGTTATTCAAGGTCAAGGATGCCTTCTTCGTCTTCAAATCCCACACTGTCACAAAGCCACCTGGGCCGCCAGTAGCGAGAATGTGCGAGACCTTGCGGTTCCAGGCCAGACAGTCGATGTCGTCAGATCGAGCTGCTGCGTTTCCTAGACGGAAGGGGTTTTCGATGTCGCCAATGTCGTAGATGAACAGCTCACCCTTGGCACCTGCAGTAGCCAAAATTTGGGGTTTCAGAGGATTAAACTGCAGTGCCTTGATGGCACCAGTATGTTTTGTCGTCTTGGAGATGGACGCATCGGAGGCTCCAGTTTCGAGTTTCTCGGCGTCCCAGAGTTCGAGAGTGCCGTTCTCAAGAGCACCCGCAATGATACCCTTGGGATGGTCGGCGTCGGCAGGTCCCCAAGCAATATCGTAAAATCTATCATCTTTAGTTGCCTAGCCAAAGCCACAGGGGCGAACACCAGAATCTTACCTTGAGTCTGTAGTGATGCTGACAACCGGCTGGAGTTCGATGCCCTGCTCTTGGTTGTCCAGCGAGAGGTCCCAGATTTCAAGCTTGCTCTCATCAGAGAAATCGGCATCTACCGCACCAGCTTTTGTTCCAGTGACAACTATGGGCTTCCCGGAGCCGGGTGACCACGCAAAGGTGGCCGTCCGTGGGATGTCTCGTAGGCGCACCATGGCGGCGGGGTTGCGTATTGACCAGAAGATGAACTAAATGGCGGACGAGAGTCTGCCAAGAGGCGAATTGGAAAAGAAATAAGGAAGCAGAAGCCCAATCAAAAGCTTTGATGCAGCATTGATGGGTGAAAGTTATGCAGCTCCCAGAATCTGGAGAAAGAAGCAATCGTGGAGCTGGAGTTGGGATTCAAGGCCAGCTAGCTATGATGCCAGATTGCAGGCTAGACGAGATGGCCACATGGATGGTCGGTGTCCCGAGCACCTCCCTGCCCAAAAATCGCGTCTGTGCTTCCCTATCGCCAGCGACAAGGCCCGCACGTGACGCCACTGCGGCTGCTGGCGCTGCTGTTAGCTCTAACACCAAGTACCCCTGATATTGTTTTGAGATGAGCCAGTGAAGGAATCGAAAATATACCACTTTCGCCACTGGATGCTCATACAAGAAAAGAAGCTGAATATTGACCAACAGTGACCCCATATACAGAACTGAAGATGTTATGGGGATATTCAAATTCCAAGCTCTAAGCGCTACTGGCGCTGATAGACGTACTGGGGTGTGAGGCAATAAGACGGCATACCTACCTAGTTCTGCGTGGCGTAGCTCAAGCAAGCTATGTACATGTATCGATCTCTATACAATGCAGAAATGAAGAACTGCTAGAGTTGATCAATTTGGATATTGAGAGGTGTAAATTGCATGATAGCTATACAGCCACCATGTAGACGTATTTTCGAAGCAAACGACCAATATTATACGACTTCATATGCACCTAGTGACCGAGAGACTTCGGTTCCAAGCCCTTGCCTCATCTCAGCATTAGTATCGCCAACACTTGCTTACATATCATCCACGAATGCTTTCTTTGCTGCCTCTAAATTCCTAGATTACATATAAATCTCTTGAGGCAATCATGTTGCAATACCCGATCATGCTACGTCTTAAATGGCTTGGATTCAATTTATTGGTTTGCTTCATTCGCTCCCGTATACGTCGCGCTTCAGTTTGCTTAATGACAGTGCAACATGGTTGGAGTTCCAGGACGCGCTAGAGGCTGCATCACCTGCCGCAGAAGGAAGAAGGGAGTTAGTAACGTCGATGTTCTCATATCTTTCAATTTCAAGCCTGCTAGTTGCCATTAATGCAGTGTGACAGGGGAAAACCCGCTTGTAATCGATGTATTCGTGCGCGGCTCTCCTGTGAAGGATTTGAGACGGATATGATATGGCTGAATTCTAATAACAATGGTGCATCTAACCAGGAGCGCAATGATTCTATCCAGCCAAAAACAGTTTCAGAAGTTCGGCCTTGGATTGTTAGCTATACAAGAAATAAAGAAGCTGGCCCTCGTGTCACTCTATCAGACTCTTTCGCAAGATCAGCAAGGGAGCAGCTGTATTTTGGGCTTTTCTGGAATATCATGATACCTGAAGGACCACGATTCTCACCCGAGTCATTAGATCTGGCTTCAGTAGGCTGGACTAGCTTCGTCGGGGACCTTTACAATTCTGAGACTGCTCTGCGCTTTGCGACAATTGTTACGGCGACTTCTATTCTCGGAAGACTTAATAATGATGAGCAACTGCGCTTGAAGGGGCTACAAGTATATAACTGGACAGTTCAAGAGATGATCAGAGCTGTTAAAGAGCCGAACCGAGCAAAAAGCGACGGCTTGGTACTCACAGCTCGACTCATGGCGTTCTACGAGGTATGTTTTCCCGCAAGAGCATAATCATTAACTCGCTCTGATGAGAAATTCATGATAGCTTTACTTTGGTCCTGATGGAGATCCGAGGCTGGCTGGATGGCAAAGACATAGTGAAGGACAGCTCGCGATGTTCCTAGCACGAGGGCCCAGCTCGTTTATATCAGGGGCTGCTCATTAACTCTTTGTTGATAATCGCATCAATTTAGTGAGTAACAAGGTTCAGAATATTTCATCTGAAATCAGTTATTCTCATGCTGATGCAATGAGCACATAGACTTTATTAGCCATAAGACAGAGGGCTGTGGCTCCATTCAGCGGCGACGAATGGGATACGCTCCCTTGGGCCATTATCGAGAAGTCGACCAAAGACAAGCTCATTGACGTTATGAGCAGCATTCCATACATTCTAACTATGTTAGATTCCCTCACAATATCCGATTCTCAAGATGCAGTAGACGAGCTTCTTAACATGATCTGGCGGCAGTGTCAGAATGCGGAGGCTGCTTTAGCCATGTGGCGGGCTCAGATCGATCTGTCCGTCTACGATTACACCATCACAGGATTCCCTCTACTCAAACCACAGGCTGATAGCGATTTTTCACTGCTTCACTTGAGCTGTACCTACTGGAGCATTTGTCTAATGCTTTCATGCATTATAGAATCTATATCAGGGGACTTTCGGATATCATTAACCTCAGAAAACGCGACAGTCACATCATTTTTCAACCCCCACAGCCGTCATTCAAACTTTATCCCAGAGAAATATGCTTCCAAAATCGTCCACTGTGTCCATCTCTTTTTTGAGCCATTAGCTGGAGCCGTCCAGGGAAGCTCGGGATTTTTTCCTATGGTGTGCGCATGGCGCTTCTATGAGATGGCCGCCAAAATATCAGGTCAAAAGAGCGCAGAATTACATTTCTATATGATTTATTTAACAAGCCATTCATGGGTAGTACAGTGGAGCGATATCTGGCACATCTTCAAAGAGGCGTGTGGAAGGATGATCTAGATGTACATGTTTCCAAACCAAAAAATTGGACAGCTTGGTTTTGAAATAGCCGTCATGATAACGCAACAGCTGACTTCAAGGCTGCCGTGTGACTAGACAGCGTAGAGCTGCTTTAGATTTAATGATAAACGATTTGTTATTTCGTGATATCTACCACGATGCTACATGCGCTTCAGCTGTCAGCGAATAAGCCGTCGATGTGGTTGCTTGCATTAGAATTCTCGTTTACTGCCATGTAACTTCAATAATGCAGATACTGGGGGCCTCGCCATTCATTTAAGCTAATTTGTATTAGAAGAAAACAGGCTGCATAATCCATTTTTCCTATTGGAGAAGCCTTTGGGCTTTGTGGATTCAGTGATGCATTGTACCAAGCCGAACTGCATTGATTGATCCCGTGGATGCTCTATAACATATGTGCGGGGTCAATGTAGCCAACACACGCAACATACTGTTCTGGAAAGAAAATCCCAAAAGAATCAATCTGATTTCTGCTAGGTTTATCTCCACTTGTTAGTGAGGCTTCTGGTAAAATCTCCGCCTCTGCGAATTCGCAAGATGAAGCCAAAAACGAGAGAGAAAGTACTAGATAAGGCCAGAAGCTTGTTGAATCGGCGCAATAAGCCTGGATCTTCATCTCGAGTACCAGGTAAACATCCGCCTGCCAGCTCAGCAACAGCCAGTGCGCCTTCGCCGTCAGGCGTTTACTTGGAACCATCGAGAATCTCTTCAAAGGAAAGGTCTAGTTTCTCATCTGCAACAGCAAGTCGGTCTTCGTCAGTTGTTTCATCAGCAGTCAATACACCATTAAACCTCAAGGCAAATCCAGAATCGTCAAAATCGCATCAGCTCTCCCAAATAACAACATCTCATTCGCCCCACGCGTGTTCTATTCCTTCAATAAGGTCTTCTTCTCCTGACCTCGCGTCGGGGTCTTTGGCGCTGCCAGAACTTCGACCCACACAATGTTCCCTTGATCCATCATCATCATCGTCTCCTACTTTAATGTCTGCTGAAGCTCGAGTGTTTCCTAAAACACTTCGATCAACGCCGACTCTGCTTTCAGATCTGTGGAGCCGAGCCATTGACGTGGCCAAAGGTGAAAGTGAAACCCTGAAATGGCTTCAAAAATACGGGCTTGTGTCCACAGATGGGAAGCAGCAAATGACTCAGAAGAGCACAGAATTCGCACAAAGTCGATCGGATAAAAAAAACTACATAGAAGAACTAATTAGACTTATCGAGGCAAACAAGTTATCTGAACAAAATGACAATCCACTCAAGATCCCAATTGGAAACCGGGAAGTTATTGTCAGGGATTACATTGCTAATACTGTCGCCTTTATTACAAAAGTCGGTAATGTCGCTTTCTCTTTCACATCGGTGGAGGCCAGCGCACCATGGGCCGTTGTAAAGGCGGCTCTGCAAGTAAGTTTATGCTTTACTGCTGTAACATTGGTCTCGGGATCAAGAGAAAGAGATGAACGAAGCTGAATGAGCATCAACATTACTGTGTTCATTGAAAAACTGGCCGTAGCGTCAGAAGCTAATTTATTTAGATTCCAGTCTACCAGGTTGAACAAAAAGCTGCCTTACTCGGAACGGTCAAATGGTTTACGAGCATTGTGCGCAGAGGTCAAATCTATGAAACTTTATATACAGTCGAAACTACAGACAAGAAAGCCGTACAGGGTTTGCAAGACAGTCTTCTTCAGGTTTACATCGCCGCTATAAAGATGCTGGCCAAGTCAGACACCTTATTCAATAGCGGGACAGCCAGACAGACATTAACTGCGATTTCGGAGCCGGGCTATGCTTCCGGTGCTATCAAAGACCTATTTGAGAAAGAAAAGAAGCTTGATCGAGAAATTCATGCCTGCGAAGTCTCACGATCTGCAATATCATCGTCGCTTCTAAATACGCAAATAAAAGATTTAGAGACACAATTATATCAACTATCTTCACCACTTCCCCATATTGAGAAAGGAGTAGCCAGTCTTCTGGCGAAATTAGAGGGAAATAAACTCAAACAATTATTAGATTTTATAAGCCAGGAGATGATTGGACAAAGTCACGCTACTGTTGCAGAAAAAAGAATAAACAACACAGGAGACTGGCTATTAGCCAGGAAGGAGTTCCATGCGTGGCAAGGAACACCTTTTTCAGCTGTATTATGTCTTAAGGGTACCAGTGAGTTCGCCCCTTTCGTCCTACGCATACAAAGGTACTAGTAGTTGATCTAATAATAAAGCAATCTAGTTGGCTCCGGCAAAACATATCTCACATCTAAAACGATTGATCACATAAAACAGACAATTGAGTCATCGCCGCAACATAATGAAGGATTTGCATTTTTTTACTGCAACCGGTCTGGATCATCAATGCAGGAGCCGCTTATTATTTTAAAAAGCTTTGTTCGTCAGTTAGCTAGCAAGGCTTTTGATAAATCCGGCGTCATCCAATATAACCTCATACAAAGATATGAGACAGCGGTAAGGGAGAACAGATACTTCAACTACAAGGACTGCGAGGATTTACTTTTAGAATCCTTTAATTTGTTTTCAAAGACAACTATTGTCCTTGATGCGTTAGACGAGACAAATATCACTGATTATAATGTAGGTACTGTTCTTAGTGCGCTAATGGAAAAATCCAAAAACCCCCTTAAGATTTTCATATCTAGCCGACCTGATCGAGAGTATTTGGAAGCTTTTGCGGACGAGGCAATTATCACAGTGGATGCTAGCAATCAGCGGGAAGATATTGAGAGATTCTTGGAAGAGAAACTCTATACTACCAAGTTCTTTCAAGAGCGAAGCCGAACCATCCAAAACAAAATCACGAATGTGTTTGCAGCACAGAACTGCGGAATGTAGGTTGTTTTTAAAGGCACTATTTAATTGCTGCTTGCATAGACATTTAGTTCTGACATCCTAACTAACTACAGGTTTCGATGGGTTTACTTACAGGTGATGAGTCTTAAAAGGCTTATTACAGATAAAGCAATTTATAACTGGGCTTGTAACTTGCCTGTTGATTTAATGGCTGCATATGATCAACTTTGGGAAAATATCGTCAAAGAACATGATAGGTTTGATGTTGAGTTAGCCAAGCGAGCTATTATGTGGGTGCTGTGTTCTTTTAAGCCACTTTGGTTAGAGGACCTTTTGGAAGCCATTCGGTACGAGATGCAAGGCTCTATGTTAGTGCGGAATGAAGAGCAGACGCAACAGCAAATCCTATCATTATGCCAAGACCTCTTAACTATTGATGAAGACCGAGTATGGATGCTGCCACATGCCTCCGTGGCTGAGTATTTTGAGAAAAGAGGCTGGATTAATATATGGGAATGCGACGTATTTGTATCAAAGCTCTGTCTCAACTCCCTTGACAACCCCCCATCGGACAACGGTCGGTTTTTGGAGTGGTACGCTCGATATTGCTGGCACAAGCACGTTTGGCGATATGACAAATGGCTAGGATCCAGGGAGCAAGAGGCAGATCAAGAGGTAGATCCGGATCTCGCAGCGGCTCTGAAGCGGTTCCTTGGGTCGCCAGGTGAAAGCAGTGCCAATTTTCGAAATTGGGCCCGGGACACCAACAAGAGCGTCTCCTATAAGACAGCCATATTTGCCATGTGCAAATATGGATTTTACTACACCTTGCGCGACTGGTGGGAGCAGCCTGGCAAAATCACAGAGGAGGCAGCCCTCAAAGGCGGCTTCAATAACAACAACATAGTCATGTTCGCGGCTCGAAGCCGCTGCATGCCAATCTGCAGACGTATGATCGACTTGATGCATCTGAAGGAGGACAGATTCAACCATGCAGTAGAACGTTTGATTGAGGACGGTGAATTTGGCACGATGAAGTTTCTTGTGAGGGAGGCAAACTTGGATGTTAATTTTGCGAGGCGCGAAGATACACGGGGTTACAATACTCCTGCACAGATCGCGGCGCGGAGACGGCCCGATATACTGCAATGGCTGGTGGATCGAAAGTTCGTGGGCCTGGAGAGGGAGAATGACAGTGGTCATGAACACGGTAACGTCCTGATCGCAGCAGCGGCCTGGGGCAACATCGAATCGGTTCGAATCTTGCTCATGGCCGGGGCCAATGTGAATGCTGCTGTGCACAATGGCAAGTACGGGAGTGCTCTTGTCGCAGCAGTCGCTCTGGATAGAGTTCCCGGGAAGCGCGTAGAAGTAGTTCAACTGCTCCTCAGTCACGGCGCAGATCCAAACATGCCTATGAGAGCTGGCAAATACGGTAGCCCGCTTGAGGCATCCTTGACACAAGATTGGGTGACCCAAGGAGATTGTAGAATGATGCAGCACTTACTGCTCGAAGCTGGTGCGAATCCTATAGCCATGTTAGAATATGGTGAATATGGAAGTGCATTGGCCGCTGCAGCGTTCTGGGGGCAAGAGGAGGGCCTCAAGACCATGGTTGACAAGGTTGGGACGGGGCGTGCCATTGAAACCCTTAGCCAAAGTAGACATCCTGATGAGCGAAGATTCAAAGAGCAACAAGATATTACACGCTGGAAAGAGACAACCACCTACCTTGCCGAGGAGGTGGGCGTCAGTAGAAAGATTCTTCATACAATCGGTCTCTGGGACGTCGAACCTGAGCCTAATCATTTGCCTTCGGGATGGCAAGATGGGTTTGTTTTAAGGTATCACAAGCATCGCTAGAACAATTTTCTTTTCATCTAAATAGGTGCCTAAGCAGGTATAGTTACTGGTTATATTCAGTGACATGAGACTGGGTACTTTGCCCTTGCGATATATTCCCCCCATGCATTAATCACACTCACTGCTAATCCTGTTTCAATGTGGCTAAGAAGCCAAAGCTTGTTACATCAATCTCTGTAATCTTTCAGAATCGCCAATTTGCAAAATTGGATTTATTCATTAGATTTCTCATACGAATACGTCAAAAGTCTCTGGCTGTTCATGCCATCTAGCAGTATAAGTATTCATTCATCTACGAACATGTCGTGGCACTTGAACCTCTCTCAACAAGGCTATCGAATCGTTATCATGCGAGAAGAAAGCTCACAGAATGCCAAGTAATGATAAGCTTCCACATCAAATATACCACTATATTTATCTAATTTTACTACATATTTGATGTCGAAGCCTTCGCAAGGATCGTAAGTATCCCCTTAAAGATTTTGGGCTGGGGGTGATGCATGTTCTAAGGAGGCTCATGTGCGAGTATAGGTACCTATAGTTAACTATATGTGTACCTAGCTGCATGATCTAGACGCCTGTGCTATTCACAACCCATCATATGTGCTCTAAAGCTAATATAATTACCTATACTGCGAGACTCAATCAGCTGCTGCCGTCAAATTAAAGATGTGCAGCACCGAGTGGAAGTTGAAATGCTCCCAGAGCTAGCATGCGCTAACAATACCTATATTCCGTGTCCACCAAAGCCGCGCCCCTCCATAGGTCCATCTAGAACAGGTATCAGGTGCATACATGCATGTACTGACGTGGGGTCTCGTGTGTGCTGTCATTTGCTGTCCACCTTTTGAGGCCACCTTCTTTGCCATTCCGACTTTTTTTTTCACCGACATCACAGCTTGACTGAAGCTTCCGCACAATTCCCCAGTCCGCGCAAACATGGCAGACACGGCTACCACCAACGATGCGGATGCTGCCGCCCAGCGAGCTGCAGAGCAGGCGCGGCTGCGCAAGGAGCGCAGAGAAGCAAAAATCAAGGCTGGAGGGTCTGCGAGATTGGAAAAAATCACCGGCGTAGGCGGCCGTGTTACTGGAGGTTTGTGACCTTTGAATGCTGTGCTTTTCTCTTTTTTTTTTTTTTTTTTTTTCCATCTTCGTACAATGTGCTGATGGATGGTGTCCGTCGTGATAGACTCGGGAACTACAACCCCATCTGCTCCGGATGCCTCCTCAACCGCACCAGCAGCTAGCGAACACCACGATCCCGCCGAGGTCGACATCTCGGAGCACTTCTTCGCCCCTAAGAAGACGTCCCGCAAACCGATCGATGGCGTCTTCTCTCCCAGCCCCGAGCCGTCGCTCTCTGAGGCCCAGCTGCGCCAGATGATGCTCGGCCTTGATCGCCCCGAACAAGCCGGCCCTACCGGCGGCGATTCAACAGGTCTGAGCCTACCTCCAGGCATGGAAGACGATCCCATCATGAAGATGATGTCGCAAATGATGTCCTCGGGCGCGATCCCGGGCTTTGGCGGCGCTGACGGAGCCTCCAACCCTTTCGGCAACATGCACATGCCACAGCAGCAGGCCCCCGTCGAGCTTCCCAAATCCTCATCCGTAACTCTCTGGCGCCTCGTTCACGCCCTCGTTGCCATTGGCATGGGTCTCTTCTTCATCCTGACCACAAAGTTCACCGGCAGCAAGTTCGAGCGCGAGAGCATGGCCCTGGCTTACGACCAAGAGGTTGATGACGAGGTGGAGAGGCGCAAGAACTTGTTCTTCTGGACGTTTGCCACCGCTGAAGTCTTGCTGTTATCGACGAGGATGTTCCTCGATAAGAAGAGTACTAATGCTACGGGTTTTGTCGCGACGGCTATTTCCTACTTGCCGCAGCCTTATCGGGGGTATATTGGGATTGGGCAGCGTTACATTCAGATCTTTACTACTGTGAGGACGGATATTCTGACGTGCATTTTTGTGCTCGGGGTTGTCTCTTGGTGGTTGGGATGAATGGTAGCACAACAGTTTTTATGAAGCATCGTTTACGGGAATGGATCATTCGCAGGAAAGGAAGATTTGGACTACCAATTTCATTATAATACAAAAATAGAAAATTAACATTATCCATTCAAGTCATTAGCAAAGAGTTTGCTTGTGCATCTCGTCTAAACGTAAATAAAATAAAAAGAGATGGGCTAAAATAAAAAGAAAATCATGCGCGCATCTCAGTTGTCCGGTATCATAAACCCCCATACACTCCTCTACCATTTAATTTCTTGCTCTTTATTTCCTTAATACCATATTCAACAATCCTCCCATTACGCCTCTAACTCTTTTCGGGTTCTCCAGAGCACATGTGAATACAACTGCCGTGCTCGCCGCAAATATTAACTTCTCCCTCCATTGCTTCTCTAGGGGATACCGACGCGGGACCAACGTCGCCAGCGCCCTTGGGGCCACAAACAAGGCCATGTCTTTCCTTCTGCCCGCAGTCTCGATGAAGACGCTCCATCCACAGAGGTAGCATCCGGTACCGACGCAGAGACCTCCATCGATCCACTGGCGGGAAGGTATATCTTTGCCGAGGATGCGGGGACCGAGGCGGGTGCGGCCTAGGCACACGCCGTAGTAAAAGAGGGTGATGAAGGTTGCAAGAAAAGTGGATGATCGGGTAGAGCCGGTGATGGCTTTCATCAGGTCGATCCGTTTGGGATTCCGCAGTTGAAGGGCTAGGGCAAGGGGCAGGTAGGTGAGCATAGACCATTTCCAAGAACGAAGGAAGCGGCTTATAGCATGATATTCGCATGATGGACCACACCCCATATGGACGAGGTCGCAGGGGAAAGGGATTTCTGTAACGGGGTCACCCCATTTTGTTGGTAGGCCGTAGTCTTCGCACACGGACGTCAGCAGTGGCGCCTGGCCAGTTTCCTTGCCGTAGATGAGCTCCCCGTTTCTGCATCGCCGTAGAGCTTCGATGAGTCGTAGATCGACAGAGGCAGCAGATGTGATCCACTTGTTGTAGCTGCGAGGCAGGCTGTCTGGTGAGTAGAACCACGCCCACATGATGAGGCCTGAAGAGGCAGCAAACACGGCCGGGTCCATGAGGCGGGAAATGATTTGCTCAATCTAGGCAATTAGCTCGAGAAAGGAGCACAGTGAAGAGAGGCTACTAACCACCGTCCACTTTTCCGTAGCCTTGCGGCGAGAGCGGTGCTGGGACCACAGCTCGCCAACAAGGACATCGGCAGCGCGAGTGACAGCAAAGAGAGTGAGGTCAAGCGTTCGACCGCCATAACCGTTGGGAGCAGCCTCGGCCAGACCTTGCTGTGCCGATGCCAAACCCGCGTCTGCCAATGAAGGGCGTGTCCGCTTAGACTGTAGAAGCTGGAGGCTGAGCCATCCCGATATGAAAGTAGCCAGCCATCGTGCTAGTCTGTCAAACCACCTGTCAGCTTCGGCCAATATAGTCGTCTTTGTTTGGGTGTGAAGACGTTGCACAATATGGCAAGGTTAGGTCGTGCAATCTATATCCGGAGACTTACCTGAGTTGTGACGCCGCACCAAGCTGGGTGGCAACGCGGCTGATGATCTTGAGCAGAGGTTCCTATATCAATATTACAAATAATCGTCAGCGCATTGTATGTCACAATTGAAACCGCTATCGAATAGTGTACTAGCTGAAACGGGCCACAACTGAGCCCAGACTATTACAAACATGGAACTACAAGCCCATAATTTGCCATAATACGGGCAGGTGGAAGCTCATTCAGGAAGATCAACCTGCAAGCCATGTCTCATGTCAAGCTGCCGAGCGTCTCACTCCAACTCCCATCATCTTCTTACCTGTAGCAATGTAGAACCTCCTACTAAGGCGGCACAGAACGTAGGGAATCGTCGTGGATCTAGGCCGGTGCGCAAGATTCGAAAGGCAGAATCCTTAAAGGACCGCTCATCTTTATCGGCGGATAGATATTTCTTCGCGCTCTTGCGCTTCTTGGAGATGAACTGAAGGATCAGCGTCAACAGGCGAGGCGCCACGGCAGAGGCATAGCCCAGGAGATAGGCCCGGACCAATGGCCGCAATGGTGCGGGCAGGGACTGGAAGCTCAGCGGCCCCTTGGACTGGGCGGCTCGCAGGGCTGCCACAGAGGGCTGCATCTCCAAGGTCAATGGCCTGACTGAATTGGAAGGTTTAGGAGAGCAGCGCTATGATATCGGGCAGAGACAATGGGCGTCCCGGCGATATCCAGCCCCGGCCTCGCAGCTGAGAAACAAGATTTGACGGAATAGAGTTCAGCTGCGTGACTGCAGGGATCCCAGAGCAGCGCCCAACGGAGTCGGGATGAGAAAAAAAAAACAAGAACGAAATCAAGAGCAAAAAAGATGTAGCGCGCCGCTCGCTTTGGGTATCTCGGGGGATGCCTGCAAGTATTCGCTGGCAGCAGCCCAGAGAGATGCCGCGGCTTTTCGGCGATAGTGTGACGCGACCTCCTTTCTGCGCGATGATGTCGGTGCGATGCGTACCACAGCGCTGTGGCGTAGGGGCGAGGAAGCTTAAAGGGGGAGACGCAGTCAAGGCTGAAGAAGAAACACCAGCCAATTGCCCCCTCGTGGGTCCCTCGTCAGGGTCAGCATAAAAAGAGGCTTGGAAATAGTACAGGAACTGTTAATTGGCGGTACTATTTTGGTTTGGACTTTGGCGTTGAACGTCTAAATAAAGGGAACTTTTTTTTTAAGCAGTTGATCTATGGAGATGTGCTAGGATATGGAGTGTTAGTGTGTAAATCAAATCCGGAGCCTCGGCAGTAGATCCAACAGCTTCCGGATGCGTTGCGGCTCTGTGCGTTTGCCTTGTATAATAGGCCTAGGTGTTACTGCTAGTAGTACTAGTAGGTACTATTTCTCAAGTGCATACTAGACTATCATTTCATTATTTCTTCAAATTAATAATGCTACTATTCTTATTCACCCGTTGCTACTCTGTAGATACAATGCGCAAGGATAGTGCTAGTACCTGGTGGTATGTAGTACCTACTGCTGGGCAATCAAGGGGCATGCGACGCCTCATTCAGCCCGAGAGCCAGCTCTGAAGATGGAACTAAAACTCCCACAAGGCGACAGGTCACGAACCCGAGCTCCACCGAACGCCCAGCACAGACAACGGGGGCCAGGAACTTCTGTTTTTCTTTTTTTTCTAGATCGAACAACCAGGGGGTTACGAGCCACATAGCATAACCTGGGATGTGGCAGTGATAGCTAGGACTGTTTCGCGGTCTCGGCCGAGCGAGAGACAGATGCGGCCAAGTGCTCCGTGCTGGCAATCCTGCTGGCATTGCAGATGGTAAATTGAAAACGACGCCCCATCAAAAAGGGAAACTGATAATTGATAGAAGTCGATGGTGTAACCATCTCTTCGGCATAATGGTGATCATTGAGCGGCATGCGTGGGGGACCCCTTTCTAATTTTGCTGCGTCGACGAATGGAAGATAGCTCAGGGCGCGGGAGCCATTGTTCATTCAAATCATTTCAAAGACGACAGCCGATGCACAACCACTCCAAAATGCAACACCGGATTTCTACGGCCAATGTCCAATTTAAGCAGGTTAAGAGCAAGCATCCTAGCTCTGGAGCCCTGGAAGGGTACGTGCATCTCTCCGGTGCTCCGTACGGAGCATTTCCACGTTAGTTCCCAGATGCATCTCGGTGTTCCGTCATCTAATCCTATTCTCTTCATCATCTTCGATTGCTTGGTTTTGAGGGGTGCCGAGAATGAGATGGAACAAATGGCATGTGATGCTCGCTTTGAAGGATGCCGCTAAAAGCTGCCATTTCGACCACGGCCGGCTCCATCAGCCAAAGAGTGCAGCACAGAGTGTACCGAGTACCAGCGGGATCTGCGAATCAGAGGCAAGGCCAATATATCCGGTACATACCACCGCCCCTCCACTGCCAAGCCTCGATACAGCGGTACACAGGCTTGGCCGGTATTTCGATAGCAGATACGGCAGGCATGGAACACTGCTGGAGCTGCAGACTGCGCTAGAGCCACTCCATACCCCTTCTGAAAACCCACCAGGTGACTTGAAGCGGGCCTTGACGGGACAGGGTGGCTGAAGTTTTTTTTTCTGGCTGGACAGCATCTCTAATGACGGCGTGGTACGGGACAATACCGAAATTCCTTCATACCAGCGACATTGACGCACAGCCCAAAAGCGTTATTGATTGGCACCCACCTGCACCGCCGGTGTTGCATGAACGCGCGTGGAGCAGCTCGACTATTGAACAATACGACTCTGTACGGCCCTACAAACGACCGCCGTACTCGGGCTGGCGTTGTAGGTTATTTGAATTCAAGCTCGAGCTCCAATTAATGCCAGACCTGCCCGTCTAATTGGCAGCTCGCTCCCGTCCCGAGGGCTCCGCTATTCGGTGCCACGCTGCAGCTATATTGCTTGCCTTTGCCTGCTTACAGGGCAGCTGAGCACAGCACGGCTCTCGTACATAACTAATTCATGTCCTCGTGGGGTCGCCTGTTAGTGGAGTGACTGACGCCTCAACCTGCTCTCGTGCCAAACGCTTGCCGCAGCTTTTCCTCTTCCCTCCCCTTTCCCACCCTCGATTTGCGACTTTTCCTCTTATTCTCATAATCTTCTTCTTCCCTCTCCTGTGCCGCATTAGTCTCTCCCAGGCGGCGCCAAACAGACACTCCCCCCCTCCCCACTGCCAATTCTCTTAGCGGCACTGCGCTTCCGCCAAAAGGCACCGAAACCGTGACCCTGCTGGAAAACCACGGCTCCACTTGTAACTCGGCCTCACCTCATGTTCTTCAGCGTTTAAACCTCGATCCCCCCGTTTTCCTCTTCCATTACCCCGGATTTTGTCCCCAGCTTCTTTCATGTGCTTCTCGAACTAAGATCGCGTGCGCCCTACAGCCACCACTGCCTACAGTTCATGAGCCCGGGCAGAGCTGCAGCGCCTATTCTTACAGCCGCCTTTCGCAAACCACCACGGGCTCGCCTCGGCCGCACAATCTCCACCATATTCTTAAGGCGCATCCATGCTCGCCGTGCGGCAGCCTCCCAGCAGGATGGGTTCGTCGCAGCCCGATTCTGATCCCTTCCAAATGCCCTTCGGATGTAAGATGCCCCCTCTCCACCTTTTATACGGCGTACATGTCATGTGTCGTTTTTCAAGACTGACCCTAGCTCTTGTAGATTCCGTCGATGGCACCCAAGAGCCCATCTTTGATGCCCCCGAACCTGCGCCTGGGGCCCCCTTGCTTAGCGAAACTGATAGCAAGTTCTTGAATGATTTTTTCGACGACATGACCGCGAATCAGTACAATATGCCTTCTTTCGGCGAAGGCCTGAATTATCATGCCTTGTTCGACCTGCCTCCACAGCTTATGGGGACAGCAACTTCATATGGCTCTCAGCCGGCGACGCCTCTCGGCCACGAATCGCATTTAGACTTCTCGATCGATTCACATAACACGCATGGATCTACGTCTGGATCACACCTTATGCCACCACCACCGCCACCACCGCCGCCTCATCCTCACCCTCACTCCCATCCTCATCCTTCTCAACCAACTTCTTACCAACAACACCCCTCTGATGATGTCTTGAACGCCGCCGCCACCTTGATGCAAAACGGACCTGGGTTACGCGGAGCCCACAAAAATAACGACCCATCTGCTTCACGGCGATCTCTTGGCCCTCCAGTTGGTCACCTCCGCCACCAACCCCTTGAAGAGTTCAGGGAAGAGAGCCGGAGAGGCATGGTGCAATCCGAAGTGGACAATACTTTCACAGAATGGATGTGGGGTTCAAAGGGACGCCAAAATTCCGCTTCTCGACCTATCTCTGTAGATTACCAATGGGGATCTGATTCCAACTTTAACCTCGGACAGGGTTACACACCCGAAGCGAACAAAGAAACGGTCGAGACGATGCAGCAAGAACAGCTCAAGTGCCTCGAGTGCCTGGAACCCAGCCAAAGCGCCGCGACAACCCGTCCAAGCAGTCCAACAAATAGCCAGTCTACGTTTGCGTTAGGCATGCATCGAGATACATCAGAAACAAGAGAGAAGCCAGGTGATGACGGTGCACCTCCTCGTAAGAGGCGAAAGAGCAAAATCAAGAAGGACACTGGAGACGATGACGATAATGAAAGTGCCAACGGGATCAAGTCCGCTGCAGCAAAGCGAAGGAAAGCAAAGGGAGAACGAAATGGGTCCGTCTCATCACCTCCTTTGGACGCTAGCACAGGCGGTAAGCGGCGGAAGTCAAACGTGAATGGAGTCAAGCCGGCAAGAGAAAACTTATCGGAAGAGCAAAAGCGAGAAAACCATATTCGAAGCGAGCAGAAGCGTCGAACCCTGATAAAAGAAGGTTTCGACGATCTGTGTGACCTTGTTCCCGGGCTAAAAGGCGGTGGCTTCAGCAAAAGCACTATGCTGACAATGACGGCGGAGTGGCTAGAGGAAATACTGCTGGGAAATAGAGAGCTAGCTGCTCAGCTTGCCGCTCTTGAAGGACGATGAGCCTGTATTTGGGCTGCTGATGTTTGATTCCATATATTACTTTCCTTTTCCTTTGACTTACCAGTGTTCAATTATCTGGAGTCGGGAGCTGTATCATTCTGTGGGACAATTTTGCGAGGCGTTCTGTGATTATACGCTATTGGAGAATGAGAAGCCGTGGTGGTATAATGAGTGGCCATTTTGTTTCATTTCTGGCTGGAAAGGAGGAAAATGAATGGGCATATAAATGTGCCAAATTTTTTTTTATCTATATATGATTCCCGAGATGATTAGGACGCACAAGAATAGCTAGTAGATAGGTACTGGATTAG
The DNA here is from genome assembly GCF_020647865.1 of Trichoderma asperellum. Lineage (NCBI taxonomy): Eukaryota > Fungi > Ascomycota > Sordariomycetes > Hypocreales > Hypocreaceae > Trichoderma > Trichoderma asperellum. The sequence continues at coordinate 6,240,585 of NC_089415.1, read as the reverse complement.
TAGGCACCAAAAGAGCCATGTTATCATTTTATACCTGCTAGCATCTGATTTTTGTTCGTCTTTGAGGAACCTTGATGTATGTTGACTTTAACTTAGTATTGGAATGGTCCCTGAAGTCAATGAGCCACATTGCCAATCTACTAATAGCCTCTACCTCATGGGAGCGACTAAACTAGAATAGTTCGTGCGCCATGCAATTCTACCCCTTATTCCCATAATCCACCGATCATTCCATTTCGCAGCAACGTTTAAACGTGTAACGCTTTATTGATTGAGTGCTTATCAGTAGATCTATTATATACTATTCCCGGCCATATCAAAGAAAATTTCGATATCCACCCAACCAACGTCTAGTGTTGGTGGGGCTTCGAGAAGAGATATGGAAACAACACAGAGGGTAAAAAAAAAGGGAAAGGAGATGGGGAAAATGAGATTGCTATGCCTTGCCACTCTATGATCCAGAGATATCAACGGAGAAGAGAAGAAATCCCCTTCAAACACTCCTCCCAGCGCATCTTGCCAAGTCCAGCAGGGCGTTCGCGGATATCCAATCGAGCCAGCCTCCCGCCTATCACAGAAGGCCAAAGCACTCAAGCAGGGCCTATTATGGGGCGCGCCATCTGCGCTAGCCCCAACCAGGTCTAGGCCCCAAAGCTCCCAGCAATCCGCAGAGCTCAACCAAAAAATCTTGGACATCCAGCCCCAAAGCGATTTTGACAACCTGAGCTATTCCGCTGCCAAACATTCTCAGCGCGCAACCAACCGTCGGGCTCTCGCTGTCCTCCTCCTCGAATCTCCTGGATCAAGCGTCAATTGTGCTCCAGACGCCGCCGTCCGTGAGCATCTGCCCCCCGCGCCTCGCCCGCCCACCTGCCGTTCTCCCCGGGACATTGTGAGAGACATTTTCCCGAGATGCTCAGCGCCGCTCTTCGGAGGCGTGTCCTCGCGCCTACTCACCAGGCCCTGCGAACTGGCTTCGCCGCGCACGTCGTTCGCTACTATGCCTCCTTCCCTAGCCACCAGGTGATCAAGATGCCTGCTCTGTCGCCCACAATGCAGGCCGGCAACATTGGAGCCTGGCAGAAGAAGCCTGGCGACTCCATCACCCCTGGTGAGGTTCTGGTCGAGATCGAGACGGACAAGGCCCAGATGGACTTTGAGTTCCAGGAAGAGGGTGTTATTGCCAAGGTCCTCAAGGATGCTGGCGAGAAGGACGTCCCTGTTGGCACCGTGAGTTTTTTTCCCCTCCTTGTATAACCGTCCCTGTCGTCTCTTTCCGATGCTAATCATGGTTTTTTCTTTGCTCCGATATAGCCCATTGCTGTCCTGGTCGAAGAGGGAACCGACATCGCCGCTTTCGAAAAGTTCTCTATCGAGGACGCTGGCGGCGCTGCCCAGCCCGCTGAGGCCAAGAAGGAGTCTGCGCCTGCCCCTCAGTCTACCCCCGCCTCTGCCCCTCAGTCTTCTGCCCCTGAGCAGTACTCTTCCCAGGGCAGAATCCAGAGCGCTCTCGACCGTGAGCCCAACGCTCTCCCCGCTGCTGTCCGTCTTGCCCGATCCCAGGGTATCAGCCTTGATGGCGTCAAGGGTACCGGCAAGGGTGGCAAGATCACTGAGGAGGACGTCAAGAAGCTGGTTGCCAGCCCTGCCGTCGCTGCCCCCGGCGCCACCTTTGAGGACATTCCCATCAGCGGAATGCGAAAGACCATTGCCAACAGACTGCAAGAGTCTACCCAGACCAACCCTCACTTCTACGTTACCAGCTCAGTCTCCGTGTCCAAGCTCCTCAAGCTGCGACAGGCCCTGAACAGCTCCGCTGATGGCAAGTACAAGCTGTCTGTCAACGACTTCCTCATCAAGGCCATGGGCATCGCCTCCAAGCGAGTCCCTGCTGCCAACTCCAGCTGGCGCGGCGATGTTATCCGCCAGTTCTCTACCGTCGACGTCTCCGTCGCCGTTTCCACCCCCACCGGCCTCATCACCCCTATTGTCACCGGTGTTGAGGGCCGTGGTCTGGAGTCCATCTCCAACAAGGTCAAGGAGCTCGCCAAGAAGGCTCGTGACGGCAAGCTCAAGCCCGAGGAGTACCAGGGCGGCACCATTTCCATCTCCAACATGGGCATGAACGACGCTGTCTCTCACTTCACTGCCGTCATCAACCCTCCCCAGGCCGCTATCCTGGCTGTCGGCACCACCCGCAAGGTCGCTGTTCCTGCCACCAACGAGGATGGCGAGGCCACCGTCGAGTGGGACGATCAGATCACCTTCACTGGCAGCTTCGACCACAAGGTTGTTGACGGTGCCGTCGGTGCCGAGTGGATGCGTGAGCTCAAGAAGGTTCTCGAGAACCCCCTGGAACTCCTTCTGTAAATTGGAAAAGTGGAAAAACGACACACAGGGATTTCTCTCCCTCCACAAAACTTTCTCTATGGGCAGAAGGCGGCGTCTGGGATGGGTTACACATTAGACTGGGAGCGGAGGAAGTGAAAGGATCCAAAAAATCTATATAAACATAAAAGATAAAGCGGCTTGGATCTGTTTAGTCTTGACGAGGGGGAGAGACGAAGAGAAGAAATGAGGCGGCAAGTGTCATTTTTTTTTCTAATGAAGAAAAAAAAAAAAAAAAAAAATGCCTTGCCGAAGCGAAAGTCGATGATAGGATGGCCTTTAAGCACGCCGTGTATAAAAAAGAAGAACGTCCCTTGGTTAATACTGCATTTTGGGTGAGGGGAGGGAAAGGGGAAGCAGGAGGGTGGATTTTGCCAGCTTTGTATAGTTTTCTCTTTTTTAACTTCTTCTCCCCTTACCTGCAATACAGAAATATATTTTTTTACATCTTTACCTACAACATTTCCTGAAAATTACCATGTAGACATTGACTTTGTTTCTTTCTTTTTGTTTTTCGCCTCTAAACATGGGAATGTTAGTGGGCAGCACATCTCTAAATAGATTGTTGAGTTGAAACGCCAAAGAGCAGAGATAATTCAAATTAGAATTGCCAGTTTACTGCTTTATTGCAAAAATTAACCAAAGAGGTCTTTTTCTACGAAGACCCTCATACGCCCAAATACTGCTTATTTTATGATACATACAGTTTCCATTAAAACGTTCGTTCTCCCCCCTCCCCCCTTCCCGTCTTTGTTTTCTTACGAAATTGCCCAAAAAAAAACGCCAGCCATCTGAAGAATCCCCTTGCAATATCTCCCCAATTGTTCTAGATTTAGCTCAGATCCATTGTTTCGGCCCCAGGAGCAGCTGCCGCAGCAGGAGCCTGGTTAGTGCTGCCGTTCTGGACTGATAAGTCGACACCGCCATCATTTCCAATCAGTCGCTTCTCGGATTTGTTCACAAATTCGATACTCCTGGCAGGATCGTAGAAGAGCTGGAAGCATCGCTTGACGTCGTCGATGCTGACTTGCTTAGATTTTCGCTTCGCTGAAACTAGTTGGGATGTGGTAATCAGATTGCTGGCGTATCGGAGGCCAGCTTCTTGGCCAATCTTTGTGAGCAGAGCCAGAGCATCCGCAGAAATATCGATTTCTTCCTCCTGCGCTCGAATGGATAAGATCTTCTGGATTTCTTCAGGGCTATAGTAATGCGTGTTGATGATGACAACACGGTCCAAGAAATCGAGGGGCAGACCGTGTGGGCTTCTGTAGTCGGTGCCGCGAATACGCGAGACGCCTCGGTTGCTGGCCATGATGACAACTGGTGCCAGGTCATCTTCCAGAGCTCGGTTGATGTAAGAGAAGCACTCAATGTCGAGCATATGCACCTCATCGAGGAACAGCACACCAGGAACAATCTCGGCCTTGCCCTCCTCTTTCCACTCGCCAACCTTGGTGTTGATCTGGTCACGGATCTCGCTGCGAATCTCGCCGGTGTCGCCAGAGAAGAGAGCCAAGAATCCTTGGGTTCGCGAGTTGATGACATCGATCTCATGTAGCGACACCGTGTGGACCACCTCTTTGCGCTTTTGCAGCTCGCCATCAGGGCATTGCAAAAATTTGGTATCGACACCCATGGCATCATAGTCGCGAGATCGGGCATATGATCGACCAAGCTTGGTGATCTTGCCAGAAGACTTATCGATTGAGATAATATCGCCAGCCATGACGCGCTCCTTGGTCATGGCGTCAATCATCTTGGCGCCCATGTCATACACGGCCTCCATATCGGTAGTTTTGATGGTCAGTTTGCCCTGTTTAGCACTGCCAGTAACGCTCCGGTCGATCTGGATCTCGACAACTTCTCCCTCCATAATTTCGCTTTCCTCCTTGATGCGGACGCCGATTGACTTGCGGAAAGCTTGCGTGAGAGCCTCGGTTTTTGACATTTCGAGGGAGAAGATCTCTGAGGCCGCGAGGGTTGTAAAGGGAACGTCGGAGCCGAGGGACTGTGCCATTCCCATAGCAAGGGCAGTTTTTCCAGTGCTATTGAATCAGAAATATAAGCAAAGGGTGTAGAGAAAAGAGCCAGGCTATTGCTGCATCTGCTCACTTACCTTGGCGGACCAGCAATCAAGACGGCGCGGCCAGCAATTTTGCCCTCTTTGATCATCTGCAGGATGACTGCAGCGGCCTTACGGGCCTTTTCCTGGCCAACAAGGCCCTGGGAGGAGGCCCTGGGCTCGAGGCTCGTGGCATCGACGCCGAGTCCCCGGATGTGAGAATGCGCGGCGATGAGGTTCAGACCGCGAAGGTCCTTAGTTTCGGAAACGGTTACTAAGGGCTGGCCAGAGGCAGTCAGTTTACGAACGGGGCGATGCTCTGGGAGGGGGACGGCAGACTCACAGCAGCCATTGTGAAATATATCTATCCCGTACGCGCGCTGCAAGTTGGTCACGACAGGATTGGAAGCGAAATCTCAAAGCTGCTGCTCTAGCTGGGTGCGCAGAGTTGACAAACAAGGCTGGGCGAATTGCAGCTCCCGTTTTCGCCAGGAAAAATTACGGCCCCGGCGAAGCGCGCGTTTGGCGCTTACACGCGCAAGCAAGTGGCAGATGCAGGGCACGGCGAACAAAGTTAGGCTGGTGGGGCGTCTGGCTCTTCGCAACCTGGATCTAGGACATGGGCCTGCCAGGCCAAGCTCTCAGGCAACTACAGCCCGTTTGTTGTTGGTTGATGCTTCATGTAGTACAACACGAAGCAAGCCGTGATATGCCTTAGGACCACCACTTTCTGCCCAGCCCTTACTGTAGATAGTCCTCGGCCCACATGCACTTTTGGCAACCCGGACTTGTGCAAAACGCTCTTGCGCTTTAATTCTTGGCGGCGCCTTCTCTGCTGGTTCCCTCCTCCCCTCTCCATGATCTTTCCTTTTTCCGAGTCCCCAGGACTTGCGTTTTGTTTGCTCGAATTGCATGTTTGCTACTTGCCTTCCAGCCAACGAGGCCCCTGACTTCCAGCAGCTCATCTCCACTCCCCAGCATTAGCAACAGCCACTTCTGCTGCTTGCAGCAATGGCCTTCATTGTTTACCCCTGCTGCCGCTGGGCTGCTGCTTGCTATGCACCCTCATATTAATAGTAGAAGCACAAGGCGAGGCTCCTATTCGTAGATTTGCGTCTTGCGTAGAAGAGGAAAGAAGCTGCTGGGTCTGTTCTATTCTGTAGGTGCACGGCACGTCCCCCGTGACTGCTCTGCATGGAGTAGCCATGGCATGCCCAGGCCATTTTAGCTCAGGCCTTCATCTGATTTGTTTTGTCTTCTCTCTTAAACAAACAAAGAGCACCTTGGCTCGCACGCTTGCTGCAAACACGTTTCTGGCCCCTCTATGTGCCTTTTTATAGCACTGTGGCCGTTTGCACTGCGCTTAGGCACCTGATTCCCTTTTCCCCCATCGATGTCGTGTGTCGATTCCTCAATACTTAAAATAGGCATATTCGGAGTTGAAGTTGCATCGTCCTCCAAATCTCTTCAAATAGGCCCAAGGGATATGAATAGTCGACTTCCGTCTCATCGACGCCTCGTCGCTTAGAGCAACTCCTCAGGCTCTATTCATATCTCTGTCATCGGCTGCACATTCGATCCAACAGCCGCTATGGGCAAAGATACACAAGGCCTGAAGCCAACTCCGTTACTAGGATTTTCTCAGACATTTGGCAACCAACGTACAATGGCGGACTCTATCAAACCTAAAGACAGCCAGCGGCCGGCCAACGACGCAGGTCCCAACCCCAAGCGCCGCCGCACTATCGATCGACCTGACGAGCGGAGCCCAGTTGCCCAACGTGAACGAGTTGACGCATCCAGCCCAGCAGTATTAGCAGGTAGGACTAGTGACTTCCCAAGTCTTGAGTATGGACCCTGGACTTACTCATACTAACAATATCTAGATACAGTTCCTCACAGACAACGCAATCCAGATGTCTCTAAACAACATCTCTTGAATGCATTGCCCAAAGCTGCTACCGACCATGGATCAGTTGACTCCCTCAAATCGTTGATGAATCTGTTTTCCGAGAATTTTGAAAGTTTTCAGATGAAAAACAGAGCTGTTAGGCATCTCAAAAGGAATACTACAATCCAAGACCAGAACCACCACCGTCCTTCAGACTTTTCTAGTGCCTTGAATCTACAAGCGATTGAACGAAAGGCAGCTCAAGAAGATATCGAGAGAGCCGATAAACAAATAACAGAGTTTTGTAACAAAATATCTCCAGTTCTTCGATCGATTTTGCATGGTATTCTAGAGGGCGGAGGTATGGTCGCCAACCCGTCTGCAATCTCAGATAAGCCGGTGATATCAGAAGCCAAATTAAATACTGTCCAAGACACGATCAAAAGAGAGATGAAGACATCGTTCAAGAAAGACCTCGCAGAGTCGCAGAAATCGTTGAAAGATGGCTTCGAGTCGCAAATGTCCAAACTCAAAGAGGAGCTATCCCACGAATACGAGCAGCAATTCAAGTCTCTTAAAGGGAAATTGATACAAGAATACGAGGAGAGAGAAAATTCTCTTAAAAAGACGTTGACTCAAGAAGGAGAAGAAAGGGTAAAATCTCTTAAAAAGTTGCTAGCACAAGAACATGAGAAGCGAATCACAGACATAAAGCATTCTGTTGCCCGAGAAAACAAAGAGAAGATTTCAAACCTGGAAAACGCCTTGGCCAACGAAAACATGAAGAATGCTGCTCTTGAAAAGAAGATGGCAGATTTGGAAACTAAACTTGACAAAGCATCCTCAGAACAGAGACAGAAGTTGGAATCATTGGTGAATCAAACGCATCTTGACCAATGTCTACAGCGCCTGTCAAACTCTCAGGGGGTCAAATTTGATGAAATGAAGGCGTATATGAACCAGAAAATGGATAACGCTTCTTATATCCAGCAATTACAGCGACTTGAATTGCTTTCAAATTCTCACAAAGAGAAACTCAGCAAATTTGAGACGCGCTTGAATCAGGCGGAAGACAATGCACCGAAGATTAAGAATCTGGAAGGACAGCTTCACAATCTTTCAATGCTCACCAAAGAAAAGGCGCAGCAGCTCTCTAATTCTCAAAATGAGAAACTTGGTCAGCTTGAGGCAACTTTAAACCAGCTGAATGATGAGAATTTTGCCGCCCACCAGCTTTTGAAGTCTCAAGACGATAAATTTAGCAAGCTTGATAATCAGCTGCGAGGCACCATGTCAAGAATTGAAGATTTGAGCAAACTTGAAGAGCGCGTGAACTTACTGGCAGGCAACTCTCCGAGAATTGAAACTTTGGTAAAGGACGGGCGCAGCCACCTGGAAATGATTGAAAGAAAAGCAGGGGAGTTCAATGCACGCCTTACTTCTCTCGAATCTATGGCACCTACTGCTTCAGTGGAAGAGTTGGTTAATATTCGTACAGAGATGGCAGACATCGATAAGCGCATACAAACCCTCAGTCCCAAGCATGAGTCTTCTCCCATATCGACCGATTCCATTCGGCGAGCCATCTGGCTTGAAGTAGAAAAGGAGATAGAGAACAAGGCCAATGCCACCAAATTAACGCTTGCGAGAGTTCAATCCGGACTCAATGAATTTCTTAAGACTGAGCGGGAAGAGAGAGAGGCTCTGGAAGTGCAATGTGCCGAAATTACTCGCCAGTTTTTGCTGGCCCAACAGGAGGCCACTGCAATGAAGAGTAAAATTTCGGAACTAAATGAGAGAGGGAACGACCCCATTTTGCAACAGGACAATATACTCAAGTGGGTTGAGGAGAAATTCAATAGTCGCATTGGGGCCGCCGTAATTGAGCTCCATCATGCACTTGAAGGAGTTTATATGCAGCTACAAGCCCTAACGGTATGGCAGAACAACTTCAGCACAAAGGGTCTCTATAGAGATATTTTGAACCATATTAATGCCACGATGCCAGACGGCACAGTGACGCAATTGAGGAGTCTAAAGCAGCGCATGGAAGTGGCTGAGACACGCATTGCGGCTTGTGAGAATAGCGTCAGCAACAAGAGAAGAAAACTGCCGAGTGGGACTTCAAGGATAGTCACTGGCGATCAAGCAGACGCGTGAAGATATTCAGTTTGGGTGACGAGCCGGCAATGTTTGAACAGTGCCGGGGAGCAACAAAAGCAGGCTTTTGTTCAACTTATTCGGGATGGATCTCTAAGCAAATGTCTTTCTTTTAAGGCGGATGAGGCAGTTATTCCAGTCGGCTTGGATTTCGGACATAACATTGGTTGTCAAAGATAGCCATTTGTTTGGACTGTTAGATGCAACGCGGAGCGTACGTGGCACGAAAGACGGCGAGATAATTTGTTTTTGTTCTAGATGAGGCAGCTAACTAACCATGCATGTATAAGTAATATAGATGATTGTACTTTGTGCTTGATTGTATTTTGTGGAGGAATGTATAAAGTAACGATTCGATCTATCGCCAGATCATAAAGGCAAAGAAGCTGATTTCTTTTATTATTATATACACATCATTCTTGTAAATATCTGCTTTGCTTTACAAAAAAAAAAAAAAGGCACGCTTCTGTACCTTGTATATTCTTTTACGCTTAACATAGCAACAGAGCTGCCCCTAATCTACCCATCCAAAGAACCTGAGAGCTGTTTGGTATGAAATTCTAGGGTAATACTGCTTTATAAGGAATAGCATTTTTTGTAGCTCTTCTAAGTAGCCAAATAAGAATTGAACACTACAATAACGGGCGAAGTGAGGTGATAGAAGCGCGTGCTCCCGCGCATCCAGCCTTCGAGTCGCTCCGTGCCTTCAACAGCGTATTTACCTATCCGTCCGTCTCTCTCTCTATATATCTTTACGTTTATTGTGTAGGGCATTAAATCTTGGTCAAGGCCAGATTTTACGTTTACAGGTATACTTTGAGTGTAAAATATGGCATAACTTGATACTATTTACCGGTTTTTGAAGCATAATAAAAAGAACTTTTGCTTTATATTTTACTTCCCCCCTATTCTTTTAAATATAGTTTATTATGGAGATTATTATCTGTACATCAGAACATTATTACAGGTAAATTTGCTTTTGCAACAAGCATCTGAGTTCAAGACAAGATTTGGGTAGGCCACAACATCGCTGGGGTGGCTGAATAACATTAAGCGCGCAAGTAGTACTCTGTACATGAAAATTGGTATTAGTTGAGGGGTTGAAACCTGAGAAGGGAAATCTACTAATTTAATGCGTCTCTGAATACTTTATGTGGCCTATTGGACAGCAATCTCAAGTATTGTTAGATGATAAAATAAGAGAATATGATGCAGCCAGGTAGGAACAATAAGTACTACGTGCCTTATATATAATTCCCGTTTCTATCGCGACCTATGATCTCAGTCTCAATGTCGAGTCAGAGTCAAGTGACATGGAGTTCGGAATCCTTCCGGATGTATATGGACATCAAGGACCTGTTATTGTTGTTTCTATTGGCTATGGGGCACATGCAAATCCTCCGGCGAGGTACTGCTTGGAAGCGCGTACAAACATCATTTGCACCTTTGAGCTTGTATTACCGCCAAGTTCGGAGTGCTAGGCGCCCAAAACCTTTGGCGCAGGGGCCCTTGAAACCTTAACGGCCGCTGATGGGGCAATGGACACAGCGCTCTGCCTTAAAAAGCACAGGCCCCCCAGGGGAGAGGCATTGGATACTAGCACCAGACACAGCACTGCGAAGTGAGCACTGCGCCGTACCCACCGCATCAGCTTGCCCGTATCAGCCTTAGGTAGCAGCTCGTGTATGGCCTGAGCAGCGGTACATGCGCTCCCGCCCGCCATCCGCAGCTCGCCGTGGTACCGATCGCCAAACCAAACACCATCTCGTGGCCGGCACCTGCATCCACGTCCCGCATCCGCGAACCTCCAATCCATTGCCGCAACGCATCGCCCTGCCGCTCGCTGGCGTCGCGCTGTGCCGAATCGCCATTGCCCACGAGAGAGCGCCTGCTCGCCAGACCCGCGGGCGAGCTGCGAGCCTTGTCTGGCGGTGCCCCGACTCGCATCGCCGATCTGACTGGCCAGCTCTTTGTCCCTTGACCTCAACCTCTTTGTCTCGCCCTTTGCCTCTTCTGTCAGCCCTGTGCGGATCCGCCACCACGGCCGCCGCTCTCCTCATCGCCGCCGGCAGCCCATAGCCATTGTCGCGCACACTCCCCATCTCTCGCAGCGGCCGCTCTTCTCGTCGTTGTCGGTCGCGCTCCGCCGCTCACTCGTGCCTGCGGCATGATCACGCCCAAGCACGATGGAAGCGGCGCGGAAGACGATCGAGGTGCTCGGCCAGCGCATCCTGCCAGAACGACCCCATCACTTGGCTTTTCACCCCGAATGGCGATATCGTCCCAGCCACGGTGACAGCAACTCCTTTGAGGAATGGCACCACCCCCGCCTGCAATACCTGACCCTATTGTCCGAAGCCGATCGCGGCGTCCTGCTCACAAAATCCGATTATGATATGCGTGAAGAACCGGTCAAACCTCTTCCACGCGAAGTCAACGCGCTGGCCAAGGGTGGCGAGAAGAAGAAGTTGTCGCTGAGCGACTACAAGAACAAGAAGACCGGGGCCACGTCGTCCACGTCGCCGCCGGAGCCATCAATTGCCAAGAAGAAAGAAAGCGAACGCGCTGGCGACCTGTCGGCCAGCACGGGGGCCGTATCCGACCCCAAACCCACATCAGAATCCAAGTCTGCCTCAGAAGCGAGGAAGGCGGATAGACCCAGGCCACGAGAATCAGATCCGCTCGTTGACGCCAAACAGCGACAGGCTCGCGAGCCAGCCGCCGATATGAGGTGGGTACCTTTGAGCTCTGGGCGATAACAGCATTGAGCCATGATCAGCAAGCTAACGTTGATACAGATTACCTCCCAAGCCTCCCATCAAGCACCCATTACCACCTCGACCGCCTTCTCCCAATTCTAAGAAGCGCGTAGCAGATCTAGATGACGACTTGCGACCGCAAAAGCGATCCAAGGCTGATGGCAGCAAGCACATTGATGATCGGGCACCGCACTCTCGCGATGAAGCGCAGAAACGCAAAGATAGAGTCTCTTCCTCAACGCCTTACAAAGATGCGCCGTCGCATAAAGATGATAGATTAACCAACTCGTCCTCGCTACCCAATGGCAGAGCCATTCTGAAAGGCGCGGTGGGCTCCAGTCGCAACAACACTTCACCCGCATCTCGTCCTCGGGGCGACTCTATGAATGGCGCCCGGCCTACTGGGCCAGGAAGCAACCGAAACACACCCACCAAGCTAGACACGTCAAAGTCAAGCGTGCCGCCATTGTTATCTCCTCTGCACCTGAGCTTTGACGACCGGAACAACGAGGACAAGTCTCAGGCAAGGCAGGAGAAGAGAAGAGTTCGGGACGACTCTCGCGAGCGGAACAAGTCCCCTACTAGGCATAAAAAGTCAGACTCCACATCAGAGTTCAAGAGACAGAAGTCACCAGTGAGAATTCCTCCACTGCTCTCGCCGACTTTGCCGCCGATAGTAGAGGCTGCTTTGCAGCTGAGAAAGAAAGGATCAATAGAATCATTGGAAGGCAAGCCTCTCAAGGGCAAAGACGAGAAAGAGAAGGAACTGCCATCCAAGAAGAAGAAACCTGTTGCCGATTATCACTCTGACGACGATGAGCCTCTCTCACAAAAACCACAAAAACCACAGAAGTCACTCATTGTTATGATCAAAGTGCCCAAGAAATTACGAAAGGACGTTAAACGGATCTTGGCCTTATCATCATCTACAGCCGCTCGCAAGGAGTTACAGGCTCAAAACCAGGAACGTTCTGCTGCGCCAGAGGAATTTATCCAGCCGCCACCAGCAAGGAAACGGCCGGTGGCTCCCGTTGAAGCGGCAGCATCTTCAGAAACTAACGCACAGAAGAAGCCCAAGGCTTCTGATATCCCCAACTCCTCTCGCCTGCCTGCTCCAACTACCCCATCCAAAAAGGGTGCTACCTCCATGTCTCGCGTTAGCTCAAGTAATTCTTTGGCCCAGACTCCTGGAGACGCGGTCAATGCCACTCCGTCTGCCCCTGCCCCAGCCGACCGCCGCGTCAATGGCCACGATGTGCATCGCTCAGAATCATCGGAGGCTAGGATTATGCGAGAAAAAGAGGCCAAATTCAACGCTCTCGGACGCCGCCTTAAGCATGAAGCGGACACAGCTATGAGAGGAGGTCGTCGAAGCCCGGGAGTTAACGGCCACACGCGCGAGCCTGACCTGAGCAAAGGATATGTGATCAGCGTGGAGAGTTTGCTGGCCTTTATGGCTGGCTTCCAAGCGCAAAACATTTACCGCGGGCTGTGCAATAAGAGGAGCGACCCGACTGGATGGAATAGCCTATTTCCCTTGCTTGACTTTATTCAGGGCCAGATGAAGAGACAGGAGACACATACCCGCCGTTTCCTCCCGCTCTATGTAGTCGTTCTTAATCTTCATTCCGTGGCTATCACAGAGCTCATCCGCTGCCATGTGGTTGAAAATTCCACTCTTCCGCAGCCAGACTGGTTTGGGCTTGAAAAGAAGCGGCTCAAACTTCTTTCTCAAATCAACGAGGCTGCCAGCAACATCGACACTCTAACCTTGCGCCTCAATGTACCAGCACACGCAACGCTAGATGATATGACGGCGGCGTCGCTCCGAATCCTTAGAACATGGTGTCATAATGAGCAGGTCGAATGGACCCCCGACGCTCATCTTAAGGAGCCTGTTGCGTCTCGAGGTTCATGAAACGAATGATATCAATGGCACTCACGGAGAGGGAGGGAAAAGACCAAGCCGGCACTTGTCTATCGGTATCTCTTCTTTACAATACACTACTTATGATAATCGGCATGGCTTTGACAGCTGACGGGAGTTGGGTGGCTATTTTGGAGCTTGTTAGCTCTTCCGTTTGCCATCATTGCCTGAGTTTCTATGCAAACAACTGTGCAAATGATCGGATTTTGAGATTCTGCATTTTGGCGTTGGGTCACGAACAATGGATTTTCCTTCTCCTTCCTGCTTCAAGCACGTGGTAAATCACCCGAGTTAAGAGAAGAGAAGAAAAGGAGTTTACGTCGTTGAAAGAACAAAAGATTCTGCCACCAACCAATGCACCACCGCGAGACGGATTGCATCTGCCGCCATTTGGCCTTTTTACTAGCAAATTGTATTGCTTCACGTATTTTATGATATCCCTGTACTCGTACTGTTCTCTTTACGCTGTTTTATATCTCAATCTTCCCGTCATTCATCACTTTGTGTCGATGATGGGTGACTTGATTACTGCTGGCGCAAAAAAGGTTTAGCCTCTTTTCATTGCGTGTGAGGTTGAGATAACAGCCAGAGATGAAACACGCAGTACCGCTGAGTTTCTCTTTTTCACAAGTTTTTTTTGTTGGCTCCTCTTTAGGTATCTCTCTTCTTTTTCCTGACCTCACTTGTTGAAGATAGAAACTAAATGCTCATGGTCTCGATCTATGGCATACGTTTGTTTGAAGAAAGGGGGTGGGGGTTCAAATGGAAAATAGGATTGGGAAAGTGGAACAGTCGGGCAGGCAAGGCGACTGTGATCTGCGAATTGTGGTTTTTTTTTTTTCCTTTTCTGTCTTTTCCTTTGCTCAATCCAAAAAGTTGGAGCGGATATTGCGCACATACATTGGTTCTGTTGCGGGCTTGTGTTTTTCTTCTTTTAACTCTTCTTAATTTTGCTCTTTGTAATACACGATGGCAGAATCTGTAATCAAGAGCCGTTGAGAGATCCAGTAGATGAAATAAATACCAATATATGATTGACGCAGGCTGTGTGTCCATGTTTAAATGCATGAGCCTCTGATTAGAAAGTCTCAATAGTTCTTTTGGTGATACATGTGAAGGAGCCCAATGGGTGTGAGGAATGCGCTTATAAAGAGCAGTTAATAGGGATTCAGCTGCCTTGATCGACTGATTTCAAGTTGACCAACTCCTTGGTATGCATGGTACGACTTGCTTGACACCTCGAGTGAATTCCCACCGCGTTCAATGGAGTTGATTTCTGTAATCATCGAGCTACAATACAATGTCATATCATTCATAATTCACATATGCGTTGGTGAATCTTCCACTTGTCTAAAAGAGTAAATTCTATTGAAGAGCATTGATAGAGTGATCTGGTATGAAGAGCGTCCGTCCAGCAAGAAGGCATGAATTGCTGCGTTTTTTGCACTTGCAGAAGACAGAAACCAAGACACTTCAGTCTCCCCTACACTGACAACTGCAATCTCTTGTCACTTGTGCCCTCAAAAGTGCGCAATACACACCGCCCTGGGGCATTTCGCATTCAGCTCGAGCGTCTACTTATAGTCTACTGGTTTTGGCCTGCTCTCTATTATATAACTCTTACTTTCACACTTTACTCTTCTCTCTCTTCCCTCTTCTTTTTTTTTTTTTTTACATCTACACAAAGCATTAGGCCCTTCTACTGGCAATTACTCCCTTGTTTTTTTCTCTATTCTACACCGTTTCATCACAACGGAACAAACAGACAATCAGTCATCTATAGAACATTTTCGCTCTTCACCAGATATCCATTCATCTCATCATCATCATCATCATCATCATCATCATCATGGCCCCTCAGGACAAGAAGTGGGACGATTCCGCCGAGCGCGACCTCTGCGTCTCCATAATTTACTGCAACAATGAGTCCAAGGGTCGTACCAACTGGCCTCGCATCGAGGAGGTCATGAATGGCCTTGGCTACTCGTTTACCAAGGACGCAATGTCGTACGTCTCTACATACTCTATACTTCATATTATCCTCTCCAAATACAAGTCCATTGCAAGTAAGAACAGAACTAACTCCCCAAAACAATAACAGCCAACACTTCTCCAAAACCATCATGAAGGAATTCAAAGCTCGTCATCCCTCCCTGCCCACCTCCGCTTCCTCTTCGCCTCTTAGTGCCCGGAAGCCAAGGGCTGCTGCTGGAAAAGCTGCCACCAGCACTCCTTCCAAGAAGCGAACCAAGAAGAGTGCCACCAAGGACGCAAAGGATCAGTTGAGCGACGGCGGAGATGACGATTTTGACTATGATTCCACCCCGTGCAAGAGAGTCAAGAAGGAGGAAAAGGACACCGCGGTCAAAAAGGAAGAAGCTGCAGATGCTACTACCGAAACGTAAAGTAAACCCAATCTCCCTGGAAACAACACCCCAGCACAACTCCTCACTCTCCCTCTCTCAAGAAGAGAAATTTACTCCACAAAATTGGGTAGGGGGGACACTCATACTAACAAACACTTGTGTCTCAGTGCCGCCGATGACAAAGAACAAGCTTTCCGGGACTGGGCTGCTAAAGGCCCCTCTGAGGAAGAACAGAGTCATATTCAGGTCTACCAGATGCCTTCTTCGTCTTCTCTTCTGCTCTCATCTCACATAGAGAGATACTGATATATACCATTGGCATATGGGTTAGCTAGGGAAAAAGATATTTGGCACCCTTTTGGAAGCTATTTATTTGCAAGTTATGGGCCGGTGGAAACGAAGTGCTATATAGGCTTGCTAGGGAGAATCGACATAAGTCCATTATAGAGTGGCTAACAAGGCAAGGTTGCTTTAATACTATTACACAATTGCATAGCCAAGAAACCTGATCAGTGTCCTTGCCATACTGAAGAAAAGGAAAGAAATGGCTTCCTAATTTGCTGCTGCGGATTCTCCTGTCTATCTATCTGTTGCAGCTGGACGTATAAAAAAGGCCATGCTTGCCTATGTCGTTGGCAAATGAGAGCATTTCTTTCTTCGTCGAAGATATATGGTTCGCAGAGATCCCACCAAATGAGATGAGAGATGATTTAAAATTACAGTGTCATTTTATTAAAAATGGATAGACGTACTAGAATTTCTATTCTGCAAGCATTTCCATCAAACCAACCGTGAGCTACAAAGTTCCCAGCCCCAACGCCGCAACTGCATGGATTAAAATACCAACATCAAGAAACCTCTCCCTTATCGTGGTGATCGACCATCTAGTCTGTTGCCATCACTTGGTCCCTTCTTATCTGGGGCTCTGGACTTATCATCAGCGTCTCCCTTTCTCTTAACAGTTCCACGCAAACTCTGTCCTTGGCCCGCAAAGTGAGGTTTCGCCACCTTCTCTTGCTCCTTCTCCGCATCTGTCTTCAACGGTTTTAGCTCATATCCGAAGAAAAGCTTGTTGGGAGGTAGGCGAAGGGGTGCAGGGGCGCCGGTTCGTTTCTTTGGAACCGCAGTTGTCTCTACTGGCACCGGCGTGGCGGGCTTCGGTGTTGCAGTCTTACTGCCTTTCTTGGCAACTCGCTGGCCTTCTCCAAGGAAATTGGTCGGCACGCTGGTCACTGAAGGAGCAATGGAGCTGTAATTTATGGCCTGGGCCATGGTCCCCTGACTATGCAAGATACCACCGGCAGGCACTCCTCCCATAGTGCTCCGTGGTGTGCTTGTACCGCTCTTCCTCTCAGGCTCAACATAGCCAACAGGCGCCGCAAATTCGACCGATACGTCGGTTTCAATCATACTGACGCCCATCTTGTCCGTCTCTGGTTTAACGTCCAAAACCGCAACATCGTAGACGTCATCGTTGTATTCAAAGTTGAAAATATCGCCTTTTGTTAAAGTTGCAAAGTTCCTAAAAGCTTTTTCCAATACGGCCTTCGGATCGCTAATCTCGAGAAAGTTAACCGATTGGGGTTGTAGCTTGACCATCCTTGCAAGCTCCAACGAAGTGGTTCGAATTTGTATCATATCGCCAACGTCCAAGCCTAGTGTTACCATCATCTGTAAATGGTCAGCAAAGATAGGAACAAAGAGGAGCCGGCGTCGAGTATATGGCAACTCACCCACTGGGGAATATATGCACGACCTTCTTCGGCAATGAATTCCAAAACTCCGGCATGTGAGTGCTTGCCCTTCTCGCCGTTGATCATCTCCATCAGTAGGGGCCATTGCACATGGAGCTTAGAAACTTTGTCAAGAGCCGATGGAGGAAGAATGATCTTGGATCCGTAATTCAACTCCGGCCGCTCGCTGCCCGGTGCCATGATGACGGGATAACATCTGTAGTATTCGTCGAAGCGTTGGATTATGGGCCGCCGGCCATGGCGTGCCATGCCATAGGGATCGAAACCAAAACCGGACTTGAATAGCATTAGCACGCAAACACACGGGCATTTGGGGTGCAAATATGCCAAACTCACCATCTTGGCGTGATGTAGTAGTAAGCAGGCGAATCAACGATAGATGCAGCCAGGCTACTTCGCCTGCGAGTTCTAGAGAGAGGCGCTCAAAGGAAGCTCGGTCCGTTCAACAGTCTTCTTATCTTAGCGTTTATCCAGTAAGAATGATTATTGGCGCGTTGGTTGTTGGTTGGCGAGCTTGGGATGTCAGAGTCAAGAAAGGCGGAAGACGTGGGGTTCGCAGTGGAGGCAGCTGTTGAGTGACGCAGGTACCTTTTATCGCGGCGCTGAGATAACGCCAAAAAGTTAATCCCGGCATGTGGAAGCTCTCGCTGCTCCTTGCACCAATAGATCCGCCACTTAGCTGCTGCTGCCTGCCACCGCGTCATCTTTAATTTATTAATCATTCAGAAAACAAATTGGTGTTGGATTTACTGCGTTTGAGCTACCTCTTTGTCCACCAAGGAAGAACAAGGGGCGATCGTCCGAGTCGTTTCGTCATCTCGAAGCACCATGTCTTCCCGTTACTCTGCGGCGCGTCCAAAGCGAGCTGGCGAGAATTTTGCTCGAACACATTACAGCAACGAGGAGGATACGAAGCGAGTCAAGTTTGATGTCCGCAACCCGTCTATCTTGGCGCCGGATGCGCGGGAGGACGATGCAGTTCTCGATGCCGACGTGATTGGCAGCAGCCACGCTACGAAACGAGGCGCCGTGAACCTCGACGGCTACGACAGCGATTCGGACAATGAGAATTTCAATGCGCGAGCAGGAACTCGCAAGAAGGGAGATGTGAATATCCTTGAGCAGCTCGATAACTACGATGCCAAGGCTAGCAGCGCCAACGGCCAACCGGACAGACCGATTAATGAAGATGATGACGATGACGACATGTTTGCGGCGGAGAACGACGAGGAACAAGGAAAGGAGGAGGCTGGAGAAGACGAATACTTTGATAAATCTGGCAGAAAGAAGAAGAACGTCAAGTTCTTGGACGACGCTCAGATTCAAGGCCAGGAGAAAAACAGCAAAAGTGGAGGAACCATCCGCCTAGATGAACACGAAAGTAGCGACGATGAAGAAGACTTGGAGCTTGCGATTCAAGAAGAGGGAGTAGACGAAGAAGTGGGAGCTGGTGGCTTGAAACGCAACGCACCCAAAGTTGAGGCTTTCAATCTTAGGGAGGAGATGGAAGAGGGCCGATTCGACCAGGATGGCAACTACGTTCGAAAAGCCAATGACGCCGACGCCGTGCATGACAGCTGGCTCGAAGGCTTGAGCAAGAAAGATATGAAGAAAGCAGCAGCAGCGCACGAGAGACGCGAGGCTGAAGCACGAGAGAAGCGCATCGAAGAGGATGGCGTCTTGGTCTCTGAGCTATTAGCCGCGTTGATCACGAGGCTGGAAAGAACCGAAACACCCATAGAAGCTCTAGCGCGACTAGGAAAAGACAAGACGAAAACCAAAAGGGTACCCAAGTGGAAGCTCAAGAAGATGAACAAGGGTGCAGAAGCTATGGAAACGGATCAAGAGGTAGCAGCCGACCCCAAACAGGTGGAGATCAAAGAAGCAATCGATGCTATCACAGACGCGGCTGATAAACTACTGAGTCGTGGGCACGAGGAAATCTACGAGCAAGAGAGAGAACTGCTAGTTCGTGAATACCGAACAGAGACGGGTGAAGACTGGGTCGAACCCAAGATCGAGGTCGAGGCCGAGGCTGAGCCTCAGCCAGCTGCACCTGCACCTGCAGAAGACGCATCGGCTCGGGCTAATGGCACAATGTGGGAGTTTAGGTGGACAGATGGACGAGACAATGCCGCAAAGCAAGGTCCTTTTGACGGCCCCACGATGAAAGCTTGGCAGGATGCCGGATATTTTGGTCAGGGCGTCGAGTTCCGAGTCGTCGGCACAGGTGAGCATGCGTGGGCCACTTCGGCAGACTTTTCGCGGGGACAGCTGTGAACAAACAAAGAGACGCTGAGGGCGTGAGGAGAGGAGCAAACAAGCGAACGGGTAGAGCCGCTTCTCCAGGTCTCCAGGTTCCGGTGGCTTGTTTTTGTGCCGGGTCGACCTGTGAAAGTGGGAACTTTGGATCGATAAAAGCGTCCATGACGATCTCTTTGGTCTTCTCAGAGCAATCAAAAGCTCTGCAGCATCCGTCCCGGCGCCTCAGCCGCGGCTAAGAAAGGCACGGTGTGCTGGGGACGAGAATGACAACGGCAGGCTGTGTTCCTGGAACTCCCGATCTCGACGGGGCCGATCTGGGGTCGCAGGCTTCTCCAAGATCCCACAAGCCGTAACGCTCCGGCGCTTGATTCCGCAGCGGCCCTAGGGGAAGCGCGATGGCAGCCGAGCTTTGCCGCCTGCATATTAACGCAGGGATTGGATCAAGCTGATGGTTGCCGTGCAATAAGTGGTGTTGTTGTAAGAGCGAAAATGAGGGCATCGCCAAGCAGCCTGCGCAAACTCGAGGTCGCCCACAACGACGAGAGGCATTCAGGTACTTTCGTACTTACATACTTACCTATGCGAATTATGGGACGATAGTACTAGTAACTACATTAGGAAACCAGGTCGATGAGCGATTTCTATTATTCATCATTTCTGTCCTTTGCACACGCCACTGCTGCACTGCACCCCTTATCATGTCCGTATCAAGACCTATATCATGCGTACCCACGCAAGACGTGCGTGCCGCTGCCCAGCTGAGGCCACGGGGGGTGACAAAAAGGGTCAGCTTGATGTAACTCATTTTGCTTGTCATCGCGACCGTTGCCGGAGAGGCTGTTTAAGAAACGTGCTCGCCGTTCATCGGCTTCGTTTGACTCCTTCAACTCCTTGTCTCGTGTATTCAGCTTGACTGCCTCCTTGATATTACCAAACATGAAAAATAATACGGCCGCGGCAGCCCCGGCGAAAAAGCGTGGGATGGCTAACTCGGCCGATGGGGCGGATCGCAGGATAAGCCCGGGCGATGCTTTTGATCTCTCGCTCAGCCTATCCAAAAACATCTGCTATGACCTCATAATCTCATAGCCAACACGGACCTTTTCAAGGAGATGGCAAAAGCAGCTCAGCGAGCAAAATATCATAATTCCTCATGATCTGTCTCTTTTTTCGCCTCTTGTCGTATATTCCACACTCCGGCCGGCGGCGCTGGCCGGTGGAGCACAGCATGAAATGACCAAGACGGCGGCCGGGCCTTTGTTGAGAGGCGAAGTTCCCGCCTTAGGGCAGTAGAAAAAAACACCGCCCCGCCGGCTACGCCCCAAAATTCAAGAAAACAGCGCATGTTGGTGCCGGGGCCCAGCCTTGCGACGGGCTTATTATTGGGCGGACTAATAGGTAGCTCTTCCCATCGGATTTGAACCTGCGTGTTAGTCCAAGGCTGCTCGGTGAGCTGGTTTATTTGTGTCGTTCCCCTGGAAATTGCAAATGGAAGAGGCTGGTTGGATGATAGGAGGAGCACGTTTTTTTCTTGGCTCGCTCTCTTTGAGCGCTGAGGCCCGAGATTGCCAGTCAGGATTGGGACGGATTCGGCGCCCTAAGGATGATGACGGTGCGTGTTGGTAACGGATACTATGCAGTGAATATGAGTAAATAAGCATTGCATTGGTAGGTAGATGCAGGTACTCTGTCTGTTGCTGCCATTCTAGAGGTAGATGTTTGGCATTCTGCCAAGCATGATCAAGCTACCATCGTTGTGTTGAGTGGTATGAATAGCGGTATCTTCATCAAGCTGGGTTCCAGCAGCTAGACGCAATAATCGAATCAACCACGCAGTAGTACCTATGTACCTCGAGCTAGCCCCCGTCTGCTACTGCCCTTCTATTGCGTTCCATCCATTCCCGCTGGCAGGAGCTGCCACCCACGGTGCCAGTACTTAGCTGGTAGCGTCTCGAGGTACCTCCGACCAGCTTCGGCCGTTGTATCTCTTGTATCCGCCCAGTACCGCCCAGTATGGCACCGTACCTTAGTAGTGCCGCTCGCTGCGACCTACCCAGATGCGGTCTGACCCCCCCTTGCTTGAGCCGTTAATAATTCCCAGGTGGCGGGGCCCAGTCTTTAAACGCGCTCCGCCAAATGGCATGGATTGCGCTCATCCGATGCCGCATCACGGTTGGGCCAGAAACACTATTAATCTTTCCACTGCTCCCCTCTCCTGATCTTTTTCTTCTCTTCTCTCCTCTCCATAGCCCTTCGTCACAGGCATCGTTCTATCCCCTATCTACTTCAAACCACAAACAGGTTAGTATAACATGACATGTTCACGATAAGCCCGGCACTTTGACGGATCAATGTTTCTGCTTGTTTGCCCCTCAGCTGTTATCCTTTAGCTACCCCGCTAAGCTCCTTTGCGTCACCATTTTTTTTCCTATTTACCCCTCCTTGCTCCCAGCTTCTACACACAAAAAAAAATATACACAGCAACAAAAAGTCTTGGAGCTTAAGCTTACTCTCAAACTCTTCATCACAGTCTCAAAACAGCTATAATGGCTCCCGTCAAGGTCGGAATCAACGGCTTCGGCCGAATTGGTCGTATCCTGCTCCGCAACGCTCTCGAGAAGCCCGAGCTCCAGGTCGTTGCCATCAACGATCCCTTCATTGAGACCACCTACGCTGTGAGTCGCCCTTCCTTTCATTTCTCTCCTAGTTTCTGCCCCTCCTTCAATCCGTCTCAATGCCCCTCGATTTCTGCCCAACCAAGCATATTTCGGTTTCGGCAGGCGAGATGAAGAGAAAAATCGGGAAACATAAAGGGCGATGAAGAGAGCTGGTGCTTAAGAAAGCTGCTCTCGGCATCGTGGAATGTGATGACTTCAACATCGCATTACCATGGAACGAAGCTTTAAAATTTCGGCCAAGCCCAGCTCAACAATCACCATTATTTCCATTGTTGAGAGGTGCTGCGTTTAATGTCTCAAAACAGTTTCGCGCAGCTCCTCTCGCAACTACCCCTCACTACCTGCAGCAGTTCCCATTACACGGCCGCTAACTGAGATATTATTAGGCCTACATGCTCAAGTATGATTCCTCCCACGGCTCCTTCAAGGGCGACATTGAGGTCGATGGCCAGAACCTCGTTGTCAACGGCAAGCCCATCCGCTTCTACGCTGAGCGCGACCCCGCCAACATCAAGTGGAGCGAGACTGGCGCCGAGTACATCGTCGAATCCACCGGTGTCTTCACCACCGTTGACAAGGCCAAGGCCCATCTTCAGGGCGGTGCCAAGAAGGTCATCATCTCTGCTCCCTCTGCCGATGCCCCCATGTACGTGATGGGTGTCAACCACGAGAAGTACGACGGCTCTGCCGATGTCCTCTCCAACGCTTCTTGCACCACCAACGGCCTGGCTCCCCTCGCCAAGGTCATCAACGACAACTTCGGCATCGTTGAGGGTCTCATGACCACTGTCCACTCCTACACCGCCACCCAGAAGACCGTCGATGGTCCCTCTGGCAAGGACTGGCGTGGTGGCCGTGGTGCTGCCCAGAACATCATCCCCAGCAGCACTGGTGCCGCCAAGGCTGTCGGCAAGGTTATTCCTTCTCTCAACGGCAAGATCACCGGCATGTCCTTCCGTGTCCCCACTGCCAACGTCTCCGTCATCGACTTGACTGTCCGCCTCGAGAAGGCCGCCTCATACGAGGAGATCACCAACGCCATCAAGAAGGCCGCCGATGGCGAGCTCAAGGGTACGTAGAGATATACCTTTTCCCCTTTTTTCAAAAAGCAGCATGAAATTAATTCTACAATAGGAATCATGGCTTACACCAACGACGATGTCGTCTCCACCGACATGCTCGGCAACAACAACTCCTCCATCTTCGATATCAAGGCTGGTATCTCCCTGAACCCCAACTTCGTCAAGCTTGTCAGCTGGTACGACAACGAGTGGGGCTACTCCCGCCGTGTCCTCGACCTCTTGGCCCACGTTGCCAAGGTCGATGCCTCCAAATAAGCGCCTAGCTCTGTCTAGATGGGCCCGGGGGTGGGCGTAACTACCTTGTTAAGAAAAAAAAACACCACCAAAAAAAGAGGAAAGCAGGGTGCAAACAGCTACCGCACGCCAGCATGAAGATAGACTTCATGCTGTTTATTTCCGAGCTTGGAACTGAAATGGAGAGAAAAGAAACTCCGAACCCTTTTGGGAGAAAAAAAATTAATGCCCTTATGGATTTGGCGATGCAAACATTTGCTAGTAGCTTTAGCTTCATAGGCTCTCGCACATACTGAGCCTATATAATAGTATCATGGCCATGAAATATAGAGCCAATCCGCTCAAATACTAGTGTCGTGCCCTTTTGATTTGCACATAGTGATTTCTTGTAACTTTGACATATGGCAGCTAACGAAAACAAGTGTCATTTTTATTCGTTCATTATGACTTCATCAGTATCCCTAGTTGAGTGTCCAGGAGGACAATTAGCATTTTTAACCGCCCATCTCCGGTGTTTTCTTTTAGCTTTTGCTACACCTTACTATGCAGTATTTTCGGTACATTACTGGAGAATTTACGACGTACTTGAAATGCGAAATAGCCACTCTCCAAAACAGTGTAAATGAAAAGCTCCCATATAGGCTTTAGGCTTATAGATGAGCACCAAGAGCTCCGGCTTACAGGCAGAGATTCGGTGTTTTATCACTCTCTCTACAAGATGTCATCTCAGAAGTCACGAATTTAGACTAATACGACAATGATCAAATCCTTGCGTTTCCATTGTGTCCTGTCGTTATAAGACGGTATATGCTTGCTTAAATGCTCCTTTTGTGATAGATGTCGCCTTAACCATTTCCCAAACGTAAATCATTTCCTTCCATTTGCCTACCAAGTATCCCAATTGATTTTTCAATCAATATGTAAAATTATCATTCCAAATAGTGGCTTCCACGCGAATTGCTCTTAACGTGAGCTCAAATCTCCTCTTCCGGGTTGGGCAGGCTGTCCATTCCGTCATTAACGGTGCTGAAATGCAGAGAGGAAAAGAGACAGCTTAGATGAATACTTACGAAGCAAACGATCTGGCGCGCTTAGAGGCACGAATAGATGGGCTGTATATCTCATCGTCCTCGGCAGCCTGCTCAAGCTTGAGCTTGACGTCCATGTCGTCGTCCTCGTCGACGTCCTTCTTGGCTGGGGTGCGGCGCTTCCGAGGAGTGGCTGCCGCCTTGCGTGGAGTGGCAGAAGCCTTGGAGGTTCCAGCGGCCGGATCAGCTGCGGTGAGGATGCCGGTGGTGTCACGGTTTTTGCGGAGCTTTTGGACGTGTTGACTAGACAAAACAGAGACACGAGACGTTAGCAGGCGGAGTTTTTGTATTTCGTTTCAAGCAGCAGAGTTGAACTGTAAGCTTTGTTGAACAAGATGAAGGGGGTTCAAAAAAAAAAAAAAAAAAAAAAAAAAAAAAAAAAAAAAAAAAAAAAAAAAAGAGTGTTTGTGTGTACTTTATGGCATCGTAGCTGTAGGTGTATCCGCGTTCTTGCATCCGTCTGGTGACTTCAGTCAAGAAGGCCTTGCCGCCTTTGATCTCATCAATGACACACAAGAGAAGTGCTTCGTGAGCGGCGGCATCCCAGCCGCGAGTGGGCTTGTTGCCCGAGGGCGTGGCATCTGTGGCCTTGGATGCGACCATTGCAACTTGGATGGCAGAATGAGTTTTGATTGATGAAGAGAGAAAATTGCTGAAGAACTGGACGAAGGTGAATGATGGGAAACTGAGTGTGCGAAAGAGGAGAGACGTGCGTGAAAGGATGGAAGAGGGTGGTGCATATGTAAGGGATGGAGCAGTGCAAGATCAGATAGGGGTGAATGCAGTGCGGAAAATGGGCGAGCAGCTCTGCCGGTTTTCTTTTTTCTTTTCTTTTTTTCTCTGCCCAGCTGGCAGGGTGAAGCACAGGTGGCAGCGGTGTTGAATGCAGACTGCAAACCGATCCTTGTTGTCAAGGTGAAATGCCATTGGCCCAAAAAACATACCGAAGCGCGCTCTCGGTAAAAGTGTAGCCCATCTCGCTGAGGTCAGCCATGACTTTGGTCCATTGCTCTGAAGAGAGGCTCAGGTTGTAGAACATGGCGATGAGGATGTCCTCGTGGACCTGGGGGCTCCATTTCATCAATTGACGCGAGGAAGACATGGCGGGTGATGTTTGGACGTGGAAGGAATCTCTTGAAATTGAGTCAAGATGTAAAGAGGAGATGTCGTGTTTTTATGTTTACAAGTGTGACAACTGAGGGATTGAGGAATGAGGAAATATTAGAAAATGCAAAGAAGGAAAAAGTGATGAAAGAAAGAGATGTAGTGAATTGAGAGTGAGAAACTTATACAAAGCATGCTTATATGCCGTTTCTCGCCGCTTGCACATGACTTGGGGTGTTGCGAATGCATGTAAGCGGTGAGGACTGTTGCAGTTCGCGAGAGAACCGCAATTATATGACGGTGTGAAAAGCAAGAGATGGAGTAAAAAGAAAAAAAAATGATACAGCAGGCAAAAAAAAAAAAAAAACCACCAATACGGAAAACGTCCTTCTCTTACCGGATGGCGCTCCACGAGGTATCGTGGCTTCGAGAAGTAAGAAACTCCACAATGGCATTGTTGACCTGCGGATTGAAGCTGTTGGTATGGCAGCCCACTTGGTAGAAGGCGACAAGCAGGTCGTTGAGGAAGTCGACATTGTCCCAAGATTTCGGGGTCAAGTCCGAAGTCGAGGCGGAAGCGGCTTTGCGAGGCATGATGGATGTGTGGATATTTGATTGTTATTTTCCGATTCTTTTGGTTTTGAAGTTTGAAGATGGCGAGTTTCCGATGGCTTTGTTGATGCATGTAGGTAGTTGGAGGCAGATTGGCGGTGTAAGGGTGCAGACAGTATTAAGGCGGATGTCAGGACCTGAGCAGAAGAGTGAATTGGGCTTCAAAAGAAACTCACATGGCCCTCTTATTTATTAGCAAAATATAGGCATATGCTGCCAGCCGACTGAAGGATAGTATAGAGCGAAAGGGGCGTGCATAAAGTATACGAGAGTATAATTACAACTACGGGCACACAGAGGACGTGGTAGCATGGATATTTATCTTTAGACTTCCTCAATCCAATTTCCGCTTCATCTCTCAACTAGGTGCTGTGTTGCTTAATCTCCTGTAGCCGTCTTCTGCAAATCCATCTCGAGCCTCCATTCCATGCAGCTAGTTCTTTCAATCGTTGTTATTGGTACCTATGCATCAATACCTGAGCCAATATGATTCCAGAAGACAAAACAATAGATAGCCTCTGTTCCCCCTCAAACAGCAAGGTATAGCAGATGGGCACCTGAGAAAGGCTCCCAAAGATAAGACCCAGCCTTAAAAGCTTTAGAAAGGGTCCTCGCCATGCTCAGCCTTGAAGTTGGTGCCGCCGTCTTCTTCTCCCTTGGGGAAGGGCGATTCAACAGCAGTGGTGGTGTCATCTCCAGTCTCTGCGTCAAGTGCGGCGGCTTCATCGTCCTCCTTCTTGGCACGGCCGCCACGGCCTCTGCCTTTGGCTCCAGCACGGCCGGCCGGCGTCTTGCGGACCTTGCTGGGAGTCGAGGCGCTGGTGGTGGAAGCGTTGCCTTTCTTTGGAGTGACGTTTGAGTCGATGCCGAGCTTGCGCTTGACTTGTCCAAAGCGAACCTATAGCAAAGAAACGAAAAGGAAAAGAAGTCAAAGTCAGTTAAAGAAAAAAAAAAAGAAAAAAAAGATAAAAGATAAAAGAATTGGTATATATTTCTTGAACCGTTGGAAACGAACCTTGGCAACTTCAGCATTCTTGAAGTTTTGCTCCTGTGCGACGGCCTCCCAGTCAATGTCCGCCTTGTTTCGAGTATGCTTGACAATGGCAAAGAAGAACATGGCCTCAGAGGCTGTGGGCTCTCGTCTCTTGCTTGGGGTTTCGTCGGCCATGGCTTGTCCTTTTGCTCTTCTGACGACGAAAGGAGGATTTGAGGATAGACTTGTTGCGAACGAGTGTTAGTAATTGGACAAGGAAAGCATTAATGCAACACATGTAAGAATCAGAAATATCAATGGTGGTCCATGTGTGTATTTAAGATGGAATGACTGAAAGCCTTTGCTTACTTGGTAATATGTTGGCAAGCAGAAAGTGAAAATTTGCTCGAGTTGTGTGGTGTGAAAACACTTGGATGTGTTTGCGTTGAGGTTGAGAGAACAAAAGAGAGAGAAATGGGAAAAGAGCAGGAAATTTATATCGGGGTTGATAGCTGTCATAAGAAATCTTTTTATTTCTAGAGATTGAAAAAATGATGTGCTCCAGCTCGCAATGCCAGCTGTTACAGCTGGTCATACATTTCGTGTGAGCAACAGCCGGTAGCTTTTGCACTTGGCTGCATAGCGGATAACGCAGCAATTCGTAGAACAATAGGATGATCTTTTAACAATTGGACTTGACAGAATTGAAATGGCCTCAAGGAGTGCAGCCACCTTTATATCCGTTGGGAATATACCGTGGCTTATTCAAGAGCCGATCAAAGATATACGAGGAAGAAACACGCATCCAGTATGCCACAGAGTGAGAATGCATGTACTCGTTGAAATAGTCGTGCCTTGCTTCATAAAATAACCATTTACTCCAACTAAAGTATCACAGAAGCAGGCAAATTGTGTTCAGCGCTCAATAGTCGGCCTTCAATTGGGTACTAGTATGCCATGCCAGAACCTAGATGGCTGAAAAAAAAAATAAAAATAAAAAATAAAGAGGACGGATATCTTGATCCCTTCTGTCCTCGCTAATTATACACATGCTATTATAAGCCCTTATAGTAATTTTCAAGTCTTCCAAATTCCTAACCGATCCGTTCTTCTCTCCGTAGAGAGGAATGGGGATATTGACCCAAACCCAATTGGCCACCCGCCGTGGCTAGTATCATCAAATCATAAAAGCAAGTTTAACCGCGCTCCGTACTTCCTTGGGATTATTTTTTTGGGGTCGAATTTTCTTTTTTTCGTATTCGTAACACATCGCTTTAAAACAAAATCAAGGGAAATCAGTTTAAAAGTGTCGGTCATCCCAGTCACCGAGAGGCTGGGAACCACTAGATTGGGATACACCCTGGCTGTTGACATCTGTGGCAAATCGGTTCAAGTCAAAGGCAACATCGAAAGAGTGATCATGACCGGCATGGTTCATGAAATCGGAGTTGCCGTCCAGGGGAGGAAACATCAGACCATTCGTAGGGTGAAGGTCTTGGAGGACAGAAGGAGAGATGGACAGTCCTTGAGCCATGTCATCGCTACACGGCGTGAGAAAGCGGCCGCTGAAATCATCGCCGTCTTGGAGGTAGGGGGATGCATCGTCCATATAGGGAGATGTCAGTGATGCTAGAGACTCTGGAGAAAACTACAACGGGTGGTTAGTCGCATTTGACGAATGTTGTGTTTTACAGCCACTCTTACCAGAGGATACGAAGAGATGCTTGACGAGCCGGGTTCTGGCTTGATGGGCGTTTCCTTCTTGGACTGTGTCTCCTTCTTCGACTTGGAGATTCGGGTCTTGTCTGATGGCCTGCCTCTCTTTGTCGGTTTGTGGCCTGTGATTGTGGATCGAAAGCGGGAGAAGCGCATTCTGGCAGCGTGGCCATTGGCGATGGGCTCTATCAGGACGGGATCGGCGGCAACTTGGCTCCAATCAATCTAGAAGAGAAGACGAGTTAAAACCTTGATCAGATGTAGGCCGAAGAGATGCTAAACCTACGTCTCTGAGGTTCTTTTGCTTTAGGATGGCGAACAAGAAGCGGGCCATGGCATTGTCGCTGTTAGGAGACATGATGACAAGCTTGTTGCGGAATGTGTTGTTGGTGTTGAGAGAATTAAGGCGAGTTGCAGGATTATAATCGACGACCCGACAGATGCGGTTCGAAGCAGAAGATGTAGCTATAGAAGTTGAATATAGAACAGTGCCGAGCTGCCTGGCGGCTATTACTGCTTCCCAGACTGAGCAACGCGGCGATGGATTCGTGAGTTACAGGTAAAACAAGAGAGATGGTGAAGAAGAAATGGATATATCGTCGGACGCAAGAAGTCGGACGACCAAATTATAAGCTATTGATCTATCGAGAGAAGAGTAGGGTAGAGGCGGAGAAGAAGGAGATTCGAAGCCGCGTGAACGATGTGCAGATCGAGAACCGGGGTGAGGTAGAAGTGAAGGTCAACCTTTGGACTCTTCTTATTGATAGCCGAGAAACAATACTGTCCTCAAGGCACAATGAAGACGATGAATGGACGAGCAAGGCTTCCGACTATACACTCACGGGTTGGGAACTAGAAGAGAGAGAGAACGCGGCCAGGAACCAGGACGACGGCCGTCTCTTATAAACGGCCTCAGCTAGCGGCAAAAAGCAAGATAGAGTCAGCTGCAAGGATTCAGGAACGGCGTTCCCCAGCAAGGGCCCCTCGTTCTCCATCTGGTGTGACATTTGCTTCGCTCGTCTCGCTTTTGCTTTTTTTGCTACTTGCCGTCGGGCTGAGAAATCCGCATGCCGGATGGACGCCCCCCCAAAAAGGCCGTGTCTAAGACCAAATCAGAGATATATCTGGCCTGGGGCCTGTGGTTGCCTGGATCTGGCGCTGGGTCCGGCTTTTGGAGGGAGAGGCGGGTGGGACTGGACGGGGCTACAGCGCGTAATGTGGCAGACTATCCGCTAAACAGGGATAGAGGGGGTGCGCTGAAAGGGCCGCTGTCAGTTGGTGTGGCTCCCTGTAAGCCACTGATGGAAGTTGGCTGACTTTCTATTAAGCGATCCGACAAAGATGAAGCGGGATGCGGTGGCGACAATTGGGACAACTACCAATAGACTAATAGTTAGAAAGAGAAAGAGAGAGCTCTTAATTTATAGTGTTGCTTCCAAATATATGATCTTGATATGGTTTTTTTTTTTTATCTCGTTTCGCCATAGTGTTTAATTCGAACTGCATTGGGATTGCACAGGTTCCGAAATTGCTGCAGCAGTTGGGGTCGCATGTGCCAAGCAATCGCCTGCGTGCCAAAGCAGCCCAAATTCCAACATGACAGCCAAGTCCATCAGATCGAATCAACAATTAAAAAAAAAAAAGAAAGAATAGAAAGAGCAAAGCAGGGGTTCCTCTTCCGGCATAGAAAATAAAAATTGAAAGTGAAACTTCCGTATGACTCATCGAGTATTTCCCAGCAAAAAGCAAACACTAATGCGTAGGCTGTAAAATTGCGCACGCAGGAGGGGGCGTTGCGATAGAGGAAGAAGCTTTTGATGAGTGAGTGCTCCACGGAGTGATGCTCATCCTTTCAGCTTTTATTGGACCAACCAAGTAGGGAGGTAGGCATTGTTGCATGACTACTATTTACCTATTAACCGAGCAGCAATTGTGATATTCAAGTCCTCATGTTGGTAATTGATTCAAGCGCAGCATCCGTCTACCTGTCCTGTCTACAACCTCGCTCGCTCCAGTTGCCTCAGTCCAGATTCACCAAAAATGCTGCGCCCTCCTGCCAGCCGTGTGCGTAGCGAATGAATTATTACAGGCCCCAACCAAACACAGCTAGGGACATCCCATTCCCATCCCATCCTCACCGACCGGTCGTTTTCATCGCCCTTGTCAGTGTTGCTCGGAGCTAGCGGGCTACCATGCGAGGAGGGGCGAACTTTTTGAGCTTCTGGAGCAACAAAATCAACCACTTTCGAGTTTCAATTTCACGACCAGAAGGCGTGAGGAAATGCGGAAAATTTGCGATATGATGAAATCGGACATTTAAAAACCATTGGTGCCACTTTCATCGGTCTCCATGGTCGCATCCAGGCCGCGCAGCCATTCTGGGCATCGTGGAGGGGATTCGGATGAGGTGCGTCGGGAGACGCGATGGGGCGCGAAATTTTTTGGGGAAGCAACGAAGGGACCCACCTGCTGCGTCGCCAGGTTTCCGCGAAAGCACGTGAGACCGCTCGGCCTGTGGGGCTGTGGATGGTGGCCAACC
Organism: Trichoderma asperellum; assembly: GCF_020647865.1. Classification (NCBI taxonomy): domain Eukaryota; kingdom Fungi; phylum Ascomycota; class Sordariomycetes; order Hypocreales; family Hypocreaceae; genus Trichoderma; species Trichoderma asperellum. The sequence goes on along the minus strand of NC_089415.1, from coordinate 6,208,987 downwards.
AGAGGCGCCAGACGTAAGACGCGAGAGGGAGGCCAACTGAGGGCTCGCCTGGTGCGATGCTCAGGGATGACGCGAACTCGTATCTTGGTATGGGATCTACTGCAGGATTAGTAACAGGCTTTTGTGCCGCTTTTTCAGATTGCCTACTGCGCTGCTGTGCTATTGACCGCGAGAGACTAGCACTCAGACTACTGCTCGCGCTCTGTTTCGATGCTGACTTCCTGCACTCTATATCTGTATAGACGCTACTCCTAACCAAATCTCTTATACTATTTCAGCCAACGACTGCTATTGCCTCCTACCAGCCAGTACCTACAGACATAATGCAGTATCGGTGATTTGATATGATATGGAATACGGGATATCCCGTCGTCCTACATTAATGTCCCTGTATCGTATCTCTTGGACCTTCCTCAAGCCACTGTTGCTCCTACACATCCGATATCCACTCTGTACCCCATACATTGTAATGACATGCTTCACTTTTTATTTGGTTCTCTAAACCAAGGCGCAGATCTCCCTGCATCGCATTAATAATGATTCTGCGTTTTGACTCACTGGCCGGGGCTCAAGCAAGTTGTGGCATTACTTTCGTCCGACACAGTCTTTTCGTCCGGCGCTTGCTCGGGGCTCTCCGTACTGCCGTCATAAGCTCTTCTTTTGGCCAGCCTCGAATCAGGCTGTTCCCCTCTATTCGCGCTAAATAGGAAAGGGAAAGGGAAAGGAAGGCGAACAGAAAGGTAACTTTGACGGGTAAACCCCGTGTCAACACCGGCTAAGTTGCAGCATCGCCGCCCCCAAGATGCTACATGCCGCCCTGAAGACCCAATGACGCCTGTAATTTCGATAATGGAAGCAGATGCTATATCACGGACTCGGATGGAGGCATAGTCTTGCATTTTTAAGCCGCATCGCAGCCTGCACTGCGCCCTGTTTCAGCGTTTGGTGGGACACACACACAGCACACATCCGCCAGCTCCCACCACTTACATGCGCGGACTAACCCTTGATCCGCGCTCCGGCCATTACATCTTCCGCGTGCACGGGCCTCTCTTCGCCTTTTGCTCCACGGCGCTCTCCAACATTCTTCTCTGCGTACATCCGTACCCCATCTCTCACTACCAATTTTGCCCTTGATTGCCCTCTGCTCTTAACAGCTTCTATCTCACCGCTGGCCACCAAGACAGTCCGGCCTAGAGCGTCGACGACCCACCGCCATCCGGTACTTGCTTGTTTACTTTTTTTGGTGTTGTTTGTTTTTTTGCTTGATGCCCTCCGCTGGACGATAATATCTTTTCGATACTATGAACAAGAACTGGAATGACAGGGCAGATAAAGATCTGTTCTTCACCATCCTATCCGTCAAAAACATAGGCGTTATAAGCGGAGCAGAATGGACCACCATCGGTAACCATATGCGCGGCCTAGGCTATGGCTTTACGAATGAAGGATGTCGGTAGGTACCTCTTATAATAATATATCAGCCTGTCCATCATCCAATTCCACTGATCTCAGCCTCGTCCATCTCAATTGATTACATGAGGTCGCCGTCGCGTGGGCCTTGGCGTGGCGAATGTTTACCACACCATGAATGGATGCTATTTAGCCCGTCGTCTATCGGTATTAGACCTAAGATGAATTGCTTCCATTTGTACCTTGCACCTTATGCCTTCTTCTCTGCCTTACCTACCCATCCCTAATGCGATCACACGCCATCTAGCATACCCATCTGCTTGCACCAATGATGCTCAACTCCCATCGCGTATATGTCTCTTTCATACCCCTAAGACTTCAGAGTAATGAGCCTCGTCTGTGTATACATCTTCTATCTCTTCACTTACACCAATTCCATGATAAGCGTCATCACTGACTCCACATAACTGCTTCTTTGGTCTTACAGTAGCTAACAACAACGCAGACAGCATTTTCAGGGGCTGAGGAGAGCCCAAAACAAGAATGAAACAGATGGTTCTCACTCTGATAGCGCTAGGCGCGCAGATCCAACTCTGAATCCTATTACGAGAAGACCCGGCCCAGGTCGTGGCCGGCCTCGCAAGTCACAGGCTTCAGAAGCAGCTCAGCCCGGCACAAGTGATGCTGCTGATGCCGTTGCCTCCCCCACTGCTGTTCCTGCTAGTGTTCCCACCACCCTTTCTCCTACTGCCCCTACGATGCTTCCCGGGGCTATGGTCCCTGGCAATATGGTACCTAATAACTCCATGCCTGGCCAAGGACCAGGGATGGCTTCTCATGCTATGCCTATCCAACAGCATCAGCATCCACAACTTCAGCCCCAACACCCACATCAACACCAGTTTCAGCATCAGCAATTTCAGCAACAATTACAACATCAGTCTCAGATTCCACCGCAGCTCAAAGCGGAGATTCCTGAAGGCGGCGATATTTCTGCTCAAAACTCAAACCATATTGATTCCAGTCATCTAGCCGAGTCTGAGGCTGACTCAGCGACTTCTCAAGACCAACTTCAGCTAGATCCTGTACAGAGTGGCGATGAAGACACAGACGAACATCCTGCCAAGCGCCAGAGACTAGATCCTCATGACCTAACCCAAGATTCAGCTCTCGATGACGAGGCCGTTTTAGCTCTGGCTGCGCATAACGGCACAGATGCGACAGACCCATATCCAACAGAGTAAGTCTTGCTAATCTGTTGCATGTCTAATATCAATACTAATAAAGAGATCAGTTTTGGATACAGAGAAGCATAGTTTGTTCTTGGAGCTAGAGATCGGAATAAATCCTCCGCATGATGTTTCGAACATGTGAAGGGCAGCATGTTTGCTAAACTTGAGCGCGTTCAAGCGAGCTGATTTTACGTCTGTTACCTTTTGTTCGGGCTATATCTCATTTCTTGGAGACACTGCCGATATTACGCCTTGTGTTTTGCAGTGTCTTAATGCAAGAACACTAGGCCTCCATTCCTTTTTCTTCCCCTTTTTTTCGGTTTGGCATATAATTTTAGCGCTTCTTGAAGGATTGATGATCATATGATTTACAGCTATGAACTTGGGCAATGCCACAAAGGATATAGTATGGCGCAGACGGCATGGCATGCTGTCAGGAGTGCAGCAGGTATATTATTAGAGCTTGGAGGAAATTTTGCTGGCAAGTAGATTAGGAGCTCACAATTGGGATATCTTTTATCACTTGCAGGCTACCAGTCTTGTAGTCATCTCCTCGTAGAACTGTCTGCTTTGTTTGCTTCAGTGACTATCATACCCCACACTCTATTGTGTGCAAGTGATCCCGCCACGCTATGGCAGCTGGCAGCTGGCAGCCGGCCGAGGAGCCACTCACTTTGACTACCCTAAGGCTTCACTTTGACTCTGGCTCTGGGCCAAAGTGATATGGTGCCCAGGGATTAACGTCGTGTTGCAAGTGGATTCTTCTATTTCTTTCGCAGTCATAGCCTCCCTCTGCTTATGAATTGCATCTCCATTCCATCACCCACAGCTCTCCCATCACAGCCCGTCTCTATCTACCAAGACATCCACCAGCTCAGTGGATTTTAATCCAGCCCTATTGCTGCTTAATACGACGCTATCTACCTACCTGGAACAAAACTACATTGAAGCAAGTTTTCATCTTCCTCGCCACACCGTTTGATGCCATCTAACCATCAGCTCCAGACCGCCATTCACCCACTATGCCTCCCAAGAAAGCAAACACCTCCGACACCACCTCTGTCAACGGCCTCAGCGAGAACGAACTCCGCTTCATCAAGGCCGTCTTCGACAACATGACCCAAAAGCCCGACGCTGACTGGGATAAAGTCGCTGGTGACCTGGGTCTCAAGGACGCCAAGTGTGCCAAGGAGCGCTTCCGCCAGATGTCTGTCCGTCACGGCTGGCGCCCCAACGCCCAAGCCGGTCTGGGCAGCAGCCCCAGCAAAGGGAAGAATAGCAACGATGTCACGGGCCCCTCTGGTGATGGCAAAGTGACCAAGAAGCTGAGAGTGAGAACCCCAAAGAAGATGGTGGCTAAGAAGGAGGAGAGCTCGGGTTCGGATGTGAAGAAGAGCGAGGATGAGGATACTAAGCCGGATGTGGGACTAAAGGATGAGGAAGATGATGGTCCTTTTTGAAGACTTTGAGGAGAAACTGGTTGTTGTTGCTGTTGGTATTACTACTGCCATCTAAGGAACAATTTGAGCTGGGAAGGTACTGAATACGCTGATATATTGAAGCTGGATCGGATAAGACACCGTTCATCTACGCATTTAAACTCATGACGTTTTAGCCACACTATTATATTTTCTGGTTCATTCACCTGATCGCTCTCTAGAAGATATGTGACTGATATCAAATATTGAGTTAACGAACACCAACTAGCCCAGCATAAACCCCCTGATCCATGATAGCACTTTTCTCATCTTAATTGGATGAATAGGCTGAGTATAAACGAAGATATCCTCTGCCACTGTCACAAAATGTTAATTCCAGACGGTAGTCTAGATACGGCATAGCAAACGAGTACAGCTGGCGAGAGTAGAGCGTCAGTCATCCATCCGCAGACTTGACACTCTGCCACCAAGTGTCAAAGACTGCGAGATTGGTTGCCACGGTCACAAGGTCAATTCACCTTTGTTATTACTTTTCCTTTTCAGCTTTCAAAAAAATTCCAAAATCCAAACGCGTCATCTCTTAATTTCGCATAGTGAGAAGTCGGTGTGCAGTGGACAATCTGCGTCGCATCATCATCTCTCTCTTCTTCTTTGCACACGCACTTTCAGTCCTAAACGCCTTTAGCTACAGCATTTGAACGTTCCTTGGTAATTGCAATTCCAATGTTTTCTTTGTTTCAATTTTTTTTATCGCCACTTCATCAACCCAGCTCTCTGTCTAACCCCAGCATCGTGTGCCTGCTCGTCTTCACCGGCTCTCCTGAGCGAAAAGTGAAGCGGTCAAGTGTTCCAACAGCCACTTCACTTTCACTGCCGCATCTCCTACGCACACATTTCCTTGTCTTGGAATTTATTGTCTTTGCTTGGACAGTGACAAGCCTGCGCTGAAATTGCCTGAGGCGCCCACTTCACCTATCTCTCTTCCGTCCAAGACTTTCTCCCCCCATTCCCTCTCTTTTGTCCCATCTCCCTCTCTGAGCTCCAAAATCATCGTCCACACACTTGCTCACTTTCAGTTTCCAAAAGATCAAATCTTGACAATTTACTCTTGTATGCTTCTAACTCTTGTTCATCTCTCATCTCATTCCTCTACAAATTCACCTCTGTCTCGGCGACGGCACCCATTAGCTACTCATGCCATCTGTCACTGCCAACCTACCCATCATCGTCCTCCTCACAACCATTTCATCTCGAATATTATTTTCAATCTCTAATATTCTTTCACAGTTTCAAACAAATTATCGCGCTTATCACCATGTCTAAGCAAGATCCCGCTGAGCAAGTCCGCTTCCTTGTGTCCTGCATTGGTCACACCACCAACGGAAGAGTAAGTGAAGAAGCAAACCCTTACTATATCTTCTTGAACAAGTTTTTTTAACCCAATACTATAGCCCGACTTCAATCTCGTCGCTGAAGAGCTTGGAATTGTTTCCAAGGCTGCTGCGTAGGCTGTCCTGATCCTAACTTTGCGATTGTAACTAACAACTCGCCGTTGCTTCTAAGCAGTCAGAAGAGATATGAGCGAATGCTCAAGGCAAATGGAGTGAATTCTTCCAAGCCTGCAGCTAAATCCAGCACTGGAGATGGCAAGACGCCGACTACCCCAGTCAAACGCAAGCCAGCTGGAGCATCTGGAGGCAGCGCCAAAAAGAAGACTAGAGCTACTAAGAAGGAAGAAAGTGACGATGATACCAAAGACCCAAAGTTGGTCTCCAAGCCCACCAAGGGCGTGAAGAAAGAGCCCAAGGAAGAGCCCAAGGACGAATACGACTCCCCTCTCTCTGGTATATTGACTTTCTTTTAGTTATGCTTTCCGGATAATGGGCTAACACTTTGAATGTAGATGTTCCCGACACTGGCGCGGACTCTGACGCTGGCACAAGTTTTGATTCGGCCTAGACTTGTTGCGTCTGCACTCTCCCGCTGCACATCAAGCCACTGATTAACATTGTAATGCAATGTTTACTTTATCCCTTGGAGTAGATTGAGTAGCTCTTGCGGTTTGGAAACGTATCTGGGCTAGTTGGAGAAACGAAAAGGCCCCAAGTATTGAGGGATGATATGACGCAGGATATTACCTGAACATTTGGTTTGGTGTGGATTTATCTAGTGAAGAACTACTAAGTCATTGCAATTGAAAACGGTTTACTGAAAGCGTCGTCATTGGATGTGAATGCCGTGAGCAAGAAGATACGTTTAATTTATAAATACATCTCCCCTGATACAAAGCCAAAAAACCAAATCAAATCGTAGCAGTAATATTGTGATCTTCTCTCGCCTATCTCGATTTGTAGAGGCAATAGTCCTATCTACAGTTCTATCTACAGTTCTATCTACAGTTGGATAGCATAGCTCCTATCGCCCGAATTCTGCAGCCGTGTTCAGTCCTATATCGCTATCTGATTCCATACGCTGCTAGCTCGTCAAGACAAACCGTGATTCACTGTTTGCCGAGACCGCCAGTCTGACAAACGCACCCGACCGCAACACGTCTGTTCAACTCTTTGTTGTACTTGTAACACCTGAATTGACCACAATTTGCAGCTGCCGACGGCTGGCCTCGAGTCGCGTACTTGTGCACCCGAGACGAAGAAAGGGGAGAGGCCCCACAAACAAAATGCAACACTCGTTGAATAGAAGCGGCAGGCTATTGTCGCTAAAGATATGATATTGAAGACAATATGCGAGAAAGGTATCATCGCTACAATAGACAATGGTATTGTTTATTGGTGACATCATTATCTTTGCTGATACTCTGAACTACGCTCCTCCTCCATTCCATCCAGTGCCTCTCTACATCACCAAAGTCCAACTCACCAGTTGATAGAGAATCGGCAATTATCACGTATCCCATCTCCGTACGAATCGCCTCTGAGCTTGCTTCCACTAAGGTTGTCACATCTGAAGTACTCCTAGAGAGCTTCTTGTTACCATGTCTCATCCATCTCCTCAGCTTGGAATGGCTTCCATTTCCAAGGAAGATGGCAAAGCCCAATTTCCCAACAACGAAGCCGGTGCATATTCGACGGCTTACATGCAAAAGATGAATCCTCTCTTCACAGGTCTCATTACTCCTCCTGAATCTCCGGTGCGATCTGTTCAAAGTTCTTCAGACGATACCACAGCTCAATCTTCTGCTCCTTCAATCTCGGATGTAAATCCAAGCTCCTTTTCCGCAAGTAAAGCTCAAAATGCTTTAGATGCGCTCTTTGCCGCTATTCAAGACACCAAGGCGGAAACCGTTGAACCGAATGGTGCCATCTTCTCCAACATGGCCTTAGACTCAGAACCAGCTTCCGCTTCTACGACATCCATCGACTTCAACAATGCCAGTGAGATCATATACTCCATCATTGAACAAGGGGTAGAGGAGAAGATGACTGAGGCAGTCGGTCATCTGCTCTTAAATACAAATCAACTGGAGAAGTCTCTGGCATCGTTTCATCGCGAGAACATCGACATACGGGATCAAAATGACACATTGAGCCGCCAAATTGACCTTCACTATCGCACCATTGAACAAAATATGGAAGAGTTCAAGACACAATCCAAGACCATGAACACCATGATCGGAGCTCAAGCCGATAATCTCGCCGCAACCATTACCATGGTCAGCCACCTCTCTCAAGTAGTCGCGAATCTCCCCATGGCTATCAACCAAGTAGTCTACACTGCAATTCAGCAACAGGCTCAGCTAGCTATTCGCGACATCATGTTTGCTCAGCAACAGGCCATGTTCTCTGTCTCTGATATTTCTGGCACCAGACGGTCTGTCTCTAGCGATGGAAGCTCTAGCCAGTGCACTTGTCATCGTGGCTTAGAAATCGAGTCTATGTCATCAATGCAGCATATCAATAGCTCCTCTAACAGCACTTCTTCGAATACCAGTCGAGGCTTACGATACAGCTTGAAGAAGCTGTTCAAGTCTAGCAAGTAGACACGGCTGTCGGAATGGGCTCAATTGTAGAAGCTATGGTATGATCGATGGACATCAGGTTTCAAATGGGTAGTGGGATATTATTTACTGGGATCTGGCGCAAAGGGGTTTATTTTGGCAGATATCATGTTCTCGTGTAAATAGCCCATGTCTGCAACTCAATCTAGCTTGCGTGCGATCTCTACTCCTGCTAGCAGCTTTAATGAGAATAAGTCTTCACATTTGCCAGTCCCACAATGACACCAATCTGCAGCTAGCAATGCATCAGTGGAGAATTCAGTGTATTGAGGCTGTCTCGTTGCCCATTCATCGGCCAATTGCGCTGCCACTTGCTGGGGCAAGCCGTCACTTCCAGTTGATATCGCGCCTCGTTGACACTGCCAGCTGCCAGACAGACACACAATTCCACCCAGACGGAGAGCAAAACTTTTGAAAATGAAAAAAATTTTGAGTTCTATTTTGGGAAACACTTTTCAGGTTTGTGTCTTTTCCCTCTTCTTCTCTTCCCTCACCTCTTCTTTTTTTCTCTTCATCATCTTCATCTCCAGCTACGAACTACAGCCTCGCCACCAATTGCAGCTAATTTCTCGCTCAAACAACACAAACAACAATTCAATTGAGTGTAAGTAACCTATTTTCATCTTCTATAGCTTTTTTTATCATCATTTTGCTGCCTTACACAGCAATTAAGCCCTTGGAAGCAGAATTTCCCAGCCTCCTCTTTTCAACGCCTTCGAATTACTCAATTTCAGCACATCTTCAACACTTCAGACATGCTCAATCAGCTCTAACAATTGCTTTTCATTGCGAACAGATCTCAATTCTCTTCAAATTTGACTCTGCATTGCAACAATGGGTACTCCAGCCAAAAAGACTCCTTCCAAGGGACGCACCGCTGCTCACGACCGTCGATCTCCTTCCAAGGCATTGAAACTCGAGCAGAATGCCCTGCCTGAGAAAATCAAGACTCCGAACTCTGTTCCGCGGGATACCACTTATTCCCACAATCTTCCTACTGATGAGCAGAAGAAAGGTAATGGACGAGTTACTGGACGCAGCCTGATTATGTGGAACCGTAAGTGAAGATTCAATTGATAGGATCCCAATTCCCTTTACCAACGTACATATTCTAGTTACTAACTCTTCCAAAGGACCTCGCATGGCAGAGAAGCTCATTCTCCACCTTCACTACGAATGTGTCCGCCACAAGGTTAACATTCCTTGGGATGCCATTGCTCATCGCCTCCGTCCTGGTTCATCAGGTGCGGCGGTCTTGCAGCACGTCAATCGCCTCCGCAAGGAGCTTCTTGCTGAGGGACACATGGTCCCTCCCCCAGCCCAGAAAGCATCTCCTCTTACTCCCTTTGATCCTAGCATCAGAGGGTATGTTCGTGATTCCTCTGGGGATAATAAACATGCCACTCGAGCTGTAGGTTTTGATGAAAAGCTGGATGATGCTAAGATCAATCTTCCTGATGCTCTTGATGCATTGGAAGAAGTTGACGAAGATGAGTCTGCTCACTTGTCATTTTCTACTCTTGAGGACGATATACAGGTCCCGGTTACACCAACTCCTGTCCGACATGCAGCTCCACGTCGCCCCATGTCTGCTCCTCACTACAGCATGAATGCACAGGGCTTCCAACTCGGAGCTGGAGAAGACGCCCAGCAATTTAATTTTGCCCCTCCCAATTTCACGCTCAAGGGTACTGAGGTGAGTTCCATCTCCGTTAAAAACCATTAACTGATACTCTATACTAACAAGGAAAAGGGAATACAGCCTCTGAGCACCAAGAATCTTTCCCCCATTGACAAGCAGACTCAGCAAAACATGAGTGGAAGCAATCTCTTTGATCCTTTTACGGGAAATTTCTCTTATCCTCCCGTTAGACCTAGCCATGGACAGATCAGCCCTGGCGGACACGTGCTTCGCGATGGCTGCCAGCAGCCCTTTTTCATGGGAAATCCCTTTTATGGCCATTACGCAGGTTACTATGGTATGGGCCACCCAGGCTTTATGCCAATTCCTCCCTACAATTTCACTCTGCCTTCTCCTCCCGCTCCAGCTGTCCCTGGCCAGCCCGCTGAGAAGCAATCTCCACTGAGCTCCCCCCTCGCTGTCAAAGAGAGAGAGGCCTCAGTCTCTCCTGTTTCTTCTCCTGTTGAAAGTCAAGTCCCGGCATTTCAACCAGAGACTTCGCGACCTGTGGCGGACACCCCCAAGGAACAAGAACTTGACGAGCTTGATGTGAGTACTGGCTCCTCTTCATCTACTTCCTCTTCGTCCACCTCTTCTCCCAGCGTCAAACGAGAGTTAGACTGATGGTTGAAGGCTGCTCTGGCATACAATGAAGAGCTATTTGGTCACGACGGACTGTTTGGCTGCAACGAGCTCTTTAACCATGAGGAGCCATTTAGCCACGACTTGCTTCTCGAATTCCTTAACTCGAACTAGACTATCTGCTACACTGCGGCAGCATATCATTTTGGCAGCATATGCATGCAAGGAAGCAAGATGAAACTATCTATTCAACAAAAACAACAACAACAAAACCAATTATACTGACCAGAAGTTCAAGGAAAAAGATTGTTTGCCTTTTTTTTATTCAGAGATTTATTCAATTGTCTTTTCCAATGTTTTCTTTCTTCGTTTTTTTTTTTTTTTTTTTTTTTTTTTTATAACTCTTGTCTTTATTTTCTTATGTCGCGCAACTGATACCCCCCTCCCCCTTGTTCAGAGAAGACAAGGGATGAGGACTGCGAGAAGCAAGCTGAGCTTTCACGAGCTTCAAGAATGGCCAAGTATGATTTTCAAAAACAAGAATTTTATTACAAAAAAAAAATCGGAAAACAGAAAAGTAACAAAAAAGAAAGGTATGGATGAGAGAGAGCTGAGTTCATGTTGGTATTCCAACCAGGTATAGGTATTTTTCTTTTGATGGCGGGGAAATTCGAGCATGGCGGGGTTCAAGACAGACCATCGAGGACAACGCTCCGTAGTCGCAAGTACATAGCAGCAAACAATTCTAGCTTTCTAATCACGGCTTCTTTTGACATGACTCTCTAACATGGCTCTCGCTGCCGGATATCAATAATAACGGCAGCTTAATCATCCAATTCGGCTTAAGGCTTCTTCCCCCCAGAGTCCACAGATTCGGCTGGAAGAGGGTAGAACAGCTCTGGCGACGCCGCTAAGCTTGTTTCGGCGCTGGCTCGGCTCAGGATCCATGTTTTACCGACGCTCCGTGACAATTTTTTTGGGGGCGTCCAAGCTGCTCTCCAATTAACTACCAGCGGTTTCCAGATCCTCTCTTCCTCCTCCAACCTGCTGTTCCTCTGAAGGCTGGCTCGTCTTGGTTCAGGCTTGTGATACCCCCGTTTCCTTGTTCTTTTTTCTTTCTTTCCCCCAATTTCAGAAATCAGCATACAAAATGCAGCGCGCATTGGCTTCTCGTGCCCGCGCCTCGGCTGTGTCCGGCGCTTATAAGTACCGATCTGGAAGCAGCCTTGGTCAGCAAGTTCGATTTGCTCACAAGGTAGGACCATGCAATTGGGATTCGAAACACTGTTCCGTGTTGCTGACTGGATGGAATAGGAGCTCAAGTTCGGTGTTGAGGCCCGCGCCTCTCTCTTGGCCGGTGCCGATACTCTTGCCAAGGCCGTTGCTACCACCCTTGGACCCAAGGGCCGAAATGTCCTGATTGAGTCCAGCTTCGGCTCTCCCAAGATCACCAAGGGTAAGAATTGAGAGAATTCCCAATCTTGGCTTTTTATTTCAAAGATGCTGTTGCTGACATACTGCTTGTTCTAGATGGTGTTACTGTCGCCAAGGCCATCGCCCTCAAGGACAAGTTTGAGAATCTCGGTGCCAAGCTGATCCAGGATGTTGCTTCCAAGACCAACGAGACTGCTGGTGACGGTACCACCAGTGCCACCGTCCTGGCTCGTGCCATCTTCTCCGAGACCGTCAAGAACGTCGCTGCCGGCTGCAACCCCATGGACCTGCGACGAGGTATCCAGGCTGCCGTTGACTCTGTTGTCGACTTCCTGCAGAAGAACACCCGCGACATCACCACCAGCGAGGAGGTTGCCCAGGTCGCCACTATCAGCGCCAACGGTGACTACCACGTCGGCAAGCTGATTGCCAACGCCATGGAGAAGGTCGGCAAGGAGGGTGTCATTACCGTCAAGGAGGGCAAGACCCTGCAGGACGAGCTCGAGGTTACCGAGGGTATGCGATTCGACCGCGGTTACGTCTCCCCCTACTTCATCACCGATACCAAGTCTGCCAAGGTTGAGTTTGAGAACCCTCTGATCCTCCTCTCTGAGAAGAAGATCTCTGCCGTCCAGGACATCATCCCCGCCCTTGAGGCCTCTACCCAGCTCCGCCGTCCTCTGGTCATCATTGCCGAGGACATTGACGGCGAGGCCCTGGCTGTCTGCATTCTGAACAAGCTCCGTGGCCAGCTCCAGGTCGCCGCCGTCAAGGCCCCTGGCTTTGGTGACAACCGCAAGTCCATCCTCGGTGATCTTGCCATCCTCACCAACGGTACCGTCTTCAGCGACGACCTTGACATCAAGCTTGAGAAGGCCACCCCCGACATGCTGGGATCTACTGGCTCCATTACCATCACCAAGGAGGACACCATCCTCCTCAACGGTGAGGGTAGCAAGGACTCCATTGCTCAGCGATGCGAGCAGATCCGCGGTGTCATTGCTGACCCCACCACCTCTGAGTACGAGAAGGAGAAGCTCCAGGAGCGTCTGGCCAAGCTGTCTGGCGGTGTTGCCGTCATCAAGGTCGGTGGCTCTTCCGAGGTTGAGGTCGGCGAGAAGAAGGACCGATTCGTCGATGCTCTGAACGCCACCCGTGCTGCCGTTGAGGAGGGTATCCTTCCCGGTGGTGGTACTGCCCTGATCAAGGCCTCTGCCCAGGCCCTGAACGACGTCAAGGCTGCCAACTTCGACCAGCAGCTCGGTATCACCATTGTCAAGAACGCCATCACCCGCCCTGCCCGCACCATCATTGAGAACGCCGGCCTCGAGGGCTCCGTCGTTGTTGGCAAGCTCACCGACGAGTTCGGCTCCGACTTCAACCGCGGTTTCGACAGCGCCAAGGGCGAGTACGTCGACATGATCCAGGCCGGTATCCTTGACCCCCTCAAGGTCGTCCGCACTGGTCTCATTGACGCCAGCGGTGTTGCCTCTCTGCTCGGTACCACTGAGGTCGCCATCGTCGAGGCCCCTGAGGAACGACCTGCTGGCCCTCCTATGGGTGGCATGGGCGGCATGGGCGGCATGGGTGGCATGATGTAAGCTGCCCCCTAGAAGACGAAGAAAAAAAAGAAAGGAATAGGAAGTGTTGTATAAAAAAAATTATTTACATGATTGGGCATGGTTTCGGTGTTATACTAGAAGGATGGTTCAAAAGGCCTACTAACCCAACTCCCCTCTCTCTATCTTTTCTCCCTATCTACCTTGTCCATCTATCTGTCTGCCTCCCTATGCTCTAAAGCATGGGGGCGCGGGTCTTACCGTTTATGTATTGTATTGTAGCGCTTCTGGCCATGTACCACTATCAACAAAAAAAGGGATAATAACGAATGAAATGTTTTGACGAGATACATTGCAGGTTTAGGCAACCAGAAAGTGAAGTGACGGCTAGGTATTCATTAGATTCGTATTATTGTGGCTACTTTACGAAATATCCCATGGCGTATGAATTGATAGCTGCGCAGCCAGAAAAGGGGAACAGGAAATCTGGTTGCCTTAAGGCAGCCATTGATGGGAAGCATAGCTTGGCGGATAAGAGCTGTTGATGCTGGTGCCTTGTATCAACGGCGACGACGTCAAGCTACTACTAATAAGACGGTTATGCTCCAGCTTCTGTCATTCTGCTATACCTACATCAGTCAATCTGAATATACTGTAGCTTCCAGCACTCAGCTCCCCAACCAACGACCGCCCACCAACAGCTACGACGTCGCAATACGCGTCTGCTTGTTTACTCGCCACTCTGCCCAGCCAACCAGATTCACCAAACGCACTGCTTAGGCACCAGCAGCATCACTTCATCCGCCGTGGCAATACGTAATTCCCCATATAAACGTCTCCAGTCTGCTGGGCCTCTCTTCTCTCTTTAATCTCCCTGCCGAGTCACGTGCAGCTCCTCCCTCCCGCCTCGAAGAAAAAAACTCCCCCACTCTGGCTTTCTGGCCCGACTGTGGACTGAAGAGCGACAAGAGGGAAGCTTTCTTCGTCCCTTTATAGCACCCCGCCTCTGTTTTCGCTACTCACCTGCGTAAGTTCCCAGAAACCATCCCGCTGTCACACACCAATTTGGCATCATCGTCGACCCCCCGTTTTCCGACGCTCGCCTTTTTCTCGGTTTTCTTTCCCCGTCTTGTTCTCTTTTTTCTCTTCTCCTTGTGTTAGTTGAATCTCCCCGTCTCCCCCATTTGCCTTCAATCTGATTGTGCCATTTCCCGCCCCTTTTTTTTACCGTCTCCTAGTTGCTCTTAGACGCTCTTTTTGGGGGGAACTTCTAAAGAGGCGCTCGGACGAATCTCCCGCATTAAACCCCCTCATCGCTAACAGGAGAACCTTCATCAGCTCATCACCCCTCCTTTTTTTTTCTACACCGCAGCTCAACGACCAAGTCGCAAAAATGGTGAGTTTCAAGACGACGATTTCGAGAAGCTTCAAGCTTCTTTTTTACGTTTCCGTAATGCTGACCGCGCCGTCTTCTTGTAGTCTCAATCAGGGTACGTTTCTCGCCCCTCTCCTTTTCGTCATTACTTGTCCACACCTTATCAGCTCTCCGCTTCGACTTGCCGCCCGCCACGCCGCGTTCTTCAATAATTTTACGAACGACTGCAGAAATGTGAAGCAATGCGAGAGCTCTAGCATAAAAAGAGGACCCAGAAAAAAGAAAAAGAGAGAGAAATACGAAAGGAGAAGCTCTCAGTAGGACCTGGTGGAGCTAACGTCGTGTAGAGCCAAGGTTTCCCCCCAGGTCTCGGAAGAGTTCCAGAACCTGAAGCGCAGCAACGACAAGAACAGAGTGCTGCGATACATCATCTTCAAGCTGTCCGACGACTACTCCCAGATCGAGGTCGAGCACGCCGATGCCGACAGCGACTGGGAGAACTTCCGTGAGAAGCTCCTCAACGCCACCTCCAAGAGCAAGACTGTTCGTCTCACCGCCGAAAATCTCCAAAACAAGAGCTTTGCACGCCAGAATAAGAGCTAACTTGGTGCAATGCTAGGGTGCTGTTGGCAAGGGACCCCGCTACGCTGTCTACGACTTTGGCTTCAAGTTTGACGGCCGAGACATGTACGTCAGCCCAATGCCAACCCCCACTATACTGCCGCGGTTACTAACAGTGTAATACAGCAACAAGATCATTCTCATTGCCTGGTCTCCCGATGATGCCGGTGTCCACGTATGTTTACCTATCTAGCTCGTCTTTCTTTTTCCACAATTAGCCTTTTCTTGCTAACATGAACGAACAGCCCAAGATGATCTACGCCGCCTCCAAGGAGGCTCTCAAGCGATCCCTCGAGGGCTTCGCTTATGAGATCCAGGCCAACGACTCTGACGACCTTGAGCACAGCTCCATCCTCAACGCCGTCCTTGCCAAGATGAACGCATAAGCGAATCACGCCTACGACAATGTAATCCAAGTGCAAAGGAGGAGAGAAGGGTGGCTACGAGAGTGAGAAGTAAAAGAAGGAGGCACCGCCGTGTACTCGTTTAGAATGGGAGTGATGCAAAGGGGGGCTGTGTTTATTCGATGGATAGGCATAGGTAATTTTTCAGATGTGCTAGCGCTACAGATGATGATTCATACCGTACCAAGGGAAAAATTGGACTCGTCTTTCGTACCGGAGGTGTGGGAATATGCACCGGTGAAGTCAGTTGCTACATGAAGGAAAATGAAAAAGTATGCTCTATTAAGAAAAAAAAAGATGCTAAAAGATGAACCCATGTTTTTTTTTGTACCATGCCCGTGTAATATTTAACTTGATCTGCTTGCCTCCCAGCTAGATTTGAACAAATTCGCCAGCTCTTCGCCCTTGCCTTGAGCCTTGAGCCGCTGCTGCAAGAAGCCCTTGAGATCCGCCCAGAAGGCCTCAGACTCAAGCTCCGCCTCCACCGTCGCCTCATCTGCCTGGGCCGTCGAAACAGGCACATCCTCGACCGTCTCTTCAGGAGGCGGAATAGCCGCCGCGCCACCAATCACCATGACAGAGAATTCAATAGCCCTGTCAGACTCATTTGCGCGCAGCTCCTTGAGGACCTTGCTATCCACGACGGGCCGCTTGTTGAGCAGCAGCTTCATCTTGTCGATGGGGATGCGCGTCTGCTCCTGCACGGCGGCCTTTACGTCGAGCACGGAGGTGCTGAGCGGGAGGGCGGGCAGGGCGATGTCGAGCGGCGGGTTGCGGAGGGACTTGAGGGAGACGGAGATGCTTGGTTCTTGGCCGGGGGCGGCGCGGGCGAGGGAGGAGGGTTTGGACATTGGCGTTGGCATGCGGGGGAGGATGTACTGCGGTTTTTTTATCAAATTAGCTTTTTCTTGAGAGATTGTTGATGTGAGTTTTTTGGACGTACGGGAGGTCGAGGCGGGAATGTCTTGGGGTCCTCGATGTGGTCTGGGGAGAGCTTGATGGGACGGGAGTCGAGCGACGTGAGGAACGTCTTTGCGAAAGCGACTTCAGCCATCGTGACGGATTATTTGATTTTTTTTATGTCGTTCTTGGTTGACAGGTGTTCGTTTCTTTATTTTAAAGAGTCTGGACTACTCGGATAGGGGGGGGAGCTGCGACGTAGTTATTGCTTTGAGAGCTGGCTGTCGATATATATTGATGTCGGTTTTCGTTTGTCGCAAAAGAAATGAGGGGTGTTGGCGGGGGGTGAGAAAACGCGGCTCTTGCTTCGGGGGTACTGGGTTCCTTCAATCGACGGTTGAGAGATGAAGACGTTGTCGTGAGAAGATAAAAGAAAGCTTGATATAACAAAAAACAAACTTGATCTATTGGTAGAAGTCTATGGAACCTGGTTCTCTAAACGGAGGCTCGTCGTTGCAGCTAAGCAAGTACAAAGGTACACGTTCGATGACACTTGAAGCTTGGAGCTTGGGAAGAGTGAATCACGTGGGGTCGGATCAAACCCCGCCACCATCGAAGCACCAGCTCAAGCAACGACCAACTCCCGAGACATAAAGGCTGCATACTATGAGACATATTCGCGTCATAACGTTATTAAACAGCCATTACACTTGAACGTTTTAAAAAGGCTATTAAAAACTGTGAAACAAGCAACAAAATATTCGCACTTTTAGAATTTACACACTAACAATTAAACCTCTCCCGACCAGCCAGCTAAATACCAGTACTGATACATAAATCCATTCTTCATAAACATATTAAGGAGAAACAAAAAGAGTTCATCCATGTTCCATTTCATAATCCGTCATTTCGTCATTAAAAACTCTACCGGCGATTTGCACACCGTGGCCGTTTTTTTCTCTATTCGCGATATTTCCCATGATAGAATATTGCCCTCCAAGTCGTAAATCGCGCCTTAGTCCGTCGTGAACCGAATACAGCTCCTTCCTCAAACGCCCCAAACAAAAGAAGCAAGAAGGCAAACAGCAAAACTAGCAAAAAAAAAATAATAAGAAATAAAAACAAACAAGCAACGCTATATCCCCTTGAGCCCTTCCCTCTCCGATATATCTTCGCTGGTGGTGAAATCAGTCGTATTAAAAAACATGTAATGCAAAGCCAATAGATAGCAGCAGAACAAAAGCAGCGGCAGCGAAATAGAAGGCGAAGAAGAAATATTAAAAACAGTAATACATCCACCAAAGTGATAAGGCGAGCAAGGATTTTAGGTGAGAGCCTTTGCATAGCATCCGGTCTTACCTAGCTACGCTCGGCACCGCAAAGTCGTCAAATTGAGACACAAGCTCGCGAATAGTCCATCGCCAAGCGTCTCGGTCTCGGGGGCTGTGGTTCGTCCACTTTTCACACTTCTTCCGCCACCTCTCCTCTTCTTCACGCTGCCTTCGGATGAATTCAGGGCCGACGTCAAATTCTTCGCCCACCAGCCAGTCATCCTTAATGTCACTGGCTTGACCACCCTCTCGTTCGTCAGTGACAGTAGTGTCTTCGAGGTCCGGAATATCTTTGAAGACATCCTCTTCCTCTTCGAAACCAGTGAAGTTATCCAGGCTGTCGGTAGCCTCAGATGTTGTCATATTCTGAGGGCCAAGTTTGAGCCAGCACATGTTTTGAGGATCAAACACCATGCCACCAACCACTTGCACACCTTTAGTGCCGCTGATGTTGGTAATGAGAGCCGGCCGAGGTGCTGAGGCTTCTTTATCCCGGACCAGGTGGGGAGGAACGGAATTTGAGGATGGCGTTGAGTTCGACCCGTCAAACGCGTTGAGAGCGTTCTCGTTCCCTTCCCAGCAGTACGTCTCAGCATTATAAAACATGCCTTTGACGACTAGAAAAGAGTTGAATGTTAGTCACCAGCTTCAAATATTGAAAAGGAAAGATGTGCAAAGATACATACCTTTAGACTCCTTACCGCCGTTCAAGTTTGCGATAAGGTGAGGTTTCAGTTGCTGGGGTCGTTTCGGTCTCCTGGTTCGGGTTGTATTTTGTGCAAGATGGGGCGGCTGCTGGGTATTGCTTCTCGTCGGTGCTCGCTGAGCAGACACTGAAGCCAACGGCCCGCCGCTTGGCGTCCGATGGGCTAGAGCTGTCTCGCGAGCAATGCGGCTAGCTGCAGTGTCTCGTGCAAAGCTAGGAGTATATGCGCTTCGTATCGCCGGCCCCGGTGCCGCCTTCCACGGCGATGGCGTTTTATTTCTATCCACTTGCGAAGGAGGTTGTGATGGTGGCGGTACCTGATATGCTCTGCGTTTGTTCGGATTGCTGGCAGAAGGCTGTTTCAAAAATCGACTCTCCGTCTCCTTTGATGTCGGTAGATCGTCAAAGGCATCCAGTTCATGGCCATCACCAAAGTTCCGTTTACCCTTGGGTCGGCTTAGGCGTTCCCATGTATCAGCGGCCACTTTGTAGCGGTGTGGGCTAGGTGATCGCAGGCCTGGCCTTCCCAGTGTTCTAGAAATAGGGCGCGTTTCAATGGTGTTGTCGGAATCAAAGCGGCGGAATTGTCGCACAGTTTTGGAAGCGGCGTGCTGCGACTGCAGATGAGAAGCCCCTGCGGGAAGAAAGGGTATCGAGCTCTTCCGTTGCCCAGGGCTCCCGCTGATTGATTGTTGTCGCTCCTGTGGTGTCTTGGGTCGGGGTTGGCCAGTCTCTGTACGTGAAGAAGGTCTTTCCAGCCGTCCTGTCAACGGTTTAGCAGGAGGGTTTCGAGCTCGTGCGGCCGCGAGAGACCGCTTCTGCCTGAGCAGTTGGGCATTTGTCGTAGGTGGCTCGTTCCTAACAGAAAATGGAGGGCGGGATAATTCTGCTCTGCGAGGAGCTGGGGCAGCTGAAAAGGTAGTGGTAGTAGGAGTTGGTAGGCTAGTGATCGATAATTGATTGGAATGGCCAACACGAGATTGTGGTCGGCGAACCCGATGTGTGATTGGACCGCCACTCTCTGAGACAGGCTCAAGAGCCGTAGAATGGGATCTCTCATGGTTAAGACGTGGGATCCTCGTTTGTGGCGGCACAGGCTTGTTGCTGAATGTCAACGACACAGCCGCCTTTGGCCGAGCAGGGTTCGCCAGTCGGCTATCCTTGATCTTGATATTCCGATGCATTGTGAGTTTCCCAGAGTCAAACACATTACCATCGCCAATTTCAAGCCCCTCCATAAAGTCTTGCTGCTCCACTTCTGCGGCAGGGAATCTCTTCTTCGGGGGTGCTGCTGCTGCTGCTTCGGCAGGTGGCTCCTCCGGGATATCTTCCGGCGGTGGGTTTGTCTTGCGCAATTGCAGCCTCTCTTGAAAATTGAGATGGCCGGGAGGTAGCACCAGGCCGTCGAATGTCTCGTCTTCGCTCTCCACTGTAAACGTGCTGGAGAGACTAGGGCTCATGGCCGAGACCGACGAACTCCTAGTCGATCTTGCATCTCGCCGGGTGCCTCCATATCTAGTGCCAAGGCTGCTACCCTCGCCCCAGTCTATATCCTCTGATAGTGAAAAAGGCGCCTTGGGGATGTCTCTTCTGGCAGACAGCTTCAGTTTGCCGTCAGATGGTAGCTCCAGGTCTCTTTCAAAGTCATCGTCTAGCGGCTCCGTTGATAATTCTGGCCCAACGGGAGTTGGAGGTGTGACAAAGGGCATCAACCGAGGCGGTCGGCTCTTAGCAACTTTGATCGTGTCAAGACCGTCGCCGAAGAAGTCGTCGTCTTCATCTTCCGTGTCTCTAAACTTGTCCAGGCTGAGGGTGGCTGATAAGATGCTTGAGTTTGACATAATGGAGCTTCTTCGGCTATCTCTTGCAGACTTTGGCGTCTTCTTGGGGCTATTCTGCATCGAGCCTGCGCTGACCTTGCGCAGAGTCTCGGGGAAGTCGGCCTGAGTTCGTGGCTTCATTTGGAAGCTTTGGTGCCCTTCGGGCAGCTCTAGGTCGTTTTCCCAGTCCTCGTCAATAATGCGGCGTCCTCTCTTCCCACCCAGCCTCTTGATCGTGCCTCCAGTCAATGCAGACGACGGCACATTCTTGGGCAAGGGAATTCCAGCCCTCTCGGCGGCGGCTATGGCAGCCATGGTAGATCGCTCATCGTCGGCTGGGAGGTGGACGTGTTGTTCCTCCCCATGCAAAGAGTCCAGATCGGAGCGCAGCGAAATGTGGGACGAAGTGGAATCGCGTCGACGTGGTTGTGCATTGGTAGTGACAGCGGTACTCGTAGGCCGTAGGCTCAACTCATCGCCGTCTACAATAAAATCTTCGTCGTCCCAGTTCTCTACCTCAGCCTCCACTGGCTGTCTGGGCTTTAACCGCAGCGGCTCCATAATTTTTGTCAACTGTTCTAATGCGTCTACTGCGTACTTTGTATCGTTTGGGTTGTAATCGCGCGTTGTAAACAAAGCGGCATGCAGCGCCGCTCGGGTAGCGTGGGTAAATTGATTTTCAGTCTCTCGGATAGGTTCGTCGTGGCCGGTCGCGACATCAATTGGGCGGAGGCATAACCGTTCAACAACAACAATCCATCATTTCCCAAAATACCCAAAACCGCAGCTCGTTATGACGTGGCAGTTTGTAGACGACAGCGCGAGACCGGCTTATTCGTCCAATGCGGCCAAAAAAGAACAAGAAAAAAAAAACAAAGGGTCGGGGTAATGTTGTCGCCAAGGTGCGCACAAATCGTCTCGTTCTAGTGGCTGATGATGCTATCGCTCCCAAAGCGCCCGAAGCCAAGCAAGCAGAAAGGTAAAGAGAAAAAAGAATACGATGATCCGCCGCGATGCAGCTCAGCGCTTTCGACTAGTTGAGCCTTGTCGATGCTTTTTTTAGATGTGCACACGGTACGATGCAGCGAGGATGTTGATGTTGTCAGCGGCTAGTGATTGGGCGCAGCGAGTGTTGACAAGACGAAACAGAAAGGCTGGGGTCCGTTGCGGGCAGTGGCTGGTGCGCCCAAGCAGGTGCCTGTGGTCTGGCGAGGGTCAGGTCGGGGCGGGGCTGCCTGCAGAAGAGATTCCAGCGCCCACGTCTCGCAGTCCACCGAACAGGGGTTTGACGCTCCAGTGCTCTTTTCTGAGCTCGTGCAACGTGGCCTGCTACCCTGGAGCTGCAGCTGGAACACGAAGTGCGGTATCGAAGCGTGCTGTTGACTCGTGGTGCGCGAGAAGCTGAAGCTGAGCTACCTCAACGCGAGCAGAGCTTAGGGCGCGACAGCGAGGACACTCTTGCTGTTTTATACCCCCCTTTTTTCTCTTTTCCTCATCTTAATTTAACGGCTCATGCCACGTCCGTGTTGCATTTGCCTCTTTTTTGCCGTCTTCTCTTTTCGAATTTTCACCCTCAAGGATGACCCCTACACTGCTTTCGCCGTAGCGCAGCTGCTTCGCTAACCCATGAGACGCTCTCACAGCGGTGGAGTCGCTTCCGGATTCACGATCCTCATCCTAATCTCGCCGTGGTGCTGTGCATGAAATTGGTTGGAAGGCTACTCCGTATCTGTCCATCCACCCACTCTGTGCCTGAGCTCTTCGTCTCCTGATGACGCCTCACCTGCAGTGGGATTTCTGCTACCACGACAACCGCCAGAGGCCCCAGCAGCCATCCCGGCCGCGTCTCCATACTAACCCGGCGGCCTGCCAATCATGCGTGCAGGCCCCGTCAATTGTCAGATTTTGCCAAGTGGAGAGACAGATCGGACAGGGTCCTCTGGCTGGCACGTCTTGTGCATACGACAAGCCCAGGCTAGGTAATGCACATACAGCGAAGCGAGCCCGGGGCGGGAAGCACGCAGAGAGCATGGGCTGGGCGATCCTGAACTGGGCTCTTTCTTTAATTGCAAGTACTGCTGCAATACCACTTGTACGCTGGATGTTGGGATGTTGAATGTTGGCGATCAACCGCACTGAACACAAGCTCAGTCAGCGGCAGATGGGAGCTCATCTCCTCCTATTCTACTGCACTAGCACCAACATATACGAGCAGAAACACTGTAGGACTATCGCCCATTCCGCGTTAGACATTGGAGCTTAGTGCTTCATTTTGATGAGCCGCGCTCCGCAGAGACAGCAACTTAACAGGCCGCCACAGGCTAACGGGTGAGTGTCCTCTCTCTAGGCGAACGAGGCCTAGCCCCATTGGGCGGTAGTTGGGCATGATAGCGGTGCTTCCTCGCCAAAGGGCCAAAATGCCTACCTGGGCCCTGTGGACATTGCTTTAATTTCCCACGTGTGCTTCGTACCAAGAGCTCCGGAACCCCGTACAGTGTTATATACAAATATTAACAGGTACTTGGCACCATTTCTGAGAGACGGCCTGGCACGGTTCGAAACCAACAAGAAACGGTTAGGCGTGAGCGGCAATTACTACCTAATAACATCATATTCGCGAATACGAAGGGCGCGTCGTGAATAAATTTATTCCTCTTGCTTCACAAGCATTAATACCATGTGCAAAGCTGTATAATTCGCCTAGAAGGTCGGAGTAATACCTACTAAGTAAGGCTGGATGTACTAACAGAGCTCTGGTACGCGCAGGCATGTACGTGGCGCTGAGACCAAGTCACCTCAGCCCACCTCCGCAATTTTGCAGCGACTGCCTGTAGAGCAGCCTGCGCCACACAACAGCCACCTGGGAGCTTGTACCCGTAACCGTACCTGCAGCTCAAGCTCTGCTCAGAAGCTCCAGCTCCCTAGCCCGTAGCTGCCTGCAGTGGACGCCTGCCTGCTCCACGTACGCTAAGCCGCAAGGCTGCAATACACTCCACCTGCTGAAGATTCACGAATGTTTGCTTGTAAGACATGCACTAATTTGACGTATCTCAGCAATCATCAAGCTGAGCAGGGAGGTAAACCAAAAGACTTCACGCATACCCCTTCATCCGCTTTCCATTCTTCTCATCAACACGGACGCTGAAGCATTGCTACAACATCGCCTCTCCCCTTCCGCCAAACGCTTCTCCTACCGCTCATCTAGTTCTTTATATATCCGCCCAGATCGATCTGTCTCTGCATCCTTCACGCAGCCAAATTTTGACAATCAAACAGCACACATAGTTATATCATGGCAACGACACGAGTCATCAAGCTCCCGCGGGATGATGATGAATCGGCCCATGTCCTTATTCAAGTCGTCTCAAAGGGCTCCAAACCATTGGATGTAAAGCTCGTTGGAACAGAGGGTGAAGCGCCCTATGTGGCATCTTGTACAGTCTCTCTATCCGACGATTCACCATGATAGATGTTAATCCCTAGCAGTGAAACATGATCGATTGTCTTCACTTCAAGTTTCAAATTGTCCCGTCTCCGAGTCAGAATGGCAATCAATTCTGCAATCTCTATTTGCGCTACAGCCTGTTGCAGATATTCAAGCAACAGCCAGTGTCAAGTCTGAAACCTCTTTATCTATCACAATTCGCAAGAGAGTCCAAGGCATTACTGTATGAGCCTCTTACTGAAACCTACTCGCTGGAAAAAGACGCAACTCTAACTTGTTTTCACTATAGCAACGACTCGGCTATATAGAGTTAAAGCATGATGGAGATGAGAGTATAGAGCTTTTTGACTGGTGTGCCGAATCAATCGACGCATTGATACGGAGTAACGCGGCCTTGGCTGAAGCAGCCGCTCATGCTAAGGAGCTTGAAACCACCGTGACGGAGCTAAAGGCGCAGCTGGACGAGCTCGTCACGTCAAAACAAGAAGATGAAACAGCCCTTCTTCAGAAGTTCCGAGACCTTCTTAACGAAAAGAAAGTCAGAATCCGCGAGCAGCAAAAAGTTATTGCCGCCGGCTCGTTTCCAAATAGTCAGCCAGTATCTCAACGGGTTTCTCAAACATCAGAGCCCCAGCCATCTCGCACACCCGCCGCATCTCGGCCTAGAAAGAGAAAAGTCCAGGCTGCGGCGTCTTCCTCAAAAGAGCAACACAATGATGAAATGGAAGTGGATAAGATCAAGTCTGAGCCTGAAGATAGCGAACCAGAGAATACCCCCGAGGAAACTGCAGACGACACTGCGTCTGGCGATAGTGATGAAGATGATAATGGTGATGAAGATAATAGAAGCGCCGACAATTCTGAGGCTGGAGCTGATGATGTTTCCAAACCGGCGCTTAAAGCACCTCCCAAAAAGGCTAATGAAAACCCGCCTCCTCCAAGGAGCCTCCCTTTTGCAAAGAAAAAGGCGCCGGCCAAACCTGCTGCAACGGGGCATGAGACAGACTCTGATGATGAACTGTGAATTTGGTCGCTAGAGCAAGCTGGTGAAAGATTATATTGCAGAATAGAAGAATGTTACGTTTTTTTCATTACACGTCCCATTTTGCTGGCTCATACTGTAACCGCTGTGTTGATATACATGAGAATGATCACTCACAGTAGCAGCCCAGTTGATATATCTGCGTAGAGATGCAAAACTGATTAGGCCTTTCGCAAATATATTCACACTTCGTTACTGCTCGCTGTATTTCTGTGGCTTTATCTAGTAGATCTATTTTCTCCTATACGCCGCTCCTTTAACCCCCAACAAAGCAGCTCAGTCTAATGTCAATGGAGACGGTATGAGAAGATAATTATTTAAAAAAAAAAAAAAGCAAGGGCTTGTTATCTGTACCTTCATTGCCAACATCAGAAAGCCAGAATGGCCATCTATTGTTCGACTTCCACTCCATGAAAACAAAGCGCCATCTCAGACAGTAACTTTTATAACCATGTCGACAGGTTTATTCATTTTACCCGACAACCGTAGCCCGTGTGTCGATGGCAAATAAGACGTTCTGTGCCAAGATATATTCACTGTGAGACAGCTTCTTGGCTGGGCCTGAACAGACAGCCGGGTTCGAAGTCCCTCGGGGTACGATTCCTGACAGGTGAGCAATTAGTCTCATAGCTTCCCAGAACGCGCAACTTAGGCTCAGGCTGCCGTGAAAACCCGCCAATGCCAAATCCAGGGCTGAGACAGTTGGAAGTCCGGTTCGCCTCTCATGGCGTCGATGCCTTCGCCAGTATGGCTCCCTCTGTGGCTCCCTCTGTGAAAGATGGCAGTGAATCGTCGGGTGATATTGAGTATTGAGGAGTCTCTTCAGCCTTCTTGTTGATCGTTTGGAACCATCGTTCTAAGCTCGTTAAAGCCCTGGGCGATGTATTAGGCTATCTACTGGATCTTGTATGTGCTAAGCCAGTACGGTCAGATGGCTCAGCAAAAAAAGCCATGAAGCGCTCACTGTATCGGCTAGGTAGGAAAGTGTAGCTCGAATGTAACGGTTGAGAAAAACTCGGCGAATCCGATACGAATACCCAATGACAAGGGTCAAAACCTGATGGGTTTAGCTGTCCACAGCAAGGAAGAGGAACAAAAAGAGGGCGATCATAAAAAGTAGTCAGGTTTTATTCCTGCCAATGTCTAACTTTACTGGCATGTTCAAAGAGATAGGCTGCTTAATGCTCTACTATATCTTCCTCCATTTACCTTCTGTCATCAGCAGCAAATTTGTTCTTCCAAAATGATCGGTAGTGGTACTTGTCTCCTTCGGTAGAGATCTCTGCCACCTCCTCGTCTGTCAGCTTGAACTTGGGTAGTCTCTCGAGGTAGCCAGCGAGTCGTGACTCCTTGGAGCTAGTTGTGATTACTACAAGGCCTTGATCAAGGACCCATCGCAGACCGACGTCAGAGTCTGTAACGCCGTATTTCTCGGCCAGCTTGGTATAGACGGGCACTGCTGGGCCACCCTTGACTGTGGTGAGCGGTAGCAAGGGGGCGTAAGCAGCAACAGCAATGTTATGCTTCTTGTGGAACGCAACGAGGTCGCCGTGTTGGAGATAAGGATGGTACTCGATCTGGTTAATCGCAGGCACTACCTTGGCCGTCTTAAGAATGGCCTCGAGATGCTCCTGGAGGAAATTGGAAACTCCAATGGACTTGGCTCGACCAGAAGCCTTGATGGCCTCCAGATCAGCCCACCTCTGCTGCAATTCTTCGTCGTTGTCAGCGAAGAAAGGACCATGGATCAAATAAAGATCAACATAATCTAGGCCGAGCTTCTTAAGCGAGAGAGAGAAGGCCTCTTCGGTATTCTTCTTGTCTGTAGCGCTAATCTTGGTGGTGATGAAGAGCTGCTCTCGAGGAACTCCCGATGCTTTGATGGCAGCACCGAACTCCTCTTCATTCCCATATACTGTTTACGAAGATTTTGTGGTTAGAAATACTTCACTTGCATTGAATTTTGATTTTTCGTCCTTAACATACCCTCGGCACCGTCAAGATGGCGGTAGCCAATATCAATTGCTTTTTTGGTGACTTCAATCAGCTCAGTGTCTAGAGGCCCCTCAACGCGCTTGAAGTTGGCAGTTCCGAGACCATATCCGAGCTGCCAGCCTGGTCAGTATCGGGTTGACTCGATTGTGGTAAGATTTCGAGTCGAGTAGGAGAAGCGGGGGGATAGAAACACACTGCAGGAATCTCGTTGCCATCATTGAGCTTGATAACCGGTGGGAAGGACATGGTGGCGGCTGAAGAGTGAAACTGTCTCTGGACAAAGCGGGCTGTTTGTCGAGGAGATGTTGAGATTGAACTGGGCGAGGGGACTGTTAAAGGGAAGTTTGAAGGCGGACGTTCTTGACTCACCAGGCATTGCGGCTGTTGCGGCAGGACCTTCCGATATTTATAAGTGGAGGTCCAAGGCAAGTCAAGACCTTTTGGCGCATGGTGGTGCGCAACTACCCCACCGATGATGGATGGAGTTGTAGTGTAGAGGGAGCGGGCGGGCGCTATGTATGGTGTATATGCTCTAAACGCGATAGGAGAGATTGGCGACTGTTTTTACGACCCGGTAGGCATTCCAATGGAGGTAGAGATGGCAGGTAGTTTGCTTGGTTGTGGCTTCAATGCCTTCCTAGGCACTGCCAGGGAGCATGCTGCTACATGCACATGCAGACTCATGCATCGAAGCTGCGGCGTTCAGGTACTATATCTCGCGTCGTAGTATGTACTAGCAGCATGCAAGATGTTGGTGTGGATTTACAGTAGGTACCTACCTAGTATGAATCGCTTCAATTTACAAGTTAGGTACTGGACCACTATACCTACTAATCTAGTGGCTGAAAGCAAGCACACAGCCGGCCTTCTTTTCATTATCCCATCTTCTTCACTTGTACTCCATGAGGACCTGTGACGAAGATGAGGTCGAAGAAGATGCGTGTCACGTCATATCATTAGTTTGACTCTCTCTGATATTATTAACCGCATCCATCTGTGGTTGGCGGAGCACGGATGAGGCCAAGTTTACGTGCTATTGCCTCAGACGCTGCTGACCCAATTTAGCTGCACGGGTCTGCAATCCACAGCCTAAAACCGTCAAAGTAATTATTAATACTGCTATTTCTTACGCGGGGGCTTTGCTGCTACCACTATATGTTACTGTATATCAAGTAGCCTATAGCTTTCCCCTCGTATATCCGATACCGCGATCCCTTTGCTCCATC
Organism: Trichoderma asperellum; assembly: GCF_020647865.1. Classification (NCBI taxonomy): domain Eukaryota; kingdom Fungi; phylum Ascomycota; class Sordariomycetes; order Hypocreales; family Hypocreaceae; genus Trichoderma; species Trichoderma asperellum. The sequence goes on along the minus strand of NC_089415.1, from coordinate 6,180,767 downwards.
TTTGCGTGGTGGGGCAAGTTCGCAGCTCGGTGATGTCACGGAATGCCGGCTCGCCACTATCCGACTCTAATCGCTTTAAGCCGCGGCAGGGTCGCAACACTCTTATAGAATGCACAATAAACAATAGCCACCTGAGCCGCCGCCAATTCTCATGCTGCCAGGACATCTCTATGCAAGTCGGTTGATTACACGGACTCTGCCATTGAGGATACTCAGTGGGTCATCGACAAGGCATCTCACTCGATACAGGGGAGCGCGAACCATGGCCTCAGGGAAGCCATTTGAAGGTGTCTCGTTGGCTGAGCTGCCCAAATCATGGAATTTCACAGCTTCACTGCCTCCGGATCCAGTTTTCCCAACTCCAGCAGACTCACACAAAACCCCTCGAGATGAAATCACGCCTCGACAGGTCCGCGATGCTCTCTTTACATGGGTGCGACCAAGCGAACAGAAAGATCCCGAGCTGCTAGGCGTGAGCTCTGCAGCATTGAAAGATCTTGGCATCAAGTCAGGGGAAGAGAAGACTGAAGATTTCCGGCAGTTTGTAGCCGGTAACAAGCTATATGGCTGGGATGAGACAAAGCTAGAGGGCGGATACCCTTGGGCGCAGTGCTACGGAGGCTTTCAGTTTGGCCAGTGGGCAGGACAGCTTGGAGACGGAAGGGCTATTTCTCTTTTTGAGACGACTAATCCGGTGTCCAATGTACGATATGAGCTGCAGCTTAAAGGCGCTGGCTTAACGCCGTACTCTCGATTCGCAGATGGAAAGGCTGTGCTTCGGTCTAGCATACGAGAGTTTGTCGTTTCCGAAGCACTCAACGCACTCAGGATACCCACCACCAGAGCCCTATCTCTTACTTTACTCCCCCACTCTAAAGTGTTGAGGGAGGCTATGGAGCCAGGAGCAATTGTACTCCGGTTCGCTCAGTCATGGCTGCGACTGGGAACTTTTGATCTTCTACGGGCAAGGGGAGACCGCGATCTCATTAGGAAGCTTGCAACATATATTGCAGAAGATGTTTTTGGCGGATGGGAAAAGCTTCCAGGCCGGCTGGAGTCTCCTGAAGAACCTACTAAATCGCCATCCCCAAAGCGTGGAGTACCGGCTTCTGAAGTCGAGGGACCAAGCGACGCAGCAGAGAATAGATTTCAGCGGCTATACCGTGAGATTATCAGGCGCAACGCAGTGACTGTAGCTCACTGGCAAGCATACGGATTCATGAATGGTGTTTTGGTATGTACTGCAGTTATGATAAGGTCCGAGAAGGAATTCTAATCACTAACTTCGTCTTACAGAACACAGATAATACATCAGTTTACGGCCTATCGATGGACTACGGGCCTTTTGCATTTATGGATACCTTTGATCCAGCATATACCCCAAACCACGATGACTACACGCTGCGGTATAATTATAAAAACCAGCCGACCATTATTTGGTGGAACCTGGTGAGGCTCGGCGAGACTCTTGGAGAACTTATTGGCATTGGGTCTCAAGTTGACGATGAGACCTTTATCACCAAAGGTATCAAGCAAGAGCAAGAGAAGGAACTGGTGGAGAGAGCAGAAAACTTAATCACACAAGCTGGAGAGGAGTACAAAGCCGTATTTCTGAACGAATACAAGCGGCTCATGACAGCGAGACTTGGCTTGCGCCACTTCAAAGAGACGGATTTCGATGAGCTTTTTAGCGAAGGGCTTGATACTATGGAAGCTTTGGAGCTGGATTTCAATCACTTTTTCCGCCGCTTAAGTTCCATTAGATTGGCAGATGTTACGACTCAAGAGGGTCGAAAAGAAAAGGCCGCCATCTTCTTCCACAAAGAGGGCCCCCCCGAAGTGGTCGGAGAAGAGACTGCGAAAGAGAAGATTGCCGAATGGCTTGAAAAGTGGCGCGTGCGCGTCTTGGAGGATTGGGGAGAAGAGTCTTCTGATGTTTTATCTGAAGATAAGGATGCTGAGAGAAGACAAGCTATGAAGCAAGTCAACCCCAACTTCGTTCCTCGAGGCTGGATCTTAGACGAGGTTATACGGCGTGTTGAGAAAGAGGGCGATCGGCAGGTCTTGGATCGCATCACTTATATGGCACTGCATCCATTTGAAGATTCATGGGATGGAGCTGTAATAGACGGCGTTGAGTACAAAGGCGACCCAGAGGAAGAACAAAGGTGGGTGGGCGATGTTCCTCGGTTGGGGCGATCACTACAATGCAGCTGTAGTTCATAGATAGCAAGCCAAATATAACTTGACTGCGTTTGTGCAACCCTGCAATTCCGGCTTCTCATGATTACAGAATACACAGCAGCCGATTCACAGCCATTTACTACGTCAAGCTATGTGTGATAAAATGTAACGACCGGCGGTAAGAGGCAACGTTCATCGAGACGAAAAAACTTCTCTCCCCTGCTTCCATAATCGGCGTAGAGTTCTTCTGGAGCACAAGATAGAGGAGGACTCGACAGAAGCAACGGGCGAGGCCCAATTGCCCAAGCTCACCTACAATAAAATGTGCCCGTGTACAATTTTGTTGAAGAAGAAAGAAAAAAAGCATCATTGGCCCAGGCCCGCCAAATTTAAAGCTGCTGGCTCCAACTGCGGGACAAAATTTGCCTCAGGCAGCGGTATTGGGAGCTCCCGGCCAATGAGCGTGCTCCTAAATGGATCCGTAAGGGAAACCCACTAGCGCTGTAAATGGGCTTTCCATCCATCCAAGACAGCAGATCCGTTTTCGAACGAACGCCCATCCCACTCGACCTTGAGTCCTTAATTTACTCGCCGCAACGTACATCACGTTCAATCCGTCAAGGCGACACGATGCTCCGACAGTCTCTGGCACGTTCGGCTTGGCGGACCGGCAGGCGGGCCGCCGCTGCCTCGAGGGCATTCGCGACAACGCCCAGACGGTCTGCCGAGGTGGAGCTCACCATTGGTAAGCATCTTCTCTGCGTCGAGGACGGACAATTGGAGCTGGAGCTTGTGCTAACGCGGTTGCAGATGGAAAGAAGGTCTCGATCGAAGGTATGGCTCTGGAGTGGAGGGGTACGGCGTTGCGGGAGCGTAGATGCTGACATGGAAGCTAGCCGGGTCGGCTCTGATCCAGGCCTGCGAAAAGGCCGGAGTTACTGTCCCTAGGTGAGCATTGGAGAGGAACTTGATTCCTAAAAGGGGATAAAAAAACGGTTAAGAAAGATGTGCTAATGGTGTTTAGATATTGCTACCACGAGTACGAAACATCCCACGGTCCCCGCTCCTTTTTCAGCAATTTCGAGCCCTAACCATATACATATACAGAAAACTAATGATTGCCGGTAACTGCCGTATGTGCTTGGTTGAGGTTGAGCGGGCACCCAAGCCTGTAGCCTCATGCGCCTGGCCAGTGCAGCCTGGTATGGTTGTGAAGACTAATTCACCTCTAACACACAAGGCCCGCGAGGGTGTCATGGAGTTCCTGCTGGCCAACCACCCCCTCGATTGCCCCATCTGCGACCAAGGTGGTGAATGTGACCTTCAGGATCAATCCATGCGATATGGTGCCGACCGAGGACGTTTCCACGAGATTGGAGGCAAGCGAGCTGTCGAGGACAAGAACATTGGACCCCTGATCAAGACCTCCATGAACCGATGCATTCAGTGCACCCGATGTGTCCGATTTGCCAACGATATTGCTGGTGCCCCCGAACTTGGTTCAACTGGCCGTGGTAACGATCTGCAAATTGGCACCTACCTTGAGAAGAACCTGGATACCGAGCTCTCTGGAAACATTATCGACCTCTGCCCCGTTGGTGCCCTGACTTCCAAGCCATATGCTTTCCGAGCTCGTCCTTGGGAGCTGAAGCACACCGAGTCGATCGATGTGCTCGACGGCCTGGGATCAAACATCCGTGTCGACTCTCGTGGCCTGGAAGTTATGCGCGTTATCCCCCGACTCAACGATGATGTCAACGAGGAGTGGATCAACGACAAGACTCGATTCGCCTGCGATGGCCTCAAGACCCAGCGACTTACTGTGCCCCTGATTCGAAGGGAAGGAAAGTTCGAGACCGCTGATTGGGAGGAGGCTTTGACCGTGATTGCCAAGGCCTATGAACAGACTAGCCCCAAGGCTAATGAGTTCAAGATCATTGCTGGTGCGCTTACTGAAGTGGAATCCCTTGTCGTGGCCAAGGATATGGCCAACAAGCTCGGATCCGAGAACCTCGCCCTCGATACCCCCACCGGCAGCCAGCCTATTGCTCACGGTGTTGACGTGCGATCAAACTACCTCTTCAACTCCAAGATCTGGGGTATTGAGGACGCTGACTGCATTCTCATTGTCGGAAGCAACCCTCGCCATGAGGCCGCCGTCCTGAACGCTCGTATCCGCAAACAGTGGATGCGCTCCGATCTTGAGATTGGTGTCGTTGGTGAGACCTGGGACTCTACTTTCGAGTTTGAGCACCTTGGCGCCGACCACGCTGCCTTGAAGAAGGCCCTGGCGGGCCCCTTCGGCAAGAAGCTCCAGGCCGCCAAGAAGCCCATGATCATCGTTGGATCCGGTGTCACCGACCACGTTGACGCCAAGGCTTTCTACGAGACCGTCGGCACCTTTGTTGACCAGAACGCTGCCAACTTCAGAACCGCTGAGTGGGACGGCTACAATGTTCTTCAGAGAGAAGCCTCAAGGGCTGGTGCCTTTGAGGTTGGCTTTGTCACTCCCTCTGCTGAGGTTGCCCAGACCAAGCCCAAGTTTGTCTGGCTCCTCGGTGCCGACGAGATCAACGAGGCGGACATCCCCAAGGACGCCTTTGTTGTCTACCAGGGTCACCACGGTGACCGCGGCGCTCAGATCGCTGACATTGTTCTGCCTGGCGCTGCTTACACCGAGAAGGCCGGTACTTACATCAACACTGAGGGACGTGTCCAGATGACCCGTGCGGCCACCTCACTCCCTGGTGCCGCCCGAACTGACTGGAAGATTCTCCGAGCAGCCTCCGAGTTCCTTGGTGCCCCTCTGCCTTACGATGATGTCGCTGCTGTGCGGGACCGCATGGTCGAGATCAGCCCTGCGCTGGCTGCCTACGACGTGGTCGAGCCCGTTGCCCTGAAGCAGCTGAGCAAGGTTCAGCTGGTGGAGCAGAACAAGGGTGCCAAGGCTAGCAACTCTCCTCTGAAGAAGGTTATCGACAACTTCTACTTCACAGATGTCATCTCCAGAAGGTATGTGCTTTCCGGATAAACTAAACAACGTAACAAAAAATTGATCAACGACGCTAACTATTTCATAGCTCACCGACAATGGCTCGCTGCTCAGCGGCCAAGGCTACCGGCGACCCCCGGACGAACTTTATGGCTCCTGGAATGGAGGAGGATAGACCCATGGGTCAGATTGCGTACGGAGCTTAAGATAGGTGAATGTATTAAAAAAATAGAAGAAATTTCCCTTGCGGTTCTGGAGCGCTATGTCGATATGTACATATATATAGGACGTTAGGGTTAGATGCTGTGTTAAATATGTTGACCAAAAACGGGTGGCTTTTCTACTTTCCTTCTCCCCCTTTTTTACCCTTTCGTGCTGGTATCTTACGCCACCCACCCCTAAGCTGTATGGCAGCATGCATATTTACCCATCCAACCAACGCCACTCTCACTTCTTTTCTTTCTGGTTCAGTATCTTCTCTCTGTGAAACCGCCCTCCCCCGGTTCGGGCTGCACAATGGGCAAGGCGAACCGCACCCTCTTCTCAGGCCTCACCTCGCCCTTCGCACGAGGCGCACGAAGGCTAGATCGGCGCACCGTCTTCTAGTCGATGTCCATGGTCCTGCCCTCCGCCTCCGCCTCTGCCTCCTGAATCTGTTTCTTGATGGTCGCTCGCCTGTTACGCACATGTCTATCAAAGCTGGCCAAGTCTCCGACGGCAGCGGCAATCACCTTCATGACCTCCGTGGCGGCGAACTCGCGGGGCGACCCGACGGGCGCATAAGTCACGGGGACGTTCATGTTGGGCGCGGGGATGTTTGTTGCGCCGTACTTGCAATTGGACGTATCTGGCGCGCGCATGTTTGCAATCATGGCATCGCAGTCGCGGCGGAGGGCGTCTTCGTCGCGGGCGCGGACGTGAGCAGCGCGGGCGGCGTTGTAGTCGAAGGGGGGTTGTCGCTGTCGGCGATGGCGGCGCGGACGCGAAACATTTCGCGGTGGAAGAGTGCGTTGAGGTTGCTGCGTACCGAGGACTCGTGGCGGGTGACGAGATCGAGGGCGGCGCGGTGGTAGGCTGGAGAGTCGGGGGCGAGGTCGAGGGGCTGGAGGAGCTTGTTGGAGTCGCGGATGGGGACGAAGACGGCGGCGGAAATGCTGGTGAGAGGTGGGATGGGAGTGTCGTCGTGGATGTCGGCGTTGTCGTTGTCGTTGCTGCTGGTGTTGACGTTGGTGTCCATGTCCATGTCATCGACGATACTGATGCTTTGGCCAGCCATGATGCTGCTTCTTCTGCTGCTGTTATTGCTGTTGCTACTGCTGTTGTTGGCAATGTTGCTTTCGCCTATTATGATGACGCTGCTGCTGCTCTCTTTGGTGTTTCCATTACTGCTGCGATCACCATCATCTGGGGGTTGCTGGTGTTTGACTTGGCTAGCGATGGCTGATTCTCGAAGCAAGTCTTCTAGTGATGGCAGCTCTGAAGAAGCAGATGAAGAGGGCCGGCTGGAAGAAGACCCGTAATCGGCCATGGAGGGCAGCTCTTTTGGGGGCGTGAATACGCAGCGTCTTATGTTCTCATCTTTGCCTCCTAATTTATCGCGAAAAGCGCAAAGCTTGGATGCAAAGTAACTGATACAGAAGGACGCCGAGGATTCGAGTTTTAAAGAAAAAGAAAAAGAGCAGGATTACGTAGGCGCGCACATGACGAATGAGAGCGGCAGCCTTGCGGCGCTTTGCCTGAGGTTAGGACGTATTGGCCGAGTCCAGATAATGCCTGCAGCTCATTTTTTTTGTTCTTGGGTGTGGTTGGTTCTACTACGTCGTGCGGCTGCATATCTTGCTGCGCCATTCAGATATTGTACAATATAAAAAACGTATGCATAAATCTCGTTGATAAGTGACTTTCCATGTAGCTTTTAGAGGAACTCTGGCAAAATCCGCCAACAGTTGAGATGATGTATTCGCACCTGTGCGTCTTGACGTTTCTAGTGAACGTTCAATATCAGTACTAAGCCCATAATGCATGAAACATTCTTTCTTACATTGTGATAGAGTGTATTTTGTCTAGTCTTTAGTTGATTTGTTCCAGTTTTCATCAGGTTGCTCGGTAGCTTCACTACTTCGAGTTATATTGTGCTAAGAGATAGAGTGAAAGGCTTATAAAACTTACATGCCTCTGCGATGATAGATGTTTGCTTCATGTAATAGTCACAACGTATACGGTCTATCTGCTTGCTGCATGATGACCACATATTCGATCTCAGCTCCTAGTATACATCTCGAGTTGTAGAGTAACAATGTATTCAAATGCAATTCTTGTGGAGTCGATGCTAATGGGCTGCTTGAAGTTATAATGTACACTATATTCAGCGTTATATTAACTCCCTTGTTTACTCTTCCTATAAGTATGAATCAAGTTCATGGTATTGATGAGAGTTGTTAAATGCGTATTCATTAACAACTAGCTTGGACGGTCACAAAGATCATATCTGATCTACCCTACATCGCACCGTTGAAATGGTGGAAATGACTAAAAATGGGCAATTAATAAAATCCCCCCTTATGCTACATATTCTATTTTTTTAAAATCTTGCTTCATCGTTTTATTCTCCCGAAAGGATACACATCACTGTGAACTAAAAACTCAACTATAGCCTCGTGAAAGTTCAACTTCCTTCCACGCATATAACTCATATTTTCTCTCCAGCTTCTTCTGTGAACCACTCTTGTCTATTTTGTTAATTCTTCCTTTTTTCAACTTGTATCCCGAAAATAGACTCAGTCTCTGTACAATCAATCGTACAACCACATATCGTTTTGTTGCTCCGTCGATATGCGACCCTCTCCAAAGCCATTGACTTAAACGCCAGCCAATCACATCATTCTCCCGACTCCCAAACCGGGGCCGAGGTTTGCCCATGCCGCGCTTCACCCACTTCCGCCCACTTCACATGCGAACTAGGACGAATTGATGAATGGGAACCATCACCAGCCACCTCATGCGCCTTGCTCTCATTATAGCATACGCTCTTGACTTATCTGAAATCAATTTTTTTTTTAGCTTCTTCACATACGGCATAATTAATAAACGAGGCTCCATCTTGGCATTGGATAAGCAATAACATAACCCCTCACGGCCCTCTATACTCAGCACAAACACAATGGCAGAGCCACAGCCACCGTTCCCGGGAGCTGATCGAATCCGCTCATTAACAGACCAGGACTCCATCTTCAAAGCCTTTGACGCCTACCCCTGGACCAAAGACTCCGAGTTTCTCGTAAGTGATTCCCTCTCTCCGTCAAACTCGCCTTTATCCTTCCCATGTGTAATACATCTCCGACTTGGGTATACACAAACACACGCACATATGCTTCACATCACCCGCCTCCCACTTACATCCATCCTTACCCCAGTCTGGCCTCCGCGCCATCCTCGGCGCCCCAAACCCGTCCAGCCCCCAAAACGGCTCCCTCCGTGACATCGCCACCCACGCCCGTATCTTCTACTACGCCCAGCGCATCGGCGTCCAGATCGACTTCGCCTCATACCAGACCTGGCTCTCTCAGCACCCAGAATACCCACCTCCGCACATCATCCCCTCGGAGTACGAGCAACAGCCTGCCGCCACCAACAGCAGCTCTCAGCACCCAGAAGCGTCATCGACATCTTCCGCCACAGCATGGCAGCAGGCCGCCCCTAAAGCCGACCTCTACGTCGATCGTAGCGCTCAGTCTCAGGCTTCTTGGGAGGGTGGCGAACCCTCTTATCCTCTTGCTTTCGCAGAGATGATCAAGCTTATCCAGGAAGGCAAGCCCATTCCCGGCATCAGACAGATTCCCAACACAATTGAACGAGACCCCGTAAGTTTATCCAATGTTCGCCCTTGTCTTGCGCCTGACATGTGCTCACGCTCAGCCTTTTTAGACTATTAAACCCGTTGGATCGCGGCCAGTGCCTAGAAAACCTTGGGAAAAAGAGGCTACTGCAACCGCTGAAACAGGTGCCGGAGGTATCGTGAACGCCCTGGACCTTGAATTTCCCCCAGTCGAGCAACAGGCAGAAGGAGAAGAAGCAGCTGCTGCGACAGAGTCTTCATGACGCCGCGGTAGTAATCTGTCAGCCATTAGAGAAAAATTCTATCCAGTTCTTTGCAGCTGAAAGCACGTTATATTAGACTCGCATTCAATATCAAAGCGTGGCATCTTGAAGCCAAGTTCAGCAGAACACATTAATCGAGAATGCAAATTCAACCGGTCTGGCCTGAAAACTTGTCTTTATTAAACATAGAGCATTATTATTCGAAATTACGGCGGCTGGTGTAAACACGCAGCGTCGCGGTCAAAACAAAAAGAAAAATCCTGTAATAAAGAGCGTTGCAGCTATTAACACAATAAGTCTTCTCCATAAAACATCTTTCCCCTATCTCCATCGCGCAAAACAAAATGCATTTTTCATCAGAGTGATACACCGCCCTTGAATTAAGATTTTCTAACGGGCATTGATTTCTTCTCAGGAAACGCATGGTTAGCCCCATCTCAAATCGCAACAAGATGGAAGGGAATAAAAGGGGAACGAACCGTCCTAAGTGAATATGCTACTGTCTTTACATGTCGAGATGCAATCTGGGCTCAAGTCGAAGAGGGAATGTTGCCGCCACGGTTAGCAGATGTAGTCTCCTGCATATTTCAAAATGCATAACCATAATGTGTCCAATGCACCCAGTCAGGCAGTAGCCAGCTGAGCGTAGGATGACGAGTGATCTTTAAATTGATTGCATGGGAAAATGTTCATAAGAAGTCAAATCCTTTATGTGATCTTGTGTGATCCGAGTGAGAACGGCAAGAGGCGGAACTAGATATGGTAACGAGTCGCCAAGATGTGCTATAAGTAGAACAAACGATGCTACGCAGAATCGTTGGGGAGAAAGCTTGCCAGATTGTTAGGTAACGTCTCGCACACTAATGGATCTCTGATGTTAATACCGTATCAACGGTAAGAGGTACTGAATCTCGCTGGTCCTGGTCCGATACGGCTACTGCCCATGCCCGGCCCAACACCTGGGCCTGGACGAGTCGTAACCGCGTGGTTGGTACACAACATGCCAACGCGGGATCCAAATTTGGATCCCCTGAGAGAGACCATGTGCTTTCGGATATGAGCAGCTACCATCTCACGATGTTGAGGAGAAGCGTTGTTAAGAATCCACTGAATAAGGTAATTTCCGTATTGGTCACTGGCAATGTCAATCAGAGGGATACGGGTGCGATCGCGGCGCCCCTCGCAAACTCGATCGAGATATCGGCCGAGAAACTCAGCATTACCAATCTTGAGGCACTTCTCCACCACCTTGGAGGCAAATTGGTCAGTGCTATACTCTGCAGCATACCGAATGACGTGATCGACGGCTCGGCTGCGATCAGGGGGAGCTCCATGCTCGCATATATGTTGGATGCACCAGTTTCCAAACTGGCCATGAGCTACAATGTCAATGTTTGCGAGGACTTCTTCGATACAAGGGCGCTATTTTGCACTTATTAGTCACTGCGATGCCTTTGGAGGTAAACGTTGACTTACTTTGTCATCCTCCAGACAGTTCTCAAAAATATTCTGAACAACAAGACTACCAGTCTCTCCCAGGGCAACTTCGTGCCACATTCCCCTCAGAGACTCATTGACGAATTTCATAATTTGAGGGGGGGATTCGCTCCATCGCAACTCAAAGAGCTTTTGCCAAACATGACAGGCATATCTATGAATCACGGTCTCAGGGATGCGGCGGAGGAGTTCGTGAACCATAATTGCCTTGTAATCTTCTGGAACCGAATCGAACGCCTTCTGGACGACATGGCAACCAAAAGGATCCATGGAGAGATTCAGAGTATTGCCTCGAATGGCTTCGGCAATCTTGATCACCTGTTCCGGGGTTCCATGCTCAAAGCAACGTTGAACAAGAAAGTTGCCAAATCTGTTGACCATTAAGGGGTATGCCTGGGCCACAATGGCTTCAACAATTTCGTATTTCTGCTCAGGTGTGCCCACTTTGAGCTTCTGCTGTAAAAAGATGGAGGCTTGCTGGTCGTTATTGCAGACAATTTTATCTACAATGTACTTCCAGTTGCAATTCACATTTCGATCGAGGAGGCGGCGATAATTAAGAGGCTCTGTTGGCGGGAGATAGGTTGGCCCTTCAGAAGGAACAACCTGTTTTTCATCAGCATGCGGTTGGTAGTGAGTTATCTCCATCACATTGCTGGGTACCTCATTCTTCCAACTAGCCTTAGAGGTAAACTCTGAGGCGTGTGGAGAAAGAGGAGTACCCATTGCTTGTTGATGGAAAGGGGGATACATGTTCACGCCCATAGGAGGTAGTGCTGGACCAACATTCACGTGAACGCCTGGCACAGGAATTGGGACTGGATTTCCAATGCTATCAAACGGGTGAGTTGGGTTATTGAGATTGACAAATGAGCTTCCAAATTGGTGATTCGCATTCACGCGATTGTCAAAGCGAGTGCCGCGCCGGTTTGGGTGAGGACGAGTAACGAGGTCATGCTCAGCGGCCTGGCGCTCAGCACGATGACTGTCGATCAACACGTAAGGTGAGCTTGGATCTACACAGGCCTGGTTAAAACCTCGGCCTCCGAACCAATGACCAGGAGTCGGCTCTGGACCAGGTGGTTGAAGAGAGCTGTTGTTGGCAAACGAGCTCTTGGTAGGTCCCCAGATTCCGCGAGCTCGATTCAGTGCAACAGCAGAGGCAGAATCGCTGGTATCAGAGTGGGTATCATTTGGCGTGCCTCTGCCCCAAATATTCTCTCGTGGAGCCGCTTCAACACGAGCAGTGGGCACGTCGGATTCCTTGACAAACCGCGACTGAGCAAGCTCCTGGTCAAGCTTGGAGATATGGTTCCGGGCTTGCGCAAGCTGTAGCTTTAGGCGAAAAACTTCTTCAGCATCTGCACGAGGATCATCAAGCGCAACGCTAGCTGGTCTTGCGGTTAGAGCTGCAGTAGGGAAGCCCTCGGTGGCCGGAGTGATTGGAAGCGAAGTGCTTGAGGAAGCCTGGTCTAAAGCTTTCAAGAAAGGACCCTCGTCTTCGACTTTCAAGACTTGGTTCTGTTGAGTGTGGGCAGCTTGCTGCTCTGGTAGTCTAGTGAAAAGCTTCTCCATTGGAAAAGAGTCAGTTTTGGAGATGTCACAAAGGGGCTTACGCGTGCTCGAGTTGTAAAGAGAAATGGGGGAACCAAAGCAAGGTACACTTACTTTCGGATAGCCCTGGTTCGCCAGCTTTGAAGTAGTCAAGGGCGTGATGCCTTTCTCCTTCATTATAGAAGCGGTCGTTGCCGGTTCCTGAAATCATAAGAGTTAACAGAAATTTATAATGACCATGATAAAGTAGGAATACAGCGGGTAAGGCCATATCATAAATTTATGACATGACTAGATATCAAACTTACGCAAGAGGCTGAAACAGCTGAGGGTCCATCTCCCGCCTGCATCGAAAAATCTCTCTGAGCTGCGTCGGCAGGCAATAGGACCGAAAGCTGAGGAGTAGATCCAGAAGAGCTGGAGGTCGACATTTTATCCGCAGGAAATGTTCAAGAGAGATTAATGGGAGTGCTAATAACGGGAGAGACGGCAGCGGATGCAAACGGAATGGAGAAGCTCCCACACAGGCGCAGCTTGTGTGCCAGGGTTGGGAAAGTAAAAAGAAACAAAGACGCGTGTAGGATTAGGAACCGTGATTAAGGTGGAGGAGAAATTAGTGAAATAAAAATCGAAGACGTAAATGTTAGTGGTCGGCTATAAATGGAGGTGAAAGAACGGCCGATTGGGCATTAAGAGGAAGGAACTGGCAGCCCTCGCCAAAAAGGGCCACCGCCTTGTTTGTCACTCGCTAAGGCCAAAAGGCAGGATTTATACGTCAGTTGAGAATGACAAGTGACGCTCTAGAGCGGCCTAGCGAGTAGAAATAACGGAGAAGAAGGTTTAGACACTTGGGGCAATCCAGGGACTCACTATATTAAAGAATTATATAATTCAGCGTTGGCTGGAGGGGGTTGAAGAGAGACCCGCGCCGAATTTTCGAATGTTATATGTGCATAAATACATCAAAGACCGAGGATTTGTGACCAAACGCTCGTCAGTGAGTCACTACAACCCCAGGCGCCACGGGCCTTGGTACTCGTCCTCCGTGCTGCATCATGGTAATAAGGTAGACCAGCGGTATGGGCTTTTTGCTAGAATATCGACAGTGTCTAGCTAGCGAAGTCAAAAGATGCCTTAGATAGTCTACAATACTACCTACCATGTGTCTGCGAGGCATGTGCTTAATAGTAGAACCATTGCACATTTGCCGCACACCAGCTATGCGCTTTCTGCCTTTCCTAGAATCTACTTCAAATTTAGGTAGCTCGCGCTTCATACGACGACGATTTAAGTGGTCACATAGTCTATTCATACACGTCTTTTAAGGTACCTTTTTAGAGCCTCGCAGCAAAATCAGGTCGTCTGATATGCGCTTGTAAGGTGACTATATCGTACAGCCTGTGTTACATTTTCAAGTAGCAACATAAAATCTTGAGCCGCCGTATACTTCAACGACTTTTTTTTTTGTTTCCCTCAATAGCCAATCCCCCATAATTCATATAAAATTCATATTCACGAGAACTGGACATGGCATTGCGTAAATGGTCCGGCCGTAGCTAATAATGCAGCTATCATCGCTTCTTTCCGGGTGTGGGAGCTATGGAATTGTTAGTTGACTGGTGTTCCAAGTGAGTCTCCCTCAAATAAAAAGGGAATATGAATGTGGCGTACCAGGGGGACCCGTCTTCTTCTTCGGTGCACTCTTTCCACGCTGTTTGAGCCTATAATTGTGGTTTCAGCAAGCTGCTCTATTAAATCTTGTTCCCAATGCACCTACTCTTCAATGTACTCGAACCGATCTTCCTCGGCTTCATCCCATGTGGCAAGCACCGGGCCAAACTCTCGCTTCACATCCTTGATCGATGCTAACTTCCGGGGGTAATAGGCGGCGAGCGCTGGGCCTTTCAATCGCTGTCGCAAGACCTTGTTGCCCATGCGAACCCCCTCAGGGTTGAATGTCGTGGCGAAGACTTGGCATTGCGCCTATGGAATATTAGTGGGAGAATGGAGAGAAAACAGTAATGGAGATTTACCTTCATCAAATCCAGTAACCGCGCACGAGGGACACTCATCTTTACATGCTTGATCTCGAATGTTGCGATCGACTTTGGACGTTGAATTGAAGTTTGATGCACACCAGAAAGAGCACCCGCTAAACCTCATTGGGAATAGTCTCTTTGGCGCGCTTGAACGCAGTGGACCATTTTCTTCTCGCTCTAAGAATCCTCAACCCACCCTCTATCCTTTACATTAAACGCGAAGAATTTCTGACCGTAAAATTTTGGATTTTGCCGTCATTTTCAAAATGTCTAAACGGCATAACACATCATCAGTAGACAATCGGGCCAAGCGGCAACAGATTGGTGATTTCAGAAATGATTCAGAATTCGTTAGCAGCGTCGAGACAACAAACCAGGCGCTAGCCTTACTTGCAGAGCAGGCAGATGAGCTAGTTGACTGTCTTCAGTCCTTGAAGCGACAGTTTTTGCAGAGTAAAAACCCTGCAGAATTCCAAATTGGAAGTATAAACTCGAATCTGCCACGATTAACCAAGCAGCTACTTCCCTCTTTTCAGATCATTGGGTCTATTGATGAGCCTGTCGCCGAGACGGCTACGCCCATAGCTAAGAACACATCAACGGTATGTACTACATTTTCTAAACAAAGACTCATTTAACTAACTATTGGCATAAAAGGATACCCTCTCAAGAGCTGCCCAAGACTCATCAGGCATACCGATACTCTCTCCAATTAGTGTGACACCATGGATCTCGTCAGATATCTTGCAAGAATGGCCTCCTTTACCCCCAATTCTTGACTCCAAGCTTGCTGAAGAAGCATTCACCCACCCAGGTCTAGGCATGAATTTCAGCTATGAACGCCTAGAATGGCTTGGAGATGCATACCTTGAGTTGATTTCCAGTTCTCTCATCCATCAAACATTCCCACAGCTGCGGTCAGGACCTTGCTCTCAACTCCGCGAGAGACTAATCCGAAATATCACTCTTGCGGAATACTTTCGGTATTATGGCATGGAGAAGCGGGCCAAGCTTCCAGATCATTTTGATGGAAGCAGGGGGCTCGGAAGAGGTAGATCAAAAGACAAGGATATACTAAAGACGCAAGCCGACATGTTTGAAGCCTACGTCGCGGCTGTTATTCTATCGGATCCTCAAGAAGGGCTTTTCAAAGTGGTGAAGTGGCTGAAAGCCCTCTGGGGTAGAACGATCAAAGAGGACATCGAAAAGGCAGAAGCTGCAAAAAAGCGCCTGGAAACTCAACCAACAGGGGTGGAGGCAACAGAAAAAAATTCTAAACAGCGGCTGAGTGTCAAAATTGTGACCAAAGGTGTCAGCATTGACTACAAAGATCTGCCTGGCGAGAAAAGGGACAAGAATTTGAAACTACCTCTTTATACCGTCGGAGCCTATCTAACCGGCTACGGCGAGGTAGGAAGACTACTAGCAGTCGGCACAGCCCTGAGCAAGAAAGAGGCTGGTCAGAAAGCTGCTGAAGCGGCATTACAGAACAAGCGACTGATACAGGCATATGAGGAAAAAAAGAGGCAATACATGCAGGCTAAAGACGACAGTGCACTCGTGGACAGACTTCTGGGGTAGCGATCTACGGCTGCGGCTTTTGGACATAGATGATATTTGAGTGCTTCCATATGATGATAACGACTGGAATTAGGATCACTGTCTAGAGAATTGACCATTGCTTAATCGTAGAGGATAGGAACTTTACCTAATAAATGAGCAGGGTTTAGTTAACGCATTTATACTGGTATAGTTATAAAGAGCCGAGACACAGTATTGTGAATGGCTATTAGCGAGAAATCTCGCCATGATCACCAGCTTGTAACCACCTGTCGCATCATCCGTTTTGGGGGCCTGATCTTTCGATATGTGTGACCTTGGCTTGTACAGCTATTGGGTACTACTACTACTATATAGCTGTGTGGTCTGCGTGTCACGAGCAAGTGAAGATATCTGCTACGTAGGCATGGAACCAATGCTTACTTTCACCTCTCTTTGTTTTCTTTTCTGGGCATAAGATTGGAACACACACAGCCATATATATAGGTGGGTATATATATATTAATTGTATACTGGCGCCATCAAAGAAGCCGGATCTCGCTACCAAGTACTGGTGTTTTCCTGCCACCAACGCAAGACCTCCTCAGGTGCAACAGTTTGGAATGTACTTGCAATCTGGGGTAAAACTGGACTAAAACATTCACGGCACCGTCTCCAGCGTCGAGGTACCGTTTACTAAGCACGTCGGCGACTTTCACGTGTCGCGGCAGGTATCGCATACCCCGACTCGATGACGCTCAGCTTGGTAGTGCCACACTTCTTCGTTCTCAGCAGCCGAGCCCCCTGGCGGTAGCGTCGCAAGTCCCACGGCCTAGAGCGCGTGCGCGCCGAGGTTCAATTGGGAGCCGGTCCACGACAAACCGAGCCGCCAAAAAGCTACTGTTCCTATGATCATAATACATAATCGTAATCCCAGCACCCGCTGCTCCGACTAATCGCCTCCATCTTGCCTCTGCCAGCCCTCAACTTGCGTCATCTTTCTCAAAGGAAGCACCTGTCCCTGCGCTGGTCTGCGGTGCCGCATTCAATCCGTCCCGATTCCGTCCCTTGGTCCGTCCTTATCGCCAATCGAGCAGCCTCTCCAGATCAGCAAATCCAAATACGCAATCGGTGCCTTATCCCCCCCAACGATTGCCACCCATTTGACACGAAAAAGACCACGATCCGAAGGAGGAAGAAGAAGAATCAACTATAATTTCAAAACATTTTTTTTTCTGGCGCTTTCAAGAGATTGCATCAATCCCGTTAGGAGCAGCAAGGCTCCCCGTCATAGCCGCCCCCGATGGCGGATTCCGTGGGTGGGTATAACCGCAGTCGCATTCCTTCCCCCCCCACGATGTGCCCGCAATGGTACATGCTGACCGCCGCCCAATGCTGCAGATCGAGTCTTTGTCCATGCCTTAAACACGGTCAAGAAGATACCCAAGACTGGAGCATCGCGGCCGCCCCCTTCCGAGCGGCTACGGCTCTATGGCCTCTACAAGCAAGCCATGGAGGGGGATGTAGATGGTGTTATGGAGATGCCCACGGCTGGGTCAGGTCTCGCCCCGGATGAGCTGCAGAAAGAGCGGGATAAGTGGGATGCATGGAATTCACAAAAAGGACTGACCCGGACTGAGTCCAAGAGACGATATGTCGAGGCGCTAATCGAGACGATGCACAAATACGCAAATACATCGTGAGTAGCAACCCACTCACATGAATCTCCCCCGCCTTGTTGTATATTCACAAAGAAGCTAACTCCTTTAAGCAGAGATGGGAGGGAACTCGTTGCTGAGCTTGAGTTCGTCTGGAACCAAATCAAGGACAACGCTGCCAGTTCCGATTCCTCATCAGCCAACCCAAGCGACCCGTCACATGTTTTCCACCAGCCTAGGAGCGGCAGTGATGGGCCTATGAAGATCCTCAGCCCTATGAGTGAACAGGATATCGAATTCCGATCCCGTAGGCAGATTGACGAGGATGACGAAGACGCAGTGGCTAGGGATGAAGAAGAACGTCAGGTCAGCCTTCAGAACAGCCGGTGGACAAGGAAGATGGAGCGAGCCATCACCAAGCTCACCGCAGAAGTTGCGGCGCTCCGCGAACAAATTGCCACGGGGCGGGAGTGGAAATCGAAAAAGGAGAAAAGCTTCCCTTCTTGGATAAGATGGCTTATATTCGTCGTCATGAAGCACCTCTTAATCGACTGCGTTGTTTTGTGCATAATACTCGTCTGGATGCGGAGTCGAAAGGACCGACGGCTCGAAGATATTGTACGAGCGGCACTACGGCTTGTCAGGGAATATGTCAGAAAGATCCTCCCATCCAGGTGAACAGAACAGGGGCAAACAGCCGGCTATACATAAACCTTGGCCAAAAAGAAAGCGTCCAGGGAGAACTATCATATTGTACTAATGCGGACCAGATTCCGCGACTTTCCATGCCCCGTCACGAAATGCCATGCACATATTTATTTTCACGATTGAGAATTCATCCCAAGTCAAAATCTGTCTATTTAACTCACTACCGAACCAAATACCTGTTGTCTCTAATTGCAACTGCTTGGACTATATAACAAATACTATCTATCTAGACTATAGAGGCCAATATATATCCAGATTCTGAATAACATCATGTTAGATTAGGGTTCATGCTTGGATATATGAAAATAGTAAATGGCAGTACAATCAGAGCGCTCGTAGAAGACACCATAGAACCCTAAGAACATAGATGCAAAAACGTAGCAATGAAGAAGGGTATTGTTATCTAGCACACCACATTCGTTCTCCAGTACCCCAACCATGGCCAATGTCATCAACATACATGTATTCTAAATTACTTTCTCTACCTCCTTTACTTCTTTAAGCGTCAGACACTCCTTGACAATTTTTGCGTTTGGATAAACCGCCTCGTTAAGCCAGGCCCAGGGTGCTGAATAGCAATTTGGACAGCAAATTCTCTTTCTATGCTTCCCAATGGGCCTTCTCAATTAAGTCGTTGTCGCACTTAATAAAGTCGTCAATGTGAGCATATTATCGCATTATTACGGATATATGCCTACGAATATTTACAATGCAATCCTAGTCCGAGGCCCTAGGCGAATAGGGTCGCCGTGAGCTTGAAAAATTCCTTGACGTGTGCCATCTACGATCTCTTTTTCTTTGACTCACATATTAGGTCTAACGCATATCTGCATAGTTATATGATCGGCAGTTCTCCATCTGCTCCATTCATTTGGGCCGAGTCCATGTGCTGGAACAGGCATTCAACTCTCTTGTCCTGCCCTTATACCTTCTCCTAGTCTCCCTCCACCTAGACCTCTTGTTTCGGATGCTACCGCTCTTAGTCTCTCTCGAAGGAAAATCATCAGAGCGTGTTGGCATTATTGGGTTAAATCTGAGGGCAAATTGAAGCAGAAACGGTGCAAACTTTGTGGGGGTTTACTCAGTACATTGTTAGACTGCGTCGGCTGCTGTAATGTTAGGATTTATCGGAGGTGCCATTGGGAGAATCACTTGGCTACACTTATTGACTGAATCTTAGCTGTCGATGAGGATATGAGGTTATTTGCTATAGATAGGTATGGGTTTGACGACTATGCAGACAAGTTTTTCTATAAACACGGCTAAAACGTTCAACCACCTTTACCGCCACCTCCTTGGCAGATATTCTCTCTGATTTCTCACAAACATGCTCTGTAAGGGAGAAATATTATATGTTATTGTGATTGAGCTATACAGCTGTCACGGCACTTCTACTTGACCCTTTTGTCGGCAGATGTTTTCGTATTGCCTCCTTAAGTAAACAGTCGCAGGGGTCCAGGGTATTGTCCCGAAATGAGCTGGTTGCTATTTTGACACCCAATATGCTCATCGAGGCACGCGCCACCTCGGCAAGCCGCACTGTGGGCATCTAGAAGCCTGCTGCGGGTACGTACCCTTTCTCCGCCCATTTGAGGGACCAACCACTCTGCGTTTGCACCCAATCACATGCGCTAGGCCCTATCCCAGCCTAGCTCAGTGCCTCCTCCACCGTGCCAGTTCGCAAGTCGCCATACTTCCCAGTTCCTACACTAGCACTACCAGATTGTCCCGCGGCCTGTCAGCTCCATCCGAGGCAGACGAGACGGAGAATCGCAACCCCAATCAACAAGCCAGCTCCCACAGCCTTGGCCGCCGCCGCCGCCGTCCAGATGCATCGTGCTGCTGTCAGGGTGCTCCGGACAAGTCACCACTCCAGCGTCCGAAACGCAGTGCGCACCGCCCGCCGCAGCCACCTCCACTACTTCACAAGCAACGCTCGCCTGCACCACAGCTCCGCCGATGTGCCTCTGAGGTCGTCCATGTACGTCCGTCGTCTGCCCGTTGCGCTGGCCTCCGGTCTGGTCCTGGGATACGGCGCCTGGTACTACAACGGCGTCGACATTCTGTCCGGGAGCCAGGCTGTCACGCGAGCCTTCACGTCTACGCAGGGAGCGGCCGATGCTGTGCCGACGCGCACCGTCTTGGTTGTCGGAGCCGACGAGCTGACACAGGGAACCATTGTGGGCGAGGGACCCCTCTACAAATCTGCCACCGAGGACGGCCGTAGGATAGTGGAAATGTTGACGCCGGAGCAAGCTACGGCGAAGCTGCGTAGGCAGGAAGAGTCGTTTTGGGTCAATCGGGGCCAAGGCGTTACGCGATACGACCTGGTCCAGCTGGGAAGCAATGATCCAATTGAGGACGATCACGCCGAGAAAATTGTCGAAGTACCAAATCGAGCAGCTACCGAGGAGGAAGAAGTGAGCAGCAGCGACTGGATGTTCTGGGGAGTTTTCGATGGTCACTCGTGAGTAGCATCCGTTCCTTGTTCATTTCTTTATTTATTAACACGGTATCTCTTCTAGGGGCTGGACGACATCTGCAACTTTGCGTGAAAGCCTTATCAGCTACGTTGCTCGAGAATTGAACAGCACTTACAAAGCCGCCAGTAACAATGCACCGCCCCCCGAAGCCATTGACTCAGCCATCAAGGCCGGCTTCACCCGTCTAGACAACGAGATTGTGCATAAAAGCGTCGAAAAGGTCTTCAAGGCAAGCTCTAAAGCTATGGCTGCCGAGATTCTGCAACCTGCCTTGTCCGGCTCTTGCGCTTTGCTGACCTTTTACGACAGTCGGAGTGAACTTTTGCGTGTGGCATGCACAGGCGACTCTCGCGCCGTCCTGGGACGTCGATCAAAATCTGGCAAATGGATAGCCACGGCTCTCTCAGAGGATCAGACAGGAAATAATCCTACTGAAGTTGCTCGCATGAGGATGCAACACCCTGGTGAAGAGCATGTTATCAGAAACGGCCGTGTCCTGGGTGGCCTAGAGCCAACTCGTGCTTTTGGAGATGCAGTCTATAAGTGGAGCCGTGATGTTGCTGGAAGGCTTCGCGAGAACTTCTTTGGTCGAAGCCCCTCTCCTTTATTAAAAACTCCTCCTTACGTTACGGCGGAGCCCGTTGTCACTACGACCAAGATCGAGCCAGAGAACGGCGACTTTGTTGTCCTTGCTACGGATGGACTGTGGGAAATGTTGACAAATGAAGAGGTTGTAGGTCTTGTCGGCCAATGGATCGAGACGCAGAAGTCGGGAAAGTCAAGCTCGCAATTTGACAGAGCCTGGTCGAAGGTCTTTGGATCCCAGAACAAACCGCTCCCCGTAGAGCAGGGCAGGGGTGCGGCCGGTTTTGATGGGAAGACGCCGATTCGCCTTCAGCAATGGGGAATCGACCCTGACGCAAGAGACCGGTTTGTCGTCAGAGACAAGAATGCCGCGACTCATCTTGTTCGCAATGCACTTGGCGGAACAAATGATGAGCAAGTCTGCGCCCTTCTAACTCTACCATCGCCCTTTTCAAGACGATACCGGTGAGTAACCTGTTATATGATATTTTCAGCTGACTCGTATGCTAACTTGATATAGGGATGACTTGACTGTCCAGGTCATCTTCTTTGGCCACGCTGATAAAACAAGCGAAAAGACCGGTGATGTCACAATCAACTTAGATGCTACGACAGACCAAGACCCAAGAGCCAGGCTTTAGATTACGATTAGCGGCGGTGACGACATTACCAGCTGTACAACTATTTTTGTAACGATTCCGATGAACTAGGCTGATTTTTATATCCGATGCTCATTTACAGCAGCGATAGATATTTCATCCTGCAAAGAAGCAGCAAGTCAGCAACTATAAACCGGGGGCTAGCTACCATGCTCTCTATATCTCTCTTTACCACTTCTTTTGCAAACAGCTTGCTGCGGCAACAATAGTAGGGGGAAGCGTTGTAAAAGGCATGGCGTACGGTTCTAGCGGAAGGTGATACGGGAAGAAGGGCAAGGAGGACTAAGGAAACTTGACGGCTTTTGTAATGTTTTTTTTTTTTATGCTGGCGGTCCCAAGTGCGGTGTTGGGGAGTGAGTTGGGCTTTTTGTCCTTTTTATATATCTAGTCTAATTGTTTCTTACTGATTTGGCGATGTGAATAAACCAGACGTTTCATATGGCGAATATTTGATGTGTAATGGAGCACGGCTTGCATCTGCTTTGAGGCAATTGCCTACCTGTACATCTACACCTTTTGCTATGCAGAGAACCTCTTTGCTGCGATGGAATTGACAAGTTCATAAGTGTTTTTAAAATAACTGGTCTTCAACGCCTAATACGGTCTGGTGGTCTAGTGGTATGATTCTCGCTTAGGGTACACCCTACAGCTTGCTTGCGAGAGGTCCCGGGTTCAATCCCCGGCCAGACCCCTGAAATTGCTATAACAGCATCAAATTTCTTTTTTGGCCATTTTATTATTTTGCTAATTGCCATGCTTTTTTTCACTTTTCTTCCCGAGGTGTTGTTTTTTTTGACACATTGAGTACGGTCTGTGATGGAGTGTTAATGGATGACAGAGCCTAGATCGGTGGCCGGAGTGATAGTAACTCAAACAGTATTGACCAAGGCTAACTAGGCTGTAGACTCTGTACGGCGGGTATCTCTGTCTATCAATAATTCGCACAAATATCACATACAAATAGAATATACAACAAGCGAGATTAGGAGCTTGATTTCGGCCAGAGCAGTTTCTTCTGCTTGAGACAAGTAACCATTGCCAAGAAGACGATAATCCAAACGATAATAAGAGCAATCGTCATGGCACACCCAAAAAGCTGCAGTCCTCTGTTCTCAAAGATGTCTCCCATGATTTCGGTCGCCGTAACCTTAACAGATTGCATCGAGCTCTGAGTCAGAGAATAATTGTGGTATAAGTTGATGGGAAAGGGAGAGAAAAACTTACAAGAGCAGTGTTTGGAAACACAAACGACCACCAGGTCATCTGGAATGGCATGCCCTTCCGCGCCCGTAAGTACTTCCAAAGTGATCCAACAGATACCAGGAAGAACCACATGGAAAGGCCCCAGAACCAAAGGGCAACAAGCAAAGCAATTATTTTCACAATATCGACACTATTCTCTGTGCCGAGGAAATTCGACGGAAGGATGACATTGGCTTCGCTACCAAGCTGTGCTTCAAAGAGAGTTAGTAGGGGTTGAGCTTTTTTGAATTGGGAATACGTCTTCAACCAACCGATTGATCCCGCTGTGAAGGCATAAGGCCCAATAGAAATGAACTTTTAGACAATTAGCGTCACAACTTTTGGGGTGGGGAGTCGCTAGAATAAAATAAACTTACAACACCAGGTCGCTGAAAGTCTCTGGGCAATTTCTGGGTCATTAATCTATAGATGAAGGCGGCAGATATCATGAGAGAAATTAAGCAGCCTGTGCCTTGTGTGGAAACGGCCGAGAAAGCAATAGCGGGAGCATATAACACGTCAATATGGCCAGTGTCAGAAGCTGCTGCGATGAGATTGCTGGCAAACGGTGCCGTGAGCATGAGGGGGTATGCAGGAAATACCCAAGTAGGGGTCATCATGTGAATCGGAAATACTCTGTTGATAGGAATAAGATAAAGTAGCTCAAAGCCATAGCAAGGGAGTAGTTCTTACAGCGTTGACCAAAGGATGAGATATAACCCAGCACTAGCAATGGCGCTCAGCCCAGTGTATATCCAGAATAGGACTTGTAATGTCTTAATGAGCCAGACACCACAATGTGGAACGCCGTACTGGCAGACATTGGTAAGGATGACTGCAATACTAGAAAGAGTTGGAAATATTAGATCCAATCGAACAGCTGCAGAAGACGAGGCTGCTTACGAGACGAACTATAGTATTATATATTAGTCCCTGGTATATTACAGCGGCATATGGTAAGCATAATATAGGTAGACTTACAAAGGCAGGAATAAATAGAGATTCAACTTGATCCGTAAAGGATTTAGTAAGGCTTCCAGGCCGCAGATAGAATCGCATAGACAGAAAGACACAGTTGGCAAGGAAAAACACAATGTTGAGCAGGCAGAAGAAGATGCCAAACCCGTTTACCCATTCCGGTCTGTAAACCACTTGTATCAGGTCAGTAAGACGCAACGTATTGATGAGATGAGTATTGTCCATACGTCCATGAAGTACACTAGACACTCCTCCGGTAGCCATTGTCTATAAACCAAAACATGAGCTGCTGGTCCAAAGATACTTGGTTAATTCACCGCTCGTACCATAGTGAAGAAAGTCCATTGATAGCAGGCAATGCGGTCCCGCAGACCTACGCGGCGAGGCATAGCCTGATTCTCTTTATCCAGAATGACGGTATCAAGATTTGGTGGGGTATGGGAAAGCTGGGCTGCATCGGGGCTTATATCTCGACCCGAGGGATGGAGAGCAAGATGCTGCGAACGCCGAGAGGCGCCCTGTGCAAATAAAGCTGCTGCAGGAATTGGAGCTGATAATGATTTCCTGGCGGGCGTGGTCGTCCCCGACGCCGTGGGAGTCGCGCCAAAGAAGAAGCACGGCTGGTTCTCTTCAGTGGGCGACTCATAGCCATCGGCTACCACGGCACGACGCTGAGAGGCGGCCATGGCGGGGGTTCGAGACTGTCGTGCTGGCGATTGCCCAGGCTGGACAGCAGATGGATCATCAAGATCTGGCTGGGCTCAGCATGGGCGAGGGCGATGTGTACGTAAATGAGGTGAATCAGGAACACCACGTTGTCCAGGAACAGCGACCCCAGATTGGCCAGAGGCATCGCGGGCGATTGGCATGCAGCCTAAAGGAGCTGGGGGGCGGGAGCAGTGGCGGCCAAATGGACCGGCGTGGAGCGGAAGAGGCCGTCGGCTGTTGATTCCTCATACACTCCACTGGGGCTGATTGGGCGGATGTGGCAGAAGAATTTTTTTCTTCCCTCCCTTCTTTTCCGTCTTCCTTGCGTTGCCGAGGGTTTAGCAGCGCTCTAATGGGCGTGGTGAGATTCCAGTTGCAGTGGACCGGACCGACGATACCAGCAGTGCTTGCCGTCTGTAGGCGGGTTGACCGGCTGCTGCTATCATACGCGGTCTGTGCTTGCTGGCTATCCGAGTCGGAATAGCGATATAAATGACGCGATGGGCCTAGGGGTGCTCCGTAACTCGGGTACCAACTGAACGTGATTATACCGCATTTGCCGATGATAGCATAGTCTGGTTAATGAACACAGCTTGTGACTGGAGAATAGCGAAAGCTGTATGAGCGCGAAAGAGGCTGTTGGTAAATGCTTGCATGCAATTAGGCCTCGGACAATGGGATAGCTCGGCGCGAGCCTTATAGTACAGATACGAGACAAATACTGTTCGAGAATCGCAGGAAGTGGAGCCAGTAAGCGAGCCATGAAGGAGCAAGTAGCCTATCAGCCCGTAAAGAGAATACGTAAAAGGCAATGTTACTTAACCCGCCGCACTGTGCGCAAGCAGCTCCGGTAAGTCATCTTTTCATCAGCTTTACAAGTTGTACAATGAAAAGGCGAGAAAGAGAGGGCATTCAGAAAAGCCCGGCATCGAGTTTCGTGCTACCGATTGTTGCGGATCTACTTTTCGAGCTGCCCAACTTGTCTCTCCACATTCCCCGGACCATGTTCCACAGTACTTCCTTTGGTAAGCTGCGCTGTCCACGTGATCGCGAAAGTGACACATGTTAGCTGCTTGCCGTCACTGGTAAAGACCGTCCCATCGAACTTCATCCGTTTCAATATCAAGTCCACGAGGCTGCGCCTTTGGACGATAAGCCCTCACCGTGGTGATGCATCATTACTGGATAGCATCAGCCTGATTGAATTCGCCAAAACCAAAATCCTCGAGCAATCGTCCCTCTGCAGTTACTTGAGTCTCTTCCATTGGCGAAGCTCATGCGCGGCACGCTATCTGCCCTCGAGCTTGTATACCTATATCGGTTTATAAAACCTTCCAGCATGAAGGCCTGAGACGCACACAAGGACAAAACCATATAAAAAGACACACCATGACCTTCACAAACGCTCCAGTGACGAGACTGACCGTCTTGGGCCTGGTCTCTATCTCGATAGCCGCCAGTCTCTTCGATGCGAAACAATACTTCTATATCCTCATAGACACCCATCTTTTTCGGTATCGGCAATTTTGGCGGCTTCTTTCATACCAGCTATGCTATATGAATTCAACAGAAGTATTATTCGCAGCCATATCGCTGTACAATCTCAGGGTTGTTGAGCGGATGTGGGGATCGAGAAAATATGCAGTAAGTGCTCCTGTCGCTGGAGCTTCTAGGTCGGTTGCGGTTTACTGACGGACATAACCCTACAGTCATTCATCGTCCTTTCATCCTTGTTCACGGCTATATTTCCGCCGCTCATCCTAACTATCCTTCGACCCATAGCACCGAGTCTGTTCAACTACATGCCGGCCGGCCCGACGGCAATCATCTTTGCCGTCTTAGCCCAATTTCACTCCATAGTTCCTCAGATGTACAAGTACCGGATTGCATTCTCCCAAGTGCCACCAACAAATGAGCGATTTTCCGGCATAACCTTATCAGACAAATCTTACCAGTACTATATCGCCTTTCATCTAGCCCTGTTGCAGTGGCCAGGCTCTGTTCTTGGAGCTATGGCTGGCTGGGTTTTAGGGTATTCTTGGAGAGTGGGGTTTCTGCCCACGTCCTTTACATCATGGAGGCTCCCGGGGTGGATTGTAGGTTCAGGCTCCTACAGGAGAAGTGCAGAGTTTGAAGGGCTGCGGCGAAGGTTAGAGGGGGAGAATCCGGCAACAGGAGTGTCAACCGGCGTTCAAAGCCAAAACGAAGGCCAGACCGATCGACGGCGTACTATGGGTCAGCAAATCATGGACCAATTCCGAGAAGCATTATAGAAAACTAGCATAGCAATAAGTCGTACATATTTCAAGACAATAACGAGAATAAGCAATATCAGCAGATGGCCATTGCGGAGAATGACATCAACGTGGCTGCTTGCTATGGTGCTAGCGGCCGACGTCACATGTGAGAGCCTCTGTTTCCGATTACCGTATAAGCGCACACTCAATTGTTTCCTTTTCAATGAAACGTTTTCACTGCCTTCAGCGTACGTAACGGAACCCTGTCATCATCTAATGAAAGTGGGTAGGCCATTTCGGGGATCTGGCAACGTGGGAAATTAATTGTACCCGCAGCTCCAGACTGACATATGATGATGGGCCTCGAGTACCCGGCCCTAGACACGCCTAGGCCGTGAGCGCAAGAAGACGCCAATCCACGCAGCAGGGCCATGATTATCTGTCAGACAGAACATGAAACTTTTTTTTCTCGTCTGTGCGCTGCTGCTCGAATGCGGATTTGTGGAAATGAAGAGGGTCTTTGGCCGCATAGAGCTGAAAAGCAACAGAGAGCAAAGCCTCAGCGTGCGAGGCGCAAACCGATAGCTCGGCAGCCGGAGCCATATGCCATTCTTGATGCGGTCTAGCGGCGGGATGGCAAAGGGCCAGCTTTCAGGGGTAACAGCGCGTCTAAGATCATCTCGGCCCCAGTGCAGGCTTCCGGGCTGGCAGCACGGCCAATATGGATGCGAGGAGGGCTTTTCCCTTGCATGCGCCATGCATAGGCTGAGGGGCTGGATTCAGTGGCTGCAGCTCCCCTCAAAATCCCCCTCCAGGGCGGCAGCAGCGCTGTGGTAGTCGCCCAGCTCTGGACCGTGGGCCATTCAGTGGTGCCAGGGCCCTCCAAATCAGGCACCTTGCGCCTGTGCCTGGCATCCCTCGTCCACCGCAATCTGCGATTGGGCCCTGTAGGAGCAGCCACCAGCTCCTTTCTTTTCTTTTTGCCCCCTCCCATTCCGCGAAACCAACAACCTCCAACTTCCAACTGTCGTTTGGCTTAGGCTAGTCACGGCTGTCCCGTCGTCTAGGACGCTGCCGCTGCGCAAGTGTATCTTGGTTTCTTTTTTTGGTCTCAGTTCGTTTTCTTTGGGTTTGGCTTTAGATTTGGAGCTTGACGTTTGACCTTCGTCACTCGAGGTGCGTCTTTGCGCTGGCTACATATCCTGGCTTGACTGCGAGGCTCGACAATCGCAGCCCACGACCCTGACTTCGCTTCCGACGCCCGCCTCGCCATCCGTTCCATGATCTCATGCCGAGCTGCAGGACTCAGTAGCAACAAACCTCGACCATCGAAATTCACCATCTAATGTGCTAATACGAACAAATTCGTGACGAATACGGACACCCACTATGAACGGATATCAGACGGAGCGAAGCTCCTACGAGGACGAAATTTCTAACATATCTACGCCAATTTCAAGCCACGGCGACCATGCTATGGAAGCGGTATTTGAGAAGGGCAGACCCAATGGATATGGCAACGCTGCCCCTCAGGAAGAACCAGTAGGTTATGCGCCGGCCACGCCAGCCAGCTTGGACATTGTATTGACGCGTTCCAGATGGATCCCAACGATGCGCCGAATGGATCGCTCGCCGATCTAAAAGATCCGATTCAAGTTCATTTGCTCACCGAGACTGCACTTTACGACAGCAAACAATATGACATCCTATCTCAAGAAGAGGTTGATAGGCTGAAGAAACAGTGTCAGTTGTTAGAACAACGGATAGAACCCACAAGGGCCAACCTGGCTATCCAATCGAAATATCGAGACGCAGCGGTGTCTATGGCCAAACTTTACGCCGCTGGTAAATCTGAAGAAGAGCTTCTGGACGATCCTAGGGCCAAAGAGGTGGAACTGGAGAGGGAAGCAACTGAGAAGAAATGCGAGGAATTGTCGCGCGAGCTTTTCAATCTCGAGAAGAGTCTCTTGGGACCTCAGAGGCGTCTGCTTCAACACACGGCTGGTATCCTCCAGCTCACTCACAAGGCGTCCAAGAGAGCTGCAGCACGAGCCTTGCAAAACGATAATGGCATTCCTGGTAGCCCCGAAAGCTTATATACCTACTCCCAAGGCCGAGATAGCATAGCGCGTGCTATGGAAGAGAACTATTTCGAAGATCCAAACCTCTACCAGCTGGATTCCGTCGAAGGACTGCATACTGGACATTTGAAATCGGCGATTGATATACCCCTCAAATCTCCCGTTCGAGAACAGGCTTCCCAAATCCGAGGGGAGCTTGAAAAGGCCCGAGAGGAAAACTCATTGCTTGTCAACCTTGTCGCTGACATGGAGCAAAAACTGGAAAGCCTAAGCCTTTCGATTCGCGAGACCATCATCAAATTCAATCCTGAAGTGAACAGCGACTATCTAGAGCCTCCCCGACAACCAGGCACTGGTGAGTTGAAGCCTGGCGACATGCTCAGAAAGCAAATCGACTATCTAGAGAGTGGACTTGTTGCCGTGCAAGCAGAGCAAGAATCTTTTGTTAGCAGCGGTGGCAATAACGGCGGTATGTACCAGCTAGACGACGGCGCCGCCGAACGTATCGAGTCTGTCTTGGTAGGGCTCTGGGATAAGATGCAGTCGGGCTTTGCTGAAAAGAAGCAACGGAATGAAGAACGCCGGAAACATCGCGCGGACAAAGGATTGGTGGATGACGATGACACGTCAGATGACGATGCGTTTGACGCGGATGAGACTTACAACCTGATTGCCTTCTCCTCCAAGGTCGAATGGCTCTACTCTCAAGCTTCGACACTGAAAGATCAGAAGTCTGTGTTGAAGAGGCAGATCAAACAGCAGCGTGAACTCAACAACAAAACCGACGCTGAAAAGGATGAGGAGCTTGAACGAAGACAGGACGAGCTGGATCAGACTCGCTTCCTGCTCGAGCGAGCCGAAAAGGATGCTTCTGACGCCCAAAACATGTTGGCTGACGCCTTGCAAGACCTCGAAAAGGCGCAATCATCATCTTCTGGTATCTCTGAAGAAGAGCTTCGTACGCATGCTCTTAAGATAGAATCTCTAGAAGCTGAGATTGCCACACGAAGCGCAAAGATTGAATCTTTCGAATCCGAGATACAGGCACGAGACGCTAGATTAGAGGCTCTGACTTCCGAACTTGAGGCAGGAAATGGAACGTCGGAATCTCTTAGAAGTGAAATTCAAGCACACCAGGCTCGGGTTGAAACACTGGAGGCTGAAATTCAGGCACGTAGCGATCATATCGCATCCCTTGAGGCTGAAATTCATACACACAGCACCCGGGCAGAGTCTCTCGAAGCTGAAGCTCTCGCAACTGGTGTCCGGCTTGAGTCATTGGAAGCAGAAATCCGAGCACGCAGTGCTCACATCGAAACTCTGGAGGATAAGATCAAGGGCCACGACACAAATATTGGATCTCTTGAGGCAGAAATTCAGTCACGAGATGCACAAATCAAGTCTCTGGGCTCGGAGATCCAGGCGCATACTGAGAGGAGCGGATCATTTGAGGCTCAGATTGCTACGTTAGAATCCGAGAAAAAGAAATTCGCTGAGCTAAGCTCTCAACTTGATGGAGTTTCTAAAGAGAAGCTGGCGGCTGAAGAAATGGCAAAGGCTCTGCAGCAAGAGATGGACGATATGAAGGCGCACCACGCAACCAAGGAGAATGAAATTGCTCAGAAAGATGCCGATCTGGAGCAGTTGAATATGACTCTAGTGGAACTCAAGACCGAACTCACAATTGCCAGAGCAGAACTAGATGGTGCGTATGGATCTCGCGCTGAGCGTGCGGCGGATGCGGCGGCACTGTCGAACCAAAACGAAGTTATCAAGCTTACCGGCCAAGTCGAAAGACTCAAGAAGGAGCTGGCAGGTACTGTGCAAGATCTAGAGGCAATCACCAAGGAGACAATCGGATCAGAGCGTGAGAAGATTGATCTTGAACAAAAGGTTGAAGAGGCCATCACAGCAAAGGCCAGCTTGGAGGTAGATTTGGAGAAATCTAAACACTTGATCGCGAAGCTGCAAGAGGATCTTGATAGCGAACGATTCAAGGTTGGCGTGGCCCAAGGAGGCGTGACAAAGGTTGGCGCTGGTGCAGCCCTGCTCAGTGAACAGTTTAGAACGTCGATGAGAGAGGAGCGGAAGAGATTCCACGAGGATATGAAGGTACGTGCAAAAAGACTACATTTCCCCCCTCACTTTGGCAAAGGATGCAATAACTAACGATATTCCGTTTACAGGAGGAGCGCGCCAAGTACCGAAAGCTGGAAGAGGAGCTGAGTCGACTGAAGAAGAGCCAAGCAGTGCCCAAAGGTCCTCCAAGCCCGCAGTAATCCATCAAGACTAACCGTGGTCTTATGACTTCTTTTTCATCTTGTCATTATTAGACCCCTTTTATGCCCCATTCATCAAAGCGTCTCTTGCCATTCCATTTTTTGACCGATTTCATCTTTTTCATCTTCTTGTATATGATACCGACTCGTTGGGCTTTTCGCTTCGCTTCGGTTCTTGCTCTACAAGGATGGCGAGGGCCGCTCTTAATTATTTTAATCAGCTTATGAGTTGAGTATCGGGCTATACTAGCACTCAAGGTCAATGAGTC
Organism: Trichoderma asperellum; assembly: GCF_020647865.1. Classification (NCBI taxonomy): domain Eukaryota; kingdom Fungi; phylum Ascomycota; class Sordariomycetes; order Hypocreales; family Hypocreaceae; genus Trichoderma; species Trichoderma asperellum. Next base: position 6,148,977 of record NC_089415.1, on the reverse strand, counting down.
TCCCGCTCCCCTGCGGTCCCGGTCCCCGAAGAACCAACTACTACAGCTATTATCTTGGTTTTATCTGTTGTCTTAGGATAGATTTGTTCATGGCATACATGGCCTGTGATTTTGTCTTTTTTTTTTCTGGATAACGATTATATTTGAAAAGAGAGGGTAGTTGGATGAAATAACTAGATGAAACGTTTATTCAATCATAGAGAAAGAAAAGTTACAACTGTTCTTAACTAGAGGAGATGAGTATCAGTTGATGAGGCGAGACTTCTATCTGGATTTGTGCTAGTCTGTCCCCTACTCCTTTCCCTGAACAACCATGCATCCAAGGGTGATACAAACCCACGCTATTTGTTTATCCACGCCCTATCTTCGCCCTATCTTTTTTTGCCTATATTAGGAAACGTCCTAAGATGCCATTGGTCGAGAAAAAAAGACCCAGGCAAAAAGAAAAACGAAAAGGCTGCCAAGCTTCCCCCCCTTTTCTCTCAACAAGGCAAGGAAACAAAGGACATAAGGTAGTATTCATTACTATTCTAAGGTGGGAGATTATAGTGCGCGCGCTGTCCTAGATAGGTAACCAACTTATTGCTAGGTAGCATTGCCGATTGCGGATCTATTGTAGCATCTGTACAGTGGTGAAGATACTATCGGAAGGGGCAAAGAGGTTCTTTCTGCTTAGGTAATAGATAAATTACAAATGATACCCTCTTCTGGTCTTGTTTTGGGATTCTTGATTTGATGCTTTGAGTGTGGTTTCTAGAAGTTTGCTCAATACGAATTCCTGACGAAAACTAGCCACCATTGTTTTTTTCCATGGCTGCTTGAAATATAAATGAAAAATTGTTGAAAGGGAGTTTTGTGTGATTACAAATTCACTTTGGTAATATTGAACTTTGACAAATCAGCCAGACCAAAAACTGTAGGTGGCTGAGTCTGTGTATAATTCTGCCAGCGGCTTCTTCAAGTCGTCGACCTCTTTCGAAAAAGTTCAGCAACCTGTTCCTCACGGCCCTATCAGACTATTTCTTTGGGAGTCATCAGACTACTTCTTCACTTCGGCAGCCCCCCCCCCCCCCCTTTTTCTGACAGTCTGTCTGCCTACAGATGCTAAAAACTTATTTCCATATCAACCGCGTTGGGATTACTGGAATCGTCGAGTCCTGCTCCACTTACCGAGACAGCATATATTTCCAAGCCTGAGAGCAATACGATGCCCGGTGACATCCCTGAGTATGTATCCCTTGACTTCTGTGCACTTTTCGCAGCCAGTGGCTGCCACAATTGCTACTCCCTTTGCGGGGTCCAATGGCGGTGCAAGTACCGTATTACTTGGCTTTTTTTCGCGGTTCTAGATAATTGAATTGGTTAAATTTCATATTTTCGCTACAATAAATCATTGTCGAAAAATGGAGGGAATCATCGTCGAAAAAGCGAGGGAACCACAATAAATTAATGATTAACCAATTAAATTCTTTCATTTTTCAATTATTGTGGTTCCCTCGCAACTTCGACGATAACTATGGAGTCTAATTGGCTATATTCTTTATTTTCTCCAATATTTTGTCGTCGAAAAAGCGAGGTACGTAATACGGTTTAGGATCTGGGGTTTGCAGCAAGTTGCTGTAATAGCTGGGTAAATGAGCAATGAGTTTACAAATTCCTTGTATATACGCTGAATTTACTTTATAGCGTATTTAAGTAAAATACTTGGACGGTAACCACAATGATGAAGGGAGAGTACATAGGTATGCAAAAAATGTATCATATGATCTAGTATCTCATAAACTAATCAAACACTTTCGCTATCCTGGTCCTTGTATTTATTAGTTTCTCCCCATGTATTAGAAGAAACCGTCTTCTTTCTTCCAACTCTTCTCGTCTTCCGTTCTTATTCCTCTTGCTCTCTCACATTCTATGAGGAGATTCCACCGCTCTATTGAAAAAACGAGAAAAACAAAAAAAAAAAAAAGTAAGGATACTCTAATAAAGTTGCCAGGTAAAAAGAAGCACACGATCCAACCGTCTCCAAAAAATCAATATATAGAAGAAAAATCATAATCTTGTGATTGAATAGACAAAAACACAAAAAATCAGCCTCTTTGGTATCGAGCGAAAACATAAAAGTAATAGTATAAAAACTCAAAACCCGTGTCCCCATTCCTCTCCAAAAATTCCAATAAACGCCATTTTCATAAAGATCAAAAGTTGAAATCGATCCAAAGTGAGGAGGATTAAGATGGCGAAGTAGGTGCGAAAAAATTAAGTAGAAGTTAAAAGGTTTAAAAGCCAGTGTAGTAGGTCTATAGTGTAGAAGATAGTGTCGGAAAAGTCTTTCAACTGCAGAAAAAAAAAGGAGAAGAGATGATGAGAAATTTTGCAGAAAAAAGAAATACTCCATGGGGCTGTGATAAATAATAGTATGTAGTGTATGCGTTGTAAGGGAGTTTGAAATTAAATTTGCATCGAGTCATCATCAACTGTCATTTGATCGACATCTTCAGCGTACGCAAGCTGAGACCAAACACGCCAATGCAAAACGCCGAGGTGTGCCAGTCTGGTAGCAATGTCGTCGACACTGGCATCGTCAAAAGTCTCTCGTGAGGCGCCATCAGTATCGCGGTCTGCCGTGGCGGGTCGGCGGCTGGGGACTCGAACGCCAGTTGCAACTGAAAACAGGGCAACGCCGGAGAGGCCCTTGAATTCCCGGACGCGAGCGCCAAGATCGACCATCAGGCGGTTGAGAAAGCTCTCCTCGGCATCGCGGTAGTAAGGAGAATCGATGTCGCTGAGAGCAGAAGCCAGTTTGGCCTCCAAGAGAGGAAGGGTGGTGGATGGCAAGTTGACGAAGCGGAAGATTTGTAATGCCATTGACGGGGCCATCATTTGCCATCGTGCAGAGGGCTGACTTGCCGGTGGGGAAGTCTGCAGCAGGGCAACGAGTGTCTGGAATAGCTCACGAGCCTTGGTCTGAGTGTCACGCTTGGGGGCGACATAGGAAGGGACCACAAACGAAGACCTGGGAGATGAAGAAGCAGATCCTGCCGCGCTGTGGACAACGCTTGACGGCCTAGAGATGGACGGAGGAGTGTTGAAGTCAAATCGGTCCAGGATGTCATCCATCTGGGAAGAGCAATCAGATGAAGGGGCTGCTGGTGTGCGACGTCCTATTCTCTCAAAGTCTTCATAGACACGCATGCACACCTCCAGGTTGATGGCGTCCAGCGCGTCGGCTCTAAGCTTCATCAGTCGCTCTTCGTCAAAGGTAAAGGTAGTAGGCAGCCGTTCCTCCCAGGCTGAGGGAAGCATAAGCCTCGACAGGCCCTCGAAGAATACACCCATATCACCAAAGGACTGTGAGGGATGCATTCGGCTGTCGGCATACGCCTGCTCTGCCTCCTTATACCACTGTCTTGACATTCTGATGTCAGTCTTGCCTGACTCCATCCTCTTGAGAAAGAATTTCTGCTCAAAGTGAATTGTGTCCTCGATCAATGCCGGTCGCAGGCAGCGAATCTGATGGTTTGCGACATCCAGCTTCATGGCTTCCAGGACATTCAATAGGCTTCGCATTCCGGTGACGAGCTCGTCGAGGTCCATGTTCTTGTTTCCATTGCTCAGCTGGTTGTACATGGCATCGACCCATTCATCACGCATGGGAGCGCAGTGTGATTTCAGCACATTCGATAGCCATTGGGCAAGCTTCTCAAGATCGGCAACGCCCTTGTGGAACTGTCGCATGAGCAATTTGACATCCAAGCCCTCGTCCAGGAAGAGGCGGTCTCGCTGGGGAACCAGTGTCTGGATGATATCCTTGACCGCGTTGAGCAAGACGGGCAGAGTCCAGTCATCTTTCTCGCCATGCTTGTAAATAAATGTAGGCCTGTCGATGATGAACTCTGATAGCTCCTGTTTCAGCGCCCTCCAAAACTGGTTTGCCTTTTCATGCTTTCTCCGGCCCTTTTCACCATCGATGTTGGGGCGGAAATGGAGCTCAGGGTCGAAATTGATATCGTGGCGGAGCTTGGGGTTGTGAATGATTTTGGCGACATCAAGCTCGCTCAATGTAAGTTTTGTGACTGGCGGCTCAAGACGCTGTGTGTGGTGGGATGATGGAAGGCTGGGCTCGGGGGTGGGAGAGGATGAGACACCTCCTACGGAGATGGCAGAGTCGGACGAAGGATTGCGGGTTAGAGGGGCAGATCCAGGCGCCGAGGCACGAGGCTCGGCATCACACTGTCGAGGCGATACTTGTGATGACTGTGTAATCTCCTGCGCCGCCTCCTCTTGGCTTGGTGCAGGCACCTCGGATTCCTTTATGGGCTCTGCTTCGTTGTTGGTTGGGCAGGGGGCCGAAGTAGAGAGCTGTCTCCGGGATCGCTCTATCGATCCTCCAGTTTCTTGTTCCGGTACCATTTTGATGAAAAGTAAAAAATAAAAAATCTAGCTGTTGGGAGAAAAAAATTGTATGTCTTCTTCGAAGTCAAGCGGAAAAGAATTGCTCTATCTTATATATTCGTCAATGCTCGAAAACGCTCTGGGTTCCGTTGCTGCAAGTATCAGCGTAGTGTGGATGAAGCCGCTTCTTGTTCGGTAGCTTCGCCCGATAAGGTAAGAGGACAATGAACGAGTGTATGCCTCGACTGGTTAAAGCTGATGGTTAGCCTTCTTCTTTTTTTAATCCTGTGCTCTGTATACGCAGAGCATCTAAAAAGGGTGTAACCGATGCAATGGAATGAAGCGGCTAGCAGCAGATATAACCGGCTGCTCAAGGTTACCAGGCCCTGGCCCTATGTGTGTCGAGCAAGTCCACAAAGAAAGAAGAGATATCGTCTTTCAATCTGTGGGGCGTCGTTCAGGTCCAGGTGCCGGAGATGGTAATGGCCCAGAGTTGGGCAGGGTATTTGCTTTGTTGCTGTGGATGGTGTATATACGTACTTGGCGTATAAGACGGAGTGGGCTCTGCGGTCCAAGGCCTCTCGGATTCCTTTATGCCTTATTCTTTGATTCTGGAATTGGTCGATCCAGCTCAGTTTCCAAGATAGTCTGTTCAAAGGCAATTCTCGCTAACAAGACACAATTGTACGGATAAAAGAGCACAATGGCGGAGGGTAGCCAAGGTGAAGCACGCCAAGTGAAGGATGGGTGTAAGCACCACGAAAAAGAGAGAGGTGAGGTGGAAGATGGGAATGGAGGACAAGATGAGAGGAAGACGGGACGGGGGGGAGAAGAGAGTAGAAAAGAGAAAAGAAAAGAAAGACGAGAAAAAGCAGGACAATTAGTCAAGTTGAAGTAGGAGGCGTCTGGCTAGTGGAAAAGGAAAGCCATGCTGCAAAAGAAAAGGAAAAAAGGAGCGGAAAGACGGGACCCTGGGAAACGGAGATGGCACGAGGATGGCAGGGCCATTTACATGTACATGCATCCCAGGATCCGGAGGTATGGGGGAGACTGGTACCGATACCTGACCACCAGGTCACCCAGCACCCGCGCATGCAAGCCCGAGAGACCTCCTGAAGGGCTAGCGCTCCAGCGAGGGAGGACTGCAATTTTAGGTGTGCCTGAAGTAGCGGTACCGCAGGCCCGGCGGTGGGCGCCCAAACGCTGGCGCTGCAGTGCGTGGCAATGCGGTCGAGGGGCCGGGGACAGCGACGTAGCGGGTACCCGCGCCAGCACGCAGCGCTGCAGCCAGGGCGCTGGCGGTAGGGACCATGACGCTGATCCAGCAGCGCACAACAAGCCGCTGGAAGGACGAAGTGCCCCCGTGCATACTCCGACAGCAGGTACCGGTACAAGGGGCTCTCCGTCGCAGCCCCGAGGGAGGGTTGGAGGGAGCAACAGGCGCCAGAACGCCCTCGAATGCTCTGCGATGGGTTGACCGAGTACACACACACGGGGGGTCGAGGGTACTTTGCATTAGCAGCACCTGTGGTTGCAGACCCGGTAGCAAGGGAGGTACACAGTGGGTGGTGGTGGTGGTTGGTGGTGGTGGTGGTGGCGCTACATCTTAGGCCTCATCCATGAGTAGCCAAAAAAAAAAAAAAAAAAAAAAAAAAAAATCCGAGTGCAATACCGTACAGTAAGGCAAGAAGGATGAATGGATGGGGTGGGTACAGATGGCGGCACCATCGCCAGGCAGGGCGCTCAAGGCGCTATCGGCGCTGTCGCAATCCAATCTGACCACGCATAGGCTTGGGACGAGGCCAAAGCCAGCAACACCACGGCGCTGGGGCTTCCGGCTGGAGGGGGGCGACATACTGTCCTCGCTGGTTCACCACCCCAAGCCACCACAAAAACGCAGGGGGGGATGACAGAGATTCGGAAAAAGGTCACGGTACTTGCACGCCTCGTGCAGCACTGGCTTCAGACCACAAAGCACTAAACTCGCCAGGTCTAAGATGAAGATGGCGTGGGGGAAGACGGAGGCCCTTTTGGGACACCACACTGTGCGGCTGCTGGCATGCTCACGCTCACACCTTGGCTGTGGATACACCGTAACTTTGCCTTTTGCTCGCCGTAGCGACCAGCCCTTGCATTGGCCTCTGCTGAGAGCCAAACACACAAAGGGCGGAGAGCAGCGGCAAGGGGAGAGTCATGACTAAGGAGATGGAAGGCGTTTGGAAGGGAGGCCGATGGCCAATGGCGAAGGAAACGACAGTGCGAAACGGCCGAGGTGAGATTTCCCGTCCAATCTACGTAGCATCTCATCCGTCGTATGTTTTATCTCATCACCGTCGTATTATGCCGCCCATTAGTCGTCTTCGCCTTGCCACGTCTGCTCAATGCCCTGCAGCCAGTGCCTAGGCATGAGATGCCATCGCAGGATGAGAGAGAGAGGGGGGGGCCACACGCACCGCAACTCGACTGGTTTCTTATTAATAAAGAGGATCAACTCTGCTGTGCAAACACGGCGCCAGTCCACATACACAAACGAGCAGTGCAGTAGCAGTAGTGCAAGTACTTATTCAGCAACCCCCCGTCCCATCCCAATCCACATGGCCAGCCGTGGTGGCGGACGAGTCCTCGTATTGGGCCATTCCAGTTGCAGTGCGGCCTTATCCCAACAAAGCCCAATGTTTGTCTGCAGCCATGGACAAACCCAGAGCCCAGTGCAAAAGGTCCGAACCCTAGCACTGCTGCCGCTAGAAACGCCCATGTACCTATGTGTGCCGCTGGTGGTGGTGGGAATACCTCAGCGGCGCAACATGACAGCCTGCCATGCAGCCAGAGGACCACATACCAGCGCCACTGGCCGAGCTAGAGCACGGAAAAGTTTTCTTTTTTTTTTTTTCTTTTTTTCCTTTTCTTTCTTTTTCCTTTGTAATCAATCTCCAATTAACTTTCCCTCGGCCTGAGTAATGGGACAAGCGTTGTTGCCGGTATATCTCCGCCTCATTTGCCATTAAATCCCGACCAACCAACGAGACACTGCCGTTCTCCAACCAAAATGGCGAAGAGCTGCGCTGCACGTCCTATCCAATACGGTTCTTTGCCCCCGGCTGACCATGCTGGTATGGTACCTAGTACGTTGCTTTGGCGCGGCTGGCCGCTGAAAAAAGAAAGAGCACGGCAAACAATCAGGCTAACAGGGTATCCCCGGCAATGTGGGATGACACGTTCGATAAGATGTCAGTAGTGGACGAGGTTAATGCTGCTCCGTACCGTACGCCGTCCGTATTTTTAGCACGGGTCCTACTTGTAAATTGTTTAGCGATGCCATGTGCTCTCAAACGGAACATCCCTTTGAGCATTCCGTGATGTGCATGTAGGTTAAGTCCGTAATGCGGCTATTGCTTTTGCATCGCCTCGCTTTCCAACTTTCCACTGTTGATTCTAAAGATGGAAAATGCAAGAGACATTGATAAAGAGATAGAAAGGGATGCGAATGCAATGCATAGTCGAATTAAACTGGCCGTTAATCATCTGGCCCGATCGGTATGGAATAAGGTCCAACGCATACCTGCACACGTAGCTACATAGTAACAGATGTGCACTCGAGCGCTCCGTAATCTGCTATTCGCTCCGTTTGCGACAAGCGGCACTTGGGCAACAATACAGCTGCTTCTGCTTGCCTAGACGAGACATGCTCCAGGGGGTACCGCCAATTGGATGGCTCCCTTGGAGTTGGAGAGGACCCCTGCCCACCTGACGACGCACCAGACAGCTGGTACCGGTACTCAGTACCACATACGAAAGAAGAAGAGGAGGCCGCCGCCAGCGCTAAAAGCGTCACAGAGGCTGAAAAAAAAAAAAGAGAAAGAAAAGGGAAAACTGGAGAGCGTTTCAAACGGCACAAAGAGCAGAAGCCTCGCCGCCAAGTCATGTCGCCAGATAAAGAACTCGAGAGGAGCAGCATGCAAAAAAAAAAAAAAAAAAAAAAAAAAAGCTTTGTTGAGTCAAACATCCATTGTCAGGGCGGGCGTGTGTTCGATTCCTTTCACTTCCCGACGCACCGAGTCTTTGACGGTTGTCTGTTAGCTGCTAGGACCAATCAAGGCAAAGAACAATGCAAGCTGGATCGGCGACAAGACAAACAAACGAAGCAAATGCCCGTCTATAATTAGGTAGCAGTACCACAGGACAGGCATGAAGTTGGCTGTTTAGGCTAGTTGGCCGTCAATCAAGGCTTGGGGACGGCGGCCGCATAGGGGGTGGGCAGCTTCGAAGTCAGTCACCCGCATCGAAAAGAGCAATGCAGACGGGCAAGGTGAGAGAGAACCGCCAATGCGCGTCCCACCAACTCCTCTGCGGCCCATCTGCGCTACCGCCAGAAAGTGAAGGTGGGATATGACAGGTGGTCTGTCGCTCCCCGTCGCTGGAGTTGAGCTCATCAAATTGCGTGGTAATAGGGTAACAGCGGCCAGGCTTAGTACGTTTTGCCCGCGCCAGGGTGTAGCTGGCACACCTGAGCTGAGGCCGGCTCTACCAAGGCTGAGGCAACGTGAACATACAGCTGCATTGGAGAGACGGTGGCAATTGGAAGGCAATATTATGCTGCCTCTTGTTTCCAGGCACTAGCCCAAGTCCGTATCTCAATACCACGACAGCTAAAGTGCTGCCGGCCTAGCGCGTGTGGAGAGCCATGGCGCGAATTCCGTACCTTGATGCTAGCAGGACCTTCATTTAGCACGGGCCACGTCTAAAACGGAGGCTAGGCCGTCCGTGACCCGTCCCCTACCAGAACCCAGCGAGGGCCCCTCACTAGCATGGCGTAGTCTCGCCTCTAAACTCCCCGAAATCCAGGCACGAGATTCGGCCTCGCTAGGGGCGATGCGGCAACGAGTTCCAGTTCTTTTGCCTTCCCAAGACCCCGGATATGGTACATGGCCCATGTACCGCCCGCCGCAGGCCTGCCCAACCAACAAAGAAAAACGGCTAAACTACAGAATCCGAAGGCCTGCATTGACTTGCTCAGTCTGCAAACAAGCGGGCTCAGTGCTTTGGCGCCGGCTTCTCCAGCGACCAAGGGCCGGCGCCAGCGCATCCAGCAGCGCAACCGCGGCTTCGCATTGCGACGAGGCGCACTTCCAATTCCGTCTGCCCCTCCATTTCGGGCCTCACCGACAACAATGCGTACTAACGCACCGTGCTAGGTACCGCCATCTGCCCGCCTTTTCTGCCGCCGCCACAAGCACGCCAGCCCTCGACGACGCTTGCTTGAAACGCACCGGCGATGCGCCTGGAAGACTGCTTTCCCACCGGGACACCATCTCAACCTCCCTCTCGCGCAGACTCGCTGCTTGGCCCTTCTGGCTGACTGACTCGGGCTTACGAACTGTGGCATTATTCGCTGCTACTACTAGCTGACACAGCCGCCCCTCGCCCAGAGGCAAAGAGGGTGTTTACGGGCAATCTCCCTTGTCGCTGCTTGCGCTCGCCAAGCTGGAGATGGCAGGCAGGTGGGATGGAGCATGACTTCATCGACAGCCACTCCGTTATATACATAGTACTGTACATGTACCTGCCAAAGCATGGAGTGCCGAGATGGTCCCGGTACGCAGTGCTGTCGTCGCTGCTGCTGCGCTGAGCCGCTGTGGCCGGTACTGATACATGTTCGCGGCGTGCTGACGGGCCTGCCATTTATTTTCCCGCGCCCTTCTTGACTCACTCCTCGGCAGCAAAACATGCGATGCTGGCAGGATGATTACCGTCTGATTCCAATGTTTCTCTGCCCTTCTCCCTTGGCTATCCGTCATCGTGCATCCAAGCATGGCTCGGCCAAGAAAAACACTCGTCCGGATATCGCCCTGACGACGCATTGTGCGCTTCTGCTGGTGCCGCAGCCGCCGCTACCGACTACAAACTCCAGACATGCCGGTTTCAAATTTTATTCACATACTTGTACTGCACGCACAAACGCATACAGTATGCGCACCATTGTCGCTCACTACGTTAGTATTTAGCACAGACAAAAGGCCACTGGCTACTGCTGCAGATGGATGAGCAGACGAGGCTAGTCAAATGTCCACTTGGTGGTCACGGGGGCATTGTCAGACTGCCACCACGGCTAAGACGAGACGGAGCATGTTGGGCTGTCGTTGACCCATCCGAGCACATGTCTGGTTGTTGCTGCAGCGTCGTCGTGGCTCGTGGCTGGCTCACGGCCGTCAAGAACCACTAAGCAGCGAGTCTACATTGCAGCCATTGGGGGGATTGGCGTTTCTCACCACTCCACACATTCAATGCAGCACGCGCCGTGCAACACCAGACTGCAAGCTAGGGAATAGCGCCTCCGGCCATCGTCGCTCTGCCATCCGCCAACCTCATGCTTTTGGATCCAGCAGCATAGCCCGTAGATGCACCACACCAAAGACAGCTCATCCTGGGGCCCCGTGATTGTGCGATGCAATACCTACCTGCCTGCAGTACTCGTCCTGGATGACCCAGCACAAAAGCATGCTCCGCGACAGCAGGCATTTCTACGGCCACCCATCTGACGGACTTGGGGCCTGAGCAAGGTGAGGTGACTCAAGCAGATGACAGCAACTCACTTGGAACCCCCATCAGATACATACTGCCATGTACTGTACGGCCAGCACAAAGCGGATTAGCAGTCGTTCTTTCAGATTGCTATACTGTACTTCTATAACGTTTGGGGGACCAAGAGGCTTCTGTGATAACAGGAGGCAGAGATGCTCCAAGACGGTTCGAGCGGATAGTATCCATCTCGATGAAGCTGAGAAACCAAGAAACACATACCCAGTGCATATCTGTCGCCGGCCGTACCAATGAGCACCGGCAGCTCGTAGATGCGCCTACGTGCGCTGTGTAACTACCGCAAACTGGTGACGATCCGAAGACATCTTCAACGGTCACTGCTTATGGAGACGGCATCGGGATGATACCCTGGCCGGCAAGCCAATTATTTGTTCGCCGTTGCTGCATCGCGCCGAAACTGGAAAGGCAGTTGCCGTAATCAGCATTTGCAGCGTCGGTTTGTGTCTGCTACTGTACAAGGCACTCCATGGTAGTCGGTTGTGCCTGTGCTACGCGACACTGTCACCACACTTGTCTCAAGTTATAGCCTTCTAAAGGACGCTGCATTCATGCGCTGCTACTATTCGCTGAGACCTTCTTTGAGGCTACGTCTCGTCCTTTTCCTCTCAGTTGATATATGACAGAAATGCACGGGAAAGGTTTATCTGATTCATTTAGACCGGAAACCCCGTATCTTGCCGGATCGATCGATGGCCTCATTCTCTCTCCCTCTGCGCCACTCAAGCTTCTTTTACTTTCAAAGTAAAATAGAAAGGAATCAGAAGAGAGAGAAATGGAAAAGGGCATGGTACCTGAATTAAGATGCATCTCATAACTGCAATGCCATAGCTAGTACTACTAACTATGCATCGAATATCGATCCCGCATCACTCCTCCTATTCACGGGAGAGATGCCGCTGAGATGAATGGCAGCACGTCATTCTCTGCCCGTTGCTGTCGTCCGAGAGCACTATTACACCTTCCAATATATTTGCTGCTAGCACTTAGCTCTGGCTTATAACTGCATACTGCTATTTCGGGTCACAGCATCTTAGCGGCCCTGGGCCTGTTTGACGGCGAACGACGTTCGACTCGGGGATGTTGGCTGGCACTTGCACCTTAACGCCACGGTCATACAGACTACATACTGAACCCCTGTCGAACTCAATCTGGGCCTTTTGTCCCTCATTGCTCATTGTTCAACGGTTTTCCCAGGGTCCGAGAAAGCGGGAGGACTTAGAGACGGGTAGTCCGTGGCTACATCTTACCGAAGCTTCCAGGATTGCACCAGACGGGATATGCCAGTATGCATCGCCACGATGCAGATGCGCTCTCCTGCCGTGGTTTTCAATGCCTTCTGAGTCGTGATCGTCGGAAGCTCTGATTATGAGTCAAGACTCTATTATTATCGGACGCGCTTTTTAAAAAAAATTTTACCAGTGGCGTTATGATTTTCCTTCCCCTTTTCCTTCTGGAAGTATTCCTAGACGTGAGGTGGAGCTTTGCTTCGCCGCCACAGCTTTCTTCTCTAACGTGCGTTTTGCCATTTCCGAGGTACACGGAGTACAAGGCCTACCTAAGCCTAGTCAGCATCTAGGACGCAGAAATAGCTTCCCTTGGAGAGAGATTTCCCTTACGCTAAGATGAATGGGTAGCTGATAAACTAACTACTATTTGGCTTCTTGCTTGAGCATGTCAGAGTCAGTGTCCATACCCGTCCAGACATCTATGACTGAGATGTTTATCAGCTCTAGACTCAGGTTGAAAAAAGCCTGTTCTTTTTACATGCATAAAACACCGGGATCTCACTGACGTGATTCTCTATATATCAATAGTACGGGCAGTCTGATATAGGTATTGCAAGTCGCCAGATATTCACTCGTCTATCTATATACGAAGCAATCAGCTTTCTCCAGGACGCTAGCGGTGAAGCAATACAGTCCCGGTATGAGGAATGACAATACAGTGTCGGTAATGCGTTGGGCCACGAAGAGGTTAGGGTGAAATAAGCCCTGTTGGTACGGGGCGAAATCGGCGTGCCGATCGCCATGGCATGATCGGGATGCTATCCAACAAGATGTGCTTGTACGGAGCACTTTCACCGGCGATATGCGGGAGTGCCTGAGCTTGCCACTCAAGCCCTAACCAGGAGCCAGAGCATAGAGATGAGAGACCCGTTTTCCCCTCCGCTCTAGATGTAGTGGGAGGGTCAACGGCACGGCACATTGTACCGAGACCCTGAGAATCGACATCTAGTTCATACGCGAACACTTTCTAGCTGTCTAGAGCAGGAGGATAAACGGATAAGTACTCGTAGTTTGATTCATCATGGCTAAATGTCTGTATAGGCCATATCCATGCACTCCCTACTGTATAGGTGTGTGCCTTGTTCCAGTTAATCAACCTATTTGGACTAGATGTCGTCCCTGGGCCAGGCAGGGACTAGAGAAGCTTCCAACACAGCCTAGAAAATTGCCTATCAGCTACTAGTACCTCTACTTTACAATTCGTACCGAACAGAGCCAACGGGTAATGGCCGAGACATGGGGATGCTATCCTTGTGCCCTAGATCAATAGATATCGGGACCCCGGGGAAGAGAGTACATACAGAATACAGTCAGCACCGAGCAACGATACGCAATGACATGCATGCAGATTCCTGGATAGCCTCTTTCCAATGCTCCACCTCAGTTCCGCTTCTCCTGTTTGCCCTCTCTAGCATCAAAAGGAGGTCTAACTCTAACGCCAGAAGTGCTGTGCCTTCTTCGAGGCAGGAGGAGGTATAAAGGTCGCAGTCTGCCTAGTTGACTCATGAAGGCTCCAGACTGAGCCGCGATTGCTCTTCTGATACTGCCGCTGCTTTTGATGATGGGGCGGCTGGGCTTGCCGATCCCGCTAGCATGATAACGGCTGGTGCATAACGCAACGATTGTTTCCACTCCACTCAATCTCCCCAGAGGAAAACGAGAAGAGGAAGCAAAAGTTTCATGCTAGTGGCGCTGATTAAGAAGGACGAGAGTGGGAAACAGCGAAAAGAGAGAGCTGCTAGTAGTAGCTCTACCGGACAAACTAAGCGAGGCACTGGACTTGTCGCAGTGGCTGTTTGGGCCAAGAGAGCAGAACAAACCAGCCCCCCGCCCATTCATTGGGTTCCACCGCTATTCGGGCTCAGCATCGCGCTCAATCGCATATTTTCGGCACGTAAGTCTAAATGAAAGAAAAAAAGTGACAATCCAGCTGGCAAGCCTCGCTTCTGCGGGCAACTCGCCCGAAGACACCGAGGCGGTGGAGTCGTATTTGGCCAAGAAAAGGAGCGCCAGCCAGCGAAGCATACAGCAGGGAATATGGAGAATGGAGGAGAAGGCGAGGCGAGCTGAGAAAGGGACTTTGATTGTCCACGCGGATTCGCGAAGCAGCGGCAGAGCCTTGGATTGCTCTTTTGATTTCTTCTTTCGGTTCTTCATGTTTTGGACTCAAACTCGACATACCAGACAACAACGAGCATGGTTTCCTTAGCTCAAGGTTTCCTCTTTCTGCTGGAAGCTTTTTTGATGTGATGACCTTTCTTTAGCAGCCCATAGGTACAGCCAAACGAACCCTGGTTACGTTTTAGTCAGGCTCTACTGCAGCATCGAGGATCTCGGAGATGACCTTCTGGAATACTTCCTTTCCGCTTTCGAAGAATTAGGTCCCCCCAGCCAAGTCATGCCACTGACGTCAAGGGGTGCGTCGTATTACTAGTATTTGTCGGTGAGCCAGGTACCAGAGACTTTAGCACTCTATATGAGACAAGGATGGCCGAGAAAGAGAGATTGAGGCTTTCATAAACATAATGCGGAGTATGCAAATGCTACCTTGTATAAACGCGGCTGCCTTGATGCTACCTTGCTCACTAAGCTTGATTGCGACCCTATGTAACTCTTGACTATACGATATTCGGTCAATCTTTAGGTTAGAGTCGCAATTAGGATATCGTGATAAAGTATTTCAGCTTGGGAGGGGTGAAACGCGACATTCGCTGGAATGGAGGCCTCGTATTCAGGTAGCTTTTTTTTCCCCTCTTCTTTGGGATGATACTTTTTCTGGGGTAAGCAATGTCACTGAGGCTGCATAGACAGGGCAGTTAAAGTTATGATCCGTCGTGCTAAAATGCGTAATTTGACTTCAATGCCGGTTGAACGGGTTTCCTGCCGTCGGCTGATCCATCACAACTCATGTAGAAAGAGAACAAGGTAAAAATAAAAATAGAAAGAAGATTGTTTATATGACAACCTTTCGTATCTATTAAATCTTACTTTTACTTACTTGCGTGTGCGTGTCAGAGGCACTATTGTCTAAACGCCCGCGCGACGACATAGACATTCTAGTGGAAACCTTCAGACTACAGAGCTGGGGTCTTGGGGAAAAGCATCTCATTTATTTTGCAATTAGCGTGCCATGTTGAAAACACATGATCAGATAATGATATATATTTGTCTTTAGCGGCGATATTGGAAGCGCCAGATCCGCGATCTGGGACTGTGCAGTGGAATGTCCTTCCCCAGTGCTGGCGCATCAAGCAGAGCTTATGCTTCGTGGATGTATGCAGATATTGAGCGCAACATGGGCTCTCTAAACACCTAGCTAGGATGCTTTTGAGGTATGTCCTAGGCTACTGACGCGGCATCATCAAGCCTGTTCGCTGGAAGGGGGGGGGAGTGGCTGGTGTCTCCTTCGTCAAACTCTCCCCTTTCCCCTGAAGGTGCGGCGCTGTGTGTCTATCGAATTAATCGTACAAGTGCCCTTTTTCTGCACGAGCTGCGCTCCGAAAGGTGTGTAGTACTCTCTCTCTCTCTCTCTCTCTCTCTCTCTCTCTCTCTCTCTCTCTCTCTAATATGTGTCCAAATACAAGGTTTAGGCTGGTATCTTTCTTTTTTTGATTTGTTTGTAATATGTCGTAGATGTTTAGCTGAGCAGGATGGAAATCTAGTATCATTCATATCAGCATTCAGTTCTAGCACTCTTTGAAAAAAAAAAAAAAAAGAAGAAGATGAGGGCCTGTGAGAGAGTGTGTGTACGTACGGCCATGATGACACAGCATATACTTATATATGGACTTAGTCGCTCTCCTATCCTTGCGCACTTCCAGAAGATGCCCATAACTCTAGAAGTCAATTGTTAGCCTTTGAACAGGATGTTTTTTTCGTATAAATTCGCGGTGGGTTTTTGCATACCCGTTCTTGTTTCGGTCCATGATACCCGGGGTGAAATGGTGTACATAGGCGCTTGTGCAAATCAGCAGCAAGATGACGAGCAGGAGGGATCTGAAGTTGAAAAGCGCAGACTAAATCGATGCCATGTTAGCAACTAAAGCTCATTCTGCAGGGGCACAAGAGTATTTTTCGCAGTAACTTGCCATCTTGGCGACTTTGAAATCAAAGCTATTCAGCTAATAGGAAAGCATTCGTCTAATTGTCTGGCCACAAAGCTGTTCGCGATCCCATGTCTCGTCATTCCTAGGAGCTTAGAAGGGGCCAGATGTGGATAGGAAAAAGGATTTGCCGATCCGTTGGCAGCCCGTCCCGGGGGAGGATCCACAATCAGCTGGAAATTGATGACATGCAGTCCCGTCTCCACCAACCAGAAGTTGCGATTTCGAATGCAAGCTTGTGATTTCAATCTCTCTTTCCATAACTTTGCGACTTTGAGCATCATTGATATTCAAAACTTTTCCCGAACGATCTATTCCTTTGAACAATACACGATAAGAGAAGAAGCGACAGACACAAAGCATTTTCAAGATGGAGCCTCGTGCGCGCGCCGGCAAGAATGTTGGCAAAATGAACTTTTCCTACGCCGAATGTATGCACCACTCTCCTATCATCATGAGATCAAAGATATAAGAAGAAGAAGAAGAAAAGTAAACATATATTCTAATTCGGCATTACGCTCTACAGTGGCACAACTCCTCTACGCCCACGGCGACATCAAAAACCCCATGCCCGAAACCGTCCGCGTGTTAGACGAGATCCTCACCGACTTCATGCAGTCCATCGCCTTCGAAGCCAACCGCGCCGCAAACTACTCGGGCCGGCAAAAGATCAAGTACGAAGACTTTGAGTTTGCCTTTCGGAAGAACCCTTCGTTTTTGGGTAAAGTGCAGGAGGTGTTCGAGAAGCAAAAGGAGATCAAGAAGGCGCGAGAAATTCTGCGGGATGGTGAGGATGAGATTATGAAGGATGCGGCCGAGGAGGAGAAAAAGAAGGAAAAGGAAAAGGACAAGGAAAAGGAAAAGCCAAAGGCGAATAGAGTGGAAGAGGAGTTGGGTGAAGCGGATGATGATGCTGAGGCGGAAGCAGATGCTTTGGGGAAGAGGAAGTAAGGGTGGTTGTTCTTAGATGGGGTTTGATTGGGCCCGTCTATTTCCCTTTCTTTTCGCTGCTTGGTTTTACAAGGCATTGTTCTGGAGTTCAGGGCGGCAGAAAGCATGTAATAGATGCTTGATACATGGGATCGGTGTTTTTGGGGTCATTTTACTTTGCTTTTCTTTTATTAGCACGTACTTATAGCTTAATGGATGCCAGCTGATCAATACCACAATTTATGCGATCCTTCAGCACATCCCCTCTGCTCTATCGGTAAGGGCTGGACAAGCGTTTTCAGCTACGGCTGAGCAGCCTGCCCTGCCCTACTAACCTCGCATATGATATAGGTGGGCATCATGGCAGCACTACTCACAATAGATATCAACCTGCCCATCCTGACCATCTCGGGTCGACTTTGTAGCCGGAAAAACATTCAAGCAAAAGCTGGATAATTTAATGGCTTCCTACGCCACAATATCACAATAGCCTCTACTACTAGATAGGCCAACAGCAGCGCAATTAAAGCCGGGCGCATGGGAATAAAACGGAGCGGAGACGATCGGCGACCGATATCCGCATTATGCCACCACATGCTCCGGGCCGGCCGTAGATAGCGATATCGGGTTACCGCGTGGCCAGCTCATGGTTGGGTTTTTATCTAGCTACTAGCTAGGTATTTGCACCTTTTAGCTCTTGGATGGGGAAAAAAGTCCGATTTCGTAAGCTGTTGCCGCTGCATCTCCGCCAGTTAAAAAAATGCCTGCCGTCACAACTCCTCGGTGATGGGGCGAGAGTTGCGATAGAGGCGGCTAGAGGAACGACTATATCAGATCCACCCCCAGAGAAGCCAATAGGGTGCCATGGGGAAGAGGCGCCAAGCAGAATGAGTGCAGTCTTCTGGCTGCTAATGCTGGTGGTGTTGAGGAGGAGCGGGTGGTCACCAGGCGGTGTCTGCCTAGCTGGAGTAGAGTTGTAGAAGAGAAATCTCTTTCTGTGACGGCACATCATTCTTGGTCTGCTAGAGACTTGGAATCCTAAGACTTCTTGGCGTTGTATTGTCGTTGCCACCTGGTTGCTGCCATCAGCTTCATTAATCCAAATGCAGTTTTATCTTCTTGCGTCTTCGAGGTGATTTAAGAGGGTCATCATGGAGGCTGAACGAATGACCGTGTCCCCGCCTCCCCCGGCAGAGATTGAGCTGCACCTCTCCCCATACAAAAACAATCCAGAAGAGGCAGATGGCTACCATATTGCGCCGCAACATCCAGTTATTTCAAGCGATTTTCAGACGAAAACGAAACCATCGCTTTTGGCTGATGACTTCCGTCAACTTTCAATAAGTCCGGCTCCCAGTGGAAGACTCTCCCCGATTCCCCATGGACCATATAACCCGACAGGAGTCCATCCGCCTCCTCTCGAAGCGCCGCCGTCGTCTTGGTTGAAACAGTTTTGGTTAAGGAACAAGCCTTCTATACTTGTAGCGGTCTCTCAATTTTTCGGAGCTTTAATGAACCTCAGTGCTCGACTGCTGGAATTAGATGGCGATGGAATACATCCAATCCAGGTCCTTCTCCTTCGGCAAGGACTCACATCTGTCCTCTGCTGTGCATATATGTGGTGGAAGGGTATCCCAGACTTCTTCTTGGGCAATAAAGAGGTCAGATGGCTTCTGCTGGCTCGGGGTTTCTCGGGATTCTTTGGCATATACGGCATGTGGTATTCCATGATGTACCTGCCACTCGCCGATGCCACTGTTATTGGCTTTCTCGCCCCTGGTGTTGCTGGCCTTTTATGTTACTTTGCCTTGCGTGAGCCATTTACACGGCCTGAGCAAATTGCCACGGGTGTAGCCCTTTTAGGAGTGATACTCATTGCTCAGCCGGTTTCTTTGTTCATGGACCTCTCTTCGTCCGAAGAGCAGGTGGTGGATGCTCCTGAGCAAGTGGATGGGGCTTTCCCCGGTCTCGACCGTGAGCCAACAGCCGAAGAGCGGTTGCTCGCCGTTGGTGTTGCTCTTCTCGGGGTGTTGGGAGCTGCCGGCGCATTCACATGCATTCGTACCATCGGAAAACGCGCTCACCCTCTAATCTCGGTCAACTTTTTTGGCATGGCTTGCACGTTCATCTGCATCATGGCGTTGACTCTGGCACCAACCCTAAACATCAGCCAACCTCACCTGAGGTGGATCACTCCATCGTCTTGGAAGGGATGGTTTCTGCTCCTTTGGATCGCAGTGCCTGGCTTCATAATGCAATACCTGCTGACTTCGGGCCTTGCAGCCGACAAGTCCAACAAGGCAAATGCCATGATATACACGCACATGCTGTTTGCCGTTAGCTTTGACCGATGGATTTTCGACCACAGCATGAGCATGACAAGCCTAGCTGGCTGTGCCCTCATTCTCGGCAGCGCCATCACCGTCGTTTTCACGAAGAATCCGCCAGTTCCAAAAGTTAACGATGTCGAAAGGCAGGGAAATCTAGAAGGAGAAGCAGAAGGATCTCCAATGCTTGTCGATATTGGGGGTCATGTAGAAGGAATAAATTTAAGTAGAACTTGATCTGCATAGGTAAATGTTTGGGTAGTGGGCAGTTGGCATCATATATAACTGGATAGACAGTAATTCAAGAGAAGAGTTACCTTTAAATCAAACCAGAGCACTGAACGTACTTAGCATATTTGCGTAGAACAGAGTAAAAGCACCAACAGTGATTTGTAGGAGTAGAAGAGAGAATTGCCATAGGACATTTTCTATTTTAAAGTTTATCATGACGGGGAGCTGCTGGAATGCTAAATCGTAAGTGGCAGCTTAAAATAACTTCACTTACAGAGAGCGCAACTTGACCACATATGAGGAAATCCAAGCCGATGATAGAATTTCGATAACGAACCCGTGCATTAAATTGCAAATCCCGTGCGAATAATTCAACAATAAAGAGAGAAAATGCCTGAAAATCATGCTTGAAGCGAGTAAAAGAGATCACAACCCAAAGGCGTATCTGAGGCTTCAGGGTAGGCCGGTCGGATCACGTGCAGCGAGAGGCGAGCTAGCAGTCGCGACGCCGCGCTTGGTAACTCGATAGCTGCAGGGCTGTGATCCAATCGCAAAATTTCAAGATCATCAATTTTTGCGCCTTGTGACCCAACCCGCCTCATCCGGACATGCGATAGGTAGTCAAATCCGAGGATATTTGATTTCATAATAAGGACATTGCTATTTTGCCTCTTCGCAATTGACACCAAGGCCCGAATCGCATCGCCAAGATGGTCCAAATCAGCGAAGTCAAGGGCAACAAACGCGATAACCGCACTGCGGCTCACACACATATCAAGGGCCTGGGGCTAAAATCTGATGGATACGCTGATACCCAAGCTGGTGGCTTTGTTGGCCAGGTTCCCGCTCGAGAGGTAAGGAGACTCCCGAAGGGTGGCATCCGTTCAACCCACTAACCCTTCTGCTTGCTATTACAGTCATGCGGCGTGGTTGTCGATCTGATTCGAGCTCACAAAATGGCCGGCCGAGGTGTTCTGTTAGCTGGTGGCCCGGGAACTGGAAAGACGGCTTTGGCTCTTGCGATTAGCCAAGAATTGGGAACCAAGATTCCCTTTTGCCCAATCGTGGGCAGCGAGATCTATTCGTCAGAAGTCAAGAAGACCGAAATCCTGATGGAGAACTTCCGAAGAGCGATCGGCCTCAAGGTCCGGGAAACGAAGGAGGTCTATGAGGGCGAGGTTACCGAACTTACGCCAGAAGAGGCAGAGAATCCTTTGGGCGGCTACGGAAAGACGATCAGCACGCTGCTAATCGGACTGAAGAGCGCCAAGGGCCAGAAAAAGCTTCGATTGGACCCAAGCATCTACGAGGCTATCCAGAAGGAGAGAGTCACTGTCGGCGACGTCATCTACATTGAGGCGAACACCGGTGCTTGCAAGAGGGTGGGACGGTCCGATGCATATGCCACCGAGTTCGACCTTGAGGCCGAGGAATACGTACCCATCCCCAAGGGTGAGGTACACAAGAAGAAGGAGATTGTGCAGGATGTCACATTGCATGACCTTGACGTTGCAAACGCTCGGCCGCAGGGTGGCCAGGACATCATGAGCATGATGGGCCAGTTGTTAAAGCCCAAGATGACAGAAATCACGGACAAACTGCGTGCCGAAATCAACAAGGTTGTTGGAAAATACATTGACCAGGGTGTGGCTGAATTGGTCCCAGGTGTTTTGTTCATCGACGAGGTAAATGCTTCCCCCCTGTCCCATTGTATCCGAGATTAAGGAAAATTGGCATTTGGCATTGACACTGGATTATAATAGGCTCACATGCTCGATGTGGAGTGCTTCACCTACCTAAACCGAGCATTGGAATCGCATCTCGCCCCCATTGTCGTTCTGGCTTCGAATCGGGGAATGTGCACAATAAGAGGCACTGACGACGTTGTTGCGGCTCATGGCATTCCTCCCGACTTTTTAGCGCGAATGCTCATCATACCCACGTCCCCATACTCGGCAGATGAGATCAAGAAGATTGTCAGGCTCCGTGCCACGACGGAGGGTGTCTCGATTACCGACGCTGCCATTGACAAAATTTCCGAGCACGGTGTCCGCGTTAGCTTAAGATACTGCCTACAGCTGCTGACACCCTCAAGGTGAGTCCCATGGGTTCTTTGAATAAATAAGTTCCTTTGTGCGAGACAACTGACGGCTGACGTGTGATCCCCCCCCGACAGCATTCTTGCCAAAGCGAATGGCCGTACTCAGATCGACCTCCAGGACGTGTCCGAATGTGAGGACCTCTTCCTAGACGCCCGCCGTAGCGCTGCACTATTGGCCAGCGAGGGGGGTAAAGGCTATCTGTAATTTGCAAAGAGGATGGACGAACAGGGCTAGATCATGCAAGGGAGGAGTATCATTGTGAAGGATTGGCGCTGGGCGGTGTGCCAAACGAGTCACTACTGGTTAATAAATAGGTCATGACGGATTTTGACGGAAATCCTAGGCACATCTTTTTTCTTTTTTCGGTTGTCTTTTTGCAAAAACGATGTACGGAGTAATAGCTACTGGGGGGGAAGGGTTTTAGACCAGCCCTGAGAAATGATTGGGCTTGAATGAATGAAAGTAATCTGAAATGGCGGGCCGGCCATGTCTCTTACGCTGCCAACGTAACAAAGATTGCCCTGCATACAAATACTCCGTGCTTCTACAGCAGTGTCGGTCTCTCTCCCTCTTACGCCACGCCATCCTACGGCCCGAGACATTGTAGGCCTCAAGGGAGAGAATAAGAGCATCTCATAAGCCAAAGAAGACTCAGTCTTATGTGGAGAAAGAAAAAAAAAGGCCTGGACGTCGACTTATACGAGTACGTAGCAGCCATGATCCGCGCTCCACCCTTCTTTCTTTATCTCATTATATTATTTTCAATTTTTATTGTTTTCTCTTTGCTAAGCCCCCTCACATTCTGCCTGGGTGGGTGTCCCGCTGTCAAAGCTGCATGGGCGCCATTGGAAGCCTAGTGGCATACTATAAGTGTACAACTTACATAGTAGACGGAGGAAAGAGGCGGCGGAGACGGAGGAAACAAGATGGAGACGAGAATACACAATGAAATGTCACGTTTAATGGACGTGTAATAGAACTTTTGCCCCGGGCTCGGTGAGCTCGCACATGGGCCTCCAGCCTTTGTCTCATAGCCTAGCATTCCAAAGGTCTGATGGCGTGCATTCCAAAGGCGGCATTGTCCGTCTCTGGTTGAGGCTGGGAGGGGGAAGGGGGGCGTGCCAGAGGGGCGTGAGCGCGCGATAGGCGGTTTAGAGAAAGAGAAGAACTAGAAGCAGGAAGATCAAGACGTAATAAGAACGACTAAGAAAGGAGGCGGCGTGCTTCTGAACTTTTTTTTTTTTTTTCAGCTGCCGTAATAGTATTCGTATGGGGTCGAGCTGTTTAAGCCAGTCCACGATTTTTATGCACGAGGAAATGTTGGGGTGAGGGGGCCATAGACCAGTTAAGAAAAGGTGAAGAGGCGTAAGTTGCCAATGGCAGACGAGGACGATATCTCACACACGCAGATAGATATTCAGCTGCCTGGCCGGGGGTTTTCGTCGCTGCCGCCGTGTGCGGATGGCGGACGTGCGCGCCTACGCCGCTACCCCCTTCAGGTAGGGCAGCATCCCTTGTTTTGTTTATTGTTGCCGCATGGGGAGGCGGACAGCTGGCAGGCATTGTCTGGTGACGAACGTGGATCAAGCCTTTTCGTTTGCCGGCGAAGTAAAACGCGGGTAAGGGAAAAAAAAAGCAAAAAATAAAAATAAAAAGAATGGCGAAGAAATTGCAGGGTACTCGTGGCGTCCCACCGCAAACGATCGACCAGACAAAGAAGCTTTCCTCTTCGCAGCCATTTTGCCCAACCGGCTTTTTCCCCCAACCGTACCCGTCTCCCGTACCCACGGTCCATCTCAATCGGCCGCTGCTAGTTTATAACTTTCTTTCTAGCTTGATGGAGCTCTGAGCTCTCCAGGTGGGTTCAGGCAGTCTTGCTCACAGGGGCTTCGATTCGATGCTATGGCCCTGGATCATCCAGCCAGAGGCAAGCTTTCTTCCAAGCAAGACATTTGAGACATCGGAGGCAGGGTGGTGTCCACTCATCAGATGAGCCCAAAAGCAGTATCGGTTGTAGACGGAAGGAACAGCCACTATTGTGAAGTGAATGGGCAGCTCTTTGCATACACAAAGCCACCCTCCACCTGGTAGCCTTCCCGCTTTTCACACAACTCTCTTCCATCATCTTCTCCCCCTTTTTGAATCTCAAATCCCTTCTGACTTCCCAACCACGCGAAATCGCCTTGTGTTCCACGCCTTTGTTCGCGGCACTCTTCCTTCCCTGCCAGAGCTCCTCAGGGTCTCGGCCCTGCGGCATGTTGGTTTGCTGTTCTATTCTTGTCGAAAAACAATCAGCCCAGCTAACCCTTACACCGAGATCTGTGGCTCTTGAGCCAGGGGAGTGGTCGCTCGACTTCAAGTATTGCGGCCAGTATATCTTCCGTCTGATCTTTATCTCGCATCATGGCCCATATTATACCCTCTCAAGAGCATCGGCGCAGTATGGCGCCGATCCATGTTCTCAGGGAACTGATATCTCAGAGAGATGACTCTAGTGCCTCATCTCTCTTGCATCCTCTGAGCCCTAGGAGAGAGTATACCACGAGGTTACCACCTGCGCCCCTTGGAACACCTGAGATGAGCCGCAGTGTGGAAAGCCAGCTAAGAGTCGGTACCTCGAGTGCCGCAATACAAACTGACAGTATTCGAGATATCATTTGTGTCTGTCCACCGGAGACAAAAATTCCTAGGCCGCGAAATGGTATGTTGTGACTGGCATCTCTCTGGTTGATTTTTCACTTTAAAGCAGACTGTAATGATGATGTCCCGAGTGTATGAGGCATTGTCTTCGCCGCAATACGGCCGGGGGGAGAACTGCTGAGGATTATCGACTAACAATGGAGCTCTTCTCATAGCTTTTATTCTGTACCGCCAATATCACCATAGCCATGTGACAGCTGAAAATCCGCGCTTGTCCAATCCTCAAATCTCTAAGATTATTGCAGCAAAGTGGAAAAACGAACTGGCCCATATCAAGGGCGATTGGAAAAGATTGGCCGAAGAAGAGAAATATCTCCATCGTCTGCAGAATCCAG
Source organism: Trichoderma asperellum (assembly GCF_020647865.1). Lineage (NCBI taxonomy): Eukaryota > Fungi > Ascomycota > Sordariomycetes > Hypocreales > Hypocreaceae > Trichoderma > Trichoderma asperellum. The sequence continues at coordinate 6,123,974 of NC_089415.1, read as the reverse complement.
ATTATCAATATAGACCGCGCCGTAAGAAAAGCAAGAAAGGAAAGCCGTCCTCCCCAGCAGCAGCTGAAGAGCCAAGCCGGTGCTCCAAGTGCCAGGGTCGACTTATTGCAACTCCACAAACCCCGACCAGACGCGCGTCAACTCGGCTAGCACCTGGTCTGAGCAATTCAGAGCCGCGGCCTGGGCCGTCTCATTCTATGCTGTCTCCTTCTACGCCATCTCTCCATAGGCTAGACAATGGCATCTCTAGCCGGACAAACCACGAACTTTATCAAATTCATAGCTTGTCCGTGCAAGGCAGGACGTCCTCGATTCGAAGTCCTGAAGACTATGAGCCAGCATCGCCAGAAGTGAAGAGACGCCGCACAGATAGCATGGGAGACTATCGTTTAGCCAGCGGCCGTTCCGACTTTTACGGCCGAACTCCTGGCGTAGAATTCGCAAGATTGGTGTCAGGTGGAGAGTCAACGAGGTCGACTAGGCCATACTCCTCTTCCACCTTGCCTGAGCTTGCGACGATGCCCAGGTCACAGAGTTTTCCCTCGCAGCCAACGCAACCCCCACCTCGGCCGTGGGAGATGAACGCAGCAGGTGGTAGTTCGCCACGAACTCCTTTGTTTGACGAGTCTCTGCGGCTCCCTCCTATTCAGATGCCAATATCACCATCCTCTTCACGAGCAAGTATGGCAGATAAGTGCGAGACAGGGCCAGACAGGGGCCATATGAAGAGAAGAATATGGGAATGAATAATGATTTATGATAATGAACACTAGAATGGATGCCAGAAAGAGAATGAGAATAGATAAAATGGCTGGTATTGGTATTAGACTTGGGAAACGGCGTTAAGGGCTGGTATTCGTGTCGGTATTGATGTCCAGGCTCAATAGTTATGATAGGAGTTTAATTGGATGTTGATCTGTATACCTTGAATGTCCGCGTCTCGGAGAAAGAAAAGATGCCCAGCGCTTCGCCGCAGCTGCTGAGCTTGTTCCCTTCATTGTCTTGTTTGCTTAGCAGCGAAGGCTTCTTCGCGATCTTCCTCACTTGTTCTTGAAATCTTCCATATTGCCATTCTTTGGTTGCCTTGTTTTCGAGGCTCAAAGGCGTGTAGCTTGCCAAGCGCTGCCGCAACAGCTGTGTGCGTTTTGACAGCCTCGCAGGCGCTACTGGGTTAGTACTGCCACAATGCGGGTGGCAGCGAATAGCGGGCGCGCACGCTGCATTCTAGCGGTCTAGCGGGATGCAGAGCTCCCTGAGGAGCGAGCATCTTCAAGATTCCCTGTCCCGCGCACTGAAATTCAACGCGACTTGTCTGCCTCCACTTTAGCCTGCCTCTAGTCCTGTATTGCTTAATACCTCGATTCCCTTATTCCCTAGCTTCATACACCGTATCTACAGCTTCCGAAGCTCTTTGCGACCTCTCGCTAGCATTAGCCGCCGATTCCAGAGGCGATAGGAAGGAATCGTCTAGTAACGAACAGCAACCGCCTATCTCGAGCGCCGCGAGCCTCATGATGCAACAACCCCCCTCTGCCCCGTCGTCATAATGCCGGACTTTAAGCCTGGGCAGACAGTCCTGCTCAGCGATGGCCGCAAGGCCACCGTGCGGTTTGCCGGCCAAACTCACTTCCAGGTGGGCGAATGGATTGGCGTCGAGCTCGAGGAGAAGACGGGGAAGAACGATGGAAGCGTCCAGGGCGAGAGGTACTTTGACTGTCCCATGGGGTACGGCATGTTCGTCAAGCCCATGATGGCGACAATCATTGCGCAACCGGCGGCCGCGCCGAAGCCAGCAGCTCGAAAGCCCACCAGGCCAACGAGCCTCCATCCTACGGTTGGCAGAGCCTCGGTTTCTGGGAGCGATGTCAGTCTCACCAGGAGGAGGGGGAACTCCAACGCGCCGAGTCCCAGCCCAGCTCCTCACCACAAGCCATCGCAGTCGTCGAGCAACCTTCGGGTAAGTGGATACGCTCTTGATCTAGCATATTCATATTAACTGAGGACTAAGTCGCCTTCTAAATCTCCTACCAAACAGCTTAGCGGTTCATCAAGTGCCAATGCGTCTCGAACGGGGACGCCGTCAACCGTCCGAGTACCCTCGGCCACTACCAAAGCTCGCGCGTCGCTACCGGCGTCGAGGACTTCCATGGGGCCTCCCCCGCCTCCCCAGCCTGCCCAGCGATCAATGCGAGGGTCCTCGATATCTTCAGTCACTTCACGATCCGGTAGTGCCCCGACTAGATCCGTTGGCGGGCGCGGTGGCATTACGGCCCCTAAAGCTGTATCACGACCTTCTGATCCGGGTCGCCGCACTTCTGCCAGCTCTCAAGGTGGGCGTGAATCAAGTTCAGCCACCAGATCCGATGAGTTTTTGAGTTCCCCTGTTGAAGACGATCCTGAAGAAGAAGGCGATGATGAGATACTCTCACCTCAGCCAACGAGCCCGGTTGTTGGGAGAACAAATGCCCTGGAGAGAATCGCGGCCGAATCAACAGCCACATCTTCTATGACGCCTCCGTTGAAAAAACCTGCAGCGGCCGGATCTTCAAGATCCTCCATTGGTAGTACCGCTGCAAGCAGAGAGATTGAAGACCTCAAGGCAAAGCTGAAAGTTTTGGAGCGAAAGCGAATCGAGGACCGAGACAAACTAAAGCAACTGGACACGATTCAAGGAGAAAGGGATAAATTTGAAGGCATCATTCAAAAGCTACAGCAGAAATACCAACCAATGCAGCAAGAGAACACTGATTTGAGAAAGGCAGTGAAAGAAGCCGAAGCAAGATTTGAATCGATTGAAGCCCTTCAAGCGGAGCATGATTCTGCTTTAGAGTTGGCCACCCTGGATCGAGAGATGGCCGAGGAGACTTCTGAGGTTTTGAAAATCGAGCTAGATGCTTTGAAAGAGAAGGCGGAAGAGCTACAATTGGAGCTCGAGATTCTAAAGGAAGAAAATGCCGAGTATAGCAAAGGCATGACTCCCGAAGAGCGTGCTAGCACAGGTTGGCTACAGATGGAACGCACAAACGAGCGACTACGAGAAGCCCTTTTACGACTACGAGATCTCACGCAGGAGCAGGAGCAGGAGCTTCGCGATCAGATTGCGAGCATGGAAGAGGAGCTTAAGGAATTCAACGCTCTAAAGGAAGATCACACTACGGCAAAGGAGAAACTGGCTCAGTCAGAGTCGGCTGTAGAAGATTTGCGCCAACAGTTGGACACCGCACTGGGCGCAGAGGACATGATTGAGGATCTGACAGAAAGAAACATGAGCATGTCTGAGCAAATAGAAGAGCTCAAAGCTGTCATCGAAGATCTGGAAAATCTCAAGGAGATCAACGACGAGCTCGAGATTAACCATGTCCAAAATGAGAAAGAGATGCAAGAAGAGCTTGATTTCAGAGACAGCATTATTGCCGAGCAGGCCAGACGAGCCCAGCAACAAGATGCCGCGTTGGGTGACATGGAATACACCCTATCACGATTCCGCGAGCTCGTTACAAATTTGCAGAGCGATCTGGATGACATGAGAGCATCCCAGGCCGTCACTGAGGGCGAGTCCGAGAAGCTCAATGACCGATCGAGAGCCATGATGGATCTGAATATGAAGCTACAGATTTCTGCTTCCAAGGCTCAAGTTAAAACGATTGACCTTGAGCTGCGACGGCTCGAAGCTCAAGAGGCGGAACAGCACTTGGAGATTGTCAAGCTATTCCTTCCCGACAGTTACCGAGACGACCAAGACTCTGTTCTTGCCCTCTTGCGATTCCGCCGACTTGCATTCAAGGCCAATCTCCTCAACGGATTCATCAGGGAACGAGCTAACGGACAGCTCGAGCCAGGCCATGAGGATGACATTCTCGCCGGCTGTGACGCTATCGACAAGCTTGTTTGGGTTGCTGCAATGTGTGATCGCTTTGTCAACGATATCAGCCACTGCTCTATTGAACAGTTTAACAAGTACCAGAACTCTCTACTGGAGCTGGAACCTGTTGAGCGAGCGCTGAATAACTGGATTGACGGCCTGCGGCGAGATGAGCTGAAAGAACAGAAGTGCGCCGATGAGCTCCAGCGCACTATTTCGCTCATGTCGCATCTTGGGGAGGTGCACATCTCAAGCGGCATCGCTGCCTTTGCTGACGATATTCACATGAGGGCGCTGGTTGTTCAAAGCCACCTCGATTCAGCAACTGTCGCCTTTAACGTGATCCGAAGCATGGTCCAGCGGGCTATTCCTGCAGCAGGCGAAGAAGAAGAGCTGGCGCAGCATTTCGCCAAGAGGATTGATCTCGCCATTACGCAAACGCGAAGCACCAAGGTCTTTGCTGGAAAGGCGGTTCATGCCCTGGAAGACCTAAAGGCACGCTCTCTCTCGCTAGGTGAAGATACAAAGGGCGCATTTGAACAATGCGAGACTCTAGCCCAAGACCTTGCACGACTGACCCGCCAGATGGGCTTGGGCATCCATAAGTTACTTACGCATGATGAGGGCCGAAATGAGCCTTTCACTTATGGAGAGATTAACGAAGTCATTCACCAAGCTGTTCTCGAATCTACCCAAGCCAGCGAGTCGGACCTCTTTTCCAGCTATCTCGGCATGCTCAAGACTGCTAGTGGACAAATCTCTGATCTGGCAACACTCGCTGCAGACTTGGATCAGACTCATGACTTTGATGTCAGCCCCACTCCTTGGCGTCTTCGTGCCCAAGAGCTCAGGATACTCAAAACAGTCCCGGTGGATACTGAAGAGGAACTCAGGAGACTCAAGGCTGAGCATAATGAAGTTCGTCGGACGATTGCGCAAAGAGATGAGCATCTTAGCACAGCTATTCTCAAGATTGAGACGCTCGAGTCCCGTATGCGTGACGCTCAGGCAAACGTTGAACGCATTGGCACCTTGCAGTCCGAGCTTGAAGATGTAAATGGTCATGTCACCAGCCTCAAGGAAGATATCGAGAAGCAAGACCGAGAACTCAAAAACCTGGAATCGGAGCGAGACAAGTGGAAGAAGATTGCGAGTGATAGCAGAGCATATGCTGACGGTGCTGATGCTGCGGATATGAAGGCCGGTCAAGAGCGGGCCGTCGCTACAGCGCGAGAAATGGACACGCTGAAGAAGGAAATCGAAAGCCTGCAGGGCGCAGTCCGTTATCTGCGTGATGACAACCGTCGTGCGCGTATGAAGGAGCAGCAAAGCTACGAGTGGCTCGCGGAGCCTTTGAAGAAGGAGGCTAGCCCAGAGCAACAGCGAAAAGCACTGGTGGCCGCCGAAGGTAGAGATGTGCTTGGAGAACTCATCAAAATGGCCACGTCGACCACCGTTTTCGACCTCAGCACCACGCCAAAGGAGAAGCTAGCCTGGCGCCCGGCCAGATCAACACCACAGTATCACGTGGCGAAGCAGATGGAGGATCTCGAGGCTTGGAGGGCTTGGCAGGAGTCGGTGCTCAAAAAGACAGACATGCTTTTCGCCCAAGACCGCAGCCTCAGCATCGGAAGAGAGAAACTAAAACAAGCTGCTGGCGCGAAGCGAGACGCTGTGGCGCGGCTGAGGATCAGGTTGCCTCGAGACCCTGCGTTGCAAGGCAAGCTGACGACGACGGGAGACAATGTGCGAATTGTAGGATCGCAGGAGTGGGATGCTCTGCAGGCGGCTACGAGGAAGTTTGCCGTTGTGTAATGATTTGAAGCCACCCTTTTTTAACCCCAAAAAAGCACGTGTATATGAATGAAGCAAAGAAATGACTTGATCTTTTGTTTACCGAGCCCCCTCTTTTCTCTCCCTCCCTTTTTTTTTGTCTTTTTTATATGAGAGGTTGTAGACGGATGGGGATGGACGTCTTTTGTATACCCCCTCTTTTTGTTTGCTCAGCCAACTCTCGGTTATCGTTCGTTTTTTTTCTTTTTTGCTTAAGTGTATCATGACGATGATTTCGTGTATGTGTCAAGACTTTGAGATTTGATGCCCTACAAACAAACAAGCGAGCGAGCAAGGAAGAGCAGCGAAAGATGAAGAAAAAGTTTCAATTTTTTATTTTTCGTTTGTTAGAAAAGCTAGTCAGGTGGAGAGCTGAATAGATTTTTTTGGGGGGAGGATGAAGAATTCAGGGTTTTCAATGGCTTTTATTATTCGGTGTGTGTTCTGAGCGTAATTCGTGAGAATGGATGAAAAGGTGTACATTGCCGATCCTCAAGTCATGTCCTCCAGTTCCTGCAGAATACCCAGAGGCACACACAGCTTTAGTCTTTTCTTCCGAATTACCCTCTTGCATTATGTACATCCCTATATTTTCTTCTTCTTCTTCTCTCCGCTGAATCATTGTGAGTTCGTCATTATAGAAAGTCGTATAATCGCCATCATCACAGCAAGTCTCTAGACTCTAGATCATCCCCTAGGAAAAAAGATATTTCTTTTCTTTTCGTTTCTTCTTCATTTTTTTTTTTTTCAAACAATGCCCATCCCTCATTCATACACACCTAAGGATATTAATCGCCTTGACCTTTGCTTCCGCATCGCCATCACCAATTCAACCAATCAAGCCTTCCCCTTGCCCTTTTTATCTTTCTTCTTCTTCTTGCTCTCCTCCGCACCGCTCGCGCCACCACTGCCATCACCACCACCACCGCCGCCGCCAGTCTGGCTCGCAAGCAGCGCAGCCATGGGATCAGCCCCGCCCTGCATCTCCTTCATCATATCCTTGAACAAATTCTCGGAAACGCCCCCGCCCGTCATGGCCGCGCTCAGATACGGCAGGTAGTCGTTCATCTTCCAGCCCCGCGGCACCGCCGGCTTCGGGTAGGGCTTGTCCTCGGGCGGCTGCATCTGGTTTCCGAAGCGCAGCCGCAGGCCGGGCGAGTTCTCCGTCGTGGGGTTCTCGCGCAGGTATTTTGCCACGAGGACGTACAGGTGGTGCTTGTTGGCAATGTTGCCGCCGTTCTTCTTGAGGGCGACCTTGACGCGGCCCGGGTTGGACCAGTCCTTGGGGTGGATCTTCTCGGGCTCGAGCAGCGTCTGCAGGCGCAGGCGGGAGCAGGCGTTTGCGATTTCGCGCGCCAGCGGGTTCTTGACGGCCAGGGCGGCGCTGACGCGGCGGCCCTCGGCGCGGGTCCGCGAGGCGTCGAAGTAGACGGGGTACAGGCACTGGTGGTTGTTGAAGGCGCTGCGGTCCGAGGTGGCGGGCAGCGTCGAGATGCCCGGGCCCGACATGGGGTTCAGGAACTGCTGGGCGCGCGCTCCGGCGGCTGCGGCTGCGGCGGCGTCGTCATCGTCGTCGTCGTCTGACGAGTCGACGATGCGCTTCTGGGTGCTGGGCCCGCGGGCGCGGATGATGTCTGTTTCGGCAAAGTCGTCGATGTCGACCTCATCGGGGTCGGAGATCATGTCCGGGTCGCTGTCTGAGACTTCTTCTACCCGTGGGTGAGACATTGTGGCTGAATTGGGGGCGATGGAAGGAAGAAAGAAGGGGAAATCAAGAGATGGGGTGAGAAAGAAGAGAAGAAAAAAGGGGGGGGGGGCGTAAAGAAGAAGGTTAAGCAAGGGAAAAGAGGCGGCGGGTTGGCGAGGCTGCGATGGCGAGAGGTTGAAGCAAGCAGAATAAAGCCAGGTCAATGGTGGGGTCAGCCGCACTTTAGTGTGTGGTGGGGTTGAAAACGGCACCTGCAATAGGCTCTGGGTGCCTGTGTCGATACTTGGCCTACAAAATCGCAAGTGTTTACATGCCCAAACGAGCAGAGTCTCGATGCATTTTATATGCACATCAAAGAAACGTCCAAGATCAGTGTCACGTGGCATTGAGCAATTCTCGTATTTGTAAATAAACACTACAGGCGATAGCTAGTTTCTATGTTAAGCGCGCTCCAAACGAATGAACCTATGTTACCTTGCTGCGCACAAATTAAACCATCCGTTTTGTACTCGCGCGATTCTCTCTCCGTATAAATGAGAATGCAAGTCATTTCTTCTAAAGCCAAGCTACTCTCTTTCATTAGTTTAGTATGATGAGCTTTCAAACCAAATGGCATCCGGCCTGCCATCTCTGCATTGCTCTCTAATTGGCATGGATGTAAGCATTCTTATATTTTGTTCCAGGAGGATGAGCGTCTTCTGCGAATTTGCAAAAAGGGTGAACGCAAACGCCATCCCGGATGCTAGGGCACTGCAAAAAAATTAGAATGTTAGTATGTTGTGGGCCAATTTGACGTATTATTGTTTCTAATTGAAGGGAAGTGAAGAGGGCACTTACATGGTGGCCATATATACAGTCTTCTGCCTCGCAATACTGGCCAGATGAGCATGGATTCTGGCGAGCCAGCACAGCAACCGCCTTTATCTCATCCTCGTTGATCTTGTAATCGTGGGCAAACGGGCAAATGTCCTTCTTCGCGCAGGGCCCTCGGAGGTAGTGATTATTGCATAGCTTGTCGTTATCTTTTCGCTTTTTGATCGTTTCCATTACTTGTATATTCACTCTGATGGGTTCATCAAAACCACGGCGGCCAGGATTCCAATTGTCTGGTATGCTAGACGGGATCAGTTGGTACTGTGACTCAGATTGGACACGAGCCTGGGACTTTTCTCGCCAAGATCCCGTTCCAGACGGCGTCTGCTGTTTTCGTGGAAGCGTAAAAGGAAGCGTAATCTGTGGCGGCGGGCTGGCACTCGAAACGATGCCGGCATAGGACATGGTCGGAGTGCGAGTTTGGCTGGAGCCGGCGCTTATAGCCGGGCTGGCTGTGCGAGATGCAATCAACTGAGCTGGGGGCGATTGGCTAGATGCTATTTGAGCCAGCGTGGGGTATTTATCAGAAAGCTTGTCGTCACGGAAGAGGCCGCCCCCAAGTTTTTCAATCTTGACATTGGTCGCAACAAGATCAGGCACAGTAGCGACGCCTTCGATGATGCTAATCCTCTGTCGGGTAGCCTCGTTTTGAAGAGTTTCGTCCAAGAAAGGAGCATAGCCAGCATCATGCGAAATTCCGAGCATTATATGCTTACAATTGTGATTTCGCAGATGCCACCTAGTCGTTTCTGTACCATACCAAACAAGGTCAGCTCCATAAACTTCCACAGTTCTTCATATTCCCCAAATAGTACAAGACAAGAGAGCAAGAGAGAAGGAGAGAATAGAATGAGGGACAGCCGATGAGCTTACCTTTAATTTTGGAATCGGCTCTTTCTTTGCCGTAGCCAACATCAATATAGTCGAATGTAGCTTTAGCTTGAGTGAAGCCGAGCGTAAAATCTTTTAGAATGCTTGGGCTATCCACACAGCCATCTCGCTGCATTGCTCTGCTCAAACCAGAAAGATTCGCTACAACTTTGGCCACAATCTCCAAGCCCTCGGCCTCTTCGCCAAATCTTTCTGCCACGGCAGCCCGTAAGGCATATGCGACTTTTTTACCACCTTCAAGACCTTGCTTAATCCATGTATCTCGGAACTGTATGAAGATGGAAAGTTAATGGCTGTGATTATTACATAGGCGGAGGACTAGATGAATCGTACCATAAGGCCATCGCCATCTATCAATACCATGACATAAGGATTGTGGTTCTGTCATGACTGCCGTTAGCATTTGCATTCTGTTAAGGAGACGTAATTCACGAGCTGGAAAGAGAAAGGCAACGCTTGAGAAAATACCTTTAGTTTGTCCATTTCTTTATCCGCTTTGTCTTTTGCATCTTCCTCCTGGGCCTCATAAAGACGAACGCGACGCTCCAGATCTGATCTGAGATTTGCCGCATTTTGAAGATCTATCTGGGCATTGAGCAGTCTCTGACTTTCATGGCGAAGTTCATTTTCGACCTGATTGCAGTATATCACGAGGTCCTAAAAGGTACATAGAGATAAGCACATGTGACGTTATGCAGGGAGAAAGTGAAAAGTAAGTGAAAGAAATGAGCAAAAGGTGAGAAAAAATGGCAGATATATCGGTTCTGCTCATGCTTTAGAGCAGGCTTAATAGCGATCATGGTGATGACCGTTATCACCAAGGAGAGATAGAGACAGGAGGTGAAATGAAAAGCAAAGAAAGAGCCGCTATAGATACACACCTTGAACAGATTATCCATCGTATCTCTATGCACTTGCAACTCGTGAAATCGCTGAACGAAATCCCTTATATCATTCCCGACGGATGGATTCATTTTATGTGCCATTTTGAAATCTGCCCCTTTGATCGAGGCTTCTTTTTCTTTTGTTTCTGAGTCGCCGTATTTGAGCGTGAAAATACTTTTTTTGGTGCGGCCCTTTCCTTATCAAAGAGAGGAATATCGAAAATGCGAGAAGTAGGTTGAAAGAGCGGAGGAGAAAGAAATTAGAAAATATACTATCACTCTATGTTTTGACTTGGTCTGAAATTTATTGTTAAAATGGTAATAAAAGGAAAACGGATATATGATGCGTGAGTGGTTGTTTATTGCAAAGCGTAAGGTGGCGAGTCCAGTTTTTTTTTTCTCTTTTTTTTTTTTTTTTTTTTTTTTTTTTTTTTTGCCTGTGATTTCGAACTTCTCAGTATTGTTTCACGTCACTGCGACTACCCGTTTGATTGCTCTTATTATTGTTTTTACTGCACGTGTTTGCGCCGACAGCCGAGCCAAACCTCACACTTTAGAACAAAGGCGCCAAAATAATGGTAACGAAGTAGGATTGCTCAAGTTTTTGTTGTTGCAGTTTTTTGTCTGCTTAGGAGCAGCGCATCACTAGTATCGATTCGTTTTTTTAATCTTCTAAGCTAAAGAAAAAAAAAAGGGGGGCGCCAATCATCCAAGTGTCACCGGGCAAGGCCGACTCAGCTATTTTGCCTACAGAGCCGCCGCGAGGTTGTGAAATGAACGCCGCCACCAACCAACAGCGCTTTATATTAAAATGAAATTATATCATTTGGCATCGGCGCCTGATGCCTCTGTTTGCCAACCTGCGGAAAGGCTGACAGCCGCTAGACGACGACCCGCGACAGGGTTCGCCGCAGAAACGGATTAGCGCAGGCGCCAACGCAGACTCCACCGCATCGAGAGATGGCGATTTTCATTGTCAACTGCCTTATTGGCGGCGCTTCGCTTCGATCGTGGAAAGGCTGGATTCATTCTCATGTGCTCGTCCTGGTACCTGGACCTGCCTTGGAACCTGTATACAGTACGCTGCTGCTTCTCGCTTGTGTCTTGAACTCAACAAGCAGTGAAAGCAGGATGCTGGAGGCCACCGCGAGCAAGCCGCCAAGGGGATTTCTGTTGGCGCTACGGCGTCTCTGCCGCTGCTCGCGTCACATCCCTTTGGGGCTTAGAGGGCCGTTTGTCAGTCTCGGCGCCAATCAAGCATTCTGCTCTGGCGGTTTGTCGCCTGCACCGTCTTGGCCAGCGTTCATTCAGCCTCGGCCACTGGCCCCCTGCAGCTTGCAGCTCGCAGCTCGCGGCTCGTAGCAAACGGGAGAATCCCTCAGATCCAGTGGGTTGCCTAGTCTCGTATACTTGCAGCGTCAACAAGCCACTTCATTAAACTCTCCCTGGCTTGTGCATCTGCGCCGTCACCACCACCAACAGCTCCTTTGAATCACACGAACATATCACGCCACTCTTCGAATCAAGACTTCCCGCCTCAGCCGGTTTCGTTGCCGCTGGTCTGATGCTGATTCAAGAACTGCCACACTGTGTCTTCCCCAAAGCCTCCTTCGAATTGCCACATGAATGAGCCTCCCAGTAGTAACGGATCAGAATCTGTCTGTGGTGGTACATCGTCGATCTGATCGACTGTTAGATCCTTATATATAAGATCTCCCATCGCGAAAAACGGCGCTATCGAGGGAAAGCTATTTCCATTTCCATCTTGTTGCAGCTCCCATCCACCGGGCATCATTGTCGAAAGGCAGGCCGACGATTCCTCGGCAGTTGATGGAATGGCTGCTGCAGCTGACGATATGGATTCAGGAGCTCCTTTGAAGCTTCCTTCCACTGAAGCCCTGCCAACCGAACTTGCTGGTGTCGATCCAAAAGTCTTCCCCGTCGATGTCGGCGTAGTAGTATTTGAGTTGTGACGCAGGGGATCAACAGGAGGACTGACAGAAGAAGATGGCGCGCAGTTTCCGACGGCCTTGACGAGCCTAGCCACCACTGCTCGAAGAACTCCTAATGCCGACTTGGCTAAGGGGTTCATATCTTTCATGGTTGCAAACCGCTCGACCGTCCAGTGACAATGCTGTATCGCAATTTCTCTAAACTCTGAGTTCTCGTAAGGAAATAGTATGTAAATGGAGGCAATCAGCGTGACTGCATCAAAGCTGCCGTAGAATAACTGCCAACTGTAAAGAAAATAATTAGCTGCCATTTCTTAAGAATTGTATTTGGCTTTAAGGGCTGGATGAGACATACTTCTTCCAAGATTTCGGTGGCAGTCCTTCAAACATGCGCTTCTGCATTTCTAGCATACCGAGGCAGCCCTTAATCACCTCAAGTCGACTCTCCTCTCGGTGGAAAATGTAGGGTCGATGGAGCGCAACCAAGGTGAAATAGAACATCTGTTCAGACAAACACCTTGCCTGATGAAGCCAGTGCAATTCGGGCAAGTGATCCCATTGCCTGTCTGGATTATCTATCCGGAAGGCGGCTGGCGTGCTGTCATGTATATCCATGATGTTTTGTTGTATCTTGTGCACTTTTGAAAAGTCTCTGGGGCATGGCCCTTCGGGTTCTAGGTCTAGAACGTCCCGCAGTGGCAACATTGTTTTGTACAGAAGTATGTTTCTTGTCAATGGCGTTGGGGGGTCAACGCCTTCTTCTCTAGGGATGACGGGAGTTTTGGACCGATCCGATGCCTCAGTAAATCGGGCGTCAATAGGTAGTGTGGGGAAGCCGTGTCTCCAATTCATAGAACCGGGACGACCTAGGATGAGGCACATGTGAATATCCCTGTGAATTAGTTCAAGGCATCATTAGTAATCTCGATTTACTCATGCTAGCCACAGCTGAAGCCACCTCCGTCGCTTAATGTACTTACCATGACCCGAGCATCATGTACAGATGTCTCCTTTTCTCAATTTGCCATTGATTTAACAAGACACTCTCTACATCGTTCGACTTCGGCTTTGGATCAAGTGAATCTCGGTGCATACCCAGCTCTTGTGCATCTCTTATCGTTTTACCAACTTGGTGCCACTAAAACCCACGCAATGTCAGCCAAAATTGTCCCAGAAAAGATGACAAGGCGTTTGTAAGGTATTTAATTCACCCACCGATTCCGTAACGTTGGCAGTATACTTGAGGAAGGATGCTCGAAGGAATCCAGTCTGAATCGACGTCGTACAAAGGGACTTTGTGCCCAAAAGATTGAGGATAGACATACTGGACTCGCTGTAGTCGATTGCCAGATCCTCAAACGTCATGTTTGCAGCATATTTCAGCGACTCAAACGATTCATGGAGAGATTTGGGAAGAACGAGTAGCGCAGTCGCAATGACTTGGAATAAGAGCGCCGGAAACACCTTCAGGTCCGGAGACAAAGCTTCTGGGCCCCGAGAAGAAAGGAGCCTGAAGGGAATATTGGTCCATTGGCCCAAGAGTTCGTGGAAGTGCTGAGGCTCGACCAGGTAGTACTGCCAGTTGAGATCGGAGAAGAAGATTTCGGTCAATTGGTCAATGTACATCCTAGCGGGGAGCAGCCGAATGAGACCCTTGTACTTTTCCCTGACCGCAAACGTATCCTGTTGCGATGCGTGGCCCGATGCTGAGGTATTGGTCAGCGCATCCTCCCCATCCGCCGTGCTGGCTCTCTCGATTTTCTGGAGGAAGCACAGCGTCGATGACCCCCCTGATTGAGCATAGCCCCAAGACGAGGCCACGGAAGACAGTGGCTCAGACTTTGATTTTGACGCATCGTCATCGTTCTGCTCTGAGGAATATAGACCAGCATGCGCTTCGTGTTCGCGGGCCGTGGGCGCACCGGCCTCGTAAAAGCAGCTCGATTCCTTGTTTCTTGACCTGCAGTTCCCGCACGGCAGCTCCCGATCGCACTGCAACCGCCCATGGTCAGCATTGCCCAATGCCACTCAATATCGTATCAGCACAGCCCTGTTCGGATTCCAACCTTTTGCTTCCTTCGATGACACTCCGTACACGAGATGACAATTCGTCTCCGCTTCTTAGTCGGGCCCCGCTCGGCCCGGCCATCGACTGCAACCTCCATGTCTGCCATTGCACTGTGGTCTATTCGCACTTTGGCGCTCGGTCGATTCGATCTGGATGGGCGGTCGAAGGGCGGAGCAGCGACGCTCAGAGGAGTGAGAAAAGCGAGGCAGGATTGCGATTGCGTAAGATTGCAAATTCAACGAAGCTGCATAGAAAGATAGAGATTTCGTATGCAGGCAGGTGGGGCCCACGGCAGACACGGAGAACCATGGGACGGCCGTGCTAGACTCCGCGTTAAGTCCGGCGTAACGGCGTGTGCGTCCCGAAAACACCAAGGCTAAGTTTTGGAGATGCATGGTGATGGAAAGACGGCATATGCATGTCTGACTGTTTATTGTTTACTATCATCAGTTTACTTACAGCTCTGTTATTTGTATCAAGCATCACGGCATGAGTCTTGTAACCAATACGTATATGGATCATGCAAGACACGGAACACGGCATGTGCCGAAAGGATGACTGGAGCATTTGAAGCTTGGACTACAATAACTGCCATGTTTAACAAGCTTCCCCTTTTGGATACTCTGTTGAATAGCTACCCATTATCATAACAAAATCCTCCGCTAGGTACTTCCAACCGCTGCCTTCTTTTTTCTCTCTAAGCTACTTGCGCCGAATCTTTAGTTCCAATTTAGGTAAGTTTCCGCAGTGCTATAGTGCATCTCAAGAGGTTTCCTCATGGCCGAAATATCTCTTCATAGTCTCTGGAAAACTCGAGGGGTCGAGTAGCCAACTGATAATGCGGAATAAAAAATAGCTATATATATATATATATTATTGAGGATATCAAGGATATAGATACAGATATATGCAGTATACGTAACAGCACATCTATAAACACGGGGCATCGGTGACATTATCTATCTTGCGGACTAAGCAGATAGTACGTCGGTGGCCAGCGTTGCTCCGTGCCTGGGCCAATCCAGCCATCGTCCCCATAAGCAGCTTATCCTCCCTAGCCTAGATTGGGCCTTTGGTCTGCCGCAGAGCTTTCAATAGTTCCATTTCTGTCCAGTTCACCATAAGATAATAAACTCGCAGATGCTGCACCGGTTAAATGCTAGATCGAGACTTCACCGTGTTGAGTTAGCCATCTATGCATTCTACATGCCCGCAAAGACAAAAGCGGTAATTTTAACAGTCCCCTATCGTAACCAACCCAAGCAATTTATAATCACAGCTTAATGTCTACTTGCGATGCTTGAGACGCACTCAGCATCTCGTCGCTTGCGCTGCATTCACTATTCACTGAAATTGTCTTTTCTCCTTCTTTTCTCCTCCAATTTTTTTTTTTCAAATAGAAGGAATAAATCATTGATAGTTGATCCTAAAAAATCCCTACAAGCCGCCCTAGCGTTTGTTTCCCGAAAATCGCAAGCGTACCAAAATCCGAAAAATCCAGATCCACCATGTAACGGACCAGTGAGCCCCAATGTGCAGTTCGCCTCCACCTTTGTGCATGCAATAACATCAAAACTGGGTAGCCTCTTGGCTAGTAGACGGCCGGCCTCCCTAAACAAAAAAAGAAGTAGAAGAAGATAAAAAGAGTTCGCCTAAATACATTGCATTCTATGATGCGGGCATTGGATAAGAGCCTCTACCAGCTCCGCTTCTCCTTTTTTTTTTTTTATCGCAGCAGCCTCTCGGTGTAGGCTTTCCATGCTGCTGATCGGTAACGTTCTGCCTCCTCTACGGGATCAGATGCCTTCAGAATGCCTCTACCTACAATGGCGATGTCGCTGCCGGCGATGCCAATAATCTTATATGGCGTGTTATACTGCTGGCCTTGGCCATCTCCTCCAACCTTGCCGTTTGTCTGCTGATCTTCGTCTTCGGGAGGAAGCTGGCAACCTGGAGTCATGTGGATAAAGTCGTCGTCTGCCTGTGTGTTCAGCGCCTCTTGTGAGATGAAGCCCATAACAAAGTCTTTGTGTTCCCTAGCAGCCTCGACGCAAGCTTGGGTATATTCCCTGGTCATAAAGTTGCCTTCGCTAGACATCTGGGCAAGGATGAGGAGACCACGGTTCAGTGGCGCCTCTTCGATTCCCGGAAATAGTGACTCATCTCCCTCTGCGATTGTCTTTGTCAGTCGGGGCGAGGCGGCGGACTCGTACTGCTGAGTAACAGTAGTGATAGAAACGATGCTTCCCTTGCGGCCATCGCCATTGCGCCCAGCGTAAATGGGCTTCTCCATCATATTGGACCCGTTGCCGTTGACCGTAACAGGCTCACCATCTTTAGCATCTTCAGCATCCTCAAACTGGTCCATGGTAGGGGTGCCAACAGTAACCGATGTCTTCACCTCGCACGGATACCGCTCCAGCCATCGCCTGGCACCCTGGGCCAGGGAGGCCACAGACGCCTTGCCTGGTACCATGTTGACGTTGACAATGTGGGCCCAGTCGATGATGCGCGCCGAGCCGCCGGTGTACTGCAGCTCAACAGTATGGCCAATGTCCCCGAACTTGCGGTCCTCGAAAATGAGGAAGCCGTGTTTTCGAGCTAGCGAGGCCAGCTTGGCACCAGTGCCAGTATCCGGGTGAAAATCCCACCCAGAGACCATGTCGTAATGTGTCTTGAGCACAACGATGGAAGGGCCGATTTTGTCAGCAAGGTAAAGGAGCTCTCGCGCCGTCGGCACATCAGCGCTCAAGCAGAGGTTGGACGCCTTGAGGTCCATGAGCCGGAGCAGATAGGAGGTTAGAGGATGCGTTGTCGCTTCGCTCCTTACAGCGAAGGTCGTCTTGAGGGTTGGGTGTGATGCCATTGCTGCGGTTCTTGGGGGAGGGGGGTCCTGTAGCGGTGGCGGATAAGATCGATTGATGCTGGCGCAAAGCGTAGGGAAAGGTTGACGTCGAATGCGCAGCAAGAGAAATAGAGAGTATTTGATAGGACCGCTCTATGGAGATGCTGTCTAATGTCGGGTTTGTCCGCTGCTAAAATTATAGGGAGGAGTCTGAGGAAGGCCAAGTATAGAGCGGGACAGGAGAGTCAATGCTGGCGGCGATACCCGATATTGCGATGTTGCAAAAGGCAGGCCGGCGACCACCGAAAAAAAAAGAAGAACAGAGGGTATGAACTTGGTGAAAGATGGCTGCAGATTCGGTGCACCCGAGAAGAGGAGAAAGGTATAGAGAGATAAGACAAAAGAGGAACCGAGAGGCTGGCCTTGGAGGAACAGATGTCGGGTCGCTCAACAGTCAGATGTGTGTGAAGGCCACGTCCAAAAAGGGAGCTCGGTCAGTCGAGGAGCCCTAAATACTGTACGGGCAACAACAGATGGCAGATGTGACAGGCGCCACAAAGGAACTAGTCAGACCCTTAATAGACAAAGGTCGAAATAAAAGAGAGAGAGGAGGAGGGAGAGGAGAGAGAAAAGGATACAAGAGTACAAGAGGATAAAAAGAAACCAAGAGGCGCTGCGGCGAGCTTGGCGCTGTTCCGATTCCCGCTATAGCAGCAGACGACAGTCTCGAACGGGATCCCACAAGGGCTTAGGGACCGTGCCTGGAAGTGCCTGCAGCAGCAGGATCAACGAGCCCAGAATTGGGACAACCGGGTCTGTGTGCTGGGGTGGCTCGAGCAGGGGGTTTGGCGGACGGGACGAAGGCGAACGAACGGGGGTCGGTCGATACGTGAGAAGAGGAGTTTTTTGTGGCCTCTGGCTCTGGAGCGCAGCAGGAAGGGCTTTGCTCGACGCTGACCAGGGGCCGGCCGGTGGATGGGCGGATGGAGATGGAGATGGAGATCGAGTGCAGAGCGTCGAATGAGCTATTCGCAAGCCGGGCGGTCCAAGCGCAGAAAAGCCCCGGTTAGGCTCTTGCTGTAAAGGAGTTGAGATGATGGGCTGGAGAGAAGCGCTGGAGGAGCCTGCAAGTGTTGAGCGACTCCCGAGTCAGGGCAATCCAAACCACTTCTGGCGGTATCAGAATCGGTCTGGTTCGTAATGCTCGCATGCTGGGTGCTTTGCCCATATTTGGCGGCAAAAACTTTTTTCTTCGTCTTTTTTTTAGCCGCTCGTCGTTGTGTGCGGTCTGCGGAGTTCTCCTGCTAGCTGCTAGGAACATGTGCTAGCAGCTGGAGTCGCGCGAGCAGGTCCCAGTAGCTCCCCCAGTAGGCTCAGTTCCGTGGTAGTTGAAGCCCTGCAAGGGCCGCCACGGCGCTGCTAAAGGCAACCCTAGGCTGGCGGTAACGGCTAGTTGGGACTCGCGGTTGGGGCTCCAGCAGGCACGAGTACAGGTACATGTACTCCGTGCCTCAGCGGTACGTTTAGGAGATGGCGGGGCTTTTTTTGCTTCCCATGCACGGAGCTTGGGGGGGGATTATGCATGGTGATGGCGCCCACCGAAGTACTTGTACAGTACGACTCTTGGCTGTCCGGGAACCGGCGAGTCCAGCACTGCAGGCCAACATGCGACATGTGAGTTCCATTTCAGCTGCGCAGGGCGGGCCATTCTCTCACTCGCGCCTCAAACCCTCATCCAGACTCGTTTGCAACGACAGCACAAGCACCCCCGTGCAGGCAATAATGCCTGGCGGAGAAGCACGCGACACGGTCGAACACCATCTGATGAGAACGCAGGAAGCCCCGAACTGGAGGCGCCGCCGATTCCTCTCTGCCTTTCCCTCCTTCGGCACCACAGACCCGCTGGCGACGTGTAAGTCCCAAGACCCAACATCTGGACTACGAACTAACAGGCGCCGTGTCCAACCGCTCCCTCCCTCTGGATGATGGATGAGATGGGGTCGACAACCTTCTCCGCCGTGGATAGACACTACCAAGCTGGGGACGCTGCATGGCCTCAATATTCCCATCAATTTGTCTAGACCTGTTGCTAGCTACCTAAGATGTGCTGGTACGATATCATGCCGGCAGCACCGCTTGCCGGAATATGTGCAAGTGGCCGGTAGGTGGCGCATCACTAGCATAGACATGGTGGATGGAGGTTATTAGCAAGCTAGCATTTCTGATCAAGTATGTGCGGAGCTCTCCTAGTGCCACTGCGGTTCCATAGCGTTGGCAGCAGCCCTGCTACTTGCAGATGGCTGGCGATCCTCCTCCAGGCGTCGGCAGTAAGACGACTGCTTGGAACTACTACTACTACTACTACTATGTAGGTGGCACTGCTGGTGCGTATGAAGCTCATACGACCAGAGAGACCACACAACATTGCTGGCCAGGCATAGTCATGTTACTGGCTGTTCAGAAGTTGGCGTACTTGTAGTAGGAACCAGGAACATGTAACTAGTATTGCATATTTGTAGTAGGCAGGCTGCGATCGTGCCGACCCAGCCAGCCAAGGCCAAAGTGCGGTCCTATTATCCTCGACCTGCTTTTGCCTTGCATTGCCGTGGTCGCAATGCATGCTGCTGCAACTAGCAACGTCCAAAGAAAGGCAGGTCGAAATGCGCTAATGCTCGAGCCTCCATGGCGTCTTATCCCGTCTGAGGTAAATCTTTTGGGGGCCAGAGCGGGAACAGAAAGCGTCAGCACTCCATCAAATGTCATTGCTGATGCGCGGCTAGTACATGCACGTTCGTGCGAACTACCCGAAATGTCCATCCAGCTCCAAGTTATCATCCGATCAACCGCCTTCAAGAGAGACAGCGGCACGGCGACGGGCCCCAGGCCTCCCCTTCTCGCCATTTGTGCAGAGTGCTACAGTACAGTATTAGGTACTATCTATTACTCCTAGCACGACAACCTGCACAAGCGACCAATGTCGGCTAACGCAGGAAAACTGGACTCGGGCCTCGCCGGGACAAGTCGGCTTTTGTTCCGCATCTCAACCTTCGCCAGGCCCCTGCCAGGCTCTAGCACAGTGCACTGTAGTGTGCCTAGGAGCCCCCAGAGACGATAAACGAAACCCAAGCGCCGTTGCTGGTATTTTTGGCCGTGAAACCTGCATTAGAGAGGTTGCGTTGCTTCATACTGTTGTGCATCTACGGACTTCTCCGTCTGCTGTGCACTGCGGTTGCTGCACACGCCTGCCAAGGCTAACGCCACATCGCTGTCAACATGGGAGACAGCTTCCCAGCTGTCTCCAGAGTGCTCAAGGATGTCTCCAGACACGCCATACCCCGTCTCTCCCTCCTTTTGTGTCCGGCAGTTGAGGGTCCCGGCGAGCCCTGTGGTAATTGCCTGACAGAAAGGAGAGGGACGGCATCTTCCCTGGCCGATCTGAACCCAGCATGCTGCCACCTAACTATACCCCTACAAGTACCAGCAGTACCATCGGCAAATTAACAACCCAGCATTATGGAATACGGGACCATGGAGTACGAAACAGGGAGATAATATACCTATTACTACTTTACGGTACGATGGTCCCATTTGACTGGCACTAGGTAGGTATTACCAACTCGCAATCCTAGTCTTTCGCTACCGCCAACTTAGAAATCCCCGCTTTATTACGGAGAAGTACCTAACAGCATATTGTTCGCTGTTAATTGTTTATGCCATTTTACCCATACAAATGCTCTAATAATATCACTTGACGTGGCATGGGAGTATCATGGACATATGTCCTACAGTAATACGAGGGTGAATAATCCACCAAGTACTATTGATATCAAAGACAGGCATTGCAGATCCGTCCACTCGGCAAAACGAGTCATTCAAACGTGTCCAACAGCAAATGCAGAGCCGCTAAGCTATAGGTACCTTTACAAGCGTCCATCACAGGTCCCAACAGCTAGCAGAGCTGGGGATAGCCTCACAGACACCTCCCGTATGGCCCTAAACAAGATCTTTCTCCGAGTTGGGCTTATGGTTCGCGCCAGCGGCACGCATGTACCGCGATCGACGGGCATCCCGAGATCTAGATGAGGAGGCTTTATGCTGACGAGACACCATTTTTCTGTGCCAATGAGAGGGAGAACAAAAGAAACAAACAGGTTAGACAAGTCTGACAGCAGGAAAAGCAAGATGACGAATGATACCACACACGCAACCCGCCGTCTCCCCGCATGCCTGTTTCGTGTCCGTTAGAAGCAGGCCTCGCCGGAGGGTCGCATTGGGGGAATATCCTCGCATTGGGGGAATATCCTCGCATTGTTTTTTTCCATCTCCTCCGTGCTAATGCCGGGCCATGGCTTGTTTCGGGTTCTGCGATTCGCCCTTCTTTTCTTTTCTTCTCTCTCTTTTTTCTTCTTTCCCTTTTTGTCGAAAGAGTTTCTTTTTAAACCCTCGTCTCCGTAAAAGGACCGGGACGTTTCTCCTCTCCCCCTCCCCCTCCACCTCCCCTTGTCTTGCATTCAAGCTTCAAACATCAAGTAGGATTAAGAGGACCACCACTGCCGGCAAGCATTCCCCGGAGCTTTGTCAAAAATGACACATCACTTTGTTTTATTCCATTTCAATGGGAGGATGACGAGCCTAATGCTAGATGGCGATTTTTGAGTTGAGTGGCTGTATTAGCACTTTTTTTTCCCTTTTTGCTGCTCCATGCAGGCATGTAAGCTGTAAGGCCAATGCATGCTGTTGAGTTTGTTGGATCATTTTACTACCTATGCTTGAACTTTATGCTCGCTGATACTACTTATAGGCAGTATTGCTCGCGGACTTCATCCAACTGTCGATACCGAGCCCGGCAAATAGCCTAAATTAGTAAAGTTTAACAGTAGAGCCTGATACTTTTAAACGACTTGCCCCCTTGGCATTATTTCGTGTCGAGTTATCAATAGCAACGGCGGCTTTTAAGCGATAACGCAAGCGAGATGTTATGAGTTGAATCCTGCATGTGCATTTTCCAAATACCGACCTACATACACCTAAACCCTATTCGGAATCGCCATTTGGCGCTTGCCCGGGCCATTGTCTCAATGCAGATATAAACGCGTTGAGGAAATGCTTGCTACGGCGCCTTTAAACTCGGTATCACAACTCATGCTGCTATCAAATAGTATATGCTACAAGGTTTTAGTACTAGCATTACCGAGCCCCGTATAAGCTAGGGTGTATGTAGTTGTGAGCTAGGTGATGTCTTATAGAATCATGCGTAAACTATATTGTGCCGACTGGAGTGGAAATGATTTCGCTGATAGTTTTCGATATAATAAAGCGACATTGTAAGAATTAAGTGAGGTACTTATGCAGCAGAAAACGCCCGTACAAGAATCCAGTCTGGCTATGGTTGGTTGTATTTGATCGGTATTTTGGATGGAGAATGTAGGTTGTTATTTGGGGGATCCTACGAGTGGGAGTAGGCAAGTTGCCAAATACGTAGAAACACCTTCTGTCACAAGACTGGACAGTCAATCACATATCGTCTAATAATATTATCCTTTTATTCCTTGTGTTGTCTATTCAATCGTAGTTTATGCGTTTGCTTGTCGCCTCTCCAGGGCCTTTTCTAAAGCCGCCACCCTTTCGTCAATCTTCTTGAACGACCAGCTCTCGAACGCAGAGGGGTAAAGAAAGGGGCGGAGATCGAATCGATGATCGTCCGGCGAGTAGCTCTCAGCATGGTAGGCTGGTGTCGCCACTACTTGCTTATGGCGGTTAAGAAAATGATAATGGTGGAAGCGCTTCACCTTGTCGGCGATCTCGCGAGGACTCAGTTTGCCGTGGCCGCCCCATTCGTTGAGGAGTCTCAGGAACATGCCGTATGGCCCAAGTTTATACTGTTTACGTAATGACTGGTGGAATTTAGCGATAGTTATTTAGCTTCGGGCCATGGAATTGATTTACTTACACCAAAACGTGATAATTCGTCGTAGGTCATGCCCATATCAGCTGTAGTTGTTTAGTAAGCTTATGTTCTCTGTTTAACAAAGCATTGCAATGCATTAGTTACCTTCATCGCTTTGCACGTAGTTTTCAGTAATGGGCTCAAGTTCAGCCGTGGCTAATTTGTTGTCAGCGAATTGAGACAAAGTTGTAAGCTGCAGACTGTTAACTCACGAATGGCGTGGATGAACTCTTCCAAGATAGGGAGGTCAAAGTTTTTGCCTGCCCAGGCAATGAATCGTTTACTTTTAGAGTCTAGTGTTAGTAAATTCCCATACAAAAAGGTACTTGTAAAATTCTGCATGGAGGAATTACGTACAGGTCAGATTTGCTGATAGAACCGATTGGATTAAGGTCGGCAGAGCTGCAGTCGTATTTTGTGAGATCTAATATATTTCTGTTAGCGTAATTATAGCTAGGATAATTAGGACTCGTAACAACTAACATCCTCGAAGGCATTCGTCGACGTTGCTGGATCCAAGAACCAGTAGACCGCCTCCTCCCGGCCGTTGCCGGACGGTTGGCAGCATCTGCGCATAGTAGTAGGCGATGACCATGCGAGAGCGGCTTTGAATATTTTGCAATGCCACTGAGATGGTTAGCATATTGCGATACGACAGTGGAGAAGCATAAGAAATAATGAATACATACAGTTCTCAGCGACGGACCCTCCGTGGACCTTGAACTTGGGCTCAAATCCTGTGCCCTGCGTGAGCAAGTTCTTTGTGGCGTGGAAAGTATCGTCGATATTCATGTCTGTATGGTAGCTACCAATACGGCTGGCAAGATCTTTGGCACGTTGTCGAGTTTCTTTGCTGCTCTGAGCGGCCATTCCCATGAAGACGGTGTGGAATATCTGATTACAAAATTCCTCTGGTGTATCAGGCAATTTATCAGAGAAAGCAGCGAGTCTTTTGACGTCCGCAATCACTTCTTGATTGCCATCTTTGACGGCCTGGACTACGAGTCGGCACATGCTATAGACGATGACAGCCGTCGCGCAGGAATCGATGCCTCCCGATAGAGGAACTAGATAGCCCGCAGTTTTACTTCGTCGTACTTCGAGTATTAGTTAGTAGAGAATAAAGAAAGTCGATGCGAATAGACCACTGGGGAATGCTAGAAAACTTACAGTAATCCCAGAGCCAGCATGCGGGACCGAGAGCCTACACAACATCAATGATTAGCCATAATTCTTCTAAACGGAGATCGGAGGGCCTCTGCAGGGTAAAATTGGTTTGTCGTGCGATTTTCGGATATTAAAAAGAAACGTACAATTTCTTCCTCTGGGAGGTGATATCTTGGGGGCTTAATGGGAGTCGGGACTTCGAGGATTCTGAGGCTATCATGGGAGAGCGTAAAGTCAACCTCGATTCTTTCGTACACTGGTGCTTGCACGGCTTGGAAATTGCGAGATGGAGCAAATCGGTAGGCTCGCACTTCCTCGAGGTCGACTGTCGCTGTCACCACCTCAACATCTAGCAAGCTGAATTGCGCGCCCTGAGCAACAATGTCGCCGTTGACCACAATCATTGAGCAGCCATCATAGAGGAGACGATCACCATCACAACCTGTAGACAGTAAGTAGAGGAACATTTAGATAGGTGAGTAGTATTTGACACACCAGACTGGTTTGCGTAGAGGTAGATGCCACCGTTTTTCCGGGTAGCCTCCTGAATCAAGGAAATTCGCTCGTTGAGCTTTCGCAAGCTATGATGCGAACCAGAGCTGTTGGTGAAGATTTCAACGCCGTTTAAGCCCCTGGAAAAGAGTTAGTAAATCGATGGCTTCTAATCCTGCGGTCAAAAAGACAAACATGTTGATGTGTGGTGCCTGAGGGGTGAAGAGCTCTTCACAAGTTTCGGCGGCAACGGTAGTATCATTCAGAGATAAGATGACGTCGCCGATGGGGATCTGCCGTGTTCCCTGATGTTGCTGGATTTGAGGCGGAAGATTGTACTGCTCAACATATCTGGGCCGATTCCACGGAGTAAAGAATCGGTTTTCTCTAAAGTTTCTGTAGAGAAAAGAAAAAGATCAGCCATTTTCTGTATCAGATCGATAGAAGGCATATGTTGGGGACACTGTAAGGCCGCAACACTTATGCTGGGAGAGTCAGCTCATAGAGAAGCACTGTGACTCACCCATCGTTGGCTAGATATATCTTGGGGCGAAGACACAGGAGCTTTCCGTCAAGGATAATTGCACGACAGTTGTATCGGCAGCCACGGTGCATAACCGGTAAACCTATATCAAGGAGAATGCCATGGAGGGAAGTATCCGTTAGAATTTTTGATAGCATATCCATTGAATGATTATAGGTATCAGACTCCAGAAAGTGGTCAAGACTGTGGTGCGCCATTAGCAACTGGTCGACTTAATAAGAGCAGTGATTTTGATATCTTATGCCTCTAGAGGCCCTATTTGGGAGAATCTCAAACTCACCATCCATAACCGCTTATTTCCAGCTCAGGACCAGTTCGCAAGGTAGCTCCGGCTTCTTTAGCTTTGAGGATACTTGTACGGATTCGAGCAAGGTTGCCCTCCCAGTCCATTGCCCACTGGTTGAGGGAGCATGTTGCCAAAGTGATTAGCTGCGCCATTTCTAACTACCAATGTGGAAAACAGAGGTGATGCAAGAAAATCACAATAAGAGAAAAAAAAGTAAAAGAGCCTTGAGTTAAAAGAAAGGCTATGCGTAGCTGAGGATACCCAGCATTACCATAATAGGATAGGGAAAGAGGGGTGTATGGATCGAGGTACGAAACTTTTCCATAAAACTTGCTTAAGTAAGATCCCGAACATCGCCGACGGATTATGCTTTTTCTTCACCGTTACTAGCAGTTAAGAAATTGAGCGGCTACTTGCTGAAAGACTCTCGCAAATTGGACGAAAAGGGCGAATACAAGTAGATACTAAAATATGCAACCATCATCAAATTCTGGAGCTTACCTCTCCAGTTTCTGCTCCCACAGTTGCATTACGGACTCTCAGGGGTTCCAAATCCGGAGCACCATAAGCACCGTGTCGCGTCTACATTTAGCTACCGAGTACGCAGCTACAATCTTTGCGACTTATGATGCTACTAGAATTGTGGTAAGTATTACTATAAGTCTGTAGACATGAAAAGTACGTCACTAGTTAGTTACCGCATCATTTAATTCTCCCAAGCAAAAATATTTTTTTATTGCCGCGGAGTATGAGAATTGTTCGGGAATGGGTGTAATGCGGATTTACAGCATACCGCCCAAACCCTTGTCTGCCCGGACTTTCGGGTGACACCTGGGCAGAGTTGAGGCCTCGTCGCCCAGTGACGTCTACAGGGCTGAGTGTGAGGCCGCAAATATATTGCCCACGGACGTTCGGCGCCATCCCGAGATTGCTGACCGGGGCAGTAAAATTGCCCTGCACATCAACCAGCCACAGCGCCAAGAGCGTCTGAGGCCAAGAGGTGACGATGGGCTGTTAAGGAGGCTGAGAAGGCGACAAGGCAGCACAGCTCCAGCCACTAACAGTGGAGATGCCTCTGACGAGTCTCTTTGCTCTACACGTGCTCAAGCCTGAATAATGCGGGACGCAAATGCCTTGCTCGGGCGATGCTGAGGCTGGACGAAATCTTCTGTCCTCTAAGAGAAGACGAGTCAAGGGTCATGCGCGCTCTCACCACCGAATCATTGATGCACAAGGACCAAGTCAAGTTGAGGCATCGAGTTACGCATGGACGCCTTGCAAAATCATGCCCTTTTACGCTTTGGACGATGGATGCTAAGCTTTATCGCGGAAACGCAAATCCGCGCGTACTGGCTAGCCCGAAGAGGCTTATCGCCATGTATATCCCGCAGTAAATTACGCCAAGCTGAAGCTCCGAGCACGACTTTGGCACCGCCCTGACAGCCACCACGTCAAATTGCGACACCGTGTCCGCCACTATGGTCTGCTAGTACAAGTAGCTCTGCTTTTTCCAATTAAGCTCTCCTTACTTGTCTGAACATTTCCAACCGCTCCTTCGCCAGGCATTTATATCTTCCATTCGACGAGGCCTTTTCTCTCTCGATTTCTGGTTCTCCATTCTCCCCCCCGCCGCGATCCACCTCATCTGCAGCTTCGAACCGACGACCCCTCTCTCCGCGATACCGTTGCTTTTTTTTTTTTTCGCCTCCAGCCTTAGCCCAGGCCTCCATATAAAGAAGTCGCCGACACGCTGCACCTTCGGCCCGTAATCACGCGAGCTTGCTGGCAGCGCGGTTTGCCCCTCCTACATTAGCGGCACAGATTCGTGATAGAACATCAGACTCGATTATCATGTCGGCACCCAGGACTCGGAGAAGAGCTGCCCAGGAAAAGCTCGAGCAGGTCTCTGACGACGACCGCTCCCCGGCCGTTGTAGATGGCAATGGCTCAGCTCACGATGCGCCGGAAGCCTCGGATTCTGATTCTGGCAGCGACGAGAACATTTTTCTGTTCTGGCCCAACATTATAGGTACGCGGTAACGCTGGACAGGCCAGATTCCGTGACAAAGAAGAAAACCTCCATGAGCTGTCGCTAATGATGCTGGTTGTTAGGCTACTGCCGAATCGTCCTTGCTATTGCATCTCTCTACTACATGCCACTGCACCCTCGTACCTGTTCGCTTCTCTATAGCATTTCATGCTTGCTCGACGCTCTCGACGGGTATGCTGCGCGAGCTTTTAACCAGTCGACTCGCTTTGGCGCTGTCTTGGACATGGTCACGGACCGCTGCACTACCTCGTGCTTGCTGGTCTTCTTGTCCTCGGCCTTCCCGCGATGGGCCATCATCTTCCAGAGCTTGATTGCACTCGACTTCTCCAGCCACTACATGCACATGTACGCTACTTTGGTTGTGGGCGGCTCTGATTCTAGCCACAAGAATATCGACAAGAGCCAGAGCTGGCTTCTGAACTTGTACTACACCAACAAGGTTCGTATCGACAGAGCCTAATTCCCCTCCATCAAACTCGATGAAGCTGACCAATTACCACTTTAGACCGTACTGTTTGTTTTCTGTCTCTTCAACGAAGTCTTCTTCATTGCGCTCTATCTCCTGTCCTTCTCGTCGCCGCTCCTCTCGCCCCACCTTATCAAGAGCGTGGAGGAGACCAGCGGTGGTCTGATCCAGCCAGGCGTGCCGGTCAACACATCCCTGCTACGACAACTGTTCCCCGATCCTTTCAGCGCCGCCGCCCTCGAGATTGCCCGAGCCAACAAAATGGATTCTACCCTCCCCTGGATCATCACTGGTATTAGCTTTCCTATCATGCTGGCCAAGCAAATCATCAACGTGGTGCAGCTGGTCAAGGCAAGCCGGTGGCTTGCCGAGGTTGACATCAAGTCACGGAAAGCCAAGGGACTGGGCAAGAAGGCGAGAACGGCTTAATAAGGCCGAAGCGGAGAACAATCAGTCAAACATCGTCGCGATAATGACACACAGTGACAAATTGTTCACAGACTAAAAAGGACAATTGCCGCTTTGCAAAATGATTTGAATGGCAACTGTTGACCATTTAGGGCCTGAGTTAGACGGAGAAATCTAACTCTCAGTCCTGTTGTATCGCAACATGGGTGTTGTTTTGGTGAAAATTTATGCAGTGCTAGCTTTCGTGATGCCTCTCTTTTTATTTTTCACGGCAAGCAGCTGTTAATATTGCATGGCTTGGCGCAAACGGGGCTTAACAAATAGGGGTGGCGGCTGTGACACTCGTCTCATTCCACACCGTATGGACAGATGGGCTGGAGGGATTAAAAACACAATAAAACATAAATTTCGGAGAAATATTGGGAACGAAGAGCTCTGCAATCCTGCAATCCTTTCTTCTTTCACTTTACTTTGGGGTCCTGCGGGATGCTGTTGTTCATCTCTGTTCTGGTTGGTTGGCTGGACATGATCAATTCTTGTATTGCCATCTTGTCTGTCGTTCTTTTTTACCTTTATTTTCTTTTTCTCTGCTGTACATATATATTCTTATTGTTCTTTCATTATGATTTCTTAATATTAGTAGATTAGTGGCATAAAGCCGATGTGTTGAATACAAACAAGACTGTTGAGTCACATGAACTTTACAGGCTTTCCGCGACAACAGTTCAGAGCAGAGAATTTGCTTCATCTCGGGGGTATCTCGAAACAGAAATTCCATTTACGTGTATACAAAAAATTATATATGGCGCAACATTAAAGTCCTGATGTTTTTTTTTCTTCTTCTTACTCTTTGATATATACGTCAATTTCATCTTCTCGAAGAAGAACCCCCGTCAACAGCGTTATGGCTCGACGACACTTCATCTTTGAATGCACCGCCAGTGACACCGCCGGTTGTTTGAGGAGCGTCTGACTTTTCAATTATGTGAGAGACTTCGAGGGGTACAATCTCCATTGGTGTGGAGAGGCCGTACCAGGCTACGACGATGACACCGAGGATGCCAGTGACGCAGCTGAATACGAGGGCGACGATGCCGCGGGGGGTGAAACTGTCACGATACATGTTAATACACATCGACATCAAAGAGTGGGAGCAAGAAAAAAAAAGCATTAGGGCTCTAGTGAAGAAGGCTGGAAAGGGGGTTCTTACCCTCCGGGGATTGTGCCGGGAGGCTTATTCTGGCCGGAGAGGTCCAAGAAGTCAGCAGTGTTGCCTGCAGCATTGCCCTTTGTGAGCGTATTGGAAGCAGCGCAAACAGACAGATGGTCGTCGGGAATGGTCAACTGCTTCTGGATGTCTAGCGGAGCTTCAACAAAGGTGGCGAGAAGGCCAGAGGCAACGTGCCACTCAAGATGGCAGTGGAAAAGCCAAACTCCTGGAGGGAGAAAAAAAAAATATTGAATTAGTATTAAGTTTGGTAGCTAAAACGGGAGAAATAATGTTACTGCGCTTCGAGAGGAGAACATACCGGGATTATCGGCCCTGAAGCGCATGACGATATTGCCATTCGGCCACATGACGAGTGTGTCTCGCCGCATAGGCACGCTGATGAAGTCGCTCTCGGAGAGATTCTCATCGGCAAAAGTGCCGGCTTCTTCCTCAGAGCGGTGAATGGCCTGGAAAGCGTGGCCGTGGAGATGGACGGGATGGCGGCCAGAGTCGAGGTTGTTGACGACAATCTGGACGATTTCACCCCTTTGGAGGACAAAGGAGCGGGTGTACTCTCCGTAGACGGCGACGTTGTCTGCGAGGTCGCCTGTGGAGAGGGCTGTGTAGAGAGTGGGCACTTTGGGATGAGTGTAGGTGATGTTGTCGAAGAAGGCATAGTTCTTTCCATCGCGGAGGTTGTCCATGATGATGTCGAGCTGGACGACTTGGTCCGGCTCAGGCAGCAGCTTCATTCTATCATATGGTACGAGGTCCATGTCATCAAAGGGGTTGAGTTCATCAATGAGCGCGGCTTCGGGGAAGTCGGCTTTGGGGTCGTACGTCAGCCATCCTGTGGCGTTGTAGTTGAGATCCTCGGGCAAAGTGTCAAACAGAGTCTATAAGCGAAGTTTAGTATCATTACTCATTGATAACGTGAGTTTTCAACCAATGGAAGAGGTTGGTGAGCAATTGCTTACAGTGTCCATGCTAGAAATTATGGGGAAGTTGGCAGAAGTGTCGTTCTTGGTGGTAAGGAGGAAGCTGACTCGTTGAGCAGCGGCGATGTAGACCATCTCAGCTTCGGCGGCCTCGGTGTATATGCCGTCGACTTCGATAATGCGCATCGTGTGCCCTTCTATCCAGACGTATTGTCCAGCAAACGCACCAATATTGAGGACGCGGAACATGTAAGTCTTATTGGGCTCAACGGAAATGGTCAGATTTTGGGTTTCGTTCATGAGCACGGCTTTGGGCACCGGCTCAGCACCCGTTGGGTTGTTCTTTGACATGAAAGTTGGGAGAAGAGTGGCCATCTGGTCGTGGTACCAGTCTGAGAGAGTCAGGACAAGTTCATGATCAACTTCCTTTTGGTAAGGGAATTTAGGATCGTGAACAATGAGAGGACCACGGAGACCGTCAGGATACTGGGCATTGTGATGAGAGTGGTACCAATATGTGCCCGGCTGGTTGATCTACAGCGTTTTGGTTAGGATGCTACCATTTGATAGAATGAGCGGTTGCAATTGGGGACTTACAGTAAAGTTGTATTGGAAAGAATATCCCGGAGGAATCTGGCATTGAGACACACCCACAGGGCCGTCCATGTGCGTTGTTCCATTTTGGTACATGCCGTGAAAATGCAGGGAAGTAGACTGATTACCAAGCTGGTTGTTGACGTTGATGATGATACGATCGCCGACATTTGCCTCGATACGAGGAATGGGCCATTGGTTATTGATGCCAATGACGGGACGTGGGAACGCTCCGTCTGGATTGGCAGTGACCCAAGTAATGTTGAAGTCATAGTTGACAGTGGCCGCGCTGGCAAGGCCCAGAGAGGCGGCAAACAAAGCCGCCGCTCGTGTGAAGCCGTTCATCTTTTGCTGTCTAGTCAGGATATCAGAGAAGCCAGCTCTCTATGTGGAAGATGCTGCAGTGATCTCTCTCCCACACTCTCGTCACTGATACCTAGTAGACGACTATAAAGAGGAGGGGAGGGGAGAGCGAGGGGATGAGATGATGAAAAGAGGAGCGAGGAAGCGAATACGACGTGGGAGGGACTGGCACTCGCCCACGGTAGCCTTTCAATTCCAGGTTCTCGCTGGACAAGAGCAAATAGTCAAGAAAATGTTGAGACGCTTCCGATTATCGCATCAGAGATTGATAAAGCAGCTGTGGGTAGACCCGGCGGAAAAATGCGTTAACCACGCTACTCATGCAGCCGGTCCGCCGCCACGAGCGCTTGGCCAACGTGATCTCTGCTTGCCAAGGCAGAAGACAAAATAAGGGTCCAGCCAAGGCGCAAGACTATTAAAAAAAAAAAAAAAAAGACCCGCTCGGTTTGTTTCGTTTCGTTTCGTTTCGGCCAGCCAACGGCGCGTGGATCGGGCTCTGCAGTTCCTCCGGAGGGTCATTGGGGCAGCAGAGCAGGGATACGACATGCATATAAATAAGCTACAATGCTAAATAATAACTAATACTACCTACTACTGCCCAGGTAGGTAGCACTGTGAGTGCGGTGTTTATTTGCTAGCGGACAGAAGGACAGTATCTTCAGCTCAGAGAAGCCATGGATGCGGATCGATGCCCTCGAAAAAAGGCGGCCTCGGCAGCAGCTCGCTGCTCCTCCGAGATAGCGCCAAAAGTTCGAACAAGCATAAATCTTGGCTTAATTCATGCCTGTGATTGGGCAATCAGGCCAATAGCGGCCCTCGCAGCGGGGTGCCCCGTGGCCGTTTAGCGTGATCAGATAAGATGATCAGAAAACGAAAAGCGCTGCAAGAGTTCCGGTGCGGTGGTCGCTACTGTCAGCCACGGCGCAAATACGGGCCAGGATGAAAATGGCGCACAGAGAATAGCCTGTTGGTTTCGATTTAGTTCGTATTTACGAGAGAAAAGAGAAGCAAGGTAGGAAATATGGTAGTCATAATGGGGCCACTCGATTCTTTTTGGTCTCGTAACTAGAGAGAACTCGGTCCATGGTGAGCCACGGCTAACAAGACTAATACTATAGAAGATGAAGAGGGAAAAAAAATCGCACATCAGATGATAAACTGTCATTAAACCCATAGGCCACTCTTTCATATACTTACCGCTAGTAGTAGGTACCCATATCAGCTTCTATTCCGCCAATGGTATGTATCCTCTAGCCATGGCACTTTGAAGCAATCAACCAATGCCTCCAACTCACACCTCCCGTATATGGCAGCTGTCTGCAAGTTCCTCACTCGCTCATACGTAATTGTCTTCAGCCGTGTTATTTCCTCCGTCGTTACAGCGACAAGACTGCAGCCCTAGATAAAATTAGATCCATGCAACCCCACGGCAAAATTTTCTCTCTTCTTTCTCCGTTGTTGGCCGACCCATCACCCATGGCTAGTTAGTGGGAGTGGGAGTGGGGTAGAGAATGCATGTAGGTGCCACAAATAAGTAAACTTGGCGGCAAGCTTCTTCGTCAAGCTTATCTGATCCGAGTCGGAGCTGGACTCCGGCTGTTTGATCTGGAATTGAGCCGGGCTGGAAATGTCTCGGCAACTTGTCGAGGTAAAAGCGAGCTTCCTCTCTTCAATTCTGATTTATGCTGCCAACGCCGCCGACACCCGCATGTCCATGGCCGTCGTGAGAATCAATATTTTCAGCTCTCCCCCTTGCATTTTTTAACTTCTTTTTTTTTCTCACTCTTCCTTTTGTGTGGTCTTCTCTTTGTGCCCAGTAGCTGCTGCTCTTGTGCTGCCAGAAGACTCTGCTCGTCGCCCGCAATGGCCAAAGACGTCTTCTCAGTCCCCGTCTTCCTCGTCGTCTTCCGCGAGACGCTGGAGACGGTCATCATCGTTTCCGTCCTGCTCGCCTTTTTGAAGCAGACGCTCGATGGTCCAAATGCCGACCGCGCAACCTACAAAAAACTGCGGAGACAGGTAAATAAGAGATGAGAACAAAAAAAAAAAAAAGGTCCCCTGTCTGGAACTCTTTGAGCTTATACGTCAAACTATGTAGATTTGGATTGGCATTGCCTCGGGGTTTTTGCTGTGTATGATCATCGCCGCCGCTCTCATCGGCGTCTTCTACACCGTTGGCTCCAACACCTGGGACAAGAGCGAGCAGTACTACGAGGGCGCCTTTTCGCTGGTTGCCTCCATCATCATTACCATCATGGGCGCTGCGCTGCTCCGCATTGGTAAAATGCAGGAGAAGTGGCGCGTCAAGCTCGCCAAGGCCATTGAGTCACCCATCAAGGTTGGATCGAGCCGAAACTGGCTCTCCCAGGTCTTGGAGAAGTACGCCATGTTCTTCCTGCCCTTCATCACCGTCTTGCGA